>NC_134601.1:81027637-82260137 GCF_037038515.1 Microtus pennsylvanicus | reverse complement strand
ATCGCAATGAATAATTATTATCTGAAAAATTGAATTTCATGAATAGCAACAAGAAAAATCATAATCAAAGAGAAGGAGACTATTTTATTCAATGTCATTGAGCTTTTGAAAACACATAAGTGTACTATCATTTTAAATATAGCTCTAACATTTTTGTGGTATAGGAGATTAAGCTCAGGACCTTGTAAACGCTAAGCAAAAGTTTTACCACTGAGATAGATCCCCAGTCCCCAATATTGCTTTTAAATAAAAATTTAAACAGTGATTAAATATCAATTTTCATGTATGTGAAAAATAATTGGTGATGAGGCTTGGGGAAAATGTTCTCTGGTAAATTATTTGAGGGAATACATTCTGGCACAATTTTCCTTGTGAAAAATGTAGCAGTATCTATAAAATGCATCATCAAAAATGTCCATACTCTACTCTGAGCCAGTACTTTCTCAAAGAAGAATGAATCCTAAGGAAATCATTAAACAAATGCACTCGGATGGATATACACAGGTGTGCGTTACAGTACTGCCAAAATCACATGTGTACATGTTCACAACAGCAAATTGCTTGAATAATCATGATAGTTCTAGATTCTGGAATACTACAGTCAGTAAGCATGAGTGTGGGATGCATATTTACTTATATCACTAGAATTCGTGGCTGCTAAGCGTCTATTCCCACTCATATCTGGTTATTCTAAGACAATTATAACCATATCTTTTTAAATAATGTTGACTGGAATGTACTCATATGACTCATTTTTATACTGGAAAATGTTTTCAGTAAATATGAATTATTATTTATAACTACATTCTAAATACTTATCTGTATATACAAAGAAACTGGTGAGAAGTAGCCTCCAGTATACAGTACAGACATTCCTTTTGGAATAGCTACAATTCAGAACAATAATAAATGCTAGCAGGGATGTGAGGAAATAAAAAATCTCATTCATTGCTGGTGGGATGCAAAATGATAAACACTTTGGAAGAGTAGCAGGTTTCTGTAGATCTAAACATAGTTTTCTCACATGATATGGTAATTATACAATATTTACTCAAATGAATTGAAAATGTACATCCATCTATGCACTTAATTTCTGGTAATGAAAAAATAAAAATAAAAATTTATGTCCACACAAAACCTGCTCATAAATGGTTCTTGTAATTTAATACTCAATTGTCAAAACTTAGACATAAACAAGATGTCCTTAAGTAGGTGAATGGATAAATTGAATGTGTGTATATATGTGTGTGTGTGTGTGTGTGTGTGTGTGTGTGTGTGTGTGTGTGATGCATTTATGTTGCTTTGGTTGTTATTTTAATTTGTAATTCTCAGATATCACTTTAAAAGGCCTATTTGGCATATGTACATTTTGGTGAGATGTCAGTTCATATACATTTCCCCATTTTAAAATTGAGCTTCTGATTTTCTTACTGGCTATAAAGCCTCAGGAGAACCTAGACTAAAGGAGGATTAAGAGCAA
Source organism: Microtus pennsylvanicus (assembly GCF_037038515.1). Taxonomy (NCBI): domain Eukaryota; kingdom Metazoa; phylum Chordata; class Mammalia; order Rodentia; family Cricetidae; genus Microtus; species Microtus pennsylvanicus. Next base: position 82,258,657 of record NC_134601.1, on the reverse strand, counting down.
TACCAACAAAACCAAAGCATAGGCATTATTTAGATTCTGACTTCATCATAGAAGTGAGGTTACAGGTGGTTTCCATGCAGCATGGGTGCTGGAAATCAAACTCAGGTCCTCTGCAAAAACAACTGTATCTTCGGCCTCTCAAAGACCCCCTTTGGGGGTCAAATGATCCTTTCACAGGGGTTGCATATCAGATACCCTGCATATCAAATATTTACATTATTACATTGCAATTCGTAAAAGTAGCAAAATTATAGTTATGAAGTAGCAACAACATAGGGCTGGGGATCACCACAACATGAGAAACTGTATTAAAGGGTCACAGGATTAGAAAGGTTGAGAGGTACTGTTTTAGAGACATATGCTCAATATTTTTTTTTTTCGAGATAGGGGTTCTCTGTGTAGTTTTGGAGTCTGTCCTAGAACTTGCTCTGTAGACCAGGTTGGCCTCAAACTCACAAAGATCCACCTGTTTCTGCCTCCCAAGTGCTGGAATTAAAGGTGTGCACCACCACTGCCCAGCCACATGCTCAGTATTTAAGGATGAGAGAGATGATCCTTGGTATTTACTTAAAAATACTCTAGAAGATCAAGAGGAGATGGGTGGAAAATGACATTCACCAATATCTAATTATTGAAAACAAGTCTGTAACAAGTATAAGGGTGAGTGTTACATTTTCTTTGCCTTTGTATATGTTTGAAACGTTGTGTAATAAAATGCTTAATTTAAAAAATTTGTGGAAGCTGAGTATGATGTCGTGTATCTGTAATGCAAGTACATATGAGACAGAGACAGGATGACTGTGAGGCCACACTGGACTACAATTTCTCCTTCCCCAATAGGGGAAATGTATGAAAAGATTCTACAGATAAAAACAGAAGAGTAGAAAATTGATCAAGGAACACAGAAGACATCCCCGGAGCAGAGACATGCACAGATGGAATTTTAGATCTATAAAACAAAAAATACTGAAGAACACAGGGGAAATACGGGGCCATTTAGTAAATGGAGATAGAAAAAAATGGTTGTATCTAATTTTAGAATGAAAGTCTATTCCAGATAAAGAAGTTAGATAGAAAACAAAGTCTTTTAAATTTTAAGGTGAAAATATGAGCAACATCTTTTAGACCCTAGCATACCAAAATATTTCTCTAAAGCACATAAAAGCTCTATCCACAAAATACAAGTAAAGTTAATATAAAATAAAAACTTCTATTAAAAAACTTAAAATAAATGAAGACAAGCTTTAAAATGAAAGCAGACATCTACCATATCTAATCAATAAAGTATTTTCATAAATAATATATAAACTACAGATCAAAAGCAAAGGATAAATAATGCACTAGATAAATGGGAAAAGTAACAAACATGTATTTTATAGAATAGGAAAAACATAAGGCCAATATAACGTGAAATGAATCTCTGCTTAGAAATTAAAGAAGAGAATATCATGGTTAAAAATGATGACAAACATGTAAGAAAAGTAATATTATATGACAAAGTATGGCAGAATGTGTGGGTCATTGGGCTCTCTTATACATTGCTGCTGAGATTATAAATTTAAATGCCCCTAGGAAAAAACTGGCATTGCCCATATTTGAACGTGAACTAGAAATTATTATAGCTATACACTCCAAAACTGTTTTGAACATATAAAAAACCCAATGTTTTCGAAAGTACGTATAAGCACTATTTGTAAAAACAACAACAGTCAAAGAAAAATACCCCAAACACAAGAATTGTTAAATACAATGTTGGTACATTCCAAAAATACAAGGCATAAAAGAAGCTACTAGAAGTATATATTACAACACAGATTGATCATAGTAAGATAATGCTCTGTGAGAAAACCAAGTTTGAGAAAAATCCATATATAACATTATTTTGCTAACTAAATTCAAAACCATGCAAGGTTATAACATATAGCCGGGTGGTTGTGATGCATGCCTTTAATCCCAGCACTTGGGAGGCAGAGGCAGACACATCTCTGTGAGTTCAAGGCCAGCCTGGTCTACAAGAGCTAGTTCCAGGACAAGCTCCAAAGCTACAGAGAAATCCTGTCTCAAAACACCATCCCTCCAAAAGAGATAATATATAAATTTTATGTTTGTATATGAAATTTATAAAACAAAAGACAAGGTGACAATAGGAAAATTTAGGAGAAGGTGAGCTCTTGGGATGAGGCAAGAGGATAAACAAGGATCAACATATAGTAAATATAAAGTTATTTTTAAAATTCTAGCATTGGATTGGTTTGTTGCACTATATTCTTTTGAAAAATTGTTATTGGTTCTTTGAGAATGTCATACAGCATGCTTTGATCCTATTTACCCTATCTCCCATTCCTCCCAGATCCAGCCCCTGTTATCTTGTTACCTGTCTTTGGTTTCTGTTGCTGTGATAAAACACCGTGATCAAAAACAATGTGGGGATGAAGGAGATCAGAGAAGGAACTCAAACAAGGAGGGCAGGAACCTGAAGGCAGAAACTAAAAAGGAAGTCATGGAGGCGTGCTGCTTGCTGGCTTGCTCAGCCTGGTTTTTGTAACACCAACCAGCCCATGGATGCCATTGCTCAGGGTGAGGTGGGCCCTCACATATTGAACAGCAATCAAGAAAACTGTACCACAGGCTTGCCCACTAGTCTATCTTGTGAGGCAATTTTCTCAACTGAGGCTTCCTCTTCCAAAATAAGCCAAGCTTGTGTCAAGTTGACATAAAACTAGCCAGCACACCTAACTTTGTATACTCTTTGTTTATTTTTAACCCATCAAGTTGAAATTATGTTACCCATATATTCTTGGATGTGCCACTTCCCACTGATGTGGTCAGCTTACCAGGGTTTACAGTCTAAGAGTAAACTAATGTTCCTTATCCCATTTGCTTTGAATTGTTAATTGCCCCTCTGGTAAGAGTGAGATTTCATACCCAGCTCAGCTTTCCTTGTTGGGATTTAATATAGCTTAAGCTTACATGGGTCTTGGGCATGCTCTCATAACCACTATGAGTCCTAATGTGCAGTTGCCATAATGTCTACTAAGAGATACTATTTCTGTGTAGTTATCTACTACCTCAGGCCTTTACATTTATTCCTCCCCACCTTTCATAATGATCCCCAAGCCTTGGGAAGAAGGGTGGTTTAGGGTTGGACATTCTAGTCTCTTATTCTCTGCACCTTGACCACTTGTAGGTCTCTTTTTTTAAACACCATTTATTGTAAACAGAAGCGTTTCTGCTAAGAGTTGAGAGATGTATTAATCTATAAATTTAATGATGAGTCATTCACAGCTGGTTTACTACTATGTCCATAGTATTTAGCAGAATAATAGTAGAAATGTCTCTCCTAGGGCCTAGGATCTCCCTAGACACAAGCTCTTAGCCCAATAATGGCGTTCGGTATGAGTTTCATCTTGTAGAGCAGGGCTTAAATTCAATCAGAAAGTGGTTCCATGATGCTCATGCCACTCTTTTGTCAGTGGGTAAGTATGACTCGCCAGTTGTTATTGCGGCTCACTGGGCTCATATCTGGGTAAGACTGACAAATATTTTTCTCTTTCAGCAGCATGAATAGCACTTCCCAGGTCAGTACTAGCATGATTTTTCCATGTTCGGCAACTCAGGTAGGTATGTGGTGTCTTCAGCAACATGGTCTTACCATAAAGTTCTGCAAGGTAACTAAATAGCATCAGCAATAGCCTGTACTGTTCATGGGTCTTACAATTCCAAAGAGAAGTAACCTATTCTTGGGACTGACAATTTTATTTTTAAGCCTGTAGGGACATCATGGTCCATTATAGAGTAACTCCATTTTAACTCTGTTTATACGTATGTATACATATATTTTAGGAAGGCTCTGCAGTAGGAACTTTCCACATGACTTTTTTGTAAAGTCTTTAGTGTTCTTCATCCCTCACTATATTACCTTGTCTACCCTGCCCTCACATCCCACCTCAATTTAACCCTTCCTGTTCCATTATTCCCCGTTAGCCCTTTATGTCACAGAGCTCTAGTTCACCTCCCTGAAAAGGCCCAGAGCCTCTTCTTAATTTCCTCTATATGGGTATTGCAAATGAGACATACATATCTGAAGATTCAAAAGTAACATCCATAAATAAAAGAAAATATGCAAAGTTAGTCTTATGTGTGTCACCTCGCTCAGAATGATTGTTTTCAACTCCATCTATTTACTTGAATATTTCATAATTTTGCTTTTCTTAATGGCTGAATGATTCTCTGTTGTGTAAATGCATCACATTTTTGGTATCCATTCATCAGTTGATGGATATATAGGCTGTTACCATTTCCTGACTATTATGAATAGAGCAGCAATAAAGATGAATGAGCAGGTATCTCTAGAGTAATGGAGTTCTTTGGGTATATACCCAAGAAGGGCATAGCCGGATTATGTGGTAGACCTATTGTTAGCCTTGTGAGGAACCTCCACACTGATTTACATGGTGGCTCCATCAGTTCATACTCCCACAAGAAGTAAATGAGTGTTCCCCATTTGCATATCCACTCCAACACTGATAGTCATTTTGTTGGATCTTAGCCATTCTTTCTGAAGTAAAATGAAATGCCAATGTAGTTGTAATTTGCATTTTTTTCCTGATGCCCAAAGATGTTGAACATCTTAAAGTGTTTCTAAAAATGTTGGACATTTATGTGTGTTTTTAAAGGTGCTGAACATTTTTAAATGTTTCTCGGTCATTGGCATTTCGTTTTCTGAGAACTCTGCTTAGTTCCGTGCCCTATTTTAAAATTGCATTGTTTGTTTTCTGTTATTGTTCTAGCTTTAAAATGTGTTAGAAAAAAGTGGCCCCTAACAATCAAAATTGGCCTGACATTTCTTGAACGCTTTCCTAATGCTTTCCCTAGCAAGGTTGAGTTATTCTCTAGTGGAAATAAAGAATTTCTTAAAATATCAACATCAGACAAGGTCTTTTTGAAACACAATGTGAGGATAACAAGACCAACTCTGCAAGTTTGTCTAACCACAAGCAAATACAAGGAAAAAAGTTTGCAATATATGAAATATTAAAACCTCTTCTCTCCTTAAAAAAAATCAATTAATGATTTTCATCTCTTTACCAATTACAACTTTGGCCCCAGATTAGTTAGCTGTCTTTATAAGATATGACAAGATGCCCAACCATACAACAGCCTCTGCTTCTTGATAACATCCAACCCAGTCTCATTTTATTAAATTTATTCATATTCTTACATTTCAACTGCAGTTTCTCCTCTCTCCTCCCTCTGCCAAATCTATTCCTCCTGTTTCTGTTCAGAAAGGAGCAGGCCTCCCATTGTCATCAACAAAACATGGCATATCAAGTTGAGGCAAGACTAAGCTCCTCCCGTCATGTTAAAGGTTGGTGAGACAACCCAATATGAGGAATAGGTTCACAAAAGCCATTGAAAACAGTGAGAGCAGGATCTGCCCCACTTTTTAAAAACTATTGTCTTTCTTGGATTGCCAGCACCCAAATCATGACAGAGAAACTTATTAGCTATGAATGCTCAGCTTTCGTCTTATGTTTGTACCACTAGCTCCTATAACTTAACCTGTTTCTATTCATCTACTCATTCTATTAATTGTATTCATCTTTTTACCTTTTATTCTGTATGTCCTGTTTACCAGCTTCCTCCATGCCTGGCAGGCTGTCCCTGGCTGGCTAGCTAGCTGGCTCCCCTTTTCTCTCTGCCTGCCCATGCCACTTATCCTTCTGTCTAGCTGCTGGCTGCTCAGCTTTTTATTAGACCTTTCAGGTGCCTTAGGCTGATAAGGCAAAACAGCAACACATCTTTTCATAGTTAAACAAATGCAGCATAAACAAATGCAACACATGTTTACATAGTGAAACTAGTATTCCACAACAACCAATCACCTAGCAAAAGCTTAAGTCTTACTATGAAGACTTTTAAAAACCTTCTGAGTGGTCCACCCCTAGAACATTTGGCTCCTGGATCTGGGAAAAAGACCTGTTTCCTAGGTCAAATAAAGGTCCCACAGCTACACGGGCATGTTTCTAGCTTTTGCTTCATCCATTCTGTAAATCGTAGCAGTCCTGTAAGAAAGGCTGAGACTCACCAAGAACGACTCTGACTAGTTTTGGCAAAAACTAAATAGTTTCTTCCGTGTTCATATATTTTACATAATATCTTCTTAATGCAGATAAGATATTGTAGATAGGGATTCCAGAAACAGAGCCTAAATTTCTCTGCCAGCGCGCGCGCGCGCACACACACACACACACAGGATGGAACCCAGAAAAATAATTAGAAACCTGAGGCTATAAGCCTCTTGATTTATCACTAACTGATGTTCTACTTTTCTAACTAAAAATCTCATTCCTTTCACATTCTATTTGAGGGTTATTTTATAACATTTTCATGTGTACTGGATAAACAGGAAAAAAAACTATAGCCCTGAAGGGGAGGTTTGGAGGAGTCTAACTCCAAATTCAGAGGAAAAGGTCAAAGACAGAAGCAATTACTAAAAGAGCAAGCAGCACTACCAAGAGGGAAAATGACCTCAGGATGCAGAGGGACTTGAAAGACTTTGTAGCGACCGTAGCCAGTACTTTCATGAGCAGCCCCTTCTGTCTTCACATCCAGGAAGTGTTTTTCAGTGAGTAGAAATAAACAATCTGCATTATTTGCTTGAACAGTTGGGAAAAGAAGGGCAGGAAAAGACTTCTCTCAATCTCAACACTTCTTTCATCTTCCATGGTCCAGTAACAAGAGGGAAATGCGACCTAAAGGTAATCTATGGTATTGTATATGAAGGGCATAGCTTCAAATAAAAAATAGGATATTTGTGTACTTTGACAGCTCACATGATAAAAATCAAACAACAGAGAAAATTAGTCATGCTCCTATGCAAGCATGACAAGCAAATTTTAAAGGTCTCCCAGGTCACTGGTTGGTCATAACAAAACACCATGCTAGGTGAATCAGCAAGAAAAATGTAATAGCTTTCAGAGATGGAGGCTAGATATTGGGCTTTAGATATTGGTCACTTTGGTTTCTTCAAAGAGCTCTCTCCACATGTGCAGATGGCCATGTTCCTACTGCATCTGGGAGACCCACATGAATCAATCATATTCTGAGGTGCTCAGGGTTAGGACTTCAACTTATGAATTTGAGAGAGAACTCTGTCCATCCATAACAAAAATTATCATGCATTTTTGTAGGGTTAAGCCAGCCCATTTAGGGGGCGGGTTTGCCTCGGGCGAATGCATGCGAATAAATCGGGCACGCGGGAGGCTGCTCGCCCCTTTCTTTCCTACCTCCTGTGCTACGCGGGAACCTCGGTTCTGTAAGTTTTATTTATCATTAAATTTGTATATATTCTTTAATATTTGCCTGCGTTTATTCACGCCGATACACATTTTAAGTGAAATTAAACTTGAATACACTCACAATTTAAATAATAGTTGACGAAACAGTAACGAGTCAATAAATATATCCAGAGTATATTATAAAGACCTTTAATATTATGATTTAGTTTTAATTTAGAATGATTAGAAATTAATATATGATTTGGTATAGCTTTATATTTGTAAAAGTTTTATATAGAGATTTATATAAAATGTCAGCAATACATTAATGATATCTTGAAGTTATTAGAATACAGACTATGGTCTAAGTGCCCACAAAAAGGAAGGAAGCATCAACCTCCTGCGTTAGTTAATTTTGTCAGTTGGACTGGTAAAGTTCAAGGAGGTTAGTAAAGTGCACCTCTGGGTATATCTTAGAGGCTGTTTACAGACAGGATTAACCAAGGGAGGAAGCAGAGGGGAAAACAATAATAAGCACAGCAGTGAAACTGGGCTGTCTGACCTGTCATGTTCCTTGGGAAAAAAAAAAAATCTAAGAAAAGACACCAGTACAGAAATAACCTTAAAGCTTATTAAGAGGAACAGACCTTGAATTCTTACAGACGTAATAAGTAGAGAGGTCTGATCCCGTGGGACTCACTCACCTTTTCACATGACCTTCCACAGGACTATTCCACGCGGGAGAGTCCTCAGCTGCTCACAGGTTGGACAGCAGAGCATTGGGGAGATGATAGAAGAACCTCAGGCATTTAGTAGATTCTAGGAATAACAGCTGGAAACTGTGTGGACACCAAAAATAGCGAGATGGAGAAGAATATGGGAAGTGTTAAAGGGTTTCTAGATCCCTCTCCATTTCCAAGTGTTAAGGATATTTTGAAGACTATTTAGTTCAGATTTTCTAAATCCTGGAAAAGTGATTCTGGGCTTGCCCTGTGGGTACAGGCACAAATAGGACTTTCCCTCTCTAGCCTTACAAAGTCTAATTCTAAGACTTTCACACACTAGGAAAGCCTGGGAGCTGAGATGGGAGTGATTGTCCAAGGAAATAGCAGTGGCATCTCTAGCAATAAACATGATCCACAGGTCTGGGGTCATGCCGATCTCAGTGGCCTGCACTGTCACATGGGGCAATGGTGACATCACAGATGGTAGTCTGTGTTGAAGTCCAATGCCCATGTTGCTGCCAAAGGTCACATGGAAGTCTGAGGTTGGGGCTGAAACCTGTGGCCTTGTTGGTGTCCGGGGGGTCATGCCACCACCAGACATCCTGATCTGAGTGGCCAGTAGTTCCACCCTAGCCAGGACATCATCTGGGTCCTAGCTCTGCCAAGGGCCATGTCTAGGTCTGTGGTTCATCTGCAACTGGTGAGTGTGTGAGTATCTGTGGCCTATGTCGCTTCAGGGGGCCATAGGAACCATGTGTGATGAAATCAAAGGCTCATGCTGAGCCAGCCATGGCCTTCACTCTGCCTCTCCCTGGACACTGCTATAAGAGAGCTGGTGGTAACCTTCACAGGAGAGCTGGCTCGGACACTTGGGACGATTGGCGCCACCTTTCACCACAAGTGAGGGAGAACTAACTGACCCTGATGGCACCAATGTAGGGGAGCTGGCTCTGCCCCCTCACCTAAGGCAGGCTGTCCTAGTGGCCTGGACTGAGCAGCTCAGCTACCATCCAGGCTTTGAGTTGGCCTATCGTAACATCTACCCCATCTAGGCCCTGCTGGAACTCTAGGATCTGAAGAGACTGGCCCTGTGGAATGATGTCTACAGGATCTGTGATTCAGGCAGCCGCAGGATATCCCAGCAGTTTCAGTGAGGAGCCGGTGATGATGGTGTACCAGCAACCAGAAGCCTTGGACCACACTAATGACTCATTGCAATGAACACTTACTAGGAAAGCTAATTGGACAAAAGGGTATAGTAGGTGACACACCGAGGCTCCCAATGCCACCAGGATGAAGGAAGAGGTGAGAAAGATCTCTAGAGAAGTGAAGGGTTTTTTTTTTTTTTGTTTTGTTCTTGTTTTTATTTCTTTTCTTGCTTTGTTTTGATGTTTTTTAAATTTTTCGTTGGGGGGAACTGTGGGGGTGAGGGGAGGATATAGGGGGACTGAAAGTTGAGTGTAATTAGGGTATATGATGTGTAATTCCCCAAGAATCAATAAAGAAGTTGTGTTAAAAAATTATCCACCTGGTAAGGATGGCACTCACATGTCACCAGAAGACTTCTTCTTTTACCCCATTCTCAGTTCTGAAAAACTAAACCCCAGACTATGTCTTCCCCAGAACAATTCCCCGGATTCGAAGACAGGTCTGTGGACATGTATGTGCACTGTGACACTGCTGTGACCATGGCATGCTAATGTGACAGAGGCACACATCCCCCAATTTAAATCTGTTTATTCTAGAATGCAAGTCCTAGGAGGTCTTCTGACAGCACTTGTCAAAGAAAGCCACGTAAATGATGCATTGAAGTGTCCTATGTAGCTGCAGTCCTGTGCTAATTTGAAGCCATCTGTAAGGAAGAGGACATCTTACATTTCGGCTGCTGTTTTAGCTTTTAACATTCGCTCTTTGTTTTGTTTTTGTTTTTGTTCTTTTGGTGTTTTAAGACAGGTTTTTTTGGTGTAGCTCTGGTTGTCATGGAACTCACTTTGTAGATCAGGCTGGCCTTAAACACAGAAATATTCCTGCCCTGGCTTCGCAAGTGCTAGGATTAAAGTTGTGTGCCACCATCGTCCAGCTTTCCATTTTTTTTTTAGCCTTCCACTGGAACCAGCTAGATACAGTTATCAAACTATCACCATGTTGAAAGACCATGGAAAGAGGGAGACAAGAAGAGGTTTTCCTCTGCCCATGACACATCCCCAGCGAATGAAGCAGCTCTCTTCTACACACACTCAAGTAAAAAATTAGGGAAAATTAGGTACTGTAGAAAATATGATAAAAAACCATAAAAAATGAACTGTACATTAAAATATATTGCCCCCATAAACTTTATTAAATCTACCAAATAAACAGTATGGGTATAGGGGATGGGGAAATGGCACAACCAATAAAGTGTTTGTCATGCAAGTATAAGGACCTGAGTTCAGATCCTTGGTGCTCATGAGAAAAGCCTGGCATCTTAGTTAGGGTTTCTATTGCTGTGATGAAACACCCTGACAAAAGCAACTTGGGGAGAAAAGGGTTTGTTTCATTTACAGTTCTAGCTTACAGTTGGTCACTGAGGGAAGTCAGGGCAGGAACTCAAGCTGGGCAGGATCCTGGAAGCAGGAGCTGATGCAGAGCCCATGGAGAGGGGTGCTGCTTACTGGTTTGCTGTCCTTAGCTTGCTCAGCCTGTTTTCTTATAAAACCCAGGACTACCAGCTCAGGGATAGCGCCACCCACCATGGGCTGGGCCCTCCTCCATCAATTACTGATTAAGAAAATGCCTTACAGTTGGGTCTTATGGAGGCGTTTTCTCAATGGAGGTTCTTTTTCTCATATGACTATGGCTTGTGTGAAAATGACATAAAACTAGCCAGCATCCACACCTGTCATCTCACTGCTGGGGAACAGGATCCACAGATCCTTTGGCTTGCTGGCCAGTCACTCTAGCTGAATCTAAGAACTCCAGGTTTAATGTGAGTCCTTGTCATCAAAAATAACATGGAGAGTGAATGAGGGTAACAGATGAGACATTGACCTCTGGCTTCCACACACATGCCAGTGTACCTACACACACACACACACACACACACACACACACACACACACACACACGAACACATACACACGTATAAAAAGTATAAAACACATAAATACATACACTGATATGTACCACACCCAAAATAAAAAACCTAGAATACAGCGCAGAAGAAGGGTGGTGATGACCTCTGACCAGGAAATCTGTGTTTAAAAGGTCAGATGGGAAAATACATTCCAATTCAGTACTTATTTAAATTTATTTATTCATTTGTATTTGTAGGGTTTTTTTTGACACAGGGTCCACTATGTATGTAACCCTAACTAGCTTAGAGCTTACTATGTAGACCACAAGAACCCTGAACTCAGTGATCCCTGCCTCTACCTCTTGAGTGCTGCTCAAGTTCCATCTTGCCCATTAAACTGATCTACTCGCTCTTTTTTTATAGAGGGAGAAATGAATAAAGTTACATAGAACTGGGAGTAGGGAACAGGGATGAGAAGGCATGGCAACTGATTATGAAATGTTTTTCCCCTGGAAAAAAAAATGAGTCAATAAGGAATGACTGTGTGCGGCTTCAGGCTGATGGTGGGCCAGGGTTAAAGATGCTGGGGAAAGGAGAGAAGCTTACTTTATTTTACCAAGTTCAGATAACAAGTACACTATACCAGTTTGCCAGGGGTCAGAGAGTACAAACAATTCGGGTAATAATTTAGAAAGCAGCAAACGTGCCTGGCTTCATTATGGGTAAATATGGCTGTCATACACAAATAACACAGGGAGAGTTAGTTATCTGCAGTAAGAAGGCTCCTAGAAAACAAAAGGTATGGGAGGATTTTCACGCTTTTATTTGGTTAGTTGTGTTGCTTTGCTTTTTTGCCATTCTGGGCATTGAACCCAGGACCTTGCACCTGCTAGCAAGTACTCTATCGTCTCCCGGACCTGGAAAGACTTGCCGATTGGCCCTGTGGTCCAGAACCATAAAGTTCAGGTAAAATTCAACATCGTCAGACCTTTCTTTCATTAAAAATGCTATTTGTTGCCAGGCAACTCAAGTGTAAACCTCCTGAACTGTGCAGGGCCGTGTCCCCCAGCATTTCGGCAGATTTTCTTAGCTGTCCAGGCAAGGTTTATCCAGGTAGTAGGCCAGCCCGTGCACTCTCTGCTGCAGCAAGGAGCCCTGGGAGGTCAGCTATATCAAGCCGCTGGCAAGATGATGGACTGACAGGAGAGAGACTTGATATAGAAGATTGAGTAAAAAACCCTGTTTTAATAATCTGACTGGAAATGACAATAATGGGTGACATTTACTTAGCACTTACTTTATGCCAGACGGCACCATCAAATACTGTGCCTTTCCCTTCTAATTATACTTAAAGTATAACTTCTGAGGAGGGAGTGCAGGAGTGGGGGTTGCCAATTAAAGCAGCTGCCTAGGCTTCTGCAACTCTCTCCAAGTCCTAAAGTCCCTCTGCGAAGCCTGAGGTTATTTTTCCTGACAGTTGGTTTCCGGGTGCAGCTGTTGCTTTCACAATTGCTTCCCTGTTTAATTTTCTTCTTTACTAGTCCACAGCCCTGTTTAAATTTTCTTCTCGGATGTGTTTGCTTGGTGTTTCCTTTCTGTTTGATTTTAATAGCTTCAGTGAGATTTATCTACCACACAATCCTCCCACATAAAATGTGTAATTTGATAATATTTTAGTAAAGTCATGCTGGAAAAGAAAAGTGTATCTTGGGCTTCCCTACTTTCTTTTATAATTACTTTCAACTTCAGTACCTTTACCTCTAGCCTTCCCTTCTCCATAAATGCACAGGCTTCCTATATATTGTTCTACCTCCAAGCAGAAAGCAGCCTCTACCTTGATTAAAATAATCTCTAAAATATTGATGAACACAAGGATTTCTCAGCGCTCCCATTTGTATTTAGACAGTTTGGTTCACTGACTCTGTTCCAGCTATGTCTCTACGTCTCCATCTATAAAGGGTTGGTAATCATAGCCATACTTCTTCAAAGAGTTGTTATGAACCTTAAATGAGTTAATTTATAAGAGATAATTTTAATGTGTGACACAGGGCAAGAATTGAGGGAGTGTTTGCTGTTGTTTTTATTACCAGCATGAGGAAGCTCCCTGGTGGTGATAGCTGACGTGATTGCTCCCATCCCTGCTTTAGTGGTAAAGTTCTGTGTGGGGGGCACTACATATAGCCTTAGAAGTTTATCTTTATCTGAAGCATGTTAATACTTGGAAGAGAATTTCACTTACAAAATTCAAAATCTCTGGTCTTGTCAGCCACAGCGGTGAGACACAGATCAGCACCGCCATGGGGAGCCTCCCAACCTGCTCCTGAGAGGCATGACGTCAAGCAAAGCTGGATGTTTCACTACATCACAGAAAATAATTTCAAGAGAGTATGTATGAAGCAAGGTTAGTGAGTTTATTATTCTAAGACAAATATAGCACATACTTCAGATTTAAGCAGGGGTCTGAGGCAGAGAAGAGTGAGAGAAAGAGGCAGTACTAGAAGTGCGAGTTACTAAAGCAGCCTACAAACCACAATCCCAGAGAACTTAGACAACAATGGGGACACTAAGAGACTTACATAGATCTAATCTACATGGGAAGTAGAAAGTAGAAAAAGACAAGCTCTCTTGAGTAAATTGGGAGGATGGGGACCTTGGGCGAGGACTGAAGCGGGGAGGAGAAAGGCAGGGAGGGGAGCAGAGAAAAATGTAGAGCTCAATAAAAATGGTAAAAAAACAAAACAAACAAACAAACAAAAAGAAGTGGAGGTTACTGACTTGGAAAAGGACAGTGCACGCCAAGGAATGGACGCATACTTGGGGAGAGGGAAAGTTGTGATTAATGTCTTCTGTAATTCTCTGATTTTCTAAGTTCCATTGCTCAATGTCTTCAAGATAAAACAGTTTAAATATTAAGTAAAAATCTATATTTCTCTTAGAAAATTTCCTTTTGTAAATGAAACTGTAAAATGCTTTTATGAGGTTTGCTCTTCAGATTTAGGTATGAGAGAGGAGCGCTAGCACAGTTAAACGTTGTGTGTGTGTGTGTGTGTGTGTGTGTGTGTGCGCGCGCGCGCGCGTGCGTGCACGTGTGTGTAGGCTAGCCTTAGAGATCTGCCCATTTCCGCCTCCTTAATTTGGCGAGTACAAATGAATGCTACTCTACTCAGCTTTATGGCATGAGCTTTGGCCAGCAGGGCTAAAGGCTGGCCTACTGAGTGAGCTCCACAGAATGAGAGATCGTGTCTCAACCAAGTGGATGGCTCCTGAGGCTGACCTCTAGTTCCACATTCATGTGTACACAAATCCAATCAGACAGAAACGCATGTACAATATATATACATTATACATCAAAAGCTTAAAAACAGTTATTTCTGGGTTGTCCAAATTATATCTTCTGGTATTTATCAAGCATTTTACAGTGCTAATGAAATACTCTTTAAATCATAAACTAAAGATATTTTCAAAATATATGCAGGTACAGTAAATATCAACACACAGTTACATGAAAGAAAAACAGGATATAGAGCAAAATTATGTAAAATGTGGTCAAGACAAGTAACTACACAGATGGTAGTAAAAACGAATCTAAATGTTGAAGCCATTGTCTCTGGAACTATAAATGGGAGCATGTAAAATTTCTAAGTTTATTTGAATCTCAACAGTGTATGCATATTATTTTTATAACGAGAAAAAGTAAAAACCACAAAATTAAATCCTGGTATAAATATAAGATAAAGGATATGAAAATCGTTCTGAGAAGAAAGAGAAGTGCTTCGAAATACAGAAATCCGTTCCTCTCCTGACTATCAAAGAAATGCAAATGGAAACAATGCTGCGAGGCAGATTTCCACCCATCACACCGATAAATAGTTATGTTAAAGATCACAATCAAGCCAGGAAGGAGTTGTAAGCGGTTCATACCCACCCTGCTTGGAAACATTTTCCTCCAACTGGAAGGAAAGAAAGGCTGGCAGAGTCTGATTTCACAGCACACTGCTGCCATCTTCAGGAAACTAATGTAATAGCTCTCTTCCTTTTTTTAATTCATTCTTTTTTTACTTCATTCCTTTCTTTCTTTCCTTGCTTCCTTCCTTTACTTAGTTCTGCCTTTCTGTCTTGCCTTTGCTTCTTTTCTTTTTCAGTTGATTTGCCCATAAACACAAAAGCCCCCATGAAGCGAGTTGTATCTTATGCCATGGATCTTTAGCAAAAAGCTTTTAAGTCAAAGAGATGGAGAAAACATTGTATGAAAGGTAAAGATGTATATGAGCTTGTTTATAACGCACTGCGGGCCGACCACTTCATTGGCTGACGCTATCAGTTTCTCTACCTTATCCTCCATTAACAGCAAGAATATTTTCAGTAGTGAGCCCAGCCTTGGTAGCCTGGCTGAGCCACTGATAGCTCTAGGAGGCCTGCTCTTTTCTTAAGGGAAACGGAGAGGAGTGGATCTGGGGGAGAGGAGGTTGCATGCACTCGGGATGTGAGGAGAAGGAGACAGAGACAGAGAGAGATAGATTTTTAAATGTTCCTCCTCTGCAAAGGCAGGTACTCCAAGGAATTTTATCAAAGGCCCTTTGCTTCTCTGCCAGCCAAGGACGACAGCAAGATATGCAGAATGTAAAGACTCACCATGCATAAAAGCTCAGAAGGCAAAGCCAAGAGTCAAATCACTAAGGGAAGCTGAGTCCTAAGTGAAACTAACCTTGATCATGCATGCCAGAGGAGTAACAGCAGCAGGGAAGTTGTGGAGGAGGAAGTGCTAAGCTCCACTCTCTCTGAGGGAAAAGCAAGGAAAAAACAAAGCAAAACCAAAACAAATCAAATAAAACGGAAGCAGAGGCTCCTTAAAACAACATGGCCAGAGTTTGGAAAAGTCTAAGATTTGGCACAACCAAGGCAATAGAAAAGCCATCTTCAAAGCGATAGGTTGTTGTGTTTCACCCACCCCTGCTCACATCCTTTCCAGTGAAGCGACTGCTTGTTTTGCCATTAAACAGGAAGATGTAGAACATAATTCTCATGTTACGTGTACAGCTGTTCTGTCCTGTGTAAAAAAAAATAGCTAAATGGTTGATTCAAGGCATTTGTCTTTACTGAACTTGGAACTAGGAAGGAAGCATCCACCACTGCTCAGAGCTGCAAGGAAACAAACTAGAGGACAAGATGGGACAAGATGTCTTAAGAGGACGCATACAACAGGCTCTGTAAAACAAAGAGGCTGAAGGATGATTGTCCAGGATGTCAGGATCTGTAACAGCTGCCATATGCATGTGGGAATTCATGAAAGTCACTGGCACGATGAGGCAAGCTGTGCACTCAGAAAACGACATTAAGAAGCCTGATCTCACCCGTCACCCCATCCTGGGGTAGCCTTTAGACTACCCTTTAGTTCTCAAGGACTCTTCCCCAACAAAGACCAAATCTGCAAAGCCTTGGAAAGCCCATAGACTTCAAAGAAACTTGTTAAAACAGTAGCAAAGGACCAGGCATAGCTTAGTGGGTCAAGTGCTTGAATTGTAAACAGGAGGACCCCGAGCTTGAAAGTAAGACAATTGAAATTAATGACTTCAGGCAACAGGCCGTAAAGAAAAACCGAGTCTAGGAAATCTATTTTAAGGGTTTAGCTCATAAAATTGTTGAGGACAAAATTTACAAAATTACCAGGAAAGGCTGCTAAGGTTCAAGAGTACACTAGACCCAGAAAGCTGCATAGATTCTGCAGTACCCTTATGCCGAGTGGGCTTTAAGTCCAATTAGACAGATGTTACTTGCTCGGACATGTGAGTGATACTTCTTGAACCTTTAGGCATAGCTTGCCATGGTGGTCACTATCATTTTCCACAGATGTTGCAGCTGGGTAGGGCTGTCCGACTGCTTCTGTCCCTTGACAGCTCACATAATATTTTCAGGTACCATAGATGCTAGACTACAGGAACCTGGCTTCCAGATCAGATCCAGTTTGGATTACGCAGGTCTTGTGCCCTAAATTTGTGGTGTCTACAGCAACAGCGGCCCACGCTCAACCCATGAGATGCCACCAAGGGGCTACATCAATAGTCTGAATTGTTTGGGGAGTCATTTGGACTATCCTGACTAACCATTTGAAAAGAAGTTTCACACATTCAACATAATACCCATCAAAATCCCAGCAAAATTCTTCACAGACTTTGAAAGAAAGGTATTCAACTTCATATGGAAATGCAAAAAAATCCAGTAAAGTCAAAACAGTCCTGTACAATAAAAGAACTTCTGGAGGCATCACAATCCCTGACTTCAAACTCTACCACACAGCTACAGTACTGAAAACAGCATAGTATTGGCATAAGAACAGACAGGAGGATCAATGGCACCTAATAGAAGACCTGGATATCAATCCACACATCTTCAAACACCTGATGTTTGACAAAAAAGCAAAAAATAACAAATGGAAAAAAGAAAGCATATTTAACAAATGGTGCTGGTATAACTGGATATCAACATGTAGAAGAATGAAAATAGATCCATATCTATCACCATGCACAGAACTCAAGTCCAAATGGATCAAAGACCTCAACATAAAGCCAGCCACAATGAACCTCATAGAAGAGAAAGTGGGAAGTACACTCGAACGCATTGGCACAGGAAACCACTTCCTAAATATAACCCCAGCAGCACAGACACTGAGACAAACAATTAATAAACAGGACCTCCTAAAACTGAAAAGCAAAGGACACGGTCAACAAGACAAAACGACAGCCTACAGAATGGGAAAAGATCATCACTAACCTCATATCAGACAGAGGTCTGATCTCCAAAATAAACAAAGCTCAAAAAATTGGTCAACAAAAGAATAAATAATCCAATAAAAAAATTGAGTACAGACCTAAACAGAGAACTCTCAACAGAAGAATCTAAAATGGCTGAAAGACACTTAAGGAAATGTTCAACATCCTTAGTCTTCAGAGAAATGCAAACCAAAACAACTCTGAGATTCCATCTTACACCTGTAAGAATGGCCAAGATTAAAAACACTTATGCTTGGAGAGGTTGTTGGGAAAAGGTAACACTTCTGCATTGCTGGTGGGAATGAATGCAAGCTGGTATAGCCCCTTTGGATGTCAGTGTGGTGATTTCTCAGAAAATTAGGAAACAACCTTCCTCAAGACCCAGCAATACCACTTTTGGGTATATATCCAAAGGATGCTCAATCGTGCCACAAGGACATATGCTCAACTATGTTCATAGCAGCTTTGTTTGTCATAGCCAGAAACTGGAAACAACCTAAATGTCCTCTACCGAAGAATGGATAAGGAAAATGTGGTACATTTACACAATGGAGTAGAACACAGTAGAAAAAAATAACGACATCTTGAAATTTGCAGGCAAATGGATGGAGCTAGAAAACATCAAATGTACTCACTTATAGGTGGTTTTTAAACATAAAGCAAAGAAAACCAGCCTACAAACCACAATCCCAGAGAACCTAGACAACAATGCAGACACTAAGAGAGACTTACATAGATCTAATGTACATAGGAAGTAGGAAAAGACAAGATCTCACGGAGTAAAATAGGAACACAGGGACCTTGGGGGAGTGTGGAAGGAGGAAGGGGAGAGGCAGGGAGGGGGAGCAGAGAAAAATGTAGAGCTCAATAAAAATGAATTAAAAAAGAAAAGAAAAGTAACAGAAAAAAAGAAAAGAAGTTTCTTGGGCCTCGGGTTTTTATTAGTCTGTGATTCTTATGGGGAATCAATTGTTAAACCAAGTGTCTTAACTTCCTTTAAGCATCTCTCCTGGAAATGACAGTCTAAACAATACTAAAATTTTAAATGGTATTAACAGGGAACAGTAAAAGAAACACTACTAACGCTTAAATCACACATTGACCATCACATATTGATAGTGGGAGACTTCAATACCCTACTCTCACCAACGGAGAAGTCATTGAGGCAAAAACAAAAACAAAAAACCTAGGCCACCTATGCTCCTCCACACCATGTGGCTGGGGTGGCAGGACTCAACCGAATACAGCCCCAGGCTGCAAAATAAGTCCAGCAACACCTCCTCCCCAACCAGGAGCCCACCCCACAGAGACAGCAGGGAGTTGGGCACTATTATGATCTCTTTATGATGCGGAAGCATGGTCCTGACAAACACCATGACAAACTGAGCCTATAAGGAGATCCACAGGAAGGCTTGGGGCAGTTTACACCAAGAAGGAAACACAGGACCACATGGTGTCACAAATATAGAGTGTGGTATAGAAGAGAGAGAAAAACAGAGAGACAGACAGACACAGACAAAATGGCTCATGTCGTATGGACAGAGGCATATCTGAAGAGGTGAAAGGGGTGAGGAGCAGGCTGAGATGGGTGGATGGTGAGGTCTCTGTCTGCGCTGCTTCCAGGGCCCATGTCTGGGTTCATGTCTCTAATGCAACCTTAGTCTGTGTTGATGTCCACAGCTCCTGATACCACCAAGGGCCAAGAGGAAATGGCTGTACAGAATTGGCCATGTCCCTCACTGGCGGCAACACTAGGGAGAACTGGTTCCTGCCCCACACTTGCTGAAGGACTCAGGAGAGAGGGTCCTACACCCCACCAGGGAAACAAACTGACCCTCTTCACAGGTACAAGAGCAAACTGGCTGGGAGGGCATGAGAATGGGAGAACAGGCTGTGCCCCTCTCATATTTGGTGAGGGGAAAATGCCCTCTTTTCCTCACCCCTAGACACCTGCGGTAGGTGGGGGACCTGACCCAAGGCCTCACCATCTGCAGCACTCGGGATAAATGGCCCTGCACCTAGCCTGGGAAGTACAGCAGAGTTGACCCTGTAGACATGGGTGAGTCAGGGGTGAGGGCATGAGAGGGGCATAGCTGATACCATCTACCTCATCTCTGCTGTTGTGGCTGGAGCGAGGGAAAAAATGCCCTTCTCCTTTGCCTCTACCACCAGCAGGCAAGGGGATGACTCCACCCCCCTTTACCAGCAGCAATACTAGGCAGCAGGCCCTACACCTCATCTGGGCAGTACAGTGCAGCAGACCCTATTGACAGGGCTATGGGCAAATTGGCCCCTAGAACATGAATGTGGGCAATCTGGCCCCAGCCCTCATCTGCCATATGGTGGTATGGGGGGGAGAGATGTCCTACCCCCTACTCCTCACCACCTGTGATGGGTTGGAAAGTTGGCTCAGAGGTCATAGTGGGAGAGCTGTCCCTCCTCCTTAACAGCTGTAGCACTCATGAGAGCTGGTCAACCCTGAAAGCATAAAAGCAAAAGAACTGGCCCTGCCCCTTATTCATCTGCTGCAAAAGGTGAACTAGTCAGGCCAATGCTGAAGTGCTTTGGTGTGGGAGAATTGTATGTATTCTGTCAATCATGTTTTAAATAAATGCTGATTGGGCAGTAGCCAGGCAAGGAATATAGGCAAGACAACCAGACAGAAAGTAGAGGTGGGGCAATGAAAACAGAAGTATTCTGGGAAGAAGGAAGAAGGACTCTCCTGAGTCCTGCCCAGACCACCGAAGAAGCAAGATGTGACCAGCCCCGCTGGAAAAAGTTTATATCTAATGCAGACTCTCTGAGTGATTCTTTATGACTTGATGGCTGCGGGAACTGGACAGGATAGAAACCCCAAAAAGTGGCCGGCCCTCATGTTACACAGCTTAGCATGGTGGTGAAGATGAGGGAGAGTTGGTAGGCTGACCAGTCCTGCAACTACCTAGGTCCAAAACCAGCGTTATGAGTTAGCCCACCGGAACATCCAGCCCATCTACGACCTTCCAGAGCATGTGAAGGGGCCAGTCCTACAGACCCATGACACAGAGCAACAACAAAATATTCAAGAGGAGCCCTACTGAGTGTTCAGCATCAATAGAATAGCTGAAATCAGAGACCTTGAACTACATCAATGACTGTTTGTAATGAACACATCAAACATATATGGACAAAAGGGTGTCACACTACAGCTTACAAGATGAGATTTTTCCTTTTCTTTTTTTCTCTTAAATTCTATTGTATTGGGAGGGGGTTGCAAGGGAAGGGGGTGGATATGAAGGGATAGGGAAATGAATGAGATTGAGATGCACAAGAAATAAATAAAAATAAAGTTTAAAAAAGGAAAAACTAAACAGAAATACTGGAGCTAACAGACATCTACAGAACATTTCACACAAACACAAAAGAATATACTGCTTCTAATCTCCACGTGGAAGTTTCTCCAAAATTGACCACATATTTGGTCACAAAGCAAGTCTCAACAGATACAAAAATATTGAAATATCCCCCTGAATCTCATCAGACCACCATGAATTGAAGTTGAATTTCAACAACAACAGAGAGTCTACACATTCATTGAAACTGAACTACTTTCTACTGAATGACTGACTACTACCGGGTCAAGGCAATAATAAAGAAAGAAATTAAAGACTTCATAGAATTCAATGAAAATGAACGCATAACATACCCAAACTTATGGGACACAATGAAAGTGCTGCTGGGAGAAAAGTTCACAGCACTAAGTGCCTATATAAAGATATTGGACAAATCGCATATTAGCAACTTAACACCACACCTGAAAGTTCTAGAACAAAAAGAAGCAAATATATCAAAGAGGAATCAGGGTTGAAATCAATAAACAAGAACAATACAAAGAATCAATGAAACAAAGAGTTGGTTCTTTGAGAAAAACAACAAGATATACAAAACCTTATCTAAACTAACTAAAGGGCAAAAAAAGAATATCAAATGGATCAAAGACCTCAACATAAAGCCAGCCATACTGAACCTCATAGAAGAAAAAGTGGAATATACACTCGAACACATTGGCACAGAGAACCACTTCCTAATTGTAACCCCAGCAGCACAGACACTAAGAGAAACAATAAATGGGAACTCCTGAAACTGAGAAGCTTCTGTAAAGCAAAGAACACCGTTAAGACAAAAGGCAGCCTAGTGAATGGGAAAAGATCATCACTAACCCCACAACAGACAGAGGTCTGATCTCCAAAATAAACAAAGCTCAAAAAACTGGTCTTCAAAAGAACAAATAATCCAATTAAAAAAAAAAAAGGAGTACAAACCTAAACAGAGAACTCTCAACGAGGAATCTAAAATGGCTGAAAGACACTTAAGGAAATGTTCAACATCCTTAGCCATTAGAAAAATGCAAATCAAAACAACTCTGAGATTCCATCTTACACCTGTAAGAATAGCCAAGATCAAAAAACACTGATGACAACTTTTATGCTGGAAAGGTTATTGGGTAAAGGGAACACTTCTGGATTGCTGGTGGGAATGCAAGCTGGTACAACCCTTTTGGATGTCAGTGTGGCGATTTCTTAGAAAATTAGGAAACAACCTTCCTCAAGACCCAGTAATACCACTTTTGGGTATAT
Source organism: Microtus pennsylvanicus (assembly GCF_037038515.1). Classification (NCBI taxonomy): domain Eukaryota; kingdom Metazoa; phylum Chordata; class Mammalia; order Rodentia; family Cricetidae; genus Microtus; species Microtus pennsylvanicus. Next base: position 82,236,217 of record NC_134601.1, on the reverse strand, counting down.
ATCCAAAGGATGCTCAATCATGCCACAAGGACATATGCTCAACTATGTTCATAGCAGCTTTGTTTGTCATAGCCAGAAACTGGAAACAACCTAAATGTCCTCTACCGAAGAATGGATAAGGAAAATGTGATACATTTACACAATGGAGTATAGAACACAGCAGAAAAAAAATAACGACATCTTGAAATTTGCAGGCAAATGGATGGAGCTGGAAAACATCATTTTGAGTGAGGTAACCCAGACCCAGAAAGACAAGTATCACATGTACTCACTCATAAGTGGTTTTTAAACATAAAGCAAAGAAAACTAGCCTACAATTCACAATCCCAGAGAACCTAGACAACAAGGCCACTAAGAGAGGCATGCATAGATCTAATGTACATGGGAAGTGGAAAAAGACAAGATGTCACGAGTAAATTGGGAGCATGGGGATGTTGGGAGAGGGCTGAAGGCGAGGGGAGAAGCAGGGGAGCAGAGAAAAATGTAGAGCTCAATAAAAATCAATAAAAAACAGAAAAAAAGATTTAACATTTTCTTTGATAAAAAAAGAAAGAGTATCAAAATTAACAAAATCAGAAACAAAAAGGGGGACATAACGACAGACCAAGAGAAAATCTAGAGATATAATTTAAAAACTTGCACTCCACCAAACTGGAAAATGTAAAAGGCATGGATAATTTTTTTGATAGGTCTACTTACCAAGTTTAAATGACACCAGATAAATAATTTGAATAGACATGAATTAGAAGCAATCATTAAAAGTTTTCCAACCAAAAATAGCCTAGGGCCAGATGGTTTTAGCACATAACCCTACCAGATTTGCAAAGAAGAGCTAATACTAATACTCCTCAATTTATTCCACAAAATAGAAAAGGAAAATATCCCAGTTGATTTAATGAGGACACAGTTACCCTGAAACCCAATCCACATAAAGATTCAACAAAGAAAGAGAATTACAGACCAATTTCCCTTATGAACATAGATACAAAAATTCTCAATAAAATACTGTAAACCAAGTCTAAGAACACATAAGAAAGATTACCGTGATCAAGTTACGCTTCATCCCAGAGATGCAGGGAAGGTTTGATTATGAAAATAAGTAAATAAAATCCACCATATAAATAAAATGAAAGACACAACCCACATAATCATCTCATTAGATGCAGAAAAGTCCTTTGACAAAAACTAACACCCCATTCAAATTTCTGGAAAGCTTACGGATACAAGGGACATACATAAACATCATAAAGGCAATTTAGAGAAGCCTAAAGCCAAAATTAAATTAGATGGAGAGAAACTCAAAGCAATTCCACTAAAATCAGGAACAAAACAAGGTTGTTCACTATCTCTGTATCTATCCAATATAGTACTTGATGCCCTTTCTAAAGCAACTAGACTACTGAAGAAGATTGTCTTATAGTTTTTATTGCTGTGAAGAGACACTGTGACTACATCAACTTTTATCAATAAGATATTTAATTGGGGTAGCTTACTTACAATTTAAGAAGTTCAGTCCATTATTATGACAGGGAACATGGAGGCACACAGGAAAACATGGTGATAAAACTGAAAGTCCTACATCTTATAGGCAACAAGAAGTAGACTGATACACTGGGTGGTATCCTGAGCATAAGAAACCTTAATGTCCGCCCACACAGTGGCACACTTCCTCCAAGAAGGCCATACCCACTCCAACAAAGTCACACCTCCAAATAGTACCATTCCCTATAAGATTATGGGGAACAATGATGTTCTACTATAGAGATCAAGAGGATACAAATTGGGAAGAAGTCGAAATATCATTATTTGCAAATAATATGGTAGCATACATAAGTAACCCTAAAAATGCTACCAGGAACTCTTACAGCTGATAAACAGTTTCACAAAGTGGCTGGATACAAAAACCAAAACCAAACCAAAAAACAAACAAAAACCAAACCAAAAAACAGTAGTTCTCCTATATACAAATAACAAATGGACTGAGAAAAAAAAATTGGTGAAACAACACCTTCACTATAGCCTCAAATAATATACAATACCTTGGGGTAATTCTAACCAAGCAAATGAAAGTCCTATATGACTAAGAACTTCAAGTCTTTGAAGAAAGAATTAGAAGAAAATATCAGAAGATGGAAAAAACTCCTATGCTCATAAATCAGAAGAATTAATATAGTAAAAATGGCAATCCTACCAAAAGCAATCTAAAGATTTAATGCAATCGCCATCAAAATCCTAGCACAATTCTTTACAGATCTTGAAAGGCTAGTTCTCAACTTGATATGGAAAAACAAAAAAACAGGATATTTAAAACAATCCTGAACAATAAAAGAACTTCTGGAGGTATCACCACCCCTAATTTCAAGCTGTACTACAGAACTATAGTAATAAAACATTTGCATAAAAAGACACATTGATCAAGAGAATGGAAGGCCCAAACATAAATCCAAACTCATATGAAAACTTGATGTTCGATAAAGAAGTCAGAAATACATACTGGATATAAGACAGCAACTTCAACAAATGGTGCTGGCCAAATTATATGTTTGGCACGCAGAAGAATGCAAATAGATCCATATCTATCACCCTGCAAAAAACTGAAGTCCAAATGGATCAAAGACCTCAACATAAATCCAGTTACACTGAAGCTGAGAGACAAGAAAGTAGGAAGTAAAGTAGGAAGTATTCTTGAACACACTGGCATGGTAGGCAATTTCCTGAACAAAACACAGGCACCGAGACTGGCAATTAATAAATAAGCAGTCATGAAACTGAAAAGACACCATCATTCAGACAAAGTATCAGCCTACAGAATGGGAAAATATTTTTCAACTCCACATCTAAAAGAGGACTAATATATAAAATATATAAAGAAATCAAGAAACTAGACATCACCAAAACAAATAATCCAATTTAAAATTGGAGAACAGGTGGGTGGCGGTGCACTTGGGAGGCAGAGGCAGGTGGATCTCTGTGAGTTCAAAACCAGCCTGGTCTACAAAGTGAGTTCCAGGACAGCCAGGCTACAAAGAGACCTATCTCAAAAAAGACAAGGGAAAGGGAGGGGAGAGGAGGGAAGAAAAGAAAGAGAAAGAGAGAGGGTGGGGAGAGAGAGAGAGAGAGAGAGAGAGAGAGAGAGAGAGAGAGAGAGAGAGAGAGAGAGAGAGAGAGAGAATGGATAATGGGGAACACATCTAAATAGAATTCTCAGCAAAGAAACTTCAAATGGCTGAGAAATATTTCAGCATCTTTAGTCACCAGGGAAAAGCAAATCAAAACAACTTTGACATTCCATCTTACACCCGTCAGAATGGCTAAGATCAAAAACACAGGTGACAGCTCATGATGAGGTGCAAGGCGAAAACTCCTCCATTGCTGGTGGAAGTGTAAACTTGTATAGCCACTTTGGAAATCAATATGGCAGTTCCTCAAAAAATTGGGAACTGATCTACCTCAAGCCCCAGCTATATTACTATTGGGCATATACCCAATGTATGCCCCACCTGCTGTGGGAACTCCTTCTGCCAATAGCCTTTAAGATACCAGCCCACTTTGAGAGTGGTCTCATGTACTAGTAATGCAGTGGTAAAGCATCCTTGGGTCTCTTGGCTGCCGGATTTGGTTCCAGTTCCCAGCGCACGCAAAGGACAGCAGATTGGTACCCTGATTGGTACCCTTTCTGTGAGTTCACCCCCTATTAAATAAACCTTATTATACTTTATCTGGGCTAGTGAGGGACGATTTTGTTATAAATTTAAACAGATACCTGCTCAACTATGTTCACTGAGGCTCCATTCATAATCGCCAGAAACTGGAAACAATCTAGATGTCCCTAAACCAAAGAATGGATAAAGAAAATGTGGTACATTTGAGTATTTTTCAAACAGTAAAAAAATAAAATAAACGCGACATCATGAAAAAAATCTGGAAGAAAAAAATAATCTTCCAGAGTGAGGTAACCAAGACCCAGATGAAACCAAGACCCTATTATGAAAAGAAAAAAAAAATCATAGCAATGCATTTAAGGAGGCAGTGGCGAGGCAGAGAAATGGCTCAGCAGGTAGACACTAGCCAGCAAGACTGGTAACCAGAGTGAGCTCCCCAGAACTCACATGGCAGAAGGAGAACACTACTCCTAAGTGTTGTCTTTGGAAGTCCATGTGCTAGAGTAGATAAAAGAGTATATGAGCAAATAACAAAGAAACAAGCTATATTCTTGAATGAGAAAACTAATTACTTAATTTATAATACTACTTTTATTTTTGAGATTATAACTCCATCATTTCCCGCTTCCCTTTCCTCCTTCAAACACTCCCATGTACCTACTCCTCCTTACTCTCTTTTCAGTTCAGTGGCTCATTTTTCATCAATTGTTGCTACATGCACACAAAACTATTTTAAAGAGCAGAGATTTCAAGTTAATGATTATAGTTTACATAAAACCTTACTATTTATTATTTTAAAGTGAGTGTGTGTGTGTATGTGTGTGTACGTGTGTGCTTACACACATGGAGGTCAGAGATCAATGCCAAGCATCTTCCTCTACCACTGTTATTTTTAAGACAGTATCTCAAACTTTACATTTTTTATTTACTTTAAAGGATACCTAGAAAAAGCCTAGTAAGATAGAAAGTCACTATGAATTTTATTTAGAAACTAGGAAGTAAGCGGGACAAAATAAATAATTTAAGCTCACAATACCTCACCAAAACATTAATAATTCAAGATTAGGTAAAATGTATTAAAATGTTAATAATGGTAATATGTAGGTTTTGCTTTCCTTTCTTAGAGTGTTTGTGATATTTTTTAATTTTCCATAATGAGATATATATATTATTTTAATGATGATAGAAAAAGCAGTAAGTTTTTCTTTTAACCTCGAACAGGAAAATTAACAATAGAAATGAAAGAATAAATTAGAGGGGAGAAAATAGCCAATAATACATGTAAATGCAAACTTGGCCTACCATTTATAAATAGCACTTACAAATAATAAATCTTTTTCATGTCTAAAACTGGCAAACGTATTTAAAAGGGCTATTCTCCAAGGGAGTATTCCAGCTTTCAAGAAAGCAGAAAACACCCATTTCTGTTTCCTTAAAACACAAAGAATGAAGAAAAAGGAGTTGGTATTTGCGTTGCTTTGCTACCACCCACAGGCAACTATATAAAATGCAGCTAAGAAATTATTCTCTTGACCTGAAATTTACATTAATAGTGGATTCCACGCACATCCCCAAACACAAAGAAGCAGATGAAATTTAAGAAAATTACATTCCTTAAGATTCTGACTGTAGCTACAGAAACAAAATGGAAATAATGAATGGAGAATTCTTTTGCAAGTGATTAGTTCTTAAATTAATGCATAGGGAATTCAGATGAATAGAAACACATGTATCAAAGTACAAGAGCACAGATTGCATCTTGAAGCATAAAATAAATTCTACTAATTACAAAACAATGGAAATCATATGGAATGTATTACCTTACCATAACGGATTGGATCTAGAAAATATTAGAATAAGAGATTCCTAGTCTCTTATTCTCTATACCATGATCAGTTATGGGTCTCTGTGTGGATCACCATCTACCGAAATTATAAGCTTCTCTAGTGAGGGTCTAAAGACTCATTAATATTTAGTATATGAGTATAAATGTCAACTTAATATTGGATTCATTTAGGTTTACAAATGAACTCACAGTGGTTGTGACAGCCTTCAAAAGACTCATGCAAGTCTAGACCAGACTAGATCCCATCATGGAGAGGGAAGGTGGACCTACCTACCCCTACCCGAGAAGCTATTGGCAATTAATAGGAAAAGGAAAATTCAGTTTTACCTAAGAATGTAGCTGCTGTTAAGTCAACCATGCTCCAGTAGAAGGTCACATGTCCAAGAATATTTGGGCTTTCACAAATTGGACTTGATTTTTTTTTAAGGACACACAATTGGATGGATGTGGGAAGTGGGGCTAAATCTAGAAGGATTTGGAGAAGGGGGTGAAAATGATCAAAGCACACATGAAAAACACAAAGAACTACTAAAATATATATTTAAAAGAAACCCGATTCATTAAACGTATTAAACAATAATTTTAAAATTATGAACAGGAAATGAGAAAACTGCAATTTAAAAGTTCAGCAAGTGTACCTATTCAAAATATATTTAAAAGAAACCTGATTCATTAAACATATTAAACAATAATTTTAAAATTATGAACAGGAAATGAAAAAATTGCAATTTAAAAGTACAGCAAGTATACCTATTGAAAGGTGACAAACCTTAAAATTCTATTTTAAATTTAAGAAAAAGATCATGTATTATAAGAATTTTATTTATTTGGCATATCCAAGCTGGGTTTCTTTTTTCTGTGCTAATCAAATGTTCTAGAATTAACAGTAATAGATATACAAGATTGTATGTGTGCTAAAAACAACTAAAACCTATTTATCTAAGCAATGAATTTGATGATTGTAAATGAATTCTCCATAAATGGAATGGTTAACTTGTTTTCTTACAGCAACAATAACAAATGCTGATGAGAATGTAGGGAACTGGATCTCTTACATTGTTGATGGCAGTGTAAAAAGATCCAGAGATTCTGCAAAAATATTTGGAAGTTTCTTACAAACAAAAAACTAAGTAAACACATACCAATGATATAACACTGCCATTGAACCCCCTTTCAGAGACTATTTTTAAAAGCTTATATCCACACAAAAATCTGTATGCAAATGTTCCTAACAATTGTATCTGTAAGAGCTCCGAGCCAGAAACACAGATGGCTTCAATAGGTGAGTGACGTTTCAAGCTACGGTAGATCCACACCATGAACTGCTGCTCAGAACTGTTTTCACATGCCACCACACCAGCTCCTGGTTCCAGTTATAGAACTTCTTTGTTCTTTGTTTTGATTTTTTTTTTTTTGAGACAGGGTTTCTATGTGTAGTCCTGGCTGTCCTGGAACTCCCTATTAGACCAGGCTGGCCATGGACTCACAAGTGCCTCTGCCTTCCAAGGGCTGGGATTAAAGGCGTACGTGAGCAACCAAAACACATAAAAAATGTTCCCCATTTTTAAATTGACTTTTATAACTTTTAAAAATATTTTTAAAGGTTTAATAATTTATTATATATATAGCGTTCTGCCTTCATGTATGCTTACAGACCAGAAGAGGGCACCAGATCTCATTACAAATGGTTGTGAGCCACAATGTGGTTGCTAGGAATTGAACTCAGGATTTTTAGAACAGTCAGTGCTCTTAACTGATGAGCCATCTCTCCAGTACTGAATTTTATAACTTTATATCAGCAACCAAATTTGTGCTTTGACAGTATTTGCATCTCACACATGTACATTTTTCATACTGACTACTCTAACTGCCACCCTTTCCCATCTCCTAAATCAATGCTGTCTGCCCCATATCTTCCCAACAAATTTTTCTCACATTCATGTTTATTTGGTTTGGTTTGTTTTCTATAGAGTGCAACCAGGGCCACCTGTATGGGTAGGAAGCTATGTGTTAGAGCCTAGTGGTCTCACCAGTGGGTACACTACTCAAGACAAGAACTGTTCCTCTCCCCAAATTGTTGATAGCCAATAATTCAGCACTAAGAGGGAGAGGCCGGTGAACCCCTCCTTCTTCTACGACTGACTGTTGACAGGGCCAGTATAATGTAAGCTAAATTCAGGCAATTACAGTTCTTGTGAGTTCATCTTGCAATGGTCATACTGAATCTAGAGAATGGAATTTTGCAGCCCTTGACCTTATCTTCCAACTCCTAGTTCCTGCTTCCACGTCTGCAGTATTTTCTGAGACTTAGACAACAAAAGAATCCCTTCTCCACATCCACGTCAGCATTTGCTGTCACGGGTATTCCTAATGATAACCATTCTGACTAGTGAGATGGAATCTTAAAACTGCTTTAACCTGTATTTCTCTGAGAGCTAGGAGGTGGAGTAGTATGTGTGTGTGTGTGTTTCCTAGCCACCAGTAGTGCTAAACTGTTTAGTTCTATAGATCATTTTTAATTGGATTGTTGGCTTTTTTGGTGTATAGTTTTTACCAGGAGAGGTGATCTTCCTCAGAAAAGAACAAACAAATGTGTTGTCCAGTTCCATATAGTCAGCCCTGAAAACATAAATGCAGTAACATTATATGGATAGGACAAGTTATATTTAATAATATATATGTATTAGATAACCAATTGTGCTCTTCCCTGGGGAAGACCATTTCTTCTGCCCTTAGCATTCCTTGGCTGCCTGTAGTTCTTCCTGTAGGGCTGTTGCCTCCTGGATGGTCCCTTACCCACATTAGCATGTCTATTGTTGATGTCCTTGTTCAGCACATGTTGAGGCTGTCTAGTTGGTAAAACTTCATGTATGTAGTGTCTGACATTCTTAGAAGATACAATCTCATAGCAAACTCCATGATCCTCTGGCTTCTACACTGTCCACACCCTCTTTCACAATAATCCCTGAGCCTTTTGTGCAGAATTCTAGTATAGATACATAGGGGCCAGGGTTCCGTAATTCTACATCCTGATCGGTGGTGGGTTTTTGTAATGGTCTTTGTTGGAAAAAGAAGTTTCCATGATGAGAAGCGAGGACTACACTCATATGTTTGTTAGTATATGGACAAATATTTAGAACCTTGTTAGGGATTACACTGATTTAGTCAAGTGACAACTGTATGTTCTTCAAGATCCTTGACTCTAGTAGCTCTGGGTAATTGGCTAGATGTCTAGTACCAGGCATGATTCCCTCTGGTTATGCAAATCTTAAGCCCAATCAGAGAGCTGTTGGTTACCATCAAGGGGATGTGTGCCACCGCCGCACCCTTAGGGTTATTGCACCATCCTGGTTGCTGTGGTTCAAAGGCATCAGAGCTGAGTAAGACTGTAGGTTGCTGCCCTCCTTTGGAAGCTTGCATGGCACTTTCTGATACCATGATAGCTAGTGCTCAGGAACGGGGCTTTCATATCTGTTCCAGTTTAGGGGCATGTGAACTCTGTCCAAAGTGCATGGTGTTTTCAGCAATAGGGGCTTACCTTCCACCTTTTTGGGGGGGCAGGCACAACTAAGGGCAATAGCTATAGTCTGTAATGTTTTGGGAGTCCCTTGGACAGCCCTGACCAAAAACTCAAGAGGGCTTTTTATGTTTGGTGTTGAAGTAATGTCAGCCCAGATGGGAAATTTTCATTTAAAGTATTTACGTATAATTATACACTGACTTATGTGTATTATAGGTATTTTTAGGTAAATAGTTAAGAGTATGATTTCTTACTTTTTCAGATTATCTTTACTGCTACTTTATTCTCTTCCCTGCTTTTTCTGTATTTATATCCCTCCTACTCCCTAATTAGAGGCACCATTTTCCCATTTCCACCATCAAATCACTTGTACCCGACTATTCACCTCTCTATTGCTCCTCTACCCCTATCCCCTCGGTACAGCAAGGGTCCCTTTTTACATTGCTTGTTTCTGCAGTTATTGTTGGATATGCACTCACATCTGAAGATATGGAACTAGAAGCCTCTGCCGAGAAAGAGCATGTAATGTTTGTCTTTCCTACCTGGGTTTTATCTGCTTTTGATAGGGATAATACTGGCTTCATAAACTGCTTGGCATTTCTTTTCTGGTTTATGGAATAATCTAAATTTTATCCATCTAGGAATTCATTCATTTCAGATTTTTCAATTTAACAGAATATAGGTTAAGGTATGTTCCTATGATGTTCTTGATTTCATTTGGATCTGTTGTAATGTCTCCCTTTTGTCTCGAATTTTATTAGTTTGGTTTTGGTTAATTTGGTTAAATGTCTGTCAATCTTATTATTTTTTTCAAAGACCCAACTCTTCATTTCACTGATTCTTTGTAGTTTTTCATTTCTAATTCATTAAATTTTTTTTCCTGCTCTTAATTATGTCTTCCCATCTACTATTCTGGGATTTGGATTGTTCTTTTTCCAAAACCTTAAGGTATCAAATCATTAAGTTAATGATTTGAGGTCTTGCAAATTACTATATTTTTAATATTTTAAAACTTAAGCTTTATTATCAGAAATTGCAACTAAAAAAACCCCACACACTAAAATTAACAAGACCCGAAGATTATCCAACTCCACAAACTCCTCTACAGCTAGAGCAGTCATTTGAAAAGGAGGCTGAGGCACTCCACACTGACTTTATGCTTTCGCTATTGCAGAATCAGAGAGCCATTGCTCAGGCATCAGGCTTTTGTGAGACCAGAGTGCACCTTGTGGCCAGGACTCCACTCCAGTGGCTTTAGAGGTGATTTCAGGGCCTGGGCTTTGGCTCCAGTGTGCCCAGCATCCCCTAAGAGACAAGCATTAGCAATGTTCCAGTAATCTCTGGGATTGTTACAGGGTGAGATTCTGATTTCTATGGTTCCAATGGTCACTGCAGGATCTGGAGTTTATATTGCTGTAGTTCCAGAGGCTACTTTGGGCCTGTGGCTCTAACCATAGCCCCAGATAGTAGACAAATTTCTGGGTCTGAAATTTGGTATCCTGTCTCCAGTAGATTCATATAATCCAAGGAGTGACCAAGGTTTTGGCCTTGTTGGCACATAGCCAAGATAAGATCATCAGCAACCCAATCAATAATCATCACCAAGTTTCACTAGTCCCCTTAACTGAACTTCATCCAGATATTCCTATCGGCAGAAAACAGAGTATCCTAATAGGTTTGAAAGAAAAGGAAAGTAAAAAAGAACTCACTTCAACAGATGCATAAAACACAATAAAGCAACATAAAAAATGTGACAACCACTACCTATGGCCTGTGACCAACTGAGCAACTCCCCTACGAGGGAACCCTAAATTATAGAGAGCTGAACTGAGAAATTACTCTTACTGTTCAAAAGAATGATCATAGAGAAGAATAAACACACAGATGCATGAACTAAGGACATCTAGCCAAGACCCTGACACAGCAGTCTCCAAAGTGGATTTACCCATTAGTAAACTGGAGATAAAAGTCTAAAATATGGAGGAAAATTTTAGAAATGATATTGAAAACTGAAAAACAAACAGAAATAACCCTTTTCTGTCCAACTTGTTTTTGTCATGGTTTTTATCACAAAAGAATGCAAACCAGGATAATGTCTATCCAACACCTCCTGGCTTTCAACGTTTCACTGAATAATAATTAGTTCTTTGGATTTTTTTTCTTAGCTTATGAGTTGGGAGGTACTTGTTTTGTTACCTCTTTATCTTTATGGCTTTCACATCATGAATCTTGATGCCATTCATCTCCCCATCCTTTCATATCCACCCTCTTCTGCCCAACCCAAATAAGATAAAATTTAAAAGAAAAAGAGTGTAGGCAGCATAATAACCAGGCTAGCTTAATATGAAACAGTAAATTTTAATGAAGGAATAGCTTACAACACCAGGGATCCAGCGATGAGCAGGAGATACAAAAGAGAGCTCACACTGCCAGATTTATATGTAAACATTAGCCCGAGGTGAACACGCCCCCCATTGGGCAGAGTTTCCCCTACATCTCCCCTTTTTGTCTAAATAAGACAGAACTAAACCAAATACAACTATACAATAGTAACAAATAAATATAACAATATTGAGCAAGAAACATATAACAAAAGTTTTGTTAAACATTCTATCTCAAGGAGTCTAAATAAGGTAGAAAGTAACTACAATTATCTAATCTTCAACTCCGTCAAAGATCTGAGAAGGGAATTAATATTACTTAACAAATGAGAGATATCCAAAATGTGCAACAAATGACAGAGACAACAGACTACCTGGGCAATCACCCAAAGTCTCGTTTGCAATGTGGGGTCAACCAACTTTGGCTAAGGCCTAACATAACTGACATACCATTATTAAAGGCAAGAAACTTTCTTAGAACTATCCTACCCTGTCTTGGCAAGATAAGACAATCCTGTTTTATCCACTTTTGGATATTCTGTATCTTTGTCAGTAGTTGAGGTACGGGCTTTTCTTAACCCAAAGGCCAGTTCTGCCAAGAAGACAAGCTCCCAGTGGAGTGTCTTTGGTGCTCAACGTTTTCTCGGGAGTAGAGTGGTATCGCCAGGAGTGATTGTGTCTTGTTGGCACAAAATTCTAGGTTAAATTAAAGGCCATTTTCTACAGCTCTTCGAAGAGGCTGAAGATTATATTATCTATATTAAATATAATCTCTATGTATCTAAGACCTGATTAATTCTCAATACCTATCTAACTTGAAGACTAAGAGAATAAACAACTGTGCATTATAAGACAATAATCTTCAATTGTAAACAATGTCATTACATATCAAATGTAAACAATATTACTATATAAATATCAGAGGTAGAAATGTACATTGTAATATGGTAAATGTATCAATACAATATAGACAAAGTTATAAGCATACTTTTATACAAAAATAGAGGTAGGAACACTCACATTTAATAGATATCCTGCTGTTGCTCTGTCGTGGAGATCCTGCAGCTTTGGATCTGCAAGACAGGCCCCTTCAAATGCTCCAGCGGATTATACATAGACGGAGGTGGATGTTCCTCTGGGACTGGTGGTTGCAGGGTTGGTCAGTCTGCCAACTCTACCCCATCCTCACCACCAAAGTGAGCTCTCCAGCACTGCCACAGGCTAGTTTATCCTATGAGCAAGGGGCAGATTCTCCTGCTCTCATGTCCTCAGGCATGGCTCTCCCATATCTATATCACCAAGGCCAGCTCTGTATTGCCCAGGCAATGCACAGGGGCTACTTTCTCGAGTGCTGCAGCTAGTAAGAGCAAGGACAGCTCTCCTACTCTTATGACGTAAGGGCCAACTCTCCCCATAGGCAGTGGGGGGGGGAAGGTAGATTCTCTCCCTTGTCCACACCACTTTATAGCAGACAAGAGGTGCGACCAGATCCCCCACACTCACATTCTCAGAGCAGCTCCCCGTCAACAGGGTCAGGCTTGTGTTTTTCACTGATTGCTCCACTCACTCTACCTTGTTTTCCTCAAAGTCCTGATATTCTTTTATGCTGCTGACACTTTTCCACTGAGCTTTTTCGTAGACTTTTAAGTTCACTTGTTATTTTGTTTCAGTACTGTATTTTTTAATCTTGATTGTTTGTTTTGGTGTTTCTATCTTTACTAAATTTAATTTCCATATATTGATATATCCTCATTGCTTTGTTTAGCTGTTGTTTTTGTTTATGTGGACGTCTATCATTTTAGTCCTGCTTTCTTAAGTTCATTTATGTAGCTATTTATGCCCTCTCTGAATGCTTTGAAATTGTTGAACGTGCTAACGTCTTTTGGAATTCTGTGTCTTCAATTTCTTCTACTTATTCTCTTTAGGGAACATTACTAAGAGACTGGTGATTTGGAGGATGACTAGATACTGGTTTAGTTCATCTGGTTTTGTGCTGTAACCTGGGCATTCAAATTTACAATGTTAGTTAGACTTTCGCATGGGGTTTTAACCCACCAGATTAGAATCCCAAAGTGGGATTTAGCTTAGGGGACCATTGAGATGGCAGAACAGATGGGTCTTTGGTGGGGACAAGGTCTCATATATAGTCTGAGTGGAGCGGCTATGGAGCACGTGACCAGAGGCCAAGTGATGGGAGGGTCACTTACTGGGGCCAGGGCTTGGTGACTGCATGGGGTGGATGTGGTGCACAGGAACAGATATGGAGCATGCCAAGGGTCAGGGTAGGTCAGGGTGGAGTCACTTTCCCAGTCTGAGCCGGAGCAACCTTGTGAAATGGCTATGGTGCATTAAAGTGGAGGCAGAACAGGTCAGGGGGCAGGGAAGGTGGGCAGTCTTTTTCAGGGCTCACACGGAAAAGGAGGGTGTGGAATGGCTGCGACATGAGCAAGCAGAGGTAGATTGTGCCGGGTTTAGGCTAGGGGGAATATGCTGGGGCAGATGGAGGCTATGGGACCAGAGGCAGTGATTTAACTTTTCTGATAATACAAAATTAAAGCGATGTACCAGAGATTTATGGTTTTCAAATGCTAGGGTAGGGAAACGCATGGAGGATAAGGAGGCAGAGGTGGTATGTATGGCTATGAAAGAACATTCAAGGAATCTGCAGTGATAAACACTATGTTTCTTGACTATAATGGTCATGGATTCACAAACCTACACATGTGACGAAATTATATAGAATTAAACTCATACACATGCAAAAATGAACTAAACTTGCACACATGCATGAGTGCATATATAAATAACTAGGAAAGAAACATGGATTAGATTAATAGATTATATTAATGTCCATTTTCTGCTTGTGATATTATTTTGGAAGTTATCATTAGGGAAAACAAGGTAAAGAATACATAACTACATACGAATCCACAACTGTTTCAAAGTTAAACTTTTTATTAAAACTTTGAAAACTATAAGAAATTGTGTATAACATAAAGGTTGAAGAGTCTTAAATCTAGACATATAGAATTCCTTAGGAAAAAAAGTATATATTCAACTACATAAAATAATTTAAATGGCAGAAATCTCTAAGTTAAAAGGTTTATTTAGCCATACCATAGAGTATTTTGTGGCTACTCAAGACTAAGCACGGGCTAGGGAGGTGGCTCAGTCAGTAGTAGAGTGCTTGCTTGCTGGCAGATGTGAGACTCTGAGCTTGATCCCAAGCTCTGGAAAGAAAGAAAGGACTTAACTCAGTTAACTTAAAGGAATTGCCCAGACACCAAATCAAGCTGCAAATACAACCCAGGTACAACAAGGGTTCCTGGAATTTCCTGAAATCGGGAGCAAGAGTAGCTAAACGTCTGTAAAGTTTTCACTTGAGTAGCAGACCAGATAAAAGTGAAGGTCTGGCTTGTACCGGTTTGAGCAACACCTGGTCATATTTCCATTTCCTAGAAAAGGAGCCTCAGGTAATAAGAAAATTTCACTGAGAATATTTACAAGACACACAGTTTTGCTGGTGTTGCATTCCTGTGATACACCTAGTGTGTTATTGAGTTGTCTCAGCTTAAAAGGAAGATGTAAAAGGAGCGGCAGATCGCTTCCCGCCTCTGCCTGGCTCCTTGGCTAGTTTACATGGAAACTGTATTCTTTTAAACACTGCCTGGCCCATTATCTCCAGTCCCTTATTGGCTAACTATCACATATTGATCTAACCCATTTCTAATATCTGTATTGCCACTTGACTGTGGCTTACTGGCATGAGTCTAACCAGCGTCTGTCTCGGATACGAGTCATGGCATCTGCCTGTCTCTGCTTTCTTCCACCCACAATTCTGTTCTGTCTTCCCCACCTACCTATGTTCTGACCTATCAGGCCAAGCAGTTTTCTTTATTAATTAACCAATGAAAGCAACAGATAGATAGACGACCCCTCCTACATCAGGAAGAATCTAGTTTCTTTCAGTTTCAGTTCATGGCCACTTAGTTCTACTGTTTTGTGTCTACGGTGGCATAATACATTATGGCAGAATATGCTTGACCATTTCAAGCAGATGAGAAGCAAAGAGAAAGAGCCTGAAATCTCCAAATGCCCTTAAAGTCCATACCCCTATTAACCTAACTTCCTACCATAAGGTCCCATTCCCTGAAAGTTCTGCTATCTCCCATCAGTGCTGAAGACTATGCACCAGATCTTTTATCATGTAGGTCTGCATGGAAACTTTATGATTTAATTAGCACCTAGGGAAATCTAAGTGGATGTGTGAGTCTGGGATGTCTTCTCTCCCTAATGTATAAAATGAGAATTAACACCAGTACCTATCTCACAGAAGTGTTAAGAATAGGGAAAAGATAGTTTTTTTTAAAGAATTAAATAGGTTAATGCATGTCATTAGAATTTTGCCTGGTTTAACGTGTTAATGAAAGGTTGTCACCTATTGTCACTATTTCCATTCAAACTGTTAAGTATTTTAAGGTTTAATTTTATTTTGTGTGCATGTAAGCATATCACAAGTGTAGATGCCCTCAGAATCCAGAAGAGGGCACTGGATGGTTATGGGCCTCCTAACCCTAGTGTTTAGAACTGAACTAAGTCCTCCGCAAGAGCAGCAAGCACCCTTAACCACTGAGCCTTCCAAGCCCTAAAAGAATATTTAAGATTGTTTTCCTTAAATCAACTCAGCTGTCCTTTCCTAGTGCACTGTCTTACAAAGAACAGTGGCTGTAAACCACACCATGGACACCTTGAGTAAGGAGGCTAACACCCTGGAGGATGGTCACTTCCTTCTGTCATGGCTGCCTTTCTATCTGCTGCTTTGAGAATTGCTCTTGTGGATTTACGAGTACCAGAATAGGAAGGAAATGTCTCCTAGGAATCTATCCCCAGCTTTCTGACTGAACATGGTGGTGCACACCTGTGATCCTAGCATCTGAGTGACTGAGGCAGGAAAGATTTGCAAATTCCAGACCAGTTTGTACTACACAGTAACTTCCAGGCCAGCCTGGGCTACAAAGTAAGGACTATCAAAAGAAATCAAACAAGGGAAATAAACAGTCTAACAAACAAAGAAGCCATAAACTTCTTAAACAGAGAGGGAACTGATGGTTGCGGAGAGCCCAGCATAAATTAAACCTACAGCTTTAAAAAGAATTTCCCTCTATTTCTGATCCTTGGGCAAGCATAACTCCACTTTCTGAGTATTATGAGATGAACAGGATGCTTCCAGGGATATCATAGGACAAAGTTCCTGTATAGCATGTCTGATTCTCCTCCACGATTCAAACTGTCTTAAAACCAGGATGGTTTCTCGCCTTTTGGCCTTGTTAAGCCCTGCTGTTACCAGGTCTATGGCTCTCTTGGGCTTGGAGCCCTTGGCTCCTTCTACTCTGTGTCTGAGGAATCACTGAGCAGCCTATGCTTTCTCGACCCTCTTTAAATTTCTGGAATGCTAGGAATTACAGACCCTTGGGTCTCACTTATCTGCCTCACTCCTGAGAACTTTAGCATTGTCTATTCCTCCAACTTTTGCACTCAGTGCAAAATTTTAAAGGCTTCTAAACTGTGCCCACCTTTGTAGTCAGATCTGCCCAAATATCCCTTAGATATCAGTACAAATAGCAGCTTCCCGCTTGATATTTTACGGGACCTTTGCAACATTCTGCCAGCGACACAACAGATGGAAGGAGAAATTACCCTTTCACTCTTTCGCTTTCCCCCTCACAATAAACCTCTTGCACTAACTGTTGCATATTTGTTTAGTGGCATACCTTGGCAAGGTCCGTGAAAGGTATTCACTTCACACTAGGACCCTAGCCACCTCTTTCAGCTGCAACAAATCTACTTTCTCACTCACTGGCAGCTTCTCAATACGGTCTCTGGCAGGGCTACCCACCTCTGACCATGCTGCTGGACGTGAGGCTTCATTTCTCAAGCACAGTCCTCTCCTCGTTTTCTGACTTTTTTTGAAGTCCTGGTACCAGGTTACTGTGTCTCTTTCTGGCTCAGAGCGCTTGGCCCCAGCTCTTGTGTGAGGACACATGGAACAGCCTGTACTTACTTAATCTGATCCTCTCTGAATTCCTGGGATGCTCTGTAAACCACTTTGACCTCAAACTCACAGAGATCCTCCTGCCTCTGCCTCCTGAGTACTTGGATTAAAGGCCTGTGCCACCACTGCCCAGCTTGGCATCCTTTCTTTTGAAGGAATGAAATAAACATGAAGGTGGGTAAACTGAGAGAGGGGGATCTAGGAGGAGTTGGGAAAGAAGAAAAACATGATCAAAATATATTGAATAAAAAAATTTTAACTATCCTACCTCAAACTTGTACAGCAAACAGTAGCATCAGAGCTGAGTAGAGCTGTTCAGGATGATCACGGACATGCAGCCCGCCATCTTCACCAACAGGCAGGGCGTGTGGCTTTTCTTGCTTGTGGCTCTCTATTACTACGTGGCTGTCAACAATTCCAAGAAGCAGGAATTGAAAGTAGCATTTTCTCCATCCCAGGCTTCCAGGACACAGTCTGAGGCAAGATGGAGAATGTGAGGGGCCTTCACACTTCACTTCATCCCTCCTACCCATCACAGCATACAAAGCAACTACATCTGGATTTTTCCAAACAACTTTTATTTCCTCAAGTCTTCCTTAGCCCTATAAAACAAGAAGCTGTCACTGAATAGGGCCCAGTATAGGGGCTGCTTTCTTTTCTATTCCCTCCCCCAATACAAAAATATAGATATATATTTTTTGTGGTAAAAAAAAATTAACTAAAAGAGGAAAATGACCCAAAAAATAAGACTTAGAGATATAGCTCATTGCTCAGCAGTAGCTAATTTACCTAGCATGTGTAAGGCTCTGTGTTCAAGCTCTAGTACTAGAAAAGTTTTCAATTAAAAATAGAAAATAAGAAAAGGGATACAGGGCTGGAGAGATGGCTCAGTGGTTAAGAGCATTGCCTGCTCTTCCAAAGATCCTGAGTTCAATTCCCGGCAACCACATGGTGGCTCACAACCATCTGTAATGAGGTCTGGTGCCCTCTTCTGGCCTGCAGAGACACACACAGACAGAATATTGTATACATAATAAATAGATAGATAGATAGATAGATAGATAGATAGATAGATAGATAGATAGATAGATAGATAGATAAAGGGATACAATGAAAAGTATCCCTTCTAACTTAACCTCCCATTTCCTTTGTTCCTACTTACCCACTCATACAAAGTTAACCAGTTTCTGTAGACCTCAAGTACAAATAATTATGTTTAAGAGAAGCTATAATCCCCTAAATATACAACATTCAATCAACATACACTTTAGCAAACACTCCCTATTCACTTAAGGGTATATAAAACATTTCCTCATTCATAACTTAATGGGTGCTTTGATAAACATTTGAGTTTTGCTATTAAAAACAATGCTGTAGTGAATGACTTGGTATACATGTTTTGCAAATATATACAAACACTGGCATTTCTCTGATACATTTTTGGAACTATTGGGTTACAACCTATTTGCAGTCAAAATTTCAAACTGCTTTCACTGCCTTCATTAAACATACCAAATTATACTATTATACCTAACAGATTTCCTCTCAGAGCCCTGATGACAATACTTTTCAAACGTTTTTGTCATTAAAATCAGTGAAATAATAGTTACATGTCTTTTAAGTTTTTACTTTTGGGTTTTCAGTTTGTAATAGCCATTCGCAAACATGTTATGATGCGTCTGGCTAAAATACCTAAGAATGACCAGAAAAGGAGAAGGCTTGCACCAACTCTGCAAAGTAAAAGTGACAAGGACTTCAGTGCCAGAATGTGTGAAACATTTTCATTAACTCTAAAATAAAGCAGATGCTCATATGCAAGCAGGTTCTTATTCTCTCTCTCACCCCTGCCCGCCCCCCATCTCCCTCCTATATTTTCCCCCCATGACATTCTCAACGATTCTGTATAGTATTATAAGACATATTTGACAAGTGAAAAAGCCATGGCTCAGAAAGCTGAAACCATCTGCTCATCTACAGACAGATCTTATCCTAAGAGTCAGAGCTAGGGGCTAGAATGATGGCTCAGAGGTTAACCACACTTGCTACACTTACGGAAGACCTGGGTTCAGTTGGCAGCACCTACATGGCAGCCCATAATCCTCTGTACCTCCAGGTCCAGGGTATCCAGCACCCTTTCCTGGCCTCCTTGTGCATGGGCACTCAAGCACATAAAATAAATACATCGTATTCTAAAAAAAAAAAAAAAAAAAAAGCAGAACTGAGGTTCAAACATAGGTCTGCATACTACAAAGTGATACTCTTTTCAATAACACACATTTAATCCCTTTCTGTTTTTACTCTTGGTACAGGGACAGAATTTTAAAAATCAGAAAAATTGTCACTCCCTCAGATTTTGAGTACTGACTTCTGAGAAAGTTCAAAATGCTTTTCTTTCGTCTACCCCTTCACAGCTACAGTATTTTCCCCTATATCCATAGAAAACTAGAACTTGCAAAGTTCTAGTGTATGTATAAAATGGTGAAAACACGGCGAAGAGAAATGAGGGCTGCATTTGGTGGTCACTGGAGAAGATAATGCACAAGTGGGGTTAATATCAAGTCTTTCAAGTAGTCAGGGATTGGCCAAGGGTTTTCATTAGAAGAGCTCAGTGGTGTAGAGACTGTTAGTCCTTCAAGGTGGAGAAACTGAAGCCTGAAGAAGTTAACTTACTTGCTCAAATCAGCAAAATCATAGGTGGAACTCGGCTATTTCTGGGAAGGATTATTTGCTCACAGACTGAGTGAAAAGACTGTGGCCTAGCTGCTCATTTGCAGTTTATATCAATGGCTGTGCCTTTCCTTATGCCATTGTTTCAAATTGCAAATCATTTCCTTCAGTGACTTCAAAGACCCCCAGATCACTAGAGAAGAATTTGAAATTTGGAGCAAGTCCAGAACACCTAAGACTAGAAGTGAAAACAAAACTTGTTGCTTAAGACATGGTACTAGGCCGGGTGGTGGTGGCACACGCCTTTAATCCCAGCACTCGGGGAGCAGACGCAGGCGGATCTCTGTGAGTTCGAGGCCAGCCTGGTCTACAGAGCAAGTTCCAGGACAGGTTCCTAAGCTACAGAGAGACCCTGTCTAAACCGTCTCCCCCAACAACAACAAAAAAAGACCCACCATGGTACTAGGCTGCAGTTTCCATGTGCCTTCATCCTGCTTCAATTTTTCAATCCTTCCTATCTGTTCACCAGTTCATGAAATAAAGTCTCTTCCCTGCCATAGCTGCAGATCTAAATAAAGTCCCATAGAAACCTGACACAATCTGAAAACAAAGAAACTTCAAAAAGATACTACTTTTGGGACTTCCTTTGGGTTTCTGCCATCTCTTGGTTTAAGATTTGAGGAAAGCTACCCACGATTGCCAGAGTCTATGTCAAGGAAGTGAATCGGAGACTTCCAGGTAAATGGTAGGCTAGAAGCTGCCTTCATGTAAGCCTGCGAAGAAGAGAATCAGAATAAGAGAACCCAGACACTATCTAAACAGAAGAGCTTTAGTAATCCACAAAGGAAATGAAAGGAAACCTGCGCTGTGCAGAGAGGCAACAAAGTCCTAGGAATTAAGTTGAACGTGGCTCTTAGGGGAGGGAAGGGAAGCTAAAGCATTTGCTTCCTCTCTCAGTAGGAGTGGAAACTGAATAGGCTGCTCAACAAGAAGATTCCCAAATAAAACCAGAAGATTTACCACTAGATGTACAAACTATAATACAAACACAAGTAAAATAAAGCAAGGCCACATGACTCCCCCAGAAAGATAATTCCTCACCTACAGAGCTCAAAGGGTCTAATGAGTAAAATGCTGGACAAAAACTTCCAAAGTTTTCTGATAAGAATGATCGATGACCTCAAAGAGGACACAAACAAGCAAATGAATTCAGTGAAGGAAGTGGAAACTGAAGATACAAGGAAACACTGAGGAAAAAGTCAGCAAAATTGATGACACTAGGAACCTAGATAAAAGAATGGGAATACAGAGAAGTTTAGCAAGGAAATTGAAATTTCCATGCCATGTGTGCATACACACAAGTACCACACACACACAATTAAGTATCATTTTAAAAAGCTATTAAGGGAACCATATTGTTGGGACATGCCTGCAATCCCAGAATCTCAGAAGTAGTTATGATAGGATCAGAAACTACTAATGTATCTTCAGCTACACAGTAAGTTCAAGGTCAGGCTGGACTACTTAAGACACTGTCTCAAAGTAAGCAAGCAAGCAAACAAACAAACAAAACAACTTCTTAAATAAGCAAAAAGCTATAAGAGAAAAACATGAACTCACCTACAAAGCAGGAAGATCAGAATAACATGAGACCATCGGCTCAACAACCCTAAATGCCAGTAAAGTGTGGAATGACACATTGCAAGTCCTGAAAATAACCATGAAACAAAAAGTGTTATCTCCAGAAAAACTGTCTTTCAGAATTGATAGAGCAAGAGACATTTCAAGCACAAACTGAGGCAGTTCATGACGACCAAGTCAGCACTGTAAGCGATACTTAAAGGAGTACCATATAGAGAGGACAGTCTCAATAATAAGAGAACAGAAAAATAAATTTCATGAAAACAGGAATAGGAAGGAAATCATCACGTCCAACTCAGTAAGCCAGATAGTCCTCAATAGTAATAGAAGAGATAGTAAAGAACAACCAATATCAATCAACGAGGAAATCAGCAAAATACAGGAATTAGTAAACATCTCTCATCAATAACCACACATGTAAATGACCTTGACTTACCAATACAGGGACAAAGGTGAAGTAAATGGACTAAAAATCCAGATTCAGCTATATGTTGTCTCCAAGAAACACACATCACTGATAGTCACATATAGATGGAAAAATCAAAGGAAAAAAACAATTTATCACATGAACAGAAACTGAAGAGGCTAGTAAAGTTGTCCTGACATCTCACAAGAATTCAAGCAAAAATTATCTGAAGAGTTAAAGCAGGCCACTGTGTGTGAATAAGGGGAATTAAAAAGCTATAACAATTATAAATATTTATGAACCAAAAGGTGGGGCTTCAAATTCCATAAGACAAAGATGAATAGTCATAAAAAAAAAATCACCGAAGTCCTGATCCAATCATACTGGGTGATTTCACTATATCCCACTTTCGTTTTCAAATAGGACACCCAAACAAAAACCAACAAACCACTGAGTTAAGCTACACCACAGACCAGATATAAACAGGACATTTCACCTAAAAGGGAAAAAGCAGATTCTTCTCAGCAGCCCATAGTACATTCTACGCTACAAACCAATCCCTTACCAAATATAAAAGAATTGAAAAAACTTTATGAATATCACCAGACCTAAGTAAACTAGAAATCAACAGTAAGGAAAAACTACAAAAACCACACAAACATATAGAGATTGGACACATTCATGAATATCCAATGGGTTATTGAAGAAATAGGGAGGAAATAAAAAGTTCTTGGAATCAAATAAACACAAAGTGTAATTTACCAAACCTTTGTGTAACCCTGGGAATATGATTTTACCTTGCTAAGCCTGTTTTCTTAAACTGCTTCAAAGTCAAACATCCTATAACTCATAAAAGTTTAACATTATTGTTAATTGTGTTGCTCAGGGTGACAGTGGTTTGTGCAGAGGAATGAATAGGCTAAGTGTGATCTTCTTCCAGAGACATATTTTTTTTTTCCAATTCAATGTATATGTTCAAAAAGCATACTCAGCTAGCAGAGCTGCAGGGAGTCAGCCTGATGATGAGACTGCATGGGTGGGAATTCAGAATCCAGCTCCTAACAAAGCAGAGTATCACGAGAGCGCACACACAAGGTGAAATGTATCAGGACTATGACAAAGACAATGTGAACTGTGAACACACAAGGAAGAACAGAAGCGACCAGGGATGACAAGCCAAGAGAAGCTCTTCTTGAAGGTCTGGGTCCTGTTCCAAGCTGTCTGAAGGAGTCTAAAAGAGGAAAGAGTAAATCTCAATCAACAGATATCACAGAGGATGCAGATTGAGGCTGATGGTCAGATTACAAATAAAATGTTTAGAAAGAAATTTTCAAAATGAAACCTGTCTTATGTAGAATAAGCTGAATACAGAAATATAAACCTGTTGTACTTGGTTTTAATAATAAAAACCTAAGAGCCAGATACTGGGGTAAATGCTGAAAGATCAGAGAGACAAAGGAGCAAGCCACAGCCAACTCTTACCTTGCTAAGCCCTCAGCTGAAAAGGGGCTCAGTTCCTATCTCCTCCTGCCTTATATTCGTCTCCACCCAGCCATATCACTTCCTGTCTCTGTATAGAACTCCAGACCTCTATAGTTAACTAGTGTCTAGCTCTGCCTTCTAATCTTCAGGCAAGCTTCGTTAGAGCACAAACAAATCTCACCACATAAACCAGAAGAGGAAAATCAGTCCTCGAGTTGGAGAACGCTCTGCCTTGTGCTGTGTGACTTCAAGGGTGAAATGCAACTGAAACCATGGGGAATGAGTCGGGTGACGCCGAGTGCTGCTAACAGGAGATGCTCACGTGTGTGTAGGAATCTCACTTAATACCTCAATAAATACTCCTGGGAATTTAGGAGGATAGTGCTAGAAATCCTAAAGTAATTTAAGGGGGCACATTAAGAGAAATACTTCATATTCATGGATCCTTCCAAAATTTCAATGATAGAAACTTCTATGGCTACTAAGTAATGTGCTCTCCAAACCACACTAAAGAAAAACACCTAAATAACTGTCTCCATGGAGGTCAGCATCAGAATAAAATAGTAACTCTTCAGGTCACTTGTATAATCCTTTAATAAGAAACATGTGTCCCAGGTTTGTACTTGAGCATCTTAGTGTAAATGGCCATTGATTCCTTAGTCAGTATGTAAAACCTACGTGTGGTCTTCCTACTTTAGATGAGTAGACTGCCAGACTGCAGACCTGGGAGGCGCTGGGCTGATAAGCTGTTTTGTAGAAGAGGACTAGATATTGCCCATGGTTGCCTCAGTCTAGCTCTAGACCAAGTCCTCAACCTGTGAGTCATGACCCCTTTGGGAGTCAAACGGCCCCTTCACAGGGATTGCATATCAGATTCATATTACAATTCCTAATAGTAGCGAAATTACAGTTATGAAGTAGCAATGAACATTATTTTCTGGTTGGGAGGGGGTCACCATAACATGAAGAACTGTATTAAAGACTTGCAGCATTCGGAAGGTTAAGAACCACTGTTCTAGATAGAACAAAGACTTCCACAGAGAATATTCTGAGACGTTATCTTCTAGGCCTGGAGATGCAGGAAGCTGAGTTAGCCTTTTCCTTCAAATGGTAGGAATATAGGAAAAGACAAACTTGCATGACTGAGAAAGGGTCTGGTATTACCTTATCTTATAACTCTTGAAACTCTTTTAGGATACAGTGCCCAAATGCACTTTCACTGAATTACAGGCTTATGCTAACTTTGACTGCTATTATGAACTATTATATACTAGATGACATGCAAAAACAGCCAAAGTAATGAATTAGGAAGCAAGCAGCTATGTGTCCCAATTACTCCATGAATGAGAGTCAGATATAAGCTGATCAGTCTACCACTGTCTGATAACCAGGCTTGGTCCTCAAGGCTGATTATCAAGGATACAATAACAGGAAGTAAACATTGCTCACTGTGCTGGAGCCTGGAAGTCGGAAATCACAGAGGCAGCACAGCTGGGATCTGATGAGTATTTTCTTCCAAGCCACAAACTGTTAACATCTGTATATGCACATGGCAGGAGAGCTGGCTCTCTGGCTTCTTGTTGTAAGGAAGATAACCCAATTCACAAGGGTGACACATTCATGACTATTTTCTTAATAATTTTCTTAACATCCATAACTAAATACCATCACATTAGGGGTTAGAAACAAGGTCACACTGAGATACTGTTTCTGAGTCACTTAGAAAATCCTCATCTGCTTAAAAACATGTTTTTTGACAACAGGGTGCTTACTTGGAATGCTACAGAGATGTCTATTAGTATGGCACGGGAAAAATGACTCAAAGTAAAGGCAGAATTTAGGTTGCCTAAAAATACAAGTCCATGAGCCACATATTTCAGAACAGAAGAAACACTGCATAGAGGCTGGGGTGAGGATCAGTAGGGAACGTGCTTGCTGTACAAGTGCGAGGACCTGAGATAAGAGTCCCTGGAACTCACACAAAGCCTAGTACAGTAGCATGCATCTGAAATCTCAGTGCTCCTACAGCAAAGTGGGAGGAAGAGACTCTCCAGGGATCAAGAGCTGACTTGATGTACGCAGCAGCAATGTGTAAGGATGACACCTAAGGATCCCCACATACACACACAAACGAGCATGTGTATCACTCACCCACAGGAAAGAAAAAGGGAATAATGAGGTGGGGAGTGATGGAGAAAAACACACCTAATTTTGACCACGGGCACAGATAGGTGTTAAGTTATTTTGGCCCGACAAACCTCTCCACCAACACAATAATCCAAATCAGACCAAATTAGAAAAAAACCCAGATTTAATGGTACCAGCTCTCCCAAGTGGCCCTCCAGGAAAACGCGGAGCAAGGAAAGGTAAACCTGAATGAGCACCTGTTTGTTCTGGGAGAGGCAGTTTAAATAGCCTGTGGGAGTGGTCTTGACCCTCTCTAGAGAGGTGGAGTCTGGACTTTGGCAACTCCCAAGAAGGGGAGGCTTGAAATGGAGCTTTTCCACCCAACTATCCAAAATGGATACCAGGAGTTGGGGTAAAGCTCCACTCAAAAGTTTCAGACTCTATGGATAAGGATGTTAGGGGCTGAGGTGACATTTCCAACCAAATAATAGGCATATGCATCTATCTACACACAGACACATACACAAGTATGTACATTTCTAAAAACATTTCTTTTTTTTTACTTATTTATTATGCATAGTGTTCTGCCTGCATGTATCCCTGCAGGCCAGAGGAGGGCACCAGATCCTATTATAGATGGTGGTAAGCCACCATGTAGGTGCTGGGATTTGAACTCAGGACCTCTGGAAGAATAGTCAGTGTTCTTAACCTCTGAGCCATCTCTGCAGGCCCCCACACAAGTATATTCACACACAGAGAGAAACAGTGCTAAAGGTGACAGCCATTATTGAGGTTTATTTTGGGGTTAAGCCAATTAAACCTCTCAGGGGTTCAGTAAGATTCGCTATGGCAGGTGAAAACTAGCAATTGGATCTGAGGGTAAATGGAATAAATCAACTCACGTACATTCCTACTACATGTTCTTTATTCCTTTGCACGAAAAAGCAGCAAGGAAAAGAATAACAAGGGGTGGTCTCTACAAGGTTTCTAGTTTTTACAGATATAGTTGGAAAATTCCATAAGCAAAGACAATGATAATATGCATACCAAAATCACAAACAAGGCAGGTAGACGAGAAGCCAAAGAAAAAGAGAGACAGACACAGAGAGACAGAGGCTCCTCTTTAGGGGCTGGAGAAAGATGGCAGGCAGTGATGGCACACCATTAATCCCAGCACTTGGGAGGCAGAGGCAGGTGGATCTCTGAGTTCGAGGCCAGCCTGGTCTACAAGAGCTTGTTACAGGACAGGCTCTAAAGCTACAGATAAATTCTGTCTCTAAAAACAAAGCAAAATAAAAAGACAACAAAACAAAAGATCAAGTAGAACCTGGAAAAGCAACACACAGGAAATAGCCAAAATCCAAGGGGAAATACCGGACATTTCAAATCATTAGATGGAGTTACTAACTGTCCCTGAATCTAGGCCTGTCTGTGTAGTAAGGGTAGAGCAAGCTACCTTCCTGCACAGTGCTGTCTTCTATAGACTTCTGTTAGTAGATAATTTTGTGGAATTGACTTTAAAGTTGACTATTAGAACAAACAGTGAATGTTACTGCCCTAAGGCCTCAAGGTGTTGGGGAATGGAGCAAGGTCATTCAGTTGCCCCTACAGACCTTATACTGCTGTTTTGGGAATTAATCCCATTTTGGAGGGAGAATCATGGCCTCACAAGGTTTTTTACAGATATGACAGCAACTTTTCCAAAAGTGTTCCCATACCTCTGTAAAACAGGTTATTCCATGTGGACGTGTATGCACGTCCAAATAGATTAGTCTATCAGCTGTGCATTTACTGTATAGTCTTGTGGGCTCCAACAAGCCATCCAAACACAAAATTAAAAATCTAGCAACTGTGTAAAGCAAAGAACATGCTCAACAAGACAAAAGGACAGCCTACAGAATGGGAAGAGATCTTTACTAACCCCACATCAGACAGAGGTATGATCTCCAAAATATACAAAGAGCTCAAGAAATTGGACACCAAAAGATCACATAATCCAATTAAAAAAAAAAATGGAGCACAGACCTAAACAGAGAACTCTCAACAGAGAAATCTAAAATGGCTGAAAGACACTTAAGGAAATGTTCAACATCCTTAGTCATCAGAGAAATACAAATCAAAACAACTCTGAGATTCTATCTTACACCTGTAAGAATGGCCAAGATCAAAAACACTGATGCTGGAGAGGTTGTGGGGAAAAGGGAACACTTCTGCATTGCTGGTGGAAATGCAAGCTGGTACAGACCCTTTGGATGTCAGTGTGGCAATTTCTTAGAAAATTAGGAAACCCTTCCTCAAGACCCAGTAATACCACTTTTGGGTATATATCCAAAGGATGCTCAATTGTGCCACACAAGGACATGTGCTCAACTATGTTCATAGCAGCTTTATTTGTCATAGTCAGAACCTGGAAACAACCTAAATGCCCTCTACCAAAGAATGGATAAGGAAAATGTGGTACATTTACACAATGGAGTACTACACAGCAGAAAAAAATAACGACATCTTGAATTTTGCAGGAAATTGGATGGAGCTAAAAAACATCATATTGAGTGAGGTAGCCCAGACCCAGAAAGACAATTATCACATGTACTCACAGGTGGTTTTTAAACATAAAGCAAAGAAAGTCAGCCTACAAACCACAATCCCAGAGAACTTAGACAGCAATGAGTACACTAAGAGACTTACATAGATCTAATCCACATGGGAAGTAAAAAAAGACAAGATCTCCTGAGTAAATTGGGAGCATGGGGACCCTGAGGGAGGATTGAAGGAGGAGGGGAAGAGCAGGGAGGGGAGCAGAGAAAAATGTAGAGCACTCAATAAATATCAATAAAAAATGTAGCTGGGCGATGGTGGCGCACGCCTTTAATCCCAGCACTTGAGAGGCAGAGGCAGGCGGATCTCTGAATTCGAGACCAGCCTGGTCTATAGAGCTAGTTCCAGGACAGGCTCCAAAGCCACAGAGAAACCCTGTCTCGAAAAACCAAAAAAAGAAAGAAAGAAAAAAGAATCTAGCAACTGGCTAGGTGTGGTACTGCATACCTTTAACACTAGTACTCAGGAGGCAGAGGAAGGCGAATCTCAAAATCCTCAAAATCAAGGCCAGTGTTGACTACAGAGTGAGTACCAGAACAGCCAGGGCTTCACAGACAGACTCTAGTCTCAAGAAAAGGGGGAAAAAAAAAAAAGAAAAAAAATCAAGCAGTTCTGTCTCACAATGACTTTAATAATGTTAATTAATTACCACTGCTTGATAATCAGTCTTGTCCTCATAGCAAATCTCAAGCATACAATGCAGGTAATAAAGAGATGAAAAAGTTGATATGCAGTCTGTTGTATAAAACTGTCTATACCCATATTCGATTACAGGTGGTCAGGAACATTTCCTAGATAAGTAGCAAAAAGATGAAGAAGGGAGAAGAAACAATTTATAGGAAAAATAACTTCTCTGTTCCTATTATGTAGTTCTGGAGCTTTCCTGGCACCACTTCCTATATCACCATAGGAACAATGGTATTACAGACAAATAAATGCTACCATGCCAGGTTTTACAAGGTTGTGGAGATTTGAACTCAGTTCTTCATACTGGCATGACTGAGCCATATCTGCAGCCTGTGATTTGATATATAAATACACAAAATAATGAACACATCCATCACCAAACAGATTTACTTCATTACTGAGACCATAAAAAATGACTTCACAAACCTAAAATAGACAATATCTTAAGTCACCACGCTGAACAATAGGTCACCCAAACTGTCTCCTCTTGTTCTAAGCGAAGTTTGCATCTTTTGACCAACATGTCCTCATGTTTATCACCTGCCCCCCACCCCACCCTCTGGTAACTATCCAAATATTCACAAAATTGTGAGATTCTACATATAAGTTATCTAAAACAATAGTCGTTTTTCTATACTCAGCTTACTTCATTTAGCGTAATATCCTCCAGGTTCATTCATAATTAACTTCTACTCTAAGATTACATTAATACTCCAGTGATGGAATTTTTTTTCCCCTCCCTCTCTACTTCTTCTGTTAGGATTTGATGGAATATGTCTGCTCAAAGTTAGCAGGGGTGATTGTGTGCAAATACAATTTAAGATAAAATATTTGAATTTAGCTGTTTTAGGATGCTTATCCTCAGGAATTCCAGAAATGAGTGAGTTGCCTGGCTTGTGCCCTCAGTGTTTCATGAAGCTGAGCTTTCCTGCTTGGCGAAAACGAAAGCAGGAGTGCAGGTGTGGAGGGGTGTGGGGCAGGGTCACCCGGCTCTGGCTGAATTTTTGCATTCACAAATGTGTGTAAAAACACGTACAGAATAAACACAGGGTAAGCTAACGTAAGAAAGCCACCATAACCTGCCATCAATAGTAAGATAAAAGAGTTTTATAAGGCTCATGAGTTACTGGTGATTGACAGTTTCTAGGGAAAGTAGAGTAAGATTTCTTCAGGGAAATGGTCCCCTGTAGGTTAACTACAATCCCGTGGATGGCTGCCACCAATGTGTATTTTATGAGCATTAATTTTAGACTCTGGGCTTACACTTCAAAAAAAAAGTGGGGGGGCTGGAGAGTATCTGGGAGGAGTTGGAGACAAGGAGTGGGGCTAGATACAACTAAAATACATTGTATACATGTATGAATCTCAAGAGTAATTTTAAATGGAAAAACTGTGAACGGTTAGCTAGAGTGAAATGGGGTTTGTAAGGGCTTATTAGCTAACAACTGGCCTTTTCCCGTTTGTGACATCAGAAGCCAGTGTGTTCCTATAATGCCTGTGCAGAACAAGAAGTGTATCAAGGATGTGGCTTTAAAAATATTTTAGATGAAGAATTTAAGTCCAAACAAGGACTTCTGATAAATGATCTGAACAGAATACATGTATAAGGTTTTAAACATCGGCTCCCAGATGGCCAGAGATGTGAATTTAAGCTTGCTAGTTAAACAGATGTAAAAAGGGAAATGTGATCCCCGAAAGACTCAGGGCATTGCTTAAATCAGATCCAGCTAACTGTTCAAAAGGAACAACCGCCCTTTTCCCTGACATGAATTTCGCCAGGAAAGATTCCAGGTCATGCTAATGCTAATCATAACATGGTATAAAGATTTGTGGAGACTGGTTCTTACTCTCACCCTGAGAACCAAAACCATGTGCTTACCACATGAAACTGCTCACAAACAATGTATATATTATTTATGCTATTAATGTGTTTTATTTACTATTTTGCTATGACATTTTATTGATTATTTATTTTCCTACCTCCCTATCTCCATGTTTTCCTTCACAGAGTCTCTAGCTGGTCTTGAACTCCTGATGTAGCCAAGGATAACCTCCAACTTCTAATCTTCTTGCCTCCACCTCTAGAATGCTGGGATTATTACCACACCAGATTTATGGGGTGCTAGGCCTCAAGACTTCTAGACAAGTATTCTACCAATTGAGCCCTTTTTAAAAAAATTAGTTTTCGTTTTGAAACAGGATCTCACTGTGTAGTCAAGGGGACTATTTTGAACTTTGAGTGATCCTCTTGCCCCAAACTCAATCCCCTGACTGTTTCTGTTATAGGGCTCCACCATCATGTCCAGCGTGTTTCTTTCTTAGAGTTATTTACTGTTTGCTTGTTGTATATATTACAAATATTATTTTTTGCTTTATTTTATTTTGTCCATGATGGTACAACAACAACAAAAAAACTAAGAGAAAGATAACTGTTATGGGGCACTTTTCATATCTCACTCATTCTTCACTGGATTAAAACACAATATTTGCAATATGTTTATTCATTCAGCAATCGTGAATGGAACCCCTACAGCCAATCCCAACAGGGAAAATTAGTCAACAATAAAACACACACTAAAGATAGCAAGTCAACCTGATCCAACTGACCTTCTAGTGGGCAGAGGAAAGCAAAAATAGATTCACTATTTAATGTCCTAAGAAATTGAAACTGTGGCTACAAAAGACTGTGAAAGTGCCTCCTCCACTACCGCCCAAGAAAGCCAGGTGCTGAGGCATATGCAAGTAGAGCCTTTTCCACCAATACCTCAGTGGGTAGGAGAGCCTATCCTGGATCACGCTGATTCTACTAGGGCTACTGTTTGCCCCTACCCTGTGCTCTAGGCAGGATCTTCTTTCATTCCATCATTGGGCAGAGATGCTCCCCTTGCCTTTTATTAGGGAGGAAACCTTGGCATTCAACAACAATTTTGGTCCCTCCCTTTGTAGTTTCTGACATTCTAGGGAGGATATACAGATAGTTTTGTCTGGATTGCTACAAACTAAAGTAGAGGCCAATCTGAGATTACGGCACGGTCCCTCTCTATCAACACCCATACTGTTGTGCTTCTTAGCCACCATTCCTATCAATAAGGACATTCCTATCACAATAAGGACAATTATAATCCCAGACAGTTGGCCTACTGGAGCACCAGGAACTCTATTTCTGGATACTAGCTGCCCTCATGTTTTCCAGAAGCCTTCAAGAAACAGAATCTATGAAGTTTCTCTTTTAGAAGCTCTTTGGCCAAGAGCTGGGGCTTTAAGAAGCCTTACATTCTTGTACTGCCCAGCCCACAGGATATCCTGTAGGTAGCCTACCTCTCCAGGTGTAGCTCATCACTGACTGGATGAAGCTCTGGAACCATCAGCAGGGCCATGGAGATGCCTGGGTATTCTCTCCATCTAATCCAGAAGTCCTCCATGCTCCACTATGCCACAAATCAGGCACAATCTGTTTTTGCTTTGTTCTCATTTGTTGTATCTATAACAAACACACACCAAA
The DNA here is from genome assembly GCF_037038515.1 of Microtus pennsylvanicus. Classification (NCBI taxonomy): domain Eukaryota; kingdom Metazoa; phylum Chordata; class Mammalia; order Rodentia; family Cricetidae; genus Microtus; species Microtus pennsylvanicus. Next base: position 82,203,646 of record NC_134601.1, on the reverse strand, counting down.
TCACTTACACTAGAAGACAAGGAGCTTCCTAGAAGCAGTCTTATGCCTTAGAAACCAGGAAATGTGCCCTCTAACAGTTCACATAACAGTTGAGACCATACAACATCCCAAATAGAAATTACTTGGATATCACCCCCACATAACACATGTTTGGAGAAGCACACCAATCTTAATTTATCATTAGTTTGGTAATAAGACCATCCACACTCTTCATTTACAACATGGTAATCCCAACAATTCCAAAAATTATTGAGTTATTTGAGGTGATTACTGGACAATAAGCACACACCATCTAATTCAGAGAGATATTTAGACTTCTTCTTACCTCTTTCTTTTCCTTCCACCAGGGCCCAGCATTTCCCAAATGAAGCTTAGGAAGAATTTCTTCCTGGTGCCAAAATTAGAATCTTCTAGTTACCCTGGTCTGGTTCATGCTTGTTGGTTCCTTCCTGTTCCCTCAGATTTCTCTATCATCTTTCTGTTCAAACAGCTACTTGAAAAATAAAATAGACAATGGGGGTAACTAGATCCTATAGCCTGTCTGCTCTTAGAAGGCAGCACTTTAAAGAGGCTAATCCTTCACTTCATTAATAAGCAAGCTCACCTAAGAAAGCCAGGGTAAAATACAGCACAGGGGCTATAGCAAAGTCAATGGACCAGCCTATGACTCAGACATTGCAAGTGATGTGTAAGTGAATCAAAGTTCCTGAAAAAAAAAAACAAAACAGTTTTATTGGTTACTGAAAAACACATAAAACATAGATGGCTGGGCCCAAAACCCAGTTTCTGATTTACTGAGTCTAGGCTTTGCACTTCTGACAAGGCCTCTTGTGATGCCATTGTTGTTGATCTGGGGAACTATGCTTGCAAAAACACTGGGTTAGAGATGAAGCTGGACTGTGTAGTGCTAATTTGTGTTTTAATAAATAAAGCTTGCCTGAAGATCAGAGTGCAGAGCTAAACCACTAGAGGCCAGGAGTGGTGACACACAACTTTAATCCCAGGACTCAGGAAACTGGGGCAGAGAGATCTCTGTTAGTTCAAGGTCACCCTGGGCTACAGTACATCAATCCAGTACAAAAGAGAAACAAAACTCACACAAAGGTGATCCTAGTACTTGGGATCCCATGCCTTTAATCCCACAAACAGGAGTGATATGGCTGAGTGGAGAGGGAGCTCAGAGCTGTCTGAGGCAGTCAGTCTGAGGACAGGATCAATGCCACTTTGGTCTGAGCTTTGATATAGATAAGACCCTTAGTGGCTGGCTAGTTACTCTGTTTCTTCAGCTTTTACCCCTATTATCTGACTCTGGGATTTTATTATTAATACTGTTAGGAATATTTCTTAACATGAGCTCCCTGACGACACAAAAATTTCCAATCAAGCCAAATCAAAACAAGCCAAATAAAGAAATATCCAGGTTTAATGGGAGATCAGCACTCTTGGGTGGCCCCAGGGGAAACCAGGAAGCCACGGGACTGTGACCCCAGGGAGGAAGAAAGGGAGACCTAGTGTTCCTTTTTCGGGAGATCACTTAAGTACCCTGGGAGTGGTCTGGACTCCATCCCCAAGGAGGGGTCAGGACCCGGCCTGCTGGGATTTGTAGTCCAAACCAGGCCTGGGGGCTGGAGCCTACGCTCCCAACTTGACAAATACCAGTCAAAATTTGTACTACAGGACTGTAACCACAGCTGTATTTGTTTGTTGTTAAATTGCTGCAATTATCTCAGCCTGAGTTTCTTATATTTAAGGAGTTCAGCTAGCAATGTGTCCAGGTCATTTGAATGAGGAATACGGAGAAAGCCCTTAGCATGAGCTAGCATTTGGTAAATCACAAATGGACGCAACCAACCAGTAATGATTATGGCTCAAAACATACCATGGCACAACATTGCATCTTCCTCTAACCTTCCTATCCCAACCATAAGGAATTCCTGTCCTCAAAACAATGGACCTAAATTATGCATAAACTACAATCTTAAATCATAGTATTTAGAACAAAGATGACTTATCACCCTATGGCCTGATCCGGATGAGGCGGATACTGACTGAAGAAAGAACTGCATACTGTACTATATACTACAATCTGCCAATCAACACAATGGGACAAGAATTTGGCATTGTCTTGAACTAAAGAAACAGCTGGGTGTCCTTAATATTCCAACTAAAGTCAAGGAGTGAGGTGTCTTTAAGCAGGAAATGCAGAAATCTTTCCAGGCTGTACCTTACACTACAGCAATGTGCCAAGCCACCTGCCATTCTCAACCCTCCCCTGCAAAGCCCAGCTCATGCCTCCCTGCCTACTTAGCCATTTACCTTGCCTTGGTCGAGTAACATTTCTTTTGCCATGAACCCAATTTTCTCAGATCATTTGGTGAAGAATCTGTAGACATTAGCTTGGACTGTGAAACCTTGAATCTTACGGCTTCTTTCTGGAAATCTTTTTCCTTTTTATTTCTCATCATTGTGCATCCCAAACCTAGAAAGGGAGAATCAGATCAAATGTGATGCTAAAATATATACCTGTAATCTCGGCACTTGGGAGAAGGACGGCAAATTCAGGGTTGAAGTCGGCCTAAGTTACTTCAGACCCTATAAAAGGGAGGGAAGGAGGCTGGGGGAAGGTGAACTGAGACTGGGAGGGAGAGGTAGAGAAGAGGGAGGGGATACGGAGGAAAGAGGAAGGGAGACACCGAAACAAGGAGCTAACTGTAAGATGTGGACCTAACTGGAAGGATTCCAATTTTGTCCAACAATGGGCCTATGTTTATTTTACTCAATCTGCCATGTTGTTATTGTCATGGCTGCACCATGCTGAACCATAGGATTCTTTAAAACACCCGTCATGATCACACTGCAGCGAGGCCCCATGCCAAACTCTTTTTTTTTTTTAAATATTTATTTATTTATTATGTATACAATATTCTTTCTGCGTGTCTGTCTGCAGGCCAGAAGAGGGCACCAGACCTCATTACAGATGGTTGTGAGCCACCATGTGGTTGCTGGGAATTGAACTCAGGACCTTTGGAAGAGCAGGCAATGCTCTTAACCACTGAGCCATCTCTCCAGCCCCATGCCAAACTCTTAACCAGAATTAAAAACTCCACTGGCACTGCACTGATGCTCTGGAGATCTGTCTGTGCCCACACTCCTTCCTCACAGCAAAAGGAAGCCCACCGACACCCAGTCTGGAAGGATGAGATCCCGGGACCCATAAAGAAGACAAGACAGGAAAGCAGAACACAAAAAGGAAGGGAATAACTTCCCCACCAAAGGGACTCTGGGGTTTAGTCTTATTTGGAGTCTCATGAGTGGGAGTTTTATTTGGGTGCTTGAATCCAAATGCTCAAGGCCCTAACCTAGCCTGCACTGCTACCCAAACTCTAGTGCTGGCACTTCTGCACCCCACTAAACTTTTCTAGTAGTATCTCTACTCTGAGGCTAGTTTTCAAAGTCCGGAATGAAGACGATGAAACAGTAAACATCTGTATTTTGGCTGTGAGTCTAACCTTTAACGGCTGAGCCATCTCTCCAGCTCAATATGTTTTTTAATCTATTCTAGCTCATTAAAGCCATACCACATCATTGCTAATGTCTTCAATCATCATTCCTGGAGGAAGTTGGATCTGACCGCTTAAGTCAAATGAAGATAGATACATACACTGTATTTTTTTGTCCTGTTTTATTTTCTATTACTCACGTTTTTCTGAAATTAAGTCAATAATCTTCTTACTATCTGTCTCTACCTATCAGAATGAATTGTACCTGAAAAGCGAGCAGATGTGTCTCGGGTCTCCAGGATCTGGCACATCATAAGTTCAGGTGTTTCCTCAACGAAAAGGACAGACGGGCCGGGCGATGGTGGCGCACGCCTTTAATCCCAGCACTAGGGAGGCAGAGGCAGGCGGATCTCTGTGAGTTCGAGACCAGCCTGGTCTACAGAGCTAGTTCCAGGACAGGCTCCAAAGCCACAGGGAAACCCTGTCTGGAAAAACCAAAAAAAAAAAAAAAGAAAGAAAAGGACAGACGGTATCTGGACAGAAGCATGGATTACGCCCTCAGAATACCAGCGGTAACTGGCTTTCCCCGCCACCCCTCCACCCCCGCGCTGCTTCACAATCCCAGCCCAGCCGAGAGAAACTTCCCGCCAAAATCTATGCAGCCCAATGCACATGTCCATGTTGCTCTTTGCGTTATTCCCCAGGATTTCTCAGATAAAGTCGGAAAACTGAGACCTCCAGCCTTCTCGCATTCATTCCTACCAGCAAAGCCACCTCAGTCCGTGCGGAGGGAGCGGGGGACTCGCAAGCCACGCGGAACGGCGAGTAGAACTGTCCACAGACAGGAAAAACAAACTCAAGCTTCCCATCATTCTTGGCGGTCCGAGCACCGGAACCGCGACTTTTAAGCAGCCGGGACTTCCTGTGCTGTTGCTATAGTTTCCAGGCTCTGATTTGCAGTGACTAACGTGTCAATCAATTCCAAATTCACTTCCGGGGCACCCTCACGAACCATGTGAAGGCGTCTTCTGCTTAGTCTATTTTCTGCGTTCGCCTCCCCTTTTCCCTTTTTCTCGCTTTGGAGCTTCACTGCTCCGTTCCAGTCCAAACAGCCAAAGTATGAAGATAAAGAAAACATTCTTCTGGCCTCTTTTTCACCTGTGAAACAGCAGCCGCTTGGTGGCAGCATGGTTTCATGAATGCGTGCAGGGTCGCTCTTCCCCCGCCCTTTGTGTTTAGAAAAAAAGGTACCTCAGTCAAGAACTACTTCCTTACGGAAACGCAGTATTTTCTGGCATTTTTGTGGCGCTCCCAGGTTTTTCTAATTCGAGCCAATCTGATGAGTAGAAGTGTTTGGAAAAAAAATGTTTTTAACTTGTTTCTTTGATTAATAAACTTAATGTATACTATCTGGGATATGCATTTTGATTTTTAAAAGACAGAGCTATTTTAATTCTAAAAATGTTCCCGGAGCAGCTGCCATCCCGGCGAGACGGCTGTGAGTCCTTCCAAGATCCCCGGGCGGTTTACGAAGGGTGGCCCATCCCGGGCGGGCGGGCGCCCGGCCTTGCAGCAAGTAGGCAGGGCCAGTCCGCGGCGGGTCCGGGAGAGCCAAGCGGGCGAGTGTAAACCGGAGGAGGGTAAAAGACACATAGACACAGGAAATAGGCATAAAGAAGACATTTATTAAGGGAGAAAGAGAGAGAGAAAAGGGAGAGGGATAGACACGAGAAAGGAACAGTAAGTGGGGAGCCAAGATGGCTACGGAAGGTCAGAGGTAGCGGGAGTGGGCGTGGCTTGTCTCTTAAAGAGATAGGAAAACATAACAGCTATAGCTTTCCATAGAACACATTTTCTTTATAGAGCTGATTATTAATAAGTAAATATAAGCATAGTTTGTGCTGCTGTAAAAAAATTTCAGGCTGGGTAGTTTATAACCGTTAGAAATTAATTTTTCTCATTTTAGAGGTTGGGAAGGAAAAGACAAAGGAACGAACTAGTTATGCTCTCTCAGGGCTTTCAAGATGGAGCATTGTTCCATGGTACTCAGAGGAACTGTGACTAACGGGATGGAAGCAGTGTCCAGGAATTCACTAGCCATGACATGTCTCTTTATACAATCACCTAATCTTATTTATAGAGTTCGCCACCAAAAACCTTCCAAACCCACACCTCCAAGTACAGTTGCATTAGTGATTGAGTTCTGTGACCAAAATGTGAATACCTAACTGCCATATATTGAGCGGGCCTCCTAGGTTAGCTAACTGCATGAGAAGTTACTACAAGATGGGTAGTTTCTGTTCTCATTTTAGAGGTGTATGTGTGAGTATATAATATATATAATTATACATCTAATTATATAGACATATATGAGACTTTAAAATAGCATAATTAGGAATCTAATTCAAAGATTTAGTTTATCATGCGTTGGAATTATGAGTATTTGATGTTGATTTCTGAGTTTTCCTTCCTGAAAAGCAAATATGTTCACTGGGTACTAAAAACCAGTGGCTGGAGTTTCTGACTGGCCTGTTGGAATTAATTTTGTACCTCATGTTGGATTATTAAAAGGCATCTGTAGAGAGACAGAAAGCAGCAAGAATTAGAGGTCTGGTCTGACTTTAGGCACTCCCATGTTTATTCACAGTGAGCGAGCATTCTGTCACCCTCATGAGCAATGACCAAAATGCCTACAGGGATTGTGGGCCCCTTAGAAGGCCAGCAATGTAGTCCATATGGGAAGCTCAGAAGTATATTATTTGATCAGGAACTTATCACCTCACACATTGGGAAAGCTAGCTGTGCTTGATGGCAGGGAGGCTTCAGGAAGGAGGCAGGATTCTGGACAACAGCACAATGTTGAGAGATATTGGGGAGACAACACATCAAATAGCCATGTTAGTTTTCTGTAAACTTAACAAAAGCTACAGTCATCTGGGAAAGGGATTTTCAACTAAGAATATGGCTCTCTAAAGTTTGGCTTAGAGACAAATCTGTAGGGCATTTTCTTGATTGATTGATTGATTGATTGATTGATTGATTGATTGATTGATTGATTGATTGATGTGGGAGGACCCAACTCACTGGGGGCAGTACCATCTCTGGGCATGTGATCCTTGGTGGCATAGGAAAGCAGACTGAGCCAACCTTAGGGAACAAACCAGTAAGCTTAACTTGCTTTTGCTTCAGTTCCCACCTCTAGGTTCTTTCCTTGAGTTCATGTCCTAACTTCCTTCAGAAATAGACTGTGATGAAGAAAACATAAGAGGAATAAACCCTTTCCTTTCCCAGTTGCTTTTGGTCATGGTTTATTAGCACATCAATAGAAACCCTAAGACAGCCAATAAATAAATTCAGAGGATTTGAAACAAATTTAACTGAATGCCTATAAATTGAACTCTGAAACCAGCAATCATATAATACTCATTATTTTCCAGCCATGGAATATGTATGATGATTACATCATAGTACATGATACACAATCAAAAAGTGGGACTGAGATGGCTCAGTGGTTAAGAGTGAGCACTGTTCTTACAGAAGACCTGAATTTGTGTTTCCAGCATTCACATCTCGCAGCTGACAACTTTCTATAACTAACTCCAGAGTAATTGATGCTTCTGGCCTCCATGGACAACCACGTGTATATAAAAACACACACAAGTCCGTACACATTTGTAGCAAGACTGCCAGCCCCCAAATCATGACACAGAGATTTATTACTAATTATGAATGCTCAGCCTCAGCTTAGACTTGTTTCTAGCTAGCTTTTTTTTTAACTTAAATCAACCCATTTCCGTTCATCTATGTGCTGCCCTGAGGCTCATTTACCTCATCTACATACTGTCCACCCTGCTTTCCTGCTTCCTCTGAGTCTGACTGCCTGCCTTTTTTCTCTGCCCACCAGCCCCGCCCATGCCTCCTCTGCCTAGCTATTGACCATCCATTTTTATTAGAATAATCAGGTGCCTTAAGCAGGCAAGGTAAAACAGCAACATATAATTTTTACATAATTAAACAAATGCAGCAAAAACAAATGCAATCCATCTTTACAGAGCTAAACAATTATTCTGCAACACAATCAAATACAACACATCTTTACACAGTTAAACAAACATTCTATTCTACAGCACACATTGATAAAAAAAATCTTTATAAATAGTTTTCAAATGGGAAGTTCAGCTCATATAAAAAGGCTTGAAACCCTATCTGGTATAAATTAGTGATAACAAGGTCAGTAGTTATTTAGCAGGAATCAAGGCTTATACCTACCATGGAGACATGGTTTGGGGCATAGTTATTATGGAGTTCTTAACTGTTGGACTATGAACAGCAAAGTAGACATGACTACCCTTGAAATTTGTTCTCATAACCAGAGAGAAGGAAAAAACCAAAGCTGTGGTCAGAAATGGTGTGATAGAGCATTCCACCATGGTATCAATGGCTCGAGAATATTATCATATTTGCTTTCCTATTTACAAGGTCTCAAAATCTCACACAGTGCCATATTTTCATCTCTAGCTAAATCCAACATCCATCTCTTCTCGGGAACACTTAGGCTGTCAGTGACCTGCTGCACCATATACTTCATGTGTCTGTCTATGAGAAAGACCTCACGGTATCTCCTTTAGGTGGCACACTGGGTTTCTTTCTACAGTAAGTTTCCTATGGAGTTTGAAGAAACATTATTAAGAGAAAATTTTTTTCAAGTTACAATGAAAATTGTTGAAAGATTGTGCTTTCACAAGAAAACGAAGTAAACTATTGCATTTATTAACTCTTTTTAGCCATATATATATATATATATATATATATAAAATATAAAAACATATATATATTTCAAGAGATGGTTTAGAGCAGTGTTTCTCAACCTTCCTAATGCTGTAACCTTTTAAGACAGATCCTCATGTTGTGGTGACCCCAATCATAAAATTATTTCATTGCTACTTCATAGTTATAATTTCGCTACTATTATGAATCACAATGTAAATATCTGATATACATGATATCTGACATCAACCCCTGTGGGTGGTGAAACTCACAGGTTGAGAACCACTTGTTTAGAGTATAAATATATAGGTTTCCTAAATCAGCTTTTAAAGTTAGTGTGCAAAGTAGTGGGTAGCATGATGGCCTTTTCATATATGCTTCAGTCTTCCTCATCCGTTTGCCCCATTTTGCTGATCCCCTTCCTCTCCCACATTGCCCCTTTCTGCTTTCCTGTCACAGATGTTGCATCATTCTTTCTCCCCAAGGTCTCTTTTTCATGTCTATGTCCTCTTTTCTGATCTATGACCACATACAGAAAGATTTAAATCTAGATTCTTCAGATGTGAGAAAATGTAGTATTCTGGCCTATTTCCCATAACATCGTGTTTTCCCTTTCTGTTTTCCTCATCACAGGATGAATCTTTCTAGATATTTGGACTTCTCTGAGTTTTCTGTTTCTTGGTATTTTGTTTCTTTAAGTTTATGTAAGATATTTTTGGTTTCAGAAAGCATGTCAGGTGTGCAGGAAAGAATGTTACTGTTCTCTTGTTGCCTGTATACTTTCCTATTGTTCTTAGGATTAGAATTTTTATCTATAGCATTTTCTCCAATCTTACCATTGAGACCCTCCTTTCCAGTTGTCAGTGGACATCAGTACAGTGCTGTTCGTCAGGCACTGAGTGTTAATTCAGAACATCTTCCTTGAAGTCCATTGACCCCATGTGAACTCCATTTACTTCTAATCCTTTCTTCTCTCCAATATTTGAATAGCTACTTGGAGTCAGAAAAAAATAGGCATAAGTGAAGATAATTATTATAATAACTCCATCTGGGCTAGTTTCCTTGCATACCAGTGAGAAGAAAATTTTAGGTAATAGTCTTGTCTCTTGCAGTTTTAAGTTGGAAGAAGTAGCCTTACTCAATATTGTTAAGATCTATGTACTAGTCAATGCAAATATCTGTCTGCAAATAGTTCAACAGTAAACAGTTATGTTATTTTAAAATATTAAAAATAAGTCTAATGTACTATTCACATAACATTTTTAATTTAAAAATTTAAAGCAACATATCTACTTAAAACATTAAACAAAGCAAATTACCTAAGTTGCTTCCTGAAATAAAAGGCCTGTTGAGTCCCTTGAGTTTACTTGTAATGTAGCCATTTGGCAATCAGCTCAGTCTACTCTGCCACATTACTCTTGTCTTTTGACTTCTACATTGGCCAACATTCAATATCCACATGTGTTGTGAGGAGCGGCGGGCCGCTTCCCATGCGATCCCACCCGGCTCTCGCATGGCTAGGTTTACACCCGAAATAACAACAAACAAATTGTACTCTTTTAAACACTTCTTGGCCCATTAGCTCTATCCTCTTACTGGCTAACTCTCACATCTTGATAACCCATTTCTATTAATGTGTATAGTACCACGAGGTGGTGGCTTACCAGGAAGATTTTAACCTGCATACATCTCGGAGAGGAGAGCTATGGCGTCTGCGTCTCTGCCCTTCTTCCCAGCATTCTGTTCTGTCTTCTCCACCTACTTATGTTCTGATTTATCAGGCCAAGCAGTTTCTTTATTAATTAACCAATGAAAGCAACAGATAGATAGAAGACCCACCTACATCACACAAGGACAATCCATCCTACATCCAGATCTCTGGGTAGCACATGAACTCATGTACTCTCAGTTTACCTGTTCCTTGCAAACCATCTGCTTCTTAAATTGGTTCTTCTACTCCTGTGAATGGCTAGTCAACACTTACAAAAGCAGGGAGGTTTTTCTTTCTTTTTTAAGATATATATATTTTTTTATTACATATACAGTATTCTGTCTGCATGTGTGCTGCAGGCCAGAAGAGGGCACCAGATCTCATTAAAGATGGATGTGATTGTTGGAAATTGAACTCAGGACCTCTGGAATAGCAGTCAAGTGCTCTTAACCTCTGAGCCATCTCTCCAGCCCATCTTTCTTTTCTTTTCTTTTTTTTTTTTAGGACAGGGTTTCTCTGTAGCTTTGGAGCCTGTCCTGGAACTAGCTCATATAGACCAGGCTGGCCTCAAACTCACAAAGATCCACCTGCCTCTGCCTCCCAAATGCTGGGATTAAAGGCATGCACCACCACCGCCCGGCAAAAACGCAGTTTCTTAAGGTCAGACTTAGTACATCTTCCTCTCAGCTGTACCCTGGTACTTTGTACAAGAGAACAAGTGCCACCCGGAGGCAACACCTCTACTGCTGTCTGTGTGGAGATTCACCTACTGCCCCCACCAATAGTCTTTTGCGTAAAACCAATTTCTAAGAAAATAGTATAGGCTCTCCAAACTGAAAACAATAATTTTTAAAGTTCCAGAGATTCTGCAAATAAACAAAAAACTTAAAAATATGATCCACTAAGCACATGAGTAAACATACTGTTCAGGAATATACCTGAAGACAGGATTTCAAGGTGGTATTTACATACTCATGTTCACAGTAGTCAGAAGGTGAAGGTAACTCAAGTGCTTCTCCATGGATAAAGAAGACATGCTACTTACATACAGTGGAATATCACTCAGCTTTAAAATCAAAAGAAATCCTGTTAGTCTTTAGGTCACGTGAAAAAAAGCCAGTCACAAAACAGAAAAACTGCATGAGCTCACCTATATGGAACACCTAAACAGTCAAATTCAGAGAAACTAAACAGTGATTTCACGAACTTGGAAGAAGGGGAAGTAGGAATGTATTGTTTAGTAAGCATGGAATTTTTAGTTTTGCAACATAAGTAATTGCTGGAGATCTGCTATAGAAAAACACGGCTATATGTACCACTTGAATTATTTCCTTATAAATGGTAAAAACAATACAATTTTAAGTTATTTGTCCTTTACCACAACTCAGAGTTCCTAGACCTGAAAGCTCTTCCTATTTGCAGCTTTTCAGAACTTTCTATTGGTACTGTTGTCTCTGTCTCTCCTGCCCACTTTAGCCCACTCCTATCTGATTTCAATTACCTCTCCACAGTTCTAGTCTCGGTATACTCCGGGTATTGGCCTTTGTTCACCACTTATTTCTGGAAGTTTTCTGATCCCTTGACTTCTGTGAGACTTTGCCTTATACTTTGCTCATGTCTCAATGACAAGTCTTCTTCTCTTTAGTCTTTGTTTTCCTACTTATGTCCTTGTCCTGTCTCTATTTTGTGCCTTTTACAATCTTAACATTTTCCTTGTGAAAGCACAATTAAACAATGCCTGCTAGCTATCAGATTTTTATCTCTGCTCAGGACTCTCTCTGCCTTGCGGACTCTATATGAGTCCAATAAGCTATTTCAATTCAGTTCATCAAATGACACTCATCCTTCCTCCTGTGTCTTCTATAAGTAATATACCCCTCCACATTTTGGTCTAAAGCCTGGGGTTCATACTAGAATCCTGATTCTCTTTTATTCTCCATATCAAATTGGTACAGAAGGTGTTATTCATTCTCAAACTTTATCTCAACTGCCAGTGTTTTCTTTCCAACACTGACCACTTTCAAGCTGGTCTGCTTTTAATTTTGTCTTTAAGTTAACTTTCCACATCATTTTATTGTTTTGGGAGTCTCTTGAACTCCCCCAATCAACAACTTGAAGGAAGGCATCCCATGCCTGACACTGGAGTTTTTGTTAGGTAGTCTATAGCTTTGGGGGAGCATTATTGCCATACATGATGTAACTTCATTTACATTTTCATTTAAATTACATCTACATACATACACTTGATGTTTATGTATGGCTTTTTTTCCCATCTGTAATGTCCTTTATGCCTCTTTCCTCCCTCTCCTTCTGGACTGCCCTCCTTCCCGCCAGATAAAGTACCCTTATTTTTCCAATTTCCCAATTCATCCTCCTCTCCTGCTTTCTATAGCTCCTTCTACCCCTGGTTTCTGTGGGAACTTCAAGTTATACACTCACATCTTAAGATGCAGAAGTAGGACCCACGAATCAGAGACTATGCAGCATTTGTCTTTCTGGGTCTGGATTACTCCCACTCCGTATAATATTTTCTAGTTTCATTCATTTACTTGCAAATTGATTTCATTTTTTCTTTACAGCTGACATAGAATTCCATTGTGTATATGTACCACATTTTCATTATCTTTCATCAGTTGAAGGACATTTAGGTTGTCTCTATTTCCTAGTTATTATGATGAAGCTGAGCAAATATCTGTAAAACAGGCCATTGAGTCCTTTAGACATATACCAGGGAGTGAATATAATGTGTTAAGATTTCAGTACTACAGTAATAATAATAAAAACAGCACAGTAATGGCAATAATAATAGTAGCATAGGAATGGAACAAAAGCAGACTAGTAAATCAGTAGAAGAAAACAGAAGTCCCAAACATGAGTGCATGTAATTTTACAGCCATCTGACATTTGACAGAGATGCCAAAAATACACACTGGAGAAGAAACAGCTTCTTCAACAAGTGGTGGTTTGAGAACTGGATGTCTACGTGTAGAAGATGGAAGTTAGACCCACATGCATTATCCTGAACTCAAATCAACATGAAATGGATCAAAGAACTCAATGTGAAATATTAAGTGCTGTAACTGCTAGAAGAAAACATAGGTGGTACCCTACAAGACAAAGGTGTAGGAAGAGACTTTCTGACCAGGTCTTCATGCAGTTAGGAATTAAGACAATTAACAAATAAGACCTCATAAAGCTAAAATACTTCTCAAAGTATATATATATATATATATATATATATATATATATATATATATATGGCTCAAAGAACAATAAACTAATGAATAGGATAGGAAACCCACAAAGTGGGAGGAATCTTTGGCAGTTAGTCATTTGATAGAGTATACAGAATATATGAAGGGGAAAAAAAGAATCAAGAAATCCAATGACCCAGTTAAAAAAAAGGGCTGGTCGGGGGCAGCTGTAGCTCTCAATTGAGAAGTCTCAAAAGAAGAGATGAAAAATGGCTAAGAATTATCTTTAAACATGTTCATCATCTTTAGCAATTACAGAAATGCCAATTAAAACAACTTTGAGATTCCATATTACTACAATTAGAATAGCTAAGATCAAGAAAACAACTGATAATAAATGCTGGTGAGGATGTGGGAATGGGAACTCTTTGTTCACTGTTGATAGGACTGGTTCAGCCACTATGGAAGTGAGAGAGGCAAAGTCTCAAAAACAAGCAAAACCGAAGACAAAAACAAACAATCAAAAACCCGATTTAAAAAAAAAATCTCATCTCTTTAAAATTAGCCACACAAAGATCCGGTCTGCACTCTTCTCCAGCTAGATTCTTTGCAAGGTCTTATGCTTTTTCAGTAATACCTTTGCCCATGCCATTCCCTCTGCTTCAAGTCTTTCTGACCTGCTTGGCTAAGCGCCAATCATTACTCAGCTCAGGTATGCTCCTGCAGTATAGGATAATGCTCACCTCGTGGTTACCTTGCTCTAGTTCGTTCTTCCAAAGTAGGTAACAAAGTCTTTTCCTTCATCCCAAATTCCACAGTCCAGCCTCTAATACCATATTGGGTTTGTAAGTGGCTTACTGTCCCCCCGACTTGCGTGCGCGCTTGCGCGTGCGCGCACGCTGGAATGCGGTATGAATTGGACTTTCTGCTGAGAACATAGCACACACAAGACTTAAAAACAGCATCACAATTTATTTAACTAATGTCTTTCATACAACATATATTCCCCCCATTGACTTATCGAATTCCTCTATCACCTCGGATAGCGGAATACCGTTGCTAAGCAACAACACGCCACTTTGGCGCCTGCGTGGCCCGGATGAGGCTTCCTTTGGTAACGGAGGACGCACGCAGACGCAGACGGAAAAACTGTCTCCGTTTCCGCCCTACTATTCTCAATCAACTGTTAAAGCGCCGCGCATAGCAAACCACTTCCGGAAAGGTGAAGCTGCGGTTACCCGGCTGTAACATGGATGCTGCAAGCGAAAGCGAAGAGCCGGTAAGATGCTGTTCTCGGGCTCGGTAAATAATACCCAAGTAGAGATTGAATGGTGAGCGAACTAGGGAGCCTGGGTTCGCTCACCTATTCCTGCGTTTCCTTTTCTTTCTCAGGTTTGTGGGGAAGTGGTGTCCGTGGCCCACGCTCTTTCCCTCCCAGCCGAGTCGTACGGCAATGACGTGAGTATGACTCACCCACTCTTCCCGCCCTCCCAGCTATCTTAGAATGTCTGAAAGCCGCCGCACTGAAATAAGTCCCTTTCCTGATGTCTTCTTCAGATCTCCCCACGTCAACCCTAACTTTTCTCTGATTTAGAAACACCTAGGGGATGTCTAAACGCCCCACATGTCTAGATTATAATAACCCACACCAGGTCCAATCAGAATGTCTGGGGGAAGAGGAGTAAATACTTGGTAGTTTTTTTGTGGGTTTTTAAATTTTTTTAAATTTTTATTTCATTTTATTTACATTATTATTATTTGGTTTTTCTATACAAGGTTTTGCTGTAGTTTTAGAGCCTGTCCTGGAACTAGCTCTTGTAGACCAGGCTGGCCTCGAACTCACAACTTGGTAGTTTTTAAAGGGCCTTAAATGATCCCATTGTGTAGCAAAATTGCACTGACTTGTGGTGTGCTTCCTTTGGACCCTTATACATGCTGTGTGCTGAGAGACAAGAAGAAAACAACGGCCGGAATAGTAATACCACCCAAATCAGAATGTAATGTGTACTAGATGGGTGGCTCAGGCAAGGGTGGAGGCAGGAGATTTCATCAGGGAAATGTAACTTGAACTGGACCCTCAAGCGTAAGTGGACAAAAGATACGGATTTGGAAGTGGGAAAATTGTTTTGCCTAAGTTAGAGAGGTGCGTATGCAGATGGGTTTTCCTGACCTCATGAAGGAGACAACAGGTGGGTTGGAAAAGGAGAGTCCAATGCAACAGCTAGTGGGTACTTGGTCGGACTTATTTATAATCTGGCTGCATCATTTGTTCTGGGGTTTTACAGAGTGGAAAATGGCTACCTGATAAACACAAATGATGAGTAAAATATGCTGCAGTCATTAAAGTGAAACATAGTTTCATGTGTATTTTTGTCCTCTAAACTCTGAGACACATAGGTGGGTATATTAATGTAACTTTAAGAATTATTTAAGTCAGTCCTGATTTTCCACACTTTCTCTGGCTGCTGGGAAAAAAAAATGTCCAGTAGTCATTGCTTTTGTTATTCTGTATTGGTCATCCTAAGAGCAAAAGGTTTATATTGCCAAATCTTTTAGTTCAGCTTCTATCCCTTGACAGCAACATCATTTTCTGTAGACCTCTTGAGATTTAGCAAAGTGTCTTTAACTTATTATCCTTTATAGAACTGAGAGAGTTTTTGGTTTTGGTTTTTAGTTTTTCGAGACAGGGTTTCTCTGTGGCTTTGGAGCCTGTCCTGGAACTAGCTCTTGTAGACCAGGCTAGCCTCATACTCACAGAGATCTGCCTCTCCCTCCCAAGTGCTGGGATTAAAGGCGTGCGCTGAACTGCCCAGCTAGAACTGAGAGATTTCTGAGCTGATGTTCTCCCTCTTTTGCAGCCTGATATTGAGATGGCTTGGGCCATTCGAGCAATGCAACATGCCGAAGTCTATTACAAAGTGAGTCGTCTTCATCATTAAGCAGAAGTCACTGTGTAATTTTAGTGTATGATGGATGCTATGCTAATCATAGTTCTCAGCAACTTATGCTGTTAAGTTTTGAAGATTGTTTTAACTGACACAGAAATCTTACCTCCGGGGAATAAGAGTAGAAGTGAATTTGATAATGAAAACTTATGTTTATCTACCCATGTTGTTTGCTACCTGGAGGAAAGATGACTGGACCATACATAGCAAGCACTTAAATGTTTGTTGAATGAATGAACAATCCACAGAATGAGGGCCAGGCAATACTAAGACTAAAGGGTTCATTCAGTTGCCAAATTGGTAAAAGGAAGAAAAAGAGGAGAGAGATTGTTATTATGGCTCTTAAAACCATTTTAATGACTTCATGCAAGACCTGGGCTGTTAATATTGCCTAAGGTAATCTTCTGTCCTGAGAAACATACGGTTTGCTGATGGTGTGGCACTGGAGGGCTTGAAGTGTATTTAGTGACTAGCATCTTTGTGTTTGTTTTACTGTCTGGCAGCTGATTTCATCAGTTGACCCACAGTTCCTGAAACTCACCAAAGTAGATGACCAAATCTACTCTGAGTTCCGTGAAAATTTTGAGAAGCTCAGAGTAGATGTATTGGACCCAGAAGAACTCAAATCAGAATCAGCTAAAGAGGCAAGTATCTTCTTAAGTGTTATCTAACATCTGGCCGGTGATATTGATTGTATGTTTTTATGTAAGCGCAAAATTTGTTCAAGGGACTTAAAATAAGGAGCCTGAATTTTATAATAATGAAGTCAATTATGGAATGAATTATTTTCTGTCTTATGCACTTTTTGTGTTTATGGGAACTATTTTTTTTCTTTCCTTGGGCACTTCAAATACCCCATTTACCTATTCCTTTCAGTGAGGAGGAAGGATGAGTTTATTTTAGCAGGACATTTAGCTGGCAAGATTATTAGATGATGGAATAGTTAATGGGGTACAGGGAAGATAGGGAGATACTGTGATTCTCTGGATTTTTGTTCCATTAATCTTAGGTCCTGGAAAGCATACAAGTTTTGTTTCTTGCTTATGTGATCATCTCTTACTGATACAGAATATGATATTATAATAGGAAAAGCATTTTCCTTAAAATGGGCTCTTGACTAATGAAGAATTTAAACTTAGCAGGTTGTCACTGATCTTTGAGAACTTGCCCCTAACTCAGTGGACATGTATAACCTAAAAGTATATCCCTGTCCTCTTTGTCTCATTGGTACTTTGGTGAGGATGAATAACCAGTTTGACTTGAGCTAGTTAATAAACAGCTCAAAGCAAAACAGAGATCCATTTTAGAAATCACATTTTAATTTTGTAGTAAAAAGATTGAGGTGGTTGGTTTTGTTGTTTGTTTTTCCTGATCAAAATGTTGTGTAGGGGGACACCAGCCTGAAAATACAATGTTGCACCAGAATGTACAATTTCACCATAAAGCTGAACATCACCTCAGTACTAGTCTCTTTCTGCCGGGCTTTTATTCTCACTGGGGAATCAAACTTCTTTCCTGGCTTGAGTACATTAGACTCTTGTTTTCATCAGCTAAGGTGTCATTTTTTTTTTTTTTTTGCCTTATAGAAATGGAGGCCATTCTGCTTAAAATTTGAAGGTATCGTGGAAGACTACAACTATGGTACTTTGTTGCGACTCGATTGTTCTCAGGGCTATACTGAAGAGAACACCATCTTTGGTGAGTTTCTCCCCCCCCCCAATTGTTTCACTTATATGTTTGAATGGCTTTCATGTGAGTTAATATTTGTCTGTGGGTTTCTAGCCAGTATACATAATTACCTAAGACCAGGACAATTAATTCTATTTACCTTTCAGCACCCAGGATTCAATTTTTTGCAATTGAAATTGCTCGGAACCGGGAAGGCTATAACAAAGCAGTTTCCGGCAGTGTTCAGGACAAAGAAGGAGAGAAAGGAACTAACAATGAAGAAGAGGAAGATGAGAAAGGAGCTGGTAGTGGAGGAGAAAAAGAGGAAGGAGTCAACACAGAAAATTAAAACAAAACAAAAAACTAACCAGGGAGGAGGAAAAGAAAGCCAAGAAACATGTGACTCAGCTGAACCCACAAGTATCAGGTGCTCCTTGCACAGACCCCTTGTGCACATGGAGGACTCAGAAGGACATTTTTCTAGCAAATAAGAGAAGCTGCTCTGGGCATAATAGCCTAAACACAATTAGCAGAGTCTCTTAGTTAATTGTTGATTCATACCCTATTTCTTGACTGTAACTTGTTGAAGTAAGACATTTTGTAAATATATTCCTTTTGGTTTGTATTATTTATGACTGATTTTGGAAAATATTTACATTTGTTTGCTACTTCAAAGAATCAGTTGTATAATCTCATCACCATATCTCATATAAAACTGTCTATTTTTTAAGTTTTCTCACTGTTCTCAGTAATGGAATTCGCTTAATGTGTTAGCTCCTACTTGGAATCGGTATTAGAAGTTCATATGTAAAAATTGACTCTTAGCCAGGCCTAGTGGCTCATACCTGTAATTCCAACACTTGGGAAACCAAGGAAAGAGAATTGCATGATTTTTAAGCCAGCCTAAGTCATAGAGTGAGACTCTGTCTCAAAAAATAAATTGTTTAAAAAAGAATTGGTGTTTGTCTTTGTGGTGACTGTAGCTCTCTGATTTCCTTTGCTGTATTGGAAAGAGCAGCCGTAACTGTCAGGTTAGAGAGTGCAGCCCAGTTTGTTAGAGAAGAGCAAGAGCCTTCACCTCCTTTTAGATTTTTTTCTGTCAGTCCTTTTGTTTGTTTTTCTGAGACAGAGTTTTGCCTTATAGACCATTCTGGCCTAGTACTTCCTATGTAAGTCAAAGCTAGTTTCCTACTCAGAATCCTGCCTTGTTTATCCTCTGATAACTTAGTTGTTATGTGAAATTTAGCCAATAATAGTAAATGCTAGCATAGTATTTATAATCTAATGTAAGTCTGATGAAGTAGCTTCTAGTTTATAACTATGGGCAAGAACATGTATTTGTATTTGACTCATAACAAACATTTGTTGATTTGATTATGGGAGGGAGGTGTTTCCTTCTCAGATGAAGCTGTTTAGAGTGAAGGCTTCAGTTACCTGCACAAGTATATGAAGAAGGTTCCTGGTGCCCCCAGACAACCTGAGCTTGATTGCTGAAAATAAAAGGAAAACGGGATACTTGTGATACATACAGATGCTACTCTGTCAAGTCGAACCACAGCATTCTTGTATGAAGAAGGATTTATTGCCACACCTTTAATCCCAGCACTCAAGAGGCAAAGGTAGTTCCAAATTCAAGGTCAGCCTGGTCTACAGAGTAAGTTCCAGAACAGCCAGGGCTACATGGTGAGACCCTGTCTTTAAAAAAAAAAAGAGAGAGGAAAAAGAGAAAAGAAGGAAGGGTTTGTTGCGCTATAGAGAGGAAAAAAGACCTTTATCCCTTAGTAAACACAAAAGAAAAGTAAAAGTTAAATCTAATTGATATATTGTGCTATACAAGGAAATGAAAAGAAAATCATGTAGCTAGCAGTAACACTTGTATACAAAACAAACAGGTTTCTTTCTAAGTTCTCTTAAATTCTTAAGAATATTTTGAACATTTATTAAAATTTCCCTTTTATACAAATGTATAGTTTTTAAAGAATAGGAGAAGTTTATGTATTTCTCACTAGCCGGACTATTAAGAAAAATCAATACTGTAAATTTTCTCTAGTTCTAGTTGGTTACAATTATATGTTCATATATACTGTCTTAGAAGTTGAAGAAGGAAAATTACTGACCATATATAATTGCAGCTGTCACAAAGACAAGGCAGCATACACAGGGCCTGCTTGAATCGTGTATATGTTATAGTTTCCAGATTCGTGTTTTTATGGGACTCCTGAGTGTGCAAATAAGTGCATCTCTGCTTGTGCCTTCTTTGGGGCTTTTTCCTTCTCTTTGTGTTGCCCAGTTCCAATGTGTTAGCTTTTTGTTTTATCCTATTATATTTTATTTTTATTATTATCTCTTAGAAGCCTGTTTGTTTTCTAATGAGAGACAGAAAGGGTGTGGATCCACATGGGAGGGAACAGGAGGGGAAACCATAATCAGAATATATTATGAGAGGAAAAAAAACTATTTTCAATAAAACGAAAAAATGTCTCTTTACAGGTTGTTTACTGGCAGAACAACTAGCTTAATGACTCTGTTCAATTTTTAGGGAATAAGAAAAGTGAAAATCAGACTGCCTTGAAGCAAGAGGCCTCCCCTAAGGAACAGGTGATAAAAAATGGAAATTAAGAATTTTAGTGGCATTTCATTTGCTTTTTTTAATAAATAAAGCTTGCTGCCTGAAGATCAGAGAATAAAACAGCCCCACTGGTCAGTCTTACAGACCAGGCAGTGGTAATATACACCTTTAATCCCAGTAGCCACACTAATTGCCATAGAAACCAGGCGGTGCATGATTTTAATGCCAGTGGTGCACACCTTTAGTCCGAGCCCTAGAGAGGATTATAAGATGGGAGGAGACAGCTCTCAGTCTTATTCTCGTTCTGAGATTCCTGGAGGCAGGATCGCCGTTATATAAAAGCCAGTGGCTGGCTGCTTTGCTTTTCTAACCTTCAGGTTGAACCCCAATTTCTGTCTCTGAGTTTTTATTAATCATGCTCTAATAAATATAGAGAAGGCAGATGGACTGTAAGAGTCCAGGAGATTAAAGCAGTCTCCCAGATTAGAGGAGAAAGAGTAGGCAAAATGGTCCTGATGCTTTCGATGAATCTTAAGATTTCAGTATTCTCCCCTTGTCATGAGTGTTCCTATGTAATTCCCTACTGTTTAGTATGGACAAAGCCTATGAAGATGAACAGATTTCATTCCTAAATTGTGGATGGTTTGAAGTTAATCAAAGGAATCTTGGGTAGGTCCTTCCTAATAGGCAAGTCCTTAAAAGAGACAAGCAAAACCAGAAGGTGTAAAAACCAACAGCCATGTTTGAGAGGTCATGGGAAAGCCTGAAGGTAATATTTTTCTCTGGGGATTCCAGTTAGTTCTAAGGAACTTTATTCTGCCTATTAGTAAGGTGGAAGAGAACTAAGATGCTCAGACGAGATTGGCAGTATGATTTGGGCCCCAGAGCAGATGATCTAGTTAAGCTCTTCTTAGACTCCTAGACAATAAATGGATGTTGTCTCATGACCAAAAAATATGGTAATTGCTTACATAATATTGGAAAACCGTAGGCTTTGATACTAAAAGGGGGGTGCTATACTTCACCAATACCTAAAAGTTGGAAGTTGTGTTTGAAATCAGACAGTGGTAAAAGCTGAAGAATTTTGAAGGACATAATAGAGAAAAATCCTATACTGTCAATGGGAATATGGACTTTTTAGTGGTTTGGGCTTTTTTTTAAATTTTTTTTTTTTAAATATTTATTTATTTATTATGTATACAATATTCTGTCTGTGTGTATGTCTGCAGTCCAGAAGAGGGCACCAGACCTCATTACAGATGGTTGTGAGCGACCATGTGGTTGCCGGGAATTGAACTCAGGACCTTTGGAAGAGCAGACAATGCTCTTAACCACTGAGCCATCTCTCCAGCCCTAAATTTTTTATATGTATATGTGGTTTTTGTTTGTTTGCTTGTTTTTTTCTTTGAGACGTGATTTTTCTATATCGTCCTGGAACTTTGTAGAACAGGCTGGCCTCAAACTCAAAAGGATTCTCTTGCCTCTGCCTCCTGAGTGCTGGGATTAAAGGTGTGCGCCACCAGACCCAGGCCAGGTGTATGGTATAAGGGTGCTGCTAGAAAGAGCTCAGAAGGAAATGGGAGAGGTGTTATTGAAAACTGGAGGTAAAAGGTTTCTTTCCTTTTTTTTTTCCACTTTTTAAATAGTTGCTTTTTTATTTATTTTTTTTTACTTTTTTTCCGTTTATTTATTTATTAAAGATTTCTGTCTCTTCCCCACCACTGCCTCCCATTTTCCTCCCCCTTCCCCAATCAAGTTCCCCTCCCTTGTTCCTTTTTTTTTTTTTAAGATTTGTTTATTCATTATGTGTACAGTATTCTGCCTGCACATCAGAAGAGGGCACCATATCTCATTATAGGTGGTTGTGATCCACCATATAGTTGCTGGTTGAACTCAGGACCTCTGGAACAGCAGTCATTGCTCCTAAGCTCTGAGCCATCTCTCCAGCCCCAGAGATTCTTAAAAGGTGGTAGCATTGAAATAAGATCCTAGGAAGTTTGAGATTTGAACTATGACTTTGAGCCAGGCTGAACATAGAAATCTATGACTTATTCAAAATAAGGCAATATTCTAGTTATCTCAGTATCTTTTTGAGCTAGAAAAAAGTAACTATTTGTACTTGCAAGAGGACAGATGGTAGATTTAAGTTAATGATTGTGTAATACTTTGTCATAGGAAGTACAAAATGACTAAAGGAAACATACTGGACCTATCCTCAAAGTAGAGGCTTTCACTGTACTGGCATTGCTTATTTTGAAACTAGCTTAAACATGGGGATGTCATTTACCAGAGGATTAGAACTCTAAACTCCATTCAAAATGACCTAGAATCATTTAGAACGTACAGGAAGTCCTGTGGTCATTATGGGAAATATGCTAATGGGGTTTGAAATTAGCATGTTTTCATATATATCACTTAACAGTAACAGCTTTTTTGTTTGTTTATTTTTCAAGATAGGGTTTCTCTATATAATAATCCTGACTGTCCTGGAACTCATTTTGTAGACCAGGCTGGCCTGGAACTCACAGACAGCCGCCTGCCTCTGCCTCCTAAGTGCTGGAATTAAAGGTGTGTCCCGCACCTCCTGTAACATTGGCGGCTTTGTGTATGCGTATGTGTGTTTGTGCGCATTCACATGCATGCTTATGTGTGGAGATCAGAGGTCCATGTCGGGCATCTTCTTCAATTGCTCTTCATCTTATTTTTTAATAGTCCTCAGTGAACCTGGAGCTTGCTGGCTTTGCTAGATTGGCTAGTCAGCATACACTGAAGATTTTCCTGCCTCTGCCTTTTCTATTTGCCTGGACTCTGGGGATTGAACTCAGGTCTTCATGTTTATGTGGCAAACACTTGACCAATTGAACCATCTCCCCAACACTTACTCGATAATTTACAATAACTTCAAGTGTGAAGAGTTTTCTTTGGCACAATGTTTTATGATGAATATACTTTACAGTTTCTAGAGCATGGTGGTAATTTTAGCAGACCAGTGGTTTATGACCCTGGCACTTGGCTTCACAGGAACAAGTCCAGAGCCTGAGTTGTCTGGGGTTGGACAGGCCTGGAACTTGAGTTTATGGTGGCGAGTTTGAAGCATTTCTGGCTGGAGCCTGGGCCTGTGGAGGCCAGAGTCTACTGGAGTGGCCTTGACATTAGATATATTGGAGTTTGGGGCCAGCCTAGCCAGTGTAGGTCCTTAAGAGACAGTTTGGAGTCTAGTCTGAATGGCAGCCTGACACGTCAGCTATAGAAGGTAACTCTGAGTGCTGGCCTGAGGCTAGGTCCATTGGACTAGCCTGAGCCTATACCTATAGGTAATAGCGTGGGTTTTTTTTTTTTCCTTTGGTCACTGCACTTAGCCTGTGTTTGATATGGAAATAGAGGCTTTGTTCTCAAGGCAGACCTAGAACCTGAGTTCATGGAGATAAACTGAACACTAAGGACAATTGGGGCTGGCCTCATCACTGGGTTTGCTGAAATGAACCTGGTCTCTGAGCCCTCGAGGATGGAGCTGTGGGGACTAGTGTGGATCCCGCTATGTGTGCCAACCAGCCTAGAATCTGGGTCTCTACCAGAATGGCCTGGGCTAGTTTAGAGTCTGGAACTGTAAAGGCAAGCCTGGTGTCGGAATGAACCTGAGTTCTGGGAATATGGTCTAACCTGACACTGGGGTTAGCCTACAGTCTATGGCGTCTGGTTTTTCAGTGGTCTAGGCCTGGAGGCTGGGCCTGGTCTAGAACCTGGGGTGGGTCTGAATCACGGGTGTGCAGGGTCTTTGGGCCTGCCTGACTTTGAGGTTCATGGTTGGGGGTCTGATGCTGTGCCCTGTAGCCCTCAGGTGTTTAGTTTCCTCTGTCTCCTGCTGTGCTGGTTGGGCTGCATGGAGGGTGACGCAAGTGAGGTGAAGCCATGCTTCCTTCTTTAATACGTCTTTCCTCATCGCCACATGGCAGCCAGGTGCTGCAAGCTGTCACCTGGATTGCTGAGCTCTGGCAAAGGTGTTTTGATGTGTGACTACTAGTTGGATGTGATGGTTTTGGAGGGCAAGAACATTGGAAAGTCCTAATCAGCCATCTTGCTGTTGTAACTCCTAAAATATAAACTTTAAAAGGGGTTCATTAAGGTTGGGTTTCTATTTTGCTTTACAGAGCAAGTATACGTAGCAGCATAAACACCACAAGTGGGGATACAATTCTCTTCTGTTACAAAAGTAATGTTCAGATTATGGGTCTTCTATTCAGCAAAAAAATGTTACTAGTGACTAAAGGAAAAGTCTAGAAATGAATCTCCTGGGTTTGACTCTCAGCCAGTCACCTTGTAATCCATCTCCAAAATGCTTTGAAATCATGGTGATCCACCTGCCTCAGGCTTCAAGAGGCTAGGATTACGAGTCTGTATCACCATGCCTGGCTCAGAAATTGACTCTTGAGACAAGGTCTTAGTATGTTAGAATGTAGCTCATGGTGCTGTGGAATTCACTGTGTAGCCCAAGCTGGCCTTGAAACTAGGATTCTTATATCTGTTTCCCAAGTACTAGGATCACAGGTACATGCTAACACACCTGGTTTATCATGTCATGTTTTTATGTTACAGAGAACTTGATTCTCCTTGCCCTGCTCTGTGGACCAGGCTGGCCTTGAACTCAGAGATTTCCTGCCTCTGCCTCCAGAGTGCTGGAATTAAAGGTGTGCACCATCATGCCCAGCCTGAATTTGATATTTTTATATAATAGAAATGATTTTACTCATTATCAGTAACTATAAAAATATGCCCATATTTATTGAGTCACTACTTACTGTTTCATTCAGGATGTTTTATCTTGTTTTTATTTATTTATTTTTTTCTCTTTGGTGAGAATATAAATTAGTCCAGCCAGTATGAAAAGCAATGTGGAGGGCCTTCAACATGTGGAAATCAAAATAACATGGTCCTCTGTACTGCTCCCTGGGTATATACCCAAAGGAATCTCAGTCAGCATAGAGGTGAGATACTTGCATACCCATGTTTATTGCATCACCATTTACAATAGCCAAGATACAGAAGCAGACTTGATCCCCATCAACACATGACTGAATAAAGCTGAATAAAGAAAATGTAGCATATACAGTGACATTTTAATGAGATATAAAGAAGAATGTAATTCTGCAGGTGGAACTGGAGATCGTTAAGTGAGTAATACTCAAACTATTACATGCTTATGTGTAGTATTGAATTTTTTTTAAAGATGATTGGGTATAAGAAAAGCCTTGGCAAGAAAAGAAAAGAGGACAAATATGAAGAAAATTTGATAACAGTGCACGAAATGTCATAATAAAAATCATTTTGAATAATTGTCATTCATTTGCTTTTAATTTCATTTAAAATCTTTATTTTTACAAGGTTTTTTATTTTTGTACTTGCATTAAAATAGACTCAGGGACAATGAATGGAGCATAATACCTAGTAATAACCTTGTACCTTCATAATCAACTAATTTTTGACAAGTGTTCAAGGTAATACCTACAAGAGTCAATACAATCTTTAGTGAATGGTATTGGGAATCTAGGTGTTCACAGAAAGGGAGAGAGGGAGAAAAAACATCTCTGGCGTGTTACTTATGAAAATTAAAACTAGCTCAAAGACTAAATACAAATCTTGAAATCAAAAACTCTAAAAAGAAAATATAGGGGGAACCTCTTTGACATCATCTAAAGCTTAAGCAACAAGTACAAAAATAAGCAAGTGAGACTTAACAAGCCAAGACCTTCATAACAAAAAGAAACAGCAAAATTAAAATGCAGCCTCCACGATGCAAGGAGACATTTGCAAACGATATAATGGATGCCTGTTGCAAAGAGAAGTTTCCTTGAGGAGTGAGAACTACACTTGTGTGGGGGTAGGAACAAATGTTTAGATTGTTGTCAGGGATTATGCTGATGTAGGAAATTTCAGAGCTATTGTGAAAAACAGCATGGAGATTACTCAGAATCTTATAATAGAGTAACAGGGTTCAGCAATGCCACTTCTGTATTCATACAAAGAAAGTGAAATAAGTGTTTTGTTTTTATTCACATTTGTTTGTTTGTTTGAGACAGGATCTCCCTGTGTAGCCCTGGCTGGCTTAGAACTACCAGGCTGTTCTCGCTCTAAGAACTCTGCCTGCTATTGCCTCTGCCTCCTGAATGCTGGGATTAAAGGTAAGCATGTGCCGCCACACCTGACCTTATTTATTTTTTTAAAGGTTTTGTTTTCTTGGTTTTTCAAGACAGGGTTTCTCTGTAGCTTGGAGCTCTACCTTCTATTGCTTCTGCCTCCTGAATGCTGGGATTAAAGGTAAGCATGTGCCACCACACCTGTCTTTATTTATTTTTTTAAAGATGTTTTTTTTTCTTGGTTTTTCGAGACGGGTTTCTCTGTAGCTTGGACCCTGTCCTAGAACTAGCTCTTGTAGACTAGGCTGGCCTCGAACTCACAGAGATCCTCCCACCTCTGCCTCCTGAGTGCTGGGATTAAAGGTGTGTGACACCTTTAATTTTTTTTTTTTACTTTGTGTGTGTGTTTGGGCATGTGCAGTTGCATGCAGTGTCCATGGAGGCCAGAAGAGGGTGTCAGATCTCCTGAACTTGGAATTAAATGTAGTTGTGAGCTATCTGATACTGAAGCTGGGGACTGAACTCAGTTCCAGTGGAAGATCTGCAAGCACTACTACGTACTGAGCCATCTCTCCAGCCTGAAATCGTATTTTAAAGAAATAGCTATATTACCATGTTTATTTCAGCATAGCTGTGATGTGGAACTGACCTAAGTGTCTGCCTATAGAAAAAATTATGGATGTAGTTCTGCCATGTGCTACCGCATAGAAGAAGCTGGGTGACACTATGCCAAGTGAAATAAACCAAGTAGAGAACAATAACTATTGTACAGTATCATTATGTGTAATCTAAAAAGAATCAAACAGAAATCAATAAGACAGTAGTTGCCAAAATTTAAGGGTAGGGAAAATGGGAAGATGCTGCTCAAAGGGCACAAGTGTTCATTTATAAGAAGAATTAATTCTAATGCACAGCTTGGTGACTGCAATTATTAACATAGTATGGCATACTTGAAATTTGTTAACCGTAAAGATCTTAGGTATTCTGTAAAATAATGAAAAGATATGATGTATGTGTTAATTAACTTGATTTTGGTAATCATTTCATAGTATATAGATGTATGAAATTATCACATTGTACACTTTGTATAGTTGTGTCGGTCACACCTCAGTAAGTCTAAAAAATGTCTAGAAAATAATTTATAACATATAATAATATAGTTGGGTGTGAAGGGTGCATGCCTTTAAACCAGTACTCAAGAAGCAGAGGCAAATCGTTGTGAACTTGAGGCCTATGGGCCTATGTAGTGGTCTACATAGTGAGTTCTAGGACAGCCAGGGCTACATAGACTCTGTCTCCAAAACAACCAAATAATAATAATGGAACTTCCTTTTTTTTTTTCCAATTCATCAAGAATTAAAATATATCTTTTAATTATGTTTTCCCTCCCCTACTCTTTTCAGATACACCCACCTCCCTACCCACCCAACTTTATGTCTCTCTCATCATGCCCAATATGTGAACAGGTTTAAACTAGACAAAACCCAACACTGAGAAGAGAAAGTAGATACAATGTCCCACCCATTACTAAGAAGCTTTTTGCAGTTGGTACTTGCTGGGAAAGAGAAAGTCAGTTTTCTCCAGTGGAGTATCCCTGGGTATATCAACCACACTCCAGGGCAGGCCCCATATCAAAGAGTAGTTGTCCAAAACAAAATGGACTCCATGATTTTTGTGCAGTTTTTTCTTTCTTACTGAGTTTTTGTTTGTATGTTTTGATTTTTTGTTTGTTTTGAGAGAAAATATTTTTTGTTTCTTGGGACAAGCCCATCAATATATCTATCACTTTTAGTATTTCTCTTTGAGTTAGTGTTCCCATTTCTTTATATAACCATCTGTTTTTGTACTGCCTACTTTGAATCCCTTTGCATATTAATTGTAATTATTTAAACCTGTGATCCCATAGTGCCAACATTCTTGAGTTGTTGGAACCTTTTTTGTTGTTGTTTTGTTTTTTCTTCACAGCATTTCACTGTGTAACAGCCCTAGCTATTCCAGAACTCATTCTGTAGATAGACCAGGATGGCCTTGAACTCAGAGATTCTCCTGGGTACAGGAATTAAAGGCACGCCCCCCCCCCCACTGCCTTACAAATTTTGGGGGTTTTGTGATTATAAGGGGGGGGGGAACATCATGTACTGTGAAAAATGGACACCTTTCAAGATGTGGCAATGAGGTGGTGGTGGGGGATAAATATTCTTTAACACGTTATTTAATGCCCCCTTTCTCTGTCTCTCTCCTTCCCACCGTTTCTTTTGGTGTTTTGTCTATATGTGTTTTTGTTTTGTTGTTGGATTTTGTTGTTTTAGTAAGAGTCTTGCTGAGTCTTGTTTTTTTTTTTTAATGGACAGGTTTTTATTTTTTTAAAGATTGACTTATGCATACAGTGTTCTGCCTGCATACCAGGAGAGGGTACCAGATCTTTTTTCTTTTTTTTCCCCCTTTGGTTTTTTTTCTTTTTTCTTTTTTTTCTTTTTATTTTTTTTTTCTTTTTTTCTTTTTATTTTTTTTTTTTAGTTGTTGAAAAAAAAATTTCCGACTTGCATGTTTACCTGCAGGCCAGAAGAGGGCGCCAGATCTCATTACAGATGCTTGTGAGTTACCATGTGAGTTCTGGGAATTGAACTCAGGACCTCTGGAAGAGTAGTAAGTGCTCTTTACTGCTGAGCCATCTCTCCAGCCCCTTGTCTCAGACTTTTGAGTACTAGGTTTACAGTCACGCACCCCTGCATCGAGCTTAAATAGCTTTGCTTGAGGGCAGAACTTGTTGAGAGTGATTATTCAAATGTATTTCAAAGTAGTATGGTTCCTACCCTTGTCTGAAGCTTAAGGAAATTTTCTCCAATCTGTACTGTGAGAATTTAGTGAAGCTCCTTGGGATAAATCTCAGAAAGATGTGGGTACTCCCTACTCCTGGGTCCCTCAAGTTGGAAGTTCTTGGACTCCTTTGCCAGAAATTAAAGATGTGCTACAGGTTTATCAGGCATAAAAATAGATTATCAGAAACACGTGCCCCCCCCCACACACACACACAAGGTAAAGGGCAATGGAATTTGAACAAATCAAACTAAAATATAGGCGTTTCTTATTTTCTACTGCCCTAAAAGATTCTAGTTCTGGAAAACTTCTGTTCTTGTCCCTTTAGAATTTGTTTCTCCAGATAAGTTTTCATTCCCATAAGTTATACATCACTACTTATTTATACTTCTCCCATTTGGGAGGCAAGAATTTTGCACTGTGGTTTTAATTCTGTGACTAAACTAATAAGAGCTGTTGGTTTTGATTTTGTTCAACATTTTACTTAATCTTATTTTGTGTGTTTGTCTTATGTAAGTCTAGTTAGTGCCACTTGTATGCGGGTGGCCAGGAGATCGTCCACTGGGGGAGGTATGGACAACCTTCCAGTGGCCACACTTCTAAAGACTCGAAGTGACTCTCCCTCCCCCAGCGATCAATTGCCGATAGCTCCTAAGCTAGTGATGACCCACCCCCATTATTAGACTTTTTAAATGACTGCAGCATGTTGAGGCACAGCTTCTCTGAGTTCATCAGTGCGGAGGCCACGCCATGTCCAAAGGACAGTATTTCAAAGCACCGTTCCTTATTCTCCTGCTCTTTTAGTTTTTTCTTACCCTCTTCTTCAATGTTCTTTTAGCCTTGATGGGGTGGGATGTTTGCTATAGATCTTAAAAGGGTATTTACCTCCTATCTTCCTTTACATGCTGGGCTGAAACCCCAAATACATTCACATAGGAAATTTTGCCTTCATTGAGGTTTGTGTTGCTTTTTGTCTGGAAAAAAAAATTCTTGTTTTAAATGACAGGGATCTCTTAGAATTCAAGTGAAAATAAGTTATGATTTTCTATTACTTAAAGTTCATATTATCTAGTTTGCAGCCACTTTTTAGTCACTTTCCTGTGTCCTGTCACTGGGACTAATGTGTAAGTGCCTGTCTTTATCTGCTAGAGCAGTAAGCACGCACAACTCCTGAGTCGTGTCTCCTACTGGGTCTTGCACTATTTATGATTGTATTAGATTTCATACTTGTTGATAGATACCTAGGGCATCTATCCTGTTTAAACTATTGTAAAGAATTCTGACAAACTGCTATGAAATTGTTCATTCCAGTCCTTATATGGATGTATATTTTCTTTGGCTAAATAACTCTAAGTGGAATTACTTAACATATGATAAGTTCATACTGAATTTGAAAGGATGTATCTAACAGTTTTTCAGAGTAATGTACCATTTCCATTTCACAGCAGTTTGTCAGAATTCAGTTCAATATTCTCAATAACGTCCAGTATTGTTGGTTAATTTTACTTTAACCATTCTAATGACTGCATTGGTTATTCTCATTTATATATCTGTCTAATTTGAAAGGCAGCACAAAGGTGCTGAAGACATGGCTCAGTGGTTAAGAGCACTTGCTACTTTTGCAAAGGACCTGGGTTTCATGCCTGGCACCCATGTAACAGCTAAGAGCAGTCTGTAACTCCAGTTCCAGGGAACATGACACCATCTTCTGGCCTTGAGCATGCAAGCACATGATGCACTAACATATATGCAGGTCAACCACTGAAAAACACAAAATAAAATTGAATCTTTAAAAATGAAATGGTGGGGCTGGAGAGTTGGACGGGGCTAGAGAGAAGGCTCGGAGGTTAAGAGCACTGACTGTTCTTCAAGAGGTCCTGAATTCAATTCCCAGCAACCACATGCTAGCTCAAAACCATCTATAATGAGATTTGTTGCCCTCTTCTGGCATGCAGGCAGAACACTGTAAACATAATAAATAAATAAAATCTTTTTTTTTTAATGACATGGCTGGTTTTGTGGGGATATTTTATTAAACCTCCCAAAGTGAGACAGTCATAATACATTGTAAAATCCTGATTCTTGAGTCTGGTTAAAATTGTACAATAAGTGAACTAAGTAGATGGCTCAGTTACTAACGTACTGGAAGCTCAAGCTAGGATATGAGTTCAGATCTCTAGCACTCACATGAAAAGCTAGGCTTGGTGGTGAGTGCCTGTAACCCTCATACTGGGGAGGTAGAGTCAGGCAGATCCCCAGATCCTGCCGGCCAGCCAACCTACCCAAATAGCTGAGTTCCAGGTTCAGTGAGATTTTCTCAAAAAAATAATAGAGTGTTAAGGAAAGACATTTGACTGACTTTTGGCTTCCAGATTTGTGTGTACACACACATAGGGACAGGTGTCCGTCTTAACCTTCCACGTTGTTTAAGACAGGGTATCTTGGGGCTGGAGAGATGGCTCAGAGGTTAAGAGCATTGCCTGCTCTTCCAGAGGTCCTGAGTTCAATTCCCAGCAACCACATGGTGGCTCACAACCATCTGTAATGGGGTCTGGTGTCCTCTTCTGGCCTGCAGACATTCACACAGACAAAATATTGTATACATAATAAATAAATATTAAAAAAAGACAGGGTATCTTGTTTGTCACTGTATATGGCAGGATATCTGTTACATAAACTGTCAGGGATTCTCCTGTATCCACCTCCCATCCAGCCCTAGTAATGCTGGAATTTACAGACATATTCTACTGGGTCCAGCTTCTTTGGGTGTGGCACCCCACACTAAACTTGCAAGAAAACATTTTACCCTTTGAATCATCTTGTATATCTTCCATTTCTTTAAAAAAAAAAAGTTACCTTTTTAAATATTTTGACCAGGTAAGCAAGCCAATGGATATATTACCTGTAGTCTTACAATCATGCCACATTGTATACATATATCAAGATACTATGCCATGTATTATATGCACATAGTAATTGTTATTTGAGTGTCTTGGTTACTTTTCTACTACTGTGAAGAGACATGACCAAGGCAACTTATAGATGAAAGTGTTTAATGGGGACTTACAGTTTCAGAAGTTGAGTCCATGAACAACAGGGCTAGGAGCATGGCGGCAGGCAGGCAGGCATGGGACTGGTAGAGTAGCTGAGAGCTTACATGTTGAGACAGCCATGAGGCAGGGAGTGAGAGCTAACTGGGAATACTACCTGCTTTTAAAACCTCAAAGCCCTCCTCCAATTACATACTTCCCCCCCAAAGGGCCACACCTCTTAATTCTTTCTAAAATAATCCTACAACTTGGGAACCAAGCATTCAAATATATCAGCCTATGGGGGCCCCTCTTTTTCAAGCCACCACACAAAGATAATGTCAATAATTTTTTAAATTGGCTTGATTCTTATGAAAGTCAAAGTGTTCTTTTGTTTGTTTGTTTGGTTGGTTTTTTTTTTTTTGGATTTTCGAGACAGGGTTTCTCCATAGCTTTTGGTTCCTGTCCTGGAACTAGCTCTTGTAGACCAGGCTGGCCTCGAACTCACAGAGATCTGCCTGCCTCTGCCTCCCGAGTGCTGGGATTAAAAGCTGCACCACCACCACCTGACCATTTTCACTGTCTTAATGGTATATTGTGAATCAAATTTTTTATGGAATGATATTAACTTTTCTGCTAATTTTTCTATGCTATAAGCATTCATTTTTAAATACTGTTTTGAGGATTTCATATATGAGTATGATATGTTTTCATCATATTTATCCTTCCAACTCCTCCAATGTTCTTCTACAGATCACTCGTAAATTCATGTCCTATTCTGTGTAACATTGGAGGTTCTGAAGAGAAGGCTAGAGACTAAGAACAATTGTTGATCTTGCAGAGAAACCAAATTTGGTTCCCAGCTCCCACATGGTGAATTACAACTCTCTGTAATCGTCAGTTCCAGGGATCTGAGGCCCTCCTATGATCTCCAAGGGCACCAGCCACATACATGTGGTTCATATTCATATGTGCAGGCAAAACACTTGTAACATTTGGCTAACATCTCATTTTTCTCATCCTGTAGCTTTTGGAGACCACCTTTCTATTCTTTTTGAGTTTGATTTTTCTTTTCTTTTTGATTTTGGTTTAGGTTTTTCGAGACAGGGTTTCTCTGTAGCTTTGGAGCCTGTCCCGGAACTAGCTCTTGTAGACCAGGCTGCCACAAACTCACAGAGATCCACCTGCCTCTGCCTCCCGAGTGCTGGGATCAAAGGCATGCACCACCACCGCCTGGCAGATTTTGATTCTTTTAGATTTTAAATATAGGGGTGATTGTGTGCTATTTACCTTTTTATGTTTGGTTTACATCATCTAGCAAAATCTCCTTTAGATTAATCAACATTGTTGTAAATGCGGGGTATTCTTTTCTCTCTGTGCTGAATAATATTCTATCATATGCAACAGCTCCCCAACAACCTGTCTGTTTTTTCCATTTTTCATAGACGTCACTTCTGATGTTCTCTGATGATTTGTTTAATCTCCCTTGATTTCTTTCCTGCACTGATATTTCAAGGATGTGCTATCTGCTTTTTTCATGTATTTGTAAATTTTCTAAAATTCCTTTTTTTTTCTTTCTTTCTATTCTTATACCATTGTGGTCAGAGAAGATTAATTGATATAATTTCAGTCTTCTGCAATAGAGTCTGACCTGTACACACACGGTTGTAGTATATTATCAGGTGTTGTTCCTCCCTTTTTACCATGTTTGAGACAGGGTCTCCTGTTTGCCAACTGGCCCATGATCGTCCAAGGATTCTCTTGTCTTTGCCAGCCACCTCTGGTATACACATGCACACCACCATATCTGGCTTTCTATCTGTTCAGAGGGTGTAAAATCAGGTCCTCCTGCTTGTGTAGTGTTTACCCACGAACCACTTCCACAGCCCATTAAGCCTGTTAAATAGCCTCCATGATCCTATTAACAGAGTAAATCTTTTGTGTGTTCTTTAATAAGAAAGTATTTTTAAATTTTGTTGTATTTTTTATTCTATTCTACCAATGATTGGTCTCTCTCCCTCCCTCCCTCCCTCCCTCTCTCCATCCCTCACACACATACACACAGTATGCCTGTATTGCACAGGCTGTCCTCGGCCTCATAATTCTCCTGTCTCAGTCTTTTGAGCCCCAGTAGGCACCTAGCTCATAGCTCATTATTTGTTTTTCTTACAATAGGTAATATAATCTTTTCTTTACATGTCACACACTTCTTGATTGTATGCAGCACATTCTTGATCATTGTTTTGTGTTGAATATCTTGATGTCTCTTGTGGTTTGAAAGAGCTGTCCCAGCAAAGTCTCTGGCATTTGAATGCTAGGTCCCCAGTTGGTGAAAATATTTGGGAGAGATGAGGAATTGTGTTACTGGGAGTGGGCTTTGAGATTTCAAAAGCTACATTGTCTTTGCGGTGAGCTCTCTCAACTTCCTGCTTATGGTTCAAGGTGTGAGCCCTTAGTTCTTAGATTATGGGTCAATGTATGAGCCCCCAGCTCTTAGCTTATGGTTTAAGATGTAAACCCTCAGCTCTTAGCTTATGGTTCAAGGAGTGAGCCCTCTGCTCTTAGCTAACGAACGGTTCAAGGGGTGAGCCATTAGCTCTTAGGTAATGGTTCAAGGGATGAGCCCTTGGCTATTAGTTTTTTGGTCAAGGTGTCAGCCCTTAGCTCTTAGCTTCCAGCTCCAATCCTCATGCCTGCCTGCTGTCATGCTTCCCTGCCATAATGGTGTTATATTTTTATCTTTCTGGAACTGTAAACCTCACATAAACCCTTCCTTCCATAAATTGCCATGGTCATGGTGTTTTATCACAGAAATAGAAAAGTAACTAAGACACCTATAAGTATTTTTGTACTTTGTTGTAGTTCACATTAAGGCAATATAAGAATCAATTCATACTTTCTGGTTTGTTCTTTCATTTAAGGGGCATATATTTATCAGGCTGTGGTTTATGTGTAATTTTGGATTACAGTAGTCGGTAGCCTACTGAGTGCTTTACACAACTCACAGGTTGTGTAATATTCTCACCTTTAGTTGGGAAACAGGTGGTTTAAGAACTTGTGAGAGCTTGTGTTCCTCCTGACCCTTTTCCATTTCTCCTTAGACTTAGTTTACTCAGATACAATGCACTGATCCTTTTTTTTTTCTGGAGAAACAAGAAGATATGGGTCTCTGGATCTTTGTTTGTCTCTTTGAATCTTTCTTTTGTTCAGTGTTCAGTCTAGTTGAACCTTTTTTCTTCTGTCCTGTAGGCTGCCTTGCTGTTAAGGAGGAAGGCTGCTAAACTGAGATTTGTCTTTCATTGCCTTAAATCTACAGGAATCTTGAGTCCCATTTTCAGGTAGGAAGCCAGTATTGATATTCCTCCTTCACTAGCAAGGTTGTTGATGACCTGAAACCTAATCATTGACAATGGCTGCTTTTTCAGTAATTTTTAGTTGTTTCAGAAAGGAGGGTAAATTCATGGCATCATCTCTGTTGGCAGTTCTCTCGTGTTATATGTTCAACACCATGACTTGTATTTTTAATTTTTTCGATCAAAGAGTAGCTGGAAATACAAGATTATCACAGTACTGCTCTCAACATACGTGTCAGTCATAGAAATTAATACAGTCTCAATTTTCTGTACTACTTAACGTGGTCACAATTATTATTATATATAAGAAACCACAGTGGAGCCGGGTGGTGGTGGCGCACGCCTTTAATCCCAGCACTCGGGAGGCAGAGGCAGGCAGATCTCTGTGAGTTCGAGGCAGCCTGGTCTACAGAGCTAGTTCCAGGACAGGCTCCAAAGCTACAGAGAAACCCTGTCTCAAAAAACCAAAAAAAAAAAAAAAGAAAGAAAAAAAGAAAGAAAGAAACCACAGTGGCAAATCCATATATGTAAGAGAGAAAGGGCCCCTGGAGAAAATGTTGATTGTATTTGTAATATGCCATTTATTTAATGCCATGGACCTAAAACTCAGTTGAGAGAAATCTCCCATAAAAGTTTTTTGCATACACATACATACACAACTCAACTTGAAGTCCAATCATATTCTTCCCTCTTTCAAATTACTGCATTAGTTACTTGCATGCAAAACTTTAGAAATACATAATGATGGCATTCCCAAACCACAAACTCTCCATGAGTACCTTTCCCCCACTCAACCTATCTAAAAGAGCTTCAAAATCTCAGAGCAGCCTGAACTGGCTAATTATGACAAAGAGGTAATCTTCAGTTAGAGCAAAATTTTTAATATGAACCTGAACTTCATTTATCATTGTAACAACTGATTGTTGAATAACTGTCGTATTTGCTTTACTGTTTTTTTTTTCTTTCTTGATTTGTTTGTTTTAAGGGAAGGTCTTGCTACTTAGCCCCTGACTGAATGGAATTCACTTTGTAGACCAGAATGTCCTTGAACTTGTGGCAGTACATACACGCAATACACAAAGGAGTACTATTAAGCCACAGAAAGACTGAGATATTGCCACTGTGACAGTGTGGATGGAACTATAGATTATTATGTTAAGTGAAACAAATCAAGCACAGAAAGACCAATGTCACATGTTGTTACTGACATATGGAATCTATAAAAGAACTCATTGAAATTGAGAGTGGACTGGTAATGCCAGAGTCTAGGGAGAGTAGGAGGAAGGGAGGGTGCAGGCATATTGATCAATGCCTACAAAGTTTCTATTATATGACTAAAAGTTAGTGCCATCCTACTTTTTAGTAGAGTAACTGTAGATAACAGTAGTGTGCTATGCTTTTTTAAAAGCTAGAACAAATGTACTGGCTTTTGGGGATCCTATTCTCTTGGGATGCACACCTTCCTAAGCCTGGATGGAGGGGGGGGGCCTTGGACTTCCCACAGGGCAGGGTGTCTTGCCCTGTCTTAGGACTGGAGGGACTAGTGAGGAGGAGGAGGGTGTAGGGGGGGAGTGGGAGGGAAGTGGGAGGAGGGGAGGAAGTGGGAATTTTGATTGGTATTATTTTTAAAGTAACAAAAATTTTTAAAAATTTAAAAAGCTAGAATGATTTTTAATGTTTTAACCTAAAGAAATGGTAATTGTTTGAGGAGATACATAAATTTCCTATGATTTAGGCATTTCAGAATATTCACATTTAATGAAATATCATATGTTATTCCATTAGCTTGGGATCGTTTTTATGTACCAATTAGTAAATACATTTAATTTAAAATGTCCTGCTAGGGATAGAGCTCAATATTACTAGAGAATTTGCAGAGTATAAGTGAAGCCCTGGGTTCAATCCCCAGTACTGAAAAACAAAACAAAATGAAAAACAACAACAAAAATTTGGCATACAGGACAAAAAGACATGGAAAATTAAGAGAACAGGAAAATAAAAAGAAGTCCCTCACCTCAGATTGATGGCTCTGGCTGCTAGAATTATAGCTCAATAACGTGTGTGTGTGTGTGTGTGTGTGTTTATCTCCCTCTCCCTCTTGCTTCCTCCCCTGTATGTGCGTGTCTTGTGTGTGTGTGTGTGTGTGTGTGTGTGTGTGTGTGTGTGCATGTATCGTGTGTATATGTGCATGTGTGTATGGAGGCCTGAAGTTGACTGCTCTGTGTAATATTTATAGAAACAGTCTCTCACTGAACCTAAAGGTCCTTGATTTGGTCAGTGAACTTCAGTAATCTACCCATATCTGCCTGCCCCCAACTCGAGTCCTGGGCTTGCAGACACACACTATTGGACCTTACTTTTATGTAAATGCTAGGGATGAGAACTCAGGTTCTCATGCTTGCGTAGTAGGCACTTTACTGAGTCCTTTCTGCAGTAATCTTTTATATAAAACTATTTTATGTTAAAATGACAAATGTGTTAGCAGTCTCAAAGATTTGCCCGGTCCTATTAGTTCTTAAAATAAGAAACAATATTACTTAAGAATATGCAATAAACTTCACCTTTTGACTTTTTTCTTCTATATAAACCCCTCAGTGGTGGTTTAAATGAGAGTAGCCCACAAAAGCTCGCATATTTGAATACTTGGTCCCTAGTGTGTAGAACTGTTTGGGACAGATAGGAAGTGTGGCCTAGCTGGAAGAGGTGTGACGCTGGGTCAGTCTTGGAGGCTGACTAATGCCTTTGCCAGTAGCTCTTACTGCCTCCTACCTGCTGATCAAGATTGGGAGCTTTCAGCTGAATCTGTCGTCATGCCTTTGCTCTACCATCACAGACGCTAACGCTCTGAAGTATAAGCCCAATTAAGTGCTTTCTTTTGCAAATTGCCTTGGTCATAGTAGAAAAAATAGGACAGCCTCTCAATGATGTTTATAGTAAGTTTATCTTCAACGTGTAAATATTTTTACCTTGCTTCTACTAATTGTCATATCATTGGGAGTAAAGATTTAGAATTAGAGTTTGCTTAAAAGTACAGATGAAGGAACAGTCTAACTTTTCAGGGGGAAAAGCTCCAAACTGGCAGATGGAAATGAAATAAATGAAATCTTTATAATCTTTGAGGCTTTTGTCTATTTTTGTCTAGTATCTCTACAAGTTAATATATGTTTGCATATTATGTCCATGGTACCAAATTGGTTTGTAGTGAGTAATCATATAAATTAAAACTGATAAATTAGCCGAAATCTCTTTTATTTAACATGACTTTAGTAAAGATCTTTGAGACTGCTAACATATTTTTTTCTGAGGTGGTAGCCAATCAGGGTTGTATTTGTCTCTGCTAGCTGTTTAAGATTTGATGTTCAATTGCTCTAGGCCTTTTGGCTAAGATCAAGTGAAGATTAAGTAGCCAAAACAAGGTTTTGCGGCCAAGTCCTTTAAGTTGTTGGGTTAAAAAACAATATTTATTGGTATTTTTCTTCAAATATAGCAATTTATCAGAGTTTTCTCTGACAAATAATTTACAGTAGCAGCTCTGCTTCTCCTCCATTCTACTCCTGTGGGTAGCTGTTGAGATTTGCAGCTTGTGTGGCCTAGGGTCTTTTCTATTAAACTCTAATACAATTGTTCCCTAATAAAATTCTGCTTTATTAATGATACTAAGAACCCCAAATCGGACTTCCATCAAGGCAAAAGCGGCTGGGTAGGACTGCAGCAGATACCCTGCCCTTCAGCATGCTCTCCCCACTTCCAGCCACTTCTCTTTTTCGTGCCTGTGATAAAAACAACAGCTATTGACTCTGAGCATCGCACAGACGCCCTGCAAAACTGGTGCCGGGCCCCATGCTTGCTGGTCGGGAACTGTTACCTTCCTGGATGTCCTAAGAAGTGAATACTCTTGCCAAAACAGAAAACTTATATAAATGTGTTTTTCTCCTCCTGGTTTCTGGGGAGGCAAGCTTGTTTGTGGGACTGGCTGAAAACAGTGGCGGTATCTTTCAAAGCTGTCTCTTTGGTGTGGAGTTTGGGGTATCTGTGAGGCTAGTAGGAATTGCCATTATGAAAGGAATGTGCCTGCAGGTTTAATGGTTAAATCTTTTCTTCAATAAAACTTGTTTTCAAGCTTAGGGGGGAAAAGAACCCCAAGTTGGGATTCTAATTCTGCTGATGTCACTACTGAAGTACTCCACCACTGGGCTAAATTCCCAGCCTTCCTTTTACTTCTCGCTATGAGACAGGGTCTCACTAGGTTGCTAAGGCTTGCCTTGAGCACACACATAGCCCAGTCAGGCCTTGAATTTCCAAGCAGCTGGACTTAATAGGCTTATGCTAACAGGCTTGACTAAACAGAAATATACAACCAAGAAAATAAAAATAATAAGATAAAAAATATAGGTTAAATATAAAATATCAATGTAGTGGTACTTCGATAACTAATCGCTGTGTTTACACCCCTTGGGTTCATCTGTTTTGGTTAGAGTATCTGTATATGGGCACATATTTCAAATTTTAGAATGTTAATCTAGCTTACTTTTTACTTTGGATCCAGACAGTGCCTCCTGCACAGATTAGGACCTCCTGCTTTTAATTGCCATTCTTTTGTGCTTCTTTGCTTGTTTTTTCAAGAAGGGTTTCTCTGTGAAGCTTCCAACTCAGTGATCCGCCTGCCTCTGCCTCCAAAGAGCTGGGATTAAAGGCATGCACCACCATGCCTGGCTATTTGCCATGCTTTTAAATTCAATCACTCCTGCTTTTGAATAATATATATGACTTGAATATGGATTACTGCTTCTTCACCCAGAAGCTGGTTTCCTTGCTCTGCACCACACCACCCACTTGGCTTTGAAGTACCTAATAATGCATATTGCAATCTCTTCCTCTCTCTGGCAGTATCTGGCCACTTTTCCCATAGCACATTTTTTTGTTGTTGCATGTTTTCTTTTCTTTTTTAATTGTTTATGTCATTGTCTTTGAATTGCTTTCAAATTTCTAGTCTAGTGTCCTTGGAGTTGCCTCTGTGTCAACAGAACTTACTGTTCACTAAGTGTTTGGACAGAGGTGGTGTCTAAACACTGTGCCTGTGTGCCCACCGACCTTTACTTAGGAGATAAATGTGAGCGTACTCAAAGTTCAGGCAGTTGATAATGCTGCTTTGACATTTGCTTTCTACTTGGGCAAGAACTCATTTTCATCTAGGGACTTAGATGGTATTTGAAAATTTTATTCTTATAAATAATATTGAGGTTTGCTTTCATATTAAGTTAACTTGTTTAAAAACAGTTTGATCTCTTTGGGTTTGACTTTTAAGATTCATGAGATGAAGGTAGAGTAACAATTACTTGAGATTATTTTTTCGCTACTACTGAGGGGGGAAAGGCCTCTCTAAATTTCTTAACACAGTTTCCAACAAAATCTCCTACTCTGGATGGTTGGTCTTTTCCTGGCATGTATTGATTTGGGGGACTTTCCCCCCAAAAGAATCTGCGCATGCATGCACTAATCAGAACTAAGCTGAATAATTAAAATCTGCAAATGTGTGGCATTCGTACCTGGAATCCTAAAATTTGGGAGGTTTATGCAGTTGGTATGCCATGAATTCCAGGCCAGCCTGGGCCACAGAGTAGGACTCTGTCTCAGTCCCCGTGTATTTGGTATTCACTCTCTTGTTTTCTCCGCTCTAGTATTCTGCCCAGGAAGTCTCTTTACCTTGCCTTCTGTGAGTTTATGGCTTCCTCTAATCATTTATTCTCAAGTAATAGTACAGTTGTTCCTATCCTCTAATCTTGTGTTATTTCTCTTCTCTTTCATTAACTGGAATATCTACTCATATAATTTTCAGTAGAGTGTGTAGTATTAGGGGCAGCGGGGCTGCATCCCCAATACCCCAGCCGCCTGCCCGGCTAGGTTTACCCGAAATAATTACACAGACACTGTATTCTTTTAAACACTGCTTGGCCCTTAGCTCTAGCCCTTACTGGCTAATTCTGATATCCCAATCAACCCATCTCTAACAATCTGTGAGCACCGGTCTTATCGGGAAGATTCTAGGTCGGAGCTTCATCGTGTCTGCCCTGGAGCTGGGCATGGCGTCTCTCTGAAGGCATCTGCTCCCGAGAGGAGAGCTGTCGAGTCTGACCTCACTTCCTCTTCCTCCCAGCGTTTTGTTCTGTTTACTCCTCCCACCTATCTCCTAACCAATGAGAGCCAAGCAGTTTCTTTTAATTTAACCAATGACCTTCCTCCATCATTTCCCCTTTTTCGGTTTAAACAAAAAAAGGCTTTAACTTTAACATAGCAAAATTACATATAACAAAACAGTTATCAAGTAAAAGTTACATCAGAAACATTTATACATATAACAAAATTGTCCGTAAATCTCTATCAATAAAGCAAAATCTATACTAATGCAAATTATTCATGTCTATATCATATCCCCCTTTAAATGTAAAAGAACATTTATAAACCATATTTGGGAACATGGGCGCAGTTTTTTCTCTCCAAACTGCTTCCTGCTGAATGGGGGCGTCGTTAATTAGGTCTTTCCATGGTATAACCTGTATGCTAGTTTCATCTCAGTTGGCAGTTGAGCGAAGCAATTTTCTGAAGATGTTCACAGCAACCCTTCAGGAGGACGTGGTCCATCATACCAAATCGGAATAGATGCAATCCACAGGGTCTGGTTCTCTGTGAAAACAAAAGAAGAATCTCTTTTCCAAAGTATCATATCCTTAGATCCAAATTCTGAAATCATACCCTCATGATATCCGTTCTGGTTCCACTGGGCAGCCCATATAATGAAATGTCTCTCTGTACTTAGCTCCTTCACAGTCAAAAATTTTAAAGAAAACACAATGTACATAATCCAGACTCTCTGTGAATTTTCCATTTTTACGCGGCTTATATTTCTTTATTTCTTTTAATCTCTTAACTATCTGTACTCTGTCTCTTTAAAGACTTTACCTTTTTTTTAACATTAACTTTATTCTCTATATTCTTTTTCTTCTCTCTCCCAAGCCTACGTACATTCATCCAACAGTGTGACTTGTTTAGTGGTCTGAATCTGTCCTATTGTGAATCTGCAATTTTTTACTATCCAGGAGCACTTTTGATTTACGCCTTTAAATCACTAGGCGCTTAAGAATCTAAGCTGTGACATTCCTAAGTTAACTTTTTGCTTT
Source organism: Microtus pennsylvanicus (assembly GCF_037038515.1). Classification (NCBI taxonomy): domain Eukaryota; kingdom Metazoa; phylum Chordata; class Mammalia; order Rodentia; family Cricetidae; genus Microtus; species Microtus pennsylvanicus. The sequence continues at coordinate 82,160,787 of NC_134601.1, read as the reverse complement.
TTGAGCGTATATCTGTAGACCAGGCTGTCTTTGAACTCTCAGAGATCTGCCTGTCTCTGCCTCCCAGGCATTGGGATTAAAGGTGTTTGCTACTACAACTTGAACTCACAGAGATCTGTTTGTCTCTGCCTTTTAGGCACTGGGATTAAAGACGTGTGCTACCACACCTTGAAGTCACAGAGGTCTATCTCCCTCTGCCTCCCAAGTGTTGGGATTAAAGGTGTGTACACACAACAACTCTCTTCCTTTTTTTGTTTTTTGCTTTAAGAACTTCAACTTTCAGCTTGCATATATTTTTAACACACTTTAAACCATTCAGAAATTTTCTCTGTCTTTGAATCTCTCTTTACTGTATATCTCTCTTTTTCTGACCACATGAGTCTTTAATTTGCCAAGCAATCTCAGTAGGACTAAAGCCGTGGCTTTGCCAGCTAGATCCAGTCCATTCTTTAGCTTTCCAGCCTCATGGCGGGTATACAGGCTGCAGCCCTGTTTATAGCCACACCTCTATGGCGTTTCAAGGTCCCTGCCAGCCAGCGAGCTACAACAGACAACACTCAAGTCCTCTCTCAGTAGCCGGCCCTCCTGCCTCAAACAGTCAGAGTTTGCCCTGGCAGGATGGCCCAGAAAGCCGGCATTTTTAAATGGCGCAGCTTTTTTCCTGCTACGGCTGAAAACCGAAAAGCATGTGTTCAGCTTTTCATCAACACTGTTTAAGTGTTTTGTGGCAGGACCTCTTAATGAGCTACAGGGTTTTGCAGCTAAAGCTGAGTCAGGAAGCCTCTTGGGGCTATCAGGTAGGAGCGGCACTCAGCACTTTAATTCTGAGACTGAGCGTGCAGCACAGAAATTCTTTTCATCCAAGTTACATCCAAATCTGACATGCAGAGCACTGCGCAGTCTGAAAACACGTCCCTGAATGGCGGCAGGAATCCGCCATGCTCTTCCGCCTGCCTAAGCCTGATTCTGCCTTCTGCCCAGGAGCAGGCGGGGAGCTCTGAGTCATTGTCATGATCTCAGAGCACTCTCCTTCCGATCCCAAGCGGGAACACAAACATAAAGCCAGAGTTTGCACTGGCGGCACAGCCCCAGGAAGCCACGCTTTGAAATGACACAGCGTTTTTTCTGCTGCTGTTGCCGAATCAGGAAATCTCTCTACAGCACGCCACCAACAAACAGCAAAAATCTGTGTTAAACTCTCTCTCCCTTATTTTTAAGCCTTCTCAGGTTTTTTTAAGTGGGTTTAGTCCATCACGTGGGTGCCATTTGTAGTAATAAGGGCGGCGGCGGGGCTGCGTCCCCAATACCCCAGCCGCCTGCCCGGCTAGGTTTACCCGAAATAATTACACAGACACTGTATTCTTTTAAACACTGCTTGGCCCTTAGCTCTAGCCCTTACTGGCTAATTCTGATATCCCAATCAACCCATCTCTAACAATCTGTGAGCACCGGTCTTATCGGGAAGATTCTAGGTCGGAGCTTCATCGTGTCTGCCCTGGAGCTGGGCATGGCGTCTCTCTGAAGGCATCTGCTCCCGAGAGGAGAGCTGTCGAGTCTGACCTCACTTCCTCTTCCTCCCAGCGTTTTGTTCTGTTTACTCCTCCCACCTATCTCCTAACCAATGAGAGCCAAGCAGTTTCTTTTAATTTAACCAATGACCTTCCTCCATCAAGAGTGTTGGAAAAATTCCAAATCTCATTTTATTACAGTGCAAATAAATCCTGTACTTATTAGGATCAGTCATTCCCCATTTCTCTCTCAACCCCATTCTGAGCAACAATTAATATATTTTTAATTTCAATGCATTTAGGTTTTTTTCTAGGCATACACATACACACATATAACTTCCTTTGTTTAACCCAGTTATCTTAAGGTTGGTGAGGATGCAAGAGAAAGCCTTATACACTGCTAAAGGGAACGTAAACAACCGACTTTGGAAATCACCATGGGGAGAGGGGGTGCCTCAGAAAATTGAAAGTGGAACTCACACAAAGAATCAAAGTCAACTTTCTAGAGGTTTCTGGATCATTATGCCTTTCTCTTCTTCTTTTGAGAGCTACTATGATTATCTTGGGTTCCCTGAAATAAATGTTATGTTTTAAGACCAGGTAATTAGTAACCTTAATTTCATCCACTACATTAATTTCTTTCTTTTCCATTAAACATAATATGTAGGTCCTGGTAATTAGGATGTGGTTGTATTTCAAAGGATGCTATTCTGCTACCCTGTATTGTGTCAAGTTTTGCTTATTATATAACTTACTATTATGCTACTAGGTTATACAGATTTAGAATTGTTATGTCTTTATAATGTAGTGACAGTTTCATGATAAAATAATGTTTCTGTGTATCTCTTATATGTTTATTTAAATAATCTCATGTTCCTTGTTATTATTACCACAAAACTTAATTTTGTTAGTGCTTTTATAACATATTTTTCTATCGTTTTACCTTTAATGTTTTTATAACCTCATATTTAAGATGATATTTCTTGTAGGTGACAGTTTTACTTTTCTAATTTCATGCTGTTGATCTTTGTCTTATTTCTTATAGTCTCTAGAATAATCACATTTAATATAATCATTAGAGTATCTGGTACACATATATCAACTTACTCCTGTTTTCTGTTTGTCTCACATTCTGTCTCTTGTATTCTCCTTTTCAAAATTTTCTTTTTAATTATTAGGGTACCAGCTTTTACTTCAGCTTCTAGTGATGGCCTTTACCAGTTCCTTCCCTCTATGTATGCAAATGTGTCTCCATTCTTCAAGAGTTGGAGCAGGCACCGGCAGTAATCTCAGCAGCCCAGGAGGCTAATACAAGAGGCCTGCCTGGGCAACAACGTAAGTTCAAGATCAGCCTGATTAACTTAGCAAGACTGATTCACAATTTAAAAATAAAAAACGAAGGGGGGGGGGAGACTCTACCACAGTGTAAAAGCAAAACCACTGACTCTTAGTATAGTTTAACCAAATAGGCAGGATATGTTGACAAAAATTCTGATCTATCCACTGATCTGAACTCTTGAACAAAGGCTGACGTCTCTATGTAGGAGCAGCACAGCAAATATGGTATTAAAAAGAACTGGAAACTTTTGTCTTAGCCTTTTCTAGGAGTTTCACAAGGGAGAAAATTCGTTTTATGTCCTGTTTACTCAGAATAGCACACAAAACCACAAATAGTTGTTCTCAATCTATGGTTTTATCTGATTATTTCAGCGTTGTCTTAGTGTGTTTGTATGGGGGGGGGTTGTTTTCAATAGAATGGTCTTGGGGCTAGTCACACATGCTATACATGTAGGCATTGCTCTGAATCAGGTGTATGAATGGATCACAAAGGAAAAATAGGGAACATGCTACATCGGAGTGTTAAAAGCACAGTAAGATTGATTAGAATATTTTTCTTAGAAATTAGTTAATTCTGAACAAGTTGAGCAAATAGTATGTAAGCAGGTACCTAGGATCTCATATACACTTAGGTAAATGTTTTATCATTGAGCTATATCCCTGGCCCTGTGGGGATATTTTTCCTGAAGATCCTTCAAACATTCTGTTTGAAGCTTATCGTCACAATCAAACTTTCACTCAACCCATAACAAAGTTAATAATGTGCTTTGAGAGAATTTATAACTATAAAATACTTGTTTTAGGCCTCTAGGTTTTGAAACATATTAACATTATATTATATTATACATATAAATGAATTATAGTCTCATCTTTATGCTTATTATTGTATATTATTGACTTATTAGTTAAAATTGTTACTTTCATTTTTCCCCAGATAATGTAAATACCTTAGAACATTTTATCTCCATTTCCCTTTCCACCTTTTAGTGCTATTCACTTTGTTATATAATTGAGTTGAGGACATGGCATTTGTGTATTGGTTGTATGTTATTTACTTATTCAGAAGAGGTTAGAATTCGTTAGCTCAAAAATCTGTTGGTTGTAGGGCGAGGTTTTAAAAGCCTGATGATGACACACTCAGATATTTATATATTCAATTACAAGTGTAGCATGCTGAGATTTTTAGTTATTCAGGAACTAGGCATTCTACATCCACTATGAAACTATACCAAACATTTGCTTACCCTAAGTAAGATCATTCCTGAGCTAGAAGAGCCCAAACTGCTACTGGCCTCCAGAGCTCTGATCCAGAGATCCCCTCGTGCTTCTTAGCATCATCTAGACATGTAAGTCTGATCTTGCATCTTACTCTGATTCTCTTCTCCCTGTGAAGTCCTTGCCCTCTTTCTTTTGGGTTGGTTCCCTTCCTTTATCCTTCACTTATAGGCTCCCACCTCCGAGCCCGCTCATTTCCCCACTCTCAGCATGAAGACCTGTCCCTGTTGCTAACATGAAGTTCATTGTGTGCTACTGCCACCTCGTGGTTATCTTCTCCCTCCCTTAAACATAACTACATTATTGAAACTAGCAAATAGTAAAGAAAAAAGCAGACCGCTGGGTTCATCTGGCAAAAACAATCCTGGAAGGCCATGAGTGACTGGCAATCACATTTTGGGATATATATGCATCACTTAGATATACATGTTCTGTGCTGTTTTGTTCTCCGGTCTCCCCTTGTGCCTCATGAACCTGGCCAAGTAGTAGCACCACAGTTTGCAAAATCTCATACAATTGGAATTGGTTTGTGGATGTCTACCTGTCTAAAGATGGGGGATCAATCAGCCGGCCTTGGTTACGTGACAGGTAGGCAGTGGGCCTGAATAGGATAAAGGTAGAATACCTGCCTCTCAACCAAGAGTGGCTTGCCTGCTGACCCCATAATGAACTATGGTGAGAGGGTCTCCCTGCAGTTGGGATAATTATTTGGGGCACTCTGAGATGAGAGGACATTCTCATCTCTGTGAGGACAGTAAAGCTGAGGCCAGTTTCCTAAATTTAACTGTAGTAGGTACTGCTGTACCGAGTCAGTTTACCTGTGATTGAATGCACTTGCATTTACGTTCCAGGTTCTCTCTCTCTCTCCCTATGTGTGTGTGTGTCCAGCTATTTAAAAATATTTCTTTTTAAATATCATCAGAGGCAGGAGGATCTCGGAGTTTGAGGCCAGCCTGTTCTACAGAGCAAGTTCTAGGACAGCCAGGACTACACAGAGAAATGCTGTCTCAAAACAAACAGGCACCGTTTGTTAATGCCTCCAGTCCTAGAACTTGCCAAGAATTTGAATCTAGGAAGACATAGCCTTTCCCCCAAACTCAGTCTTTTTCGTAAGTACTTAAATATTGAATCAAGCAAAAAAGTGGCTGCCCAGCTGTATGGAATGCATCTAGTAGGAGCAAGTTTCAATAACCAGGGCTATAAAGGAACAATTGGTTTTCACAGCAAGATCTCTCCCTCTCTCTCTGACTCTCTGGTTCCCTCCCTCTGGCTCTCTTTCTCCCCTTCCCTCCCCATCTCTGCCTCTAATATGTTTCAAGATTGTGATACAGTGTTATTAACAATAGTAACCATGTTGCATAGTCGATCTCTTGAGTTTATTCCTTTTATCTAACTGCAGTTTTGCGTCAACATTGTCCATCTTTTCTTTGGTCCCCCTGATTTCCTAATCCCTGTTAGCCCCCTTCAACATTCTCGTTCTGCTGTTTCAGCTGCTGTGATGTTAGAGTCTAGAGGGCTGCTACTTCATAGAAGGCCTCTTAACAGACTGTCAAAGCGTCAATATAAATTGCTAGCCAAAGTCAAATCTTCCTCAATCAGCTCAGGTGGGATTGATTGATTGTTCAGCATGATCATGTGGACAGTCCAGAGGCTGAACTCAGTCCACCTGGTTGTTTCTCCTGAGGCATAATTTCTCCTGACAAATGTAAATCTTCTATACTAGTATTGATGGCTAACATGAAAACAAGTCAGATTGTGTCTGCTCTGGATTTAATAAAAACTTACAAAAAGTGAACCCAGAGTCAAATGCTGCCTGTTAGTTCTAATAAACAGTACCATGTTTGGTTCTAATCAGTTACTGCAAACAAATGACACTATCCCACGCTTAAGGCAAACAACCCATTCACAGCCAGGACTCTGCTTACTTGTGAGCCTGGAGATGAAAAGGGAGGTTACGGAGGACTCTGAGGGAGGGTGTGAATTAGATGACACCTGTTAAGTCAGTAGCAAATTACAGCGCTTGTGTGGGTTAGAGTGCAATAGCAGGTTTCTGCTCCAGAGACAGTCTTAACTCCATGTGTGCCTCTAATTCTTCTAGTGGACCCTTACTTCAGTGCTGAAGGAATTAGTGGTCGCTGAAGGATGTCTCCCTGGCAGACAGACATTCTTTTTTTAAGCGTTTTTTTTTTAAAAAAAAATATTTTTTATTCTTTTTAAAAAAGAAAACAAGCTATCTTTTTTCATTATACATACCAATCCAAATTCCCACTCCCTCCTCTTCCTCTCATCCCCTTCACCTACCTCCTCACCCTACCCCCATCCATTCCCCAAAGAGGGTAAGGCATATTGCTTTGGGGAAGGTCCAAGGCCCTCCCTACTATATCTAGATTGAGCAAGGTATCCATGCAAAAAGAATGGGTTCCAAAAGCTAAAACAAACAGTTGGGATAAATCCTGGGTTAATATGAGCAGGAGCAGGAAGTTTGGAACCTGGCTGGTCTTGAACCTAGAGATTTGCCTGCTTATGCTTCCTAAATGCTGAGATTAAAGGCATGTGCTTCCATGTCCAGATTAAATTTTCTTTTTACAAAACAATATTATTTTACTGAAAACAAAACAATATTATTTTAATTGACAAATGGTAATTGCATACATTTATGGAGCATTATGTCATGTTTGATACATGTATAAAATATGGAATATTTAAATCAAGATAATTAACATGTCACTTCATTGTTAATATTTTTATAGTCAGATATTTAAAATTTAGTATTACTTCTAAATAGACACAATATTATTATTTCTACAGTCATTCTGCTTTGCCAATAGTCTCAGAATTTTTTCTTCCTGTGAGTAACTTTGTATTATCCTTTGATCCCAAACTTCTTGCTCCCACTCATATCAACCCACCCCTAAACTTCTGGTAGTTAGCATTCTATACTCAGCCCATATGAACTTAATTTTCAGATTACTACATATGACTGAACACATGAAACTTTTGTATTTTTGTGCCTGATTCATTTTACTTAGCAGAATAGCTTTCAGACTACAGATACATCGATGACAAAATTTTATTTCAATTTTTATTTTTGATGGTTGTGACACAGACATGCATGTGTGCATTTGGCACACATGCACACACACACACACACGTTATCCATCTAGTGAATACAAGGGGATGATTCTGTATTTTGACTGTTATGAGTAATGCTGCAATTATATCAGAGCACGAATATCTCCTTGACATACTAAATTTCTTATTTCATGTATGTATTTGTATATCTTTCCATACAAATATGTGAATACATCCAAATATGTGAGTACAGTTGTGCTTGTCAGTGCATGTTTAGAAGCCAGAGGTTGATGGTTGGTGTATTCTTCTATTCTTCTTCTTCTAGTTTCTTCTGTTGCTGTAATAAAACACCCTGACCAAAAGCAATATAGGAGAGGAAAGGGTTTATTTCTAGGTCACAGTCCATCATTGAGGAAAATTAGGGCAGAGACTTAAGGCAGGAGCAATGGAGGGATGCTTGCTTGCTTAGGGACATAATGCTCACAGTGGACTGGGTCCTCCTACATGACTTAGCAATACAGATAATGCCCCACAGACAGGCCACTCTGATCCAGACAATACATGCAGTGTACTTGGAGAATAAAAGAGGGCATTGGATCCCCTGGAAGTGGAATTAAAGACAGTTGTCAGTCACCATGTGGGTGCTGGGGATTGAACTCAGGTCCTCTGAAAGAATAGCAAGTGCTCTTAACCACTGACCCATTTTTCCAGCCCCGTAATTCTATTTTTAATTTGTATTTTCTTAGCAATTGGCGATGTTGAGCATTTTGTGCATCTGCTTGCTGTCAGCATATTTTCTTTTGAGAAATGTCTGTTTAAGTCTGCTGTCCATGTTTAAATTGATATTTCTATCTTTTGAAGTGTTTTGGGACAGAAACACACACAAGGAGAAATAAAAAGAAAAGCAGAGAGAGACCATGTAGTTCAGGCTATTCTCAAACTCCCTATATAGTAAGGGTGACCTTGAACTTCTCATCCTCTTGCCTCCATATTATAAGTTTTGGGGTTATGGAATATACCACCATATGATACTGCTTAACCTCTTTCTGATAGGATTTGATGCCTACACATAGGGGGTAAAAATTACATCTGGTACTGTTAACCAGGCCAAAAGTTTGTAGCTAAGGAGATCATAGCTACTGTTGTTGTTTTGTTAAAAGGACATGAGGTACATGTCAAAATTTCCTTCTAAACAGTTATGTTTACTCCCATAGAATGGCGCTTCTGTCAGCTTTGGTCAGGGAAATTTTTTCAGAGTGCTCAGTGGTAACTGGTGAAAATGCAAAGAGTAAGTGACTATTGAATGCTCAGCCATAAGCAGGGCATCAATATCTCCACAGTTCAGGGAACATCGCAGAAGGGATAGAAATAATGTAAGAGCTGTAGGAGAGTGGGCAGGCAGTGGGTGGAACTCTGGCTTCTGGGTATGACATGACTGTTGCACTCTTGAATTCACAGTAGCTGTGATTACCTGAACAATATCTCCACAAGATTGGGCCTGTCAACACCTTGATGTAGAAAGGGGAGGTTCATGTAGCCTCACGCCTCTCTGAAAATATCTGTAGATAATGGCAGATAAGGGAGGGGAGGGACATTTTCTTCAGTGCTATAGCCACAGTCATGCTAAACTGCTCTAGAGAAACTTTCCCTAATGAAACTCATTGGGTAACACACACACAACAGACACAAGGGTAGAAGAGACCTTTGTTAGAAAGAGGAAGGTGGTTAGCAGGAATGGAAATGGGACAAGGGAGGAATACGGCCAAAATATAATGCATGCATGTATGAAAATGTCACAATGAAACCCATTATGTATAATTAATATATGCTAATAAAACATCAAAATTTGATACAATTTCTCTTGTATATTTTTGCTTTTATTGCCTATGCTCTTCAGGTAATATAAAAATATTGCACAGATTAATATCTATATTTTGCCATCAATGTCACTAAAAGTTTTATAATTTCAGATTACGTATTTAAATCATTAATACATTTTGAGTTGAGTTTTTAGCAATATTTTATTAATTCTTTGAGAACTTGATACAATGTACTCTGAACATATTCTCCTCTTCTCAACTCTTCTCTTGCATCCTTACAGCTCCCCTCCCATCCTTGCTTACTCACCTGTTCTTGTTTTATTCCTTGCCTCATAGGGAAAGCTTTGCAACTTTTTAACTGTTAACAAGATGATAGTTTACGGTATTATAATACATAGATTGTACATTCTTGTGTTGAGGTGCTTTGTTTTTTGAGCTATATTCTTGATAAACCCAAATTGTTATGAGTGTTTTGTTGGCTGCTTTTGCTTTTATTTTTATTTTTGAGTCAGGGTTACAATTTGTAGCCTAGGCTGGCCTAGAACTCATTATATAGCCCAGGCTAGTCTCAAGCTTACGACAATTTGCACACCTTAGCTTTCTGAGTGTTAGGACTGTAAGCATGAGTTAACCATGCTAAGAGCCTTTTTTATTTTAACTTTTTTTGAGATTTTTATATGTGAGCATTGTATTGATATAATTTCCATTTGATTTAGGGTTTCTATTGCTGTGAAGAGACATTGTGACCACAGCAACTCTTGTAAAGGAAACCATCTAATTGGCTTACAGTACAGAGGTTTAGTCCATTATCATCATGGTGAGAAGCATGGCAGCAACACAGGCAGACATGATGCTGAAGAAGGAGATGGGAGTTCTACATCTGAATCAGCAGGCAGCAGAAGAGAGAGTCACTGGACTTAGCTTGAGCATCTGAGACCTCAAAGCCCACCCCCAGTGACACACTTCCTTCAACAAGTCACATTTACTACAAAAGTCCACATGTCCTAACAGTGCCACTCCCTATGAGCTTGGGGGCCATTTTCATTTAAACTACCACATCACCTTTTTCCTCAAACTCCTCCTTTATTCCCCGACTCCATCTCAAATTTATAACCTCTTTTTCTTTGTTATTGCTACGTGTGTGTGTGTGTGTGTGTGTGTGTGTGTGTGTGTTCGCGCACGCGCACGCATATATTTTTCTAGGGCACTCATCCCCGGATTTGCCTCCCACCCAGTAGCTCTTCATCTGTGGGTGGGGCCTTGTGAATTTTTTTCCATTTATGTGGTCCTCTTTACTGGTGTTATCAATATGTAGTTTTTGTTTAGGCAACAACATTTTTGAGGTCTTATAGCTGCAACACTGGAAGTTTTTTTTTTTTTTAATCATGAAATGTACCGTTGAGCTGCCTGCAGATTGTGTAGTGTGCCTTAGGTTCCCAGCTTTTGTGAGCTGTCATCCATGTTATGGGAGGCTTTGGTGGTGCAGCTGTCTTTGAGTTATTTCTGCTTCTATAAGTAACACCTTACCTATACTCTTATATGTAACGCCAATAAAAACTCATTAGCTTAATGAGATGGACTTGAGTGACGCTTTTTCTCTTGTCATTTCCCCATCTGAGGCAAGTAGGCATTTCTTCATACCTCCCCAGGAATAGTATCACATAACAATATAATACTATATCTTGGAGAATGTTCTGTGTGTGCTTGAGAAGAATACATTTTTGTGCTGCTGGTTGAGAGTGCTGTACTTAATAAAACGATGGGCATTTTAATTTGGTTTGATCTGACCTAATTGGACTTCTTTGCATTGGCAGAGCTTCCCCTCTTATTATTTCTTTCTTAACACAGGTTACTCCTGCTGCCTAAGTCAAGACCAACCTACAAAATGCTCCCAGGACAACGCCAAAAGCACCTGTACCAGCTCCTGATACTTCATCATTGGTACCAGCTCTCCTGGATCAAAAACACCTGCCAACTAAAATCTGGTTTGTGTCTCATCCCATGGCTAGCCCCATTTCACAGGACCAATGATATCAATATTTTCTTCCTCCTAGACATCTAAAATAAATGCCTGGTATCTCCAAGATGACAGCACACAGGATGCCTTTTCCAGCCACACCTCTTGCTAAAGGTGGACCCACCAACACCCAGCTCTCCCCTCCTCACATCGCCGTTCCCTCAGGAAGCAGCCAGACTTGAGTCTACGCCATTTTTCCAAAGAGAGCCTAATTATCACTTCAACTTCTTGTCACCCCTATTTCCATAGAGTCTGGAATGTTAAGTCTGGGGCATAGTCTCCAGCCCTTGGTATCCATCCCAGCCGCCCTGGCCTGGGAGTATATTGGTCTGGACTCCAAATCCCAGCATGCCAGGTCCTCAACCCTCCCTGAGGGAGGGTCAGGCCCACTCCCACAGGGTATTTAAGTGGGCTCCCAGAGGAGAAACACATGATTCCGGGTTTGCATGTGCTCCCCGCTTTCTTGTCTCCCCGCCATGCGCTCGGCCACCCAAGAGCGCTGTACTTAATAAAACGATGTGCATTGTTGAAACGTGTCTATTATGTTCCTTTTATTTTTTCCATCAGAACATTCGGTAATTGCTCTCCGTAATAGTTGCTTCAAAGTTGGGTACAAATACATTTACAATTATTACACACTTGGCCACAATATCATTAGCTTGTCTCTTGAAATGTTTTTTTCTTAAAATCAATTTTGTTTGATATATTAGCTATTCCTACTTTGTTTTTCCTTCTATTTGCATAGAATAACCTTTTTTATGTCTTCACTTTCACTGTATGTGTGTCCTTACTAGTAAAGTGAATTATTTGTAGGTAACATATAATTGAATCTTATGCTTTCCCCTATTCAACTACTCTATGTCTTTTGGTTTGATAATTTAAATTACATTTAAGCTAATTATTAGTAGGTAAGGATTTAATTCAGCTATTTGATTCCTGAGAGTGCAAACTAGTGTGTCTCTGAATCCTGTTTGTCTTTGACTCTTTGTCTTCTGTTCATTTGCCTTGTTCAACTTCGACAAGGCAAACTAGCACTTGTTTCATTTTTTATATTTTATTTTGTTATATTTTATGTCTTAGAAGCCTGTTCTCTTCTAATGAGAGACAGAAAGGGGGTGGATCCAGATAGGAAGGCAGGTGGGGAAGAACTGGGAGGAGTAGAGAAAGGGGAAACTATAACCAGGATATATTGTGTGAGAAAATAATCTATTTTTCAAGAAAAAGAAAAAAGTTATGATACTGACAAGACACATGTACATATACCAACACACTTGTGTGTATATATTTCAAGTGTATGAAGGCAATAAGTTAAAACTAATTACATTTTTGTCAATTAGAAATTAGAAATTTCTTGTCAAATAGAAATCAAAGATGACATACACCTTGATTCCAGCAGAGGTAGGGGCAGTTGGTTCTTTGAGTTCAAGGCCAGCCTGGTCTACAGAATGATTTCCAGGACAGCTAGGGCTGTTACACAAAGGGACCCTGTATTGAAAAGAAAAAAAATTCTTTGAGATATTCTAAAATTAGAGTTCACCAAATATCTTAGCAATGTAGAATTATGAAGTTGAAATACTGAGACTTAAGGAGCTATGTGTCAACCCTTCCTAACTTAACAAAAAGCTAGGAAGTTATGAAAAATGGTTCCCATGCGCTAACTGAATGTGTTCTAAACTTAATGCTTTGCTTTTACACTTGTTTCATACATGTAGGTATTGTATCTCAAGATTGAAGTGTTAAAACAAAAGGTGAGTTGTAATGGGTCTGGCAGAGATGAAGATGTACTAAAGAGACAATTGTGTCTCTCATTCTGACTATGAGACTATTCAAAAATCCCTCCCCGCAAGGAAATATGCATTTCCCTGGGCATATCATGCTGGGAGAAAGAATAGGTCTTAGCCAGAGGGACAAACTTCTCCTGGAAAGAAGTTTCACAGTTCTAATAATTTTGTCAGATCACCTCACAGAATGAGACAATGATGGGAGAGTGGTAAACAGAACCACACCTTACCTTGGATTGCCTAGATATGCATGTCTTTAGCTCTCAATTGAAACTTCAATCTCATTTCAGGACCTAGAAGTTGGATTGGCAAGGTTCACTGGATTTCTCTGTCCCTCTTCCAAATCTGGATACATTGAAGAAATCCTCCAGAAAATGGAGGGAGGGAAGAGAAAGAGAGGGAGGGAGAGAGAGAAAAAGAAAGGAAATAAAGAAGTTCTTTATGAAGAATCAGCAACCTGTATATCTCGATTTTTCAATACTCTAAATGATATAATTCTGAATTGACTGTCAGCATAATTCTCTATTATCACTTTTCCTCATGCCCTAGAACAGCATTTTTCTACTCGAATTCTGATATTTCAGTTCAAGTCACCAAATCTCATCTTACTGATTTTTTTCTTTCATCAACAACAACAACAAAAATACTGTAAATATCAATGTGGATGATTGGCAGAACCTAGTCTTCAGGAAATTTTTCACTGTTTTTATAACACTAACTATAATGTTTTACAGTAAATAATAGAAAAATGTTCATGTTAAGTACTGTTTGCACTATATTTTGCTTAATAAGTTGCAGTAAGATTGTTGATTCTTGTGGGAGACCTGCCCTTTCCTGAGCAGCAACGGAGAAGGGGATTGTGGGGGTGAGCACAGAGGGGAGTGGGGGAGGGCCTGGGAGAAGAAGAGGGAGGGGAAACTGTAGCTGGGATGTAAAATACATAAACAAAGTTAGTTTTTTAAAAAAAGAACGTTACTTTTGTATTAGCCCAAAAGACTTCCACCCATTTTATATTGCTTCTCAAAGTTATTACAATATGCAAATGTATGTAGACCAGCATCTTTACATATTATCTTTGTCATTGTTACTTGTATAACTTTTGCAGACAGCTGTGCTTTTTTGTTAAATTGGGGGTTTTTTTGAGCTATATATTTTTCTCCACTCCCCTCCCCTTCTACCCTCTACCATGGTCCCCATGCTCCCAATTTACTCAGGACAGCTTGTCTTTTTCTACTTCCCATGTAGATTGGATTCATGTATGTCTCTCTTATGGTCCTCATTGTTCTCTTGGTTCTCTGGGATTGTGAATTGTGGGCTGGTTTCCTTTGCTTTATGTTTAAAAGCCACTTATGAGTGAGTACATGTGATAATTGTCTTTCTGTGTCTGGGTTACCTCACTCAAAATAATGTTTTCTAGATCCATCCATTTGCCTGCAAATTTCAAGATGTCATTATTTTTCTCTGCTATGTAGTACTCCATCGTGTAAATGTACCACATTTTCCTTATCCATTCTTTGGTCAAGGGGCATTTAGGTTGTTTGCAGGTTCTGGCTATGACAAACAATGCTGCTATGAACAAAGTTGAGCACGTGTCCTTGTGGTATGATTGAGCATCCTTTGGGTACATGCCCAAAAGTTGTACTGCTGAGTCTTGAGGTAGGTTGTTTCCTTAGTTTCTAAGAAATTGCCATACTGATATTCAAAGGGGCTGTGCCAGTTTACATTCCCACCAGCAATGGAGGAGTGTTCCCTTTACCCCACATCCTCTCCAGCGTAAGTACTCATCAGTGTTTTTGATCTTGGCCATTCTTACAGGTGTAAGAAGGAATCTCAAAGTTTTTTGACTTGCATTTCTCTGATGGCTAAGGATGTTGAGCATTTTCTTACGTGTGTTTCAGCCATTTTAGATACCTCTGATGAGAGTTCTCTGTTTAGGTCTCTACCCCCTTTTTATTGGATTATTTGTTCTTTTGATTACCAATTTCTTGAGTTTTTTGTATATTTTGGAGATTAACCATATGTTTGATGTGCGGTTGGTAAAAATCTTTTCCCATTCAGTAGGCTGCCTTTTGTCTCATTGACTGTGTCCTTTGCTTTACAAAAGTTTCTCAGTTTCAGGAGGTCCCATTTATTTATTGTTGCTCTCAGCCCCTGTGATACTGGTGTTAGGAAGTGGTCTCCTATGCCAATGCATTCAACTGTACTTCCCACTTTCTCTTTTATGAGCTTTAGTGTGGTTGATTTTATGTTGAGTGCTTTGATCCATTTGGATTTATAATCCTCTCTAGGACTGGGATTAAAAGCATGCACTATCGTCATGAAAGGCATGCACCTCCCAGTTTCTATGGCAGCTAGTAAGACTACCTGAACTAAAGGTGTGTGTCATTATGGCTACTGAGATTAAAGGTGTGTGTTACCATAATCTGGTCTGTAAGGCTGTGTTTCTATGGATGCAGATAACTTCCTTGGGTTGGAGTTTTCCTTTGTGTAGGGTTGGGTTTATGTCTAAATATTTGTTAAATATGGTTCTGAATATCTTGTTTTGTCCATCCCGGGTGATTGAAAGTTTTTCTGGGTAAAGTAGTCTGGGCTGGCATCTGTGGTCTCTTAATGTCTGCAGAACGCTTGACCAGGACCTTCTGGTTTTCATTGTTTCCATTGAGAAGTCTGATAGGTCTCACTTTATATGATACTTGGTCTTTTTCCTTAGCAGCTCTTAATATTCTTTCTTTATTCTGTATGTTTAGTGTTTCATTATTATGTAGTGTGAGGGTACTTTTCTTTTGATCCAGTCTGTTTGGTGTTCTGTAAGCTTCTTGTGTCTTCATATGCAACAATTGAAAAACTGGCTGTCATTAAATAACCAAAGTTCTTAAGTGTTACCTCAAAGATGGCTCTTACAAAAAGTATATTAGACCCTATGGAAAACTCTAATGTCTCTCTGCTATTAGGTTTCCTATCCAAATGGTCAACTAATTCCTTATAGCTATTAGAAAATTTGCTGGTCCCACTAAACCCAGTAGCAATAAAACATTGACAGATACTTGAAGGACATTTCTGATCAATGTTATTTTTTTGTAGTGCTGGGGATCAAACTCACATATCCTAGGCAAGTGTTCTAGTACTGAGCCACATCCCAGTTCCATTGTTGTTGAGAGATCCTAAAATAACATACAGTGGAAATAGTAAAGATCACCCAATGTGCAGAGAGTTTTTATTCAGGGTTTACTGAAGCAAAGAGACAACCACTGTCACTTTTGTTTTAGCAGAGAATGGCAGGTAGAGGAGTGAGAAAATTTTATAGTGGGAAAGGGCAAGCTTCTGGTATGTACAGGTTGGCAGCCATTAAATTGGGGGAAGCTGCAGACCAGCTAACAAGAAATGGGGCATCCTATGTGATTTCTCAGAGTTGTGTATTTGACTGTCTCTTGTTGGACCTAAGTTAGAAGCATAGCCAAAAATTATGGAAGTTGTTAATTATTAATCAAGTCCTGGCCATTTGTGGCTGGTTATTACAGAAGTTATACTTTAGCTTCCTAGATTGTTACTAATGTTAGTAAAATGACACCATCCAAGGTCTGATTTGAAGGAGTTGGGTTTCCAGGGCTATATATTGTAGAAAAAAGTGTCAATTTTTCTGAGAAGGTTGCTAAAATCTTTGGGTTATAATTTTATTTTCGTATATGGTCGAACTTTGCCAATTTGTGTTTTCTGGTTCTCAGTTAGATATCTCACATACAGCAACGAGAACAATAGCATTCAAGCTGACCTGGAAGGAAATTTGTTGGTGTTCTGGTACTACTGCACCCTCAAGGAGCAATCCTTATGGCTATGAAAACTACATAAACAAACTCTCTGGAAAAGTTTCCTTGTGAATGGATATGATAGAGCAGGTGGTTCTTTACTGAAATATAGCCACATCATGATAAGAAGGGACAGAAATAGAGCAAATGTATGATACAGTTAGTATTTATTTTTGAAGTAATGTGGTCACCTCTGAGGATTCGATAGTACATGATATAATTTTGTGTGTGGCTATCAAACTAGCAACTTTATTAAAATTGCCAAGGATTCGGGTGATGTATTTTGGGTGTCCATAGAAGCACCCTTTTCTATGTGCTTGACAATCACCAGGAAATGAGTTCTAGTGCACATTAATATAAACAAGAAGAAACACTCAACTTTTCAAATCTACATGTGTCTTCAGCTGTGGCAGTATATAAGATAGTATATTTAACTGCATTCTGGGCTTGCTTCTGGCCAGCCTCATTTTACTACAGATTACAGCATCTCTTCTGGAATGCCCTCCCCCTCCCCCCACCGCCGACAAGCCTCACTTATCGAAGATGAGCCTGTCCTCCAAGCCAAGGACATTTACCACTTGATTCAGAAGCTAATCAGACACAAATATTTGGTTAATGGTGTGCTACAGGCTCATAACCAATGTTATGGATCTATGTACTGGATACAAGGTGGTTAGCATAAAATCTTGCCGGAGTATGACATCATATGATTCTATTAAAACCAGTTGGTATTGCACTAAATGGCACAAAATTATCTTCACAGGAACATATAGAATACTGCCTGCATAGGTTACCATGTAAGTCTATGAGGAAACCTCACTATTTCCTCCATCCATTAATTCCTTCTCTTTGCAATCTGGGCAATGTTTCCTGCAATTGACTGTGACTCAAAATACCAGTCGCCTTTTGGTAACTAATAGAAAGCTCCCCAAAGACTGCATAAATCATGCTAATTGCAGTTTTCCAAAGCTGACAATGAGGTATCCTAATAGCCCCCGTGGTGCTAACTACCCTAGGACCACTTAATTTTGGATGTAACTGCAATAGGACAATGGCAGGACCCCACAAAAATATTATATTTTTCTGTACTGTAAGGGTTGGGACTTTGCACAGTGAAATTGTCTAGATAGCTACAGGTTTCTTAATTAGAGCTAAATCCCAGCCCTTTGGCTCTTTGGAGAAGGGACAGGCTCTTATAGCTGGCGGCAATGTAAGAGCTCTTAGAGGCTTCAAGAGAGAAAATGACAGAGGAGACAAGGGAAGGAATTAGAGCTTCACCTTCCCACGCAGCACGCATATTTTTCCCCATAAACGGTTTTGAGGAAGATGCAAATCCTAAGGATGCTAACCACCAATTTTGAAAATCTATGAAGTACCTGACAATTGAGTAGAAACCGTCTAATAGGTACCCTGACTCTGAGAAATGGCCAGTGTTACCTCCATCTTTATTCTCTGCGCATCTGCTCCAAGCTCCTTGTTTTACCCTACCAAAGCCTCCCTCCAGCCATTGCGCAGTTTTGGTGCAGAATCACCAGATCCACTTTCGCAGACCCACGGGAGGGGCTAGGCGGGGCGGGGTCGCCTTGCCGCAGAGCCCAACTGCGCCTGCGCGGACTGCGGCAGAAGGCGGGGTGTGAGAATCGAGTATTCTGAGACAAGCGTTCTCCGTTGGCTAGAACCTTCCTTCTTTCCCACCACCTCTAATTTCGGCTCCTGTGACTTGCTTGGAACTTTGGTTCTGGCAACAGCAGCAGCATTACTTGCTAGTGGCAGTTCTGTGCAGGGGCGCCTACACACCTCGCGTCCTCTTCTGCGAGACCGCGGGCCTGTCGGTGTCAGCTTCCACACGCAGGTCGACAGGACCATGTCGCTGGTAAGCCAGAATTCGCGCCGCCGCCGCGGTGGCAGGGCAAATGCGCGCAACAGCAGCGGGAAAGGTCTCCCTGCTGCCGTGCCAGGCCCAGACGTCCCTCAGGATCCCAGCGATCCTCAGATCCTTCAGGGCCACTGCGCCTCTAAGGGCCCAGGCACCTCCGGGCTACCCATCCCCCGGGAGGGCCCAAGCACCTCTGTGCGACCCACCGCCTCAGAGGGCTCAAGCGCCTCCGGGCAGCTCATCATCTCTGAGGGCCCGAGCACCTCGGAGCTGCCCACCTCCGGGAAGGAGGGCCCTGGCACCTTCCGGCCTCTTGCAGTCTCTGCGGGGCTGAACACCGCTATGCCAATCACCGCTGCGGAGGGCCCGAGCACCTCTGTGTCGCCCACTGCTCCTAAGGGCTCAAAGGCCTCCGAGCATCTCGATGTCTCTGAAGGGCTGAACATCTCCAAGCAGCCCCACTCCGATGAGGGCCCTAGTGTGCAGCCCACCCTGGCTGTGGGCCTGGGAACCTCGGTGCCGCCCACCTTCTCCGAGGAATCGGGCATTTCCGCACCGCTTCCCTCTGGCGAGGGCCCGAGCACCTCCTTGTCGCCCACCATCTCGGAGGGACCGGGCATCAACATGCCCTCCCCCGCTTGTGAGGCCCCAAACACTTCGGTGCCGCCCACTGCCTCTGATGGACTGGCCATCAACCTGCCGCCCACCTCTGCTGAGGGCCCGAGCATCTCCGAGCTGCTCTCGGCTTCGGAGGATTCCGACATCTCCGTGTCGCCCCCCTCCGCGGAGGGCCTGAGCATCTCTATGCCGCCCCCCTCCGGTGAGGTCCAGAGCACCTGGGTGCCGCCCACCATCTTGGGGGGAGCTAGAGTCAAAGTGCCGCCCACCTCCAAAAAGGGACTGCGCACCTTGGTGCGGCCCGCTGCCCGCGAGAGCCCGAGAGCCTATGCCGAGGGCCGGGGCGCATCCCTGCGATCCATTTCTGCTGAGCGCTTCAGCATCTCGGTGGCGTCCTGCGCCGCGGAATCCGCCACCTGCGGGCTGCTTCCCTGCCGTGAGGGCCCGAGCACCTCCGGGCTGCTTCCCTGCGTCGAGGGCCCGAGCACCTCCGGGCTGCACACCCTGGGGAAAGGGCCGAGCACCTTGCAGATGCCTCTCGCTGCCGAGGGCCCTAGCGCTTCCGGAGTGTGCGCTGCCGCTGACAACCCTGAGGCTGAGCTGAGCTGCGGTGCTTCTGGCGGCCTGAACTTATTCAAGTGCACCTCCCTTGCTCTGCAAAAGGCCTCAGGTCCCTCTGTACGCCCGAAGCGTTCCGAAGGCTCCTTGGAATTCCAGGTCCTGAGAGACAGTGAGAATTCCAACTGTATTACCATTATGGGCCTTGGCACCGCCCACGTTGCCCTTACCCTGAAGCCTCAGGAGCCTATGGAGCAAAACGTAGCAGAATTGCTGCAGTTTCTGCTGTTGAAGGATCAGACCAAGTACCCTATTAAGGAATCGGAAATGAGGGAGTTCATTGTTCAAGAATACCGCAGCCAGTTCCCTGAGATCCTGAGGCGGGCAGCAGCCCACCTGGAGTGCATTTTTAGGTTTGAACTGAAGGAGCTAGATCCCGAGGAGCACACCTACATCCTGCTCAACAAACTGGGACCTGTGCCGTTTGAAGGGTTGGGAGACATCCCCAATGGGCCAAAGATGGGCCTCCTGATGATGATCCTGGGACAGATATTCCTAAATGGCAACCAAGCCAGGGAAGCTGATATTTGGGAGATGCTCTGGAGGTTCGGGGTGCAGCGTGAAAGAAGGCTTTCTGTTTTTGGCAACCCGAGGAGGCTTCTGTCTGTTGAGTTCGTGTGGCAGCGTTACTTGGACTACAGGCCGATAACTGACTGTGTACCAGTAGAGTATGAATTTTACTGGGGCCCACGATCCCACGTCGAGACCACCAAGATGAAAATCCTGAAGTTCATGGCTAAGATCTATAACAAAGATCCTATGGACTGGCCAGCGCAGTACAATGAAGCCCTGGAAGAAGACGCTGTCCGAGATGTTGCTAATGGATGGCGGCGGCCTGTTCCTCACTTTAGGAGGCGCTTTTTTGAGGAAGTTTCTCCAGAGCTCCTGGCTCCTGATTCAGATGCTCCTGGCTGTCCCACAAAATATTCTCCCCATTCATGGCCTGAGTCAAGATTAGAGAGCAAGGCAAGGAAGTTGGTCCAGTTATTTCTGCTGATGGATTCAACTAAGCTGCCTATACCAAAGAAAGGAATTCTGTATTACATTGGTCGAGAGTGTAGCAAAGTGTTCCCTGACCTCCTGAATCGGGCTGCTCGCACCCTAAACCATGTGTATGGCACAGAGCTGGTGGTCCTTGATCCCAGGAACCACTCTTACACCCTGTACAACCGAAGAGAAATGGAAGATGCTGAAGAGATTATGGACAGTCCAAACAGGCCCGGCAACAACTTCCTAATGCAGGTTCTGAGCTTCATCTTTATAATGGGCAACCATGCGAGGGAGTCTGCAGTCTGGGCCTTTCTGAGGGGCTTGGGAGTTCAAAATGGAAGAAAGCATGTGATCACCTGTAGGTATTTGAGCCAGCGCTACATTGACAGTTTGCGGGTTCCTGACAGTGATCCAGTGCAATATGATTTTGTGTGGGGCCCTAGAGCCCGCTTGGAAACCTCCAAGATGAAAGTCCTGCGATATGTGGCCCGAATCCACAGGAAGGAGCCACAGGACTGGCCGGAGCAGTACAGGGAGGCCCTGGAAGATGAGGCCAATAGAGCTGACGCCGGGCACCGGCCCTTGGTTGTTCGCAACTTGCGATAGATGACTGTATGGCAGTCAGTGAGGCCTTGTACGGCAGGGCCTAGAGCCCTGGTTCTCATGTGTTGGGGTTAGGGGAGGGGGTCACGTATTGTATTTGATATTTGTGTTCCAGTTCCATTTATGTGTTTTCATATTTGGTTCTTGTTTGGTATCTTGAAGTTTCAATTGTTTTAATAATATTGTCTAGTGATGTAAATGTGATTGACTACTTGCTGTCTCTGTTGTACTTTGGTATAAGAGTTTTGATAGTGTTATACAACGTTTTGGGACTCTTTCCATCTTATTGCATTGTCAAAATGATAATATATAGCATATAGCTATAGATGCAGGCTTTTCCTTGAAAGCTTTAAAAAAATCATCAGTAAAGTGATCTAGCTTCAGATATTAAACAAACAAATATACAACAACTGACAAAGCACTAAGTTGTGGCTGGCTTCCCTTTCCGTCTGCTATTGTGTGAAGAATACTAATGTCTACCTGTATTTGCTTTGCTGTGCTAAAATGTGTTGAAAAATAAAGGTGTAATAAAGCAAACAATGTTGATGCACTAATTTATTCAATAAATATTTATTCAATTCCTGTCATACAATGGGGAGAGTAGTATATTCTGTAATAGCATGATAGACATTTACAAGATACAGTACCTTCTCCAGAACTCAAGAACCAGAAGTTTTATTATGATATAAGCTATGTAGTACACTAAGTAGAGAGTTCTATGGGAGTTAAGAGGAAACACATCGATCTAATTCCTGAATCCAAATAGTCCATAGTGAATATAATGGGGGTGGGAGGACAAGATTGAATTCTTCATACAGCACGAGGTAAATGGACCAGCTGGACTGTGACTGAAAAAGCATGGGATAAAACCAGACTCTCTGAACATGGCAAACAATGAGGGCTGATGAGAAGCCAAGGACAATGGCACAGGGTTTTGACCCTACTTCATGTTCTGGCTTTGTGGGAGCCTAGCCAGTTTGCTTGTTCACCTTTCTAGACATGGACGGAGGGGGGCGGACCTTGGACTTTCCACAGGGCAGGGAACCCTGACTGCTCTATGGACTGGAGAGGGAGGGGAAGAGGAGTTTGGGGGAGGGGGAGAAGGGTGGGAGGAGGGAGAGGGAAATGGGAGGCTGGGAGGAGGCGGATACTTTTTTTTCCTTTTCTCAATAAAAAAAATCTGGATTTAGTCGTCAGTGAGTATTGGTGTGGATTGGTAAGAGATTTCACATGTCATAAGCTGTCTCATTAAGGTATTTGAGCCATGGGGCTGGAGTGATAGTTCACTGGTTAAGAGTACTTATTGCTCTCCCGGAGGACCCAAGTTTGGTTCCCAACACCCACTTTGGGCACCTCACAACTGCTTGTAACCCCATCTCCAGGGGATTCAATGCCTTTTGGCCCTAGCAACAACCCACACATGTGGCAGACACTCACACAAAAATATACACATGCATAATAATAAAAAATTAATAAAAAGATATATGAGTCCATGAGCTGGGGATTTAACTCAGACTGTCTGCACAAGACCCTGGATTCTATGTCAAGTACCACATAAACCAGTTGTAGTAGCTCACACCTGTAGTCCTGGCACTCAGGAAGTAGAGGCAGGGGGGACAGAAATTCAAGGTTATTATGAGCTACACTGAGAGCTCAAGGCCAGCCTGGGATCCATAAGGACTTGTCTTAAATACTTTAAAAAAAAAGGATGTTTGAATTAGTTTCCTCTGAGTTATACTGTAGTTTTGATATGTATCCCCAAACTGAGTCCTTAGCCCCAAATGGTACATCTTTCTTACCCCTACCATCACTGAGGAGAGAATTTTAAGAGCTGGATGATGGGGAAGAGTGTTGTGGAATTTGTGGAATACAAAGCTCTTCACTGGGCATGGCTGTTGTGCCCTTGAGCTCACACCAACTGTGGCTACCCTTGCAAGACCTGCACAAGATCAATTTAGTCAAAGTTGTCCTATCGATGGGGAAAGTGCTCTCCAGGCTCCACCTTTGCTGACGAGCTAGCTATTGGCAGTTGAGCTGCTGTGGGAGAGAGAATACTTCTTTTTTAAATTTGTGGCCACTGGTAGATTTTCCATGCTCCATTAGATGGCCCCACACCCCTGCACACAGGAGCAGTACACATTGGACCTAGTAGATTATGAAAAAAGGGACACAACATTGTGGGAGGGCATGTTGGGGAAGACTTGGAAGGAAAAATGGGGAGGGGTGGATATGATCATGGTTCATTGTATATGTGTATGATATTCTCAAGAATAAAGAAAAAGTAATATTTTTAAAAAGGATTGGAGAAATGGCTCAGAAGTTAAGAGCACTTGCTACTCTTCTAGAGGACCTCAGTCCAGTTTTCCAGCACCCATACCAAGCAACTCATTGACACCTGAAACTCCAGCTTCAGAGATCCTATGTCCTCTTCTGGATTCCACAGGTACCTGCAGACACATGGCATCCACACAAACACATGTGCATGCATGCACATGCATTTACATATAATTAAAATTAAACATGTAAATACATACATAAATAAATACATGTATAAATAACTCTCTTAACTTTCAGTGATATATACCATCACACTTTTTGAGCCCATTTTCTATGATCTCCATGGGTTTCCTGTCATTCTGTTTATATTGTCTTCATTCAGGTAAACAAGCTAAAGGAGTAGCCCACATACAGAAAATCTATTTTTTTTCTAGCAAAGGTAAAATAGCCCTACTAGAACAACATGGTGCTTTTAAAAATTGATGCTTAGTTGTATTATAGTCCATTGGCAAAATCTATGTCAAAGAGTCAACCTTGTGTCAATGGAAGGATAGTGTATTTCTTCCAAGGAAGGATATGTAGTAACTGGCCTAAGAGAAGCTACACATATTTTGAATAAAAAAAGTCAGCTGACTGTATGAGATTTTAGTATTTGTTGTGAGATGGAAAGCTATTGAAAAATTTTCATCTGAGGACTGGAAGGACTAGAGTTAGTTTTGACAGAATTATGTTGGCTCTTGTACTGAAAAACTAAAAGGCCAAGGAAAACAGAACTTCTAATTTTAAGACAGAATTTTTTTCTTAATTCTTTTAAGAAAATATACTTTTTCAAGGAAAATTGAACTAAATAATTAGAGTCAGGCAATCTGTTTTTTAATAAAATACCCAAGAAAGCAGTCTCCATTGTATTGTAAGATATTAAAGGAATTAACACATAGTGATTAGAGCTATACTGCCTGCTATAAACCCATGGTCTCCCTCATTATCAGATATGAGACACTGAATAAGTTCTTAACACTTTTGCACTTCAGTAACCCTGTTTTAAAGATGAGTATAATGATTTTACCTGGTCCATAATTATGTAATAATTAAATATAACATGTAAAATACAACATGACCAGATATAATTAGCAATGCATAGATGATGTTGCAAGCTGATTTTCTTTTCCAGGAATTAAGCTGAGAAGTGGAAATTTCCCTGAAGATCTTACCGGGGAGTGTGTTGGGATTCAATACCTGTGAGAAAGCAAAGGAAGCTGAAATCTGCAGAATTGTCCCAAGTTAGGAAAAGTGACTGAGTTTTTATCCTTCCATAGTGCTGCTCAGCCATTGGATGTATCCTGACCCTGGTGAAGAGATTGGTCTGTACAGAAGTCAGTTTTTTCCAGAAAAAAAGTGATCTATGGAAGTATAAACCCAGCAACTCTCAATAGCCTTAAGTACTGAAGGAATAAACACTTCAGCCCGGGAGAATTGGGAATCTGGGTTATTGTTTCATTCCTTTTAAGCCCACCTTTCTGTAATTCTTCTTTCTCTTATTGTTATTATCACTATTGTCATCAAAAGGGATTAAACAGCCTTTCATTGTTCTTCATGGGTATTGTTCATCCACCTCAATGAACTATTTTACTTTTGGCATGACCTTCTTGAAAGAAAGATTCTGATGATATCTTTTACTAGTTAAGTTCTGTATCACTTTTCCATGTTTCTTAGTAGAGGTGTGTCTTTTGGAGTAGCATATATTCATCATACAAAATGTGGGATTTCACTGTGACATTCTCATACATATATATCATGTACTTTAATCTTTTTTTACCTCATCACACTCTCTTGTTCCTTCTCCCCATCTCACTGATCCTGTTTCTCTTCCTAAATAATCTTCCTTCTACCTTTCAAGTTTTACTTTATTTTATTTATACTTCGATTATATATGGGAGAAAACATATTTGTTTTTTTGGATTTGGCTTATTTTGATTAACATGATGATCTGATTCAACTCCATCCATTTTCCTGTCATAATATAATTTTGTTCTTTTATGGTTACATTATGAATATATGTCACATTTCTTTATCTAGTCATCCATGATGGACACTTAGACCTATTTGCATAAGTTGGTGATTGTGAATGGAGCCCCAATAAACATGGATGAGCAGGCATCTCTGTGCCAAGCTAACTTGGAATCCTGAAGGCAAGTACCTAAAAATAATATGGCTGGATAATAAGGTAACGTTAATTTTATTTTCTTGGGTAATATCCACAATGATTTCTGTAGTGAATGCACTGATTTATATTTCCCTGAGTGGTGAATAGGGGGTGCTTTCCCCCTGTATCCTCACCAGCATTTGTTGTTTCTTTTGTTTATAACCAGCCTGACCAGGGTAAAATGGATCAGCATGTACTTTTGATGTACATTTCTCTGATAGCTTTGAATGGTAGGTAATTTTTTGTATACATTTGTCTGTCAATAGCTTTCATCTGGACTCTTCCAGCTCTATGTGCAGACACACCCACTTCCGCACACAAATAAAGTAAGTCGTTTTTAAAAAACTGGTACATGGAAGAGAAAATATAATTACAGGATTGACTACTGTCAGTTTCGTTGATTAAGTAGATGGTACCAGAGCAATCATTTTAGAGATGAATATGATTTTTTGCTGAGTAAAATATTTTGTTCTATCTCTCTCTAGATTAGAATATTTCAATGAACAATGACAAGAATTTGGTAAGTAAATAGCAGTCATTAGATTTGTATGAAAATGTGTGATGAAATATCTAGCTCTCAGATAATTATACAAAATGCAAAAACAAAAAAGTAACCCCAAGACAAAATTCAAGTCACTAAGTGAGAAAAGGTAGAAAACTGGGAAATAGCAAGTATTCTTCAGGAAAGTTACTTAAATTGACAGTCAAATAGTGTTTTTACTTCTTTCCTTCTTGAAAGTGGTATTACTGGCATTCAGTGTTTAACTGAAATTATCTCTTAATGAGTGCAGATTAAATTATCACTTTTCCATGCAGAGATAGCATACCATTTCCAGCAAAAACCAAGTTTTCTAAAAGAGTATATATAATTGTTATTTCATTTTTATCTCTTACAATTTATTTCTAAACTCAGTAAATTAGGGTTCTCTTCTATTGCTCAGCTTCAACTACACTTCATAATGTATGCAATAACATCTAAATTTATAAATCCACTGATCACTTATCAAAATATATTACACACTAGTCTCCCAGTTTCTTCGTGTTCTACTACCAGCTGTTTTCCTCTCTTAGAATTCTAGGAATATACCAGGATTAATCCTTGACTCTGTTTTCTTTTTCAGCATGTATACACCCCCTGCCCAGTTATTCTCACTCTTCTCTTATTTCCTAGATTTACAAATTATTTGTGATGCTAGTGATTCCAATTTTTATTTCTAATATTGGAGTTTGAATTTCCACCATGAGGTTCCTCTCAAAACCAACTAATTTATCAAAATTTTTGCATTTATGCATAATATGCACTACATTCTAAAATACTCAAATTTGATCTCTTGGGATTCACTTTCAAATCTGTTCTTTCAGTTGATTTTCTCATCTTAAAGAAAATTGGTTGACAATAAATGATGGTTGATTAATTCTTAAAGCTAAACAGTGTAAATGCTTGGTTTCATACCAGACTGCCTTTTCATTTCAAGGATGTTAGGAAATCTACCAATTTAGGAAATGCTAGCAAATTCTAACAGTTATATAATGAAAATAAATCTAGAATCTGAAAATTAACTCCATAATATTACTGTGTTCATAGTCAACCAAATTGTTGGTATGGGCTTAGAATTTTTCTTTCTAGTTTTGACATTGTTCTAAACAATTTATTGTCAACACAATAGCCAGAAGGATTCTGGAAGGGTATGTTGAATTTCTATAAATGGCTTACGGTGTGGGAAATCCTTCTGTATACGTGTTGCTTTTATTGGTTAATGAATAAAGTTGCTTTCAGCTAATGGCTTAACAGAGTAAAGAAAGCCAGGTGGCAAATCCAAACAGAGATGGAGAGAGAGAGAGTAGGTGGAGTCAGGGAAAAGCTATGTAGCCGCCACAGAAGACAGACACCTCTGCCGGAGCATGCCAAAACTTTGCCGATAAGCCATGACCTCGTGGTGATGCACAGATTAATGGAGATGGGTTAGTTTAGGATGTAAGAGCTAGCCAATAAGAGGCTAGAGCTAATAGGCCAAGCAGTGATTTAATTAATACAGTTTCTATGTGGTTATTTCAAGTCTGGGTGGCTGGGAACACATGAGTGGCCTTCACCAACAGACTTACATCTCCTTTCAATGTATTGATTTGCTCACAATACACATTTCAGTAATATGGTTCAGCCCACAAGTCTTTTCAGACTTTATCTCATAGTATAGTTTTTTTCCCTCACACTTTTATTTTCTCTGCTTCTTGGACAAATCAGACAGATTTTACTGCTGAGCTTTTCTACCTGTTCTCATTACATAGAACACCTCAAATATATAAATGACTTATGGACTTCTTTTATGATGTTACTAAAATACAGTTTTTAGGAAAGATAGTCTATCTTAAATTATAACTTCCTTCTTTGTTTTGTTTATTCTTCCAAGCACAAATTATCAACAGTCTATCTTAAACAATATTTGATTTTCACTACTTGGAGAGTTCTTTTTTTTATATTGAACATAAATTAAAAGAATTTATAAAATGGTCATCTTTCTTACAGAATAAATGCGGCTGAATTACAAATGCACCTCCAAGTTTAAGTTGTTTGAGTTGTTTCTGTTTCATTTCCAATAATAAAT
Organism: Microtus pennsylvanicus; assembly: GCF_037038515.1. Taxonomy (NCBI): domain Eukaryota; kingdom Metazoa; phylum Chordata; class Mammalia; order Rodentia; family Cricetidae; genus Microtus; species Microtus pennsylvanicus. The sequence continues at coordinate 82,132,385 of NC_134601.1, read as the reverse complement.
AAATATGATTTGATCACAGGGTTGGAACTCATCTGGGCTGCACGGGGCTCCAAGTCATTGCAGGGCTTTCTTTCTGTGGTCGCCCTTTCGTGCAGCGTGTGAGTGGACCATCTTCAGTTCATGACCACCCTGGGCTGTATGAAATCCTACATCAAACAAGAACAGTGACAAAACATTGTTTTTTTTCCCAATTGGATTTTGGGCTTACTTGGAATTCATATTTTTCCTTGCCTACTTATTTTTTTTTGGAATGGAAACATGTGTTGTATGCCTATCTCAGCATTGTAGTTTGAATAAAGATGACTTGCTTGATTTCATTAGGCTCAGGATCAATCATGACTTGAGTTTTATTCCTATATTATTTACATAAGACTCTGGAATTTGGACTTGGAAGAAGTTGAGAATTTGGGGGTACTGGGATAGAATGAATGTATTTGCACATGAGAAAGATAATAATTTTAGATATGGCTGGTGGAATACTATACATCCTTCAAAAGTTGACTCAAGGGAAATTTACCAGTAAATTAATATTAATGATATTTATACATAAGGACTTTGGGAGGTAATTAGTATTAAATGAAGTCATTATGGTCTCTGTCTTTCTCCTTGCCACCTTGAGATAAGTAATTTGAGTTTTCCTTGCATTTTTGCTACCATGATGTTCTACCTCACCGTAGGTCTGTAGCAGGAGCCAGAAGAGGGCATTTGGATGTCCCCAAACTCAAGTTAATAGATGTTGTGAACTGGCATGTGGGTGCTTGGAGCTGAACCTGGGTCCTCTGCAAGAACAGTAAGTTCTCTTAACTGTTATGCCATCTCTTTAGCTCCCAGAAGCAGTTTTTGAAGGTGCCGTTCTCTCTCTTTATGTTCCTAGGTGCTTTGATGAAAAAAATCTGTTGAGTGTAAGTATGTAAGTTTGTTTAGGATCTTTCTATCCTGTTTCACTGATCAATTGATATCTCTATTTTGATAGCATCCTCTTTTTTCCATATAAGAAAATCTTTAACTGGGGACATCGCCTTGGGCTCCTGGGAGCCACTCTAGGTTCAAGTCTCTTGCCAACCCTAAGGTGGCTCCCTTAACTAAGAATTGTGCTTCCGTGCTCCCCTATCCAACCTTCCTTTATCCCAATCATCTTTTTTCCCCAAGTTCCCCCCATCCTCCCCTTCTCACTTTTCTCTCCCCATCTCCCCTTACCCCCATCCCACCCCACCCACAAGATCCCAATTTTCTCCCCGGCAATTTTGTCTCCTTCCCATAGCCAAGAGGATAACTATATGTTTTTCCTTGGGTTCACCTTCTTACATGGGATAAAACCGGACTCTCTGAACATGGCGAACAATGAGGTCTGATGAGAAGCCAAGGACAATGGCACGGTTTTTTTTTTATTGAGAAAAGGAAAAAAAAACAAGTTTCCGCCTCCTCCCAGCCTCCCATTTCCCTCCCCCTCCTCCCACCTTTCTCCCCTCCCACCCTTCTCCCCCTCCCCCCACTCCTCTCCCCCTCCCTCTCCAGTCCAAAGAGCAGTCAGGGTTCCGTGCCCCGTGGTAAGTCCTAGGTCCTCCCCCCTCCGTCCCTATCTAGGATGGCACGGGGTTTTGATCCTACTTAATGTGCTGGCTTTGTGGGAGCCTAGCCAGTTTGGATGTTCACCTTCCTAGATATGGGAACGCTGACTGCTCTTTGGACTGGAAAGGGAGGGGGAGAGGAGTGGGGGGGAGGGGGAGAAGGGTGGGAGGAGGGGGGAGAAGGGTGGGAGGAGGGGGAGGGAAATGGGAGGCTGGGAGGAGGCGGAAACTTGTTTTTTTTCCTTTTCTCAATAAAAAAAAAGTTTTCCTAAAAAAAAAAAAAAGAAAATCTTTAATTTTAAACAACAAATAGCATGTAGCCACAGGTATCATGTTTTATTAAAATCACATAAAACCTAGGCACAAACCTACATTCATTTTGTTTAGAAAAATTATTTGAAGATTTGAATATATACAAACATGCTACAGTATGCACAGGACAAAAATTTTAAAACCAAGTGTAGAGAGATAAATTAATTTTACACACAGCTTCCTATATTAATTTGGCATTTATTTTACTTGAAGACAATGGAAACTTTCAAAAAAGTATGACTGTGGAAGAATAAAACATTTATTGCATATGTTGTAATTCCAGCTAGTAAAATCCTAACAATTTGCATTTACAAAACAGTAAATTTGACTTAAAAATTTGTCTGAGAAGATTAATAAAATAACCTCATTTTAATCACAATTCACTAATCCTTACTATCTATGGATTCAATTTATATTCCTCTTTCACTTTAGTTTCTGAATGCTTACATAGTCCAGTGCCTTCCTTTCCAGTTTCTTTTTGTTTGTTTGTTTTGTTTTGTTTTCTTTTGTTTTGAGATAGGGTTTTTTTTTGTGTAGCCCTGGTTGTTATGGAACTTCTCTCTGTAGGCCAGGCTGGTCTCCAACTCAGAGATCTACTTGCCTCTGCCTCCCCAGTGCTGGGATTAAAGGTGTGTCTGTTTCACCATTGCCTGGCTTCTTTCCAGCTTTTTTATTTTCCTCCTTCCATTTTCCAAATTTCTTCTTAGAAGATGTCTTTCTTGACTTAAATTCAATTTCTGGTATAACACATTTCGATGACAATCTGGCAGACATTCTTGTGGGCTCCTGTTTAGTTAATTTGAGTCTATCTATAGGGAACACTGTGGCTTGGACTCTACAGTTCCTTTTGGATTACAATTTCTTTATGGTATATTTCACTACGGGATTGTGAAACTTCTTGCTTTGTCCTTTTAGCAGAAGCTGCCTTAGCTGATTGAAGTTTTCTACAGTTTTATACAGATTTTGAGCATCTTATTCCTATTTGTATGGAAAATGGCATAGAATCGTATGGCAATTTCAGAATATTAATTCTTTAAATCCATAAGTAGGACATACAGAACCATTTATTTGGGCCTTCTTTAATTACTTTCATAGTTTCCACCTTTTTAGGTAAATTATTCATAAGTACATATAGTTTGTATTATAAATGAACGTGTTTTTTAAATTATATTTTTAAATAATTTGCCATTAATGTTAGAAATATAATTGACTTTTATGTGTTGATTTTGTAACCAGCAGCTATCCTGATTTTTTTTATAGTTCTAAGAAGTGGGTTTTTTTTTCTTTTGCTAGATTATCTACAACTTTCTGTATATAAGATCATATCATCTACCAGAGAGACTTCTTCCTCACCTTTTTGAATTTCCCTATTTGTTCCACTGGTTTCTATGGATAGGACTGCCAGTGCTGTATTGGACAGAAGTGGTGAGTGAAGGCATCCTTGTCATATTATTGGCCTCAGGAGAAAAACTTTCCACATTCCAGCTTTGAATCTAATGCTGTCTGTGGGTTTGTAATATTTTAAAGCCATTTTGTTTTTTAAATTTACTTTATTTTATGTGCATCAGTGTTTTGCCTGCATGTATGTCTTTGATGGTGTTGGATTTCCTGGAACTGAAGTTGCAGACAGTTGCCATGTGGGTGCTGGGAGTTGAACTTAGTCTTCTAGAAGAGCAGTCAGTGCCTTTACTAGGCACAAGCCATTTTGTTTTGAGGAACATTTTTCCATACTGAATTTATCAAGCATTTATCCTGAAAGGTTGTTGAGTGCTGTCAAAAGCCTTCTCTACATCTATTAAGATAACCACACTGTTTTTGTCCTTCATTCTATCAATGTAATATACAGCAATTATGTACTTGTGTACATTGAGCCATTCCTCTACTCCAGAGATATATCCCACTTTGTTTGGGTAATTGGTAATGTTCATTGACTATTGAATAATGTTTTGTTGAAGATCTTCGCATTTATGCTCATAAGGAATACTGGTTTATAATTTTTCTTCCTGAGTCCTTATCTGGCTTTAGTACAAGGTAACACTGGTCTAATGTTTATGGAGGTGTTCTTTCCTCTTGAATTTTTGGAAAAGTTTGGACAGGACTGGTATGACCGTTCCTTAAACATTTGGTAAAATTCATCCACTGAGCCTTTAGATTCTGGGCAGTGGTCATGGAAGAGTGTTGTTTGCTGGCTTGCTTCTCCTGACTTGTTTATTTTGCTTTCTTATAACAACCAGGACCAAGTGCGTAGGGGTGATATCACCTACAGTAAGCTGAGCCCTTTCACATCAATAATCAATCAAGAAACGCACTGTTGGTTTGGCTATAGGCAAATCTTATGGGAAATTTTCTCAGCTGAGGTTCCCTCTTTCCACATGACTCTAGCTTATGTCAAGTTGACGTAAAACTGACCAGTGCAATATTCTTTATTTCTCTTTCATTTCTGAAATACAGCAAATGTACTTGATCAATATTTGCCCTCCTTCAGTTCTCTGAGTATATTATACCAACCTCTTCTAGACTATAAGTTTTCTGATGAAAATCTTCTTTGACGCTTATTGAAATTTTCTCACATGTGCCTTTATCTTGCCGATTTTAGGATCTTCTCTTCATATTTGCCTTTTTTTTTGTTTTGGGGAATTTGATAATGATGTGTCTTGGGATTGTGTTTCTTAGATTAAATCTGAAGAAGTTTGAGCTTTCTGTACCTGGATGCTCTATTAAGTCTTTAAGGAAGCTTTCTATTCCTGTTTCCTTCTTAAGCTTATACAGCTCAAATGGTCCCTGTGTTGATGCTGCTTCATAAGCTCATGAATACTTTTCATTCCTTTTCCTTCTCTTTACTTTTTTCTGACTAGATTTGCAAATGCCCTACCTTTAACTTCGCAGATTCTTCTGCAGTGGTCAATTCTTTGATTCTCTCTATTATGCTTTTATTTCATTGGTTGTATTTTCAGCTCTAGAAATTTAAAATTTTAGTTTTAACCTTTCTTCTAAGTTGAAAATTTTGACATTTTTTCTGATTTCTTTGAACAGTTTGTGTTTTCTTTCTGTTTGCTGATCTCTTCTTAAACAATAATTTTGAGTCTTTATTAATTGGTTTATATCTTCACTTTTGGCATCTGCTACTGAGATTATTATGGTATTTTGTTGGTGTTAAGACTTTTTGTTTTTTTTAAATGTTTCTAGATACCTTGCCTTGATGTTTGCAAGTTTGATGGAATTTCTACATGATGCAGATTTTTAGACTGATTTGTTTTGAAAATGTCTCTTTCTACACGTTGGTGCAAGGCACCTTTTGGGTGGTATAAAGTAGTTTTCATTGCCAAGTATAATGATGCCTATGTAGTCCATGTGCTATGTCAGTTGAAGTTGCTGTTGATGAAGTTTCTTGGGATCCTCAGCAGGTGAACTTTGGTTATACTCTTATGGTTATAGTTGTTGGGCATTTTGATGATAACTACTAAAATACTCCTGACCTCTTTTCCCCTCCCAGGAACATTTTGACTGAAAGAATCCCTCTTGGTACTCCGACTGGCTTGTGGCATCACTTTCCAGAAGTCTCATTATTGTGACTTTAGTATATCATGTGTGGCACTTATGCTGTAGCCACTGAGCTGAGGTCTCACACACGGGCATTTGTGGAGGTACCACTTCTCTAGAATCCAGGGAACTAATGGCACTAATGTTCATAGTACAGATATTCCTGCATTATTTCAGAGTAGACAAGACATGAATGCTTGTGAAGTAGCCAGTCATTATAAAAAAATGGTAGGACAAGCATGCGCAGAGTTTGAGCAGCTTTGCAATTATGGCAGGCCCCAACCTTCTGTGGTGATGTGTGTATTATGAGAATGCTCAGTGTGAGTTTGTCTCTAGAGGCTGGACTTGAAACTAGCTTGCTATGGTGGTAGTGCCAGTGTTTGAGATAACAGCATGTCAATCAGGCACAGAGCCCAGGTCTCATTCAAGTCTAGAGGGCCCTTGTGGAGCAGCTCCAGGCTTGGGGCATATGTGGAGTATAGAGATATTGTTACTCTTTTCCTAGAATGGCACGACAGCAACTGCTTTCTCGTGAAATGTATTCTGTATCTATGATTCCTCTTCAGAAACAAATATTGGTTGTGCTTGTTAGTTTTGTGTTAACTTGACACAACATAGGGGAGGAGCCACAACTGAGTAGTGCTTCCATCAGATGCTTGTAGGCACAACTGTAAGACATTTTCTTGATGGATTATTGATGTGGGAGGACCCAGTCCATAGGAGGAGGGGACGTCCTGGGGCTTATGGTCCTGGATGGTGCAAGAAAGCAGGCTGAGCAAGTCATGGAGGGCAACCCAATAAGCAGCCCTCCTCTATAGTCTCTGCTTTATTTCCTGCCACTTAATCATAGCCATATGGGCTATGATTAGGACATGTAAGCCAAACAAACACTTTCCTCCCCAGATTGCTTTTGGTCATAGCATTTTATTATATCAGTAAAATCTTGACTAAGGACATTGGCTATGTTATTGGTACAAGGTAGTTGTTGCGAGTTGTTGCGGGTTTGTTGCTCTGCTTGTTGTGCATTTCCTGGGGTGGGGCAGGAGGTGAGAAGACACAGAGGCAATGACACAGACTCTGAGAGAGTCCAACAGAACCTCTTTTTTTTTTTTGATTTTTCAAGACAGGGTTTTTCTGTAGTTTTTGGTTCCTGTCCTGGAACTAGCTCTTGTAGACCAGGCTGGCCTCGAACTCCCAGAGATCCGCCTGCCTCTGCCTCCCGAGTGCTGGGATTAAAGGCGTGCGCCACCACTGCCCAGCCAGAACCTCTTTATTATAAAAAAAAGTTAAGGGTTTTTTATGGGGTTAGGGAAATTAAGCTGCTGCAGCAATGTTTTTACTTGGTCCTTTTGAAACTGGCAGTTGCTGCTGGTGTGTTGTGATTGGCTAGGTGTACATGTCATTAGTTACTGTGCTTTTGGTCCACTGACAGGTTGTTTTGGCCAAAGTTGCTTATTCATTGTGAGTTTGTATGTGCCTGCTTGTGCTTGCGCTATTGTCCTGCTTCATCTCATCTTTTTTATTTCTTTTTTTTTTTTGTGGGTGACCTAGTAGGAGTTATGGGTTTTTATAACCCCAACTTGGGGACCCCCCCAGCATTTTGGGCTGTCTTAAGTTGACCTGCTGGACAAGTTTTTACTCATCTTTGACTGCCAGTTCTCGAAGGGTTGGGTCCCTGGGAGGTTCTAAGAACTTAGAAGCAAGGGGAGACTTTAAGGAGAACTAGGACTTTAAATTGCCTCCTGTATTTGTGTTAGTCAAGCAAGGACCACCTCCCTTTATGGAGGCTTTAGTCCAGTACATTCCATAGCCATTAACACCTGGAGTGTTGCTTTCTTCAGGATATTGGCTGTAGGAGACCCTTAAGAAGAAATAGTAGAGCCACCACCCCCCCTCTCAGAAGACACTATGCAACAAGTTTAGAGGAGTCTAGAAGGGATTTTATGTGATTCCATACTTGGCCAAAGAATATGGTAGACAAATCCAATGACTTGACTCATGGTAAGTTAAGTTGTATAGGTACTGACTAAATGTTTACAGCTGGGCAGGGGTAAACCAGGTAAAAGATTATGAAAATTTTGAGGGGACAAATCAAATTGCTGATGGAGGAGCCTAGCCTGTTCCAGCAAAGGCAAGGACACTGTCATAGTCATAATTAGACGATCTGCTCTGTGGTTGCCTGTTGCTAGCATTCCTGGCAGTCCTGTATGTGATCTGATAAGGGATATATGCTAAGGGTGTCCTCTGGACTGTAATGTCTTGAATAGTTTACATGGTTTTGGAGGTAGAATCCTTTTGGGACTTTAATTTTGCAAAAGATAATATTTTGCATGTTTGTGTGTGTGTGTGTCATAGTGGATAGCTAAGAAAATATTTACGGGATCTGATTGGGTCTTTTCCAATATCTTAAGGACTGCCAATAACTTCCTAGTTGTACTGATTCAAGATTTGGTTGGGTATAAGTCCTTTCCTTATGATTAACTATCATTATTATTAACCCAAAATTAGTTTTATTAGCATCTGTAAAGTGTATAGCAGCCTGGGGGGATGGCATTTTTTTGATGGTGTGGCACAATTTTTTATCTTTAATTTTAAAGGGGGGAGGGCAGAAAGTTGTCTGTCCTGAGGGAAATGATTATCCAGCATGCCCATACTGGATCTAGCAATCGCTTTAAAACAGACTTCTTCACTAAGTGGTTTGCTGTTTTTCCTGGCTTTGCTTACAACAACGTCTCTGCAGTCTATATCTATAACTGTAACTTCTGGGTCAGGGAGTGCACTAAGTACCACGAGTGGCTGCTGACTGGCCTGAAGGGCAGTAAATGGTTTATTTTCATGGGCTGTCCCAGGAAGCTGGCTGAGCACATATAGCATGAGCAACAGAAACTCCCTGCTGCTACCTTGGCTCTGGAAGAGGACCTAAAGGTCTTCCACGATGCTCTCAAGCTAGGTCACAAAGACACCAAAATCTCTATTAATGTTGGTTCTACTGCTGTTCAAGTAACCTCAGCAGAAAGAACAAAAGTATTGGGGCAATCCGTCTTTTTAAATGACATCTACTATGCTTCTGAAATCAAAGAGCTCTGCCTCGTGGATGAGAAGCAGTTCATCTTAACCAATGCAAACCAAGGCACACCACTTACCTTCAGGCACCAGGAGTGTGAAGCCATTGTCCAGTCTATCATTTATATCAGGGCTCACTGGGAGCTTCTAAAGTCTCATGCCCAGTGATAGCCATTTTGGTATTTAGAGCATTAGGTCTTTGGATAAGCCCTGGGACAATCTATACATAAATGGCCAGACTGTCCACATCCCCAGCAAGTATGATCTGGCAAGATAGAATTATCATATTTGTCAAGTTTGGTGTTGACAAAGGCATTGATGAAAGCCATAAGGCTGGAAATGGGCCTGTTCAATATCACTGGTGGCCAAGACCCACTTATGAATATTTTCTTTTCTAACAGGTGCAAAGACATTATGGGTGACAGTGTTGAGCCCCTCCCAGGTTAGCTGTTTAATAAGGATATCTTTAGTAGGGGCCGGATGGGACACTCTTTTTAACAGCATTTTTTTTTACATTTAAAATCTTTTATTTTGAGTTCTTTTTTTTAAATTTATTTATTTATTAAAGATTTCTGTCTCTTCTCTGCCACCGCCTCCGATTTCCCTCCCCCTCCCCCAATTAAGTCCCCCCCCTCCTCAGCCCGAAAAGCAATCAGGGTTCCCTGTCCTGTGGGTAGTCCAAGGAACCCCCACCTCCTTCCAGGTCTAGTAAGTTGAGCATCCAAACTGCCTAGGCTCCCACAAAGCCAGTGCGTTCAGTAGGATCAGAAACCCATTGCCATTGTTCTTGAGTTCTCAGTAGTCCTCATAGTCCACTATGTTCAGAGAGTCCGGTTTATCCCATGCTTTTTCAGACCCAGGCCAGCTGGCCTTGGTGGGTTCCCGATAGAACATCCCCATTGTCTCAGTGTGTGGGTGCACCCCTTGTGGTCCTGAGTTCCTTGCTCGTGCTCTCTCTCCTTTTGCTCCTGATTTGGACCTTGAGATTTATGTCCGGTGCTCCAATGTGGGTCTCTGTCTCTGTCTCCTTTCATCGCCTGCTGAAGGTTAATATTCAGGAGGATGCCTATATGTTTTTCTTTGGTTTCTCCTTATTTAGCTTCTCTAGGATCACTAATTATAGGCTCAAAACCAAACAAACCCCAAACAGCTGGAAATTGATAGGACAAGTCCTTGGGATAGGCCTGGAATCCAGGGAACAGGATGAACTACAAGCAGGACCTCGTGGGTCTGCAGCGCAGAGATGAAGGTCCTGAGGCCTTCGGGCATGTTGGATTGGAAGGGAGGGAGGCAGTCACTTAAAAATATATATATACTGTACACATCTTATGCAGCACTCGGAGGGGGTGGGCGTGTTTCATCCCACTTCCTCCTGGGACTGCCGCCCCCTTGCAGGTTCCCCCTTGCAGGTTCCCCCTTGCAGGTCCACCGGCTTGGCCGGCAGTACATGCTGGAGCTGGCCATCATCTTCTGTTGGGGGAGGCAAGTTAACAAGTCCAGTCCCAGATTACACTGGCCAGAGCTCAGAGGTCAGGGAACAGTCACACTGACAAAACTCTGTTCTATGTGCTGGCCCTCACACGGCAGGCTCGGCTGTCTTCTTTTTTTCTCTTTCTTCTGTATTGACTCAGGGTCTTTGGCTGAGGTCTTTTTGCCTTTCTTCTTTTCCTTTTTTCCTTGTCTTTTTTTTCTTACTGGATTTCTTCTTGTCCTTCTTGCTCTTTGAGTCACTCTGCTCTCGGCTCTCAACCTTTAACCCCAGCTCACTTTTGGGCTTCTCCTTAGCCCCTCGGGAGCCAGGTGACCCCTTCCCCTTGCCATCAGCATTCACTTCGTCTAGCTTGGATTTTGCCTTGGAAGTATTTTCTGGGGTGATGGCACCGGCTCCATCCTCCAGATGCTTCTTCTTGCTCTTTGGGGCCCCAGCTGCTAACTGGTCCTCCAAAGCTTCCACTTCCGGTCCTTCTTCTTATTCTCCTTGATGATCTCTGTGGCCTTCTGCCTTTCCTGCTCCAGCAGTTCTGTCAGGACCTTCACCACAGAGGCCTGCACCTGCGCCTCGCTCAGGGGCCAGGGCTGCTCCCGGAGGTGCTAGGTGATGCTGTCCTGTAGAGCCTGTGTGGGTGTTGCTGGGGTCCAGGAGCTTTTCTTGGCCTTTTTGGACTTCTGAGGTGTGGAGCCTGAGGAGGGCTCTTTCCTACCGGTTTTGGGGAACGTGGAGTCTGCTGCATTCTGGGATTTTGCTTTCTGCTTGCCATCTGGATTATCTTTGGTGACCGGAGCAGAGGAAACCAAGGGGTTGGAGTCTGACCTAGGAGTGGCTTTTGAAGTCTGGGAATCAGCCACAGTCACCCCAGGAGTCACATAACCTGAGAGGAGAGACTGTGAGGGGGCCACCAACTCATCTTCGCTGGATTCATCTGGGGTCTCCTCCACCACAGTCTCCTTCTGGGAAAGGCCCGGATCCAGTCTGGGAGCTGACTTGGCCATCTGGGGTCTCTTGGCATCTTCCTCGCTCCCTGAAGAGATGTCACTGCTGTCACTTGAACTTGTGGAGGGTCTGGGATAGCCCGAGGGAGGCTTTTGCTTCTCAGGAAGTTTGGGTTTTCTGAGCTTATTGGCTGCTTTGGACTGGACAGGTTTGCTCTGGGGAGTCACGGGGAGTGTTTCCAAGGCACTGCTGATCTGAGTGGATGCTGCTTTTGGTTTCTTGCCTTTTGGCGCCCGACTAGACTGCTCACTTTTGCTGGGCTGGGGGGCTGTCCGTGGGAGGGATGTGGGCACAGTCACCACATTGGCTTTAGTGGCAGGAATGGAGGGTTGTGTGGCAGGAATCATGTCCTCATCCTCACTTTCAGAGGAGGAGCTCTGGGCTGTGGAGCCTGAGGCCTGGGCTTTCCTCGAGGTGTTCACAGCCTGGATTTGTGTGGGGGTAGCAGCTGGACCAGCTGGACTACGATTGGGGTTGACAGAAATCAGAGGGGATTTAATTGCCTGGGCGGTCGGCAGCTCCTCATCACTGCTCTCTGAGGACTCTTCTGTGCTCTTTTCTGGGGGTGCTGGTGCTGGGGCCCTGCTCGGGGCAGGTTGGAAGGTACCATCCTTTGGAGGGGACAGGACCTTGGCTGGGGTGATGGCTGACGACATCTGCCCGTCACTGTCGGATTCCTCACTATGCTCTCTGAGTCCTCCATCTTCCTCTTCTGAGCCTGGGTAGCTGTAGGTCCTGTCTTCTTGGCAGTTCCTAGTTGGCCCCCTTTCCTAGGAGACTCCTTGGCAGGGGCTGAGGCAGCTCTGACCTGAGAGGTCTTCCCCACAGGTTTTATCTGGGTCGGTGCCTCTTCCTCACTGTCTGACTCCTCTTCACGGCTGCTCTCTGAGCTCTTCCCCACTCCTGCTCCAGCCACTGGCCCTTTCTGTGCTTGGGTTGCTGGAGCCCCTGCTTTTCCTGCAGCTGGAGCCGATCGCTGGCCCTTTGCAGAGACAGCACTGTTCTGAACAGTCCTAGCAGGTGGTTTCCCCTTGGAAGGGACCTCCTGCTTTGCTGCAGCACCTGCAGTGCTCACTTTCCCAGAGGCAGACACTGGTCCTTTGGCTGGAGATGTCTTAGGTGGGTTGGCTTTGGCCTGAGGAGATTTCTCCAAGGGCTTGGCCTGTGCTGGGGTCTCATCTTCTTCACTGCTGGATTCTTCTTCGCTGTCCTCTGAGTCTTCCTGAGTTGTAGCCCTGACCTGGGCAACTGCAGACCCTGTCCTCCCAGGATGCACTGGAGCCACCCCCTGTCCCAAGGCAGCTTTCCCCTGGAGGCCCTTTGCGACAGACTTCCCCTTCATGGTACCAGGAGCAGCTCCTGACTCTTCCTCACTAGAGGATGAGGTGCTCACTTGCACAGGGGCAACCATGGTAGATGCAGGGGTGGTGGGGGTGCCCTTCCTAGGGGAAGCCTTTGTCTGTTTTTCCAGAGCTGGTTTGGCCTGAGCCGGGGTTGGAGCCGCTCACTGTCACTCGACTTTTCGTTGCTCTCCGAGTCTTCTGTGCGCCTTTCAGTCTTGACCTGGGTGGTCACAGACCCCACCTTCTGAGGGAGTGCAGGAGTGCTCTTGTCCCCAAAGCCTTTGCCTTTGCTGCGGCCACAGCCCCATCGTCGTGAGACTCCTCCTCACTGCTGCTGTCTGAGTCCTCTTCAACCTTTCCCACCTGGACCCTGACTGCTGCCGAGCCTGCCTTCCCAGGGCAGGGTGGATGGGGCGCCTTTTCCTGAGCACCCCAGGCTGACAGCGGAAGCAGGTCTGACCTGGGGGCTTTTCCCCAAAGGTTTCACCTGGGCAGGACTTGTGCTTAGGGCCACAGCCACTGGTGTCTTTACACTGTCGCTCTCTGACTCCTCGCTGCTGCTGTCCGAGTCCTCAGGCTTTGCTGCCCGGGCCTGGGCTGCTGCAGGCCCTGCCTTCTGGGAGGACCCCTTGGCAGGAACTGAGGTACCCCTGACCTGAAGGTTCTTCCCGGAAGGCCTTGCCTGCTGAGGAGTGGTCACAGCAACTGGCTCCTCAACCTCACTGTCAGAATCGTCCTCGCTGATGCTCTCTGTATCGTTCTCTGGCCTTCCTGTCTTGGCTTGGGTGGCTATGGGCCCAAGCTTCTCTTTCTCTGCTGAGATGAGCCCTTTCCCAGAGATCCCCTTGGCAGCGACTGAGCCAGCTCCGGCATGAAGAACTTTTCCAGAGGTCTTTACCTGGCTGGGAATCCCAGCAGGGGGCTCGTCCCCACTCTCAGAGTCCTCCTCACTGCTCTCAGACGTCACACTCCCTAACTTGGTAGGGCCTGGGGCCGTTTTTTGCTGGAGACTCCTTGGCAGGGGCTGAGGAAGCTTTGGTCTGGGCTGGTTTTACTGAAGGCTTCACCTCTACATCTGTCTCATCACTGGAGCTCGAGGTGTCTTCACTGGAGCTGCTGGCTTGGCTGGCTGACAACATCCCAGGCTTGGTAGTGGCTCCGTGGGCTTTGACGCTGCCCTCCTCCTCAGTTTCCGAGGCCAAGACAGTGTTTACCAAGGGCTCTGCTGACTTCTTGGGTAACTTCCCAGAGAGTAGTTGGACCACTGCCTTTCCTGATGCGGGGTGCAGCACGGAGTTCACCATCTTGGTCTTTGCCTGGGCCTTTTCCTTCATGCTTGATGCTAACTCTGAAGCCGTGGCTGAGGAAGTGACAGATGTTGGTCTTGGGGTGGCATTGGCAGTTTCGGTTTCTGCCTCCTCTCCTTCCTTCTCCGAGCTCTCCGAGCTACTAATGGGGTCTGACACCCGGGACTTCTTGGCTTGCAGCGCAGCATCGTCCTTTGCCTTCTGCTTCTGGCCAAGCTCTGAGGTCTGTTGCCAGTGTGTATAGATGTCCCAAAGGGTGACGGGCTGAGTCAGGAAACTCTTCTGGCCGCTCCGCTCCTTCACTTCCCGCACTGCGCGGACGTAACCAGCCTGCAGCAGATGATTGTAGATGAGGGGAAGCAGCTCCTGCTTCCTGGCCTCGGCCATGCCAGAGATCCTGCCAGCCTATTCACGTGCATGCCCCCTCGCCCCCCGCCAGCCTCTTCCCTCGCGCCCTAGGACCTAACAGCATTGTTTTGACTCAGGTCAAAAATTCAGGAAATGGTTCAGCAGTCTGCTGGACAAGATTGTGGAAATAGCCTACATTATCCTGGTGTATACAACATTTGAGCGCCTTGAAGGCTAGGTTGGACACTTGGTGGAAATAGGCATGTAGGCCAGTTATGGATTGTGAGACAGGAACAATATATTGGCCATGGCCAGTAAGCATGTTGAGGGTAATATTAAGTCCAAATTACAAATTTGTATGGGCTTGGCTCTCTGCAGAGCACCATTGGAGGAAAACTGAGGGGTCAAGGACTGCCTTCAACATGAAGGAACATTGTAATGGGTTTGAAGCTGCATGGCCCATTGTCTGAGTACTTGCCCAAAATAAAGAGAACCAGGGTAGCATGGTCACCCTTACACACCCCTGCATGGCTCCCAGCCTGCTCCCAGCCCTGCTGCCACTGGGAGGGAACATAGCTGACAAGGACAGCATCACTGTAGTCTCCAGACTCCACAGGGATGGGATGCACCTGGAAGTGTTCAAGCATATCGAAAATGGACTGGACCCGACACTGACCCTCCTCATTCAGGGATAAACACAAGTGCTTGGCCTTGCCCTGGAAGTTGAAAGTGAGGGCATATTTACCATGTCTTGTCTCACTCTGATGTACCAGCAAGACACCATGGGAGCCAGTGCCTCCTTCTAGCACTTACTGGGCAGCCTTAAGTTGAGAGAGCATGCCATGGAACCAGGGATCTCCTGAGAGAAACTGATACCCCCTCATTTCTGACTCCCCCTGAAACAGAAATGACCCTGCATCTGCTTCTGGAGTATTCAGGGGAGGGGGGGTTGAGAGGGGATGAACTGTTTCTGTTGGAGGCTCCTCCTCAATGGGAATGTGAGGGGGCAGTTCCAGAGAAAGCAGTTCCATTGAGTGGGAGGCAGTAATGGAGGCAGAACTTGGGGAGAAGGATGCTGATAGCTGGTCAGAAAGGCCCCCATAAGCCTCCTCTCACAAGCGGTCATTGCTATTGCTGGGCCCCAGCAGCAGATCCTGGCTGGACAGACCCTCTGAAGGATTCAAGCAGGGCAACTCCAGGCTGTCTGTATCCTTTGTGAGGAAGGAAGTCCCAGCTGTCAGAGGAAGGGTCATAATACAGGGGCTGATAGCAGGGAAGGATCCTGGGCTTAGGCACTCCTGGATGTCAGACACCCAGGCCTTCTCATGAAGTGCATCAGTTGTCTCCAGAATGTACTCTGAAGGGCCTTTTACCTTAACCACAGATGTGTTCTCCTGTCAGGCATCTCTAGGGCCGTGGCTTGCTGATATTAGTGATAGTAGACCAGGGAACGCTGAATTGGGGTTGGGTTGCCTTGGGTGGTACAAAAAACTCCAAGCGACTTCCTCCTCCTCCTTTTTCTTCACTTGGGAGCAGTAGGGGATACTTCTGCCACTGAGGTTGCCCTCCTCCCCCCTGATGTTAGCCCAGCTGCCCCTCCTCCACGACCCACTCCTGCTGGGTCAGGGGCAGCTTCTTCAGCCCCCCCAAAACTGAGCAGCTCTTTTCTCTGTACCATTCCTGTTCTGTCTTTCAAGGTTCCCCCTACATGACCCAGTCTCAGCCTCTCAAAGTAGTGAGTTCATCTCTCCCCCGGGGATGTGCCATCACTAGCCAATCCCCTACCTCCTGTCCCAGCACCACCAGAGGAATTGGAGTTTCTGTTTCCACCTACGACTGGAAGGTCTGATGTGGTCTCCAGAGGCTCAGCTGGGAAGTATCACAATGGCCTCTCGCCACTGCATGATGCCTCATACAGAATCTCTGACTGAATGACCCACTGAATGGATGAAAAATCATTTCTTGAACTTCAGCTTTGAGGACAATGTAGAAGTGGAAGAGGCTGAGGAAGGAAGGGGGCCAGTTAGGTCCTCAGAAGATAGAAATGGGCCCAACACAGCCAGGGACCCTCCCACCCTGCAACTGTCAAAGGACAAGTCATGTGGTGGTGTAATCTCCATACCAGGGCTCAGTGGGGCCAAGACAGGTGGGGAGAATGAGCCCGAGACCCTGGGGCACTTCAGCTTCGAAGTGGTGTAGGAATAGCTCAGCAAAATGACCAAAAAGGCGGTTTCTGATCCATGCTCTGCATATTGTGGGTGGGAGGCCAGGTAGAGATGAAAATTGTAGGCAAGATCCAGGGCAGCAGCCCTCATGTGGTACTCACAGAACCCTTGCCAACTTCGGGGAGGGGCTGGTAGCAGCGCTGGTGGAGAAGGGAAGGCACCATCCTCCAGGTAAGGGGTACTATTCATGATGGGCCCCAGGAGGAGCCTGTGTGGAGGGGGCAACAAAGAAGAAAACAATCAAAAGACTCGGGGTGAGCAGCAGCAACTGTATCTCGGTCCTCTTGCTCAGCTCCAGGGTCAAGCTAGTGGAAGTAGCTGCCATCTGAGGAGAATGTTCCAATCCCGGAAGGGAAAGAAAGGGGATTCAACCATAATCGAACAACCAAAGCCTTTCAGTGGATTAAGAGAACAGCCACTGCCCTAATGGCTCTTAACAGGTGGTCAAATAACCAGATTAGTTGAGAAGAAAGACTAGGAGAGGAAGCCCAACAGTCCACATTCAGACAAGCGGTTGGGACTCCACTAAAGCAAGAGAGTCTTCAGACAATCCAGGAGAATGGCCCTGGACAAACGTTGTCAGTTGCTCTCAGGTCAGGAGGGAGTCTGAGCTAGGACAAGGACCGAGGGGAAAAGGAAAGCAGTGTTCTGTAGACTGAGTGTGCTGCTTAGAGTGAGGGCCTTTCACAGTTTGTTAGCCCGTGGCCATATGCTCACACAGCGTCTCCAAGCCAAAGGGACTGGTCAGAGGGTCCTTTATTGGTTCTACCTCCTGGGTGGTCAGCCCTTATGTACTGGGACGAACTGAGTCATGATGGAGAGTTTCTAACCAAGAAGACAAATGGGGAAGAAAAGAAGATGTGGGGATAGGAAAAAAAGTTGCAACCCACCAAGGGATTAGAAAACAAAAATAAGGGTCAACTCACTGAAAAACGGCTGAAGGGGGTGAACTCAAGAAGCTGGCAAGGAGTCGGGATGGATACAGCAGTGGGACAGCAAGCAAGCAAGAAAAATGCCCAAAAAGAGGATAAGGAGGACCCAAAAAGCAAGCAAAAGGAAAAGATCCATCCACGTTGGGTGCCAGTTGTAGTTGTTGTGGGTTTGTTACTGCTGCCTGTTGTGCATCTCAATTTCCGGGGGGGGGGGGGAAGGGCAGAGGGTGAGAAAGTGCAGAGGCAATGACGCAGACTCCCAGAGATTCCAATATAGAAGCTCTTTATTATAAAAAGGTCGGATTTTTTTTTATGGCGTTAGGGAAATTAAGCTGCCGCAGCAACATTTTTGGTTGGTCCTTTGGAAACTGGCGGTTGCTGCTGGTGTGTTGTGATTGGCTAGGAGTGCGTGTCATTAGTTATTGTGCTTTTGGTCCACTGACAGGTTGTTTTGGCCAAAGTTGCTTATTCATTGTGAGTTTGCATGTGCTTGCTTGTGCCTTTGCTATTGTCCTACCTCAGTACAAGATACCCATGTCCACTGTGAGCATAGAAGACTGTGGTGGTCCCCATCACATAGCTGCTACTGATAGTGCATTTACCATCAATTTGTGGTGTGTTATTGTTTACAATGTTTTTTTTAGTATATCTCTGTTGTCATTTGAAGTGCAGTACATATTTCTTTAAATTATTTGAATATTTTCCTTTTTTCTTAGTCTACCTAAACATTTAATATATCTTTTATTCATTAATTAATGTATTTGTTTTCCATTCCAACCCCAGCCTCCCTTCCTCTTCTCCCTTTTCTCTCTCTCCCCACCATCCCTGAATTACTCCTTCTCTCTCTCTCTCTCTCTCTCTCTCTCTCTCTCTCTCTCTCTCTCTGCCTTTTAGTTAGTTTAGATAAGAGTTTGTATATCTTGTTGATTTTCTCAAAGAACCAACTCTTTGGTTCATTGATTCCTTGTATTGTTCTCTTTGTTTCTATTTTATTGATTTCAGACCTCAGTTTGATAATTTACTGCAGTCTACTCCTCTTGGGTGTGTTTGCTTCTTTTTGTTCTAGAGCTTTCAGGTGTACTGTTTAGTCACTAGTATAAGATCCCTCCAAATTCTTTATGAAGGCACTCAGTGCTATGAACTTTCCTCTTAGCACTTCTTTCATTGTGTCCCATAAATTTGGTTATGTTGTGTGTTCATTTTCATGGAATTTTACGAAGTCTTTAATTTCTTTATTTGTTCCTTGACCCAGTGGTAACTTAGTAAATAGTTGTTCAGTTTCCATAAATTTATAGACTTCCTGTTGCTTTTATTGTTGAAATTCAGCTTTAATACATGGTGGCCTGATAAGATACTGTTGCGGGAGGTCCTCCCACTACTCCAGCCTATCGCCGCTGAGATACCAGCCCCTTGGGGCGTGGTCTCTCTCCCTTTAAAAAAGCGGCCCCTTCCCTCTCCTCTCTCTCTTCACTTCCTGCTCCGCCGGCGTCTAGACTCCTGGTCGCGTAGAGGGCTGTTGCCTGGGACAGTGATCTGTAAGTTTTTCCCCCTTAAATAAATATCACCCTATTAATCATAATCCCACATTGGTGTGGCATTGTTTGTGACTTACGCCTTCAATTTGGCACCCAACGTTTGGTTTTAGAACCTCTCCCGGCTCGCAGCCGCGAGTTCGGCTTGGCGGCCGGAAGTTCAGCTTGGCGGCCGCGAGTTAAGCTTGGCGGGCGCTAGTTCGGCTTGGCGGGAGCCGTCCCTTCCTCAGCCACTGCCTGTGACTTGCAGCAGCGGCCTTGGCCTCTTCACGTGGATTTAAACTCCACAGGCCCGCGTAGTCTCTGCCCGCATGGTTTGCTCTTTTCTGAGTCGTTTTTAAATCTCCCTCGCAAGCACAACTCTTAAGTGGCGCGAACCAGAGCAAGCGGTTGCTGAAAGCTGCAACCCCTCAGGGTGACTCTGTCACGTGGAGGCATAAGCAGCTTCCAGATTGCTCTTCTCTACCCCTGGATTCTGGGTTTCTGGTTCCGTCTCTGGAATTGATTTAATTACATTTACTTTGTTGAGAAACTTGCGTTTTCCAGTTTTTAACATCTACTAAGGCACTGAAACAGGACCATGTTTTCATCGCGATTCTGCAACAGCGCCACCTGCTGGACAATAGGTAATATGGCAATTTTCGTTTCTAACGCAAATTTTACTGCTTTGTTTTCTCTAATACAATGGATTAGTAATTTTGTATTTACTAATACAATGAATTACATCATACAAGGTCTATATGATTATGGGATTACCTTAATTTGCTTGTTACTAGGCTTCAGTTTTCTTTTCCATATTCTATCATTAAGGAAGAATATGGCACTCCTAAGAATGATAGAATCTTTACGAACTAATAATGAACAACTAATTGACAGGATTAAAATTATTGAAAATCAGAGGTTATCTGAACAAGTGGATACTATGACAGACAAAATTGATTCCATATCCAAGGGTATTAGAAAGTTACCTGAAAGGGTTCAGGCTATTGAATTTGACCTTCAGAGTTTATCACAAAGTTTTGATAAGGTAACAGACAGAATGTACCTCCAAGATGGGAATCTACATGATATACAAGAAAAGTTTAAGGAGGACATGTTATCTTTGAAGGAAAAAATTAAAGCTTTGGAATCACAGGTGCAGAATGGGGACCAAAAAATTGATACCTCAGTGAAATCGCTGGAAATATATACAGGTCAGGAGATTCAGGATTTAAGAGAGACAATGATAAAAAGGTTTGAAAAGATTGGAGAAATTATTGCAGCTGGTGAACAGAGTAAAGAGGCACAAGGACAGGATACAATGCCTCCACCAGCTATTAGAACTGGCTTACCCAGGGTTCTAGCGACATACCCTGTACTTAATTCTGACAAAGCGTCAACTTCTAAAGGCTCAAAGGGAGTCAGAGAAGCTAGATGGACACCAATAGCAATGAATGATCTGAAAGAAATTAAGCAAGCTGTTGTTAATTTTGGCTTGCACAATGCATATGTAAAGGAAATGATAAAGACTTGGGCTTCTAATGCTAGAGCTATCCCCCATGATTTCCATCAGTTAGTGTCTGCAGTTTTAGATAAGGGACCTTCCTTGATGTTTGGAATTTATTTCAGAGAAGAATCCAAACATATGGAACAGCAAGGAAGAGCAAAAGGTATTGAGGTTTCCCAAGATCAAATTCTTGGTGCAGGAGAATATGCTGATCCACAGGTCCAAGCTCTTTATGATGATGAAGTACTGTGTCTATGTCACCAAGCAGCTTTAAATGCTTTGAATAGGATACAAGATCCAGCAAAAAGGGTTGAATCATATACCAGAATTAGGCAGGGACAGAGAGAACCCTTTATTGACTTTTTGCAAAGATTGATTAAGGCTCTGGACATAGGGGTAACAGACCCAGAATCTAGACGAATACTTCTTGAATCTCTAGCTTTTGAGAATGCAAACATAGAATGCAAAAAGATAATTGGGCCTTTAAAGTCTAGATCAGCACCTATGGATGAATGGATTCAGCATACGATGAATGTTGAGACGTTTACCTATAATGATGAATCTTGGGTAGGAGAAGTGATTTCCAAAGCAATGAGGAGACATCAAACTGCCAGGTGTTTTAATTGTGGTAAATTAGGACATTTACAAAGGGATTGCAGGCAAAGAATTTCTAGGAATAATATCTCTTCTGGGAATGACAAAAATAGGAGACCTCGGCCTTCAGGTATATGTAGGAGATGTGGTAAAGGCAGGCATTGGTCCAACGAATGTAGATCAACAACAGATAGACGGGGCAATCCGATATCATCGGGAAACTCCATGGGGGGCCTCTCGCAGGCCCCCAAGCCAACAGTGGCCCAGTCATTCCCAGTCACAGTGGAGAACGTGCCTCACCAAGAAAATTAAAAGCTCCAATTTCTGCTGTAAAAAGTAATACTGGTCTAAATGATGAATTACGTGTGGAGGATGAGTCAAAAAACCCAGTAGGACAGAGTAAACGTATATTTTGGCAGACTTCTATTAATGATCAAAGACCAAAGCTAAGAGTCTGTATAAATGGCACTTTTATTGAAGGCTTATTAGACACAGGTGCGGATGTAAGTATCATTACCCCAGAATCTTGGCATCCGAATTGGCCTCTTCAAGAGGTAGATGTTCAGTTCCTAGGAATTGGAACCCTATCTCGTGTAAAACAAAGCACAAGATGGGTTGAATGCATAGGGCCCGAAGGGCAAATAGGAAGACTAAGGCCATATATAGCCAATATTGCCATAAATTTATGGGGCCGTGACCTGCTACAGCAATGGAATACCCAGATTAACATTCCTGTATTTCCAGGAATTCATAATTCGGGGAAGGATATGATGAGGTATTATGGAAAAAGGTCACCAGCCATTCAGGCTGTACAAGAACATACAGCAAATACCAAACCTTTAGAGGTACCAACAGCCCTACCTTTAAAATGGCTAACTGAGAAGCCAATATGGATCAAACAGTGGCCTCTAGCTGAAGATAAACTACAGGCATTGGAACAGCTGGTGCAAGAGCAACTAGATGCTCACCATATTGAAGAATCAACCAGCCCTTGGAATTCTCCTGTGTTTGTTGTAAAAAAGAAATCTGGTAAATGGAGAATGGTGACAGATCTAAGAGCTGTCAACAAAGTAATTCAACCTATGGGCCCACTACAGTCTGGAATTCCTTTGCCTTCTCTGTTACCAAAAGGATGGCCTCTTATAGTTATTGATTTGAAAGATTGTTTTTTCACTATACCGTTACAAGAAAAGGATAGAGAAAAATTTGCCTTCACAGTGCCTACTTATAATAATTCTCAGCCTAATAAGAGATATCAGTGGACTGTCCTCCCACAGGGTATGCTCAATAGTCCTACACTGTGCCAATATTTTGTAAGTAAGCCATTGGAAATAATTCGTAAACAATTCCCCAAGTCCATCATTTATCATTACATGGATGACATCTTGTTATCTGATTCAAATAAAGATACTTTAGAAAGGATGTTTGAAGAAGTAAAGAAAGTCTTGCCTAGGTGGGGATTACAAATTGCCCCTGAAAAGATTCAAAGAGGAAATTCTATTAATTACCTAGGTTACAGAATAGGGTTAGAGAAAATTAAAACGCAAAAGGCACAAATTAGGAGAGACCGCTTAAAGACTCTTAATGACTTCCAAAGATTGTTAGGAGACATTTCCAGTCTACGACCAGCTGTTGGGATAACACCTGATCTAGTAGTTCATTTAAACAAAACCTTAGATGGTGATAAAGATTTGAATAGTCCAAGAGAACTGACAGCTGAAGCAGAAAAGGAACTGACAATGATTGAGGAAAAATTACAGGAGGCACATGTGGATAGGGTGAACCCAAATCTTAGCTGCATCCTAGTCATATTGCCTTCCAGAATTTCTCCTACAGGGATTCTAATGCAGAGGGAAGATATTATTTTAGAGTGGATATTTATACCTAATAAACCAAGTAAAAAATTAAAAACTTATGTGGAAAAAGTCTCTGAATTAATTATAAAAGGTAAGCTGAGACTTCGTCAACTAGCAGGTATAGACCCAGCAGAAATTATAGTGCCTTTTACTACTGAAGAAATAAAAAAGTTATGGGAAGACAATGAACCGTGGCAAAGAGCTTGTGCTAATTTTTTGGGAGAAATTAATAGCAACTATCCCAAAAGTGGTAGACTTAACCTCATAAAAAGAACTTCTTGGATTCTTCCTAGAATTGTACGTGATGCTCCAATAACTGGAGCCCGTACTTTCTATACTGATGCAAATAAATCAGGGAAAGCAGGTTACAAGTCAGATGAATTGAGTAAGGTGGAACAAAGCCCTTATAATTCTGTCCAGAAGGCAGAATTATATGCCATCCTTATGGTGCTAAGGGATTTTAAAGAACCTCTTAATATAGTTACAGATTCACAATATGCAGAAAGAGTTATCTTGCATATTGAGACAGCTGAATTTATACCAGATGACACAGAGTTGACTTCATTGTTTATCCAGGTACAAGACATAATCAGGAACAGGCTTTGTCCGATGTACATAACACACATCCGGTCCCATACAGGTCTGCCTGGTCCTCTAGCCCAAGGCAATGCTGAGATTGATCAATTATTGATTGGAAGTGTGTTGCAGGCCTCAGAATTTCATAAGAAGCATCATGTCAATAGTAAAGGCCTAAAGAAAGAATTTTCCATTACTTGGCAACAAGCTAAGGACATTATAAAGAGATGTCCTACTTGTTCTTTCTATAATCAAACACCGTTGCCTGCAGGGAGTAACCCAAAGGGCACTAAGAGAAATGAAATCTGGCAGATGGATGTGTTCCACTTTATGGAATTTGGTAAATTAAAATATGTACACCACACCATAGACACGTATTCAGGTTTTCAATGGGCTACTGCCCTGAGCTCAGAAAAGGCTGATTCAGTAATCACACATTTATTGGAAGTTATGGCCATCATGGGTATACCTGCACAAATAAAGACAGATAATGGTCCAGCATATGTATCTAAGAAAATGAAATGCTTTTTTGATTATTATAATATAAAACACATTACAGGTATACCAAACAATCCTACAGGTCAGGCAGTTATAGAAAGATCAAATCGTACTATAAAGGATATGCTGAACAAACAGAAAGGGACTGAAAATACCCCCAGAAATAGATTACATAATGCTTTATTAACCTTGAATTTTCTCAACGCTAATGAGAAAGGAACGACAGCAGCAGAAAGACATTGGATAATGGAAAAGTCTGCTGAACTAAATCAACCAATTTATTTCAAAGATGTGCTGACCTCTCAGTGGAAGCCAGGAGATGTGCTACGTTGGGGAAGGGGTTTTGCTCTTGTTTCCACAGGAGAAGAAAAATTGTGGATACCATCAAAATTAATAAAGTTTCGATTTGAAGAGGAGAAACCTCTTGGAAAGGAGAAATGACAACTCATCCACAATGATGATATTCATACAGGTGGTAAGAAAAACATATAGAATGGGGGCAGGGTTCTGTTCTTATCTCCACAGGAAAACACTCATCTTTGAAAAATTCAAGGGACCCTGGATATTTGGATACTGACAGATGGAAAAATACCTGCCCAATAGGAAATATCAAGAAAACTGAAAGGGTTGTGTAAGTAATATTAAACCATATTTCTAAATTTATAAAGCTGGTTTTGAAGTTGGACTCTGGCTCAGTCCTTCTCCAATTCCAAGCCTGTTAGTAAGAGAAAAACCCAGAGTTTCTGGAGTTTCTGTCTCATGTCAAGAGCCATGATATGGGACAGAAAGAAATATGAGTTTAGAAAACATCTTTGCTTTTCTTCATATCTATCATACTTTTCATTGAACATATCATGCCTTTCAGTGAATATGTATATATATGTCTATATGATTAATGCTTAAGTTTTTCATAATGAACAATGAGTTTTTCCTGAAGTGACATTTGAAGTTTCCAGGAAGAAGATGGGGCCCCATAACAACAACTCCACCTGGTTGATATGACGTCATGATACTGACAGCGCTACTACAAGACCTGCTTTGGGTACCAGCTGCACAAGACAGTTCCAACTTGGTTAGCTGAAATGGTGCACATCTTATACAACATTTTGGCCAGACCTGCACAAAATACTCAGAGACTATTGGCAATTTTAAAAGACATTGATCTTGAAATTTAACCATCATTTTACTTTCACAGGATCCCCCAGAAAGAACGTCGCCCCTATGACAGCTGGAAGTAATTTTAGAGGACGACGTCCCCTCTCCCAGTAAAGTTTGCCCTTGGGTTTAGGGACATCATTTAGGGGTTGATTATAATTAGTATACGATTGAGGGTTGGGGGAGGAATTTTATAAGCTCAGGGATCATTTTGAAAAAAAAAAAAAAAAAAAAAAAGAGGGATGATGGGATAATAGATTTGTAATTGTGAGTTACTGTTGTTAGACAAATATATTGGTATAGATTCTTGTATATTGATACAAAGTTAAATTGTATTGACTATTGTATGCATTCATGTTTCTACCTCTGTTTAAAACATTTTTTATGTAATGACATATATTGTATTGATATATATATATTGTATATATTTACCATATTGCAGTGTACATTTCTACCTCTGATTAAGATACTTATATAATGTTTGTGTATTGATATATATTTACCTACTGCAATGTATATTTATTTGTACATTGTTTATATTTGGAGGTCATTGTCCTCATTTGTTTCACAGTCGTTTATTGTCTTAGTCTTTAAGTTAGATAGATATTGAGAATTATATAGACTAATAGTCATCTAAGTTTGTCATTTATAATTAGACTAATCAGGTTCTTTAGATATATAGAGATTATACTCAGTATAGATAAATAATCTTCAACTTCTTCAAAGAGCTGTAGAAAATGGCCTTTAATCTAACTCAGAGTTTTGTGGTAGTGAGACACAATTGCTCCTGGCAACACCACTCTATTCCCGAGAGAATGTTGAGCATCAAAGACACTCCACCTGGAGCATTTCTTTTTGGCAGAACTGGCCTTGGGGCAAAGAAATGCCCGTACCTCAACCACCGACAAAGATACAGAGCATGCATCAATGGATAAAACAGGACTGTCTTATCCTGCCAAGACAGGGTAAGATAGTTTTGAAAAGTTGCTTGCCTTTGAAAATGGTGTGTCAGTTATGTTAGGCCTTAGCCAAAGTTGGTTGCTTCAACGCTGCTAATGTGACTTTGGGTGATTGCCTAGGTAGCTAGTTGTCTCTGTGATTTGTTGCATGTTTTGGAAGTTGTTTTACTGAACTTCCTAATTACCCAGGTAACATTATTTCCCTTCTCAGATCTTTGATGGGGTTGAAGACTATATAAATGTAGTTACTTTCTCTCATGACTTGGCCAAGTTATTTATTATACAAGACCTAAGCTAGTTAGAATAGGATATTTGTACTTATTGTATATAATTTCATAGTAGGTTTAGAACTCTCTTATTTAAACAGAAGGGGGAGGTGTTGCGGGAGGTCCTCCCACTACTCCAGCCTATCGCCGCTGAGATACCAGCCCCTTGGGGCGTGGTCTCTCTCCCTTTAAAAAAGCGGCCACTTCCCTCTCCTCTCTCTCTTCACTTCCTGCTCCGCCGGCGTCTAGACTCCTGGTCGCGTAGAGGGCTGTTGCCTGGGACAGTGATCTGTAAGTTTTTCCCCCTTAAATAAATATCACCCTATTAATCATAATCCCACATTGGTGTGGCATTGTTTGTGACTTACGCCTTCAAGATACAGGGGTTATTTCGATTTTTTTGTATCTGTGGTCGATTATATGGTCAGTTTTGAAGAAGGTTCCATGAGGTGCTGAGAAGATGCATTCTTTGTCTTTGGGTGAGATGTTCTGTGATATCTGTTATGTCCATTTGAGTCATATTTGTTAGTTCCATTATTTCCCTGTTAGGTTTCTATCTGGTAGACCTGTCCAGTGGTGAGAATGGGTATTGAAGTTTCAGACAGTTAATATGTTGGGTTTGATGTGTGATTTAAACTTTGGTAATTTTTTTTTTACAAATGTCAGTGTACTTGCATTTGTGTTTCATCTGCATTAGAATATTCAGGGCCTGTTGTAGTATGATAGCTGGGCTCTGGTGGTGCCATATTGCCATGGCTGTTGTTGTTTGTGTTCTTACACTGGTGCTTAGGTATCTGGTTGGGGGGTGATTATAGATCTAGATCCTGATTTCTGAGTTTGTTTTCGTCAGATGGGTGTTTTGATCCTTGGTTTTTGTTTTCTTTTTGGTCTTCTCATCGTTGTAGTCTGGATTTCTGACAGTCCAGTGTGCCCTCTGAACTAATAAGGCATCTCTGTCCCAGTTGGGAACTTGTCTACTGGTGGTTAGCTTGGCCTTTGGTGCAGTGGGGGGGGGTCTCTGTTCTGACTGGTGTGGCCTGTTCTTTTTGACTGCTGTTATCTGCACCTGTTTTTCCCGCTGGCGTGGTCTATACCTGAGCCACTGAAGTCTGCTCCTCAGACTGTATGGTCTGCATCTGAGTGCTGGGATTTCACCTGAGTTGTGGCCAGGGCCCTGCAGTGGTGCTGGATGACATAGGAGGTGGATGAACACAGGATGGGTCCTGGGGAACAAATCTGGAAAGTGGTGCAGCTCAGCTGTCAAGCAGGTCACTCACCTGTTTTTTAGACTGGTGTGCACTGTACCTGAGCTGATGAAGTCTGCAGGAGTTGGGGGAAAGGGCTGGCTGTGAGGAGGATGATCAAGTGGGAAGACTTGGGCAGTGCAATGGGTCTTGAGGGAATAGGTTCCAGGCCATGGGGGCAGTCCAGCTGTCAGGCCTATTATTCACCTGCTCCTTGAACTGATGTGGCTAACAGCCAAGCAGCGAACTTCTGAGAGAATTGGGGGGATGCAGAGTCCAGCAGGGCTGCTGTTCTTCAGTCTGGTTTGGACTATATGATGGAGTCTGCTGGAGTTGAAGCCTACCTAAACATTTGTCAGTTACCGTTATCCTTTGAAAAACCAGGTTTACTTTGGCTTGTCTTATACTGCCTTTCCAGTTTCTAGTTCATTAACGTTGGTCTGATCCTAATTTATTTATTTATTAAAGATTTCTGTCTCTTCCCCTCCACCGCCTCCCATTTCCCTCCCCCTCCCCCAATTAAATCCCCCTCCCTCACCAGCCCAAAGAGCAATCAGGGTTCCCTGCCCTGTGGGAAACCAGACTCGCTGAACATAGCGGACAATGAGGACTACTGAGAACTCAAGAACAATGGCAATGGGTTTTTGATCCTACTGCACATACTGGCTTTGTGAGAGCCTAGGCAGTTTGGATGCTCACCTTCCTATTTTATTTTTTATATTAACTTTGTGTTTATTTTACCCTGCCCTAGTTACTTGAGTTGTAGTAGTATCAAGATGGTTGAGAGCTTTCCTTTTTTTTTTTTGATTTTTTTTTTTTTGGCAAAGACTTTTCAAACTTTAAATTAAAAAATTCTCACACAGAAGATCCAAAACTTATTTGAGGAAATACTAAAGTAAAATGTTAAAAACCAAGCAAACCAACGAAACCAAACCAATCAGACCCCAAATGACAAAAATAGATGTATCCTCCAAAAAAATCTGCTCTAGACTATCAAGTCATTCATGGCTATTCAGTATTAAGAGCATGAGTTGGCACAACAAAGCATTAAAAAAAAGAAGTCAGGATACTGCCATTCCATTGCTGGCCCACTTCCTTGGTGGCCAGTGCTGTCCACTACAGTGTCTGGTCCCTCCACCTTCTGCAGACCACCAGGCCTTTAAAGTTCTTCCTTGGTCCTGCTCTTCTTTGTGGCATGTTCATCTATAAACTTGCTCAAATGCTCCAGATCTCTGTCTCCACCCTCTAACTTAATTGGGTTCTTTTTGTCCCCACTGGGGGCAAAATAGATGGTGGGGAAGCCCTCCACCTTATATCGGTCGTTGGTGATGTCATTGGCAGTAGCATCCATCTTGGCGATGACCAAGTTCTTCTGGCCCTTGTATTTCTTGCCTAGGTTAGTGTAGATGGGCTCTAGCTGCTTGCAGTGCCCGCACCAGGGTGCATAGAATTCAATGAGGACATCCTTTTTGGGGTCTATCACGATGGCATCAAAGGTCTTTCCCACCACCACCTTGACTGGTCCCTTGTTGTTCTTGGGTACTGGCTGTGATTTGATGACTGGCTTCAGTTTTCCTTTTTTAAAGGCTGTGACAAACTCCCGGAGAGTGTCTGAATCAAACTCCTCCGGCTCCATGGCAAACTTCTTCCCACTCTCAGCTAGGATGGCTGCATTGACGTCCTCTCCACTCTCGCTGAGCCCCAGGTCCTTCACCTCTGTGGCATAGTCTTCCTCGTCAGCAATGGCAAAGGTGTACTCAGGGAAGTCCTTGGCCACCTCCAGGACTTTGTTACGCCAAAACTGAGTAGCAGTTCTGTAATCAAAGCTGAAATCCACACTGTAGTATACAACCACCAGGGGGCGCTTGGTGTACCGCTTGGAGTCATTAGAGGTTTTCCGATGGCCCACCAGGGGCAAGGAGTGCTTCACCACGTATTCTTTAATGTCTGACGCCTCTGTGGAGCCCTGAACATCCATCACATTGCTCCTGGGCTCATACTTCGACTGGAATTTCTCAGGCTGCATCAACACCAACTTTCCCATGGAGACTTTCAAGAACTTAGCTATTTCAGTGCTGAAAGTGTGGTGAAATTTGTAATCTTCTCTCAAGGTGTTAGCAGCATTCTGATACTGCAGGTAGGCTGGGTCACTGTTTCCCTGAAAGACCCCAATGATGACGACATCATCTCCATCCTTCAGGAACTCCTGGACCTGCTTCAGGGTCAGAATCTCCTTTGAGAGAGGCCCAGATTGCTCAATCATGTAGTCAACAATTCCATATTTCTCTCGTGGCCCATTGTAGTCAAAAGGCCTTCCTTTCCGGAAAATTTTCAAAGTGGGGTAGCCAGAGACATCAAACCTCTTGGCCAAGTCGGTCTGTTCAGTAGCATCAACTTTGGCTAAGGGAATTGGGGGAGAGCGCTTGCTGAGCTCCTTGGCTGCCTTCTCATATTCAGGGGCAAGTTTCTTGCAGTGGCCACACCATGGGGCATAGAACTCCACCAGAATGATGTCTGCATTATTCACAACATCGTCAAAGTTATCTTTAGTCAAGGAAAGCGTGACTTTGGGTGGAGGTGTCCAGTCGAGCTGGGAAACTTCTCTGACTTTGGCAACAATTTCTTCCTGGGTCCTAGAGCCCTCATAGTCAACAGCCTGTCCCTTCTTCAGGATCTTGATGGTGGGATAACCACTCACATCAAATCTGCTTGCCAACATGGATGCTGAGGTTGCATCAATCTTAGCAACAACAATGGGAGGATCGTTATCCTTCAGGGTGCTGGCGATTTTCTCATACTCTGGAGCAAACTGTTTGCAATGTCCACACCACGGTGCATAGAACTCCAGTAGCACTGTATCTTTGTCAGCCACAAAGTTATCAAAATTTGCATCATTTAAGACCAAAACACCATTTTCTTCCTTAACTTCCAAGTCATCTTCCTCCTCTTCATCTTCCTCCTCCTCTTCATCCTCAATGGCATTTTCTGTATCTGAAGCATCTTCCTGCGCATCTTCAGCGCTCGCCGCAGCCAGCAGCTGTGTCAACGCCAAGAGCAGGACCAGCAGCCAGGCTTTCTGGAGCTTCATGGTGGGGTGCGGAGGGAGGCCTGCAGGCACGGACTAGCAGCCAGGCTTTCTGGAGCTTCATGGTGGGGTGCGGAGGGAGGCCTGCAGGCACCGGCCACCTCCGAGCTCTCACCGACCTCCCGAGCGACGCGGGAGCGCAGCAAAACCTCGAGAGCTTTCCTTTTAAATGTAGTCTCTTACTGCTGTAAATGTTCTTCTTAGAACTACCGTGGGATTCAAATCCCATTAGATTTCAAATATTGTGTTGCCATTTTTATTTTTCTCAATTCATTAGACTTAAAATGCGGTGTTGCCATTTAATTTTCTCAATATCCCTTTTTATTTTCTTTCTTGTCCCCTTGGTCATTTAGTTCCAAATTTGTGAATTTCTCTAAATTCTTAGTGTTGCCAATTCCTGTGCCACTGTGTCCAGAAAATATGTTTGATATGAGTCTTATCTTTTGAAGTATATAGAACTTTTGTGCCCTTCCTGTAGTGTATTCCACATATGCATGAAAATAATATGTATTGTACTGCTATTGGACAGAATGCTTATATATTTGTGTTAGGTCTATTTTACTTACATTTACTAAAAAATCCTGTTTCCTTATAGCTTCTCTGGATGATCAATCCTTACTTGTATTTCTGCTTCTCTTTTTTTATATTTGTTAATATCTGCTTTATACATTTAATTGCTTCCATGTTGGCTATATATATTTGCAATTTATATATCCTCTCTCTTTAAGCAATTGATCGTGAATTTATTACAAGACAATGATAACACACTCAAAGGGTAAGTGTAGGTGTCTTAGTTAGGGTTTCTATTGCTGTGAAGAGACATCATGACCTCTTATAAACAAAAAATGTTTGATTGAGGTGGTGGCTTATAGTTTCAGAGATTTAGTTTAATATCGTCATGGTGGGGAGTGTGACTGCATGCAGGCAGACACAGTGTTGAAGAAGCATCTGGTACATCATACATCTTGACATGCAGGCAACAGGAAGTGGTCCAACATGCTGGGTGTGGCTTGAGCCTATATGAGACCTCAAAACCTGCCTCTACCGTAACAGACTTCCTTCAACATGGTCACACCCACACCAACAAAGCCATCCCTCCTGCTAGTGCCATTCCCTTTGGGGGCCATTTTCTTTCAAACCACCACAGTAGGGTTTTTTTTCAAACAGCAAGTTTTTATTACAATATACTCTGATTATGCTTTTCCCTCTCCCAGTACCTTCTAGGTCCTCCCCACCTTCATACCAACCCAACTACCCTTCCTTCCTTCCTTCCTTCCTTCCTTCCTTCCTTCCTTTCTTTCTTTCTTTCTTTCTTTCTTTCTTTCTTTCTTTCTTTCTTTCTTTCTCTGTCTCTCTTTAGAAAATTAACAGGCAAACAAAAAATAAGCAAGTAAGCAAAAAAAAAAGAACCTAAACCCCATAAGGCACACTCATACACACACATATCATGAAAAGGACTAAATCAAAGACCATAATATACAAGAAAAGACCAATAAGAGACACATCCCAGAGATGTTGGATAGTTCTTTTTGTGGGTTCAGCTTTGATGGAGAAGAGGTGAGGAATTCCAAGAATGGATTGAGACTTTCCTGTAATAGATGTTACCCTCCTTATCTGTCCCTTTTTGGGAATTTTCAGATGTGGATAAAATCAGACATGACAGGGTAGACAATTTTGCATTGCTAATGATATGGAGCTGCCAATATAATGAAGTGAAGGGCAATTTGTCTTCTCAGTTGGCTATTTTGGTATCATCTGGTTTGGGGTGGTTTTATGTCTTTACTGTTTGCTTATTCGAATGATGTGCTGCTGTAGTACAACGCTACAGTTATATTAACCTTTAGCCATTAGCCACCTACATCTTTCCGCTCTGTGCCTATCTAGCTTATTTCTTCTCTTGGAGACTCCCATTCCTCAGTCTTGAGGGGTGAATGACTCCCAGCTGACACTGTGCTGTTGACTCTACCTATTAAGAGCAATGCAATCTGACTCTGATCCATGACAGCCAGAGGTGGTACAGGTGCCTTTGAAATCTTACAGGACCATCTTTTTTAGCATGGGATTGTTGGTCTGAAAGATTTGTATTTTACAATAGAAAAAATGTAGAGACCAAATATGAGGAACAGAATAATAGTTACCAGGGGCTTACGAATGATAGAAACTAGGTTAGACCTTAGAGGCAAGACAATTTTTATTGCTGTCCAAATGGTGTTTATATTACTTTAAAATAATCTAGACATTTTGTCCTAGAGCAAGAAATATGGTAAATCATAATGCATAGCAAAGAAAGAAATGTAGCCTGTGATGAAGCCAAATGAAGATATTTATCTTCTTGTTTGACTATTAGCTCTTTAAATAGCACAGACACCTTGGAGTAACCTCTATTATAGGGCTCACTTCTCAGGCTCTGATCTCCACTTTGTAGCACTAAAGATAGTTCTTGGTGATTATTGGCTTCAGATAACCCAAACATACATCCCAAACCAAGATAGATAACAGAAAGTTTGTTTACATAATTGAAAATACACTTAACTGTATGTTAAAATATCTTAATGGTAGTGTTAAGAAGGGCTGAATGATACATTATGGTGAAGGCTAGCTGTACTGGATTTTTTATGGCTCTTGGTTAAAACAACAGAGGTGTGTCAAGAAACGTTTAGAAACTGTTGGCTTTTCTCCCTGAATGCTATATCCATGGATATCTTTTATTATTTTTGAGAAACTCTTGTAACAACTGTTATAGTGCATACTGAGAGCCCTCTTTCAGATCTAGTTTGCCTCTTTTAGTTTTTTATTATTGTTACCAATTAGTTTGTTTATTGGCTATACTTTTCTGTTCAATGTTTAAGACAATGTATGTGTCTAAAATTATCTTTTTCTTCATTATTTTACTGTTAAGTTTGATTGAAGCTTCTTTAACTTTTTTCTATCAGATGCATCAGTTTCATTATCTACTGCGATAAAATACATATTCAGTGTTTATACATCTTCTCTGTTCAAGAGGATGGGTGTCTTAGTAGAACTGTAGGCTACGAGTCCTGGCTGACCTTGGAGAGTAAGAATCATAATATAAACTGTCTTCTTAGCCCCTTTATCCTCTTTGACCTCCAGATTTGATTGTTAAATGTCCATAGAATCAGTCACCAGTCTTGAGGAGGAAGTAGTAGGTTTTAATTAATGCAATAAGCTCTCAGATATATAAATATTTTGGAACACACATATGGTGTTAAATATGCCACAGTGACCTAAAATAATAGTTGCTTAATTAACTAAGAAATGATTTTAAAGACCTTAAAACAGAGACTTAAATAAATCCTAACTTTGTTAAGACATAGTTGTCTTCAAATGGATTGTTTTCAGTGGAGATACACTTTTACCTAAGAGTGCTCATTAGTGGAGTATGTTGTTTGTTTCCAATGACAGAACATATTATACTGCCCAAAAAGTTCTACCATCTGAGGTCAATGTTGAAGGACTGCAGTGGTTCTCATCAGCCAAGGCTGTTTTTGTGTTTAATATAACTGATGTCTTTGTTACTATAGTTCTGTAGTATAATTTAAATTCAGGTATTGTGGTACTACCAGGATTGTTCTTTCTGTTTATTTTCTAGCTATTCAGAGTCATTTACGATTCAGTATGAATTTTAGGATTGTTATGTTTTGCTCTGTAAAGGTTGCGATTCAAATTTTGATGGAGATTGTATTGAACTATCAGCAAGATAACAATTTTCACATTAATTCTGCCAACACAAGGCATGGGGGAATCTTTCAATCATCTGATGTCTTCTTCAATTTCTTCAGTGTTTTGACATTTTAGTTGCAGAGGTCTTTAATTTTCTTAATAGTATAATGCCTAGATCTTTCCTTTTTAAAAACAGTTGTGAATGGCATATTTTCTTGTCTACTGAGAATTGCTAGCTTGACTTTGTTTGAGGGATACCAAATAACAATAATTAGCAGTTCTCAGTTAATTCTTGTAGATAGTCAACACAAGATTGCAGATTGCCCTCTACTCTTGGTATTTTTACACTATGGTCACTTGGTCACTTTATATCTATGTTGTGTTCCTGACTGCTTACTCTGTGTACTTCAACTCTAACATCAGTACCAACTAAAATAGTAGTGGGAGACTACAATCTTTAGATAGATTTCTTGAACTGAAAATAAACAAACTTCAGTGTTAACCTAAATCAGTGGTCAATTTAATGTAACAGGAATCTTCATCCAATGCTATAGAGTACATATTTATCTCAGTGGCATAGAACATCTTTAAAATGGTGTACTTTATATGGTAAAAAGCAACTCTCAACTAAAGAACCAAAATACTTTTTATGTATTATTACATTGTAGTAGAATAAAACTAGAAATCTACAGCAAGAAGAACCCTAAAAAAAGCACAATACTCTCTCTCCTTCTGCTCCTGATTTGGACCTTGAGATTTCAGTCCGGTGCTCCAATGTGGGTCTCTGTCTCTGTCTCCTTTCATCGCCTGATGAAGGTTAATATTCAGGAGGATGCCTATATGTTTGTCTTTGTATTCACCTTCTTATTTAGCTTCTCTAGGATCACGAATTATAGGCTCAATGTCCTTTATTTATGGCTAGAAACCAAATATGAGTGAGTGCATCCCATGTTCCTCTTTTTGGGTCTGGCTTACCTCACTCAGGATAGTGTTTTCTATTTCCATCCATTTGTATTGCTTTCACATGACACATGCTCACTATTTTAAGGTTTTTGAGACAAGGTCTTACTTTGTGGCCCTATATGTCTTGGACTCACTAAACATACCAGGCTAGCCTCTAATTTGTGACACCCTTCCTGTCTCTGCTTCTCAGGTGCTGCAACTACAGGTGTGTGCCACCACCACTACGTTTCTGCATTTAAAAAAAAGCACTTTCGGGGATCATTGGCTTGATTTGGCCCAGCAGTCAATCACTTGCCTAGTAAATGCAAGGTCCTGTTTCAATACTCTTTTAAGGATAGTTTAAAAATTAGTTTTGGTTATTGGTTTGTGTATAAGTGTGTGTTCATGCCACAGCAGGTGTTTGGAGGTCAGAGGACAACCTGTGGGAACTGATATTCTCCCTGCACCATGTGGGTCTTAGGCATTAACTGCAGTTTTTCAGACTTGCCAGTAAGTGCCTTTTATCCACTGAGCCATGGCAGCAGCCCCAATACACTTTTTGAATAAGACAACATAATATGTAATTTCAATTTTGGTAGATAATTTTTCCAGATATCTCTTGTTTTTCTATAGTTGTTTCATCCTCAATTCATACTGTTTTTTTGTTTGCTATGCGCTATTTTAAAAGCAGATGTATATTTATCTTTTAAAAATGATATAACATTCCCTCTAGTCAACTTACCTGATCTAATAGTTGCTATCTACCTCAGCTATACAATTCTAAGGTACCATTTTAATTTTCCCATTATCCCGAAGAACCTGAAAAATATTGAAATCAAGCCCAACAGTTTTTATCACCATTCTACCTTCCAAATTATCTATGACATATTCTGAGTCCATTATCACAGCTCATTTATAGTGTCTTTGCCCACTACTCACTGTTTTCCTGACTCCCTTATCTCTCTCTTTGTCTACCTTATGTTCTACAGGCTAGCATTGAGACAATATCTTTTCTAGTACTCATGACCTGTTTTTTTAAATTTTAGTTTCTTACTTTTTGAGAATTTAATGAATGACTACTGCCTTTATATCATTTCCACCTCTTCTTCCCTACCTCCAACTCCTCCTATGGCTTTCCACTCCTTCCATAATTATTGTTATGCACATTACATTAACCACACACTCACACTCACACACACACACACACACACACACACACACACACACACACACACTACTGAGTTCACTTAGTGTTACTTGTATGTATGCCTGCTTATGACTGACTGCTTGGGATTAGAAAACCTATCAAGTGGCTCTTCCATAGAGAAAACTGTTTCTTTCTTTCTCAGCAGCCATTGATTTCTTATAAATCTAGGGGTTGGGGCCTTGTGAAACTTCCTCTATCTGCACTGGCATGTCAGTGCTGTCATTATGCAGGTCTTGCTTGGGCAACCATATTGTTGAGAAGTAGCCCTGTACCAGAAATGTAAATGTTTGAAGGGAAGATTGACATCATTTTAAATTCCCAGAGCCACATTTCTAAGAAAGAGGGAAAATAACAGTTACATGAGGATTTCCAGTGATGGCAATTAAGTCATAATAAAATGACACTGAAATAATTGGATTTTATACAAGAGCTCTGCCTTTCCATGTTTTGGTTTCCATGGCTATAGTGGTAGAGCACTGTATTGATGATGTCACTCATGATAAAATAATGGACACTGGAAGAGTTGTTCCTGTGAGTTCAATGTCTTTTCAACTCGGCCTGCAGATATGTTTTTAAGGAAATTGTGTATCTTTCTTCCTTCGAGACCACTGAAAGTCAACACCAAGTTTTACAACTCAGACAAGGATGACTTCTTTCTTGAAGTTCAGATTCAAAACATTTCGCCTTCAACAGTGTTTATACGAAAAGTTTCCTTGGAGCTCCCTGAAATGTACACAGAAGAAGCATTAAATACTCTCAACCCGGATGGAGAAGATGAGTGTACATTTGGAACCAGAACATTTTTGCAGGAAACAGAAGGACGCCATTACTTATATCACCTGCGGGTCAAGGAGGACTATTTAGAGAAAGCGAGAAAGCTTAGTGGACTAATAGAAATGGGAAAGTTAGAGATCGTGTGGAAGTGGGAACTTGGCGAAATCGCAATGCTACACACAGTCCCACTTGAAAGAGAAGCTCGCAGTTCTGGAGAACTGAAGCTGTCTTTGGAGAAAATTCCAGATACTGTAACCCATGAAGAACCTTTTCAAATTTCCTGCAAGATAACAAATTATACTGATAAGAAAATGAAACTGGTTCTGAAAATGCATGATACAACTTCTGTTCGTTGGTGTGGATGTTCAGGAAGAAGCCTTGGTAAGTTGAAGCCAGGCTCATCTCTGTCATTTACCCTGACACTACTGTGCTTACAGCTAGGCCTGAGGAAGATCTCCGGCATACAGATAATAGACACAGTTTTAAAGACCAAATATTGCTATGATGGTGTTGCAGAAGTCTGCGTAGTACCTTCCGTGATGAAAATGGGAAGCTGAAGGTGAGACTTCCAGTGTGATAGTTTTCAAGAAGTTTCCCAGAAACACTTTAACTCTTGTATCAGCCAAAAAGTGATCAACTAACAAGTATGAAGAAAGATTATTTCTGTTGAGACTGTTTCTACCTCTCAAAATTAAACAATTGCTGTTTTCAAAATCAATCTGCCAGTGTTGGTTTTATGTGAGGTGCCGCGTCAGTTTTGATCTGGAGTTTGACGTAATGTCCAGTTCTCACTTTCTCCCCCCCACTTAGAAGGTATCTCTCAGGGCGTGCTGCCTGGGGTTGAATAGGGAATACACATGACTTGAAATTGTCCTTCCTTCATCATTTCTATGCTCTACTTTCTCCCTATATGTCCCCATGTCTTGTGAAGGTATTTTCCTGTGTGAATTGATGTTTGACTTGATGTTCCTGTGGCAGGAAAGACAAAGGAAGGTCCTATTCCATGTCTCCATGATGTGACCCTGAAGTAAATTAAGCTATACACTGTTGTAAGGAGATTTCTTGTTGGTTCCTGGCTGCTCAGCCCCGAAATAACCACACAGAAACTGTATTAATTAAATCACTGTTTGGCTCATTAGCTATAGCTTCTTATTGGCTAACTCTTACATCTTAATTTTACCCATTTCTATTAATCAGTGCATCACCATGAGGTCGTGGCCTACCAGCCAAGTTTCAGCATGTCTGTCTCCAGCGGTGGCTCCATGGCTTCACTCTACTCTGCCTTTCTTTCTCCCAGCATTCAGTTTAGTTTTCCCTGCCTACCTTTGTTTTACCCTATCAGGCCAAGCCAGTTTCTTTATTCACCAATGGTATTCACAGCATACAGTGGGGAGTCCTACATCAATATACTTCTTTATAAAAGAATTATTTTGAATATAGTTGGTTATACTTTCAAGGAATGCAAATTTTCTTGACAAAGTTTATTAGGTGCTGGAATTAGAAGTACAGCACTGACAAGAAACTCCTGGTAGACCTGGGATATAGAAAATTCATGAAAACCTGGTAGGTTATTTTTCTGTTTATTTCCTTTTTGGACCAGGCATTGGCAATAGAGGACTGATTCTCACTTAAATTCAAACTTCTATGCAAATTAGTATGTTGACAAAGGAACCTGTATTGCATGACTCAGTCCCATTCTCTGAATCATCAAAATTCCAGACAGAAATTTATATCTCTTTATAAATAAACTGTTTTTATCTAAAAAATTATTACTATATCTTTGTTTGTAATTCAAAATACTGTAATTCCTTATGTAATGGAATTAGGTATACCAAAGATCTAATGATTTGTGACCCACTTAACTCATTTCTCCAAACAGCACTGTGATATAGCTGTCCCCTGCTGTGGGAGCAATAACTGTTGTTGTATTATGGTACCACATTTTTGTTTTGTTTTGTTTTTGTCATTGTTTTTCAAAATAGGGTTTTTCTGCATAGCCCTGGTTGCCCTGGAACTCATTCTGGAGATCAGGATGGACTTAAACTCACAGAGATTTGCCTTCCTCTTCCTCCCAAGTGCTGGTATTAAAAGTGACTATGGTACCATGTTTTAAATTTATTTTTAAATAACATTTTTATGTTTTGAAGGTTTCATATATTGGTACAATGAATTTTGGTAATATTCATTTGCTACACCTCCCTCTCATTCTTCTTGGTGTCTCCAGTTCCATCCCCCCAACATCATGCCCTCTTTTTAAAAGGTAAATCTTTAATATTCATATATGCATGTAATGTATTTTACTCTAATTCACCATCATTTCTCAGTTCTCACCAGTGAAGCTTCTTTAGGAGGTAGATGTGAATTAACACAGATGCACAACTGTTCAAGATGCAGAGAATGAGAAACTGGAGTGCTTAGCTCTGAATGGCATAAGCAATAAGCAATACAGAAAGAATTTGTTTTATTTCTAAATGAGCCAGGAGATAGAGTCGATTTAGCAACATTTTTGCTATTTCTGCAGATAATGTTCTCATGTTAAAAAATTATTGTTTATTTAATAAAATAGTAATAGTTGACAGATACTTCAGAGAAAATTTAATTACCAAAGAAGGCAAAACCCCCAAATTGTTTAGATCACAGCTTTTCTTTCTATGAACATATAGCAAACCAAATAAGTTTATAATCTGAAGCCAATAATGTGTCAAATGATTTGTTTTTCAGAAGGAAAACTAGGATATGAATAGCATATAGTAGGAATGAAAACAAATATCTTTCTGCATTGCTTATTGCTTGATATATTAATATGCTTATTTTAATTGGTTTTCATAATTATTCTTTACATACCACAATTATAACCTTAGAGTACACTGGATTCTTTTTGTATAATTATTCTTACCAGTAACTTCCTTACCTCCATTTTTTATTTTTAATATTTCATTCTCTTTTTTGTTGTTAATGATCCTTTGTTGTTTGTTTTTTGAGAAAGTCTCACATAGCTCAGGCTGACCTTCCTACTTGCTATGTAAGAGAGGCTGATCTTGAACTCCTTACCCTGTTACTTCTACCGGCCCAGCACTGGAATTTGAAGTGTGTGCCACCATTCCAGGCATGGCTTCAGTTTGAAGAATTTCTTTTAGCATTTCTTGTAGAACAGGTATGGTGGAGATTTGCTCTTTCAGTTTTTGTTTGCCTGAAAAAAATCTTTGTCACCCCTTCATTTCTTTAAAAAAAGGCTTCCCTGGACACAGCTTTCTCAATTGGCAGGATATTTCTTTCTTCAGTACTGTGCAACTCTTATGCCACTCTCTACTGACCTGTGCAGTATCTGCCAAGAAATATGTTGTTGTAAGAATTAGATATCATTATCTGTTGTTTCTTTTCTCTTGTGGCTTTGAGTAATCTTTCACTATTTTTGCTATTATTTTCCTGCTCTTAATTTTTTCTTATACTGAAAATAGATTCTTTTCTTGTATAATATATTCTGATTATAGTTTCCCCTTCTACTTCTCCCAGTTCCTCCTCACCTCTCCTCCCCTCTGAACCCACTCCCTTTATGTCTCCCATTAGAAAAGAACAGGTTTATAATAGATAACAACAAAATATAGCAAAATAAAATATAAGATGAAACAAAAACTATCATATTAAAGTTGGACATGGCAACCCAACCAGAGGAAAGGAATCCCAAGAGCAGGTACAAGAGTCAGAGACTGCCTTGTTCTCACAATCAGTAGTATTGTAAAAATACTAAGCTAATACTTTTAATATATATGCAGAGTATATGTAGGCCCATGTAGGCCCTGTGCTCACTACATCAGTTTTTGTAAGCTTGTATATGCCTTGCTTGGTTGATTCAGAGGGCTTTGTCCTCCTGGTGTCTTCCATTTGCTCTAGGTCTTACAAGTTCCACAGGATTCCCTGAAGGGAGGAATTTGATGGAGACCTCTCATTTAGACTCTCTCCCTCCATGTAGTGTCTGGCTGTGTGTCTCTGCATCTGTTCCCGTCTGCTGCCTGAGGAAGCCTCTCTGATGATAAGGCACTGGTCTATGAGTACAGCAGAATATCATTAGGAGTTATTTTAGTGATACTTTTTTCTTTTATATACACATCTCAGTTCCCTCTCCCTCCCCTCCTCCCGCTCCCCCTACCCCATCCCCTTCCAGTCCTCAGAGAGGGTGAGGCCTCACATGGGGTGTCAACAAAGTCTGTCATATCACTTGAGGCAGGATCAAACTCTTCTCCCTGTATCTAGGCTGAGTAAGGTATCCGTCCCTCCTGACTCCCTGAAAAGCCTTGACACTCGTTGGTGTTCAATGTCTCCTGCACACTGAAGGGTTATATTTTTACCATCTGCCTTTGCATGTGCCTGTCTTCCCTTAAATTCTAACAGGCTGCTTGATTTCTCTAAGATATTTCTGCCATTTTAGCACTAGATTCTACCGTTCGGTTTCCTGTCTGTTATGGTGTGTTCTTACTATTTTGGCACTAGAGGGCAACCCAAGCTCAGATTTTTTCCCTAAATCTGCCATTGATTGGCTTTGCAGCATGAATTCCAGGAGCACATTAGAGATAATCCACCCTAATAACCAATTTCCTGTTACATAGGCAGGCCAAAATATGCCATTCACCATCATAGAGCGTCTCAAGCATTGTGACATAACCTACTTAGGATAAATGCTTAATGTTTGTCTGATTCAACTTTCTTCTGCCATGAGATCAGTAAGGTCTTAGCTATCATATGCTTTCTCAGCCCAGAGTTTAGAGTTAGGGTGATAGCAGAGCCACAGTTGATCTAACAGGAATGTGTGATCTGAACAAGAAATGAATGTTACAGATAAATTATTGATTTTTTATAATTTAGTAAAGCTTAGTGGAACTTGACTAATACAACTACTTTCACCAGTTTTAATGAATTAGCAAGTGTTTTCATCCACTTTGTTGTTCTGGAATTAATAAA
The DNA here is from genome assembly GCF_037038515.1 of Microtus pennsylvanicus. NCBI lineage: Eukaryota > Metazoa > Chordata > Mammalia > Rodentia > Cricetidae > Microtus > Microtus pennsylvanicus. Next base: position 82,090,445 of record NC_134601.1, on the reverse strand, counting down.
TACCTCAATCTTTTTATTCTTTCTTGTTATATTTATTTTATCTATCATATTTCTTCTATCTTATATTATCATTACTATATTTTATGCTGTTTTATGATTTTATGTTGTCAAATATCAGTCATTGTTATTAAATTTTGTGGCTTCATATTATTTAATAGAACAAACCTTTCCACAAGCCTTAGCTATACAAATATATATATTTGTTTTTTTTGTTATCTAGCATATATTAATTAAGTGTAATAGCAGGTTACAGTATGACATTTTCATACATGTATCTTAATCATGTTCGCCACCCTAACTACACTGTCTGTCCGCTTCTCACTCACACCGATCCCCTTCTTTCCGACTAATCCCCTATTAATCTTTTTCAATGATTCCCATTAGTTTCATTAGGCTTGCTTACAGGTTCATAGGTGTGGAGTACTTTACAAAAGTGTGGGCAACTTACCAGTGATTACACTGAGGAAAATGACTCTTCCTTTCCCACCAACCATTAACTGCCTTGGGGGAGGGTTGGGGCCTCATTTGCTCCATTTTTGGTGGAATATTGATGGAGCAGATCAATCAGGTACAAGTCCCAGCTGTCTAATCACAGCTGCTGTGAACTCAAGGATGCAATGACTGTGTCAAGCCCAGAGGACAGTGTTCAATAACATTCCACTCGTTCCTCCAGCTCTTCCATTTCTCCCACCTCCCTTCTGCGATGTTCCCTGAGCCTTGGAGGGGGTATCACAGATGTCCTATTTCTGGCTGGGCATTCAATAGTTATTCATTCTCGTAACTTTGACCAGTTACATGTTTATGCAGTTGCTGTTCTAGGTGCAAAAAGAAGTTTCTCTAACATAGGTTGACAGCCACACTAATCTGTGGACATAAATGTAATCATTGAGAAAGCAAGATGAAAGGTCACATTATGTTCAATAATAAGAACAACTGCAGTTACTATCCCACTAGGAACTATAACTTCCCCAGCCTGGCCTTTTGACATACCAGATGTGTATTCCGTACTTTGGAATGGGCCTCAAATTGATTCAGAATGTGGTTTGTTACCATCTTAGTTACTTTCTTGGGTTATAGCCCATCCTAGTTGTGAAGAAATGAAATCAGGCAGGAAAAACATGGTAGCAGAAGCAGGAAGGTGGTTGGTTATATTGTTGCCACACTCAGGAAGCAAAAAGTGAACAAGAAGTGGGGCTAGGCTCACTAGTCTCAAACCATGTACTCACCTCCTCTAGTGAGGCTCCACCTCCTAAAGGTTCTACAACCTTCTCAAGCAGTTTTCTCATCTGGGTACAAAGTATCCAAACGTGAGACTATGAGAAACTTTTCACATTCACCACAGCATTTAGTCCCTGCCTCCACAGGCTCATGGCCTTCTGCTGATTCGAAATGCCTTCAGCCCAAACTTCAAAAGTCCCCATAGTCTTTGATAGTTTCAGCACTGTTCAAAGATCAAAGTCTCTTCTGAGACTCAAGGAAATCTCTTAGCTGTGACCCTGTGCAAAAAAAGTACATGCTTTCAGTGTACAATGACACAGAGTAAACATTTCTATTCAAAATGGGAGGAATGGAGTTGAATAGTAAAGAAAGATCTGATCAAAGCAAAACCAAAACATAGCAGGAAAAACACCAAATTCTGCAACTCCATATCCAGCATCTGAGACTCAGTAGAATCTTCTTAGCTCCAAAGAGCTTAGGTAGTTCTGTCTCTCCATCTCTGCTGCCTATAGCTCATGCAGCTCTTTTAGGGAAGACCCACACGGTGTATGCAACTTTATTCAGTGGAACTCACAAGGTTCTGGCTCCTCCAGTATCCTGGGGTCTCTAATGCAATTTAGGGGTTACCTTCACCGCTTTATCCAATTGCTTATCAGGGCCGCCTTACAGGTAGGTACACTAATCCCAACACACATTGCTTGGCTCTCAGTAGCTCTCTAGGACCATGGTACAAGAATCACAACTCCCTCAATCAGAGCCAGTACCCCAATAGTCAACACTGCCAAGTTCTACTGCAACCTGAAGGTGGACCTACTTCCCATTGGATCACAGTTGTGTCAACTTCTGTGTGTTAATTCTGAGAAATACTCCCTTGGGTGTTTGCTTCCCAGAAGCAGAAAGCCCCTTTAGTATTCTGAGCTAGGTAAGAGGGTCTGAATTAGTTACTTTTCTGTCATTGTGATAAGCACCACGACCACAAACAACTTATAGAACAGTTTATTTTCGTTTACAGTTCCAGAAGGATAAGAGCCAGTCATGGTAAGAAAGTATGAGAACAAATGGCAGGCATGGTGGTAGGAACAGGATACTGAGAGCTCATATTTTTTATTGCAAGTACAAAGTAGAAAGAGTGACCTGCAAGTGACATGAGGCTTTTCATACCAAAGCCCACCTACTTTTATGTACCAGCAAGGCTGCAGCATCTAAACCTCCTAAACAATGCCACCAAATGACAAACAAGTGTTCACATACAGGAGTCTGGGGAGGGGCATTCTCATTCAAACCACTACAGGGTTTTGCCATTTCATTTTGATAGCCACAGAGGAGTCAATCCTCCTCTTCCACTACAGTTTCTGGGGACTGAACTCAGCTTCCTTTGTAGTAATAAAGTATTTTAGACTACTTTTATCATGGATTTGTTTCCCTTCAACTATGACAGGGTTTTGCTGTGGTATAGTAGCCTGGTTGGCAGCTGTGGCATTTCAAGTTTTTTTTAGAAATCAACTTTTGGTGTGATGGGCCTGGCTTTATATGTGACTTAGTGCTTCTCTCTTGCAGCTTTCTGGTTTTTTTTGTATATTTAGCCCTTTAAGTGCAGTAAATGTGGGGAGCTCTTTTTTGTCTCATACTTTTGTGTTCTATATGCCTCTCATATTTGGATGAGCACCTCTTTTAATAGATTTGAAATTTTTGTTACTATATGGCTAAAATATTTTCTATTAATGTGGAATTCTTTTATGCGTACAACTTATAGATTTTTGTATTTTCATGGTGTCCCAAAGATTTTACATGTTTCATTAATGTGTTTCTTATCTATCTTTGTTCCAATTAATTTATCTTGTCTTCAAGCCCTTGTATTCTCTCCCCCCACGATCCATTCTGAGGATTTCTTAATAATAGCTCTTTATTGAATTACATTTTCACATGTTGTATTAAAATCTTTTTTCATTCAGATGTTTTTGTTCTTTTAAATTTCATCCAGAAACTTATGTCCTCTTTTATTTTTAGCAGATTTGTTATCATTCTTTTTAATTCTTTGTAATTTCACTTAATTTGCTACCATTTGGGCCATTACTGTGGAATGGCACATTTTGGGAGGAGATATGTTTTGTCTTGTTTTTTTTTTCACTGTACTTGTGTTTTATTCATTGAGACATGTACATCTGGAGTTAGAGCACGTGTAGAATCTCATTTTATTTAAATCAAATTTGTTCTTTAGAGTTGTTTACAATGTTTAGGATGGCCTTAGTTGTAGTAGGATTGAAGTACAGTTTTCCTCTGTGGGATTGGTGTTCAGAGCTGCAGGCTCCCTTCCCAATTTTCTGAAAAAGTAGAATGTTGCCTATACCAGCAGTCATTATGCAGGGGTAGTCCCACTCTGGAAATAGGGTAATGCCTAAATACAAAATAATCACTCCTCAAGCACTAATCATTTTAGCGCATATAGAAACAGTGATAGTTCCATATTAATATATTGGTTACTGTGTGTATGCGTGGAAAGAAAAAGAAAGAAAAGGAAGAGAAAACATTTCCCAGTACTGGATTGATACATAGAAGGTAGAGGAGGAGAGTGTAGAAATAAGAGGGTAACGTAGGGTCAAAATAAGGGGGTCTAGGGTGTTTGGGCTAATGTAGATTAAAGGGAGAGAGATAAAGATATGCTCTATATTCCATAACACAGAACAGTTTCATCTCTTAGGAGGCTGAATCACAGAGACCTTGCAAACCTGTGTTCTATGGGAGAGGAAAACATAAAAGGAAAGAGTACAGAGAAAAACATGCAGTAAAGGGGAAGAGCAGAACAGAACTGACCTGACCTACTAAAATTTAAATTTATTATTTATTTAACATTTACTAAATGTTAAAACTTATTCTTTTTATTTTATATGTTTATGTGAATGTCCATGTGCATGCCAGTTTTTACAGAGACCAGAGGGCATCAGTTAACCTGGAACTAAAGATTTTGGCTATTGTGAGAGACATGGAATGTATTCTGGGAACAAAACTCTGGTCCTTTGGAAGTGCAGCAAGTGCTCTTGATTGATGAACTTTCTCTCTAGCCCTTGGCCAGCTCAATTGACATTCGTTGTTAAATAAAGAAGGAATGGATGTAGGGGAGAGAGATCTGTGTGGGGATACAGGATCTGAAAACTGACCTACCTGATTGCTGGATTCTGTACAAAGTTTCTGCATTTCTTCCCCATCTCCTAGCAACCTTCCTTTGCCACTTAAGAGCTCCTCTGTGATAGGCTGTCCTGTTTTCCCTTTCAAATGATCAAATGATCAATGTCAACCCAGGCTGTGGGTGTTGCTTCACAGGCCTAATCTCAGATGCTGCTACTTCTGTGAATTCCATTTGGTTTCTGGCTGTGAATGCTAGCCATGGTCCCAGGCAGCTCTTCTCAATTTTCAACATTGCTGATTGGAATCTGAAAATTCCAATGTAGACTTTGGTTCCCACTAGCCTTCTAGTTTGCTGAATGCTGTGTGTATTTGACTCAAAGAGTCCTTTCCACACTTGTGCAGTGTTTTGCTAGCCAGGTTTCAGTAGATGGTCTGTTGACACTTGTCTGAGTTTCTCTGAGAGTTTGGTTCCCAGAAGGTTTTGAGTTGCAAAGTGCCTGACTCCACAGAAGTCTTTATGAAATGGCATCTCGTTTCTGCTGTTAGTTGCACAGCATTGAGCACAGTACCAAGGGGAAAGGGTTTTTGTTAATAGGCCTCTCTGCTGATTCTGCTGCTGCCTTACACTTGGCCATGTTCCAGTTTTTCAGAGGGTCTACTGTTGTTCAGAGGGTCTACAGTTGTTCAGAGGGTCTACTGTTGTTCAGAGGGTCTACAGTTGTTGTTCAGAGAGTCTACTGCTGTTCCGAGGGTCTATTGTTGTTGTTCAGAGGGTCTACTGTTGTTCATAGGTCTACTGTTGCTCTGGTAGGTGTTCTCCAGCTTTTCCTGCTATAGGACTCTGGCAGACCAAACCTGAGGGTCATCTGCCATCCTGAAAAACAGTTTGTGGCCTTTATTTACTTTTAACACCTGCTTAAATATTTTACTATGTGGATTTATTTATGTATAATAAGGTAAATGAATTTATTTCAAATGACCAGATCATGGCTCTAATGCAATAATCTGTTCATCCAAACTTTCCTTAATCACTTGAAATATTTACTTAAATTATATAAAATAAATTATATAATCATACATGCACTTTATATCTCTGTTTCCATATTCTGTCAGACCAGCTCTGTATTTATGCCAAACTTTTCACTTGTGGAGTTATGAACAACAACAGTAGACCCTCAGAACAGCAGTAGACTCTCTGAACAACAACTGTACACCCTCTGAACAACAGTAGACCCTCTGAACAACAGTAGACTCTCTGAACAACAGTAGACCCTCTGAACAACAGTAGACCCTCTGAACAACAGTAGACCCTCTGAACAACAGTAGACCCTCTGAACAACAGTAGACCCTCTGAACAACAGTAGACTCTCTGAACAACAGTAGACCCTCTGAACAACAGTAGACCCTCTGAACAACAGTAGACCCTCTGAACAACTGTAGACCCTCTAAACAACAGTAGACCCTCTGAAAAACTGGAACGTGGCCAAGTGTAAGGCAGCAGCAGAATCAGCAGAGAGGGCTGTTAACAAAAACACTTTAATATTTAGCAGGTTTGTCACTCACCATTCCTGTTTACGTTTTAGAACTGAACCATTATTTTTAAATGTTTATTGTTGCGGTTGAAATTTAGACATCATTGCATAAAAATAGAGTTCATATCATGTCATACTGCTTCTCAAACCAGTCAAGACGTACCTCTCAGCGATGCTTCCTATGCCCACTAATAAGGAAATTCTTCCTGTCCACACAGCTGCACCTAACATCACTGCTAATAAAAAACAATGGGTGTGAACAATGGAATCTTTCCTTGCTGCATTGGACCTTGCTTGTTTTCCTTAGGCCACTCAGCTGCTGATTCCTGAAAGCAACTGGCATCTGTGTCTTACAGACTTAAACATCCACCTAATTTTTTGTTGTTTTTGAGACAGGGTTTCTCTGTGTAGCCCTGATTGTCCTGGAACTCACTCTATAGACCATACTGGCTTTGAACTCACAAAGATCCCCCTGTCTCTGCCTTCCAAGTGTTGGGATTAAAGGCATGTACCACTACATTTTTATTCAGACACTTTCTCTATTTAAAACATGAATATCCATCTATTCACTCTGGCCATGTTATTGTTATTGTACACATGAGATACACTTACATATAATCAAAAAACTTTATTGATTATTTGTGGATTTCACATCATGCATCCCAATCCCATTCTTTTCCTCATCTTTTCATATATGCCCTTGCAACCTCTGCCACTCAAATAAAATAAAATTTAAAGGAAAAGCAAAAACAAAAAGCAAAACCAAAAGAAAGAGGCAAACAAACAAAAATTCTTGGCATGCTATACTGTGGCACAGTGAATTACACTAATAAACCCCTTTTTAAAAAAATATTTATTTATTTATTATGTATACAATATTCTGTCTGTGTGTATGCCCAAAGGTCAGAAGAGGGCACCAGACCCCATTACAGATGGTTGTGAGCCACCATGTGGTTGCTGGGAATTGAACTCAGGACCTTTGGAAGAGCAGGCAATGCTCTTAACCTCTGAGCCATCTCTCTAGCCCCCACTAATAAACCCTTTTTTCCATACATCCTTACTTGTGTTTATTACAATGAGTCATTGGTCTCGTTCAAGGCCTCTGGCTTCTGCTACACCCTCAATACTGGGCACTCACTGGAACTCCTCTTAGACATCCTGTTGTTGCCCTGTGTTGTGGAGATCCTGTAGCTTTGGATCTGCAGGTCCAGCCTCCAGAAGGTCATAGATGGAGTGGATGTTGGAGTGGGCGAACTTATAATCCTGGTTCTGGGCCTGGGTGGTAGCTGGCTTGGTCAGCCTGCCAGCTTTCCCTCATCATCACCGCCCGGGCAAGCTCTCCAGCCCTGCCCTGGCTAGCTCATCCACTGCATCAAGCAGCAAAGAGCAGGGCCAGTTCTCCTGCTCTCATGTCCTCGGGGATGGCTCAGCTGCATCCACCCCACCAGGGCCAGGTCTACTGTTTGGCCCAGGTGAGGTGCAGTGCTCACTCTCCCAAGTGCTGCGGTTGGTGAGAGGCAGAGCCGGCTCTCCCATCTGCCACAGGTTTGTCAAGGGGAGGGGGAGGGAGGAGGGCAACTTTCCCTCATCCATTCTGCCACATGTGGACAAGGGTGAATGGGGTCAACTTTCATGCTTTCATGCCCCCAGGGTTGGCTCACCTGCACCCCTGCCAACAGGGTCAGCTCTAGTGTGCTGCTCCCATGAGGTGCAGGGTCTACTCTCCTGTGTGCTGCAGCCAGTGAGGGACAGGGCCAGCTCTGCCTCCCACCTGCCACAGGCAGTGAGGGGTGGGAGATGGGGGAGGACATTTCTCCCTCCCCCACTCTATCATATGGCAGATGAGTAGTTGAGCCAACTCTCCCGCAATCACCCACGCCCTGGTCAACAGGTTCAACTCTATTGTGCTGCCCAGACAAGGCACAAGGTCCACTCTCCCTAATGCTGCAGCCGGTAAGGGGCAGAGTCAGCTCTCCCACTCTCGTGACCCGGGAAGCAGCTTTTTCACCTGTGAGGGACAAGGGGGCATCTCTCCCTCATCTACACCCCTGCATGACAGACAGACAGTGCAGGGCTTGTTCTCCCATTGTCACACCTTCTCACATGTACCTCCACCAATGGGGTCAGCTCTGTTATGCTGCCCAGCTGAGGTGCAGGGCCCACCCTCCTGAGTGCTGTGGTTGGTAAGGGGCAGAGGCATTTCTCCCTAGTGCTGCAGCTAGTGAGGGGTGGGATTAACTCTGCAGCCCTACCATCACTGTCTTTGGTGGTAACAGGGATCACAGACATCTGTGGCAGGGCCACAGAACCAGACAGGGCCTTTGGCAGCAGCCCAGGCCCAGATGACACCATGGCCCTAGGTGGTAGCACAAGGTGGCTCAGGTCTGTATGGCTCCAGCAGCAGCACAGCCCTTGGACCGTAACTTGGCCCTAGGTGGTGGCCCACACCCTGGACATCTGCATGGCCCTTAGTGACAACATGGGCCATAGAGGTCAACACAGAACCAGGTTGCAGTAGGAACCAGACATGGTACCTGGCAGCAGCCTGGGCTTGGATGCCATCATGGCTCTAGCTAGCATGAGTCACCTAGATGGTCATGGCCCCACTGGTGGCATGACACTCAAGTGCCAACATGTCTCCAGGTGGCAGCCCAGACACCTGACATCTGCTAGCCTTCAATGGTAATAGGAGCCATGGACATCAACACAGACCCTGCCTGTAGTAGCACCATGAACCCAGACATGGTCCTTGGCCACAGTTCAGGTCCAGATGTCACCATGGTTCCAGGTGGCAGCACAGGCCACTCAGATCTATATGGCCCTGGTGGCAGCATGATCCTCAGACACCAACTCCCTTAGATGCAAATCCCAGACCCAGATGCAAGGTGGTTTTTTTTTCCCCAAGAGAAAAATACTTGTTAAAAGAGAAAGTGTTTTTCAAAAGCCAAGGGTGGGAGCAAAGAATTGTTTCTTCAGGTACCAGCCAAAACTCTGGGCCTCTGCAGGGCTCTCGGGCAAAAGGAACCACTAGCCAACTCAGTGCCCTGTTGTGAGAACTCCTTCAGCCAATAGCCTTTAAGATACCGAGGCTGTGGCCTACCTGTAAGGTTCCTGCACCTTTCTCCTTTGGCAGCTACATGGTGTCTCTTTGATGCCTACTCTCTATGTGTCTTTGTTGGGATTTCCTGCTTGGCATTACTCTGTTAAGCCATTGGCCGAAATAGCTTTATTCATTAACCAATAAAAGCAACATATATACAGAAGGACATCCCACATCAAAGCCAGGCTCCAGCAGTGCCGTGGACATAGACATGGCTGTCTGCAGCAGTTCTGGCCCAGATGCCCCCATAGACTTGGGTGGCAGAACAGGCCTCTTAGATCAGCATGGCTCCTGTGGGGGCACATCCCTCAGACAAAAACATGGTCAGATGTGGTGGCCTCATCTCTGGGCATCCATAAGGCCACTTGGTTAACAGGAGCCATGGGCATCAATGCAGATCATCACAGCTGTGTCAGGGCCATGGACCCAGATATGGCCCTTGGCAGCAGCCTAGGCCTGGACATCATCATAGCCCTAGGTGGTAGGCAGGCCACTCATGTCAGCCGGATCCTCACTGCCCTCAACTCTTCAGATCTGCCTCTCTCCCCAACACACGAGCCTTCCTGCCTCTCTCCCTCCCATTCCTCCACCACATACTTGCTCATCACAATGATCTTTGCCCATACAGGGCAAGTGTCCTCAGGCAGAGTTGTAGCTTGTCCTCCTGGCGCCAGAAGGCTCATCTCTGCCTGCTCAGGGCAAGTGTCCTGGAGCAGAGATGTAACTGTCCTGGTGCCTGGGCCCTCATAGAGCTGGGTGGCTTGTGGTTGACCCATATAATTTGTTTGTAATAAGTGTCACTACTGCATAAACTTATAAGAGATTTGAAATTTATAACAGGTGGTGGTGGCACACACCTTTAATCCCAGCATGCAGGAGGCAGAAGTAAGCAGCTCTCTGCTTGAGGCCAGCCTGGTCTACAGAGTGAGTTCCAGGATAGCTAGGGCTACACAGAGAAATCCTGTTTCAAAAAACAAAACAAACAAAAACAACAACAAAAATAAAATGAAATTTTGACTGTCAATGCTATTGACTTCTCCTACTAAGCTAAAGACTCTAAACTTTGCTTTAAAAATCAAACAAAATTAATACCATACATCAAACACCATACATGTACACACACACACACACACACACACACACACACACACACACACTCACACAACTTTCAGACCCTGGGAACTCTACTCACTTCAGGTTCCCAAAGAGCTCAATCCCAGGCCATCAGTTGTCATTCTTTTAAGTGACTACCATGGTGAATAATGATGATTCCTTTACAACCCCTATTCTTCCTTGTTTCTATTTTCCTCCATCTTGCTCTCCTTTCTACTCTTCTCCCTTTTTGTCTAACTTCCTTTGTTTTACTTCTATGGTCAATGGGTGTTTCTTCAGTAACTTTTCTTTTGGTGGCAGTATTGCCCCACTAAAGGAAAACAGTTCTTTCCTCCCACCCTTGGCTTTTGAAAAACACCTTCTCTTTGAACAAGTGTATTTTCTCTTGGAAAAAAAAAACCCACCTTGCATCTGGGTCTGGGATTTGCATCTAAGAGAGATTTCCTGGAACCTACTGGTAATAATTCTCTCTTCAGGCTTTCTTGATTATATAGGAAAGGAAGGTCAGGCAGCTCCCATGATCTTCTGTTTCTTCTCTTTTTTCATATATTTTTTCAATAACTTTTTCTTGGCTATAAAATATACACCTGCTCATTATAGAAAATCTGCAAGCATGCAGAGAAGACTGAAAAAGAAGATGAACCTTGTGTTTAATCCACAAGCGTCAGAGGAGTTCTCGCCTTAGTGGTTTCTTTGTCCACATTTTGATATAACTGCAATAATCTGCTACATGTAGCACTTCGTATTATTATTTGCATCACTTATATCTCATAAGTATGCTTATGTTTTTAACTGTAAAAACTACATTAAAATTTAAATGGTTTAACATATCCTTTTTAATACTTATAGAATAATCTATGTATATGTAGCCTATCCTAATTATGATCTCCTTTGAAATGAAAAACTTACTTATGCTTATATATACTATTTTAACTAATGCTTCTATCAATCAACTAAGTACACTAGGCGATCTCTTCACTGAATGTGCAAAATACATTTCTGAAAATAAAGGCAATTGTAACATGAACAGTAGTTGGTTTGAACTACTGAAAACTTGAACTTCTATTATCTGTGCTTGTTCCTTCTCTGTCTGGGATAGTATGGTACAATGGGAAGAGTGTCACCCAGATGACCTTCAATGATAACTAGTGAACCAAAATGCATCAGAGCACTCCAACATACAAATAAGGGCCACATCGCTTCAATCCTTAGCTTATTTCTCAGTCCAGCTATCTCTAACTAAACCTTCTGGCATTTTTCTTGTCCTTCAAGACAGGGTTTCTCTGTAGCTTTGGAGCCTGTCCTGGAGCTAGCTCTTGTAGACCAGGCTGGCCTCGAATTTACAGAGATCCGCCTGCCTCTGCCTCCCGAGTGCTGGGATTAAAGGTGTGCACCACCACTGCTCGGCTTACCTTCTGGCATTTTTATGGAATGAGGACTGTGCTACTCATTGGTTGTTGCCTACATATATATCCATAGATATGATTACTAAGTGAATTTAGAAAAAAAGTCTTCTTCATACCATACCTAACTAAAAATTAAGGCATCATTGCCCATCTCTTGTCTTACTTACTGTTCTGCAAATAAGCTCACTGATTGTTTGTTTTAAGTCTATTGACTATTTGGGAAATGAATGAAAGAAAGAAAAATGGCAAATAGAGGCAGTGACAAAAAATTGACATTCTTACAAAATTACAAAAATTCTGGAGTGACTTTTCTGAATGCCTAGAAGACATGATAACAACAATAACTTTTTTATGTTTCTCAGGAATGACACAGTATTAGTCTAGATTACTTGGCTGCAATGCTTGCTAAACTTATGAAATCTCCTTTTGCTATTATCCTGTATACAGCCTGTGTATGGTATTTCCCTTAAAAGCCCATGCTTTAAAACTTAGTTCTCAGTTTGGTACTATTAACAGGAAGTGGAAACTTTTAAGATATGTGGTCTTATAGGAGACCAGAGGTTATTTGTGGATACCTTTAAACGGAACTGTGGGAACCTAGTTCCTCTTCTGCTTTTCAGCTGCCACGAAGTAAGCTGTTTCTTTTGCCATACACTTCTGCTTTCTATACTCCTTCTCTCCATGCTCAAAAGTAGCAGGGCCCACCACTCATGCTCTGAAACATCCCAAGTTGAAAGCTCAAATAAACCTTTCCTTAGTAAGTTGATTTATTTCAGATAGTTACAACAGTAATGGAAAATTGGCTAATACACCTAGAGAGTCCCCTTGACTTTTGCCTACATTGCATTTTCGCTTTTGTATTCTATGTATTTCTCTTAATAATTTATTAGCTAATAGTAGTGAGTTCCACAAATTGCTACATGAAGTTGGTACATAGTAGATAAATATTATTGAGACATCATGTATTCATTTGCTAGAAATAACACTGCCATACTAAAATACCACTATTATGAGTGAAGTACACAACAGAAATTTATTGTCTCATAGTACTTGATGTTACAAACCCCAGATGTAAAACAGTTTTGGTAATTTCTGAGGGTTGTAAGAGAGAACAAAATTTATAGCTCTATACTAGCCTCTGCTGGTTTGTTCACAATAGTTAATATCCTTTGCCTTACAGAGGTATCAGTCCCATCTATGTCTTCTTTTCCAAACATCATTGTCACTGTTCATATGTGTCTATGTCCAAATGTTTCCTTTATATAAAATACAAACCCCATTGTATTAAGCGCCCAACTTGCCTCAACATAACCACTTCTTAAGTAACAATATTGTGGTGGTTTGAAAGAAAATATCCCCCAAAGATAGAAGGTGCGGCCTTGTTGAGTAGGTGTGACCTTGTTGGAGGAAGTATGTCATTGCAGGTATGGGCATTGTGGTCTGCTATGATAAGGTTATGCCCAGTGTAGAACACAGTTTACTTCTTGCTGCCTGTGGATCAAGATATAGAAACCTCAGCTCCTTCTCCATTACCATGTCTGCCTGTATGCTGCCATGTCCTGCCCTGATGATAATTGGACTAAACCTGAAATTGTAAACCACTCCCAATTAAATATTTTCCTTTATAAGAATTGTCATGGTCATGGTGTCTCTTCACAGCAATAGAAACTCTAAAACAAATATATACAACAATGTTACTTCTAAAAAGAAGGTCAGTTTTTGGTGACTTGAGATTAAAACTTTAACATATAAATCTGAGGGGGAGTAATCCAATTAATAGTATTTCATGTATATTAAAATGTTTTGACTCATAAAACTTGATTACTGTCTTAGTTTGAATCAGAAACACTCCCATAGACTCATAGAGTTGAATACTTGGTCACCAAGGAGTGACACTATTTGAAAGGATTAGGGGGAGTGGCCTTATTGAAGGAAGTGTGTCACTGGGGGGTGGGCTTTGAGGTTTCAGAAAGCCTATTCCAAGCCCACAGTCTGTCTCTCTCTCTTCCTGCCAGGTATAAATCTGGAACTTTCAGCTATTTTTTCAGCACCGCATCTGTCTGCATGCCACCATGCTCCCTGCCATGATGACAATGCACTAACCCTCTGAAATTGTAAGCAAGCCCCCAGTTAAATGCTGTCTTTTATAAGAGTTGCCTTAGTCATGATGTCTCTTCACAGCAATAGGACGGTGAGTAAGACAATAGGCTATCAAAGTCAAGGGCAGAAATAGTTTTCCTTTAGAATGTTGAAAACTTTACTACACTTAATATATATATATATATATATATATATATATTATATAGCTCCTAATGTTTGTCACTGAGAAATCTGTATTCTTCAATCTTATATCTTAACTGTTTATATCTTTCTAGAAGCTTTAATGTTCATTTATTAGTATATTTTTAATTTTATAAAATATTTGGGCTTCATTATAACTTTGTTATACATCTAACCAGGGTTTTTCAACATGTTTATACCTCCTTGTCTTAGGTTTTTTGTCTTTTCTGAATAGAACACCAACAACTTAAGTAATAAAAAATAACAACTCACAGTGTTGCATCAAACCCAAATACTTCTGTACAGCAGAACATTTTGTTTTCTTACTGGGTGTAGATCTATTTTGTTCCCCTGTTACAGGTATTCTGTAGGTCCTTCTTTTTGATCCAGAAATCAGGTGTTTCAGTCCTAGGATTTTTTTCTATTGATTATTTTTGAAATGATAACATAATTGCATCATTGTACCCAAGTCTTTCCTCATTCCAAACTTTCTCATATGCCCCTTCTTGCTTTCTTTCAAATTCATAGCCTCGTTTTTCTTTAGTTGTTGTTACACACACACACGCACACACACACACACATGCATATATATTGTATCTATCTCTCTCTATATATTATCTGCTCAGTCCATATTTTACTTGTATGTATATTTGGATAACTGATTGGCTCGGTCTTCCCTGAAGACTATTTCTCCAGATCTCATCATTCCTTAGTTGCCTGTAGTTCTTTGTGTAGGTTTGCCATCTCATGGCTTTCCCCCTTCCACACTAGTCTGTCTATTGGTGTCATTATTGCTTAGCTATTGTTTAGGCAGTCATGTTAGTAAGACTTTATGGGTGTAGCTTCTGACATTCCTAGGAGACACAATCTCACAGCAAAGCCTCTAAGCTTCAGGATCTTACAGTCTTCCCCTTCTTCCACAATGTTCCTTGAGCCTTAGGTATGATAGTTTTTTTTTGTAGATGTATCAATTGGGATTTGGGCTCCACAACTTTGCATTTTGGTTAACTGTAGTTTTCATAATGGTCTCTGTCATTTGGAAAGAGATATCTCTTGATAAGGGGTGAGAATTAAAAGTTATCTTTGTGTAAAGACAAATATTTAGAAGGTAGTTAGGGATTATGCTGGTTTAGTAAAGTGGTGGTTGTTGGTTTTCCTCCCAGATACAGGACTTTACTAACCCCAGGTACTTGGTAAGGTTTCCAGTACCAGCTCTGCTTCCCTCTTGTTGAGTGAGTCTTAAGTCCAATTAGAGAGTTGTTGGTTATTTTCTTGAAGATTTTAAGTGATGTGATTATTTCTCAGGTATAATTTTCACTATTTTCTCTTTTTGTAATGCCATTTATGTAGATGTTAGCTCTTATGTAATAGTTTTATAATTTATAGAATAATTTGATATACGTTTAAATAGAAGAACAAAGGGGAAATCAGCTTGTGGAACTCCTCCTCTGAAACAAATAAAAAATTACTTCTTAAAAGTGGGTCAATGTGTCAAATACATCCAATGACTGTGTTGTAGGAGGCCCCTTGTTTGTTCCTGGCTGCTCAGCCTCAAAATAACCACACAGAAACTGTAATAATTAAATCACTCCTTGGCTTATTAGCTGTAGCTTCTTATTGGCTAGCTCTTACATCTTAATTTAACTGATTTCTATTAATCTGTGTATCGTTACGTGGCTGTGGCTTACCGGGTAAAGTTCTGTCTGGTGTCTGTCTCTGGTGGCACCATGGCTTCTTCTCTGACTGCACCTTCTTTCTCCCAGCATTCAGTTTAGTTTTCCCCACCTAGCTCTGTTCTGCCCTGCTATATTTTCTTTATTAATCAATGGTAATCACAGAATACAGAAGGGGAATCCCACATCAGTCCTGTCTAGTTCCTGTTGCACTAATTAGCGATCAGTGGGATGAAACAGTCCAGCTTTCATAATCATTGTCTCAGGAATAACACATGTTATTGGATTCTTTTGGAATGCAAAAGTTGTTCTTTCTACTTCAATACACAGCAAGTTGAATTCACATATCCATCACAGAGGGAAAAATAAAGCTAAGTGAGAGAATAGAGACTTATGGTAAAAAGCTTCCTCTCCTCCTTGAGGACTCACGTATCCTTCTGCCTATACCCGGTCCTTCCTCATCACCGAGAGTTTTATTTTTTTTATTTTATTATTTTTTATTGGAAAAAAAGTTCATACAGTATATTTTGATAATTTTCCCTTCCCCAAACTCTTCCCAGATCCCTCCCACCTCCCTACCCACCCAACTTTATATTCTTTCTCTCTCTTTCTTTCAAAAAAAAAAACAACCAAGAAACACAAAAATGTAAATCAAAACAATCAAGCGAGAGACCAATAAGACAAAAAAATGCCAAAATTAAGTAAAATGAAATTTAAAAGTCCACAAAAATACCATTGAGTTTGTTTCATGTGGGCATGAGTCCTGCTCTGGAGTGTGGTTGATAGACCCTATTCAGTGACATTTTCTGTGGCTTATATGCTCAGGGACACTGTGCTGCCGAAAATTCTCTTTACCCAGAAGGTATTAATTGCAGATAGCGTCTTTGTTAAGGGTGGGAGCTGCTGTCCACCTCTTCTCAGTGGGACTCCATCTGGCTTGAACCCTAACGGTTCTTTTTTTTTTAAATTTATTTATTTATTAAGGATTTCTGCCTCCTCCCCGCAACTGCCTCCCATTTCCCTCCTCCTCCCCCGATCAAGTCACCCTCCCTCATCTGCTCGAAGAGCAATCAGGGTTCCCTGACCTGTGGGAAGCCCAAGGACCGCCCACCTCTATCCAGGTCTCCTAAGGTGAGCATCCAAACTGCCTAGGCTCCCCCAAAGCCAGTACGTGCAGTAGGATCAAAAACCCACTGCGATTGTTCTTGAGTTCTCAGTATTCCTCATTGTCCTCTATGTTCAGCTAGTCCGGATTTATCCCATGCTTTTTCAGACCCAGGCCAGCTGGCCTTGGTGAGTTCCCGATAGAACATCCCCATTGTCTCAGTATGTGGGTGCACTCCTTATTTTAAAAGAATCGTTTTAAATTCCAACAACTTTTGTTATTCCAGCTGTATAAAATCTTATTCTTATTTTTCTGACCTTAACTTCACAATCTGGTCTTTGCTTTACATTGCCTCTCTTTTTTGTCAGTTTCTCAGTTGTCTCATAATTCTTAGATGGCTGCTTTTCCATGTCAGATTATTGGAGTCTCTGTTTACATTAATGGGTTTTTGAGTCTGAACTCCATCTTAAACTTGCAATACTGCACAACTGTTAGTATGACTGCACCTTTCTTTTTAAAATGATCATACTATTCCCCAAAAACATTACCATTTTCCCATTGCTCCAAAAGCAAAAGACCTGTCTGCTTGATTTCTAGGAGTCAGGTAGAGCAAAGCTTTGGGGAACTTCAGTTGATGTATGCGTTCCATTCTCAGCTGACTCACTGTTCTTCAGTGGAGATGCATTCTGTTCTGTGATCTTGAGCAAAAGAATCCCCAGATTTCTGCTACAGTGACGTGGAGTAGTCCAGTGGCATGGAGATGCCAGGGGAGTGGAAGACAGATTCTAGCATTTCACTTCCCCACCCTATTGAGAGGATAGCATTATTGTGTGGTCTGTTAGGGCTATGAAATATGAGCACAGAATATGCCATTTGGGGACAGATGGTTTAAGAGTGTATAATATGCTGCGCTACTTTTCTTCTCTGAAATGGTCATCTTGGCAATGTTTCAAGATGAATCCCCCATAAGTCTGGGTACCTATATGATTACATTAGATGCCCAGAATAAGCAATAAATAAATTTATTTTGTTTTAAATCTGTGAAATAACTTGATCTATCACAACATAATCCCCTTTATACCTTCATTAATTAGTTTTTATCTTATGTATATAAATGTTTTGCCTGTGTCTGTTTGTACACTACATGCATGCCTACTGACTGTGGAGGCTGGAAGAGGGTATTAGATCCCTGGAACCGGAAGTACAAATAGATGTGAGGCACTATGTGGTACTGGAAATCAAAATCGAGATCCTTTGAAAGAGCAGCAAGTGCTTCTAACTGATAAACCATTCCTCTCTCCCCTACACTTACCGTTGTTTTACCATTGCCACTAGTCCTAGGCTTTGGGGATATAACTCACCACAAACTTACTTGTTCAACATAGCCCAACAGCCTTACATTACATTTTCTTGGGCATTCTAAATTTCTTGGGCTTTCTAACCCATCTTCATTCTGACTGTTAAAAATTAATTGGCTTCTATCTCTTGTCATTCGTGTAGGTATATATCTACAAAATTACCGTTGTTTTGCTTTTGCTTCTTAAAGCTCAATTGGAGTTTATTAAGAAAATGTTATAGTATAGATTTAAGCACAGATACTAAGAATGGGGAGAGAGACAGAAAGCCATTAGTGCCTTGCTTTTTAAGTAAAGTTTTAAGAGATAATCAAATTAGGTAATTATAGTCAGTCTATCATTTTTACCCAGAAGTTTTATCTCATCTGTCAACACATTTAATGCCAGGCCAAACTCTTCCTATTCCCAAAGAACTCAAAACTCCCAAAAGAAAAAGAAAGACTAAAAAAAAATATGATGCTTAATATTGTCTACTTGACAGAATCTTCTGTCACCTGTGAGACAAGAGTCTGAAAACCTGTGATTAGGTTAGCCTGTAGGCATGACTATGAGGAGATTTTCTTCATTAGATTAACTGAGGTGGGACAACCCACCCTAAATATTTGGGCAGCACCTTTGGGTAGTATCCAAGTTACTTATATCTCCTTAGGGGTCTGAGGGAAAAACTTTTGCATCTTGATTATAAGTGCCACCACTCTGATTGCTGCCATCCTTCCCTGATATGAGAACTCAGTTTCTATGGCATTCTGATGTAGACTGAAGGACAGTGCTCCAGTTGGGCAGTGGTGGCATATGCCTTTAATTCCAGCACTTGGGAGGCAGAGGCAAGTGGATATTAGTGAGTTCTGGTCTATAAAGCAAGTTTCAGGACAGCCAGGACTGTTACATAGAAAAACCCTGTCCTGAAAAACCAACCAACCAACCAACCAACCAACCAACCAACCAACCAACCAACCAACACAACAGCAACAACAACAAACCCAAAAAGGATGCTCCTCAGGAATCCTTCAGGTTCCTTCCCTGCCCAGACTGGGGCAGGGAAGATATTAGACTTTGTGGACTGAGTAGCTACTAGGTTGTCAGCTTCTCTAGCAAGAATATAGCCATTGGGAATCAACTCACACTATATTTTTCACGCACGGCTAAAACATTTTCTTTTAATATATATTTATCCTACCAGTTCAGTTCCTCTAAAATCCTGGCATGGAATTTTGACCCAGAGTATACTGCCTGAAGGTCCTTTTGCTCTGTTAAGATGGAAATCACAAATTATCAACGTAAAAAAAAAATCACAAGAGTTGGCAGACTTGAATTCTTAAAATGTGGTCATGGTGTCTCTTCACAGCAATAAAACCCTAAGATGGGGGAGGTTATGAAAGAGAGAAGGGGAGGAAGAGAGAGAGAGAGAGAGAGAGAGAGAGAGAGAGAGAGAGAGAGAGAGAGAGAGAAGGAACCATGTGAGTCTTTGAAATCTCAGTTTCAAATTACCAGTGTCACTACCAGTGACACAACTCCTCCAAGGCCACATTCTCTAATCCTTCACAAACAGTTCTACCAACTGGGGTCAAGCAGTCAAGTATAGGGGCCTATGGGGCCATTCTCATTTAAAGCACCACATTTCACTCCCTGCCTCCCATAGGCTCATGCTTGTATCATAATGTAAATGCATTTAGTTCAACTTCAAACGTCCCCAGAGTCTTTTACAGTCTCAATGCAGTTTTTTCATTAAGAATTTTTAATACAATCTTTTCTTGTTTTACATAGCTATACCCATTCTTACCCCCTCCCCTCCTCCTGCACCATCCTTTCCCCCACACCCCCATTGACTCCTCAGAAAGGGTAAGCCTTCCCATGGGGAGTCAACAAAGTCTGACACTTTACTTCAAGGCATGACTACAAGTCCAAAGTCTCTTCTGAGACTCAAGGCAATCTCTTAATTGTAAGACCCTGTAAATAAAAAAGCTAATTACATGTTTAGATATTCAATGGAAAAGAATATATATTACCATTTCAAAGAGAAGGAATGGGAGCATAATGAAAAAAGACCAGACCAAAGCAAAATTGAAAACAAGCAAGGAAAATTCCATATTCTGTAGCTCTGCATCTGATTTTTGAGGGCTTTTCTTCCTCCTCTGCTGCCTTCAACATATATATCTCTTAGGCTGGTTCTTTCCCCTGCATGCTGTTCTCCTTGGCAGATGTCTCTTGACTCTGGTATTTCCAACACCGTAGGGGTCTCCAATACAATCCAGGCTTCACTTTTACAATTTCACAAAATGGTTTCTCAGGGCTTCTTGCCCTCTCAGGGCCTTCAAGTAGGGCCTGTTCTGCCACAACTGCCTGGCCTTAGCAGCTCTCCTTAACCATGGTGGAAGATACCATGTTCTTTACTCCATTATTCTTCATAATGCTACAGCCAGAACCATATGGTTAACAAAGCCAGGGTTGACTGACTGCTTGGAGTGAAGCCTGTCCCCTCCCAGAATTACATTTGCGTAAGGTTTCTTTGTTTTTATTTTTTAGGGCCAGAAATTTCCTGGACCTTTATTTTTGCAAATTTTGGGTTTATCTGGGCAAAGTCTTGTCTTGAGGGCACTTCTTTATTTATTCCTTTTCAAATCTCTGTATCACTTCAGCAGAAACCTTGACTCCAACATAAACTCCCTGTTACACTGTTTTGCTTCAAATTTTGTATTCTCTTTGTTCTGCTTGTTCTTTTTTATTAGAGACCTGCACAAGAATGATTACTAAAAACCATGTGACAGAATCAATTGGTAGACTGCCATCAAAGAAATTAATCCAGTACTGTTTGATTGAAAGTGAGACCCCAGCCCTCTAACATCGCTATATCCAAGGAGTCTGGGATGATTGGTTGAAAGCATCAACCTTGGAGTGCCAATGTAGAAATGGAGCAGGAAGCTCCATTTCAGGTCCCCTCCCCCTGGGAGTTGCCTTGTTCTGAACTCCACCTCCAGGAAGCCTGCCAAGAGCTGACCCTTCCCCAGGGAGGGTCAGGACCACTCCCACAGGTATTTGGGCTGTGGTCCATAAAAGGAGCATGTGGTCTTTGGGGTTTGCATGTCCCCCTACGTCTCTCTCTCTCTCTCTCTCTCTCCTCTCCCTCCCTCCCTCCCTCCCTCCCTCCCTCCCTCCCTCCCTCCCTCTCTCTCTCTCTCTCTCTCTCTCTTCCCCTGCCATGTTTTCCCAGCCATGCTAAAGTGCTGCATTTTGTAAACATGGGCATTGATTCAGTTTAATTTGATTGGATTGGAATTATTTACATTGGCAGAGAAGCACATCTTAAGAAATATTTCTATCAAGTATCTTTCAATTTAGCCAAAGATAGATTCTTAGAACAAGGGCAGAAAGTAACCACATTCTTTGTCAAAATATCACAAGAATGGTCTCTAGCCCAGTTGCTAATTTTGTTCTCTGAAACCTCTTGAGTTTGGTTCCACAATTCACATCATCACTACTGTCTTTTAAGATCCTGATAGGATGGCCCATTAAGCCCTGCTTACAGTGTTCAATCATTTTCCTAGAACAAAGTCCCAAAGTCATCCACAGTTCTCCAAAAAAAAAAAAACAACCCCAGCATAGTCAAGCCTGTCACAGCAACCATACATTTCTTGTTATCAATTTCTGTCTTAGTTACTTTTTTATTGGTGTAATAAAAATCATGAGCAAGTGAGCAAGTCAACTCATAAAAGGAAGTGTTTAATTTGGGGACAGGAACAGCCAAGAAATCACATCTTGATCTGCAAGTTGGAGGAAGGTGGTGGGGGGGAATAGCAGCTAGTGTCATAGCACCACGACTTGGGTGTCAGAACCTTCTGCTCCATTTTGTAAAATAAATTAGTTTTTATTTCATATCTACATACTTCATGTGTGTCTATGTACCACATGTATGTAGTTCCCGTGTAGGTCACAAAAGGGCATCAAATCTCCTGAAACCAAAGTTACAAACCATTGTAAGACATCATTTAGGTACTGTGAATTGAACCCCAGTCCTCTGGAAAAGGACCCATGGCTTTTAACTGCTGAGTCATCTCTACAGCCCCCAAACCCTGTATTCTTAATTCCTGGTGTTTCTTCTGAAGTTTTCCAGCAATGAAGCTTTCATCTCTCACTACCTTTGTCTTTTATATTTTTAGCTGCTCATTTTCTTACCTAGCTGCTCTGTTCTCTAGAACTAGTTCAGTTGCCATCTAGTTGCTAAGTGAGTCCTGGGTTGACACATCTAGGAGTTCTAGGGCCTAAGAGTCACTCTCAAGTTCTTTATAGCACTTACTGCCAGGTGCTTGTAACTGGAAGACTGGTATTTTAATCCATTAGTCTTACCATCTTAGTCTATTCTTCTCAGGATACAGACCACAAGTAAGCAATAAAAGACCATCCACCAGAAGTCCTTATCAGAATGTTGTATTGGAGCACATAACAGAGGTAGGAAGACCTCAAAGTAGTTCTTCATCTAGGTGTGTGGCCTTGTAAGATTTCTCTCACTTATGCTGGCATATCTACTGGTTTTGCCATTATGTAGGTCAACTATAATGTTTATATTTCATAGGTGCAGCTTCCCTATCATATATGTGTGTGTGTGTCATATATAAGTGTACACACACACACACACACACACACATATGATATTGTCTCACAGCAGATGTCCTGATCCTCTGGCACTTACAGTCTTTCTGCCCCCTCCTCCATTATTTTTTCTGAGCCTCAGGTGTAGGGACTGTATTGCAGATGTATCAATTGTGGTTGAGCCAAGGTCACTTGTTCTCTTCATTTTGACCCATTGTGGATCTCACTAATAATCACCATCTGCTGTTGAATGGCATGGGTTGAAGAATTCCAGGCTACGCCAAGATAAACCAATTAAATATGCTGTATTATAAGGGACAAACTCGTGAGACAGGAATGATAAGTTCAACCTCAGCTGTGAAGCATGGGAAACACACACACACACACACACACACACACACACACACAGAGAGAGAGAGAGAGAGAGAGAGAGAGAGAACCCTGGGCCACCCTGCATTTTTTTTCCAGGTACCCAAAAGGTCAAGCCCTAACCAGGTCCCACCTCTTAAAGATCATTGGATGACAGAGATTCCCCATCAATCTGCTGAAAAAAAGATGTTTTCAAAAAATTAATTTCACTTTTATACATTTTTGATAAAATACAATTAATTATATTACTTTCCCCTTCTCTTTGCTTCTTCCAGACCCTTCCAACTCCTTTCTCTCCAGCTACTCACATGTACTCCCCTGCTCTCAAAATGATAGTCCTTTTTCTTTGATACAGACACACATGTGTGTATGCACAAATATATAAATACAAACTTCTGACTCTCTTTTTGTTGTCTGTGTGCATATTGTTTCAGGGATGACCATTTTGTGTTGGGTAACCAATTAGAGAATTCATTCTTGGAGAGGCTAATTCTCCCTCTCTCAGCATATATTAATTGACTGTAGTTCATTGTCCAGAGATGGGACTCCTTGAGATTTCCACAACTTCCATATTATTTTCTCTATATATTACCATTGTTTCGATCTCATTTATGCAGCCCTTTCTAGGAAAAACTGTTTCACTACTGACTTCCTGGCCCCCTGGTTCTTAAAATCTTTCCTCCTTCTCCCTTCAGCGATGTTCCGTGAACCATGGATGTAGGAGTGATGATGTAGATATATCCATTGTGTCTGGGATCCCCATGACCTGTTGCCATCTGCATCATGTACACTTGCGTTTTTCTGTGATGGTAGTCATTTATTGTGAAGAGAGACTTTTTTTGATAAGGATTAGTAATTATACTTAGCTGTGTGTATAAGGACAAGATTTAGGATGTATTACATAATTATGCTGGCCTAGAAAAGTGGTAATAGGAGATACAAGAGAAACTTTATCGATGAGGGTCAAGAGGTATACTTATCTCTAAAGATTTAGAGCTAGGATCCATAAATATGAGAGAATATGTGGCATTTGCCTTTCTGCATGTGGGCTCCATCACTAAGTATAATATTTCCCATTGCCATCTATTTACCAGGCTTAGTCAATATACAGGCTATAGGACCTGAGTTAGGCCTGGAAGTGTGGGCATGATGTGCGTGGGTTTTCTGGTGCACCTTCGAAATGTTCAAAGCAGCTGGGCACAGAGAGGGGTTTAATAGTTGTCAATCAAAGGGTTAAAACCACAGACTCCCAAACAGATTAACTGATTTGAAGGAAAAACAATAAACATTAAAGAGTGCTTACAATAAAGAACATAAATACTGTTAATATTTTTTAACAGTATTCAACAGTGCTGAATACCTAGTTAAGTATTCTTAGGAAAGGGAGTGCCCTCTGATGTGTCTTATTACCATGAGCTAGTTTGGGATCCTCCCACCTATGAAAACTGACTATCCAGAGAGCCTCCCATGACTACCAGAGTCTGTGTGGAAGAGCCCATATTCTGGTAAGACTCCATGTTTACCATGCAGATTCTAGGCTTGACTGTCATTGTATTCTAGGGTCTAGTCGAACTTCCCCATGGCCTGGCATCAACCTAAATAGTATATAGCCAATTAAATAACAAGCATCTCCCAGAGTTTTTCTGCCATAGGCTCATGTTTCCCTGGGATTGTTTAAGCTCTTTATTAACGCACCTCAAAATTCTTCCATGGTTTGGTTCACTGGAAATCGAGACAACAATGTATATAAGATATGGGGAAGTTATTGGGCCAGGAAACATGTTTAGTAGCTTTAAAGATCTGTGCTTACATTTTTGGAGTATGGCCTGAAAGACTAGTATGATAAGAGTCATATAAAGCCAACCTGTAAGACACCCAAGAATTTTGGCCTAGGCTTCATGGAATTTGCATGGTAGACCATGCTCAGCTCTTAACATTTTGGGTGACCTTGGGAAGACAACATCACCTCCCTGAGTCTCTCTTTTTCTTTAAATTCCTTTCAGAACAAACATTCTACTACTCAGGAAAGTTTAGTAGCATTGGAATTTGTCCTGCTCAAAGAGATAAGTGGTTTAAGCAAAGACATGAATCAGCCGAGTAAAATGTAGCATTCCTTCAGTTGCTTAGGCTTTTCTGGTTAAATGCATGTGTTCTAATGCAGTTCCCAGCTACCAGAGATGTTGTGAGTCAGTCTGCTGGTAGGGAACTCAGAGTCCAGGAAGACGATGGCAAGAGACTGTTTCTGCTTCTAACCTGTGGTTGCAAAACCTGTCTTCACACTGCATGGGGGAAACATATACACATTTGAAACAGATGATGAGACAACTGTGAACTATGTCACATGAGGAAGAGCAGAAAGAATCGGAGGGGACAAGCCAGAAGAAGCTGTCCCAATGGGTCCTGTTCCCAACTGTCTCAAGGAGTCTTATGGGAGAGAGGAGTGGTTTCAAACCTGAGTTAACAGGTATACTGGGGTAAGTAGATAACTATGGGAACTGATTTCATGTTACTAGGAATATTCTGCTACATTTTAGTCACACATTGCTTAAAAGTATTGATTTCTGAGGCTGGAGAGAGATGACTTGGTGGTTAAGAGCACTTGCTGCTCTTTCAGAGAACCCAGGTTTTACTTCCAGTACCCAGGTGGCAGTTCACAACCACTGTACTCTAACGCCAGGAGACCTGGCATCCTCTTCTGGCCTCTGCAGACACCAGGCACCACATGGTACATAGACATACCTAGACAAAACACCCATACACAGTTTTTTTAAAGGTATTTATTTCTGGTTGGTGAAAGTTTGTGAGGAATGGCCAAATAATCAAATTAACAAATTGATAAAAAATGATGTTTATAGATTCAGTTATCAGATAGGGAACTGGATAAAATACCATTTAAATCCTTTTTAAAATCTTGAAAGTCATTTTTTCCTCATATAACTGATCAAATTAGTGGAAAGGGAATTTTCTTCTCAAGGTCTGGAACTCTAAGTAGGGAACACATTTATACTACTCTTAATAAGGCTGGTTCTTCCACTTAACAAACACCTAATTTCCATGTTAAAGATGGAGACATTTTGTTGTTTGTCAAACTCTGTTTGAGGGGAGAGCTATAACCCAGGGATAGAATGATCGCCTACCATGTACTCTACCTTTGGTTCAATTCCAAACAAATAAAAACATATCCTTTTCAACTTGATTGTTCTTACCTGTTTCCTCAAAGTGTAAACTGAATATTTAATCAAAACATCATGACTTTTTTGAGCTTCAAGATTTTAGATGAATATAGAGCCGTTCAGAAAGTTACAAAGTTGGAAATTATTTTTTTTTCACTTGGTGACACGAGCACAATATGATCTCTGATAGTGTTTAAAGGACAATTTCTCTAAAGTTGGAAAAGGAAGATTGCTTGAAGAGAGACTCCTTCTGTAGTCGCTAACCTTTAAACTTGTCTCTATGGGCACCAAGTTGGTTCAGCAGGCAAAGGGACTTGTTACCAATGTTGATAACATGAATTCAATCCCTAGTACAAATGTAAAGGCAGAAGGAGCGAGTTGATTCCCAAAAGTTTTCCTTTGACCTCTTCCACAATGCTTCATAGCATATGTGCCCCCATCACTAATAATAATAATAGTAATAATAATAATAAATCCTGTAAATTATCCTACTTTCCCCTGGAACAATGTAAGGAGTAGTTGGGCAGATGATAGAAGTCTGTGAGTAGCTTAGAATATGAGAGTAAGCAAGAGTTACCTGAAAAGTTGGAGGAAGAAGAGTAAGTAAAGCAGAAACCCAGTACCAGAACTTACAAAGGCCAAAGTGACACAGATAGGACCATCTGCAAATGTCCCTAATACTTTCTAAAAGAAAACTTTTAGAAATGTGTTATTTTAATCAGCAGTGTTTAGCTAGCCTTACTTCCATGTAAAGAACATAAAAAGCATGTAAAAAGCACAGGCTGGGGGCTTTTCAAGGAGTACAAAAGTCTCTTTCTTTGGCACAGGTATGATGGGTGGGGAGTTTTGTCTCTGCAAATGGGTTGGCTAAAGAACCAGAATGATGGGAAATGGAATTGGATCCCTGGAATGAATTCCGGGGCTGGCAAGAACAGATGATATCCTTCCCATACTCCCAACTGTTTCTAGGAAACAAGCATTGTTTACCTTTGGAGAGCAGGAAAAAAATGACATTTCTTTCACCGGGAAGGGAAAAAAAAAGATAATCTCTGTCTGACCATCTCTAGGCTTAGGTTTGTTTATTTATCAGCTGCTAAGAATCAACTGTTTTCTAAAGCCAAGTCCCAATTCACAGGCCTAAGTAATGGGGGCATATATCATTATTTAACAGGAGGTTAGCACCACTATTCTGGTGACACCTCTGTATCTTTGCTAGAAGCCCTTCTATATTACCCCTTTCTGCTTTTTCTTCTTGTCTCTGCTTAACTCCACTCCCTTCTGATTTTGCCTCTGCTTCATTTTCTTTCTTTTCTTATCCTTTTCCCCAGTTCCCTTTTGTAATTCCCCTCACCCCACGTTCCTTCCTTTTTCTCTCTTCTTCATATCTGTGTGGTTCTTTTAATTGTTATCATCCCTAGTTGGCTCAGACTTTAGGCAGTTGTGCATCTAGGAGACTTTTCCACTTCGGGCTTAGAGAAAAGATAGATATAAAACCAGTATTAGCTCATCTCCTTGGTCTCCCAGCTGCAGAGGGATTGTTCACCAGGACTCTGTTTTGCCTTACTTCAATATAATATAAAATGGCTCCAACCAAAGAGCTTCTATATTTTCCCTTGAGAACAATCATTCTACTATTTAATACAACTTCCTTTCCATTTTTCCTATTCTGTGGTTTAATATTTTCTTTGCTTGAGTTCAGCTCATTACTCCTGGTAAGATTATCTGGGGCTCCTCTAAGTCTTTCTGCCCCCTCTCTAGTACTAAATGTGCTCATCAAGGTCTTGTAGAATAACAACATGGTTCTGTGACTACATCTCCCCAAAGCAGTAATTATTAGAACTTTTAAAAATGTAAATTCCAATTACTAAAGGGATCTAACAACTTGAAGGATCACAAAATTAGAAAGCAGTGAGGCTGAGATGTACTTTATGTCCAAATCCATGGGTTTTCAAGAAACATCACACCAGGGTTCAATATTGTAGTGATGAGGCGGGCAGGTCTGCCTTTCATCCTGCCCGGCTCCCACACGGCTAGCTTTACACCGGAAATAACAACACACAAATTGTATTCATTTAAACACAGCTTGACCCATTCGCTCTATCCTCTTACTGGCTAACTCTCACATCTTGATTAACCCATTTCTATTAATGTATGTAGCACCACAAGGAAAAGATTCAGCATGTCTGACCTGGTGGCTGGCTCCACGCCGTCTACTTCACTTCCCTTCTTCCCATCATTCTGTTCTGTTTACTCCACCTACCTAATTTTCTGTCCTATCAAAGGGCCAAGGCAGTTTCTTTATTAACCAATG
The DNA here is from genome assembly GCF_037038515.1 of Microtus pennsylvanicus. Taxonomy (NCBI): domain Eukaryota; kingdom Metazoa; phylum Chordata; class Mammalia; order Rodentia; family Cricetidae; genus Microtus; species Microtus pennsylvanicus. Next base: position 82,062,103 of record NC_134601.1, on the reverse strand, counting down.
AAAGTAACACATAGACAGATGACCCTCCTCCATCACAGTATCATATATGAAGAACTTCACAAGACTATTTATCTAATTACTTGATTGATCCCTAGCTCTAGTTCAAAGGTCACATGATCAAATGGGTTTGAGACTACATAAGAGGTGTGTGTTAGAAGAATTCTCGGGATGCATTTACACTTATCAAACTGGTCTGGGCATTTTATGCATAACAACTCATCTTGTTACTTGCAGGTCACAAATTGAGATGTAGAAGCAAGTGATATTAAGTATTCTAATACTCAAAGTCACTCAGTGTTTCTAAGTTATAGAATATGGTACATGTCTAAGTAGTCTTACTCTCGAGTTTACGGTCTCAACTTCAGCATTATTCCTTGACAGATGTTCTATGTAACCTTGGTCATATTTCTTTTTTGCTATTTACATTCTCTCTGTATAAAATGAGTAAGTTAGACTGGTACAGGGACCTTTAGGCTGTGTGTTTCTGAACCCTGCAGTTTCCCAGAGATATCTTGGAAGCAGACAGTACAAATGAAGGAGTCGGTAGGGAAAGAGAAAGCAGTTACCATTGCTTTCACTCTCCTAACTGGTTTTCAAGCCAGACCAGCTCTGCTTTATATCTGTTTTACATATCAGAATTCCCCTACTTCAAAAATATATTTAAACAATAAACAAATCAACATCGGAATGTCTTGAAGAATGACAATTCCCTTTATATGATTATTACAGGATTAGTAGGATTCACCTGTATTAAGCATTAAGCATAGGTTGTAGTAGGAGCTGAGGGCTGTGTGCCTGCTGCCTGGTTAGCTTAGCCCCGGAAATAACAGCACACAAATTGTATTCTTTTAAACACTGCTTGGCCCATTAGCTCTAGCCTCTTCTTGGCTAGCTCTCATATCTTGCCTAACCCATATTTAGTAATCTGTGTAGCACCAGTCTTACCGGGAAAGATTCAGCATGTCTGACCTGGCGGCTTGCTTCATCGTGTCTGCCCTGGAGAGGAGTGGCATGGCGCCTGCCTAACTTCCCTTCTTCCCAGCATTCTGTTCTGTTTACTCCACCCACCTATCTTCTAACCTATCAGGCCAAGCAATTTCTTTATTAATTAACCAATGAAATCAACAGATTGATATATGACACTCCCACATCACTGAGGCCTTTTATTGTAGAGAATTTGGTTTGTTCCATAATACTGAAACTTTTGTATAGGTTTCCACGTGAACTCCTTTAGATACTGCACATTTTCTTTATCTCTTTCTCATCAGGATATCAGTTCTAATATTTTGAACTGATTTCAGCACAGTTTTCAATCTTTACCTCTATATAAGTTGTTCCACAAATACTGGATATTCTTTTGACTCTTAGGGCCATAGTGTATTTATTAGTGAAGTAAGCTGCAACATTTAATGTCTAGGGACCCAAACAATTTGTTGCTCTGATACACTACAACTTATTCTTAAGTGAATATTTTGATTACGTTCAGATATTTCTGAGTCCCAAGGGATGTGTTGAGTATTGTTCAAACATAAAGCTATATAGGAATATAGGATACTAAAAGAAATAACAGGAGTGAAAGGAACAGAAAAATTTACTTACCAGTTGTTGCATCTTGAATTATACCTATGACCCCATATTTTACCTTTCTTTCATCATGACTCATTAGATTTGAAGTTCCTCATATGTTCTGAAAGACTGGATTCTTCCCCATTTGGGAAAAAATTAACCCTAGAAAAAATAGTAATCTGATATCCTAGTAACATATCCATGAATTATAGACCATGTTTGAAGTAATTCCCGTTAGCTATAGTTAAACTCCAAACCTCATGGAACCTAATGGAAGGAAAACAAATGAAAACTGTAACCATCATTTTAATGATAACAAAGTAGTTTCACATAGTACATTTTTGGGCTGTAAGTATTTTATCTACCAGTATAATATGTTACACTTCAGATAATGCCTTTGAAAATTACTTCATAATAAAGTAATGGGTGGCTTTCTCTGGATTTCTAATGGCTGCCTGGTATGATAATTTTGGCTTACCTATCATGTCATGCTCAATATAACAAAACCTTATCATAAAGCCAAAGACAACATCGGCAGGAAACTTTAATGTTGTGAGTATAGATAAAGGATAGACAGACAGCAAAATGACTACTCAGTAGTAACTTCGAGCACCTTTCTAATCACATTCTTATATTTCTTTCAAAACCACTGTATCTTTGGACTATCACTTGAAAAACTGTAGCAGTGCCTTACTGAGGCCTTTACTCTTTCTGGTTCTGAAAAGAGAATACTTTGTTCTGCCAAGTGAAGAAGAAATAGGTGTCAAAGGCCCATTCTACTTCAATTTTCCTAGAGAAATGTGATACTTTCATACTCACTCATAGAAAAACTGATCATCTATTTTTTTAACCTATTGTTTCCTTCAAAAGTAGCTGACTATCATGACTGCTTTTGAAGTTCAGGAAAGTCTTATAGAATAAAGTGTACAGTAGAGCATTTGAAAAGAGGTAGTTGTTTCTCGACTCTGAATTAGAGTGTAAACCAGAGACGCTACGACAGATTGAGAAGTCAGCCTTCTATAAACATGATTATTTTCTAATGCCTAAATTTTCCCTCATCTGCTGTCTGACACTTTTACTTTATTTTTAGTACTTTTTTCTTTTCACAATTATAATGTTTCATAGTTGTTAAAGTGAACAAGAAACAGTGATTATTTTTGTGTCCAAGATTGGCCTGAGTGGAATGGAATAGCAGTTTCCTTTGATGTGAATTCAAAAAAGCATACAAGAGAAATTATTACAAGCTATAACCTGCCATTTAGAGACCTTTTTCCTAGAATTAATTTCTACTCCAACTCTGGAAATTTTTTTATATAATTAGAAGGGTTATTTGCTTGGCAAACTCATCAAAAGACTGCTACTGGACCCCAAAGGATTAAACTGTTTCTCCTTTCACGGATAGATACTACTCTACATTTCATTTTTAGTGATATGGTATTTGGTCAATCAAAACGAACAAAAAAGTGACACCAAACTAAGTTTTTCTATGAGGTTTATAGTAATAATTTGGCATCATTAAACATAAAGAAATGCATTGCTATTCTTTAAAGTTCAGCCTATAAATATGAGAAAAATCCAGAGAAAGGATAACTTTGTGAATTACTATAAGCCAAGATTTTGGCTGGTGAACATTAAGGCATAATACCTTAGAAGACATGCACATTTTATTCCCCAGCCTCACAATGTTTATAATACACATATATTGACAAACTAAATTTAGTTTGGCTAACATTTATTACTGTTAAGAATGAGTTAGTTTTATTAACAAACAATGTATAACAACACCTGCCATCATTTTGTCCCACAAGCATTTTACTTTTGAAAATTTTGTCTTCTACTGACCCCTCTCTGGGCTGGTATGCTGGTTTTATGTCATCTTAATACAAGCTAGCATTACTTGAAAGGAAGGAACCTCAACTGAGAAAATGCTGCATTTTCTCAATTAGTGATTGAGGGAGGAGGACCTGGCCCATTGTGTGTGGTGTCATCCCTGGTTAGGTGGTCCTGGGTTCTATAAGAAAGCAGGCTAAACAAGCCACAAGGAGTAAGTCAGTAAGCAACACTCCTCCATGGTCTCTGCATCAACTCCTGCCTCCAGGTTTCCACTCAGTTTGAGTTATTGCCTTGGTTTCTCTTAGGGACTGTGACTCAGGGTATTAAGTCAAATAAACCCTTTTCTCCCGTTTCTTTTGATCATGGTATTTCATCACAGCTATAGTAACCATAACTAAGACAGAAATTGGTATCAGGATAGTGGAGTGCTGCTGTGTCAGACCTGACCATGTTCTTTCGGGGAGGATGTTGGAAGGACTTTGGCGTAGAAAAGTTACTGAGTGTTCAAAGTTTGGTGAACTGTTCTGTGAGAGCTTGGAAGATAAGATCACTGAAGATGATGGAAGCCTGGCTTGTAAAGTTTCAAAGGAAATTTGAGAGGCAATTAAAACATTACTGGGGCCATTATACATTTTGAATTCAGAATCTGTGGTTCCAGTCAGGTGGGACTGCAGAACTAACTGGCTGTTGTTAACAAGATGCCAGAAACTTAAAATCTTTAAATCTTGTATATAAAAAACTTTTTAAAATCTTAAATCTTTTTAAAACTTGAAAATCTAAAGTTTTGCTTTAGATTCATGGGACAGTCCATACAGGTCATTTGGAACTGAGGAACTGGCTGTGATTAAGAGAGCTCAGCTTATTGAGGTTAAATCTTCCAGGAAGTGTTTCCTCAAGGTTAGTACACAGAGATGTGTTCCTAAGGAGGCCAAGATTGTGCCTCACTCTGGCAGTTGAATTTGGTGGTCTAAAAATCACTCAGGTGGTGCTGGTTCTGAAGACACCAAAGGGGAATGGAACACCTCAGGCTTGGCACTGAGTGGCAAGCCTGGAGTCCCTGAAGAGAGCCTAGGAAGAGGTTATTGGTGAAAGTGCAGCCCGGCTGTAGAGGAAGACCCCTGTATTTTGGAGATGCCAGGACCATGGGATGATTTCCAAGAACGACAGTATCAATGGAATGGAGCCAGCCTGAGTTTTGGAGACAATCTTTGTTGGCTGCAGTGGGTGGAGCCAGAGAAGTGACCCAGGTCCTTTAGAGGAGCCCAGATTGTGAGTGGATCCCAGACATTGTACAGTGAGTTATTTACAAGTTGGCATTGGTTTTGCATTTTTCAGATTGTGAGTGTGCCCTGGTTCTTACCCCTTAAAGAAAGAAAGTTCTAACTTATTTTGTACTTTACTGGAGCCCACAGTTGAAAGATTTTGAACTTTTAAAGAGAGTCTGGATTTTTAAAGTTTTTTTTATTTATTTTTGCTTTTTTTAAATAAAGAATTGTTTAATACAATCTTTTCTCATTTTACATAGCCATCCCCGTTCTCACTCCCTCCCCTCTTCCTGACCCACCCTTCTCTCCCCAACCCCTCACCCAAACCTCAGAAAGAATAAGGCTTCCCATGGGACGTCGACAACGTCTGACACTTCACTTTGAGGCAAGACCAAGGCCCTCCTCCCTATATCTAGGTTGAACAAGGTATACCTTCAAAGAGAATGTGATCCAAGATGTCAGTTCAAGCACTAGGGATAAATCTAGTGGCCCCACAGACTGCTCAAGCCTCACAACTGTCCCCACATTCAGAGGGCCTATGCAGGTTCCCCCACTATCAGTCCAGAGTCAGTGAGCTCCCACTAGCTCAGGTCAGCTGTTTCTGTGGGTATCACCATCATGAAGAGACCGAAATTTTAAAGTGTTTCAATTTGTAAAGACTGTGGGACTTTTAAAGTTATTTATGTTGTGATATTAATTTTTAAATAACATCTTGGGGACAAAGGAAAAAGGGAAGGTTCTAATTGAAAAGTGATGTGTTGTAAACAGAAGTTTCTGTCCTGCCTGTTCCCACAGCTGTTCATTCCCAAAGAAACACACCAAGGCTTATATTAATTATAAACAGTTAAACCTATTAGCTCAGGCTTATTATTAACTAGCTCTTACAACTTAAATTAACCCATAACTCTTATCTATGTATAGCCATGTGGCTTGGTACCTTTTCTCAGTGAGATATTCTCATCTTGCTTCTTCTGCTTCTGGCTGATGGCTGCATCTCTGCCTTTTTTATTCCCGGAATTTTCCTAGTCTGTTTGCCCCGCATATACTTCCTCCCTGGCTATTGACCAATCAGTGTTTTATTAAACCAATATGAGTGACAAATCTTTACTGCATACAAAGCATTCACCCATAGCAATGTATTTGTATGTCAAGTAGACAAGGGGCTAGTTGTGCTGGCTAGTTTTATATCAACTTGACACAAACTAGAGTCATGTGAGAGGAGGTAACCTCAATTGAGAAAATGCCTTCATAAGATCTGACTGGAAGCAGGTCTGTATGGCATTGTCTTAATTAGTAATTGATGTGGGAAGGCCCAGCCCATTGTGAATGATGCCATCCCTGGGATGGAGGTCCTGGGTTCTATAAGAAAGCAGACTGAGCAAGCCATGAGAAGCAAGCCAGTAAGCAGCAATCCCTTGTGGCCTCTGTGTCAGCTCCTGCTTCCAGGTTCCCACCCAGTTTGAGTTACTGCCTTGGCTTCTCTCAATGGCCTGGTGACTTGGGATATGTCAAACCCTTTACTCTCCAAGTTGCCTTTGGTCATAGTGTTTCATCACAGCAGTAGTAACCCCAAGACAGCGGGGTGCACAGGCAAATTGTCAGATTTGGGAAAAAAGGAGAATAGTGCCACATTGAATATTACACCAAGAAGACATAGTCATCAGAGGAATATTTACTCCCAAATAGGCAAAAGACCCGAGCAATTAGATATTTTTGTCTTGTTTACTTTGTCAGAAGCAAAGACTATGCTTAATTGTGTTTTTTAGGATTTTGAAATTTAGGATATTTTTCGTGATCATATACCTAGTCATTGACAACCTCTTTGCTATAGCCTTAATGTTCACTGTTGTATTTTTCACATTTATACCAAAATATGTCCAAATGTGCTGACCATATAAACTTGGAATGTTAGAGATTTATTATGAACATTCCAGGCTTACATTTTTCTAAGAGCCTGTTCTGTTTCTTATCAGCATTTCAGAAAAACCCACACATGCATGCCTACATCTTCTCCAAACTAAAACAAAACAAATAATCAGGCATTAAGGAAGCAGGCCAATGCATTTAGTTTTGATTGTTGTCCCCATGGATATTGATCAAATCAACACAGCTGTGACAGTGTCCTAATGGAAAGAACAAGGGATTTGGGGAAAACATCTTTGAATGTTGTAGGCTATATTTGGCTGAGTGGTTTTTGGAAAACTTACTTAACGGATTTGAGCCTTCTTTGCTTAAACCATAAAATAACAAAATAAAACAGATTTCATAGGGCTATTGGAAGTATTTGAAATGAGATAAGCTGTAGAAACGGCGTATCATTTGACAGGAGTTGTTCTGCAGCATGATGTGCTTCGAAGACACCATACTTAGTGCAGTAACAGATAGTAGAATTGTGGCCATTAAGGGATGGGGCAAGGGGGAAAGTGGAATAGTTCAACAATAGACTTTTTATTTTTGGTTTTGAACATAGGGCCTAATACATAATGAGCAAGCGTTACTCACTGTGCTATGGTCTCAATCTAAGAATTGTTCAATGGGAAGAGAGTTTCAGTTTTAAAGAGGTACAGTGTGCATATAGTTAGTACTATTCGATGATGCACTTAAAGTAGTTAATGATAAATTTGATGTTATGTTTTTTTATAATTTTTGAAATTATAATTATTTCATCATTTCTTCATTCCCTTTCCTCCCTCAGACCCCTCCCTCACATTTCTCCCTCTGTCACATTTCCCCTTGCTCTTGCTCAAATTCATAATCTCTTTTCCTTAATTGTTGTTACATATATATATATGTATATATATACATAAATAGAACCCACAAAGTCTGTATAATGTTACCCATACGCGTATGATCACAGCTCTGATCACTTGATATTGGATAGCCAGTTGGAGGTTCTTCCCAGGGGAAGACAATTTCTCCTGGTTGCACATTCCCTAGTTTCCAGTAGTTGTTTATGTAGGCTTGAGGCAAGAGCTTTCCTCTTTCCACATTAGCTTGTCCATTGGTGTTGTCATTGTCCAGATATTGTTTAGGCAGCCATGTTGATGACACTTCATGGATGTAGGCTCTTTGGCATTTCCAGGAGACAAAAATCTCACATTAGACTTCCTATTCTTCTGGCTCCTACAATCTTTCTTACTCCTCTTCCTCAATGATCTCTGAGCCTTAGGTGAAATAATTGTGCTATTGACATATCATTTCAGACAGGAAACTACATGATATCATGTTCTCTGTACTTTTATCAGTGTGGTTTCCAGTAATGGTACTGGTCAATTGCAAAGATGAGGGGTGAGAACTACCCTCACCTGTGGGTATATGGATAAATATTTAGAATGTAGCTAGGGATTATGCCAGTTTAGTAAAGTGGTGATTGTTGGTTCTCCTTAAAGATCCATAACTTCACTATCCCTAGGTAGTTGGCTAGGTGCCCAAAATCAAGCATGATTTCTCCCTGTTGAATAGGCTTTAAGACCAATTAGAGTGTGGTTGATTAATGCCAAGGTATGCATGCCACTATTGTATCCTGAGGGTTTTCATGTCATGCTGGTCATTGTTGTGGTTCATAGCTGGATAGAGATATTGGTTGTCTCTTGTACAAACCTGACCAACAATTCAAAAGCAAGATTTTCTTGCCTGGTGTTGGGGTTTTCATTAGTCTATGACTGTTGGGAGGAGTGTTGTCAGCCCAGATGGGAATACTTAACTTAAGCTGTGAATGTATGTATAGACTTACATGTATTATATATCATTTTAAGTAGATAACATCGTCCCTTATAACTTTTTAAGATACCCTTACTGTACTTTATTTACATCCCCACTTTTTCTAAATTTATCTTCCTCCTCCTTCTTAACTAAAGATACCCCCTCAGTTCTTCTCTATTCCTCCTTCAAATCTCTTGTCCCAACTCATGGTCTCCTTTTACTTTCACAATTTCAGCAATTACTGCAAGTTCCATACTCACATCTGATGACTTAGGAATGGCAGATGAGAGAGAACATATAGTGTTTGTCTCTCTGGGTCTGGATTACCTCACTCAATATTGTCATTTCTAGTTCTATTTATTTACCTGAAATTTTTTTTTATTAATTAAATTTTTTTTATTTTACATACCTACCCAAGTTCCCACTCCCCGCCCCTTCTCCCACCACCCCACTTTCCCCATCCTCCCCCCATCTACTCCTCATAGAGAGAAAGGCCTCCTTTGGGGAGTCAACAAAGTCTTTACCTACAAATTTCATTTTTCATTATAGCTGATAGTATTCCATAGTGTGCGCGCGCGTGTGTGTGTGTGTACTGTATTTTAAATTATCCATTAATTGTTTGAAGGTCATTTAGGTTGTTTCCATTTTCTAGTTACTGTGAATAGAGCAGTGGTGAAAAATGACTTAATGAATATCTGTGGAGTAGTATGTCAAATTCTTTCGGCATAATGCCAAGGAGTGGTATAACTGGGTCAAATAATAGATTTATTTTTTATCTTTTTGAGAGTTAGTTCATCACACTAATTTACATGGTGACCAGACCAGATTACAATACAAGAGGGTTTCCTCCTTTTCACCTACTCTTCAGCATTTCTGGTTGGTTGGTGGGTTACTTTGTTGATCTTTGTTTTCTGACTATAGTAAAATGAAATCTCAAATCTCATTTTGATTTGCATTTCCCCAATCGCTAGGAAAGCTGAATATTTTTGAGATAGTTCTTAACTTTTTTTATGTCTTCTTTTGAGAACTTTCTGTTCAGATTCCTAGCCTATTTTTGAATGAGTTTGTTTTCTGAGTTCTTAGTATATTCTGGATGTTAATCCTCTGCCAGATATAGCTGGCAAAGATTCTCACCCATTCTGTGGGCTTCCTCTTCATTCAGTTACTTCCTTGGAAATGCAAAAGCTCTTTAATATTAATGAGTCCCACTTGTCAATTGCTGGCCTCATTTTCTGAACAAATGAGACCCTGTTTAGACAGTCCTTTCCTGCACCTATATTATGTAGGGTAGTGCCCATGTTTTCTTCCAACAGTTTCAGTATTTTAGGTTTCACATTAGGTCTTGAATCCATTTGAGTTAGTTTTTGTGCAAAATGATAAATACCTGATTTCATTCCTCAATATGTGAATATCTTTTTCCTAGCATCAATTCTTGAAGATGCTGTTTTTTTCTCCAGAGTATATGTTTTTGCATTTTAGCATTTAGCATTTTGATTGAATATTAGATGGCCATAGTTACACGTATTCATGTTTGGTCTTCAATTTTGTTTCATTGATCTGCATGTCTTTTTTCTCCCAGTCCATATTGTTTTTATTGCTATGGCTCTGCAATATATTACTACAGCATTTCTCTTTTTGCTTTAGTGCTGTTTTGGGTATCCAGGTTTTTTTGTGGTTCTATGCGAATATTAGGATAGCTTTTTCTGTTTTGTGAAGAATAATATGGAGATTTTGATTGATTTCTAGTGTATTTATCTCTTTCTTCAGAGATTCAAAGTTTTCATTATGAGATTTTCCATCTCTTAGGTTAGGCTTATTTCTGATATTTTACTTTCATTGAGGTCGTTGTGATTGAGAACATGTCCATTATTGTTTTCTGTATGTTTGTTGTTGGTGTATAGAAAAAGTATTGATTTTTGCAAGTTGGTTCTTTGTCCTACCACATTGGTGAAATTATTGGTCATTTCTAGAAGCTTTCTGGCAGAGTTTTAAGGTATTGTTTCATATTTTTCTCAATTTAGAATAATGTTGGTTGCAGTTTTTCTCATATATAGATATGCTCAGGGATGCTCCTCTAGTACTACTCTCCAAAACATTTATCATGAAGCACATTAGATTTGTCAAAATTTTTTTCTTCATCTATTGATGATTATATAATTTTTATCTTTAAGTCTACTTTTTAAGTCTATTACATTTATTGACTTGCATCTGCTAAACAATCCCCTGCATCTCTGGGATTTAGACAACTTGGTCACGGTGGATAATCTTTTTGATATATGTCTGTATTCAGTTTGCAAGAATTTTAATTTGAGCATTTCTGAATCTATGGCTATCAGGAATGTTGGCCTATAGGTTTTTTTTTTGTGTGTGTGTGTGTGCCTTTTACCTGGTTTTGTTATTAGTGTGATACTGTCTTCATAGAAGGAGTTTGGGAGTCCTCCTGTTTCTCTTTTTTGAATAGTTCAAGGATTTGGCTATTGATCTTCAATGAAGTCTACTAGAATTCTGCTGGAAATCCATCTGAACTTGGCCTTTTTTGTTGGAGAGCTTTTTATTACTGTTTAGATTTCATTTGTTATGGGTCTCTTTTGGTTGTTGATCTCTTCTTGGTTTAATTTTTTGGTTTGGCAGAATTTAGGTATCCATTTACTTTAGGTTTTCCAAAATAATGCACTACATGTTTTTGAAAGTTTTCCCTTATAACATTCTAAGTTTCTTTAGTGTCTGTTGTAATGTTTCTCTGTTCACTTTTGACTTATTAGTTTGGGTTTTCTATTTTTTCTTTTGGTTGGTTGACCCCAGGGTCTGTCGATCTTGTTTGTATTATCAAAGAACCAGTTCTTAGATTCATTGGTTCTTTTAGCTGTTTTCTTTGTTTCTATTTCATTAATTTTGACTCTTTTATCTTTCCTTTCCATCTAGTGGGTTTGGGTTTGTATTATTATTGGTTTTCCAAATTTGTGAGTTACATTATTATGTCATTTATTGTGCTCTTTCTGATTTTTTTTTTAATGTAGGCACTTAGAGATAAAATGTTTCTATGTAGGACTGCTTTCAATAAGTCAAAGTTTTGTTATGTTGTATTTTCATTTTCATTTAGTTCCAGGCAATTTTTTATTTCTTTCTTGATTTTTTGACCTATTCATTATTCAATAGTAAATTGTTTAATCTCCATGAGCTGTGTACTTATTAGAGGTATTTCTGCTGTTGATCTTACTTTTTATTGTGTTATGATCAAACAGGATGCATGGAGTTCTTTTAATCTTTCTGAATTCATTAAAATTTGCTTTGCATTGGTGCTTGGGTAGAATATTTTGTAAGTATCTATTAAGTCAATTTGGTGTATGATATTTAATTATGCATATATGTTTAACATGGTAATCCTTTCTTTGTTAACTATTCCCTTGATTAGAATAAAATATTCTTTATCTCATCTGATTAATTTTAGTTTGAAGTCTCCATTGTTGGATATTAGGATAGCAATGTCCACTTGCTTCCTGGTTTTATGTGTTTGGAATATTTTGTTACTATGACTCTTTAGTATAACTTGAAATCAAATATGGTAATTCCTCTATAATTATTCATTTTTAGGTATTTGTTTTTAAATTAATTAATTAATTAATTAATTTTACATCCCAGATGAGCTTTCCCCTCTCTCTTCTCTTCCCAGTCTCTCCCCACTTTGTTCCCACCCACAATCCACTCCTTCTCCATTTCTACTTAGGAAAGGACAGGCCTTCCATGGATATCATCAAAACATGGCATACCAAGTTGCAGTAAGATTAATCACCTCCTTTGTATTAAGGCTGGGCAAGGCGACCCAGTATAAGGAGTAGGGTCCCAAACACAGCAAAAGAGTAAAGAGACAGCCCCTATTCCCACTGTTAAGAGTTCCACAGAAAGACCAAGCTACATAACTGTAACATATATGCAGGATGCCTTAGATCAGTCCAATGTAGGCTTCCTGGTCCTCAATTCAGTCTCTATGAGCCCCAATGAAGCCAGGTTAGTTGATTCTGTGGGTTTTTGAGGTATCCTTGACCCCTCTGGCTCCTATAATCCTTTCTCCTCCTCTTCTGCAGGATTCCCCAAGCTCCACCTAATGTTTGACTACGTGTCTGCATCTGTTTCCATCAGTTGCTGGATGAAGCCTCTCTGATGGTAACTGGGCTAGTCACCAGTGTATGAGTATAGAGGAATATTGTTAGACATCATTACATTGATTTTTTTCTCTAGTTGTCTTTGATTCTAACCTAAGTCTCTGGCTCATTCAGCCTGTGGGTCCTGGTGGTTGAGGCAGTGTTAGGGATGGGTTTACTCTTCTGGCATGAGTTTAAGGCTAGACCAGTCATTGGTTGGCCACTTTCTCAATCTCTAGGCCACCCTTACATGCCACAGGAAGGACAGACAGACTGTAGATTGAAGGTTATGTGACTTGGCTGGTGCCCAAATCCGTCTGCCTAAAATCTTACCTGGTCATAAGAGATGGCCAGTTCAGGCTACATATCTGCTATTGCTAGGAGTCTTAGCTGAGGTGATCTTCGTAGATTTCGGGGAGATTCTCTTATGTGAAGTTTCTGCCTGAACCCAAAACGCCCTCTCCCATTTCTAGTAATCTCTTTCAGTACTCTGTTCCTCCATCCCTTTAACCTGGTCATTCATGTTCTCTTCCCCACTCACCTGCAGTCCACCCATAAAATCACATCTATTTCCCCTTCCCAGGAAGATCTCAGCATATACGCCCTTGAGCCCCTCCTTGTTACTTAGTCTCTCTGGCTCTATGGATTGTAGCATAGTTATCTTTTATTTTACAGCCAATATCCACTTATGCGTGAGAAAATGCCATGTTTGTCTTTCTGGGTCTGGGTTATCTCACTCAGGATGCTTTTTTCTAGTTCCAACCATTTGCCTGCAAACAGGATTCTTTTGGCTATCCTGGGGTTTTTGTTTTTCCATATGAAGTTGGTTATTACTCTTCCAAGGTCTGTGAAGAATTGTGTTGGAATTTTAATTGGGATTGCATTGAATCTATAGATTGTTTTTGGTAGGATTGCCATTGCCATTTTTATTATGTTGATCCTACCTATCCAACAACATGGGAGATCTTTCCATTTTCTGGTATCTTCTTCAGTTTCTTTCTTCAAAGACTTAAAGTTCTTGTTGAATAGAACTCTTACTTTTTTGGTTAGTGTTATTCCGGGGATATTTTATGTTATTTGTGGCTATTGTGAAAGGTGATGTTTCTTTGATTTTCCTCTCAGCTTCTTTATCATTTGTGTATAGAAGGACTACTGATTTTTTTGAGTTGATTTTGTATCCAGCCATATCACTGAAAGTATTTATCGGCTATAAGAATTCCATAGTAGGGCTTTTGGGGTCACTTTTATATACTATCATATCATCTGCAAATAATAAAAGTTTGACTTCTTCCTTTCCAATTTGAATCCCCTTGATGTCCTTTTGTTGTCTTATTGCTATAGCCAGAATTTCAAGAACTACTTTGAAGAGACATAAAGAGAGTGGACAGCCCTGGCTTGTTCCTTATTTTAGTGGAATCACTTTGAGTTTCTCTCCATTTAGTTTGATGTTGGCTGTTGGCTTGTTGCATATTGCTTTTATTGTATTTATATATGTTCCTTGTATCCCTGATCTCTCCAAGACCTTTATCATGAAGGGGTGTTAGATTCAAGGAAGACAAACCCTTATCCAAACCAATCAAAAGGCAGAGAGAGAACATCCAAATTAACTAAATCAGAAATGAAAAGGGGAATATAACAACAGACACTGAGGAAATTCAGAGAATCTTTAGGTCACACTATAAAAACATGTACTCTGTGAGCATGGGGACCTTGGGGGAGAGTTGAAGGGGAGGGGAGTGGCAGGGAGGGGAGCAGAGAAAATGTAGAGCTCAATAAAAATCAATAAAATAAACAAAAACATGTACTCTACAAAATTGGAAAATGTAAAAGAAATGGACAATTTTCTGGATAAATACCAGATACCAAAATTAAATCAAGACCAGGTGAACAATTTAAATAGATCTATAAACTGCAAGGAAATAGAAGCTGTCATCAAAAGCCTCCCAACCAAAGAAACACCAGGGCTGGATGGTTTTAGTGTAGAATTCTACCAGAACTTTCAAGAAGTGCTAATACCTATACACCTCAAAGTGTTCCACTAAATAGAAACATAAGGTACACTGCCAAACTCTTTATGAGGCTACAGTTACCTCGATACCAAATCACACAAAGACTCAACCAAGAAAGAGAATTACAGACCAATCTCAATCATGAACATAGATGCAAAAATATTCAGTAGATTCTCTTTTAAGATCCATGACTTCACTAGTCCTGGGAAGCTGGCTAGGTTTCTAGTTCCAGGCAGGATTACCCTTCTGTTGAGTGGGTCTTGAGTTCAACAAGACAGCTGTGGTAGACACTGGCATGTGAGTGCTACTTATTGCACCTTTATGCACATTTTCCCATGGCCTCGTAGGACTTAATTTCCAGGGGCTCTGAACCTACTACATGCTGACTGGCCTAAGCTGCTTTCCATGGCCCCCTAAATCATGTGCTTTTCATGCCTTCAAACCTACAATATGAATAATGTCACATATCTCTGCTGCCATCTTGGGACAAAGCCTATCCCCCACCCCCCAGACCACAGCTCTATCACCTTCTGTGTGATGACTCTGGAAAGAAACATTTTTTGGGGGAGTTAACTTTAAGGAGCAGAAAACCCTTTCAGGCTAGATTTTCTTCCTTTAAATGAATTTGAGTCCTCTTGAGATAAAGCCTGCAAGGCATCAGTTTTTGCCCTTTGGATCCCTTTCAATATATTACAGTTTTCTTTTCAATGATGCTGATGTCTAACAATTACAGTTATTTTCTCAGAAGTAGACTGAATGTGTTCCTGTCTTGAAATTTCTTCTGCCAAACAAATTAGTTCATTATCTTTAAATTCGGCTTCACATAGGTTCTCAAAACACAGACAGAATGAAAACACCTTCTTGGCCAAAATATTACACAGATGGCCCCTGGGATTATCAAGAACTTGAAGTAGCTGGTGGCTTTTAAACGTCTAATCCCAGTTCCAATGACTCCACGAGCCAGAGTTCTATTGTCTGTGTTTTTCTAGCATTCTTGTTTTCCTCAGAATGTCCCATTAAGTTCTGCTTCCAGCATGCTATGACTTTTCTAGTCCTAAGTACCCAAATCTTTAATGTACCAGCTTCAAAACAGTTCCAAGGCAGAAGAACCACATAGTCAGTTTTGATAGCAGCAGCTGTGAGATATAGGGTATTAGTGGGTAGGTTCAGTTGGCCCAAACAGGTGTCTAGGTGCCTCCCCTCGGTTTCAGTTATACCTGCACATATAGTTTTTAAGAAAAGTTGTTGGTTTAGGAAATAACAAAGAAACAGGCATCAAATCTCTATTCTGTAATCCCTGGCCTCCAACAAGGACATTCTTGGACTTGCTGCTTTTGGGGTCCCTCCTCTGCTTGACCAGCTTCTGTTTCTTGGTCTCATCATAAATTATCTTGTATATTCTCTTTCTCCTATCATTGATTTTTATTTTTAGTCCTTGATCATTAATATCTTTATATTTTATAACTTTTTCAGTGATTTTTAAAATTTAATGTACATAAATATCACCTGGAAAACTGAGCATAGTGGCACACATCTTCAAACTCAGCACTTGGGAGGCAGAGGCAGCTAGATCTCTGTGAGTTCAAGGCCAGCCTGGTCTACATAGAGACAGCTAAGGCTACACAGTGAAACTCTGTCTCAGACAACACCAACCACCATCAAACCAAATCACCAGGGAAATTTTCTCAATTGCAGATATGTATTCAGCAATTTGGTTTGAGAATATACACTTCTAACTCATATAACAATCCTTTGGGATGGCCGACTACACTTTAACTACTAATGCTGTGGTTGATGACTAATTTTTCATATATCCTGAGCTTAAAGTAATAATTAGTATTTAATATCATATCTTATATTGCCCAAGAATAACTTCCACATTTCTTTATCTCTCCCGTCTGGTCATATCAAGTTCCTCATATTCTTAGCCTATCTGCAGCTGATGGTGTTATAATCTGATTATCAAATATCTTAAATGACTTTTAGTTTTTTGTTAGTTTGATTTTTGATTTTACTTTTTAAAAAGTTTTATTAGTTTGCTGAGAGTTTTGTACAACGTGTTTTGATCATAATCACCATCCTTTCCCCAACTCTTTCCAGATTTATGCCTTTCCTACCCGCAGAATTTTGTTTCTCTTTTTAAAGCAGCCATTAAGATCAAGTTGTGCTGCCCAAATATTCTGGGCGACATGGTCTTCCACCAGAATGAGGATGCCTTACCAAGAGCTAAACTTCTAGACAAATATTTCTCTCCCTCTACCATCAGCTAACAAATACCAAATCTCTTCATCTTGGAGTAGGATTTCATGCCCAACTCCCATCTAAATGTGGTACAATCAATGAAATATCATAAACTGTTAAGAAAAAAAATGAAACTATGGAATTTACAGGTAAATGTATAGATCTGGAAACAATCACCCTGAGTGAGGTAATAGAAAGATAAACATCTCAGATTTACTTTCATTTTGAACTTTATCTTTGAATATATATGTTCTGGATCTGGGTTACCTCACTCAGGATGGTTTCTTCTAGTTCCAGCCATTTAACTGCAAATTTCAAGAAGTCATAGTTTTGTTTTGTTCTTCAACCACCGAATACTTCATTGTGTAAATGTACCACATTTTCTTTAGTCATTCTTCAGTTGAGGGGCATCTAAATTGTTGTTCTGGCTATTATGAATAATGCTGCTATGAACATAGTTGAGCAAATGTCCTTGTGGTATGACTTGCATCCTTTTTATATATGCCCAAGAGTGGTATTGCTGAGTCTTGAGGTAGATTGATTCTTAATTTTCTGAGAAACTGCCATACTGATTTCCAAAGTGGCTGTACAAGTTAGCATTCTTCCACGCAATAGAGGAGTGTTCCTCTTACTTTGCACCCTCTCCAGCATAAGCTATCATCAGTGTTTTTTACTTTAGCCATTCTGACTGGAATAAGATGTCATTTTAATTTGCATTTCTGTGATGGATAAAGATGTTGAACAATTCCTTAAATATCTTTTGGCCATTTGAGATTCTTCTGTGTTGTAGGAGCTGCGGGCCTGCGTTCCTGCCACCCAGCTCCCAGCCGCCTGGCCAGCTTATGCCCTGAAATAACAGCACACAAATTGTATTCATTTAAACACTGCTTGGCCCATTATATCTAGCCTCTTCCCGGCTAACTCTCACACCTAGACTAGCCCATTTCTAATAATGTGTATAGCACCCCAAGGTGTGCTTACCGGGAAGATTCTAGCCTACGTCCATCCTGGGTTGGAGCTTCATCACGTCTGCCCCAGAGAGGAGAGCTATCGAGTCTGAGCTCACTTCCTCTTCCTCCCAGCATTTTGTTCTGTGTACTCCGCCTATCTAAATTCTGCCCTATCAGATGGGCCAAGGCAGTTTGTTTATTAGCCAATGACCTTCCTCCATCACTTCTGTTGAGAAGTCTCTGTTTAGATTTGTACCTCAATTTTTATTATTATTATTTTTTATTGAGCTCTACATTTTTCTATGCTCCACTTCAACCCTCTCCCAAGGTCCCCATACTCCTAATTTACTCAGGAGATCTTGTCTTTTTCTACTTCCCATGTAGATTAGATCTATGTATGTCTCTCTTAGGGTCCTCATTGTTGTCTAGGTTCTCTGGGATTGTAATTTGTAGAGCGGTTTTCTTTGCTTTATGTTTAAAAATGCACCTCAATTTTAATTGGGTTATTTGCTGTTCTGATATCTAGTTTCTTGAGTTCCTTATATTTTGAAGATCATTCATCTGTCCGATGTGGGGTTGGTGAAGATCGTTTCCCAATCAGCTGGCTGCCAGTTTTTCTTATTGATCATGTTCTTTGCATGAAGAACATGAAGTTCTTTACAGAATCTTCTCAGTTTTAGGAGGTCCCATTTATTTATTGTTGCTCTCAGTATCTGTGCTACTGGTGTTATATTTAGGAAATGGTCTCCTATGCCCATGCATTCAAGGCTAACTCCCACTTTTTCTTCTATTAGATTCAGTGTGGGTAGATTTATGTTGAGGTCTTTGATCCATTTGAAGTTTGTGCATCAGGATAGATATGGGTCTATTTTCATTCTTCTACATAGTGACATCCAGTTATGTCAGCACCATTTGTTGTAGATGCTTTCTTTTATCAATTGTATGATTTAGTCTTCTTTGTCAAAATTAGCTATTGATAGGTGTGTGAATAATAATAATAATAATAATTGAGGTACAATTGAGATGATGGTGGGGTCTTCAATTTTATTTCATTGGTCCATCTGTCTGTTTTTATGCCAATACCAATCTGTGCTTCTTACTGTAGCTCTACAATAGAGCTTGATGTCAGGGATAATGATGCTTCCCAACATTTCTTTTTTGTACAAGATTGTTTTGGCTATCCTGTTATTTCTTTTGTGAATAATTGTGTTGGAATTTTGATGGGGATTGCATTGAATCTATAGATTGCTTTTGCTAAGATTGTCATCTTCATTATGTTGACTTTATCTATCCAAGAGTATGGGAGATCTTTCAATTTCTTTCTTCAAAGACTTAAAGTTCTTTTCATACAAGTTTTTCACTTCTTTAGTTAGTGTTACTCCAAGATATTTTATGCTATTTGTGGCTATTATGAAGTGTGTTGTTTTCTTGAATTCTTTCTCAGCCCTTTTATTATTTGTATACAGGAGGCCTACTGATTTTTTTGAGTTGATATTGTATCCTGCCACATTACTGAAGGTGTTTATCAGCTGCAGAAATTCCCTGGTAGAATTTTTGGAGTCACTATGTATACTATCATATCATCTGCAAATAGTGAATGTTTGATTTCTTCCCTTCCAATTTGTATCCATTTGATCTCCTCTTATTTTTTTATTGTTCTAGCTAGAACTTCAAATACTATATTGAATAGATACAGAGATAGTGGGCAGCCTTGCCTTGTTCCTGATTTTAGTGGAATCACTTTGAGTTTCTCTCCATTTAGTTTGATGTTGTCTTTTGGATTTCTATATATTGTTTTATTATGTTTAGACAACTTCCTTGTATCCTTGATCTCTCCAAAACTTTTATCATGAAGGGGTGTTGTATTTTGTCAAAGGCTTTTTCAGCATCTAATGAGATGATGGTGGGGTTTTCATTTTCAGTTTGTTTATATGGTGGATCACATTGACAGATTTACATATGTTGTACCATCCCCGCATTTCTGGGATGAAGCCAACTTGATCATGGTGGATGATTTTCTCTTGATGTGTTCTTGGATTCAGTTTGCCAGTATTTTATTGAGTATTTTTGCATCAATGTTTCTAATGGAGACTGGTCTGTAATTTTCTTTCTTAGTCGAGTCTGTGTGGTTTGGGTGACTGTAGTCTCATAATAAGAGTTTGGCAATGCTCCTTTTGTTTCTATTGTATGGAACAATTTGAGGAATATAGGTATTAGTTCTTCTTTGAAGTTCTGGCAGAATTCTGAACTGAAGCCATCCAGCCATGGGCTTTTTTGGGGGAGGGGGTTGGAGACTTTTGATGACTGTTTCTATTTACTTAAGTGTTATAAGTCTATTTAAGTTGTTCATCTGGTATTGATTTAATTTTGATATGTGGTACTTATTCAGAAAATTGTCCATTCCTTTTAGTTTTTTTTTAAATGTTTGGAGTACAGGTTTCTGAAGTATGACCTGATGATTCTCTGTATTTCCTCAGTGTCTATTGTTATGTGTAGTAAAAAGGGGGCCACCTGGCTAGTTTACACCCGAAATAATTACACAGAAAATGTATTCATTTAAACGTTGCCTGGCCCATTATATCTAGCCTCTTATTGGCTAACTTTCACATGTTAGTTTAACCCATGTCCATTAATGTGTATTGCCACTTGACTGTAGCTTACCAGGATGAGTCTAACCAGCATCCGTCTTGGAGAGGAGAGCCATGGCATCTGCCTGATTCTGCTTTCTTTCTCCCAGCATTCTGTTTGGTCTACTCCATCTATCTAAGCTGCTGTCCTATTAAAAGGCCAAGGCAATCTCTTTATTTAACCAATGAAAGCAACACATAGAAAGAAGACCCTCCTACACCAGTTATGTCCCCCTTTTCATTTCTGATTTTGATAATTTGAATATTCTCTCTGCCTTTTGGCTAGTTTGGATAAAGTTTCATCTATCATGTTGATTTTCTAAAATACTCTTTATTTCATTGATTTTTGTATTACTTTCTTCATTTCTGTTTTATTTATTTTAGCCCTTAATTTGTTTATTTCCTGTTTTCTACTTCTCCTGTGTAAGTCTGCTTCTTTTGTTCTAAAGCTTTCAAGTATGCTGTTAAGTCACTAGTGTGGGCCTTGCTCTGTAGTGAGACTGATAATTATTTTAAATATCACCACAGAACCTTCATCCAACAACATATGGAAACAGAGGCAGATACCCACATTGAAACACTGAACTGAGCTCCCAAGGTCCTGTGGAAGAGCAGAAGGAGGGAGAATATGAGCAAAGAGGTCAAGATCATGAGGGGTTCATCCACTGAGACAGTTTACCTGAGCTAATGGGAGCTTACCAACTCCAACTGGACTGTGAATGAACAAGCATAGGATCAAACTATTCCCTCTGAATGTGGTTGATAGTTGGGGAAGACTGAGGGGCCACTGGAAGTGGCACTGGAATTTTTCTCTACATGTACTGGCTTTTGGGAATCATATTCTCTTGGGATGTATACCTTGCTCAGCCTAGATGTAGTGGGGAGGGCCTTGGACTTTCCACAAGGCAAATTGCCTTACCCTCTCTTAGGATTAGAGGGGGCAGGAGGTGGGAGGGTTATGGAAGGAATGGGAGGAGGGGAGGGAGTGGGAATTTAGATTGGTATTTTTTTAATGTAATTAAAAAAGAGAGAGAGAGAAGTCACTAGTGTGAGAATTCTCCACTTTCTTTATGTGGGCACTTAGTTTATGAACTTTCCTCCTAGCACTGCTTTCATAGTGCCCCATAGGTTTGGGTACATTGTACCTTCATTTTTGTTTATTTATAGGAAGTCTTTTGTTTTTTTCTTTATTCTGCTTTGACCCAGGGGTGATTTAGTTGAGCATTTTTTAATTTTTGTGCATTTGTAGGATTTCTGCAATTAGTGTTGTTGTTGAATTCTATCTTTAAATCATGGTGATCCGATAAGATACTGAGGGTTATTCCAACCTTTTTTTGTATCTATTGAGATTTGCTTTGATATTGTGTATGTGGCTGATTTTAGAGAAGGTTCCATGAAGTGCTGAGAAGAAGGTATATTCTCTTGTGTTTGGGTGACATATTCTATAGCTGTCTTTTCAGTTTATTTGAGTTATGATATCTGTTAGTTCTCTTATTTCTCTCTTAAGTTCTGTCTAGCAGACCTGTTCATTGGGGAGTGTGGAGTGTTGAAGTTTCCTACTATTAATATGTGAGGTTTGATGTGAGATTTAAGCTTTAGTAATGTCTATTTTACATATGTGGGTGCTCTTATATTTGGGGCATAGATGTTCAGAATTGAGACTTCATCTTGATGTATTTTTCCTGTGATGAGGATGAAGAATCTTTCTCCATTGATGGAGGAAGGTCATATGTCTATTTGTTAATAAAGAAACTGCCTTGGCCCTTTTGATAGGACAGCAGCTTAGAGAGGCGGAGTAGACAGAACAGAATGCTAGGAGAAAGAAGCCAAGTCAGGCAGTCGCCATGACTCTCCTCTCCGAGATAGATACGTGTTAGACTCGTCCTGGTAAGCCACACTCAAGTGGCAATACGGATGTTAGAAATGGGTTAGATCAATATGTAAGAGCTAGCCAATAAGAGGTTATAACTAATGGGCCAGGCAGTGCTTAAAAGAATACAGTTTCTGTGTAATTATTTTGGGTAAAGCTAGCCGTGCAGAGCTGGGTGGCGGGAAGTGGCCCCACCACTCCTTCTACACTCCATCTCTTCTGATTGATTTTAGTTTGAAGTCTATTTTGTTAGACATTAGAATAGCTACACCTGCTTGTTTTTTTAAGGTACATTTGATTGGAAAATCTTTTCCCAACCCTTTATTCTGAGGTAATATCTGTCTTTGAGGTTAAGATGTATTTCTTATATGCAGCAGAAGGATGGACCTTGTTTTCCTATCCAATCTGTTATCCTGTGTCTCTTTATAGGTGAATTGAGTCCATTGACTTTAAGAGATATTAATGACCAGTGATTGTTAATTTCTGTTATTTTTCAATGGTAGTGTGTGTGTGTGTCCCTTCCTTGGGGTTTTCTACAGTTAGGTTATCTGTTGCTTATGGGTTTTTTTTGTGTGTGTGTGTGTTCAGCTAACTTCCTTTGCTTGGATTTTTTCTTCTATCACTTTCTGTAAGGCTGTATTTGTGGATAGGTATTGTTTAAATCTGATTTTGTCATGGAATATCTTGTTTTCTCTTACTATGGTAGTTGAAAGCTTTGCTGAGTATAGTAGTCTGGGCTGGCATCCATGGTCTCTTAGTGTCTGCAGCACATCTCTCTAGCCATTATGGCTTTCAGAATTCCCATTGAGAAATTGGATGTAATTCTGATAGTTTTGCCTTTATATGTTAGTTGGCCTTTTTTCTTTGCAGCTTTTAATATTCATCTTTTATTTTATATGTTTTGTGTTTTGATTATTATATGATGTAGGAACTTTTTTTCTGGTCCAGTCTATTTGTTGTTTTGTAAGCTTTTTATACTTTCATAGGCACATCTTTCTTTAGGTTGGAAAAGTTTTCTTCTATGATTTTATCAAATATACTTTCTGTGCCTTTGAACTGGAGTTTTTTTTTCTATTTCTGTAATTCTTAGTTTTGGTATTTTCATGGTGTCCTAGATTTCCTAGATTTTTCTGTTAAGAATTTGTTGGATTTAACATTTTCTTTGACTAATGACTCTATTTACTCTATAGTATCTTCAACTCCTGAGATTCTCTCTTTCATCTCTTGTATTCTATTGGTTATGCTTGTATCTGTAGTTCCTGTTTATTTACCCAGATTTCCCTAAGTTTGTCTTTTCTTTATTGCCTCTATTTCAATTTTCAAGTCTTGAACTCTTTGAAATGTTTACTTCACCGGCTTGTCATTCTTGACTTTCTTTAAGAAATTTACTGATTTCCTCCAATTTTTGTTTGTCTTTTCCTCTATTTCTTTAAAAGATTTTTTCTTTTCCTCTTTAAGGTTCTCTATCATCTTCATAAAGTTATATTTAAGGTCATTTTCTTCTGCTTCTTCTGGGTTAGAATGTTCAGGTCTTCATGTTGTAGGACTAGTAGGTTCTAGTGTTGCCATATTGCTCTTTAGGTTGTTGAATGTATTCTTGCATTTGCACCTACCTACATCTCTTCTTTCAATGGTGCAGGCAGTATATTTGCCTCTTAGTCCATTTCTTTTTTTATCTTATAACATAATGTTAAGTGTTTTTTAGCTTATTTTTTTGTTTATTTTTTTTTAGTTGTTGAAAAAAAAATTTCAGCCTCCTCCCTGTTTCCCATTTCCCTCCCCCTCCTCCCACACATGGACCCCTCCCCCACTCCCCTCCCCCTCTCCTCCCCCCCCTCCATTCCCCCTCCCTCTTGAGAATGAAGAGCAGACCAGATTCCCTGCCCTGCGAGAAGTCCAAGATCCTCCCACTTCTATCCAGGACCAGGAAGGTGAGCATCCAAACAGGCTAGGCTCCCACAAAGCCAGTACATGCAGTAAGATGGAAACCTAGTGCCATTGTCCGTGACTTCTCAGCAGCCCTCATTGTCCGCCATGTTCAGAAAGTCTGGTTTCATCCCATGCTTATTCAGTCCCAGTCCCGCTGGCCTTGGTGAGCTCCCAATAGATCAGTTCCACTGTCTCAGTGGGTGGGTGCACCCCTCGTGGTCCTGACTTCCTTGCTCATGTTCTCCCTCCTTCTGCTCCTCATTTGGATCTTAAGAGCTCTTGGTCCATTTCTTGCAGTCAGTATCTGTGTCTCAGGGAGCTGCTCTTTGTCTGCTCTGTGCAGTCTCTATCTGTGTTTCAGGGAGCCACTGAGGTCCCTGGGGATGGGTGGGTTTAGGGGCAGAGTGGGACCTCTTTGTCTGCTCTGTGGTGTCCCAGTCTGTGTTCCAGAAAGCCACTGAGGTCACAGAGTTTGGTGGGTTTGGAGGTCCGGTAGGACTTGGAGATTACAGGGTCCAATATGGGGGTGTTGGAGCAGCCTTCCTGAAAGAGGCTTGTCCACTGGCAGACTAGTGCAGCTGAAGTGGTTGGGGGAGGGGCCTGAGTACCCCCCCCCCCCAGGGCCTAAGGCCTAGAGACTGGGCTGTTCAGCTTGAGGCTAGTCACTCACCTTAGTCACTCTGTGCAGTTCCAGTTTGTGTCCCAGAGAGCTGCTGAGGATGTAGGGGATGGGTGGGTTTGGGAGCAGAATGGGATTTGTAGATTACAGGGTTTGATGTGGGCATGTTGGGGCATTCTGCCTGTAGGAGGCTTGCTGCTGGCTGGTCAGTACAGCTGATGCAGGTGGGGGAGGGGCCAGGGTTTTGCCTCTGCCCTAGAGCCTAGAGATTGTGTTGTCCTGCTCAGGGGCTGGCCATTCACCTCTTGATCCACTCTGTGGAGTCCCAGTCTGTGCCCCAGAGAGCCACTAAGGTTACAGAGGATGGGTGGGTTTGGGGACAGGGTGGGACTTAGAGATTACAGGTTCTGATGCAGGGATGTTGGGGCACCCATCCTGTAGAAGACTTGCCCACTGGCTGACTAGTGCAGCTGAGATGGAGTGTAGGCTTTTGAAGTACAGGCTAATGATTCTCTGGATTTCCTCAGTGTCTGTTTTATGCCCCCCCTTTTGTTTCTGATTTTGTTAATTTGGATGTTCTCTCTCTGCCTTTTAATTATGTTGAATAAGGGTTTGTCTATTTTGTTGATTTTGTCCAAGAACCAACTCTCTGTTTCATTGATTCTTTGTATGATTCTCCTTTTTTCTATTTTATTTATTTCACCTCTGCGTTTGATTATTTCCTGTCATCTACTCCTCGTGGGTATGTTTGCTTCTTTTTGTTCTAGAGCTTTTAGTTTTGCTGTTAAGTCACTACTGTGAGATTTCTTCAAATTCTTCATGTTGGCACTTAGTGCTATGACTTTTCCTCTTAGCACTTCTTTCATTATGTCCCATAGGTTTGGGTATGTTGTCCATTCATTTTCATTGGATTGTAGGAAGTCTTTAATTTTTTTCTTATTTCTTCCTTTACCCACTGTTAATTCAGTTGAGAGTTGTTCATTTTCCATGAGTTTGTAGGCTTTCCCATTTCTTCCATCCACCTCGCTTCTACCCCACCCCACATCCACTCCTCCTCAGTCTCTAGTCAGAAGGGGTAAGGCTTCCCATGGGAGTCAACAAAACATGGCATATCAAGTCGAGGCAGGAACAAGTCCTCAAGGCTGGGCAAGGCATCCTATCATAGGGAATAGGTCCCAAAGAGCCAGCTCATGCATCAGGAACAGGTCCTGGTCCCATTACTAGAGGCCCCACAAAAGACAAAGCTATACAACTGTTACCCACATGTGGGATTTTTTTTTGGTCCAGTCTATTTGTTGTTCTATAAGCTTCTTGTACCTTTATAGGCATGTCCTTCTTTAGGTTGGGGAAGTTTTCTTCTGTGATTTTGTTGAATATATTTTCTGTGTCTTTGAGCTGAGATTCTTCTCCTTATTCTATTCCTATTATTTTTAGGTTTTGTCTTTTCATGATATCCCAGAATTTTTGGATGATTTGTGTTAGGAATTTTTGGATTCAACATTTTCTTTGACTAATGAATCTATTTCCTCTATCATAACTTCAGAGCCTAAGATTCTCTCTTCTGTCTCCTGCATTCTGTTGGTGATGCTTGCATTGGTAGTTCCTGTTAATTTACTCAGATTTTCCATTTCCAGAATTCCCTCAGTTTGTGTTTTCTTTTTGCTTCTATTTCAGTTTTCAAGTACCCATTTCCTTCACCTGTTTGTTTTATTTTGATTTTCTTTCGGGGATTTATTGATTTCTTCCAATTTTTTCTTTGTCTTTTCTTCATTTTTTAAATGGAGTTTTTCATTTCCTCTTTAAGGGCCTCTGTCATCTTCGTAAAGTTATTTTTAAGGGTGTTTCTCGTGTTTCAGCTGTGTTAGAATGTTTAGCTCTTCCTGTCATAGAATAACTGGGTTATGGTGGTGAAATATTCCCCTTTCTGTTATTGAATATATTCTTACATTGGCATTTAGGCATCTGCATTTGGGATGATTATAGTTCTGGGTGTTGATTCTTGTGTTTGTCTTCATTGGATGGATGTTTTGTTCCTTTATTATCTATTTCCTTTATTGTCTTCTGGCTGAATGACCAAGGACTCTGGTGACTGGAAGGTCTTCAGGTCCAGTATGGTGTCTCAGCTGAAGTTTATGGAGGTTTGGTTGCCTAGATCAAGCATCCTCCTTTTCTTCCAACTGGTATGGGCTATACCTGAGCCAATTCAGTCTTCTGGAGTTGTGGTGAAGTATTGGCTAGAGAAAAGATGATGAGATGGGTGGAGTTAGGTCGTGGAGTGGGTCTAGAAGGAGCAGTATTCAGTGGGTGACCGTAATGGTGGCCCAGCCTGAAAGCAGGTCTCTCACCTGCTAACCAGCTTGGGGGGGGGACTACATCAGGGCATTGAAATTCCACCAGAATCGGGAGCAGGGTCCATCTGCCTTGCTGGTACTAAGATGGGAGGGGGAGGAGCATGGGATGTGCCCTGGGATTTAGGGTCTGGAGGTTGGAGCAGCTCAGCTGGGAGGCCAGTCACTTACCTGTTCTTTCAACTGGTATGTGCTATACCTGTGCCTATGGATTCTGCTGGAGTTATGGGGAAGGGCTGGCCATAGTAAGATAATGAGGTGGGTAGTGAGTCTTGGGGGAGCAGAATCCAATGGGTGGTGCTGGTGGTGGTCCAGCCTACAGGCAGGTCTCTTCAGGCAGGTTGGCTGATGGGGACTGCAAAACTCAAATAAAAAAATGTAATATACCAAACCAGCATTAATTTAGGAGCTAATGCCTTCCAAATTATGTATAGTTATGAATCCTTCTGCTGGGAGGCGGTGGCGGGGAGGAGGCAGAAATCTTTAATAAATAAATTTAAAAAAACTTTAAGAAAAAAGAAAAAAAGAATCCTTCTGCTACTAAATCCTAATGTTATGAAGGCTATAAAATTAAATGTGCAAAAATAACATTGCTTCTATTTGCAGCAGTAGGATTGTCTTCATATTCTCTGCTCTCCTAATACAAACTTACTGTGCCTGCAAAGTCAGTTCAGATCAATTATCCCTACCCCAACTCCATTTCTTCCATCAGTACAGCAAAACAGTCCCCCAGTTTCTCATGACATAAGTTTATTACTTCCAGAAATCGGAATCTCCCACTTGTTTCAACCGTAGGTGAGACATCTTCCTACTCCAGGTGGCCATCCTTTGATTACTGCCCTGTACTCCAACCTTTAGATGTGATAAACTAGACAAGGTAGTTTACTCTGCCTCCAACATAGTTATTCTGGACTTTGTGTTTTATCTGAACACTTTGAATGCTTCAATAAGCAAGAAATAGAGTCTGTATTTCATCATAATTCATTAGCTGGTGCTTAAGGATACAGATAAAAATTTTGAGAATCTGGAAAGAAGAGAAAATAAACCAGACTTAAGGAATAGGGAAAACTTATGGAGGACATTGCATTCAAGTTGTGTTTCAAAAGGTGGCTCTAGATCAGATTAGAAAGTTGGAAATCTCAGGGGGAAAAAGGGTTATCATCTGTAGAAAAAAAATAGCTGAAACAATGATATGGAGGCAAGAAAACAGGCTATGTATCTGAGAACCCATATCTTCAGTCCTAAAGGTGGCTCTCCTAAAGTATAAAGAAGCCATCTCATATGCCATTCCAGCACTTGGGAGGTTAAAAAAGGATGATCTTGAGTTTCAAGCCAGCCTTGGACTTTGTTTCAAAAAGCAGGTTGGGGAAGCTATATCTTGGAGAATTTTGCTTACCACCCTAAGGATTGAAAATATTTTATGGAAAACAGGCTCCATTAAAATTGTAGTGAAGTGTAAATATTAGTTTGTAAAATTTTAATTTAAAATATCTTGGAAATGAAAAAATATACATACACACTAAATTAACCAGAAACAAAGGCTATGCATCTTAACAAACTTCTATACTGTTAAAAGAGACATTCTAAAGCTGTGGTGCTTCACACTGGATTTTACACTTTTGCTATCAAATGTATTTTTATTCACATCTACTATCAACCCCAGTCCCCCAAAGTCCATGACAGAGCCAGGACTAGAAAAACAATTAGCTTTATGTCCTCTTTCATAACTCGTGTCTCTCACCTGCTGTGCTGGTTGGGTTTTGTCAGCTTGACACAGTTATGACATATCTAGGAAAAAGAATCTTAATTGAGAAAATGCCTCCATAATATTGGCCTGTAGGCAAGTCTATGGGGTGTTGTCCTGATTAATAATTAACATGGGAGAGTCTGTTCTACTCTGGGCAGTGACACTGCTGGACAGGTGGTCCTGGGTTGAAAAAGAAGTGAGAGAGTGAGGAGGTAAGTGGGTTAGGTTGGAGGGAGGAAAGGGAAGAAGGGGCAATGTAATTGTAATTTCTCTCTCTTTCCCTCCCTTTCCCCACCCCGATGTGCACATGTGTGTATGTGTGTGTATGTTTGTGTGTTTATAGTTTAAAAAGCATTCTGAGTGAGCTATCTGGAACATACTAGCAAACAGTTTCCTCTATGGCCTTTGCTTCAGTTCCTACCCCCAGGTTTTTCTCCTGAGTTCATGCTTTGACTTCCCTTCAAAGTGAGCTGTAAACTGCAAGCTAGAATAAACTTTTTTCTCCCCAAATGGCTTTTTGTTGTACTATTTTATCACACTAATACAAAACAAATTAAGATACCTAAATTTAGTGTTATCCTCTAAGATTTAGCCTTTCTTATTCTCTTTTCTACATGGTGTACTGTACCATTCTCACATGCACATTTGTTTACATATGTGTGTGTGTGTTTTCAATATAAACACACACACATATGATAGATTCCATGTATAAGGAAAATGTAATTTTCTCTTACATTGTGTATCCTTGCTTAATATCATACATGCTAAATTCATCCATTTTCCTACAAATTTTGTTATTACATTTTCTTTAGAGCTAGATAGTTTTCATATATACCAAATTTTCATTATCCATTCACCTATTGATGGACATCTAGTTTTATTTTTAGCAGAAATTAAGAAAACTTTGAGTATTACTTTTTTTCTGATGAAAGATTTTTGCTCTATTGCCCAAGGTGTCCTAAAAATTCTGGTCTCAAGTATCAGTCCTGTATCAGTCTTCCTGTCGACAAGGACCTACAGACATATCCTATGGTATTTAGCTAATAATTCTTCATTAGTATAATTTGAGATGATAAGGAAAATAGTTTTGCTTAGGGTCTGTCGCTTTAGTGCTGCCAAATTGCAACACGAAGGTAACAATTCAGGAAAAGAATAAGAATAGCAGTACTATTAATTAGCTAATTGAGCGCTTTCCATACTACACAATCTTCCCAAAAGTGTTGTGATTGCATAGTTATTATTCCTATTATCCATGCCTTACATATGAGTACTAGTTAGTTTCCTGTTGCTGTGATAAAATACAGTGGAGGGATAGGAGTCCATGATGGTGGAACAGAAGCATGGCAACAAGCAGCAGGCATGGTGGCAGGAAGAGGAAGCTGAGGGTTCATTTTTAGAAGCACGAGTACAAGAAGAGAAAGAGAGAGGCAGAGAAACAGACAGAAACAGAGGGACAGAGAGAGACAGAGAGAACTGGAAACAGTATGAGTCTAAATTCTCAAAGCCCACCTCCAATGACATACTTCTTCCAGTAAAGCCACACCTCCTAAGTGACCTTAAGAGCACCTACAACTGGGGACCAAGTGTTCAAATGCCCAGGGCTATGAGGGACATTTCTCATCCAAACAAACATCATACAATAGACTGAAGTTTAGTGCATTTAACAGTTAGCCAAGGATCAAGTAAGCAGTAGAGCTTGGATTTGAATCAAGGCATCAGGACACCACCAAGATCTATCCTCTAAAGCATTATATCACTTGACTCTTGATAGGAAACTACTAACCTAGAGCATCAGACTAGAAAGACTCTTTAAAGCAACTTACTCAACTTGCTTGTTTGACAAACAATGGAAATGAGTATCTGAAGATACTTAAGTTCATAGAGCGCCTGAGTAAAAGTTCCCAAATCCCAGCTCAGGGTCCACTGTACTATGTTACATTTCAACACAAGTTAAGGTTGAATGTCTCTTCAGTACTAGGGCTGGAGGGCTTTTGGGGGAGTTAATTTGTTCATTTTTAGTTTTTTGAGTCAGGTTCTCTTATAAAAGGGATTACACTTGCTATGTCGTCAGGACTGTCCTTGAACCCCTGATCCCTTGGTACCTTTTCTTGAGTGCTGAAATTACAGGTCTGAGCTACCACACACAGCTTAGAGCTGGTGTTTTGTTTTGCTTTTAAAGATTATTAAAATATAAAATGCCTACAACCTAAATCACATGGTAATAGAAAAAAATCCCACACTTAAGGGTATGTGTGTGTGTGTGTGTATTATGTGTGGCTGGCACAGGCTATAGAGGCGCAGGTGAAAGAGCCCAACCTGGGGAGTAAAGAATCTCTACAGAGAGGGGGGTTCCCCTTACCATCCCCAGGTGCATTTCCTTGTCTTATCCCTTGAGAATAAAGCTGTTCCAAGCTTGTGACTCCTGTTCTCGGCAAAGTCTAAAGCAGCCGCTGTTTGCTTAGGCGCACAAGTCCAGGTGTTAAGCTCAATCAATCTTAAAGACCATAAATTTTAAAGGCCAGAATTCCTGGAACAGTTGCCTATTCCAGCTCACACTCTTGTATGAATATTGCAAAACACTGTCGCAGTTCTTGATATGTAAGAAGCCAGGAATTCTCTTAGACCTCTGTCCTCCGCTAACACCTAGGTAATTTTTTAATCTTCTTATCACAGTTCTCAGTCTCAAGTTTTGAAGGCTTAAAATTTGTTAGAGGCATCCCAAAAAGGGTTGTTTTAGCGGAGAAAAAGGGAAATTTGTCTTAAGATGTTCTAACTACGTGGTATTTTGATCAACACCAAATAATTTAAACTATTTGTGAAAAATTCCAGCATATAGCTTCCCCAAACATCCTGGCACAATCTGAATCAGAAATAATTGTTCACATGTGCTCCTGTGAGTGTAATTATAGCACCCAAGTTTTAAACCTTGTAGTTTATGGTTTACGTGTTGAGGAGAAACAGTCCAGACATATGGAGACTAGAGTCACAGATGTACATGGATGGATGTGTGAGAGCCTAGAAAATTCCTCTCTTTGAATTCCACAGTTAAGAATCTAGGTATAGGCTGGTGATATGGCTCAGCAATTAAAGATGGCTGCTGCCAAATCTAATTGTCTGTGTTCAAGTCTCAGAACTCACATAGCAGAAAGAAGAGACTCCCACAAGTTTCATCTAGCTCCATATGTACATGATTATACATACATGCCCACGTACAAATAAATAAATATGATATTTTTATATTGAGTCTTGACTCCTTTTAATTTACGTTTTCTGCTCTGACATGTTTTTATTTTATTTTTTTAAAACAATCTTCTTTATTTTACATACTAATCTGTTTCCTCTCCCTTCCCTCCTCCCTCTCCCCCCTCCACTTTTTCCTCCACCTCACCCCTCATCCACTTCTCAGAAAGGATGAGGCCTTCCAATGGGAAGTCAACAAAGTCTGTTTGAAATGCTCTTAATAAGTTCACCTAGGAGAATTATATAGACTCAGCATGGGTACAAGCAATAAATTGCCAATCTTTCTATCTTGTCCACATATTTTTAAATGTACTAGGGCTCTTTAAGGAATTGGTCCATCACCTAAGAAAGTCTACTGCACTAGTTTTATGTATATGTAATCAAATCTTAAAGTGAGAAATGATAGAAGTTGAAAATATTCAGGCAATATATGTGTGAAAATGATATGATGTTTCACTCTAACTTCAAATGAACTTGAAGTCCCCAAACAGGAGGTTTTAAAGTCATGTTGGACAGTGTTTCTCCTCACACTTTAATAATATGTATCTTAGCCATCTGGGAATCTAGTCTCTAGCTACTCAAAGTGTGGTTCCTGCATCAGAGCATTAACATCATTTGGGAGCCCTCTAGTACTGTAACATGTCAATTCCCACACCAGACCTGCTAAAACAGTCTCAAGTCTATAGTACCAGTTTTCAAAGTTGACTCCTAAAATGATTGATTATCTTCATCAAATGGATATAAGACATTCATATACTTAGGACTTCTGGATCAAGATTTTTGGAGTTGAAGTCCAGGAATCTTCATTAAGAATCCTACCAGCTGTGAACATAGTTTGTCATAGCCAGAACCTGGAAACAACCTAAATGCCCCTAGATCGAAGAATGGATAAGGAAAATGTGGTACATTTACACAATGAAGTATACACAGCAGAAAAAAATAAAGACAACTTGAATTTTGCAGGAAAATGGATGGAGCTAGAAAACATCATTTTGAGTGAGGCAACCCAGACACAGAAAGACAAGTATCACATAAGTGGTATTTAAACATAAGGCAAAGAAAACCAGCCCACAAATCACAATCCCAGAGAACTTAGACAACAATTAGGATCCTAAGAGAAACATACATGGATATAATCTACACGGGAAGTAGAAAAAGACAAGATCTCCTGAGTAAATTGGGAGCATGGGGACTTTAGGGGAGGGTTGAAGGAGAGGGGAGAGGTGAGGAGGGGAGCAGAGAAAAATGTAGAGCTCAATAAAAATCAATAAAAAAGAATCCTGCCAGCTGAACATGATGGTGCATGACTAAAATTCTAGGATTTAGGAGGCTGGGAACCCCAAGACTGAGAACAGACTGGTATACAAAAAGATACTATCTCAAAACAAAAACTAAAAAACCAAAATCTCCCTCCAGGAGATTTTGATGGGCCTCCTAGACTAATCCTTGACTGCCAGGCAATATTATCTTTTTGCTCCATCTTAAGATGATCACGATACAATTCCAGAACAGAGTTCATTGAGAACTTAAGAAAGGACCCTCTTCCTATTTTATTGGAAACCTTTGGCTGTCCACCCAGGACATTCATTCTCAGGGGCACTACTTCTCAAATTCTTCTTGCTACACAAAACCTTCAAAGACTTAACAAGGACTTCCTGGGATCCTCTGCTAAGTGATTGTACATTATCTAAGACAACATATTAGATTGTTAGTCATAACAATGAAAATTACAAATTTTCCATCATTCAGAAGTTACTGAGTTTGTATTTTTTATTCAAGTGATGATGATATGATGCTATTGAAATCTTTACTCACATTATTTTATATGATGCTCTTGACCTTCTCAAGGAGTCACTACTGGTTTTATTTTAATGAGAAATTGAAGCTTGGGAAAGTTAGTAACCTCCGTCAGGATGAAAAACCACAAATTCATGTCCAATAGAATGTATCCCATTCAAACCAGAATAATATGTTCAAATGGCACGTTTAAAAAGGTCTGGGAAAGTTTACAAAAACCAAGTTAGCTTCAGATCTAAATTGGATTAGAGGACTAGAGATTATAAAAGTTAGGGCAGTAGACAAGATACAATCATTGTAGATTAATTCTAGAATTCAAGACATGATGAGGAGAGGGAAAAGCAACAAGTACAGGGCATTTATGAGTGCCAATCATGTATCTGAGTCAATCTCATCACACAATACAGTTTACTTTTAGTTGAAATTGATAGATGAAGAAATGGTCATCCAAACTAGAGGCTTCTTGATGATGGCAATCATAATTTACACCTCTTTTCTTTTGTCTCACACTATTCAACATTCAATACATTTTAAATTTGATTTATATTTTCAGGTTCTGCACTATATAGTAAAAATGAAAAGTTGCTATGCTATACAATAGGGATGAAAACTTACTAAGGATATGGTCACAATGTCTGTGGAGCTCACAGCGTAAAATGGATTCTAAATGAGACTTAAAGGATGAAATTCACATGACAGAATTTAGAGAGCTAAAAATATTGACTATGAGCATATAAGCAATTTTTGGCATTAAGATTATTTTCTCCTGGAGTATCTCAATGGATTTATAACAAGGATGGAAGAGAATACATAAATAAATAAATTATTTAATATAAGCCTTAAGAGTTTGTTTTTATGTGGATTTAGTTGGCCATGTGGTCACCAATCTGTAGGAGGGAGGGGATTGCTTGTTTGTCCTGGCCGCGCAGAACTGAAATAACCACACAGACACTGTATTTATTAAATCACTGCTTGACCCATTAGCTCTAACTTCTTATTGACTAACTCTTACATCTTAATTTAACCCATTTCTAATAATCTGTGTTTAGCCATGTGGCAGTGCCTTACTGGCAAAGATTTGGCATGTCTGACTCTGGCCACTCCATGGTGTCTCTCTGGCTCCACCCTTCTTTCTCCCAGCATTCAGTTCTGTCTTCCTTGCCTACCTAAGTTCTGCCCTACCAACAGGCCAAGGCAGTTTCTTTATTCATTAATGGTAATGACAGCACACAGAAGGGACTCCCACATCAGAACAGATCATGGAAGAAGGGAAAGTTTCAAAGAGGTAACATTTCAGCTAAACAGTAGGTGAGAGAATTTTAAACATATAATGCTTATAATAAATTTTGATCATCAGCCTGATGGGATATAAAATCACTATGGAAACAAATTACTGGCCATGTCGATAAGGGGTTATCTAGGTTAGACTAGCTAATGTGTGAAGATCCACCCTAAATGTGGGTGGCATCATTCCATGGGTTGGAATCCAGGGCTTAATAAAAATGAAAAATTGAAGTGAGCACAAACATTCATCTCTCAGCTTCCTGACTGTGTCCATGACATGACCAGCTGCCTCCTGCTTTTGCTGTCAGACCTTCTCTGCCAAAATAGATGGTATCCACTGGGGCTGTAAGATAAATCAAACCTTTTCCTCTCAGGTTTCTTTTCTCATGTATTTTGTCAGGGCAGCAAGAAAAGTTGCCACTAGCGAGTATAATATACGAAGGTATGGAAAAATTAACAGTGTATACTACACTTGAGAAAATACACATAATTTGATATCACAGTATTGTAAAGCCCCAGACCTACCTCATCCTCTCTTATCTAACAACTGTGAGTGCCCACAGTATTCTAGCTGCTTTCAAGAGTAAACTAGTAGGCAGCTGTTTTCCATACCCCCTAGCCCTCACCTCAGGATTTTAAAAGTAGTTATCAGTAAGAGAAGGTTTAGAAAATGGAAAAATCCTCTTCCATTTGGATTTTCACCTTTGCATTTGAGGAAGCCACTGATAAGATAGGAAATGCAACTATTCACCACTGTCTGTTCTTCCTGTTTTTCAGTGCTAAGGATTGAACTCAAAGCCCCAAGAACACTAGTCAAGTTCTGTTTGATTGGACTGCATCCCCAGACCTTATTCCTTTTCCCTTTTATTTCTACAGGACTTTAAGGCCCACATGTAGTATATGGTATAATTTGCCTAGTGTTATGTAGCCTGCTATCTAGTTGCTAACTTTCCAGATCCTTCTTTACTGCTGCTAGGAGTTTGTGTAGTTTCCTCCTCCGTTATTGTCACCCTTCTCTGTTCTGCTCTCATAGAACTAGTGCATTTGTCATTGTTATACCTCTGCTTTCTTCTTATTTCTCAGGCTGTTCACAGGAATGTATTCAGTTACTTGTAACGTTGAGAATCAGAGGCGTCTCAGAAACAACTGAGATCAAACCAAATCGTTGATGCCTCTCTTCCCTGCTTGCTGAAGTGAACCATGACCTGGCTTTGGATTTTGGCTTCCCTTTCAGCCCTTTTTCCATCACAATATTCCAGATTCCTCAGTCTTTTTCAGTCTGGTCTCCATCCTGTATGACTACCATCAGACCTTGGCTTCCTTGTGGGACCCTCCCTGCCCTAACTTCTGATATAATATGCATCAAGAAGTTGACCTCTGCATTAACTATTGACTCCCACTAGTCACTCACTAGCTATAGCACATTACCATCTCTCCTGTCGTTGGCACTGACAATACTACTCAGGTAATTATTAAGATCTCAGTAAGAGACAAGTAAAATTCTCCTTCTCTGGCTCTCTGAATCATGCCTATAAATAGTCAGACCTTTTTTTAAAAAAAATCTTAGTGGCTTTGAATTACATCTGCAGGGAGGAGTTTTCACCACTTTCCCTGGCCCTGTTTCCAGGAGTTCCCCTGTCAAGGAGGGAATCTATATATATGAGTTATCTGTTGTCTCTCCACTTAATTGTAGGTGGGAGTCACCTTACTGAAGAACATAAAAAGGATCTTTATTGACTGCTTGGATTATGAGTTTCTCTGAGATAACAGGAGGCCTAGGAAAAATTAACTCAATTCATTTTGATAGGCTGCAATTTCTGTCCACAGTCTTTGTCCTCAGAGTGACTGCCTTTGGGAGATTATGTTCTTTCTCATCTAGCTAGAATAACCCATATGGACAGATAATTCTCATAGTCTACCAACTAGTATGTTTTATATTTTTAATTGTTTTTATTGAGCTATATATATTTTTTCTGTTCTTCTTCTTTTCTTTCCCCTCCCTTACTACCCACCCCCATGGTACCCATGCTCTCAATTTACTCATGAGCTTGCATTTTACTATTTCCCATGTACATTAAATCCATGTATGTCTCTCTTAGGATTCTCTTTGTTCTCTATGTTCTCTGGGATTGTGAATTGTAGACTGCCTTTTTTTCTTTTGCTTTATGCCTAAAACCCACATGAGTGAGTACATATGATAGTTTTCTTTCTGGGTCTGGGTTACCTCACTCAATATATTTTCTAGAACCATATATTTAGTCAAAAAATTTCAAGATGTCAATAATTTTTTTCTGATGTGTAGTCCTCCATTGTGTAATGTACCACATTTTCCTTATCCATTCTTCAATTGAGGGGCATTTAGGTTGTTTCCAGGTTCTGACTATGACAAACAATGCTGCTATGAACACAGTTGAGCACATGTCCTTGTGGTATGGTTGAGCATTCTTTGGGTATATACCCAAAAGTGGTATTGCTGTGTCTTGAGGAAGGTTGTTTCCTAATTTTCTGAGAAATTGCCATACTGAAATCCAAAGGGGCTATACCAATTTGCACTCCCACCAGAAATGGAGGAGTGTTTCCTTTACCCCACATTCTTTCCAGCATAAGTTGTCATCAATGTTTTTGATCTTGGCCATTCTTACAGGCATAAGATGGAATCTCAGAGTTGTTTTGATTTACATTTCTCTGATTGATAAGGATGTTGAGCATTTCTTTAAGTGTCTTTGAGTCATTTTTAGATTCCTCTGCTGAGAGTTCTGTGTTTGAGTCTGTCCCTCATTTTTTTTTATAGGATTATTTGTTCTTTTGATGACCAATTTCTTGAGTTCTTTGTATATTTTGGAGATCAACCCTCTATATGATGTGGGGTTAGTGAAGATCTTCTCCCATTCTGTAGGCTGCCATTTTGTCTTACTGACCATGTTCTTTGCTTTACAGAAGCTTCTCAGTTTCAGGAGGTGCCATTTATTAATTGTTGCTCTCAGTGGCTGCTATTGGGGTTATAGTTAGGAAGTGGTCCCCTGTGCCAATGCATTCATGTACTTCACACAATTGGCTTTATATTGATGTCTTTGATCCATTTGAACTTGAGTTTTGTACATGGTGATAGATATGGATCTATTTTCATTCTTCTACAGGTTGATATACAGTTATGCCTACACCATTTCTTAAATATGTTTTCTGTTTTCTATTGTATAATTTTAACTTCTTTGTCAAAAAACAGGTGTTCATATGTATGTAGCTTAATATCTAGGTCTTCAATTCAGTTCCATTGGTCCTCCTGTCTGTTTTTACTCCAATACCGTCTGTTTTCAGTACTGTAGCTCTGTAGTAGAGTTTGAAGTCAGGGATTGTGATGCCTCCAGAAGTTCCTTTACTGTACAGGATTGTTTTGGATATTCTGGGTTTGTTGCCCTTCCACATAAAGTTGAGTATTATTCTTTCAAGGTCTGTGAAGAATTTTGCTGGGCGTTGCATTGAATTTGTAGATTGTTTTTTGGTAAAATTTCCATTTTTACTATGTTAATTCTACCTAGTCAAGAGCATGTGAGATCTTTCCATTTTTTTGGTTTCTTTTTAAATTTCTTTTTTCAAAGATTTAAAGTTATTGTCATACATGTTTTCCACTTGTTTGGTTAGAGTTACTCTGAAATATTTTATGCTATATATATTTGTAGCTATTGTGAAGGCTGATATTTCTCTGATTTCCTTTTTCTTTTTTCCCCTTTTCCTATTTATTTATTTAGATATTTATTGAGCTCTACATTTTTTCTGCCCCCCTTCCTGTCTCTCCCCTCCTCCTCAATCCTCCCCCAAGGTCCCCATGCTCCCAATTTACTCAGGAGATCTTGTTTTTTCTACTTCCCATGTAGATTAGATCCATGTATATCTCTCTTAGTGTTTGTATTGTTGTCTAAGTTCTCTGGGATTGTGGTTTGTAGGCTGGCTTTCTTGCTTTATGTTTAAAAATCACCTATAAGTGAGTACATGTGATACTTGTCTTTCTGTGTCTGGGTTACCTCACTCAAAATAATGTTTCCTAACTCCATCCATTTTCCTGAAAATTCAAGCTGTCGTTCTTTTTTTCTGCTGTGTAATACTCCATTGTGTAAATGTATCACATTTTCCTTATCCATACTTTGGTCGAGGGGCATTTAGATTGTTTCCAGGTTCTGGCTATGACAAACAAAGCTGCTATGAACATAGCTGAGCACATGCCCTTGTGGCACGATTGAGCATCCTTTAGATATATACCCAAAAGTGGTATTACTGGTCTTGAGGAAGGTTGTTTCCTAATTTTCTGAGAAATCATCACACTGACATCCAAATGGGTTTACCAGCTTGCATTCCCACTAACAATGCAGAAATGTTCCCTTTTCCCCACAACCTCTCCAGCATAAGTTGTCATCAGTGATTTTGATCTTGGCCATTCTTACAGGTGTATGATGGAATCTCAGAGTTGTTTTGATTTGCATTTCTCTGATGACTAAAAATGTTGAACATTTCCTTAAGTGTCTTTCAGCCATTTTAGATTCCTCTGTTGAGAGTTCTCTCTTTAGGTCTGTACTCCATTTTTTTTGTTGGATTATGTGTTCTTTTGATGACCAATTTCTTGAGTTCTTCATATATTTTAGAGATCAGACCTCTGTCTGATGTGGGCTTAGTGAAGATCTTTTCTCATTCTGTAGGCTGTTGTTTTGTCTTGTTGACCATGTCCTTTGCTTTACAGAAGCTTTTCAGTTTCAGGAGGTCCCATTTATTAATTTTTTCTCTCAGTGTCTGTGCTGCTGGGGTTATATTTAGGAAGTCGCTCCCTGTGCCAATGTGTTCAAGTGTACTTCCCACTTTCTCTTCTATAAGGTTCAGTGTGGCTGGCTTTATGTTGAGGTCTTTGATCCATTTGGACTTGAGTTTTGTGAATGGTGATAGATATGGTTCTATTTTTATTCTTCTACATGTTGAAATCAAGTTATGCCAGCACCACTTGTTAAATATGCTTTCTTTTTTCCATTTGATATTTTTTGCTTCTTCATCAAAGATCAGGTGTGGATTGATATCTGGATCTTCTATTCATTTCCATTGGTTTCTTTTTAAAGGAGGGCTACTGATTTTTTTGAGTTAATCTTGTATCCTGCTACATTGCTGAAAGTGTTTTTGAGTTGTAGAAGTTCCTTGGTAGAATTTTTGGGCTCACTTATGTAAACTATCATATCATCAGCAAACAGTGAGAGTTTGACTTCTTCTTTTGCAATTTGTGTCCCCTTGATCTCCCTTTGGTGTCTTGCTCTAGCTGGGACCTCAAGAACTATATTGAATAGATATGGAGAGAGTGGACAACCTTATTTTGTTCCTGATTTCAGTGGAATTGCTGGGAGTTTCTCTCCATTCAGTTTGATGTTGGTTGTTGGCTTGTTGAATATTGCGTAAATTATGTTTAGGTAAGTTCTTTGTATCCCTGCTCTCTCCAAGACATTTATCATGAAGGGATGTTGTATTTTGTCAAAAGCTTTTTTGGGGAATCTAATGAGATGATCATGTGGTTTTTATTTTTTCAGCTTGTTTATATGCTAGATTACATTGACAGATTTTCGTATGTTAAACCATCCCTGCATCTTTGGGATGAAGTCGACTTGGTCATGGTGAATGATGGTTCTGATGTGTTTTTGGATTTGATTTGCTAGTATTTTATTTAGTATTTTTGCATGAGTATTTTTCATGAGTGAGATTGGTCTGTAATTTTTTTTCTTAGTAATGTTTTTTGTGGTTTGGGTATCAGGGTAATTGTAGCCTCATAAAAAGAGGTTGGCAGTGTTCCCTCTGTTTCTAATGTGTGAAATAATTTGAGGAGTATTGGTATTAGTTCTTCTTTGAAAGTCTTGTAGAATTCTGAGCTGAAACCATTTGATTCTGGGCTTTTTCTTTTGGTTGGGAGAATTTTGATGACTGTTTCTATTTCTTCAGCAGTTATAGGTCTGTTTAATTTGCTTATCTGGTCTTGATTTAATTTTGGTAAGTGATATTTATCAAGAAAGTTGTCCATTCCATTAAATTTTCCAATTTGGTGGAGTACAGGTTTTCAAAATATGACCCGATGATCCTCTGTATTTCCTCCATGTCTGTTGTTATGTCCCGCTTTTCATTTCTGATTTTGTTAATTTGGATATTCTCTCTCGCCTTTTGGTTAGTTTGGATAAATGTTTGTCTATTTTGTTCATTTTCTTGAAGAATCAACTTTTCGCCTCATTGATTCTTTGTATTGTTTTCTTTGTTTCTATTTTGTTGTTTTCAACTCTCAATTTGATTATTTCTTGCCGTCTAGTTCTCGTAGGTGAGTTTGCTTCTTTTTGTTCTAAAGTTTTCAAATGTTCTGTTAATTTACTAGTGTGGGATTTTTCTAGCTTCTTTATGTAGGCATTTAGTGCTATGAACTTGCCTCTTAACACTGCTTTCATTGTGTCCCATAAATTTGGGTATGTTGTGTGGTCATTTTCATTGAATCTTAGGAAGTCTTTGGTTTTCCCCTTTATTTCTTCCTTGACCCATTGATGATTCAGGTAAGCATTGTTTAATTTCCATGTGTTTATGGGTTTTATGGAATTAGTATTGCTGTTGACTTCTAGTTTTACACCATGGTGATCTGATAAGGTACATTGGGTTATTCCAAATTTTGTATTTGTTGAGGTTTGTTTTGTTACCAAATATGTGGTCAGTTTTTGAGAAGGTTCCATGAGGTGCTGAGAAGAAGGTATATTCTTTTCTGTTTGGATGGAATATTCAATATATGTCTGTTAAGTCCATTTGAGTCATAACATCTGTTAGTTCTCTTATTTCTCTATTCATTTTTTGTCTGACAAACCTGGCCAGTGGTGAGAGGGGAGTGTTGATGTC
The DNA here is from genome assembly GCF_037038515.1 of Microtus pennsylvanicus. Classification (NCBI taxonomy): domain Eukaryota; kingdom Metazoa; phylum Chordata; class Mammalia; order Rodentia; family Cricetidae; genus Microtus; species Microtus pennsylvanicus. The sequence goes on along the minus strand of NC_134601.1, from coordinate 82,020,049 downwards.
TTTCACTATTAGTGTGTGGGGTTTAATATATTATTTAAGCTTGAGAAGTGTTTCTTTGACATATGAGGGTGCCCTTGTATTCAGGGCATAGGTGTTCAGTATTGAAATTTCCTCTTGGTGGATTTTTCCTGTGACTAATATGAAATGACCTTCTTTGTTTCTTTTGACTGATTTTAGCTTGAAGTCTATTTTGTTAGATATTAGGATAGCTATACCCACTTGTTTCTTGGGTCCATTTGATTGTTATATTTTCCCCAACCCTTTACTCTGAGACAATGTCTGTCTCTGAGGTTGAGATGCATTTCTTGTACGCAAAAGAAAGATGGATTCTGTTTTTAATATTCTTTTTAAAAAATGCTGCAAGATCCCCGTGGCAGTAGGCAGCAGAAATGCTGTAGGTCCCAAATGGTGGTAGCGGGCCATGTGGTGGCAAGCAGCAGGCTCTGGGAGCAGCCAGTCCCAGGCAGAAATGGTTGCTGGTCCCAGAGTGGTGGCCTGAGCAGTGGTGGCGGGCCATGTGGCGGCAGGCAGAGGGCTCTGGGAGCAGCCAGAGATGGCTGCTGGCTCTTGAGCAGTGGCTGGTCCCAGGCAGGAAGACACATGGCAGGCGGGCAGGAGGCAGAGACATGGATAGACACGACTTGCAGAGTGAGGTTGAATATTTTTTCAGGGGGTTATGGAAGGGGAAGAGTGAAGGGGGTCAGAGAGAGAGAAAGAGAATGAGAGAGAGAAGTGGAGAAAGAGACAGAGAAGGGAGAAGCGAAGAAGAGGGGAGAGAGGTAGAAGTGAAGCTGCCTCTCTGAGAAGAAGATGGAAAAGAGAGTGAGCTCAGGCCAGAAGCTGAAGATCAGCCTGCCTCAGCGTATGGCGGAGGGAGTGGGCGTGGCTTGTCTCTTAAAGAGACAGAAAACCATAACAGTTTTCATATCCAATCTGTTAGCCTGTGCCTTTTTATAGGTGAGTTGAATCCATGTACATTAAGGGATATTAATGACCAGTGGTTGCTATCTCCTGTTAATTTAGTTTTCATCGTTGGTGATGTTAATTTGTGCATTTTTTCTTCTTCAAGATTTGCTGTAATGAGATCGTCAATTGTCTGTGTTTTTGTTGGTGTAGCCATCTTCCTTGGGTTGGAGTTTTTCTTCTAGTATTTTGTGTAGGGCTGGGTTTGTGGCTAGGTATTGGTGAAATCTAGATTTGTCATGGAATATCTTGTTTTGTCCTTCTGTGGTGATCGACAGTTTTGCTAGGTATAGTAGTCTGGGCTGGCATCTGTGGTCTCTTAATGTCTGCATAATGCTTGACCACAACCTTCTGGCTTTCATTATCTCCAATGAGAAGTCAGGTGTACTTATGATAGGTCTACCTTTATATGTTACTTGGCCTTTTTCCTTTACAGCTCTTAATATTCTTTCTTTACTCTGTATGTTTAGTGTTTTGATTATTATGTGGTGAGAGGACTATTTTTGGATCCAGTCTATTTGGTGTTCTCTAAGCTTCTTGTATCTTCATAGGCATATCTTTCTTTAGGTAGGGAAAGTTTTCTTCTATGAATTTGTTAAATAAATTTTTTGTGCCTTTGAGTTGAACTTCTCCTTCTATACATATTCTAAGATTTGGCCTTTGTATGGTATCCCATATTTCATGGATATTTTGGTTTAAGCTTTTGTTAGATTTAATGTTTTCTTTAACTGATGAGTCTATTTCCTCTATTGTTTCTTCAGTACTTGAGATTCTTTCTTCCATTTCTTGTATTCTGCTGTTCACGCTTGCATTTGTGGTTCCTGAACTTTTTCTCATGATTTTTGTTTTTATAATTCCTTTGACTTGTGTTTTCTTTATTGTTTCTATCTCAGTTTTCAAGTCCTGAATAGTTTCTTTTATATGTTTGATTTCTTTTTCTTGGTTTTCTTTAAGTGATTTGTTGATATCTTCCATTTGTTTGTTTGTTTCCCTCCATTTCTTTAAGGGAATTTCTCATTTCATCTTAAAGAATTTCAAACATTCTCTTGAGGTTATTTTTTAGATCATTTTCTTCTGGTTCATCCATATTTCATTGTTCAGGTCTTGCTTTTGTGGGGCCTTTAGGTTTTACTGGTATTGTGTTGCTCTTTGTAGTGTAGCATATGATCTTACCTTTTCTACTCATCTCTTCCTCTAATAGGTGTGGTTGGGGCTGTCTGAGATTCTGTTGAATCATCTTCTAGGTGCCAGTTAATTCAAAGCTCAGATGGTTGTTCCTTGTGGTACAGTCAGTGTCACTGTTCTAGTTACCCCGTTTTTATTCCTGTTCCTAGAGATAGCTCAGTGCTCCTGTGCTTTCATTCTGTCCTTTGGAGTTTGCTGTCTTAGGCCTACTTTTGGCCTAGTTTGCTGACTTTGATCTGTTTCTATAAATCTTGGTCTGGATCTCCTCCTGCAGAAGTCCCTGTCTTGGAGTTGGACCTGTTCTGGTGGAGATTGCTGACTCTGGATCTGTTGGCTGGCCCAGTCTTGATCCGCCAGTGTCCTAGGACTGGATTTACTCCTGGCTTCTGCTCCCAGTGGACTGTGTTTCCTCAGGCCCTCTCTGTCCTAGGTGTCCTGTACTGTTCTGCTCCTCTGGAATTTGTGGCCCAAGGTGGAGTTCCTTGCCTCAGGGCAACTTTGACCTAGGTTACCTGCTTTGACCTGTATCTGAAAATCCTGGTCTGGATTCCCTACTGCAGAAATCCCTGGGTTGGAGTTGGACTTAGAAAGGTTTCTGGTTTCGGTCTACTGCCTCGGAGGTCCGAGACTTGGGTGTGCCTGAACTTGCAGACTACCTGCTTACTTCCTCAGAGGTCCCAGACTCGCACTTGGCAGTACTTGGATGTGCAGGGGTTCCAGGTTCCTGCCTATTCCCTTTGATGTCCCAGACCAATGCCCGAACCCACAGAGGACCTGGCTCAGGCCTACTCTCTCTGAGGTCCCAGACTCTTGTCTGGCCCTGCCAAGATCTCTGGTTTCTGCCTATTCCCTTGGAGGACCCAAGTTCATTCACGCTCGGGCTCACAGAGGTCCTGGCTCCAGCCTAGTTCCTGGGAGGTCCTAGACTCTCTCCCAGACCCACTGAAGGTCCCAGATTCACGTCCAGACCCTCAGCAGTCTCTGGCTCTGGCTCACTGGCTCAGCCGTTGCTCCCCTGTACCTGTTCTGGTGGAGATCATTGACTCTGGATCTGGTTGCTGGCTCCATCCTGATCCCATGTCCTGGGACTGGGTTTACTCCTGGTTTCTGCTCCTGGTGGAGCTTGTTCTCTCTGTGTCCTAGGTAGCTGGTTCAGGCCTACTCCACTTCCGGTGGAGATTGCAGACTCTGAGTCAGGTCGTTGGCTCAAACCTGGTCTGCCAGTGTCCCAGGACTAGGTTGGCTTCCAGGACTGGATTTGTTTCTGGCTTCTGTTCCTGGTGGAACTTGTTTCCTCCTGCCCTCTCTGTCCTAGGAGTCTCCCTGATTTCTTCTCAGCCCATTCATTTATCATCAGTGTTATGGAGGGCTACTGATTTTTTGAGTTAATCTTTTTGATGACTGTTTCTATCTTTTTTTAGCAGTTATAGGTATGTTTAATTTGCTTATCTTATCTTGATTTAATTTTGGTAAGTGATATTTATCCAGAAAATTGTTTATTTCCTTTAAGCTTTTCAATTTTGTGGAGTAAAGGTTTTCAAAATATGACCTAATGATTCTCTGGATTTCCTCTGTGTCTGTTGTTATATCCCCCTTTTCATTTCTGATTTTGTTAATTTGGATATTCTTTCTCTGCCTTTTGGTTAGTTTTGATAAAGGTTTTTCTATCTTGTTGATTTTCATGAAGAACCAATTCTTTGTTTCATTGATTCTTTATGTATTTTTTGTTTCTATTTTGATGATTTCATTTCTCAATTTGATTTTTTCCTGTCATGTAGGCCTCCTGAGTGAGTTTACTTCTTTCTTTTTCCAGAGCTTCAGGTGTTCTTTTAAATCACTAGTGTGGGATTTTTATAGCTTCTTTATGTAGGCATTTAGTGCTATGAATTTTCCTCTTAACACTGCTTTCATTGTGTCACATAAATTTGGGTATGTTGTGTGGTCATTTTCCTTTTTTTTGCAACTTTAATTTGTGTGTGTGTGTGTGTGTGTGTGTGTGTGTGTGTGTGTGTGTGTGTGCTTGTGTGTGTGGTCATTTTCATTGAATTTTAGGAAGTCTTTTATTTCTTCCTTTATTTCTTCCTTGACCCATTGATGATTCAAGTGACCATTGCTTAATTTCTATGAGTTTGTATGTTGTCTGAAATTAGTGTTGCTGTTAAATTCTAATTTTAAGCCATGGTGATCGGATAAGATCCATGGGGTTATTCTAATTTGTTTTGTATCTTTTGGGGTTTGCTTTGTTATCTAGTATGTGGTCAATATTTGAAAAGTTTCCATGAGGTGCTGAGAGGATGGTATATTCTTTATGTTTGGATGGAATGTTATATAGATGTCTGTTAAGTCCATTTGATACATAGCATCTGTTAGTTTCCTTATTTCTCTGTAAATTTTATGTCTCATAGACCTGTCCAGTGGTCAGAGTGGGGTACAGAAGTCTCCCACTGTTAGTGTGTGGGGTTTAATGTGTGATTTAAGCTTTAGCAATGTTTTTTTTTACATGTGAGTGTGCCCTTATATTTGAGGCATAAATGTTCAATGTTGAGATTTCCTCTTCTTGATTTTTCCTGTGACTAATATGAAATATCCTTCTTTATCTCTTTTGATTGATTGTTTGAAGCCTATTTTGTTAGATATTACACCAGCTTGTTTCTTAGGTCCATTTGCTTGGACAAATTTTTCCCAACTTTTTTTTTCTGAGGCAATGTCTGTCTTTGATGTTAAAGATCGTTTCTTGAATGCAGCAGAAGGATGGATTCTGTTTTCATATCCAATCTGTTAACCTGTGTCTTTTTATAGATGAGTTGAATCCATTTATACTAAGGGATATTAATGACCAGTGATTGTTAGTTCCTGTTATTTTAGGTTTTGTTGTTGGGGATGTTATTGTATGTGTTTTTTTCCTTCTTTGGGATTTGCTGCTGTGAGATCATCTATTGTCTGTGTTTTTGTGGAAGTAGCTAACTTTCTTTGGTTGTAGTTTTCCTTCTAGTACTTTGTGTAGGTCTGGTTTGTGGCTAGGTATTGGCTAAATCTGCTTCTGGCATAGAATATCTTGGCTTTTTTTGTTGGTTGGTTGGTTTGTTTTTTGTTTTTCCAGATCCACCCTCCTTCCCTACTCACCCAACTTTGCATCATTGTTTTTCAATTCTTCAGCATCAATTCATACTATCACAATATTCTTTTAAAAAAATTTTTATTGATTGATTTTTATTGAGCTATACATTTTTCTCTCCTCCCCTCTGTTCTTCTCCTCTCCCCTTCAACTCTCTTCCATGGTCCCCATGCTCCCAATTTACTCAGAAGATTTTTGTCTTCTTCTACTTTTTTTGTAGATTAGATCCATTTATGTCTGTCTTAGGGTCCTCTTTTAGGGTCTAGAATATCCTGTTTTCTCTATCTATGTTGACTGAAAATTTTGCTGGGTCTAGTAGATCTGGGCTGGCATCTGTGGTCTCTTCATGTGTGCATAATGTTTGACCAGGACCTTTTGGGGTTTCCATTGAGAAGTCAGGTATAATTCTGATAAGTCTGTCCTTTTATGTTACTTGCCCCCTTTCCTTTGCCACTCTTAATATTCTTTCTTTATTCTGTATATTTAGTGTTTTGATTATTACATGACCCAAGGAGACATCTTTTTTAATTCAGTCTGTTTGATGTTTTATAAGCTTCTTGTATCTGCATATGCAAATCTTTCTTTAGGTTGGGAAAGTTTTCTTCTATGATTTTGCTGAATACGTTTTCTGTATTTTGAGTTGGGCTTCTCCTTCTATTCCAATTATTCTTAGACTTGGTCTTTCATGGTGTCTCATATTTCTTGGATATTTTGTGTTAAGCTTTTGTTAGAGTTAATGTTTTCTTTGAACCATGAATCTATCTCCTCTACTGTATCTGCAGCACTTGAGATTCTCTCTTCCATCTCTTGTATTCTGCTGTTTATGCTTGCATTTGTTGTTACTGATCATTTTCTCATAATTTCAATTTCTTTTTTTTTTTTGTTCCTCAGACTAGGAGTTTTATTGCCTTACATTTTCTTTTTCTTTTTTTCTTTTATTGAGCTTTACATTTTTCTCTTCTCCCTTCCATGCCTTTCTCTTCCCTCTTCATCCCTCCCCAAGGTCCCCATGCTTACAATTTACTCAGGAGATCTTATCTTTTTCTACTTCCCATGTAGATTATATCTATGTAAGTCTCTCTTAGTGTCCTCATTGTTGTCTAAGTTCTTTGGGATTGTGGAGTTTATGTTTTCTTTATTGTCTCTAATTTAGCTTTCAAGTCTTGAATCTTACCTTTTATCTGTTTGATTGCTTTTTCTTGGTTTTTTTTAAAGGGCTTTATTGATTTCTTCCCATTTTTTGTTTGAGGGAGTTTTTCATTTCTTCTTTAAGGGCCTCAAACATTCTCCTAAAGTTATTTTTTAAGTCATTTTCTTCTGCTTCATCTATATTTGGGTGTTCAAGTCTTGCTGTTGTAGGGCTACTAGTTTTTGTTGGTGTTATCTTGCTCTTAGTGGAGTTGATTGTGTTCTTAAACTTGTCTACCCATCTTTTCCTCTGATTGGTGTAGTCGAGGCCATGTCTCTGGTAATCAATCTTCTAGGTGCCAGTGGATCCAAAGCTCAGATGGTTATTCCTTGTGGTGCAATCATGGCCATAATTCCAGTTACCTTGGAGGTCACTTGGTATTCTTGGAGGTCACTCTCTCAGTGCTCCTAGGGTTTGCTCTGCAATCCCTGGAGTGCTCTCATAGAGGTTGCTTATTTGAGATTGCTCCTGCTGAGATCTCTGCCTTGAGCTGGCTCTGGCAGAGGTCACTGGTTCAGGCTTGATCCAGTGGAGGTCTTTGGCTTGGGCCTGTTCCCTCAGTTGTGGCTCCCTTATACCTGCTCTTGTGGAGGTTGTTGCCTTGGGCCTGTTCTGACTGAGGTTGCTGTTTCAGGTCTGATCCCATAGATATCCCTGGCTTGGGCCTGCTCCCACAGAGATCCCAGGTTTGGGCCCAGTCCCACAGATGTCTTTAGCTTGTGCCTGCTTCCTCTGAGGTCCCTGACTCATGCCCTATCCTGTAGAGGTCACTGCCCCAGGCCTGCTTTGGTAGATCACACTTAGTATGATTTAAAGGCAATTGGTAATGTATCCTCAACTGTAGCCCTCAGGTGGACTGAGTCCTGAACATTCTTTCCCTAGGGTTATTCCTTTGAAATGCCAATAATGAGTATAACTCAAAATGAACATAAGCCCCGACTTACTAACATAGATGGGTAAATGCCTAAAAGTGAGGCTTTTTCTCAAAACAGTGTTAGAACTGTTAAATGACCCAAAAAGATGAACATGGATGTACTCACTCATAATTGGTTTCTAGCCATAAATAAGGGTCACGGAGTCTACAATTGGTGAACCTAAAGAAGCTAAATAAGAAGGTGAACCCAAGGAAAAACATACAGTTATCCTCTTGCCTATGGGAAGTAGACAAAATTGCCGGGGAGAAAATTGGGATCTTGGGGGTGGGGTGGGATGGAGGTAAGGGGAGAAGGGGAGAAGAAGGGGAGAGAAAAGGGAGAAGGGGAGGATGGGGGAACTTGGGGAAACAGGATGATTGGGATAAAGGAAGGTTGGATAGGGGAGCACGGAAGCACAATTCTTAGTTAAGGGAGCCACCTTAGGGTTGGCAAGAGACTTGAACCTAGAGTGGCTCCCAGGAGCCCAAGGCGATGTCCCCAGTTAGTTCCTTGGGCAGCTGAGGATAGGGAACCTGAAATGACCCTATCCTATAGCCTTACTGACGAATATCTTGCATATCACCATAGAACCTTCATCTGGTGATGGATGGAGTTAGAGACAGAGACCCACACTGGAGCACTGGACTGAGCTCCCAAGGTCCCAATGAGGAGCAGAAGGAGGGAGAACATGAGCAAGAAAGTCAGGACCACGAGGGGTGCACCCACCCACTGAGACAGTGGAGCTGATCTATTGGGAGCTCACCAAGGCCAGCTGGACTGTGACTGAAAAAGCATGGGATAAAACCGGACTCTCTGAACATGGCGAACAATGAGGGCTGATGAGAAGCCAAGGACAATGGCACAGGGTTTTGATCCTACTTCTTGTTCTGGCTTTGTGGGAGCCTAGCCAGTTTGGATGTTCACCTTCCTAGACATGGACGGAGGGGGAGGACCTTGGACTTTCCACAGGGCAGGGAACCCTGACTGCTCTTTGGACTGGAGAGGGAGGGGGAGAGGAGTGGGGGGAGGAGGAGAAGGGTGGGAGGAAGGGGAGGGAAATGGGAGGCTGGGAGGAGGCGGAAACTATTTTTTCCTTTTCTCAATAAAAAAAAAATTAAAAATAAAAAAAAGAACTGTTAAATGAAGAGAACTCCGGCCCCAGGAATCTGAAATTGAAAAAAGAAAAAAAAAGAGATATATCAAAAATTAGACCTAGAACATTCCTAAAATCTTTTCTGCTTTTATAAATGGGGAAACTGGTACCATATTAAAATTATTACAAAAATTCTACAAGGGAGATATTATCTTCTTAAATGCGAACAAAGTCTCAGAAGACATTACACAGCTAATAAATGGTAGAGCAAAGAGTCAAACAAATATCTGTTTAATATAAAGCACATGTCCTTGACTATGAAATCATTCTCCATCTACAAATACAGTTCTCAGGAAAGGCTTCCCAGAAGAGGAAAGATTTGAGATGGATCCTGATAACTAAATGACTAGAGAGATGAAACAAAAGAAGCAGAAGGCATTTTGATAATAAATGCAACATAAAAAGATAAAAGATTGGTCTGACTCAAAGAGAAGATACTTTGAGAATTTGAACTATGAAAGTCCATAAACACAAATAGGATTTAGAATCAGGGAATTTGTATTATAAACCAACCACTCCACCTTTGTCTCCATCTTCTCCATCTGTTTGTTCTCTCTGCTTCATGCTTGAATGTCAGGGTATGAGTCCTCAGCTTATGATTCAGCTCCCATGCTTTTTTTCTGCTGCCATGACTTTTCACTGTGATAGTGATGGATTCTTAACCATCTGTGGTATAGGAGGCTCTTCCGTCTATGTATTGCTTTCATTGGTTGAATAAAGAAACTGCCTTGGCTTTTTGATAGGACAACACTTATATAGGTGGAGTAGACTGAACTGAATGCTGGGAAGAAGGGCAAAGTGGCAGATGCCATGGTTCTCCTGCCCAAGATGGATGCTAGTCAGACTTATGCAAGGAAGCCATGACCTTGTGGTGAACACAGATTAATAGAAATGGTTTAGATCAAGATGTGAGAGTTAACCAATAAGAAGCTAGAGATAATGGACCAGGCAGTAATTTAATTAATAAAATTTCTATGTGGTTATTTCACTACACATCTGAAACCACAAGTTCAAACATACTCTTTTTTTTTGTCTCAATGTCCTTTATTTATGGCTAGAAACCAATTACGAGTGAGTACATCCCATGTTCATCTTTTTGGGTCTGGGTTACCTCACGCAGGATAGTGTTTTTATTTCCATCCATTTGCATGCAAATTTCAAGATGTCATTGTTTTTTATCACTGAGTAGTACTCTAATATGTATATATTCCATACTTTCTTCATCCTTTCTTCCATTGAAGGGCATCTAGGTTGTTTACAGATTCTGGCTATTACTAATAATGCTGCTATGAACATAGTTGAACAAATACTTTTGTAATATGATAGGGCATCTCTTGGGTATATTCCCAAGAGTGATATTTCTGGGTCCTGGGGAGGTTGATCCCGAATTTCCTGAGAAACCACCACACTGATTTCCAAAGTGGTTGTACAAGATTGCATTCCCACCAGCAATGGATGAGGGTACCACTTACTCCACAATCTCTTCAGCAAAGGCTATCATTGGTGTTTTTGATTTTAGCCATTCTGACAGGTGTAAGATGGTATCTCAAAGTTGTTTTGATTTTACATTTCCCTGATCGTTAAGAAGGTTGAGCATAACCGTAAGTGTCTTTTGGCCATTTGAACTTCTGTTGAGAATTCTCTGTTCAGTTCAGTGCCCCATTTTTTAATTAGGTGAATTCGCATTTTAAAGTCTAGTTTCTTGAGTTCTTTATATATTTTGGAGATCAGACCTTTGTCTGTTGTGGGGTTGGTGAAGATCTTCTCCCAGTCAGTAGGTTACCTTTTTGTCTTGGTGACAGTGTCCTTTGCTTTACAGAAGTTTCTCAGTTTTAGTAGGTCCCATTTATTCAATGTTGCCCTTAATGTCTGAGCTGCTGGGGTTATACATAGGAAGCGATCTCTGGTGCCCATATGTTGTAGGGTACTTCCCACTTTCTCTTCTATCAGGTTCAGTGTGTTCAGATTGATGTTGAAGTCTTTAATCCATTTGGACTTGATTTTTGTGCATGGTGATGTATATGGATCTATTTTCATTCTTCTACAGGTTGACATAAAGTTATGCCAGCACCATTTGTTGAAGATGCTTTCTTTCTTCCATTATATACTTTTAGCTTCTTTATCAAAAATCAGGTGTTCATAGGATTGTGGGTTAAAATTCGGGTCCTCTATTCAATTCCATTGGTTGACTTTTCTGTTTTTATGCCAATACCACGCTGTTTTCATTACTGTAGCTCTGTAGTAGAGTTTGAAGTCAGGGATGGTAATGCCTCCAGAAGTTCCTTTATTATATAATATTGTTTTGGCTATCCTGGGTTTTTTGTTTTTCCATATCAAGTTGATTATTGTCCTCTCAAGATCTGTGAAGAATTTTGATGGGACCTTGATGGGGATTGCATTGAATCTATAAATTGCCTTTGGTAGAATTGCCCTTTTTACTATGTTGATCTTCCCAATCCAAGAGCAAGGGAGATCCTTCCAATTTCTGGTATCCTCTTCAATTTCTTTCTTCAAAGACTTAATGTTTTTGTCAAATAGATCTTTCATGATTTTGGTTAGAGTTACCCCAAGATATTTTATGCTGTTTGTGGCTATCGTGAAAGGCGATGCTTCTCTGATTTCCCTCTCGGATTCCTTATCCTTTGTGTATAGGAGGGCAACTGATTGTTTGGAGTTGACCTTGTATCCTGCCACATTACTAAAGGTGTTTATCAGCTGTAGGAGTTCTTTGGTGGAGTTTCCGGGGTCGCTTATGTACACTATCATATCATCTGCAAATAATGAAAGTTTCACTTCTTCCTTTCCAATTCGAATCCACTTGATCCCCTTTTGTTGTCTTATTGCTATTGCTAGAACTTCAAGCACTATATTGAAGAGGTATGGAGAGAGTGGACAGCCTTGTCGTGTTCCTGAGTTTAGTGGGATGGCTTTGAGTTTCTCTCCATTTAATTTGATGTTAGCTGTCTGCTTCCTGTAAATAGCTTTTATTATATTTAGGTATGACCCTTGTATCTCTAATCTCTCCAGTACTTTTATCATAAAGGGATGTTGAATTTTTTTATTGATAAAAGGAGAATAAAAAAAATTTCCACCTCCTCCGAGCCTCCCATTTCCCTCCCCCTCCTCCCACTCTTCCCCCTCTCCTCCCACCCTTCTCCCCTCCCCCCACTCCTCTCCCCCTCCCTCTCCAGTCCAAAGAGCAGTCAGGGCTCCTTGCCCAGTGGTAAGTCCTAGGTCCTCCCCCCTCCGTCCATATCAAGGAAGGTGAACATCCAAACTGGCTAGGCTCCCACCAAGCCAGCACATTAAGTAGGATCAAAACCCCGTGCCATTGTCCTCGGCTTCTCATCAGCTCTCATTGTTCGCCATGTTCAGAGAGTCCAGTTTTAACCCATGCTTTTTTTGGTAATAGTCCAGCTGGCCTTGGTGAGCTCCCAGTAGATCAGCTCCACTGTCTCAGTGGGTGGGTGCACCCCTTGTGGTCCCGACTTCTTTGCTCATGTTCTCCCTCCTTCTGCTCCTCATTGGGACCTTGGGATCTCAGTCCATTGCTCCAGTGTGGGTCTCTGTCTCTATCTCCATCCATCACCAGATGAAGGTTCACAATGCTGTTTCACTCGGTGCCCAGATCGAAACTCCGTGCTGCTTGGTTAGCTCACAAACAAAGGGCCCACCCTGCTTGCTGCAGGCAGGCTATGGGGACAAAGGAGCTACCGCCCTCCCCTTTTCCCTACGCTTCGGGTTCGGTCCCAGAGCCCAAACATGCTGAGCTGGGAGGCGCTCTGCTGCCAAAGAAGGGAGGGAGGGAGGGAGACAGGGGGTGGGGGAATCTGGATGTAAGCTGGATGGGATAGGAAGAGAGAGGAGGTATCGGGCAGTATAGCCCCTGTAGGATGACCCAGGGATGTTGAATTTTGTCAAATGCTTTTTCGGCATCCAATGAAATGATCATATGGTTTTTTTCTTTCAGTTTATTTATAGGATGGATTACATTGTCGTATGTTTAACCAGCCCTGCATCACTGGGATGAAGCCTACTTGATCATAATAGACAATTTTTCTAATGTGTTCTTGGATTCAGTTTGCCAATATTTTGCGAATTTTTGACTTTTATATGATTCCAATTTCTAGGAATTGAGAACCTGCCTCTTAAAGAGGCCAATTTGTATGCCAAGTTTCTGGGGTAATGATACTCACGCCTGCACCTATGTCTATCAATCCCTCAATTACAATATCATTTATATGCACCTTAGCTTTGGTCTTTGATTATTTATAGAAGTCTGCCAGAATATACATTTCCTATCTCCTAGTGGAGTTTTTTATTCATCCTCCATGTGTATTCCACCATCCAGACCAGTATTTTTTTTACAGTAGGCATTGGATTTTTTAATTTTCCTGGTGAGACATGTTCTCCACAGTGACTGTGAATAATTGGACCACATTTGATATGGGGACCTGCAAGATGGCCCCCCAATGAGTTTCTCAATGATATCATGTTGCCTTGTCTGTCTATTGTCAACCTTTATTTATTGGTCCAATATTGTCCTTTGCCACACATCCTACATACATCTAAACACTGAGTCCTATTATTTTTGCCATTCCTAGAGGGTATTTTATTCTTAGGAATTCCTTGTCTGCAATCCTTTCTCAGATGTCCTATTCTACCAGAACTGAAACATTTGGCATTTTGGTGTCTTTTCATACCATTGGAAATCACTTTTTCCACCCAAGCTTCAGTACTATAGACAAATGTCTCAACATTTATTGTATGCAAGATCCATTCACTTATTGGCACTAATCTGACCTTTAAAGGCCCAAGGATCTTTTTGCATTCTAGTTGACATTTTTAAAAGCCAAAGATTCAATAAGTACATGTCTAGCTTCTGGGTCTCTTACTCCTATTTGTATAGCCTTAGTTAATCTCTGCAAAAAGTCACTAAAGGGTTCTTGCTGACCCTGTTTAACCCTAATATATGATTCAATTCTCTTTCCTAGTTCCTGAACCCTGTCCCAAGCATTTAAAGGTGCTGTATTACATAGGGACAAGGTGTGTTCATCATAGAGAGCTTGGTCCTGAGGATTAGAGTAATGTCCCTTGTCATGAATTTGAGCTTGGAAAACCTCAAGTTCTTTTCTTTTCCCTGTTATTCTAAAATTTTTGACTCTACTCTCCAATAACCCTTCCAAAGCAGCTGTGATCCATCTTCTAGGACCATTGAGATTACTTGAAGCCAATTGTTTGGGGGTAGCCTTATTACCTAAGGCCGACATTTGCACCATTTCCCTAACAAATGGTGAATACTTTTTTGTCTTCAAGGTCCTTGGAACCCAGCAAGAAAACCTGCTTCCATGCTGGGGGGATCCAGAGAGTTCATCATTGACCAGGTTTTGTCTGTCAAATTGATCATATCCTTTTCCAGACTGCTGATTTTCCTTTTCAGCTTTTCATTATCAGTTTGTAAAGACTGTATCATTTCTAATAATACCTCATTCTTTGTTCAATTATTAAACCATCTTTTAAGGAGATAATATGAAAAGCAAAACTAATCCCTAGAATCAAATAAAGAGATGTAGGAGGAAAACCACATAAGCCTTGCATAACACTATCCATAATAAAAGTAAAAAACCTATTGAACTCTTGGATCATTAAATTATCTGTCATTTTAACCTTATAAATCTCACCTGTCATAAAGTGTAGTGAGTTGGAGTAGGTGCAATAACTGTTACTGGCCAGCAGAAGCCACAGTTGCAGCTGTGTAACCAGGAAATGCAAACTATGGACTGTTTGAATTGGTTTTTGCTTGTTAGATACTGAAAGATAAACTTTATTTATCAAACTAAGAGTGGTTATCAAAGTGATTCCCAGGGTTGGTGACAAGGATAAGGAGAAAACCCAGAACCTTCCATCAGTGTGAATCACAGATTGTGTGCTGTGCAGAGGTTCCTAGTTGGGGCACCATGCTGTAGCCATGGATTATGAGCTGCTGGCTGGAACTGTGTTGGAGGGGAGGGTCAGTGCCCAAATGCACTGCCACAGGTGTCCTGAAAAGGGGGTGTTCCAGTCTCCATGATCCACTATTCAGGTACCAGATGTTACTGGAAAAGAGGGGTGAGGATGAAAGTAAAATATCCTACCTGATTCCAATATTTCTTTATTGTAATGGGCAAACTCATGGAACAGGTACAAAAAGTCCAACCTCAGATATTTAACAGGAATCAGAGAGAGTGAGCCATGGACAGGCTGGCAGTTTTCTCTGGGTACCAAAAGGTCACACCCTAACCTGGTCTAACCTTTTAAAGGTTACTGGATGACAGAGGTTCCCCATCAGTCACCTCTAAACCCATCTGTGCATCAGATCACCCAAAACCTTCCTAGAACATAGGAATTCTGAATCCAAACTTTAGAGCTGAAAACTAATAATTTCTTTCTTTGTAAGCTCCTCCCATGATTTTACTACTCACTCCAGGTAAACAACAAAATCTTCTCCAATGCACAAATATCACCACTTGTGTGAATTCCTTTTTATTTTCAGTGCTGAAAATAAATCAGGGCCTTGCACATAATAGACAAAGGCTTTATGTTGAACTGTCTCTCCTAGATCCTCTGTGAATTCCTACTAGATTCCTGGAGACACAATGAAGTACTTTCTTTCCTATAAATAACACTTTGTACTCTCTTGTAGTTTGTAACATGCTATTATGTAATCCTTCCTTTTATGTACCTCTTTCCCAATCTACCATTAATTCCTTGAGAATGGTGACTATATCTTTAATCCTTGCATCTCTATGTAACAAAGCATACTTCCTAACTAACTGATGAGTAAATTACTTCAGGAACAAAGAACGCATCAAATATGTGGAGTCAGAGTTCTTATATTCGAAGATCCTCACTAATAGGCAGTAAGTGCCTCATTTTCTTTTAACATCACTAGTTTAAAACAATCTCATACTTAGCATAGTCAAAAGAAAGCCCAAAAAATTTACCAGGAACTGTGTCCTTTTCTGCCTGTTTATGTGACAGTTTCACAAGTTCATTTGCTCCAAACAAAATTAGTTCATTTCTCTTCTTTATTTAATCTACTTCTATTTATCCAATATTCTCACTGAAATCAGTGCTTCTATTAGGTTCCAGGCTCCCTTACCAACATGCCTAATGTAGAAAGAGAAGTTGAGAAAGCACTTGTCAAAAACTTTGTTTTTCACAGAAAGCCAGAACTGAGCAAGCTGCAAAGAGTGAGAGACCTTGGTACACTCAGTCCTCAATGGAATGTCTTCATCAAAGCCTCCTTTCAGAGCACAGGGAATTTTTGTGGAAGAAGAGACAGAATGATTGTAAGAGCTAGATGTGGTTGATAATCCCAAGGAAACAGGATCCTTCGGGCACAAAGGGACTCGTGCACATTTGAATTCGCCGAGTCTACGACATCACAAACAATTCCTGCTTAGGTTCATGCCAGACACGGTTTCAGCACTGAAAAGGTGAAGTGGTCAGGGCTCTCACCTATAACCAAGAAGCTATCTACAGTTGGTGCCTACTTGCAAAGGAAAACTTAAGTCACTGAAATATCAGTGGGTATATTAACCATACATTAGGGAAGGCCCCATGCCCAGGAGTAATTAGCCAAAACAAAATCACCTCAGTGGAGTTTTAATAGACTATTTGGTCCCATTTTTGCTTTGCTTAGGTAATTCATCTTATTGGTCTTTTCCTTGTTATTTTGGTTTCCATTTTAGTGGTTTTGTGGATTGTGTTTCATGTTTTTATTTTTGTCTTTGTTTGTTTTTTTTTAAAGAGAGAGAAAAATAACACAGTTGGATAACTAGGGAGGTGGAGAAGAAGGAATTGGGTGATGATAAAAATATATTGAATACTATTTTTCTTTTTATAAAAGAATTTTGCTTCACTAACGTACTGCTAATGGAGGGGAAAGAAAAGTAGAAATGAAATTCTGGGCTCTCTCTCTCCCTTCCTCTCTCTCTCTCTCTCTCTCTCTCTCTCTCTCTCTCTCTCTCTCTATATATATATATATATATATATATATATATATATACACACACACACACACACACACACACACACACACACACACACACATATATATATATATATATGATCCAGTGAACAGGGCACAAAATATTTCCAATTTCATTCATTTCTAATTTTGTTCATGTTAATACAGTAAGATTCTTGCAACATAAATTAACTATTTTATAGAGTTTATAATTTAATGACATTTAGCAATTCTACAATGTTGAATAAATATCAATTATAAAAATATTTTGATCACCTATACTATTTTAATCCCAATATCTTTAAATACTTATAGCCAATTGTATGATCCCTATATTCTGTAGCAATTACCAATTTTCTTTCTATGTCTATAGATTTTTATATGTCAGTCATTTCATAGAAATGAAATAATACATGTGACCTTTTCTCTTCTTTCACTTAGCATAACATATTTAAAGTCCATGCACATTTTAGCAACTTAAGACTTCACTATTTTATAACTAACAATCTACTATATAAATATAGCACTTTTGTTTATCCATCCATTCACTTTTAAATATTTTAATTTTTCTTTTATGCACTATGAACTTGTGCACAGGTATTTGTTTGATTGCCTGTTTTTAATTATTTAGGGATAGATATACTAACAAAGGGAATTGTTGAGTCATATAGTAATTATTTGTTTAACTTTTGAGGAACGAGCATACTGTTTTCAACAGCATTTGCTCCATTTCACATTCCTACCAGCAATGTACAAGAGTTTGAATTTCACCCCATCCTCACCAGTGATAATTTTCCCTTTTTCATTATAGTTACCTTAGTGAGTGTAACATAGTATCTCATTGTGGTTTTCATTAGCGTTTTCCTGACATCTAATAATGTTGAGTATTTTTCAAGTGTTTATTGGTCACTCACATGTCTTCTTTAGAAAAATGTCTTATTAAAATTCTTTACCAATTCTAATAGGACAATCTTGGAATTGTAAAAGTTATTCACTTATCCTGGACATTATAACCATATGTAACATATATCCTGGAAATATTTGTCAAGCACTCTGTTTTCTTTTCACTTTCTTTATGATATAATTGATCCACGGATTTTTAATTTTCAAATATATTCTACATTTTTGTTTTATTGCTTGTGCTAATGGTATTAGAGCCAATAAACCATTGCCAAATACAAGGCAATGTAGCTTCACTATTATGTTTTTCTTTCTTTTTTATTGGAAATACATTTTTTATACAATGTATTCTGATTATTTCACCTACCCCAATTTCTTCCAGATTCCTTTCAATTGCTCCCCACTTCTTCATCCACCCCAATCCCTACCTTTTCTTTTCTCTCTTATTAGAAAACAAACAGGCATTTAAAATAATAATAATAATAGAAATCAGCTACTAGGCCCTTTTTCTTTGTAGCTCTTAATATTCTTTCTTTATTCTTTATGTTTAGTGTTTTGATTACTATGTGGTCTAAGGGGACTTTTTTGATCCAATCTATTTGGTGTTCTGTAAGCTACTTCTATCTTCATATGCATATCTCTTTTAGGTTGAGAACGTTTTCTTCTATGATTTTGTTTAATATGTTTTTTTTGTGCTTTTGAGTTGGACTTCTTCTTCTTCTATTCCTATTATTTTTAGGTTTGGTCTTTTCATGGTGCCCTATATTTTTTGGATATTTTGTGTTAAGCTTTTGTTAGATTTAATGTTTTCTTCTACTGACGAATCTGTTTCCTCTATTGTATCTTCAGCGCTTGAGATTCTCTCTTCCATTTCTTGTATTCTGCTGTTTTTGCTTGTATTTGTGATTCCTGATCATTTTCTCGTAATTTTCATTTCTATAATTCCCTCAGCTTGTGTTTTCTTTATTGTCTCTATTTCAGTTTTCAAGTCTTAAATTGTTTCTTTCATTTGTTTAATTGGTTTTTTCCCTTGGTTTTCTTTAAGGAATTTGTTGATTTCTCCCAATTTTTGTTTTTCTTTTTGTTCATTTCTTTGAGGGAATTTTTCATTTCCCATTTAAGTGCCTCAAACTCTATCCTAAAGTTATGATTTAGGTCATTTTCTTTTGCTTCATGTACATTTGGGTATTCAATTCTTGCTGTTGTTGGGCCACTAGTTTTTATTGATATCATGTTGTTCTTTGTTGCGTTATGTGCATTCTTACCTTGTCTACCCATCTTTTCCTCTGATTGGTGTAGTTGGGACTGTCTGTGTCTCTGATGATCAATCTTCCAGGTGCCTGTGGATCGAAGGCTCGGATGGTTGCTCCTCATGGTGCAGTCAAGGCCAGGCTTCCAGTTACCCATTGGTCACTCTGTGTTCCTGGAAGTCACTCAGCACTCCCAGATGGTGCTCTGTAGTACCAGGGGTCTACCAAATTGCTTGCTTGAGGCTGTTTCTACTGAGGTTGCTGCCTTGTGCCTGCTCTGGCAGAGGTCACTGTCTCAGGCCTGCTCTTGTGAGGATTACTAAACCGGGCCTCCTCCAGTGGATGTTGCTGGCTCAGGCCAGCTACCTCAGAGGTTGCTAATTCATGCCTGGTTTGGCAGAGATCTCTGGTTTGGGCCCGTTTCCTCAGTGGTGGCTCCCTTGTATCTGCTTCTGTGAAGGTTTTTGCCTTAGGCCTGTTCCAGCGGGGGTCACTGACTCAAACCTGTTCCTGTGGAGGTAGCTACCTTGAGCCTCCTCTGGCTGAGGTTACTGGCTCAAGACTGTTCCCACAGATGTTTCTGGCTTAGGCCTGCTCCCTCAGAAGTCCCTGATTCACACCCGGTCCTGCAGAAGTCTCTGACTTGGGCCTGTTCCCTAGGCAGTTGTTCCCTTGTACCTGCTCCTGTGGATTTCTCTGCCTCAGGCCTGCTTTGGCAGAGGCTGCTGGCTCAGGCCTGTTTCCATAGTTGTCCCTGGCCTGGGTCTGCTCCTGTGGAGGTCCCTTGCTTAAACCTGGTATGCAGAGGTCTCTGGCTCCCATATCATGCATTCTAATCCCATCCCCTCATATCTACCCTCTTCCCTTGTACCTTTTCCCCCCGCCAAAAAAAAAAAAAACAAATTTAAAAGAAAACCTAAAAACCAAACACAACAAATAAAACAAACAAAAAGAGGAGAATTTTGTTGTGGAAGCTATACTGTGGCCCATTGAGTCACACAGTGTACTGGTTAGTCCATTCATCTTTAGTTGCAAGTGTTCATTGCTGTGAGTCATTGAGTCATTGGTCAGGCTTGAGGTTTCTGGCTTCTGCTGCACCCTCCACACTGGGCTCTCACTTGGGGTTCCTTTTAGATACCCTGTTGTTGTCCTCCGTCATGGAGATCCTCTGTTTTGGATCTGGAGGTTTGCCCCCTACACCTGCCCCAATGGTTCATAGATGAGGTGGGTGTTGGGGAGGGCCAACTTATAGCTCTGGCTCTGGGCTTGGGTGGTAGCTGGGTTGGGCAGCCTACCGGCTTTCCCTCATCATCACTACTCAGGCAAGATCTCCAGTACTGCCTTGGATTGCTCACCCAATGTAGCCTATAACAAGAAATAGGGCCAGTTCTTCTGCCACAGGTCCTCAGATCTGGGTCACATACACTCACACCATTAGGGCCAGCTCTGCTGCTTTGCCAAGGAGAGATGCAGGGCCTTCTCTCCTGGTTGCTATATGGGCATATAAGGGAGGGTGGAGTCAGTACTCCTGTTCTCACACCCTCAGGGCTGGCTCACCTGTGCCCCCAATAACAGGGTCAGATCTAGTGTGCTGCTCAGGCTGGGTACAAGGCCTGCTCTCCTGTGTTCTGCAGCTGGTCAGGGACCAGACTAGTTCTTTCACTCTTGTGACTCTGGAGCAAGATCTCCTACCCATGCCACCACTTGGCAGATGAGAGGGGGCAGGGTCAGCTGTTTTTCTCACACCCTCAGGTCTAGCTCACCTGCACCCCCAACCACTGGGTCAGCTCTAGTGTGCTGCCCAGGTAAGGTGTATGCCTGTGGTGAGGGGTGCAGCTCTCCCCTGAGGGATGGGACCTACTCTTCTGCTTCAATATCCAGCAAGGAATGGGTCAGCTATCCCATAGACAGAGAAGGGTGGGGATGGCTTAGCACAGCATGGTTTCAATGACCACCCCCCCATGCTAACATGGGCAGTGGACATCATCACAGACCCCAGCTGCAATAGGACCATAGACCCAGACATGGCTGTCAGCAGCAGCTGAGGCCTGGATGTCATCATGGTCCTAGTGGCAACATAGGCCACTTGGATCAGTATGACCCCAGCAGCAGCATGGCCCTCAGGCACCCACATGATCTCAGGTGGCTGGCAAGACCCTGCGCATCTGCAGAGCCCTCAGTGTTAACAGGAGACATGAATACCACCCCAGACTCCAGTCACTGTAGGGCCATGGACCCAGACATGGCCCTAGGCAGCAGTCTGGGCCTGGACACCTCCATGGCCCCAGGTGGCAGCACTGGTCACCCAGATCAGTGTGGCCCAAGCAGCAATATGATGGAGGAAGGTCATTGGTTAATTATAATAAAGAAACTGCTTGGCCCTCACAGGTTAAAACATAGGTGGGAGGAGTAAACAGAACAGAATGCTGGGAGGAAGAGGAAGTGAGCTCAGAGGCCATGCTCCCCTCTCCCAGGTAGACGCGATGAAGCAAGCCGCCAGGTCAGACATGCTGAATCTTTCCCGGTAAGACTGGTGCTACACAGATTACTAAAAATGGGTTAGGCAAAATATGAGAATTAGCCTGTAAGAGGCTAGAGCTAGTGAACCAAGCAGTGTTTAAATGAATACAGTTTGTGTGTTGTTATTTTGGGTAAAGCTAGCCGGTGGCGGGAGCTGGGTGGCAGAATGCAACCCGCAGCTCCTACTACAGCAATATAGTCTCAGGTGGCTGATCATACCTCAGTCGTCTGCATGGCCCTTGGTGGTAACAGGAGCCACAGAAATCAATTCAAACCCTGGCTGCTGCAGTGTTAGGGATCCAGACATGACCTTTGGCAGCAGCCCCAGCCCAGATGATGCCATGGCCCTCAGATGCCCTCATAGCCACAGGCTGAGTCCTAGTTCCTGGACGTCTGTGTAGTCTTCAGTAGCAACATGGGCCACGGACATCAATACAGACCCTGCCTGTTATAGGACACAGATGCAGACAAGGCCCAAGGCAGCAGCCTGGGTCTGGATGTCACCATGGCCCTAGGTGGCAAGTGAAGGCCACTAGGATCAGTATGGACCCTGTGGCAACGTGCCCTCAGACACCAACATAGCCCCAGGGGGTAGCCTAGACCTACGGCATTGGCAAGGCCTTTACTGGTTTCAGGAGCTACAGATCCTGACTGTGGCAGGGCCACAGACCTAGAAATGCCCTCAGCAGCATCCAGGTCCAGACAATAGCATGGCCCCAGGTGTCAGCACTGACCACTCATATCAGCTTGGCTTCGGTGTTAACACAGTTCTCAGACACCAGTCTCAGTCACGGATTATGGCCTAGACCCTGGGTGTCCGTATGGCTCTTGATGGCATTACAGACCAGGGACATCAATTCACACTCCGACAATGATAGAACCATGGACCCAGACATGGTTCTTGGCAGCAGCCTGGGACAGGATGTCACTACGGCCCCAGGTAGAAATGCAGGCCACCCAGATGGATATGGCCCCTGTGGCAGCATGGCTCTCAGATGACAATATGGCCCCAGATGGTAGTCCAGACCATAGGCTTCTACACAGTTTCAACAGGAGCTACAGATATCAGCTTGGGCTCCCTCAGCTGCTTCAGGGCTTTGAACCAAGACCTGGCCCTTCCTAATAGCCCAGGCCTAGCATCACCTTGGACTCAGGTGACCAGTAGGTCATTCATAGCAGCCTGTTCCTCACCACCCTCACCTTTTCAGAACTGCCTCTCTCCCTAGCTCATGAACAATTCTGCCTCTCTCTCTTCAATTTTCCCACCTTGTACTTGCTCACCATATTGGTGCAAACCACTTGGTCCCAGGGATCTTGGTTGAGTCACAGGTAGCAGTTGGTTGAATCCTGCCTGCCCTAGTCACAAGGCATGGCATGGAGTTGTTGCTTTTCTTTTCTCTCCTGGGGCTAGAAACCTCAAGCAGTGCTTGTTATGGTGGTATCTGATGACCTGGAACTAGATGTATTGGGTGGGCTCCCAGTTGATTGTTCCTCTCCCAGAATAGGAAGTCTGGGGGGAGCCATCTGTGTCTTCTGCTGACTCAGGCCTGGAAAGTACCAAGCTGCTTGGTTGATTGTGCCCTGCCTGTCCACTCCTGATACCCAGACCAAGAAGTTTGGAGGGGAGCCATCCACTGGCTCAGGCCTAGAAAGTGTTGAGCTGCTTCTCAATTTTCACATTTTTAAAAAATTGAGTAGTATTCCATTTTATAAATGTATCCCATTTTCTTTATTTGTCTGTTGACAGTATTCTAGGCTCTTTTCAAGTTCTGGCTATTCTAAATAGAGCAGCAGTGAACTGCTGAGCAAGTGTCTCTGTGATAGGATGAAGCTTTCTTTGAGTATATGCTCAAAGTGGTATAGCTGGGTCTCAAGGTAGATCTATTCCCATCTTCCCAAGGAACCACTAAACTGATTTCCATAGCAGCTGTACAAGTTAGTACTTCCACTAGCAATGAATGTGTGTCCCCATTACTCCATGCCCTTGGCAGCATGAGCTGTCACTTGTTTTATTTACATCAGTCATTCTGACTGGTGTAAGAAATCTCAAAGTAGTCTTGATTTGCATTTCCCTGATGACTAAGGATGCTGAATATTTAAGTATTTCTCAGCCTTTTGTTTCCTCTTTTGAGAATTCTGTTTAGATCTGTGCACCATTTTTTAAAATTGTGTTATTTTGGTTTTATGTTTTTTCTTTTTAGTTCTTTATATATTTTATATATGAGTCCTCTATCAGATGTGTGGTTGGTGAAGATCTTTTCCCATTCTGTAGCTTGCCATTTTGTCCTGTTGACAGTGTATTTGGTCTTACAGAAGTTTTTCAGTCTCGTGAGATTCCATTTATTAATTGTTGATCTTAGTTCCTGTGCTATGGGTGTTCTGTTCAGGAAGTTGTCTCCTGTGCCAATACCTTCAAGGCTATTCTCCATTTTTTCTTATATCAGCTTCAGTGTGTCTGGTTTTATGTAGTGGTCTTTGATTCACTTGGACTTGGGTTTGTACAGGGTGATAAGTTTGTATCTATTTGGATTCTTCCAAATAATCCAGTTTGACTAGAACCATTTGTAGAAGATGCTTCCTTTTTCCAGCATGTATTTCTGTCTTCTCTATCAAAATCTTCAATTACATTCCATAGGATCTTAAAACTTTAAGACAAATACAAAACACAGTAAACCTTCAGTAAATATTGAAAAGTAAAATAAAATCTCATTTAACTTTAATATTTCTTTTTTATCTGAATGACCTGTCTCTTGACGACATTGGGGTACTGAGGTCATCCACTATCGCTGTTTTGAAGTCAGTCTATGACTACATTCATTATTAGTGTTTGACCAATGAAATTGGATTTGTCAATGTTCAATGCATTATGTTTATGATTATAATGTCCTCATGATTCATTATTCACTTATTCAATATGCACTAACTTTTATCTCTTCTAATTTTTGTTTGAAGTCTATACTGTCAGACATTAGACTTACTTCTTTGCTTTCTACTTGCATTAGCTTGGAAGATGTATTCCCTCATATGTCTTCTATAGCTCTTCTTTAGTGGTTGTGAATTCCTTTAGCTTGTGATTGCCATGGAAAGTTACTCTTCTCTTTGCTGTTGTAATCTGGAGTAGCAGTTATTGTCTTCAGAGTTTGAAATCCACAATTTCATGCCTTCCTGGACTTTAGAGTTTTGTCGAAAAATAAGTTCTTATTCTGAAGATTTTGCCTTTACATGTTATTTGGTGTTCTCTTTTGCAGTTTTTAATACAGTTTCTTTTCTATGTATTTAGTGTTTTAACTATAATATGATATGGGGGTTCTTTGCTCAGCTTGTCTTTTTGTTATCCTAAATGTTTTGTATCTGAATGGCCATCTTCTTCCCAAAATTTGGAGATTTTTTTCTACTCAATTTGTTGAATGTCTGGTATGTCTACCTTGATATTTTCCTCATTCTATATTAATGATTCATAGATTTTGACTTTTAATGCTGTTCAGTACATCTCATGTATTCTGTTTGTATTGTCTTATTTATTTACCTTTGTCATCGAACTTTGATAATCTGTCCCCTGTTATGCCCAAATCATGGGATTCCCCCCCAAAACCACCACAGATCCCATACCCACATGTAAAAGTAAAGAGCCTTTAATTTAAATGTAAGCTTGGACTTTCTTTCTGATGCAGAGGTTGAGTTCAGAGAGTGCCCGGCACAGTCTGGTTAGAGGTTTTATAGTAGAAGTTCGGGACCCTGATTGGCTGACATTTGTCTAGGGGTCTTGGCAAAAGGGGAATTGGTGAGTCCAGGTTCAGGGACATCTGTTGGTCTTATCTAATCTGATCTAATGTTTGGATTGTCAGGCACTTCCTTTTAGTTGCTGGCCCTCCCTGGGTGGTGCCCACTTATGCCTTTCCCTGAAACCCAGTGTTGCCTACCAGTAAACGGAAACTCAGGCCTACTTTTAGTTGGCTTTTATCAAGTGTCAAGGCAGCAGTGTGGCTAAGCTGTTCTGAGTTTCACATTCCCCTGTTTCAAAAGTATGATGACAGGACCCAATCATGGGTCCTGCCTGCCAAGGGGGTGATATTAGGACCTCAGTACCATTAGCTTACAGATTTTTCTAGGGCAGTGACATTTACATCCATTGTCATTCATAAGGCCCGGTAGTTCTGATCTTTGGGTACATCTTAATTATAATTCTGAAAGATTTATATAGAAATAACAATTTTATGGCCATATAATACCTGTTCAGTTCTGCATGAAGATGGTCAAGTGTCTTAATCTTATTGCAGAATTATTTTAGTTAATAAATCCATAGTTGAGAACTATGGGCCTATTTTCCTAGTCATGGGCATTATAGGTAGCCATTTTGTCCCCCATATAAAGGAGTTCCTCATTTCAGCATTTCAACCTATTTTGACCAGGAAGCACAGGATGACATGGTCTTTTCTATAACTACTCTGAGCTGACATTGGGGTATTGTTATCAGGACCCATGAAGGCTGAAAGGTTAGTCAAAGGTAAGTAGGAAATTCAGGCAATGGGGCATTCATCAGAAGCATCTGTTTTGCTGACTTTGCTGAAGAGACCAGGAACATTCATATTGGTAGGACTGGTCTATACTAGCTTTCAGCAAGTTCAGGGCTCATAGTCATTCAGAGCAGATTATAGTCAACAATTAATGCTTGGATGTGCCTGCCAGCCAGGTAGAAACCTGTTGAGACAAGTTCAAACTAGGAACAGAAGTTAAAATTTAAGAACTTAAAGGAAAATATTTCACTTGAAACTTTCAGGCCTGTATTAAAGTCCATATCATATAAAAAGAAGATTAACAGGTATCTGTAAAACAGCAGGAATAGACTCATACCTTGAGTCCTAACAAAACTACCTATTTGGATTAGAAGCATGTACATTTTTCTTCTGTCCAGATTGAACAGAGATGTCTTTGACCTGACGAGAAGTGCCTTAAAATTTATATCTATATAACATCCAAAATAAATCTAAAATCTTGAGCTTGTGATTCAAACAGTAAGCAGTGATACAGCGGCAAGCGGCGGACACATGGCAGGCGGGCAGGAATATGACGTGTCCCGGGCAGGCTGGTGGCCCCACCATGTGGCAAGCGGGCCACCAAGCGGGTCAGGGAAGAGCCTAGCGGCTGCTCGGACTAACAGGACTAACAGAGCCAAGCAGAGACGCTGGCTGCTGCAGGTCCCGTGTACCCAAGTGGTGGCTGAGCCATGAGAGCCAAGCGGCTGTAGATTCCCAGCAGCAGCATGTGATGGAATTCCCAATGCGTGGTGGAATTCCCAACAACAGGCAAGCATGTATAAACAGACCCATAGACACAGAAAATAGGCATAAAGCTAAAATATTTATTAAAGGAGAGAGGGAGAGAGAGAGAGAGAGAGAGAGAGAGAGAGAGAGAGAGAGAGAGAGAGAGAGAAAAGAGAAAAGGAGAAGAGAGGCAAAGACCCACGTGCACCCCAAGAGAATAGAAAGAGAGAAGAGAGCAAGATGGCGGCAGAAGGTCAGAGGTAGTGGGAGTGGGCGTGGCTAAGGCGGGGACTGAAAGAATAACATTCCTGACCCATCTGGCCCTCAGCCAACATGGCAACCGCCACATGTTGTATGCTCTGTTGGTGAGCCGCTATGCCATAACAAAAGCTGCAGAGGGGAGGGGCAAAAGGCTGGAACCCAAAAAACTGGCCATTTAATTTTTTTAAAAGTAGTTGGGGCCATTTTGGACAGAGACTGATAAAGTGTGAGGTTGAAAGGGCGTCCAAAGGGCGTCCTCAGTGGGGAGGCCAGAGTGATAGGTCTGTATGGCTTGCTACCCATGGCTAAAACCATGGAAACACCCGCAAAAAAAAGTGGCACCTCAAGCCGTAAGGCTAGATGCAGATGGAACGAACACCGCAGGCCCTGTAAACAGGCGTCTGAGCTTACAGGGGGTAGTGCTATAGCTCTATTAGCTTATCAGAACTATATTATAGAAGGGAAAATCTGAAGCATTTTTTATATCTTAATCATCTATTTATACTGTTGTAATGTGTATTTGCATCTTAAATCATTTTCTGAGACTTCCCCTAAGCTTATATCCGCAGACCTTTACGTGTCTTAAAACATTTTCTTGCCAAGAGACCTAGTAGTTTAGAAATACAAGGTTTAGATTTTATATATAAAATGAGCTAACAAGCCGGGCGATGGTGGCGCACGCCTTTAATCCCAGCACTCGGGAGGCAGAGGCAGGCGGATCTCTGTGAGTTCGAGACCAGCCTGGTCTACAGAGCTAGTTCCAGGACAGGCTCCAAAGCAACAGAGAAACCCTGTCTCGAAAAACCAAAAAAAAAAAAAAAAAAAGAGCTAACAAGATGGCAATAGCCTTGTGGAAGGATCTGGTTGTCTGATGTTGCCAAGCTGACAAAGTTATAGCTAGCTTAGCCATCAATACTATCAGAGATCCCAGAGGGATAAATTAAAAATGACAGAAAACAGTCCATACTCATTAGCCATATTCAGGTCTCTATAGCTTTGGAGGCAGAAGTATCAGCAATATAGCATCAGTCTTTGGCAGGCCCATGAGGTGAGAGTTGCTTTTTTTTAAATTAATTCTGTGAAAGAGGGACATGGGGAAGACTGACCTTATTTTGTTTAGGCAAAAGTAGTACAATCACTTCTCAAGTGTCCTGTTGCTTGTCCACAGTCCAGGCCAGGTCCTGGCAACAGGTGTTAATAGGGGCATCTAGCCCAGTGACCAACATTGCCCTAATCCAGGTGGAGACATCATGCTGTCCCATAATCTTCTTTGGAGACCTTTGATTACTTCCAGGATCTAGGAGTCTCTGTCTGATATAATAAGCTTTTTAATCAACATTTTAAATGCCATATTCTACATATCTCTGAAGTATTTGAGGTCTTCCCAGGTTATCCAAATAGATAACTTTGTTTCTAGCTACTTGTTTTAAGATGAACTTTTGAAAACATATACAGGGGGCTAAGTAAGGTATTTCCCTGTAATTAATATATCAGTAGTATTTAGCATATCTACAGTTAACAAACTTGATCACTTATAAGGATGGCTATTAACTTGTCTTTTATAAGACTAGTACTTTACATTACATTTCTGTCAAGTTTATCTTTAAAAATAATGATTTTGAATTGAAGCTAACAAAGAAACTAAATTAGCCATTCTAAGGATAAAATAAGAACAATTTTATATTCAACTATTAATTCTGTCTCACAGGAAGGCAAGGAAAATGTTTCAGGGTGAAATAAGAACAGGAGGGAGACTAAGGGTTAATATTGACCTTGATAAGTTTTTAGGTACCACAGCCATGTATTAATGGAAAGGTCACAAGTTTTTTTGCCAGAGAGAAGGAGGGTGACTCCCTTTTTAGCAAGCAAGGATATTTTTCCAAGCCCCTTAAGGTAATGGGAACTTTATCTGAATACCTGACTTTGGGAAAAGGACTTTGTTGTTTTATCTCTGTTAAGTATTAGCCTTAAAGAACAAGAATCTCTCAATTGCAGCTCTTTTTAGTATCAATATAAAGCATTTTATATGACTCAGTTTATCAAAATAACTTAAGCTTAACAAAGTTAGCAAAGATAATGTTGGTAGACATATATTTTAAGCCTGATTAGACCTTAAGCAAGGAGATACATTCTCTAAGCCATTGGTTCTCAATATGTTTTAATGCTTTGACCTTGCAGTATAGTTTCCCATGTTGTGGTAACCCCCCATTATAAAATTTTTCCATTGTTATTTTACAAATGCAGTTATGCCAATGCTATTGGATCTCAATTCCAACATCTGAAATGCAGATGATCCTAGGCTACCCCTGTATAAGCCCCAAAGGATTGATACCCACATGCTTAGAAACTGTTCCAAACCCTTTGTCAGACTGCTTATGTCATTGTCTTGCTTCATCACAAGAAATGAACATCCCAGTTTCTGGTTAGTATTTGAGGCTTATGGCTGTGATCCTAATTTTTAGCTTTTTATTTTAAGTTCAAATATTAACAACATAAAACCTTTTATAAGCACAAATATCCCACAGTCTTATAAATTTAAATATTTTAAAAGCTGTTCTTAAAAAATGTAAGATCTCTCAAATGTTTTCCTGAAATATCAAAAATAAAGTACCTTTTTCTTACTTCTAGAAGGAGAAAACATGGCATAGCCACAATCTATATAAGTCCAAATCAAGCTCCAATAGTATAAATAATCCAAGGTTCACTATCTGGGGATTCATTCAATTCATAATCCTTTTAATTTTTTTTTCTTTTTGAGAGGCTTGAATCACCTCTTTGGCCCCACACTAGGCAGCATATACATAGCATGCTTTCTAGATCTCAGGCTGCTATATTTCACTATGACTGGTGCTTCTGGTGACTATCACCAGGCACTGGCATTTTGAAAACAGTTAAGTTTCATCCTTGCAACTGGACTATCTTTGGGACTCTAGCCCTGCCATAAATTTGCAAACCTCAGCTATTCCCTATGATCCCTTCATATCTTTCACCTGGGTGACTCTTAAATTACAAAGTTTAGCTACCAGAGCAAAGTACACTTTTGTGTATAAAAGCATTGAGATGTAGCTTTAATACCTGATTAAACAAGTGTGGTTTTCAAATCTTATATGTTATAAACCTTATTTTTAGGACAGGACATTGTCATACAAAAATTTATCTCAGTACAAACTATCTTAAAGACCTGTTGTTGTCTCCTAGGTAGGCCCATTCTACATGGTCACCTGGTGGTGAAATTATATGACATCTATCTTTTTAAACTTTAGCAAAATGGATTCAGCCATGTAGCTGACTGAAAATGATTGCTATCCAAAATCCAAAACGTAATCATACCTTATGGTTTCTTTAAAATTACCCACACATAGATTTTAAGTTATCAATTCCTGTTGTACTTTTAAACTGTTTTAGAATAGCTTTTAAACCATAGCCAATAAAATAAATTTACAAATTTCAATACACAGAATATTCACATAAACCAAGTCCAAATTTTTGCCTGTTCTGCTTTGTTTTCTTCTCCTTGTCACTGTGTCAGGAGCTCAGATTGACAGAGTGACAGAGGAAATTTGAATAAGTGTGTCTGGATCTAGCAAAGGAAGGGACATAATCCAACTCTAGAGCTAGATTTTTTTTTAATAAAGAACAGCATAAAGCAGTTTTTACATTATCTACATCAAAAAGTCATCTGTATTCCTGCTAATCCAAATCTAGTGACCAGAGATCAGAGATAAATTCTGAGCCATGCCCATAAATGTGGCTATGGCAGCAGTAGATGGTGGCTGGCTATTGTCAGCAGCAGAGACAGAAAAAAATATTCAAACCATTTGTGTTTCACCTCCATGCTTGCAACTTGTGAACATGCCAGAAAACATAGGCAAAACCTTCCAACAAAGCAAGCATACACAGCTTTCTTGAGAAATATACAAAACTTTCCAACAAGACAAACAAAACTTTCCAACCAGAATTAACCTAATAGGGTCAAATTTCCAACTAATTTTACAGTTTCCTTTCAAATTTAGTATTTGCAGGTATGAAAAAGCACAGCAAACATAGTTCCTTTCCAGCCTTTCACAACTTTCTATATACCCTCAGTCTATTCCTGATTTTTCAGACATTTTTGCTTCAGACAAATTCCTCTTTCCTTTTCCCGCTCTTCATTACTCCAGTTCCCGCCTTCTTTTTCACTTTCCAGACAGCATATAAACTTTTACCAAAGTCTTTCTTGTGGTTTCCCTCAATAGTTTATAACACATTGTATGACTACAATATTTTAACAAAACAAAGAGAACCATGTATATGCCATAACAAAAATAACTCTAAATTTGCATCAACACATAAAAACTTGTGCCGGCATGAAACATCTATGACCAACCATAGATTTTTTTCTTACCCTAACCAATAATAATTTGTAACCAACGTCTCTAAGTAGTGACAGATATTTATAACTCATTGGTGGCCAAAATGACCAAAGCAACTGTTATTCTTTTTAAAAAATGCTGCAAGATCCTCGCGGCAGTAGGCAGCCGAAATGCTGTAGGTCCCAAATGGTGGTAGCGGGCCATGTGGTGGCAGGCAGCGGGCTCTGGGAGCAGCCAGTCCCAGGCAGAGACGGCTGCTGGTCCCAGAGCGGTGGCCTGAGCAGTGGTGGTGGCGGGCCATGTGGTGGCAGACAGCAGGCCCTGGGAGCAGCCAGTCCCAGGCAGAGACAGCTGCTGGTCTCAGAGCAGTGGTGGCGGGCCATGTGGCAGCAGGCAGTGGGCCCCAGGCAGAGACGGCTGCTGGTCCCTGAGCAATGGCAGGTCCCAGGCAGGGAGACACATGGCCGGCGGGCAGAAGACAGAAACAAGGATAGACACGACATGCAGGGTGAGGTTGAATGTTTATTCAGGGGGTTATGGAGGAGGAAGGGTGAAGGGGGACAAAGAGAGAGAGAGAGAGAGAGAGAGAGAGAGAGAGAGAGAGAGAGAGAGAGAGAGAGAGAGGGAGGGAGGGAGAGAAGAGGAGAAAGAGACAGAGAAGGGGGGAAGCAGAGAAGTGGAGAGGGAGGCAGAAGCGAAGCTGCCTCTCTGAGAGGAAGATGGAAAAGAGAATGAACGAGCTCAGGCCGGAAGCTGAAGATCAGCCTGCCTCAGCGGATTGGGAGGGGAATGGGTGTGGCTTGTCTCTTAAAGGGACCAAAACCATAACATTTTCAGGTCTTCCTTATAATAAAAAGCACACACGTCAAGGAAGCAGAAAAGGAAGGGCCCAAGATGGCGGTGGGCAGGTCAGAGGTAATGGGAGTGGGCGTGGCTTGTCCCTTAAAGGCACAGGAAAGCACAACAGCAGCCCTTGTACAGGGAAGTCTGGCTACAGCGTTACATCACAGCTGCCACAGCTTAACACCTATAGGCAGTGATTCCTTGCCTTTGGCCCTCAGCCAGGTTTGGTGGATCAACCCCAGGGCAGGCCACAGGAACCCCATGAACCAGCAATGGGGGGCAGTGTGCAGCATGGGGGCAAAAGATCGCTGACTTCTCCAGCCATAGCGATTAAACCCAGATTCTCTGTTCAGCATTTGAAATCATATTGGGGCACACCATCCCTTGCAAGATATGTCTAATAGCCCTCCTGCAGGTCACAAGGCTGTGTAGCCCAGCTGTCCCACCCACATGAGTATGCTGCCGTGCAGCCCAACCCATGTTTGTAGAGCTTGCCCGTGGCCCTGCCTGCCGGTGTTGCCCCCAAGCTAGGGGTCAAGGCTATCTCTTTTTAATAAAATGTTGAAGGCAAATGTTGCTTGTCTTATCTTTTTTAGAAAAACATACCACTTTTTAAATCTCAAACCCTACACTTCTGGTCCCACCAGGCAACGGTCCTGGTGGGTTTGAGGATCCTGGATGAGCTCCCAAATGTTATGTCCAGTTCACAGAGTCCACTCCCCTGTACCCTAACCACCAAGGAGTCTGCACTCACACGTAAAATCAAAGAGTCTTTATTCAAGCTTAATCTTGGACTCTCTGTCCAATGCAGAGGTTGAGTGCAGAGTGTGCCCAGCACTGTTAGGGTAGGGTTTTTTTCTGTCATAGTAGAGGTTAAGATGAGGGGATTTTCAGTGTTCAGGGCCCTAATTGGCTGACATTTGTCTAGGGGTCTTGGCAAAAAGGGAATAGGTGAGTCCAGGTTCAGGGACATCTGTTGATCTTATCTAATCTGATCTAATGTTTGGAATGTCAGGCACTTCCCTTTAGTTGATGGCCCTCCCTGGGTGGTGCCCACTTTTGGCTTTCCCTGGAACCCAGTGCTGCCTGCCAGTAAACTGAAATTCAGGCCTACTTTTTAGTTGGTTTTTATTAAGTGTCAAGACAGCAGTGTGGCCAAGCTCTTCTCGGCCCATGTGGCCAAGTTGTTCTGGGTCCCACATCCCCACTTGAACTAGTCTAGTTTATACCTCTTTCATTTGATATTTAACACCAATTTAGTGGACCAGAATGGTTGCTAATCTGGTGTGGACCACCTAGTGACCATTACTGCTTGACAAATTTTCAGCATTTTGGCTTTGTTGATCACAATTTACCAGCACCCTTTTACTTTCATTTTTAATGATTCTGACTATGGGTTGTAGGAGTTCCCTTATGCTTCTTTCTGTGGGAAATTTTATGGGAGCTTTAGTGAAGGATGAAAATGTATACAATCGTAGTCTCTTTAAACAAAATAATTTTTTGGAAAAAAATTCTGCTACTGTGTGATAACTCTGCCTGTTATTTTTTTTAACATATGGGGTGGGAGGATGGTCCCCTGAAGGCAGCAGAGCGGTCAGCCACCTGAGGCCTCGGCAGGACTGCGGCAGGTCACCTGAGGCCTCAGTGGGTGCCCAGAGGTCTCTGTGGATCCCCTTGGTGGGAGAGACCACGAGGGTGAGAGACAGACAGATATACCATGCAGAGAGAGAGTTTGGGTATAGAGTTTATTTAGTGGGTTATGGAGGGAAAGGGAATGGGGAAAGGAGAAGAAGAGAGAGGCAGACAAAGAGAGAGGGAGAGAGATAGGGCTAAAGGCAGTAGTTACCTCTTCAGAAGAAAGACAGGAAGAGAGAGTATACAGGAGAGGAGGCAGGAGATCTGCTTGCCTTGGCATGCAGGAGGTTGGGAGTGGGTGGAGTTTGTCTCCTAAAGGGACAGGTGACAGGGAAAGTCGGCAAAATAATAACACTGCCTACTCACATGCAAGCTATTAGGAAATTTAGATAAGTAACATATGCTTGATAAATATATTTGATAGTCAAAATTTATAAATTTCTAAAGTCTACTTAGGTTCACAATAGTATTTGTCTAGTTTCTTCTTTGCTCATTTTAAGTTTTAGCTATTTGAATAAACTAAGTTATACTATAAGCTACAATACTCTATAATGGAGTGTCTGGTCCCCTGAGAAAGTCGTTTTCCCAAGGTCAAACATTTAGACAAAAGCCTGCAGTCCTTAGAGGATTGAAGAAAGTTCCTGCTTGCTAAAAAGGGAGTCATTCTTATCTCTGGCAAGTGTAAAGAGTGGCCCTCCATTAACATGATTGTGGTGCCTATTGACACCTTGTCAAGTGTCAAGTGTGGTGCCTTGTCAAGATCAATGCTAGCTTCCTCAATTCCTGATCACAAATCACACCCCAACTCACATGTCCCTTTTCTCACATTTAATCCATTGTGTGATTAGAGAGTATAAAAGGTATAACACCGTCCCCCCAATAAAGTGGCAGCCATATATATTCACTCTCAGATCCTATCAGTCTTCTCCTTCCCCTTCCTGACTCCACACATCCTCTTTGGGACTGAACCCTGCTGGAGCTGGACTCTGGCATTAATCCCCACATGATAGATTTTCATGAAGGAATCACATGTGTGAGCATATAATCTAAAATAGGAGCAGAAAGAAAATAGATAAGGCCAGGCTTGCTACTTCAGAAAAACCTTCCACAAGAAATGCCAAAGGAGTCACAGGAGCAATACTTATCTCCACTGACCTAAGGAATCCTGTGAGATTCCACATCTTGAAGTTTTTACCAGTTCTTTCTAGAGCCCACCCAAGAGACAAGTAACTAGTCACAATTGATATTTGTAGGATTCTTCAACACCCAAGCCTCTATGTACCAGTGTGTATGTGTGTGTGTGTGCGTGTGCTGTATACATGCAAGGAGTATTCATCCATGGAGGTGTGTACACATTGCATACAAATAAATACAAAAGCCAAAGGAGGTTTATTCTATTGCTCTACAAAAGCCAGAGGAGGATGTCAGGAGGTTTATTCTATTATTGCTGTTTAGCTTAAGACAGAGCCTTTCATTGAGCCAAAAGCTCACTGTTTTAGCTAGTATGGCTGGCCATCAAGTTCCTGGGATCCACCTGTCTTAACTCTCTAGCACTGATGTTAAAAGCACATATAGTCACGCCTGGTTTTTTATATGAGTGCTGGGGATTTGAACTCTCATCTGTAATGCTCTGTCCTGTCCCTTTAAGAGAAAAGCCCTGCCCACTCCCTTCCCTGTTCACTGAGGTAAATGGATCTTCCTTCTGCTTCCAGCCTGAGCTCCTTCCTTTTCCATCTCTCTCCTGAAGAGGTGGCTGCTGCCATGGCACCTCTCCTCTCCCCATTTCCTCTCCCCCCTACTCTACTCCCTATTTCTCTTTCTCTCTGCCTCTCTCTCCTCCTCCCCTTCTCCTCCTCCCCTTTCTCCTTTCCTTCCATAACTCCCTAAATAAATACCCACTTTCTTTATATGGCATGCCTATCCATCTCTGTCTCTCACTCGCTGCAAGGCTCCCTGCCTGGGACCAGCTGCCTTTGTGGCCTGCCAGGCCTCGTAGCCCACTGCCCACTGCTGCCACTAGGGGAACAGTGCCATTTTATTTAAACAATTACATTTGATGCTTCGTGACTTGGCCAGGCTCTCTCCACGTTCCCTCCCACCCACAGGCATGCCAGCTGAGGACATGTGGAACCCTGGGCTCGGGAACCAGGTTTCTTTACAACAGCTCTGGTTCTATCTGCCAAAACGCTGGTGTCTACACACACCAGCAGCTTCAATGGTATGTTTTCCCCCTCCAGTCAGCCAATCACAGCCTTCATGGCTACAGTTGAGCCCTTCACTGACATTCATCTCTGGTTGCTTCCCATAGCTAAAATGCAGGTTCTCCTGCACTAGCACTGCAAATGCTGTGCAGTCATTTGATTTGGGGCTCAGGGTCCCTCAGATTTTTCTTTCTCCTTTCCTTTCCTTTCCTTTCCTTTCCTTTCCTTTCCTTTCCTTTCCTTTTCTTTCCTTTCCTTTCATTTTCTTTTCTTCTGAACGACTCGTAAGTGGTCCCTGCCATGAGAGATTGCATGGAGCAGCCTCTAGCTTCTGGCTTCTGAGTTCCCCAGACTCGGAGCCAGTCAGGCTTCATCCACACCCTGCCTGTAGAGAAAAGACCTTTTCCTATAGGCTTTGTGGTGTCACTGTTTCATTAACACCCCTCCTGTAGAGAGGAGACATCCTCCTATAGGCCCTATGGTGTCATGGGTTTTCACGTTTTTAGCTATGGAATATAGCCCTCAAACCATCAGCCACTGGCCTGTGAATACTCTGTTGGTATCGCACCAGCTCCACTTTTTCTCAAACTATCCGTGCCACTACTACTGCTGGTCCCGCAGAACCAACAAGATTACTTGGATTTGTGAGGCAGCTGTTTTCAATTTCAGGCTTTGCTCCCCACCGCGGCTTGTGGTGCAGCAGCTCATCAACAGGGCAGATCATGCCTCTAGGTCTCTCTTGTTGTTATGTTTAAAATTCCCACAGCTCAAAAAATCATGGCTTTTCCATACAACACGTGAACACTGTCATTTTTACTGAAGTCAGGTGATCTTACTGCCATATTAACGGAGGTCAAGTGACTTCACCACCATGTTAACTGAGAACTTGGTCAGGTGACCAAGTCCTGCCATCTTTACTGAGAACCCTGCTTGGTTCCCCAGTGCTGACTCTGTTGCATATGTGTTTTGAGCAGTGGCATGCTTTTGATAGGGTCCAACAAAAGCATCCCTTTTGCCTAATTCCTGTTCACTCTGTGTGTGTGCATACATTTAACTTAAATACACCTATGTTTACAGTTAAATGTTATAATTGTTCACTGTATCTCATTCCGGACTACAAAAACAATGTCTCATGTTTTAAATTGGTATGTACTTTTAAGTCTCTTACAAAAAATACTATATATGTAATCCAACCCTGATTTAAAATATATTAAGCTGTTCTAACTATTGTTAGCTCTGTGGTGTAAGAGTTTCTTTTGTATTTGTGTTGCTTTTATTGGTTAATAAAGACACTGCCTTGGCCTAGTTGATAGGGCAGAACTTAGGTAGGTGGAGAAGAGAAGTCAAAACTCAATTCTGAAAGGAAGAAGCAGAATCAAGAAGAAACACCATGGATCCACGGCCAGATATAGACGTGCTGAAACTTTTCTGGTAGGCCACGACCTTGTGGTGATATACAGATTAATAGAAATGGGTTAAATTAAGATTTAAGAATTAGCCAATAAAAAGCTAGAGCTAATGGACCAAGCAGTGATTTAATTAACAGTTTCTGTGTGGTTATTTTAAGGCTAAGCTAGCCAGGTGGCCAGGATGAACAAGCAGCCCCTCCTTGCAACAACTGGCACCCAGTAAGGACAAAACTGTGCCCATATTCCCAGATATTGTTTATAAATGTTTCTTTGCATTTAAAGGGGGATATGATATAGATATGAATAATTTGCATTGGTATGGATCTTGGCTTATTGATGCAAATTTAAGGTAAATTTTGTTATATTGTATTTGTATATTGTATTTCTGCTCTTGATTGGGGTATTGTGATTGTGTAGCTTATTTGAAAATGTAATGTATAATTAAGAAATATAGCATACTAGATAGTCATCTATAATAGTCAAAATTGTAGTCATGTTAGTTAGATTTTCTAGATGTATAGAGATATTTCAGTTAGTTAGGTATTCTTCAGATCTTTCAGAGACCTTCAGAATATGCCATTTAAAATGTTTTAAAAATTTCGGACTTTTCATGACAATGAGACACATCTGCTCCTGGCAGCATCAAGCTACTTCAAGAGGAAGATGGGCATCAAAGAGGCTCCTTATGGAGTTGGTTAGCCATTGGGCAAGAAACTGCTCTTGCCTGGACTGTTGAATAAACTGAACATGAAGAACCTACAGAGAGATGACTGCTGAACTTGCCTAAAGGTGAGATGATCCTTCGGGATTCCTGCTTCATGAAAGAGTCTGCGAGACATTCTGCAGAATACAGAAGTGGCTGAACTGTCTTTGTAATTTCCTGCTTCATGGAAAAGTCTGCTGGATGTTATGGGCCTGTAGGCTGAAAATGGATGCCTCAATGCTACAGAAAAACTTTGGGTGACTGTCCCGGCAGCAAGATGTCTCTGTCAATTCTAGAAGTTTGGAAGTTGCTTGCAATCTACTTCCTGTTTACTTAGGTAATGTTATATCCTTCTGGAGTCTTGATGGAGTTAAAAATAGTTATTATTATATTTTTCCTTGGTTATGACACAAGATAAAATAGATATGAATATTGTAACTGCAGTTTTTGCTTGATACTTGTTTTGTTATATGTAATTTTACTATGTTAAAGTTAAAGCCTTTCTTTTTGTTTAAACAGAAAAAGGGGAAATAGTGTAGGAGTTCCTTCTGTCTTTGTGTTGCTTTCATTGGTTAATAAAGAAATTGCCTTGGCCTAGTTGATAGGGCAGAACTTAGGTAGGCAGAAAAGACAAAACTGAATTCTGGGAGGAAGAAAAAGAGTCAAGAAGGGAAGCCATGGATACATAACCAGAGGTAAACATTCTGAAACTTTTCTGGTAGGCCACGACCTCATGTTGATACACAGATTAATAGAAATGGGTTAAATTAAGATTTAAGAATTAGCCAATAAAAAGCTAGAGCTAATGGGCCAAGCAGTGATTTAATTAATACAGTTTCTGTGTGGATATTTCGGGGCTAAGCCAGCTGGGTGGCTGGGAAGAACAAGCAGCCCCTCCTTGCAACAGTTCTGCCATTAACCTTCTATTGCAAGAAGTTTTTTCTTCTTTCTGTCTTTTTACAAGTATAAGTCTTACCTGCTAAGTTAAGAGTCTGAACAGTCAAGCTCAGATCCAGCTCTCTAGGCAGATTCTATACTGTAGTTATATCACATCTATACTCAGTAAACAGCCCTCACCTGTTCAGAGATCTGGGGAATAGGGTATTTAAATATTTAATTATTAAAAACTTTTCCTAACAAAAAGAGACAGGTTGGCTCCTAGCAGCAACACTCTGTTTCCTCCAAAGAAGACAGAAGACAAATGGTCACAAAACATCGTCCATCTGCAATTCATTTCAACTGCCAAGTGCTGACCACTGGGAAAAACTGCCTTTCTTTCAAACTGAAAATTTCCAGACAGTGGACAGAATCACTCGAATCAATGGTCTAGCTGCTCAGTTCAAGGTAGGCTTGTCTTCCTGCAGATTTCTTAGCACAGGATCTTCTGGATCCTGGCAGGCCCTGCGCTAAACAGCAAAAGAAAAATACGACCCTCAGCGACCATGGAGAACCCTGAGGAGTAGCTCTATGTGCTAACCAAGTAAGTTCTCTGTTGTTTTTAAATCACTAACTCAAATAAAATTTTATCCTTCTCAAAGATCTCTGATGCTCTTTGACAGCTCAAAGGTTTTGTCAGTTTAAAAGGACAACCTCACCAAACAAATTTTAGTAAAATACAAATACAAGTTATTAAGGCATATACCTGCAAGTTATAAAAGTGTGAGGACATGTGCATGCTATCAAATTTCTCTCTCACACTGCCTTTCATAGTCTTAAAGATACTTTTTATTATGTAAAAATATCTGTCACCATCATTCTGATATAAATATACTGCTATTTAAAACTTATGTTATTATAAAACCAAAAAATTCTTGTGAGTTCCAAGGAGCCAAATTGAAGGATCCACTTTAAACAAGTCAGATACACCCCTCTCAATACTCTGATCCTAATTTTTTTTCCTAAACTTAACTTTGCCCTCTGTTCTGCCAATACCTTAAACAGGTGTAAGAGACACCATACATTTTTCCATACCACAAACACCCAACAGAAGCAGAGACCCCAGGATGTGACCAGAACCCAGCTTTCTCAGCCTCCCCCCCAAGACAAAACCCACAAATAAGCAGGAAGAAGTCTTGAGAATCTGCCATCCCAATTCCTTTAACCTGCTTTGCCTAACCTTCCCCTTTTTATTATAAAAAAGAGATGAGAGTGTAATGGTCTGTCCTGTCCCTTTAAGAGATAAGCCCTACCTACTCCCTCCCCTGTTCCCTGAGGCAAGTGGATCTTCCACTTGCAGCCTGAGTGCCTTCCTTTTCCATCTATTTCCTGAAGAGGTAGCTGCAGCCATGGCTCCTCTTCTCTCCTCTCCCCCCTCCTCTCTTCCTCCTCTGTTTCTCTTTCTCTCTCTCCTTGTCCCCCTTCTCCCTCCCTCTCCCCTTCCCTTCCATAACTTACTAAATAAATACCCACTTTCTCTGCATGGCATGCCTATCCATCTCTGTCTTTCACCAGCTGCCCGGCTCCCTGCCTGAGACCAACTGCCTTTGTGGCCTGCCATGGTCTTGTTGCCCACTGCTGCCACTCAGGGAACGGCACCATTTTATTTAAATCATTAAGCCATCCTCATGCTTATATGAAATGTTCTTAGTCAGGGAGGCATTTCCTCAGTCCCAGTACCAGTTTGAGGAACCTGTCTGACTCCATTTCAAAGGCAAGAACCATTATGCTGTATTTTAGAAAATAAGTTTTTATTTTCTGTGAGAGTTGAGTGGCTCTGTTTCCTGGTACCTGACCTTCCCCAACTCATGACCTTTATTTGTTTTTGAGAATACCTTGACCCTCCCTGACTCTTCCTGGCCTTCTCTGACCCCTCCTAATCATATGATGGGTGACCATGTGATGTTTTTCTAAGATTTTTGTATTTTCTTATTGTCCAATTGTCTCCCTTCTGTAAACTACTCTGTAAAACCCATTAAAAGGGGCCAAAGACGTGAATTTGGGGCTTTTCTCTTTAACCCAACATAGGAGGCAGTAACTGACCAGCTTGGGTGCGCCACAATAAAAATTAAGCTTGCTTCAAATTCAGCTCAAATTGTGGTAAGTGGTATTTTTCTCATTTGACATTTTCTGGAGAACCCGAGAGAGATTCAGGCCACCCACCCAAATTTTAATCCCAGACCTTGTGTCTGGCATGATGGGGGCTGAGGGGCACTGCCTCAGGAGATATTCCAAAGTCCTGAGACTGCCTTCAGTTCAATGCAAGGAAAGCAGTAAGCATCTAAGGAGGCCTCCTGGTGAGTTATAGTCTGGTTCTGTTTTATGGAATCCCTATCTAGGATATGGAGGGGGTTCAATGGGGCCCCAATATTCTCCCATTCAGAGCAAAAAGTGAGACATAACACCACCTACCTGAGGTTCTTGGTCTGTTTTTACGACCTGTTTATCTTGTCTGTGTATGTCTTGTCTTGACTTTGGCTTCATTTTTACTATCCTCTTTCTGCCATTTGTACTTTCTGTGTTAATTGGTTTATTTTGGATTTGTGGCAACTGAACTTGTGGATAGTACGGATAATAAGACTAACAAGCCTAGTAGCCCTCTAACCTGCCTAACTGCATCAGAGATCTTTGAGAAGGCTAAAATTTTACTTGAGTTATTGATTTAAAAATGATAGAGAACTTACTCGATTGTTAGACCCAGGGCCTGTCAGGCTTTAGAAGATCCCGTGGGTTAGGAAATCTGTAGGAAGACAAGCCTACCTTGCCCTGAGCAGCTAGGCAAGTCGATTTCACTTATCTTTTGTCCACTGTCTAGAGATCATCAGGAGTTTAGATGAAAGGCAATTCTGCCAAGTGGTTAGTGCTTTCACTTGAAGAAGCTAATTTTGGATGGACATTGTTCTGTGCCCACTTTGTGCCCATTTGTCTTCTGTCTTCTTTGGAAGAGAAGGGGTGCTGCAGCTAGGAGTCAACCTGTTTCTCTGTTGTGAAAAGTCTTTTAATAATTAAACATTTAAATGACATATTTCCCAGATCTCTGAGCACTTGAGGGCTGTTTATTGGGTATAGATAAGTTATAACTGCAGCACAGGATCTGCCTGGAGAGCTGGGTCCAAGCCTAACTATACTGGCTTTTAACTTAACAGGTGAGATTTATACTTGTGAAAGACAAAGAAGAAAATATTGTTTGCACTAGAAGCTTAACATTAGAACTGACAATAGTGGAGAACAGCTTACAGAAAAGCCTGTAGGTTAGCTTTAAAACATTTTTAACAGTAAGTATATGTACAGATATTCATAGTTGAATTTCAGTTTTATACACATATACACACAGAGTTAAAGCTAACTTATATTAATACATAGTTAACTCAAAAGTCACATGCATGCATATACACATATATTAAACAGGAGTTGAATGATATGGATGCTTTGGTGGGCCCTGCCAAAAGCATGCCACTGTGCAAAACACACATGTAACAGAGTCAGTAAGAAGAATTTAGAGACAAAAACGTAAGTAAACGGCAAGACTAGGCAAGGAATACCTCAGTAAAGATGGCAACTTGGTTACCTGACCTGTCCTTAGTCAAGATGGCGGCAGTCATGATTTTCACAGAGAAACCATGTTTTCGGAGCCATGGTGGGAATTTTATACAGATATGAATAACAAGAGAGACATAGAGGCCATATAGAACACACATTTAAAAATAGAATCACATCTGTGTGTCCACACCATTTACACATACTTTCATACATGAAGTAGACAGGAAAATTACCCAGTGCTGCCAGATACCACAGGGAGCAAGGGCTAGGACTGGAACAGCTGCCTTGGATCTGGCCAGTTTTGCTGGTTCTTATGGGCCCAGCAACTATAGTGGTTACAGATACAGAATAGGAGAAAGATAAGGAATAGGAGGAAGATAAGGAACACTTATAGGCAGGTAAGTGGTGCTACCTAGCTAAAGGAAAAGCGGGCAGGCATGGGATGCTGATGGGACATTGGCAGCATGGAGCATGGGTGGATAGAAAATTTCATCTGCCAGTGTGCTGATAGTAATTAGAAAGTTTCTGTGTTTGGGTCTGCTTATAGGTCACTTTAGATAGTTAATTAAGGGGTGAGGAGGCCATTTGTTAGTGCAAAGGTAAGGTTAAAAATCTGTAAGGCATTAAGCTTAGAGATATTAGGGTCTGTAAACGACATGGACAGATAGTATTTTACGTGGCCAAGGATGTGAAAAAGAGATGAGACCAATGGCTGGCTGGCTGGCTGTGAATGTCTTTGAGACAGAGTGAGAGTCAAGTGAGTGGTAATGTCAATCTGAGGCTCATCAACACAGGGATTTAGGACAAATGATGACCACTCCGAGTAGCCCAAGACTAGGACAACAGACCACACTGAAAAACAAGATCTCAGTCCTCAGCCATGGGGAATCACCAGAGATGAACGTCAGTGAGAGCTGACTTGGAAAAAGGGACCTTACCATTTGCCATGATGGAGAGGGCACAGAAAGCTGGAAAGTGGTCCAGGTCCAGGGTCCCCATGTGCCTCAGGCCACCCACCCATGGGCAGAATGTACTGCAGAGAGAGCCTGGCCAAGTCACACAACAATATTGTAAAAGTAAATCTGCTGGCCTAGCCTGTCACCTGGGTGTCTTGTCCCTTTAAGAGACAAGCCTCACCCACTTCCAATCTCCATCTTTCTGCCTAGGCAAGCAGATCTCCCTCCTCTTCTCCAGCCTGCTTTCTCTCTGTCCACCCTTCTTCTGAAGAGGCAGCTTCTGGCTCTCTCTTCTCCCCCTTTCCCCTCCCCCTCCTTTTTTTCTCTTTCCCTCTCTTTTCTTCTCTCCCTCCCCCACTAAATAACTTCTATACCCAAGCTTTCTCTGCATGGCATATCTGTGTCTCTCCTGCCTGCAGTGGCCTTCGATCACCAACCACCACCCCTCATGGGACTGGCCTCCAGTGACTCTCATGAATGATAACACAATTATTTCCCCATGTGGAACAACTGTCAGCAGATCCTCTGTACCTACCCTCTTCACTACTGAAGAAAGGGAATGGATTCTTATGAAAGCAAATGAAGCGCTCCCTGGATTAGCTTCAATGGCTGATGCCCAGAGGGCAGAGGTAATTGACCATGCTCTGCCAAGAAGGAGACCCCCAATGGGACTACAACACAGAGAGAGGTAGAAAATCACTCAGTGAGCACCACCAAGTCTGCTAGAAGGAAGGAAACAGGCATACCAGAAGCTTGTTAACTTATCTAGAGTAGCAGATGTGAAACTGGGCTCTGATGAATAGCCTTCGGCTTTTCTGGAGTGCTTCCTGGATGCCTATTGGTTATACACTCCTATAGACCCAGAGGACCTGGAAAATCTCAAGGCAGTTAGTCTGGCCTTTGTTACTCAGTCAGCCCCTCACGTACATAAACAGATACAAAACATGGATGGGTTTGTAGGAAAGAACAGGTCAGAGCAATTAGAAATAGCCCAAAAATTATTTGATGGCAGAGATAGCAAAGAAGATCTTCCAATAAGGAAGATGGGGCATGCTACTGTAGCTGTACTACAAGTCCCAGCCACTCTTAACTCTGCCCATTCACACCATGATAAAAGGAGGAGACCTTTACTAAAGAACCAATTCACTTACTGCAAAGAAATGGATTGTTGGGAAAATGAATGTCCATACCAGAAACAGGTAGCTTATCCCGCATACCCAAGCCAATCCTAACTATGGGGAATTCATGAAGCTGAAGTTCCTTCAAATTAGTAACTCAGGAGCCTATGGTAACTTTTATCATTGGGGGCCAACCTGTAAAATTTTTGGTGGACACAGAGGCTACTCATTCGGTATTACATGAGTCCCTGGGCCCCTTACCAACCAAACAATGAATTATGGGAGGTGGGGCAACAGGGACATCAAAGAATACAAATGGACCCCTGACTGGACTGTTAACCTAGGACAAGGAACTGATACTCACTCTTTTATTGTTATTCCTGAATGTCCCTTTTACTGGGGAAATACTTCTTGAACAAACTGCAGGCAACATATTGTTCTCAGGAAACTCTCCTAGGTTACAATTGGGAGGAGCTGCTAAGGCTTTAAGTATAAACTGCCCAATAAGTGAGGAATATCTTCTCTCCAAAATCCAACCCATTCCTTGGAAG
Source organism: Microtus pennsylvanicus (assembly GCF_037038515.1). Lineage (NCBI taxonomy): Eukaryota > Metazoa > Chordata > Mammalia > Rodentia > Cricetidae > Microtus > Microtus pennsylvanicus. The sequence continues at coordinate 81,975,083 of NC_134601.1, read as the reverse complement.
GGGAATGGAAAATTTGCTGATCCAGGTAATTCCTACAGTTTGATCAGAAGGCAATCCTCCTGGCTCGGCAAAATGTGCCACCATCGTAGTGCAACTAACATCTGGAGCAATGCCCATTCAAGTCAAGCAGTAACCCATCAGTTCAAAAACCAGGGAAGGGATTAAGATTCTCACCAGGTGCCTCCTTTGTTGTAGGAAGTCTTACAGGAAGTGGTTACCCACCCACTGGGGCATGGCCTCTTATACTATATAAGCCAATGTAGAGCATGTGTCTGCTCTCTTTTTCTGGCTGCAGGATTCGGTTTCTGATCTCTGTTCAAGCAGAGGATTCTGATTTGTGAGTCTACCCCTAAATAAATAACCATCTATTACTCAATTCTGAGCTAGTGTGGTATTTCTTTTAAGCCTCCTTCTTTATTTGGTGCCCATGTGGATTTGGACTCCATTCCTACCAGGTGTACAGCCTAGTGGCCTAGCAGGTCCACAGCCCAGACAGTCTCCCAACCCTGCCTGCTTGGCTTGCTTTTACCTAAATGGAATAGGTTAGTATGAGCTTACTCACACTAATAATAATAATGAGTAATAGAGTGAATTCTTTTGAGTTATTATTTATAGGCAATTACATTGGTACAGATTCTTGTATATTGATACAAATTTAAATTATGTTAAATATTGTATGCATGTATGCTTCTACCTCTACTTAAAACATTTTTATATATTGATATATATTTATTATATTGCAATGTACATTTCTATGCCTGATCAAGATACTTATACATTGTTTACATTTGTTTATTGTATAATATCCTAATATGAAGTCTTAGTCTTTAAGTTATATAGGTATTAAGAATAATAGATCAATAGTCATCTATGTTTTTCATACTTATAGTTAGACTAATCAGGTTCTTTAGATACATAGAGATTATATTCTGCATAGATAAGTAATCTTCACCACTTCAAAGAGCTGTAAAATATGGCGTTTAAGTAACTCAGGGTTCTGTTGAAGTGAGACACAATTGCTCCTTGCAACACCAATCTATTCCCAAGGAATGTTGAGCACCGAAGACACTCAAGCTTGTTTTCTTCTTGGCAAAACTAGCCTTTGGGAAAAGAAATGCCTATTTCTCAACCACTGACAAGATACATGGTATCCAGAAATGGATAAGCAGAACTGTCAAATCTTGCCAAGACAGGGTAAGGTGGTTTTGAAAAATTTCCTGCCTCTAAAAATGATCTGTCAGTCATTTTAGGCCTTTGCCAAAGTTGGTTGCTTTAATGTTGCAAATGAAATTTTGGGTGATTGCCCAGGTAGCCAGTTGTCTCTGTCATTTGTTACACATTTTGGAAGTTGCTTAATTGCACTTCTTGCTTAATATTATTTCCCTTCTTGGGTCTTTGGTGGGGTTGAAGACTAGATAGTTGTAGTTACTTTCCTCTTATGACTTGGCCAACTTATTTATTACACAAGACTTAAACTAGTTAGGATAGGATAATTATTGAATATATTTATTCTTATTGTATATAATTTTGTATTAGGCTTAGAACTCTCTTATTTAAACAAAAGGTGGAGGTGCTGTAGGAAGTCTTACAGCCAGTGGTTACCTGCCCACTGGAGCATGGCTCTTTTATACTATATTAGCCAATGTAGAACATGCATCTGCTCTCTTTTTTTCTGGCTATGGGATTCAGTTTCTGATCTCAGTCCCTGATCTCTGTTCAAGCAGAGGATTCTGATTTGTGAGTCTACCCTTAAATAAATAACCATCTATTTCTCAATTCTGAGCTAGTGTGACATTTCTTTTAAGCATCCTTCTTCATTTCTTGAAGCAGGCATACGTATTCCTTGACAGCCAGCTGGAAATACCCCCTTGTTGCCTGTCCAAATGCCTGGAACTTGAGACTATAGACAAGTTCAAGACTTGAGGGAAGTGAAAAGGAGGGTAGAATCCATTTATACAAGTGCCCAAATCCCTATACTTTGCTCAGTTTATTACCACTAGAGAATAAAGTCTACAATGTGTTGTACTTAAAAGTTGCATTCTTCTCCATTTTTTTTGTTGAAATTAAGTTAGCCTATGTTCACATTTGAATGGGTTGAACCTGGACCGAGGATATAATGGCAACTAACCTGTAGTAGACTGCCTCAAGGGTTCAAAAGTTCTCCCACCATCTTCAATGAAGCAGTCAACCAGGATTTAAGGATATTTCATAGTAAGTACCCTGAGGTAACCTTGGTCAAATATTTGGATGATTTATTATTAGCTGCTTAAGATGAGGAGGACTGTTTGAGAACCCCCAGAGGCCTTTTGGAAACTATAGAATTTCAAAAAGAAAAGCTCAAATTTGTTCACCAAGGTTCCTTACTTGGTATAAGAACTGAGAAAAGAAAAAAGACTGGTCCCAGGCCCACATAGTAGTCATATAGTAAATCCCAACTCCAACCACTAAGAAACAATATTAGGGAATTTCTGGGAGTTGTTGGATATAGCCATCTTTGGATACAAAGATTCACTGAAATTGCCAAACTCTTGTACTCTTCTATGGTCAGAGGCAACACCCTTTTGGAATTTCCCATGAGTATCAATAAAACATGACATATCGAGTTGCAGTAAGACTACGCACCTCCCTTGTATTAAGGCTGGGCAAATTGACTCATTACAGAATCAATAATAATTTTAAATATATATTTGCTTTATCAATATTTAAGTGTTATACTAAAACCATTATTCTAAATGCTGTGCCAACTTTTTAAGGGTCTACTCAAAAGACTATGAGTGCACAGAGTATACAGAAAAAAAGGAACAAATTTCTACAGTTTCAAACTATTCTGGTGGCTTTTTAAGCAATAGTCATAAAAAAAACCAGAGTCCCAGTACAGTAGCTCTTCTAAAATATATTACTCAGCCTATTAAAAAACATTACTAGATCTTATATTATAAAAATACCCTAACATTTTCACTAAAAAATGTGGTCACATTAGCACCCTCCACCAAGTGGTACAAGCTCTAACTGCTACCATCAATTACCAACAGTCTTATATTAACACTTAACTGATCAATATGGGAGTCTATGCTGTTATTAATAAATGTTTCTCTGGTCAACAATTCAATAATACTACAGATTGGATTTTAGAACATTATCCTCAAGTCTAACCTACACAAATCTCTTCAAAGTGATAGTTGTCATTCTTTTAGTTTTATTATAGATTGCTCACCTTGTAGCTAAGCCTCTGGGACTTAGTTATTATCCTCATTCTGCTTATAGACTTAAGTCCTCTTAGAAGGTCAAATGTGTTAATCAGACCCTAAGATCACGCATTAGAAAGCTTTGCCAGGAGACTCATCTTACCTGAAGGAAAGTCTTATAAATAACCCAAGTTAGAATCCATGTAAACCCCCATTCAGCTCCTAGCCCTAGTACTTTGGAAGCTGCTTCAAGATACTCTTTTCTGTATTTAGGTCTATTTATAGATTACAAAGTGTTTTTATAACTTACTATTCACTTTTTGATGTGGAAGAATTGTCTGTATTCTGTCAATCATGTTATAAATAAACACTGATTGGCCAGATAGGAAATATAGGCGGGAAAACCAGACAGGAAGTAGAAATGATGTAATGAAAACAGGAGAATTCTGGGAAGGAAGAAGTTGATTCCTCCCACTCCTGCCCAGACCACCAAAGCAGCAGGATGTGATCTGCCCCACTGAAAAAAGGTAGTGAGCCACATGGCTAACATAGATCAGAAAAATGGGTTAATCAAGATATGAGAGTTAGCCAATGAGAGGCTAGAGCTAATGGGCCAATCAGCTTATAATTTATGGAAACCTATGTGTGATTTTCTTTGGGGCTAAACACTTGTGGGGTACTGGGCAGGACAAAAACCCCAACAACAATCAAGCCAGCCCTTCATGTTACAACTTTTCAAATTTTTTATTTTATTATTTCATTTGTATTTGTGTTTTTCTTGCAGTTATGGCTGAGTATTGGATCCTATGGAACTGGAGTTACAGTCGTGAGCTGCCATGTGGGTGCTGGAAATTGAACCTAGGTCCTTAGAATGACAGCTACTGCTCCTAACCACTGAGCTATCTCTCTGGCTCCCAAAGTTTTTTGTTTAATTTTTTTTTCATTTTACATAACAACACCAGTTCACCCTCCTTCCCCTCCTCCCACCCCCCTTTCTTCCCCCATCCACGCCTCAGAGGGAGTAAGGCCTCCCTTGAAGGGGGGGTATCAACAAAGTCTGACTTACCAAGTTAAGGCAGGACCAAGCCCCTCTCCCCATATAAAGACTAAGCAAGGTATCCCACCATAGGGAATGGGCTCCAAAAAAGCCAGGTCATGTACACGGGATAAGTCCTTGTTCCACTTCCAGGGACACCCCAACAGATCAAGCCATGTAACTGTCACCCACATTTAGAGGGTCTAATTCAGTCCCATGCAGGTTCCCCAGCTGTCAGTCCAGAGTCTGTGAGATCCTACTAGTTTGGGTCAGCTCATGTTTTCCCCATCATGATTTTGCTCCCCATTGCTCCTATGATTCCTCCTCTCTCTCTTCAACTGAACTCCAGGAGCTCTGCTCAGTGCTTGGCTGTGAGTCACTGCATCTGCTTCCATCAGTTACTAAATGTAGGTTCTATGATGACAGTTAGGTTAGTCCCTAATCTGATTATAAGGGAAGGCCTGTTCAGGCACCCTCTCCACTATTGCTAGGAGTCTTAGTTGGGGTCATTCTTGTGAATTCTTGGGAATTTCCTTAGCATCAGTTTTCTCACTAACCCCAATAATGGCTCCTCCTATCAAGATATCTCTTTCATTGCTCTCCCCCTCTCCCAACACAATCTTCTTAATCCCTCCTGTTCCTTTTCCTAATAACCCCCATCCCAGTATACCCAGGAGATATTAACTATTCCTCTTCCTGGGACACTCCATGTGTGTCACTTCTGGGGTCCTTCTTTTTACCTAACTTCTCTGGGGTTGTGGATTGTAGTCTGTTTATCTTTGTTTTACATCTAATATATATGAGTGAATACATACTGTTTTTATTTTTCTGGGTCTAGGTTACCTCACTCAGGATGGTTTTTTCTAGTTCCATCCATTTGCCTGCAAATTTATGGTGCTGGCACAACTGGATGTTGACATGTAGAAGAATGAAATTAGATCCATATCTTTCCCCAGGCACAAAACTCAAGTACAAATGGATCAAATATCTCAATATCAATCCAGTTCCACTAAGCCTGATAGAAGAGAAAGTGGGAACTAGCCTTGAATGCATGGACACAGGAGACCACTTCATAAATATCACACCAGTAGCACAGCTTCTATAAGGCAAAGAACTCGGTCAACAAGACAAAATGGCAACCTATAGAATGGAAAAAGATCTTCACCAACCCCACATTTGACAGAGGGAAGATCTCCAAAATATATAAAGAACTCAAGTAACTAGACACTAAGGTACCAAGTAATCCAATTTAAAAAAAATGGGATAAAGATCTAAACAGAGAATCTGGTTTTATCCCATGCTTTTACAGTCCCTGTCCAGCTGGCCTCAGTGAGCTCCCAATAGACCAGCCCCATTGTCTCAGTGGGTGGGTGCACCCCTTGTGGTCCTGACTTCCTTATTCATGTTCTCCCTCCTTCTGCTCCTCATTGGGACCTTGGGAGCTCATTCCGGTGCTCCAATGTGGGTCTCTGTCTCTATCTCCATTCATCGCCAGATGAAGGTTCTATTGTGATATGCAAGATATTCATCAGTATGGCTATAGGATAGGGCCATTTCAGGTTCCCTATCCTCAGCAGCCCAAGGAACTAACTGGGGACATGGCCCTGGGCACCTGGGAGCCCCTCTAGGTTCAAGTCTCTTGCCAACCCTAAGATGGCTCCCTTAATTAAGATATATACTTCCCTGCGCCCATATCCACCCTTCCTTTATCCCAACCATCCCATTTCCCCAAGTGCCCACCATCCTCCCCTTCTCACTTTTCTCTCCCCATCTCCCCTTACCCCCATCCCACCCCACCCCCAAGATCCCAATTTTTTGCCCGGTAATCTTGTCTACTTCCAATATCCAGGAGGATAACTGTATGTTTTTCTTTGGGTTCACCTTCTTATTTAGCTTCTTTAGGATCACAAATTATAGACTCAATGTCCTTTATTTATGGCTAGAAACATGGCGGACAATGAGGGCTGATGAGAAGCCAAGGACAATGGCACAGGGTTTTGATCCTACTTCATGTTCTGGCTTCGTGGGAGCCTAGCCAGTTTGGATGCTCATCTTCCTAGACCTGGATGGAGGGGGAAGGACCTTGGACTTTCCACAGGGCAGGGAACCTTGACTGCTCTTCGGACTGGAGAGCGAGGGAGAGAGGAGTGGGGGGAGGGGGAGGGAAATGGGAGGCTGGGAGGAGGCAAAAATTTTTTTTCAATAAAAAAAAAAGGATCTAAACAGAGAATTCTCAATAGAAGAAATTCAAAGGGCCAGAAGACCTTTAAGGAATTGTTCAACATCCTTAGCTATCAGGGACATGCAAATCAAAATCACTCCAAGATGCCATCTTACACCTATCAGAATGACTAAGATCAAAAGTACTGATGATAGTTTATGCTGGAGAGGACATGGAGTAAGGGAAACACTCCTTCATTGCTGGTAGGAGTGCAAGGTACAGCCACTTTGGAAATCAGTATAGTGGTTTCTCAGAAAATTGGCAATCAATCTAACTCAGGGTCCAGCAATACCAATCTTGGGCATATACCCAAAGGACGCACAATCATACCACAAGGACATTTGCCCAGCTATTCTCATAGCCACTTTATTTGTAATAGCCAGGACCTGGAAACAACCTAGATGCTTTTCAATCAAAAAATGGATAAAGAAAATGTGGTACATTTGCACAATGGAGTATTAGTGGTAAAAGCAAAGTTTGTTTTTTAAGTCAGAAACATGAGACTTGAGTCATAGTTTTGGCCCTGGGAGGACACATGAATCCTAAAGTACCCATAACATAATGGATAATAATCTAAACCTAGGTTCTAGAACTCTAAAACTTTTTTTTTTATTATTTTTTTTATTGATAAAAGAATAAAGAAAAAAAAACAAATTTCCACCTCCTCCCAGCCTCCCCTTTCCCTCCCCCTCCTCCCACTCTTCTCCCCCTCCTCCCACTCTTCTCCCCCTCCTCCCACCCCTCTCCCCTTCCCCCCACTCCTCTCCCCCTCCCTCTCCAGTCCAAAGAGCAGTCAGGGTTCCCTGCCCTGTGGTAAGTCCAAGGTCCTCCCCCCTCCGTCCATATCTAGGAAGGTGAACATCCAAACTGGCTAGGCTCCCACCAAGCCAGCAGATTGCGTAGGATCAAAACTGCGTGCCATTGTCCTTGGCTTCTCATCAGCCCTCATTGTAGAACTCTAAAACTTTTAAAGTTATTATTTAGCAGGAGCCTTTATGATATAAAAATAAAGGCATGGTTTGTGAAGCAATTTCCTCCAAGGTAAAATATTCGATCTTGGAGAGAAGTTCATTAAGAGAGAAGATGTAAGTCTGGCGGTGGTGGCACACACCTTTAACCCCAGCACTCAGGAGGCAGAGGCAGGCAGATCTCTGTGAGATCGAGGCCAGCCTGATCTACAAAAGTGAGTTCCAAGACAGGCTCCAAAGTTACAGAGAAACTCTGTCTTGAAAAACCAAAAAACAAACAAACAAAAAAAAGAGTGAAGATGTTCCAAAGGGGCATGAAGCATTCTAATAAAGCATTCTATCCTGCAGGGAAGCTGGTTAAGACCAAATAAGTAAACAGTTCCAAATTTTTGGAAAGTCCCTGAATCTGAACAGATGCACTAGGCCCCCACTTCCCCAAGCATATATGAGCAGCAAGGACTGCTGGAATGCTCTCAGACCAGAAGAACTTCCTGGAAGTGACACTCTCTAAACTATGGAGCTGCCTTCAAGTTGTGCAGTGTATTTCAGATTCCCAGCTTTAGTGAGCTATCATCCATGGGTGGGCTTTTGGTGATACAGCAGCTTTCATGTCACCTCTTTGCTGTAAGTAACTCTGATACAATTCATTGGTTCACCATGTTGAACTTAGGAGGTATCCTTAGTTTGATCTGTTGTTGGTTCCCTGTGTGGCATAAGTGGGTATTTGTCCAATTTTCTCTAGGAAAAGTGTCATACAACAACATACCCATGATCCCTCCTGTAAGAGTTAATGCAAAAAGCCTGTCAATCACTTGGAAAAGATAAAGTCCCTTAGGATAAGCTGTTTGTTCTAGGTACATAGATATAGCGTAAAGCCATTGTTCACTTTCACCTGCTGAGACTCCACTCTCCTCTGCAATGTCCCCTTTGGCCTTTGGCCATCCTTACCTCTTGATACTGGATTTTGCTCTACAATGGCCCCTTTGGCAACTGTCTACTTTCACCCTTTTGAGAATGCCCTTTGCTCTGCAATGATTTCTTTAGCCATCTGCTCTGATCTTTTGAGAGGTATTTCTACAGTGTAATAAACTGCCCATCTTCTACACTGTACTCTATCAATCTCATCTGAATTCTTTCAACAGTGATCACAAGGACCAAGGAGCTAAGGGGCATCCAGAGAGAGAGATACTGCTGACATTGTTGAGATCTGCTTTTGCAGTAATAGTGAATATAATTTGTAGGGTTTTGATTTTTTTAAATCTATTTCACCGTTGCGTCTAAAGTGAGTTTCTTATTTTTTCCCACCAAAATGGAAACTCTGTGAAGTGATACATATGTTAATTAGCTTGATTACATTATTCCAACATGTATATGTATATCAAAACATTGCATTAAGGTCTGGCTATGGTTTAGTGACAGACAAATCCCTTAGTATTGATGAGGCCCTGGGGTCTATCCTTAGTAGTATAAAAGAAATTGAACACCACACTAAATATTTACAACTTTTATTTGTCAATTATATCTCAATACATGTGTTATGGTATATCTGTTTTCTTTTCTTATAATTTATCTTATTTTTTTAAAAAGAAAACAAGTTATCTTTTTTTTTTTCATTTTACATACCAATCCCAGTTCCCACTCCCTCCCCTCCTCCCATTCCTTCCACCTTACTCCCACTCCAACCCCATCCACTCCTCAGAGAGGGTAAGGCACATTGCTTTGGGGAAGGTCCAAGGCTCTCCCTAATATATCTAGGCTGAGTAAGGTATCCATCCAAAGAGAATGAATTCCCAAAAAGCCAGTACAAACAGTAGGGATAAATCCTGGTGCCACTGCCAGTGGTCCCACAGTCTGCCCCAGTCATATAACTGTCACCCACATTCAGAGGGTCTAGTTTAGTGCTATGTTGGTTCCTTCTGTGTCTGACTGAAGTTGGTGAGCTTCCATTAGCTCAGGTAAACTGCTTCAGTGGGTGTCCCCATTATGGTCTTGACCTCTTTGCTCATATTCTCACTCATCCCACTCTTCAACTGGACTTTGGGAGCTCAGCCCACAGCCCCACTGTGGGTTCTGCCTCTGTTTCTGTCAGTTGCTGGATGAAGGTTCTATGGTGACATTTAACATATTCATCAGTCTGACTACAGGGCAAGGCCAGATCCTAGAGAAGCTAAGTAACAAGGTGAACCCTAAGAAAAATACACATAAATCAACCTGGAAAGGAGAAATAGATAAGACTGCCTGACAAAATTGGGAGCATGAAGATGGGGGGAGAAGAGAAAGCAGAAAAGGAAGAGGAGGGGAGAAGGGGAGGAGAACTTGAGGGAAAAGGATACATGAGATGGAGGAAGGACAGAGACGCGATCAAGGAAAGAGATATTTTGATTGAGGGAGCCATTATGGGCCTAGAAAGAAACCTGGCCCTAGAGAATTTCCCAAGAATCCACAAAGATGACCCCAGTTAAGCCCCTAAGCAATAGAGAAGAGGGTACAGCTGTTTTGTACAAGTACAACATGACTATCACCTTCATAAAGCCTAGATTGTTGTGACGACCTATCGAATACTTTAACTCCACAGTCATAGTAATAAAATAATCAAACTAACATATTAATAGCTAGGTTAATAATAATTATAATTGGATTGTTAGCATTAACTCTTAGAAGGAAGGTAACTACACCTTAACCCACTATTCCATACCTCTTGCCTGTATGTGGTCTTGGGAAGTTCTAGAGAATATAGGAAGGGAAAGGATGACTAAAGGCAAAACTCCAGCTATGAAGCATCTGTGAGTGGTCACACATGCTAGAGTGGATTCTTCAGTGAAATCAGTTGCACAAATAACCCATGCAGTGGTGACTCATGTTGGGATTGGACTTTGTTGATGATGCAGCTGCCCAATCACCCATGTTCCTGTAAGTAACTCCAATAAATCCATTGATATACCAAACTGAACTTAGGTGGAGTCAGGCTTTTACTTTCTAAGGGATACCCTATGTGGAATGAATAGTCATTTCTTTATCCCCACCCCACCCCAGGAAAAGTCACACAACAATGTAGTTTGATGTTTAATCCATTTTTTTCCAGTCACTTCATTTTTAGGGTCAGTGATGAATTTAACGTATGTATAAAACATCTTTGATGCTTTAAAATGAATAACACTAATGTTAACAGTATTCACATTATGGGAACATGGAATTTCTTAGAAAAGTTTAATGGTGTCCCCTCCACTTCTTTTTATGAGATTGTTTAAGAAGTGCTGATGCTAGACTTCCTTAAAGATTTATTAGAATTCAATAGTGAATCCATTCAGCCCTGTCTTTCCTTTCCTCTTTTTCTTTTCTTTTCTTTCTTTCTCTCTTTCTTTCTTTCTTTCTTTTTCTTTTTCTTTTAGTTTTTCAAGACAGGTTTTCTCTGTAGCTTTTGGAGCCTGTCCTGAAACTTGCTGTGTAGACCAGGGACTGGCCTTGAACTCATAGAGCTCCTCCTTTCTCTGCCTCTCAAGTGCTGGGATTAAAGACATGCACCAGTACCACCCAGCATCGCCTGACTTTCTATGTGGAAAGACTACAAACTCATTGCTTATTTTGAATTTCTTGAAGTTGTTCGTATTTCCTTGAATTCATGTTGGCAGGTCACATGGGTTCAGGAATATATCCATTTCTTTTAAGTTTTCTAACATTTTTTTAACAGTGCTAGGAATCAAATTTAGGGTTTTGAACACGCCAAACAAGCAGTCTACCACAGATCTACATCTCCAGTCCCAGTTTTCTAGCTTTTTTAGAATGTAAGGTAATAAAGTATCCCCTAAAGTCTCTCTGGATTTTATTAGAGTCTACTGTGAATTCAGAAATATATTGCTCAGTACTAAGTATTTTTGTAACTTCTTTTATTATACCATTATCTGATAAAATGTAAGTAATTCGATCTTTGCTTTGTTCCTGAATAGTTTTAGATAAAGGCCCCTGTGCTGCTGAGATTAATGCGTAGTTTCTATTAGTTGGATGGAATACTTTGTAAGTATCTGGAAAATGCGACTGCTCTATGGTGTTATTTACTCACGCCATTTCTTTGTAGATTTTTAGTTTGAAATGTGTCTAAAGATAAGAGTATTGAAATTTCTCACTGACTGGATCTAATATTTGGTGCAAAAAAATTGATAACATTCTAATATTCTTGACAAATTGTTCCTTCTATTAATGAGTAGTGATCTTTAGGTTGTCAAACCACATTTTCACTACTCACAGCCTGTTTTATATAAGGGATTTTTACCCATTCAGTTGAGTTTACACAGCCCAGGCCTTCTCTCCTGCGTTTTCATGGTGAGAATCCGTGGCTGGCAGCTACAGTTAGTAGGAGTAGTACCACAACTGGTTTCTGCTGGACCTGGCTCCTTCATTGTAGAGAAGTTTAGACTTGGCCTTTTTAGTTTTTTAGTCTTTCTTGCACATAAATAGGATGTATTATGTTTTTATCATGACATTTTTTTACTCACTGGCTCAGATATAGTGTTTAATCCACTATTTTACTTGTAAATTCTAATCCACCAATCTTACATAACTTAACGGAAAAGATATACACTGAACCATCAGTATACTACAAATAACAATATCAGTCTAAAATGGCACAAATATTATCTCATCACGCACATACATAAAAGTATTTCACCTATTACAAAAGTTCACTCAAGAATGCGTGTTATTAAGAATGAGTATTTTGATGGCTTAAATAATAAAATACAATTAATATAAAATATTAATGGCATTATCCCTTAACATTTAGCAATACAATCCTTTTCCTCAGCAAGCTCACTAAAAAGTTTATGAATATCTTTTCTGGAGTTTGGTTGGTTTTGATTTGAAATAAGGTTATACTGTGTTGTTCAGGATGGTCAACTTGTTTCTTTGACTCAAGTCTCCCAAGCAGCATGGATTACAAGCACAACCAAACTAGCATTTATGGAAATATGAAGAAATGACTCTTGATGTCCAGATGGTCTTGGGACTTCAGCTTGTCGCCAGATCCTAGGCAAGTTTTTCCAGTGTGGTGACATGTTGAATGTTGTTCCTCTTGACAGAGCTAATGGGCGGCATTTCTGGTTAAAATCACCTGATAGAAACAAACAAGTGTTACGATATGGCAGTCATAAGCCAAAAATAATGATTTCACTCCAATTGAGAAAATATCTTCCCACATACTATAGAATAAGCAGGACCACGTCTCTAAATAAACACCTCCTTCAGTCGTCAAGTTTCTAGAAATACCAGCTTTTCAGAGGCACACTTTATGAATTTGAGTTTTACTAGTTCTTTGAGACTTTGATCACATTTATCCCTCCTCCCCTAATTATTCCCACACATACCCACACATTTATCCCTCCCCCAACTATTCCAATATTACTCGAATATTTATTGCCTCCCAGAACTATCTCACACCTTTTCTCTCCACCTGACTTTTTGTCTTTTCAAAAGCACCTTAAGACCAGCTTATGCTACTCAAGTAGTTTCGGATATGAGGTCTTCCGATGGATCATGGTCAACTTATCAGGGGCTCCAGTCCTAAAAGAAAACTGTCCTTTCCTCGCCCAGAAGCTAACAATTGCCAATAGTTCCAAGTAATAGAGATTAATACCCACATATTTTCAACTGCATAGTATTTGTAGTACTTAATAAAGATGCCAGTCCATAGGATATCCCAGTTTTCTTTCCTGTGAGCTAGAGCTAGACATTGAAAGTATTGTAGTGGGTTTACGAGAAGCTAATGGAGAAGATGGATTGGTTCTAGCTCTCTTTGATCTGGCAATAAGTGTGTATTTCCACAGTTAGGTTAGTATTATCCCTGCTTTGTGCAGTATATCCATGCTTTTTTGGTAGGTATTTTAGGCAAAAAGACAGGCCAGACAGTTTGGTAGAAGTCACGAAAACTACTTACCTGTAATTACGGTGTGGAGGTCTATAAGGAATACCAAACGTCAAGCCTGAAGGAAATCCAGGTACAAATGTCCCAAGATGTTTCTCAGAGTATAAGACGACATAATGTTGAGTAAAGTGGAGTTCAGAGATCCAGGGATATTTTAAAGAAAAAAGAGCAAGTATGAATAAAAGTAATACATAATAGTCATTTTTAGACAGATTCTTATCATGCAACCTACACTGGGCTGTAGTCCTATTGCTGTGGTCTTTTTAGTGCTAAGATGACAGGAGTATACCACCAAGGTGAGCACTCATAGTATTCATATGAAAAGAGTATTTCAGCCACAGGTGACTTTTTACAAGGTATAAGCCGCAGTTTTCTTGGTAGGTTTGGTCTGATGAGGGGGCTGGGTTGAGACAGACAGACATCCCCAGATCCTTTATCCTAGGCAGTCATTGGCTTTGCCCCCAGAAAGCCTCACTCTACTCTAATGAATTCCTGATATTTTAAGGGGGGAGGTTGATGATTGTTTCTGCGATCTCTTCACCTTTTAGAGAATAGTTCCTGACTTGGCCATTGTCTTACCACAATTACAATATGTTCTCCATGCTACACTTGCAGTCCTCTTCTCGGCTTGAATACAGTCAGGATACAGAGTAAAAAGCCAAAACATACAGCATGAAAAGGGGATACATACATATAAATAGGCGTAGGTAGAAATGCAAAACCCCACAGAAGAGAACAAAGTGGGTTCATCTACTTGGCTGTCCTTGCCTAGAACTTTGTTCCAATTAGTGTATTCTTTATGTTTCTCTATATTCTCTCAAGCCATGGGTGAAGCTAGAAAAGTGGGAAGCAGCAGGATAGAATCGCACTTTCACTACAAGGAAACCTTCCCTGTACTGAAGTGGTGAGAACTGTTGTAAAGGAATCCTGAGGTAGAAGAGGTGTAGGAGGAGCAAGTGCAGAGACTTTATGTATGGCAGCATAAGTACTAGAGTTAATAAGACCATATTGTATTTAGTTTTTTTATGAAATAAGTGGATTTTAGCTGCTTTCATCACAAAAAAGCAGGTATGCAAGATAATATATCTATTAATTCATCTTGCTGTAAAGATTTATTTATTATGTGAATGTCATAACGCTCAGATACATGTATCAAAGAGCTGCTAGCTAGCACTGTAGTAGGATAGTGAGTTCAAGACCACCCTGACTGATGAGATAATATCTCAGTACAAACACACAAAGAGCTGCTATGGTCAAATAAGATACACAATCAAAAAAATCTTCAGTGATCAGAGCAGAAATGGCCAGAGAGGGAAGAGAAAACTTTCTGTGGTCACCAAAACAGACACACTGACAGCAAATCTAACAGGAGAAATCCTAGATTTAAAATCATTGTTTACTTGACAAAGTAGCTATGGATGCAGAAACTGAGGAAACCAAAACTAGAATGTGACAAAAATAAATAAGACTGAACAGGAACGGAGTAAGAAGTTTTCCTAAATCGTAAACAGCAAGGACTGTTCTGTGGGAAGTCTGCTCTCATGATCAAAGCTGCCATGATTTGAAAAGCTATGATAACAGGGAAAAAAAACCAATTCTGTAACAAAGACAGCTGTAGTTTTGGGGATACAAAAAGGTATATGGTTTTTTATGGAAGGAACTATAGCATATAGCATTCAAAGGTCAAGCTCATAACCAGAGCAGAGAGCCTTTGAAAGGCACGAGCAAGGAATGGCTTTTTACATTATCAAAGTAGATGCGCACGAGAAAAGCATGAAAATGAAGAACTTATTTCTTGGCCAGAGATGGAAACTTTTTTCTGACCAACTTTGTTGAGCCTATGGAAGAGGAGAAGCAGGAAAAATTCCTTAAGGAGAGTGGATACAAACTGGGAAGCTATGGTAATGGAAAACTTCTTGTTTTACCAATCAACTTTAGCTCATGATGAAATAGATTTGGAAGGCATTTCACAGCTACAACCTTGCACTGAATGACACAACATAGAAGTTGAGCATCACTTTCTTGTCAACAGCATCTATATCTAGGGAAAGACATAGTGATAGATGACTTATTCCAGTACTAAAGCAGCAACAGGGAGGATGTGACTGCAGAGAATGCACTTTATTGCCAGAGTAGTTGTGAGTTAGAAACATATAGGCATGGAAAATTATAACATAATTTTTAAAACCCGTATGAGTGAACAAGTCATGTTCTCTTTGCAACTAGAATTTTTAATGATTATACAAGAGTGAGGATTGGATTCTTTCTCTTATGGATACTCATTTTGAGTAATAAATTGATATGAAAAATGCACCAAGGAGCTGTGGTTAGTAAAGACATGAGATAGAAGGTTTATTTCCTAACAATACTATCTATGGTAGAAAATATAACATGCAGAATATATTTCATGGTGCAGATAGGAAAATGGTAGCTGCTTTTCATCACCAAATAGTTATTGCTGTGGTAAGGGAACATTAAAAAAATATGGCATTGAAAGATGTGGATATTGAAGATTTCCATAGGTATCAGAGAAATTTATCTGGGAAAGACAAGAATATGGAGTAGATATTATTATTTGAAGTCAGCTATAACTTGAGAAGACATAAATATTGAAGATTGTTGTGCAGCCAAAATGAATACAGCCAAGGAAGACATATAAATACAATAATTCCTTCCTGACTAGAATAAATAATGATGGTGAAGATGCAGAAATGGTAAACTTCCTTTGGAACCTACATGACATGACCTCTTTGGAAGTGGCTGAGTTTAGAGATTTACTTCCTGGCCAGAGCAGATAAAAGCTGGCTACGGAACACTTTTTTAATAATCAAAGCAGAAAGAGCTGGAATAGTAAAATGCAGAGACTATCTTTCATGATTAATACAGCTTTTAATGTGGAAAACATCACATGGAAACCTTTTTCTTTAAAAATAGAGTAAAAAAGAGATGAAGGGGTCATGGAGATCAGACCAGCAATGCCTATGAAAAACATGACAGAGGAACCATTAAACACCAAACAGGTAATCATTATGTCCAAGGAAACTTTGTAATAGCAAAGACACACAGCTGAAATGTGTCTTTCATTGTTAGACCAGACAATGTAGGGAAAAACATGGAAATGAAAGATATCCTTCGGTCAAGAATTTATAGTTGAAAAACATACAAAGCTGGAACAACTAGAAAATTCTATTCCTACACAGGAGTGTTAAGACAGAAAACTTGGAAACTGTCTGGCAGATACTGGAAAAATAATTTCACAGGAACCAAGCAAATGCTAACCAACAAAAAAGACCTGGTGATGGACCCCAAATAATTAGCTACCACAATTAGCCATATACACTAACCTCAGCATGGCCATGTATCTGGCATCTGCCTAACCTGAAGAGTGATCCAGATGTTCACCCACCTGTTCGGCCTAAAAGTCCCAGGTCTATTCTGGTTCTCATAGCTTGTCAATCAAATGAGCCAGGTAAGTGCTCCTGAACCCAGCATGACCCTGTCCTTCATATTCCCAGGCATAGAAAACAGCAATCAGCACACTACCACAGCAGACTGAGAGACTCCTACAAAACTGACCAATCTTTATATGCCTATGATTAGCTGGTATCTTGCACTCTGCACACTAGACAATCAATGAGACTGATCCAGCATCCTGCTTTCCAACAAATAACCATCCACCATCATTGACCTCATTCACTAGGACAGAGACCTTGCTGTGGGCATAGACCTTACACTTTCCATTCATGGAGAGTAATTCAGGCCCTGACCTACATACTGTCTGATGACCATAACAGAGTAGGTTTTAACCCTCCTCATGCTGAGACCATTTAGCAAAATTTCTCGTGTTCTAGTGAACACAGACAGTAAAATCATTTCCATTGGATCGTCCTAACATCAGTTTTGCTGGTGTTATGAATCGTCATGTAAATTGCATTGCTTCAGATGGTCTTTGGGAGGGTGACTTCCCACAGGTTGAGTATAACTGCCCTAAGAAAAGGTCTCTATAGGATTTCACAGCACCAAGCCAGGTGAATGTCCAGATCAGATGATTTCGCAATCAGTCACTTTGACACTGAGTTGATGTAGTCTGAACACCAACACAGTCTAGAGAGAAATCAATAACCCTGTGACTGCCCCGGTACCTTGAACTCCTAGGCCGAACTGGAGTATTGGAGTCTGCATGGATGCATCTGGCATATTTTCACCCACGGTCTGGCCTTCTTAGAATGTGACCATAACACACATGTATGTGGCACCAAAAGAACTGTGCAAAATGCTGTCCGGGTGACTGTCAAACATGTCACAGTCACTCTACTATATGGGAATTTTTAGAAAGTGCTGCTGTAATACAGACTGCATGCGAGCTTAGCCATGGAGTCTTCTAGTAATGGATCCTCCCTCAATGGCTCACTCTCTTAGGTGTAGCTGGGCTGTCCTCTATTCATTTTTGTCCACAAAATGAATTTTGCTCATTTAAGCCATGAGCAGTGAGTGCCACATGTCCACAGCTTCTCACAGTGCCATAGGCCCACATCTCACAGATCCTCAAAATCCTGTGATCCATTCCAGCAAAGTGAGGATCCTAGAACTGCCTTCATAGGCCATGTTCCCATTCTCCCAGTCTAGATGGCTATGCACACCATGGGCACTAGACCAGCAAGGGGAGAGCTCTAGTCACATACATGGCTTTCCCTGAACACAACACAAAGCAGAGTTGAGGACCCAGGTTCTGTAGGCCAGTCCAGTATGATGAGACCAGGACACATGATTGCAGGCCACCAGCACAGGGCAGGGCCTTTCCTTGGTCTCACAACATGTGCATCAGTCAAGCCAGATTTGAACCTGGTTCCTCTCATGCTCATGAATTTTCCCCTCAGTAGGTTGTGTTGAGACCCACAATTCCTCCTGCATCCCAAAACCCAGACAAATTTTCATCCTCCATGTACCCATCCTCACTAGGTGTCCCAGCTGGTATGGCATAGTTTTTGAACCTTACCATTGAGTTGGGGTATTTTGGTCCTCACCTTTCTCAAATTTGAATCATTTAAAATCAGCTGGGATCCTTTGGTTCCCAGTCAGACAGGCCTCAATCATTGTCTGAAGCTTTAACCTTAGTCATTTTATCCATATCCTCTCGGGATACCTGTCTATGGTCCAGGAACGTGTGCAACACCAAAGCCTCCTGTGTGACCCAAATAACCATCACCCACATTGACCTGACTATCCCAGGACAGAGACCTTACTGTGGGAATAGGCCTTACACTTTCCATTCATGGAGAACGACCCAGACCCTAACCTATCAACTATATGAAGACCATAAGACAGTGGGTTTCAACACTCCTCATGCTGCTACCCTTTAGCAAAATTTCTCGTGTTCTGGTGAACACAGAGAGTAAAATGATTTCCATTGGTACATCCTAACTGCAGTTTTGCTGCTGTTATGAATCGTCATGTAAATAGTCATTGCATTGCTTCAGATGGTCATTAGGAGGGACGCTTCCCATAGGTTGAGAACACATCCCTAAGAAAATGTCTCTGTAGGATTTCAGAGCACCTAGCCATGTGAGGGTCAAGATCCCATGATTTCTCAATCATTCTCTTTGACACCAAGCTGATGTAGTTTGCACACCAACATAGTAAAGAGAGGGACCAATAAGCCAGTGTCTCCCTGACTACCTTAAACTCCTAGGCCAAGCTTGAATATTGAAGTCTGCATGGCTGCATCTTGTGGATTCTTGCCCACAGTCTAAACTTCTTAGAATGTGACCTTAGCCCACATGTTTGTGGAACCAAAAAAACTGTGCAAAATCCTGTCTGGGTGACTGTCAAATATGCCACAATCACCCTACTTACTGTATAGGGATTTCTAGCAAGTGCTGTTGTCATACAAATTGCATCCCAGCTCAACCATAGAGTTTTCTAGTAATGGATCCTCCCACACTGGCTCACACCCTTAAATCTATATGGGGCTATGCTCTAGACATTCAGGCCATGAGCAGTGAGGGCCATATGTCCACAGCTAATCAATGTGCCATAGGCCCAGGTGTCAGTGATGGCCCATATTGTGCAATCCATTCCAGCAAGGTGAAGATCCCAGAACTGCCTTCACAGGTCATGTTCCCATTCTCCCAGTCTAGATGGCCATGCACACCTTGTGCACTAGACCAACAAGTGGAGAGCTCTAGTCACAAACATGGCTTCCCCTGAACAGAACACAAAGCAGAGCTGAGGACCCAGGTTCTGTAGGCCAGTCCAGTATGATGAGACCAGGACACATGATTGCAGGCCACCAGCACAGGGCAGGGCCTTTCCTTGGTCTCACAACATGTGCATTATCCAAGCCAGATTTGAACCTGGTTCCTCTCATGCTCATGCATTTCCCCTCAGCAGGCTGTGTGGGGACCCACAACTCCTCCCAGACACATTTTCACCTCCCATTTTTCTGTCCATCATGAGGTACCCCAAGGATGTTGCACAATTTTTTGAACCT
This sequence comes from Microtus pennsylvanicus, assembly GCF_037038515.1. Classification (NCBI taxonomy): domain Eukaryota; kingdom Metazoa; phylum Chordata; class Mammalia; order Rodentia; family Cricetidae; genus Microtus; species Microtus pennsylvanicus. Next base: position 81,955,269 of record NC_134601.1, on the reverse strand, counting down.
GACCACTTAGTTGGGGGCATTTTGGCTCTCATCCCCAAATTTTAATCATATAGCATCACCTGAGATCCTTTGGATCCCAGTAAGACCAACGTCAGAGTTTGTTTGAAGCTTTGCCTTCACCCATAAAATCCACATCCTCTAGGGATGCTCGTGTGTGGTCCAGAAGTTTGTGCACACCAATGCTTCTCGATTGACCAAGAAATTCAACCACCATCATTATCCCCACTCTCCCAGGACAGAGAACTTGAGGAGGCATAGGCCTTACACTTTCAATTCATAGAGAGCGTTTCAGCCTGTAAACCACCTACTTCATAAAGAACTAAAGACAGTGGCTTTCAACCCTCCTCATGCTACAACCCTTTAGCAAAGTTTCTCATGTTCTGGTGACCACCAACTGTAAAATTACTTTCATTGAAACATCCTAACTACAATTTTGCAGTTGTTATGAATCATAACAGACATATCCTAACTGAAATTTTGCTGGTGCTATGATTCATACCAGACATATCTTTACTTCAGATAGTCTTTGGGAGGGTAGCTTCCCACTGGTTGACAGAAATTGTCATAAAAAGGGCTCTGTAGGATTTCACAGCAGCGAGCCAGGTGAGTGTACAGATCCCATGATTTCTCAGTCTCTGTTAAACATACTCCATGCACATGTATTCTGCACACCAGAAGAGTTCTGAGAGGGACCAATATGCCCTCGACTCTGCCACTAGCGTAAACTCTTAGGCCAAGCTGAAATCTTGGAGTCTAACTGCCAGCATTTCGAGGATTCTCGTCCCTGCTTTGGCTTTGTTACAGTGTGACATTACCACATATGTTTGTGGCTTCAAAATTACTATGCAAACTCTTGTCCTGTAATGGCCTTATGTGCCACAGTCAACATTCAATGTGGGGACTTCAAGGAAAGGCTGGTGTCATACAGACTTCATTCCAGCTCAGCCTTGGAGTTTTCTGGATACATAACTTCCTACACTGGCTCATGCTCTTAGGCCTAGCTGGCACAGTTCACCAGGCATTCAGGCTCTGAGCAGTGAAATCTGTGTGTGCATAGCTCCTCATATAATTCCCTAGACCCAGTTCTCACAGATCACCCTTATCCTGAGATCCATTCCAGCAAAGTGAGGATCCCAGAGCTGACTTCACAGGCCATGTTCCCATTCTCCCAGTCTAGATGGCTATGCACACCGTGTGCTCTAGACCATCAAAGGGGAGAGTTCCAGTAACAAACATGGCTTCCCCTGAACACAACACAAAGCAGAGCTGAGGACCCAGGTTCTGTAGGCCAGTCCAGTATGATGAGACCAGGACACATGATTGCAGGCCACCAGCACAGGGCAGGGCCTTTCCTTGGTCTCACAACATGTGCATCAGCCAAGCCAGCTTTAAACCTGGTTCCTCTCATGCTCATGTATTCTCCCCTCAGCAAGCTGTGTGGGGACCCACAATTCTCCCCCATAACAAAACCCAGACACATTTTCATCCTCCATGTACGCATCCTTCACTAGGTGGCTCAGCTGGTGTTGCACAGTTTTGAACCTTAACATTGAGTTGGGGCATTTTGGTCCTCACTTTTCTCAGATTTGAATCATTTGAAATAAGATGGGATCCTTTGGTTTCAAGTCAGACAGGCCTCAATCATTGTCTGAAGCTTTAACCTTAGCCATGTCATCTACATCTTCTTGGGATGCCTGTCTATGGTCCAGGAGCCTGTGCAACACCAAAGCCTCCTGTGTGACCCAAATAACTGTCCACCACTATTGACCTCATCCACTAGGACAGAGACCTTGCTATGGGCATAGACCTTACACTTTCCATTCATGGAGAGTGACCCAGGTCCTAACCTATGTACAATCTACTGTCCATAAGATAGTGGGTTTTAATCCTCCTCATGTTGAGACCATTTAGCAAAATTTCTCATGTTCTGGTGAACACAGACAGTAAAATCATTTTAACTGGATCGTCCTAACATCAGTTTTGCTGGTGTTATGAATTGTCATATAAATTGCATTGCTTCAGATGGTCTTTGGGAGGGTGGCTTCCCACAGGTTAAGTATAACTGCCCTAAGAAAAGGTCTCTATAGTATTTCATAGCACCAAGCCAGGTGAATGTACAGATCCCATGATTAGGCAATCAGTTACTTTGACACCAAGTTGATGTAGTCTGAACACCAACACAGTCTAGAGAGGAATCAATAAGCCGGTTATTATCCCACTACCTTAAACTCCGGGTTCAAGCTGGAATATTTGAGTCTGCATGGATACATCTCATGGAATCTCACCTACGGTCCTGAATTCTTAGAATGGGACGATTACCCAAATGTATGTGGAACCAAAGAACTGTGCAAAATACTGTCAGGGTGATTGTCGAAAATGTCACAGCCACCCTAATTTATAGAAGTTTCTAGAAAGTACCGCTGTCATATAGACTGCATGCCAGCTTAGCCATGGAGTCTTATACTAATGGATCCTCTCACATTGGCTCACACACTTATACGTAGCTGAACAGTACTCTATTCATTTTTGCCTACAAAAATGACTTTTGCTCATTCTAACCATGAGAGTGAGTGCCACATGTCCACACCTTCTCACAGTGCAGTAAGCCCAGGTTACACAGATTTCCAATATCCTGTGATCTATTCCATCAAATTGAGGATGCCAGAACTACCATCAAAGGCCATGTTCCCATTCTCCCAGACAGGATGGCTATGCACAACTTGTGAACTAGACGAGCAAGGGAGGAGCTCTGGTTACAAACATGGCTTCCCCTGAATAACACACAAAACAGAGCTGAGGACCCAGGTTCTGTCTGCCAGTCCAATGTGATGAGACCAGGACATATGATTGCAGGCCACCAGCACAGGGCAGGGCCTTTCTCTGGTCTCACATCATGTGCTCATGCAGGCCAGTTTTAAACCTGGTTCCTCTCATGCTCATGCATTCTCCCCACAACAGACTGTGTGGGGACCCACAATGCCTCCCCGATCCCCAAACAGGCACAGACACATTTTCACCCCCCACATACCCATCCGGCACTCGGTGGTCCACTGGTGTTGCACAGATTAATTTTGAAACAGACCACTGTATTTAGGCATTTCTGGCCTCACTGTCACCAAATTTGACAATTTAGAATCAGCTGGTTTCCTTTGTTTCACAATCAGACAGTCCTCAGAGGTTGTCTGAAGATTTGCTCTCACCCATGGCATCCACATCCTCTAGGGATGCCTGTCCATGGTCCAGAAGTCTGTGCAACACCAAAACCTTCTGAGTGACCAGGATATTCAACCACCACCGTTGTCCCCACTCTCCCAGGACAGAGTCCTTGATTACGGCATTGGGCTTACACTTTTATTCATAGAAAGCGTTCCAGTCTGTAATCCACCGAACTAACGACAGTGTGTTTCAACCCTCCTCATGCTGTGACCCTTTAGCAAAGTTTCTCATGTTCTGGTGACCACTAGCCGTAAAATTATTTTCATTGGAAAGTCCTTACCGCAATTTTGCAATTGTTATGAATCATAACAGACATATCATAACTGCAATTTTGTTGGTGCTATGAATTGTCACAGGCATGTCTTTGCTGCAGATGGTTTTTTGGGAGGGTTGATTCCCACTGTTTGACAGCAACTGCCATAAAAGGGCTCTGTAGGATTTCACAGCACTGAGTCAGGTATGTGTCCAGATCCCATTATTTCTATCTCTGTAACAGATACACCTTGTACATGTATTCTGCACACCAGAGAGTCCTGAGATTGTCCATTATCCTCTCAGTCCCCAACTAGCCTAAACTCCTAGGCCAAGCTGGAATCTTATAGTCTATATAGCAGCATTTCAAGGATTCTTGTCCTTGCTTTGGTTTGGTTACAGGGTGAGTATACCACACATGTTGGTGGCTTCAAAAGGACTATGCAAAAGACTGTCCTGTAATGGCCTTATGAGCCATAGTAACCTACAATGTGGGGATTTCAAGGAACGGTTGGTGTCACACAGTCCTCATACCAGCTCAGCCTAGAAGTTTTCTAGATATACAACTTCCTACACAGGCTCACGCTCTTAGGCCTGGATGGCACAGTTTACCAGGCACTCGGGCTATGAGCAGTGAGATCCAGGTGTCCACATCTCCTCATATAATCCCCTAGTTCCAGGTCTCACAGATCACTCTTAACCTGAGATCCACTTCATCAAAGTGAGGATCCCAGAACTGCCTTCACAGGCCATGTTTCCATTCTCCCAAGTCTAGATGGCTATGCACACCATGTGCACTAGACCAGCAAGGGGAGAGCTTAGTCAACAACATGGCTTCCCCTGAACACAACACAAAGAAAAGCTGAGGACACAGGTTCTATAGGCCAGTCCAATATGATGAGACCAGGACATATAATTGCTGGCCACCAGCACAGGGCAGGGCCTTTCTCTGGTCTCACATCATGTACATCAACCAAGCCAGATTTGAACCTGGTTCCACACATGCTCATGCATTCTCCCCTCAACAGGCTGTGTGGGGACCCAAACTCCTCCCCGATCTCTAAACAGGCAAAGACACATTTTCACCCCCCACATACCCATCCGGCACTAGGAGGTCCACTGGTGTGGCACAGTTTAATTTTGAAACAGACCACTGTATTTAGGCATTCATGGCCCCACTGTCACTAAATTTGACAATTTAGAATCTGCTGGTTTCCTTTGTTTCACAGTCAGACAATCCTCAGAGGTTGTCTGAAGATTTGCCCTCACCCATGGCATCCACATCCTCTAGGGATGCCTGTCCATGGTCCAGAAGTCTGTGCAACACCAAAACCTCCTGAGTGACCAAGATATTCAACAACCACCATTGTCCCCACTCTCCCTGGCCAGAGACCTTGATGAAGGCATCTGGCTTATACTTTTATTGTTCCAGTTTGTAATCCACCTACTTCATAAAGAACCAAAGACAGTGGGTTTCAACCCTCCTTCTGTTGCGACCCCTTAGCAAAGTTTCTCATGTTCTGGTGACCACCAGCCGTTAAACTATTTCCATTGGAAAGGCCTTACCGCAATTTTGCTGATGCTATGAATCATAACAGACATATCTTAACTGCAATTTTGTTGGTGCTATGAATTGTCACAGACATGTCTTTGCTGCAGATGGTCTTTGGGAGGGTTGATTCCCACTGTTTGACAACAACTGCCATAAAAGGGCTCTGTGGGATTTCACAGCACCGAGCCAGGTGAGTGTCCAGATCCCATGATTTCTCAGTCTCTGTTACACAAACACCATGTACATGTATTCTGCACACAAGCAGAGTCCTGAGAGGGACCAATATCTTCACGACTCACCCACTACCGTAAACTCCTAAGTCAAGCTGGAATATTGGAATTTAACTGCCAGCATTTTGAGGATTCTCATCCCTTCTTTGGTTTTGTTATAGGGTGAGTATACCACACATGTTGGTGGCTTCAAAAGGACTATGCAAATTTATGTCCTGTAACTGCCTTATGTGCCACAGTCCACCTTCAATGTGAGACTTTAAAGAAAAGCTGGTGTTGCACAAATTTCATACCAGTTCAGCCTAGGAGTTTTCTGGAAACACAACTTACTACACTGGCTCACGCTCTTAGACCCGGATGGTACAGTTCATCAGGAACTCAGGCTATGAGCAGTGAGATCTATGTGTCCGCATCGCCTCATATAATCCCCTCATCCCAGTTCTCACAGATCACCCTTATCCTGAGATCCACTTCATCTCAGAACTGCCTTCACAGGCCATGTTTCCATTCTTCCAATCTAGATAGACATGCACACCTTGTACACTAGACCAACAAGTGCAGATTTCCAGTAACTAACATGGCTTCTCCTGAACACAACACAAAGCAGGGCTGAGGACCCAGGTTCTGTAGGCCAGTCCAGTATGATGAGACCAGGACATATGATTGCAGGCCACCAGCGTAGGGCAGGGTCTTTCCTTGGTCTCACAACATGTGCATCAGCCAAGCCAGATTTGAACCTGGTTCCTCTCATGTTCATGCGTTCTCCCCTCAGCATGCTCTACTGGGGACCCACAATTCCTCCCCCATCCCAAAACAGGCACAAACACATTTTCATCCTCCATTTCTCTGTCCATCACTAGGTGACCCAAAAGTGTTGTACAATTTTTAAACCTGACCACTTAATGGGACATTCTGGTTCTCAACCCCAAATTTTAATCATATAGAATTACCTAGGATCCTATGGTTCACATTAAGACATCCTCAGATATTTTCAGAAGCTTTGCCCTCAAGGAAGGAATCCACATCCTCTAGGGATGCCCGCGTATGGCACAGAAGAATGTACAAGACCAAAGCCTCTTGAGTGACCACCACTGTTGTCCCCACTTTCTCAGGACAGAGACCACGATGAAGGCATTGGACATACAATTTCTATTCATGCAGAGCATTCCAGCCTTTATACCACATACTTCATAACGAATCAAAGACAACAGCTTCTAACCCTCCTCATGCTGCAACCCTTTAGCAAAGTTTCTCATGTTCTGGTGAACAAAATTCAAAAAATTATTTTCATTGAGACATCCTAACTACAATTTGTGGTTGTTATGAATCTGAACAGAAATATGCTAACTGAATTTTTTCTGGTGCTGTGAATTGTCACAGACATAACTTTGCTGCAAATGGTCTTTGGGATGGTTGCTTCCCACTGTTTGAAAACAACTGCCATAAAAGGGCTCTGTAGGATTTCACAGCACCGAGCCAGGTGAATGTCCAGATCCCATGATTTCTCAGTCTCTGTTACACATTCTCCATGTAGATTTTTCTACATTCCATCAGAGTACTGAGAGGGACCAATATCTCCTCGAGTCCCCCACTAGCCTAACTCCTAGGACAAGCTGGAATCTTGTAGTCTATATTCCAGCATTTGGAGGATTCTCATCCCCGCTTTGGCTTTGTTACAGGGTGAGTATACCACACATGTTTATGGCTTCCAAAGGACTATAAAAAATCCTGTCTGTAACGGCCTTATGAGCCACAGTCACCATACAATGTGAAAATTTTAAGGAAAGGCTGATGTCACACAGACTTCATTCCAGCTCAGCCATGGAGTTTTCTGGACACATAACTTCCTACACTGGCTCATGCTCTTAGGCCTAGCTGACACAGATCCCCAGACATTCAGGCTATGAGAAGTGAGATCCATGTATCCACATTTCCTCATATAATCACATCGTTCAGGGTCTCACAGATCACCCAGGCCCTGAATCCACTCCAGTAAGGTGAGGATCCCAGAACTGCCTTCATTGGACATGATCCCATTCTTCCAGTCCAGATGGCTATACACACCATGTTCACTAGACTAGCAATGGGAGATTTCGAGTAACAAGCATGGCTTCCCCTGAACACAACACAACACAGAGCTGAGGACCAAGGTTCTGTATGCCAGTCAAATATAATGAGACCAGTACATATGTTTGCAGAAACGAGAGAAGAGCAGGGCCTTTCCTTAGTTTCACAACATATGTTCAGCCAGGTCAGTTTTAAACCTTGTTCCTCTCATTTTCGTGCATTATCCCCAAAACAGGCTGTGTGGGGACCCAAACTCCTCCCCGATCTCTAAACAGGCACAGACACATTTTCACCCCCCACATACCCATCCGGCACTAGGAGGTCCACTGGTGTTGCACACTTTAATTTTGAAACAGACCACTGTATTTAGGCATTCATGGCCCCACTGTCACTAAATTTGACACTTTAGAATCAGCTGGTTTCCTTTGTTTCACAGTCAGACAATCCTCAGAGGTTGTCTGAAGATTTGTCCTCACCCATAACATCCACATCCTCTAGGGATGCCTGTCCATGGTCCAGAAGTCTGTGCAACACCAAAACCTCCTGAGTGAACAAGATATACAACCACCATCATTGTCCCCACTCTCCCAGGACAGAGACCTTGATGAATGCATCGGGATTACACTCTTATTCATAGAAAGTGTTCCAGTTTGTAATCCACCCACTTCATAAAGAACCAAAGACAGTTGGTTTCAACCCTCCTTCTGTTGCGACCCCTTAGCAAAGTTTCTCATGTTCTGGTAACCACCAGACATAAAATTATTTTCATTGGAAAGGCCTTAGTGAAATTTTGCAGACGCTATGAATCATAACAGACATATCCTAACTGAAATTTGTTGGTGCTATGAATTGTCACAGACATGTCTTTGCTGAAGATTGTCATTGGGAGGGTTGATTCCCACTGTTTGACAACAAGTGCCATAAAAAACCTCAGTAGGATTTCACAGCACCGAGTCAGGTGAGTGTCCAGATCCCATGATTTCTCAGTCTCTGTTACACATACTCCATGTAGATGTTTTCTACATACCATCAGAGTACTGAGAGGGACCAATATCTCCTCGAGTCCCCCACTAGACTAAACTCCTAGGCCAAGCTGGAATCATGGACCTATATTCTAGCATTTTGATTATTTTTGTACCTGCTTTGGTTTTTTACAGGGTCAGTATACCACACATGTTGGTGGCTTCAAATGGACTTTGTAAAATTCTGTCCTCTAATGGCCTTATGAGCCACAGTTACCCTACAATGTGGGGATTTCAAGGAAAGCCTGGTGTCACACAGTCCTCATACCAGCTCAGTCTAGGAGTTTGCTAGATACACAAATTCCTACACTGGCTCACGCTCTTAGGCCTGGATGGCACAGTTCATCAGGCACTCAGGCCATGAGCAGTGAGATCCATGTGTTCACATCTCCTCATATAATCCCACCCGTTTCTCACTGATCACGCTTATCCTGAGATCCACTTCAACTCAGAACTGCCTTCACAGGCCATGTTTCCATTCTCCCAGTCTAGATGGCTATGCAAAATTTGTGCAGTCGACAAGCAAAGGGAGATTTCCAGTAACTAACATGTCTTCCCATGAAGACAACACACAACACAGCTGAGGACCCAGGTTCTGTAGGCCAGTCCAATATAATGAGATCAGAACATATGTTTGCAGGCCACCAGCACAGGGCAGGGCCTTTCTCTGGTCTCACATCATGTGCTCATGCAGGCCAGTTTTAAACCTGGTTCCTCTCACGCTCATGCATTCTCCCCTCAACAGGCTGTGTGGGGACCCAGAACTCCTCCCCGATCCCCAAACAGGCACAGACACATTTTCACCCCCCACATACCCATCCGGCACTAGGAGGTCCACTGGTGTGGCACAGTTTAATTTTGAAACAGACCGCTGTATTTAGGCATTTATGGCCCCACTGTCACTAAATTTGACAATTTAGAATCAGCTGGTTTCCTTTGTTTCACAGTCAGACAATCCTCAGAGGTTGTCTGAAGATTTGACCTCACCCATAACATCCACATCCTCTTGGGATGCCTGTCCATGGTCCAGAAGTCTGTGCAACACCAAAACCTCCTGAGTGACCAAGATATTCAACAACCACCATTGTTCCCAATGTCCCAGGACAGGGACATTGATGAATGCATCGGGCTTACATTCTTATTCATAGAAAGTGTTCCAGTTTGTAATCCACCTACTTCATAAAGAACCAAAGACAGTGGGTTTCAACCCTCCTTCTGTTGCGACCCCTTAGCAAAGTTTCTCATGTTCTGGGGACCACCAGACATAAAATTATTTTCATTGGAAAGGCCTTAGGGAAATTTTGCAGATGCTATGAATCATAACAGACATATCCTTACTGCAAATTTGGTGGTGCCATGAATTGTCACAGACATGTCTTTGCTGAAGATTGTCATTGGGAGGGTTGAATCCCACTGCTTGACAACAAGTGCCATAAAAAACCTCAGTAGGATTTCACAGCACCGAGTCAGGTGAGTGTCCAGATCCCATGATTTCTCAGTCTCTGTTACACATACTCCATGTAGATGTTTTCTACATTCCATCAGAGTACTGAGAGGGACCAATATTGCCTCGACTCTCCAAAAGCGTAAAGTCCTAGGCCAAGCTGGAATTATGGACCTATATTCTAGCATTTTGATTATTCTTGTCCCTGCTTAGGTTTGTTACAGGGTCAGTATACCACACATGTTGGTGGCTTCAAATGGACTTTGTAAAATTCTGTCCTCTAATGGCCTTGTGAGCCACAGTTACCCTACAATGTGGGGATTTCAAGGAAAGCCTGGTGTCACACAGTCCTCATACCAGCTCAGTCTAGGAGTTTGCTAGATACACAACTTCCTACACTGGCTCACGCTCTTAGCCTGGATGGCACAGTTCATCAGGCACTCAGGCCATGAGCAGTGAGATCCATGTGTTCACATCTCCTCATAATCCCACAAGTTTCTCACTGATCACGGATATCCAGAGGTCCACTATATCTCAGACCTGCCTTCACAGGCCATGTTTCCATTCTCCCAGTCTAGATGGCTACGCAAAATTTGTGCAGTAGACCAGCAAAGGGAGATTTCCAGTAACTAAAATGTCTTCCCATGAACACAACACAAAACACAGCTGAGGACCCAGGTTCTGTAGGCCAGTCCAGTATAATGAGACCAGGACATATGTTTGCAGGCCACCAGCACAGGGCAGGGCCTTTCTCTGGTCTCACATCATGTGCTCATGCAGGCCAGTTTTAAACCTGGTTCCTCTCATGCTGATGCATTCTCCCCTCAACAGGCTGTGTGGGGACCCACAACTCCTCCCCGATCCCGGAACATGCACAGACACATTTTCACCCCCCACATACCCATCCGGCACTAGGAGGTCCACTGGTGTTGCACAGTTTAATTTTGAAACAGACCACTGTATTTAGGCATTTATGGCCCCACTGTCACTAAATTTGACAATTTAGAATCTGCTGGTTTCCTTTGTTTCACAGTCAGACAATCCTCAGAGGTTGTCTGAAGATTTGACCTCACCCATAGCATCCACATCCTGTGGGATGCCTGTCCATGGTCCAGAAGTCTGTGCAACACCAAAACCTCCTGAGTGACCGAGATATTCAACCACCACCGTTGTCCCCACTCTCCCAGGACAGATACCTTGATGAAGACATCGGGCTTACACTCTTATTCATAGAAAGTGTTCCAGTCTATAATCCACCTACTTCATAAAGAACCAAAGGCAGTGGGTTTCAACCCTCCTTCTGTTGCGACCCCTTAGCAAAGTTTCTCATGTTCTGGGGACCACCAGACATAAAATTGTTTTCATTGGAAAGGCCTTAGGGAAATTTTGCAGATGCTATGAATCATAACAGACATATCCTTACTGCAAATTTGGTGGTGCCATGAATTGTCACAGACATGTCTTTGCTAAAGATTGTCATTGGGAGGGTTGAATCCCACTGTTTGACAACAAGTGCCATAAAAAACCTCAGTAGGATTTCACAGCACCGAGTCAGGTGAGTGTCCAGATCCCATGATTTCTCAGTCTCTGTTACACATACTCCATGTAGATGTTTTCTACATACCATCAGAGTACTGAGAGGGACCAATATCGCCTCGACTCTCCAAAAGCGTAAAGTCCTAGGCCAAGCTGGAATCATGGACCTATATTCTAGAATTTTGATTATTCTTGTCCCTGCTTTGGTTTTTTACAGGGTCAGTATACTACACATGTTGGTGGCTTCAAATGGACTTTGTAAAATTTTTTCCACTAATGACCTTATGAGCCACAGTTACCCTACAATGTGGGGGTTTCAAGGAAAGCCTGGTGTACACAGTCCTCATACCAGCTCAGTCTAGGAGTTTGCTAGATACACAACTTCCTACACTGGCTCACGCTCTTAGCCTGGATGGTAAAGTTCATCAGGCACTCAGGCCATGAGCAGTGAGATCCATGTGTTCACATCTCCTCATATAATCCCACAAGTTTCTCACAGATCACGCTTATCCTGAGATCCACTTGATCTCAGAACTGCCTTCACAGGCCATGTTTCCATTCTCCCAGTCTAGATGGCTATGCAAAATTTGTGCAGTCGACAAGCAAAGGGAGATTTCCAGTAACTAACATGTCTTCCCATGAACACAACACAAAACACAGCTGAGGACCCAGGTTCTGTAGGCCAGTCCAATATAATGAGACCAGGAGATATGTTTGCAGGCCACCAGCACAGGGCAGGGCCTTTCTCTGGTCTCACATCATGTGCTCATTCAGGCCAGATTTAAACCTGGTTCCTCTCACGCTCATGCATTCTCCCCTCAACAGACTGTGTGGGGACCCACAATGCCTCCCTCATCCCAAAAGAGGCACAGACACATTTTCACCCCCCACATACCCATCCGGCACTCGGTGGTCCACTGGTGTTGCACAGTTTAATTTTGAAACAGACCACTGTATTTAGGCATTCATGGCCCCACTGTCACTAAATTTGACAATTTAGAATCAGCTGGTTTCCTTTGTTTCACAGTCAGACAATCCTCAGAGGTTGTCTGAAGATTTGTCCTCACCCATAACATCCACATCCTCTAGGGATGCCTGTCCATGGTCCAGAAGTCTGTGCAACACCAAAACCTCCTGAGTGACCGAGATATTCAACCACCACCATTGTCCCCACTCTCCCTGGCCAGAGACCTTGATGAAGGCATCGGGATTACACTCTTATTCATAGAAAGTGTTCCAGTTTGTAATCCACCTACTTCATAAAGAACCAAAGACAGTTGGTTTCAACCCTCCTTCTGTTGCGACCCCTTAGCAAAGTTTCTCATGTTCTGGTAACCACCAGACATAAAATTATTTTCATTGGAAAGGCCTTAGTGAAATTTTGCAGATGCTTTGAATCATAACAGACATATCCTTACTGCAAATTTGGTGGTGCTATAAATTGTCACAGACATGTCTTTGCTGAAGATTGTCATTGTGAGGGTTGATTCCCACTGCCTGACAACAAGTGCCATAAAAAACCTCAGTAGGATTTCACAGCACCGAGTCAGGTGAGTGTCCAGATCCCATGATTTCTCAGTCTCTGTTACACATACTCCATGTAGATGTTTTCTACATTCCATCAGAGTACTGAGAGGGACCAATATCTCCTCGAGTCCCCCACTAGACTAAACTCCTAGGCCAAGCTGGAATCATGGACCTATATTCTTGCATTTTGATTATTTTTGTCCCTGCTTTGGTTTTTTACAGGGTCAGTATACCACACATGTTGGTGGCTTCAAATGGACTTTGTTAAATTCTGTCCTCTAATGGCCTTGTGAGCCACAGTTACCCTACAATGTGGGGATTTCAAGGAAAGCCTGGTGTCACACAGTCCTCATACCAGCTCTGTCTAGTAGTTTGCTAGATACACAACTTCCTACACTGGCTCACGCTCTTAGGCCTGGATGGCACAGTTCATCAGGCACTCAGGCCATGAGCAGTGAGATCCATGTGTTCACACCTACTTCATAAAAACCAAAGACAGTGGGTTTCAACCCTCCTTCTGTTGCGACCCCTTAGCAAAGTTTCTCATGTTGTGGTGACCACCAGACATAAAATTATTTTCATTGGAAAGGCCTTAGTGAAATTTTGCAGACGGTATGAATCATAACAGACATATCCTAACTGAAATTTGTTGGTGCTATGAATTGTCACAGACATGTCTTTGCTGAAGATTGTCATTGTGAGGGTTGATTCCCACTGCCTGACAACAAGTGCCATAAAAAACCTCAGTAGGATTTCACAGCACCGAGTCAGGTGAGTGTCCAGATCCCATGATTTCTCAGTCTCTGTTACACATACTCCATGTAGATGTTTTCTACATACCATCAGAGTACTGAGAGGGACCAATATCGTCTCGACTCTCCAACTGCGTAAAGTCCTAGGCCAAGCTGGAATAATGGACTTATATTCTAGCATTTTGAGAATTAATGTCCCTGCTTTGGTTTTTTTACAGGGTCAGTATACCACACATGTTGGTGGCTTCAAAAGAACTTTGTAAAATTCTGTCCTCTAATGGCCTTGTGAGCCACAGTTACCCTACAATGTGGGGATTTCAAGGAAAGCCTGGTGTCACACAGTCCTCATACCAGCTCAGTCTAGGAGCTTGCTAGATACACAACTTCCTACACTGGCTCACGCTCTTAGGCCTGGATGGCACAGTTCATCAGGCACTCAGGCCATGAGCAGTGAGATCCATGTGTTTCATCTCCTCATAGTCCCACCCGTTTCTCACTGATCACGGATATCCAGAAGTCCACTATATCTCAGACCTGCCTTCACAGGCCATGTTTCCATTCTCCCAGTCAAGACGGCTATGCAAAATTTGTGCAGTAGACCAGCAAAGGGAGATTTCCAGTAACTAAAATGTCTTCCCATGAACACACACAAAACACAGCTGAGGACCCAGGTTCTGTAGGCCAGTCCAATATAATGAGACCAGGACATATGTTTGCAGGCCACCAGCACAGTGCAGGGCCTTACTCTGGTCTCACATCATGTGCATCAGCCAAGCCAGTTTTAAACCTGGTTCCTCTCATGCTCATGCATTCTCCCCTCAACAGGCTGTGTGGGGACCCGCAACTCCTCCCCGATCCCCAAACAGGCAAAGACACATTTTCACCCCCCACATACCCATCCGGCACTAGGAGGTCCACGGGTGTTGCAGAGTTTAATTTTGAAACAGACCACTGTATTTAGGCATTCATGGCCCCACTGTCACTAAATTTGACAATTTAGAATCTGCTGGTTTCCTTTGTTTCACAGTCAGACAATCCTCAGAGGTTGTCTGAAGATTTGTCCTCACCCATAACATCCACATCCTGTGGGATGCCTGTCCATGGTCCAGAAGTCTGTGCAACACCAAAACCTCCTGAGTGACCGAGATATTCAACCACCACCGTTGTCCCCACTCTCCCAGGACAGAGACCTTGATGAATGCATCGGGATTACACTTTTATTCATAGAAAGTGTTCCAGTTTGTAATCCACCTACTTCATAAAGAACCAAAGACAGTGGGTTTCAACCCTCCTTCTGTTGCGACCCCTTAGCAAAGTTTCTCATGTTCTGGTGACCACCAGCTGTATAACTATTTTCATTGGAAAGGCCTTAGTGAAATTTTGCAGATGCTATGAATAATAACAGACATATCCTAACTGAAATTTGTTGGTGCTATGAATTGTCACAGACATGTCTTTGCTGAAGATTGTCATTGGGAGGGTTGATTCCCACTGCTTGACCACAACTGCCATAAAAAACCTCAGTAGGATTTCACAGCATGGAGCAGTTAAGTGTCCAGATCCCATGATTTCTCAGTCTCTGTTACACATACTCCATGTAGATGTTTTCTACATACCATCAGAGTACTGAGAGGGACCAATATCTCCTCGAGTCCCCCACTAGACTAAACTCCTAGGCCAAGCTGGAATCATGGACCTATATTCTAGCATTTTGATTATTTTTGTCCCTGCTTTGGTTTTTTACAGGGTCAGTATACCACACATGTTGGTGGCTTCAAACGGACTTTGTAAAATTCTGTCCTCTAATGGCCTTGTGAGCCACAGTTACCCTACAATGTGGGGATTTCAAGGAAAGCCTGGTGTCACACAGTCCTCATACCAGCTCAGTCTAGGAGTTTGCTAGATACACAACTTCCTACACTGGCTCACGCTCTTAGGCCTGGATGGCACAGTTCATCAGGCACTCAGGCCATGAGCAGTGAGATCCATGTGTTCACATCTCCTCATAATCCCACAAGTTTCTCACTGATCACGGATATCCAGAGGTCCACTATATCTCAGACCTGTCTTCACAGGCCATGTTTCCATTCTCCCAGTCTAGATGGCTATGCAAAATTTGTGCAGTAGACCAGCAAAGGGAGATTTCCAGTAACTAACATGTCTTCCCATGAACACACACAAAACACAGCTGAGGACCCAGGTTCTGTAGGCCAGTCCAATATAATGAGACCAGGACATATGTTTGCAGGCCACCAGCACAGGGCAGGGCCTTACTCTGGTCTCACATCATGTGCTCATGCGGCCAGTTTTAAACCTGGTTCCTCTCACGCTCATGCATTCTCCCCTCAACAGGCTGTGTGGGGACCCACAACTCCTCCCCGATCTCTAAACAGGCAAAGACACATTTTCACCCCCCACATACCCATCCGGCACTCGGTGGTCCACTGGTGTTGTACAGTTTAATTTTGAAACAGACCACTGTAATTAGGCATTTATGGCCACACTGTCACTAAATTTGACAATTTAGAATCAGCTGGTTTCCTTTGTTTCACAGTCAGACAATCCTCAGAGGTTGTCTGAAGATTTGACCTCACCCATGGCATCCACATCCTCTAGGGATGCCTGTCCATGGTCCAGAAGTCTGTGCAACACCAAAACCTCCTGAGTGACCAAGATTTTCAACCACCACCGTTGTCCCCACTCTCCCAGGACAGAGACCTTGATGAAGACATCGGGCTTACACTCTTATTCATAGAAAGTTTTCCAGTCTGTAATCCACCTACTTCATAAAAAACTAAAGACAGTGTGTTTCAACCCTCCTTCTGTTGCGACCCCTTAGCAAAGTTTCTCATGTTCTGGTGACCACTATGCATGAAACTATTTTCATTGGATAGGCCTTAGTGAAATTTTGCAGATGCTATGATTCATAACAGACATATCCTAACTGCAAATTTGGTGGTGCTATGAATTGTCACAGACATGTCTTTGCTGAAGATTGTCATTGGGAGGGTTGATTCCCACTGCTTGACAACAAGTGCCATAAAAAACCTCAGTAGGATTTCACAGCACCGAGTCAGGTGAGTGTCCAGATCCCATGATTTCTCAGTCTCTGTTACACATACTCCATGTAGATGTTTTCTACATTCCATCAGAGTACTGAGAGGGACCAATATCGCCTCGACTCTCCAAAAGCGTAAAGTCCTAGGCCAAGCTGGAATCATGGACCTATATTCTAGAATTTTGATTATTCTTGTCCCTGCTTTGGTTTTTTACAGGGTCAGTATACCACACATGTTGGTGGCTTCAAATGGACTTTGTAAAATTCTGTCCTCTAATGGCCTTATGAGCCACAGTTACCCTACAATATGGGGGTTTCAAGGAAAGCCTGGTGTCACACAGTCCTCATACCAGCTCAGTCTAGTAGCTTGCCAGATACACAACTTCCTACACTGGCTCACGCTCTTAGTTCTGGATGGCACAGTTCATCAGGCACTCAGGCCATGAGCAGTGAGATCCATGTGTTCACATCTCCTCATATAATCCCACAAGTTTCTCACAGATCACGCTTATCCTGAGATCCACTTGATCTCAGAACTGCCTTCACAGGCCATGTTTCCATTCTCCTAGTCTAGATGGCTATGAAAAGTTTGTGCAGTAGACCAGCAAAGGGAGATTTCCAGTAACTAACATGTCTTCCCATGAACACAACACAAAACACAGCTGAGGACCCAGGTTCTGTAGGCCAGTCCAATATAATGAGACCAGGACATATGTTTGCAGGCCACCAGCACAGGGCAGGGCCTTACTCTGGTCTCACATCATGTGCTCATGCAGGCCAGTTTTAAACCTGGTTCCTCTCATGCTCATGTATTGTCCCCTCAACAGGCTGTGTGGGGACCCACAACTCCTTCCTGATCCCCAAACAGGCACAGACACATTTTCACCCCCCACATATCCATCTGGCACTAGGTTGTCCAATGGTGTTGCACAGTTTAATTTTGAAACAGACCACCTACTTCATAAAGAACTAAAGACAGTGGGTTCCAACCTTCCTCTTTCTGCGACTCTTTAGCAAAGTTTCTCATGTTCTGGAGACCAAACGCCATAAAATTATTTTCAATGAGACATCTTAACTACATTTTTGTGGTTGTTATGAACATGAACAGACATATGCTAACTGAAATTTTTCTCGTGCTATGTATTGTACCAGACATATCTCTGCTGCAGATGGTCTTTGCGAGGGTTGCTTCCCACTGTTTGACAACAACTGCCATAAATAGTCTCTGTAGGTTACAGAGCACCGAGTCAGGTGAGTGTCCAGATCCCATGATTTCTCCGTCTACACATACTCCATGTAGATTTTTTCTACATTCCATCAGAGTCCAGAGAGGGACCAATATTTCCTTGAGTCCCCCACTAGCCTAAACTCCTAGGCCAAGCTGGTATCTTGTAGTCTAACTGCCAGCATTTGGAGGATTCTCATCCCCGCTTTGGCTTTGTTACAGGGTGAGTATACCACACATGTTTATGGCTTCAAAAAACTATACAAACTCCTGTCTGTAACGGCCTTATATGCCACAGTCAACATACAATGTGGGGATTTTAAGGAAAGGCTGGTGTCACACAGACTTCATTCCAGCTCAGGCTTGGAGTTTTCTGGACACATAACTTCCTACACTGGCTCATGGTCTTACGCCTAGCTGGCACAGTTCCCCAGACATTCAGGCTATGAGCAGTGAGATCCGTATGTCCACATTTCCTCATATGCTCCCATTGTTTCATATCTCACAGTTTACCCTGACCCTGAGATTCATTCCAGCACCGTGAGTATCCAAGTACTGCCTTCACAGGCCTTGTTCCCATTCCCACAGTCTAGATGGCTATGCACACCTTGTGTACTTGGAAAGGGGGAGAACTCTAGTCACAAACATGGCAGAATACAAAGCAGAGCTGAGGACCCAGGTTCTGTAGGCCAGTCTCACAACATGTGCATCAGCCAAGCCAGATTTGAACCTGGTTCTTCTCATTCCCATGAATTCTCCCCTCAGTAGGCTGTTTGGGTACCCACAAATCAATCCCCAATCCAAAAAAGGAACAGACATGTTTTAATCCTCCATTTCCCTTTCTGACACTAGGTAGCCGACCGGTGTTGCACAGTTTTTTGAACTTGACCACTTAGTTGGGGCATTTTGGTTCTCATCCACAAATTTGAATGATTTAGAATTACCTGGGATCCTATGGATCCCAGTCAGACCATCTTTAGATGTTGTCTGAAGCCCTGCCCTCACCCATGGCAACCACAACCTCTAGAGATGCCTGTCTATGACCGAGAAGTCTATGCAAATCCAATGCCTCCTGAGTAACCAAGATATTCAACCATCATTGTAGTCCCAACCCTCCCAGTACAGAGATCGTGATGAGGACATAGGCCTTACATTTTCAATTCCCAGAGAGCATTCCACTGTATTCAAGCACCTACTGCATGATGTACCAAAGACAGTGGCTTTCAACCCTCCTTATGCTGCGACCCTTTAGCAAAGTTTCTCATGTTCTGGTGACCACCGTCCGTAAAATTATTTTGATTGGAAAGGCTTTAGTACAAATTTGCAGATGTTATGAATCATAAGCGACATATCCTTACAGAAATTTTGTTGGTGCTATGAATTGTCACAGGCATGTCTTTGCTGCAGATGGTCTTTGGGAGGATTGATTCCCACTGTTTGACAACAACTGCCATAAAAGCTCTCTGTAGGATTTCACAGCACTGAGTCAGGTGAATGTCCAGATCCCATGATTTGTCCGTCTCTGTTACAGATACACCATGTACATGTATTCTGCTCACCAGCAGAGTCCTGAGGTTGTCTATTATCATCTCAGTCTGCCACTAGCCTAAACTCCTAGGCCAACCTGGAATCTTGTGAACTATATGCCTGCAATTCGAGGATTCTCACCCTTGCTTTGGTTTTGTTACAGGGTGGGTATACCACACATGTTGGTGGCTTCAAATGGACTATGTAAAATCCTGTCCTGTAACAGCCTTATGAGCCACAGTCAACCTATAATGTGGGGATTTCAAGAAAAGGGTGGGTCACACAGACTTCATACCAGGTCAGCCTAGGAGTTTGCTAGATACCTAACTTCCAACACTGGCTCATGCCCTTAGCCTGAATGGCACAGTTCACAAGGCACACAGACTATGAGCAGTGAGATCCAGTTGTCCACATCTCCTCATATAATCCCCTAGTCCCAGGTCTCACAGATCACCCTTATCATGAAATCCATTTCATCAAATTGAGCATCCCAGAACTGCCTTCACAGGCCATGTTTCCATTCTCCCAGGCTAGATGGCTATGCAAAATTAGTACACTAGATTAGCAAGGGGAGAGTGCCAGTAACAAACATGGCTTCCCCTGAACAAAACACAGGGCAGACATGAGGACTCAGGTTCTGTAGGCCATTCCAATATGATGAGACCAGGACATATGATTGCAGGCCACCAGCATAGGGAAGGGCCTTTCCTTGGTCTCACAACATGTGCATCAGCCAAGCCAGATTTAAACCTGGTTCCTCTCATGCTCATGTATTTTCCCTCAACAGGCTGTGCGGAGACTCACAACTAATCCTGGATCCCAAAACATGCACAGACACATTTTCACCCCCCACATACCCATCCGGCACTAGGTGGTCCACTGGTGTTGCACAGTTTAGTTTTGAAACAGACCACTGTATTTAGGCATTTATGGCCCCACTGTCACTAAATTTGACAATTTAGAATCTGCTGGTTTCCTTTGTTTCACAGTCAGACAATCCTCAGAGGTTGTCTGAAGATTTGCCCTCACCCATTGCATCCACATCCTCTAGGGATGCCTGTCCATGGTCCAGAAGTCTGTGCAACACCAAAACCTCCTGAGTGAACAAGATATTCAACAACCACCATTGTCCCCACTCTCCCAGGACAGAGACCTTGATGAGGGCATTGGCCTTACACTTTTATTCATGTAGAGCTTTCCAGTCTGTAATCCACCTACTTCATAAAGAACCAAAGACAGTGGGTTTCAACCCTCCTCATGCTGCGACCCTTTAACAAGTTTCTCATGTTTTGGTGACCACCAGCTGTAAAAATTATTTTCATTGGAAAATCCTTACTGCAATTTTGCAGATGCTATGAATAATAACAGACATATCCTAACTGCAATTTTTTTGGTGCTATGAATTGTCACAGACATATCTTTGCAGCAGATGATCTTTGTGAGGGTTGATTTCCACTAATTGACAACAACTGCCATAAAAGGGCTCTGTAGGATTTCACAGCACCGAGTCAGGTGAGTGTCCAGATCCCATTATTTCTCAGTCTCTGTACACATACTCCATGTGATGTTTTTTGCATTCTAGCAGAGTATTGACATGGACCAATATCTCCTCGAGTCCCCCACTAGCCTAAACTCCTAGGCCAACCTGGAATCTTGTAGTCTATATAGCAACATTTCAAGGATTCTCATCCCTGCTTTGGTTTTTTTTACAGGGTGAGTATACCACACATGTTGGTGGCTTCAAATGGACTAGGTAAAATTCTGTCCTGTAATGGCCTTTTGAGCAACTGTCAACCTACAATGTTGGGATTTCATGGAAAGGCTGCTGTCACACAGTCTTCATACCAGCTCAGCCTAGGAGTTTTCTAGATACACAACTTCCTACCCTGCCTATGCTCTTAGGCCTGGATGGCACAGTTCATCAGGCACTCAGGCCATGCGCAGTGAGATCAATGTGTTCACATCTCCTCATAGTCCCAGTTCTCACAGATCACGCTTATCCTGAGATCCAATTCATCAAAGTGAGGATCCCAGAACTGCCTTCACAGGACAACGTTTCCATTCTCCCAGTCTAGATGGCTATGCATACCGTGTGGACTAGACAAGCAAGGGGAGATTTCCAGTAACAAACATGGCTTCCTATGAACACAACACAAAGCAGAGCTGAGGACCCAGGTTCTGTAGGCCAGTCCAGTATGATGAGACCAGGACACATGATTGCAGGCCACCAGCCTAGGGCAGGGCCTTTCCTTGGTCTCACAACATGTGCATCAGCCAAGCCAGATTTGAACCTGGTTCCTCTCATGCTCATGCATTTCCCCTCAGCAGGCTGTGTGGGGACCCACAACTCCTCCCCCATACCAAAACAGGCACAGACACATTTCATCCCTCATGTCTCTGTCCATCAGTAGGTGGCCAAATGGTATTGCACAGTTTTTTTTAACTTGACCTCTTAGTTGGGGGATTTTGGTTCTCATCCTAAAATTTTAATCATTTAGAATTACCTGGGATCCTATGATTTCCAGTCAGACCATCCTCAGATGTTGTCTGAAGCATTGCCCTCACGCATGACATCTACATCCTCTAGAGATGCCTGTCTATGATCCAGAAATCTGTGCCAAAGCAATGCCTCCTGTGTGACCAAGATATTTAACCACCGTCGTTAGCCCCACTCTTTCCGGACAGAGACTATGATGGGGACATAGGCCTTACATTTTCAATTCATAGAGAGCGTTCCAGCCTGTATTAAAACCTACTACATGATGTACCAAAGACAGTGGCTTTCAACCCTATTCATGCTGTGACCCTTTAGCAAAGTTTCTCATGTTCTGGTGACCAAAAGTCATAAAATTATTTTCATTGAGGCATCCTAACTACAGTTTCACAGTTGTTATGAATCTTAACTGACATATTCTAACTGAAATTTTTCTAGTGCTATGAATTTTCACAGACATATCTTTGCTGCAGATGGTCTTTGGGAGGGCTGATTTACACTAATTGACAACAACTGCCATATAAGGGCTCTGTAGGTTACAGAGCACCGAGCCAGGTGAGTGTCCAGATCTCATGATTTCTCAGTCTCTGTTACACATACTCCATGTAGATTTTTCTACATTCCATCAAAGTCCTGAAATGGAACAATATCTCCTCAAGTCCCCCACGAGTGTAAACTCCTAGGCCAAGCTGGAATCTTGTAGTCTAACTGCCAGCATTTCGAGGATTCTCATCCCCGCTTTGGCTTTGTTACCGGGTGAGTATACCACACATGTTTATGGATTCAAAAGGACTATACAAAATCCTGTCTGTAACGGCCTTATGAGCCACAGTCACCATACAATGTGGGGATTTCAAGGAAAGGCTGGTGTCACACAGATTCATTCCAGCTTAGCCTTGGAGTTTTCTGGACACATAACTTCCTACACTGGCTCACGCACTTAGGCCTAGCTGGCACAGTTCCCCAGACATTTAGGCAATGAGCAGTGAGATCCATGTGTTCACATCTCCTCATATAATCGCATCGTTCCAGTTCTCACAGATCACACTTTTCCTGAGATCCATTCCAACAAGGTGAGGATCCCAGAACTGCCTTCACTGGACATGATCCCATTCTTCCAGTCCAGATGGCTATGAGCACCATGTTCACTAGACTAGCAAGGGGAGATTTCCAGTAACAAACAGGGCTTCCCCTGAACACAACACAAAGCAGACATGAGGACCCAGGTTCTGTAGGCCAGTCCAATATGATGAGACCAGGACATATGATTGCAGGCCACCAGCACAGGCAGGGCCTTTCTCTGGTCTCACATCATGTGCTCATGCAGGCCAGTTTTAAACCTGGTTCCTCTCATGCTCTTGCATTCTCCCCTAAACAGGGGACCTTGATGAAGGCATTGGCCTTACACTTTTATTCATACAAAGCGTTCAGTTTGTAATCTAACTACTTCATAAAGAACTAAAGGCAGTGGGTTCCAACCCTTCGACTGCTGCGACCCTTTAGCAAAGTTTCTCATGTTCTGGTGACCACCAGTCATAAAATTATTTTCATTGAGACATCCTAACTACAATATTGTGGTTGTTATGAATCTGAACAGACATATGCTAACTGAAATTTTTCTGGTGCTATGTATTGTACTAGTCATATCTCTGCTGCAGATGGTCTTTGCGAGGTTTGCTTCCCACTGTTTGACATCAACTGCCAAAAGGGCTCTGTAAGATTTCACAGCACCGAGTCAGGTGAGTGTCCAGATCACATGATTTCTCAGTCTCTGTTACATAAAAACCATGTACATGTATTCTGCACACCAGCAGAGTCCTGAGAGGGACCAATATCTCCTCAACTCTTCCACTAGCCTAACTCCTAGGCCAAGCTGGAATCTTGTAGTCTAACTGCCAGCATTTCGAGAATTCCCGTTCCTGCTTTGGCTTTGTTACGGGGTGAGTATACCACACATGTTTATGGCTTCAAAAAGACTATACAAAATCCTGTCTGTAACGGCCATATGTGCAGTCAACCTACGATGTGGGAATTTTAAGGAAAGGCTGGTGTCACAGAGACTTCATCCCAGCTTAGCCTTGGAGTTTTCTGGACACATAATTTCCTAAACTGGCTCACGCTCTTAGGCCTAGCTGGCACAGTTCACCAGACATTTAGGCTATGAGCAGTGAGATCCATGTGTTCACATCTCCTCATATAATCCCATCGTTCCAGGTCTGAAAGATCATCTGACCCCGAGATTCATTCCAAGAAAATGAGGGTCCCAGAACTTTCTTCACAGGCCATGTTCCCATTCTCCCAGTCTAGATGGCTATGCACACCATGTGCACTAGACCAGCAAGGGGAGAGTACTAGTCACAAACATGGCTTCCCCTGAACACAACACAAAGCAGAGCTGAGGACCCAGGTTCTGTAGGCCAGTCCAATGTGATGAGACCAGGACACATGATTGCAGGCCACCAGCACAGGGCAGGGCCTTTCCTTGGTCTCACAACATGTGCATCAGTCAAGCCAGATTTGAACCTGGTTCCTCTCATGCTCATTCATTCTCCCCTTAGTAGGCTGTGTGGGGACCCACAAATCATCCCCAAACCCAAAACAGGCACAGACAAGTTTTAATCCATTTCCCTCTCTGTCACTAGGTGGCCGACTAGTGTTGCACTGGTTTTTGAACTTGACCACTTAGTTTGGGCATTTTGGTTCTCCTCCACAAATCTGAATCATTTTGAAATTCCTGGGATCTTATTGTTCCCAGTCAGACCATCTTTAGATGTTGTCTGAAGCCTTGCCCTCACCATTGCATCCACATCCTCTAGGGATGCCTATTTATGATCCAGAAGTCTGTGCAAAACCAACGCCTCCTGAGTTACCAGGATATTTAACCATCATTGTAGTCCCAACTCTCCCAGTCTCTTGATGAGGACATAGGCCTTATGCGCCACAGTCAACCCATAATATGGGGATATTAAGGAAAGGGTGGGTCACACAGACTCCATACCAGTTCAGCTTAGGAGTTTGCTAGATACCTAACTTCCAACATTGGCTCATGCCCTTAGCTTGGATGGCACAGTTCACCAGGCACACAGACTATGAGCAGTGAGATCCATGTGTCCACATCTCCTTATATAATCTTGTAGTTCCAGGTCTCATAGATCACCCTTATCCTGAAATCCACTTCATCAAATTTAGGATCCCAGAACTGCCTTCACAGGCCATGTTTCCATTCTCCCAGTCTAGATGGCTATGCAAAATTTGTGCACTATACCATCAAACAGAGAGTTCCAGTAACAAACATGGCTTCCCTTGAACAAACCCCAAAGCCGAGATGAGGACCTAGGTTCTGTAGGCCAGTCCAATATGATGAGACTAGGACATATGATTGCAGGCCACCATCATAGAGAAAGGGCTTTTCCTTGGTCTCACAACATATGCATCAGCCAAGCCAGATTTAAACCTGGTTTCTCTCATGCTCATGCATTCTCCCCTCAACAGGCTGTGTGGGGACCCACAACTCCTCCCCGATCCCCAAACAGGCACAGACACATTTTCACCCCCCACATACCCATCCGGCACTCGGTGGTCCACTGGTGTTGCACAGTTTAATTTTGAAACAGACCGCTGTATTTAGGCATTTATGGCCCCACTGTCACTAAATTTGACAATTTAGAATCTGCTGGTTTCCTTTGTTTCACAGTCAGACAATCCTCAGAGGTTGTCTGAAGATTTGCCCTCACCCATAACATCCACATCCTCTAGGGATGCCTGTCCATGGTCCAGAAGTCTGTGCAACACCAAAACCTCCTGAGTGACCAAGATATTCAACCACCACCATTGTCCCCACTCTCCCTGGCCAGAGACCTTGATGAAGGCATCAGGCTTACACTTTTATTCATGGAGAACATTCCAGCCTGTAATCCATGTACTTCATAAAGAACCAAAGCCAGTGGGTTTCAACCCTCCTTCTGTTGCGACCCTTTAGCAAAGTTTCTCATGTTCTGGTGACCACCACCCGTTAAATTATTTTCATTGGAATGGCCTTAGTGAAATTTTGCAGATGCTATGAATCATAACAGACATATCCTAACTGCAATTTTGTTGGTGTTATGAATTGTCACAGACATGTCGTTGCTGCAGATGGTCTTTGGGAGGGTCTCATGGTCATGCATTCTCCCCTCAGCAGGCTGTGTGGGTACCCTCAATTCCTCCCTCATCCCAAAACCCAGGCACATTTTCCTCCTCTATGTACCTGTCCTTCACTTGGTGGCCCAGCTTGTGTTGCACAGTTTTTGAACCTTACCAATGAGTTGGGGTATTTTGGTCCCCACCATTCCCAAATTTTAATCATTTAAAATCAGCTGGGATCCTTTGGTTCCCAGTCCTACGGGCCTCAGACATTGTTTGAAGCTTTGACCTTACCCATGAAATTCACATCATCTAGGGATACCTATCTATGACCCAGGAGCCTGTGCAACACCAAAGCTTCCTTTGTGAACTATATAACTATCCCCCCATTGACCACACTCTTGCAGGACAGAGACCTTGTGAAAATAGGCCTTACACTTTCCATTCAAGGAGAGTGACCCAGACCCTAACATACCAACTATTTGAAAACAATATGACAGTGGTTTTTAACCCTGCTCATGTTGTGACCATTAGGCAAAATTTCTAGAGTTCTAGTGAACATAGAATGTAACATTATTTCCATTGGTACATCCTAACTGCAGTTTTGCTGCTGGTATTAATCGTCATTTAAATTGCATTGCATCAGGTGGTCTTTGGAAGCATTGTTTCCCACAGGTTGAGAACACCTTCCCTAAGAAAATGTCTCCATAGGATTTCACAACACCAAACCACGTGAGAGTCCAGATCCCAAGATTTCTCACTGAGTCTCTTTGACACAGAGCTGATGTAGTCTGCACATCAACACAGTCAAGGGAAGGACCAATAACCCCGTTTCTCCAAGACTACCTTAAACTCCTAGGCCAAGCTGGAATATTGAAGTCTGCATGGCTTCAACTAGTAGGTTCTCACTCACAATCTGAACTTCTTAGAATGTGACCATAAGCAACACTTATTTGTCATAAAAAGGACTGTGCAAAATACTGTCTCGTTTACTCTCAAATGTGCCACAGTCACCCTACCCTATGGGGAATTCTAGAATGTGCTGGTGTCATACAAACTGCATCCCAGCTCTGCCATGGAGTCTGCTAGTATTGTATCTGCCCACTCTGGCTCACACTCTTAGGCATATTTGGGACAGTCTTCTATTTATCCAAGCCACTAACAGTGAGTTCCATATATCCACAGCTTCTCACAGTGCCATAGGCCCAGGTCTCACAGATTGCAATACCCTGTGGTCCATTCCAGCAAATTGAGGATCCCAGAATTTCCTTTACAGGCCATGATCCCATTCTCCCAGTCTGGATGGCCATGCACACCATGTTCACTAGACTAGCAAGGGGAGAGCACTAGTCACAAACATGGCTTCCCTTGAACACAACACAAAGCAGAGCTGAGGACCCAGGTTCTGTAGGCCAGTCCAATATGATGAGACCAGGACACATGACTGCAGACCACCAGCATAGGGCAGGGGCTTTCCTTGGTCACTCAACATGTGCATCAACCAAGCCAGATTTGAAACTGGTTCCTCTCATGCTCATGCATTTTCTCCTCAGCAAGCTGTGTGGGGACCCACAATTCCTCCCCCATCCCAAAACAGGCACAGACATATTTTCATCCTCCATTTCCCTGTCCATCACTAGGTGGCCCAATGGTATTGCACAGTTTTTTGAATTTGACCACTTAGTTGGGGCATTTTGGTTCTCATCCCAAAGTTTTAATCATATAGAATTACTTGGGATAATTTGGTTCCCACTCAGACCATCCTCAGAGATTGTCAGAAGCTTTGACCTCACGTATGGCATCCACATCCTCTAGTGATGCCCGTGTATGGCCCAGAAGAATGTGTAACACCATGCCTCTGAGTAACCAAATATTCAACCACCACCGTTGTCACCACTTTCCCAGGACAGAGACCATGATGAGGGCATTGGCCTTACACTTTCAATTCATAGAGAGCGTTCCAGCCTGTATACCACCTACTTCATGATGAACCAAAGACAGTGGCTTTCAACCCTCCTCATGCTGCAACCCTTTAGCAAAGTTTCTCGTGTTCTGGTGACCACCAGTCATAAAATTATTTTCATTGAGACATCCCATCTGTAATTTTACAGATGCTATGAATCCTAACAGAAAAATCATAATTTCAATTTTGCTCTTGCTATGAATTGTATCAGACATATCTTTGCTTCAGATTGTCATTGGGAGGGTTGATTCCCACTGTTTGACAACAACTGCCATAAAAGGGCTCTGTAGGATTTCACAGCACTGAGTCAGGTACGTGTCCAGATCCCATTATTTCTGTCTCTGTTACAGATATACCATGTATATGTATTCTGCACACTAGCAGAGTCCTGAGATTGTCCATTATCATCTCAGTCTGCCACTAGCCTAAACTACCAGGCCAAGCTCGAATCTTGTGAACTATATGCCCGCATTTCAAGGACTCTTGTCCCTGCTTAGGATTTGTTACAGGGTGGGTATACCACACATGTTGGTGGCTTCAAATGGACTATGTAAAATCCTGTCCTGTAATGGCCTTATGAGCCACAGTCAACCTACAATGTGGGGATTTCAAGGTAAGGCTGGTGTCACACAGACTTCATACCAGCTCAGCCTAGGAGTTTTCTAGATACCTAACTTCCAACACAGGCTCGTGCTCTTAGGCCTAGCTGACACAGTTTGCCAGGTATTCAAGCTATGAACAGTGAGATCCATGTGTCCACATCTCCTCATATAATCCCATTGTTGAAGGTCTCACAGATCACCCTTATCCTGAGATTCATTCCAGGAAGGTGAGGATCCCAGAACTCCCTTCACAGGCCATGTTCCCATTCTTCCAGTCTAGATGGCTATGCACACCATGTTCACTAGACCAGCAAGGAGAGAGCTCTAGTCACAAACATAGTTTCCCATGAACACAACACAATGAAGAGCTGAGGACCCAGGTTCTGTAGGCCAGTCCAGTATGATGAAACCAGGACATATGATTACAGGCCACCAGCTCAGGGCAGGATCTTTCCTTCGTCTCACAACACATGCATCAGCCAAGCCAGCTTTAAACCTGTTTCCTCTTATGCTCATGTATTCTCCCTTCTGCAGGCTGGGTGGGGACCCAAAATTTCTCCCTCATCCCAAAACCCAGACACATTTTAATCCTCCAGGTACCCGTACTTCACTAGATGTGCCAGGCGGTGTTGCACAGGTATATTTTTAAAGATTTACTTATCTCTTTATTATGTATTCAGATTTGGCATCAGAGCTCATTACATATGGTTTTGAGCCACCATGTGTTTGCTAGGAATTGAACTCAGGACCTCTGGAAGAACAAGCAGTGCTCTTAACCTCTGAGCCATCTTGCCAGCAATATTCTACAGTTTTTGAACCTTATCATTAAGTTGGGGTATTTTGGTCCCCACCTTTCACAAATTTGAATCATTAAAAATAAGCTGGGATCTTTTGGTTCCCAGTCAGACAGGCCTCAATCATTGTCTGAAACTTTGCTCTTACATATGTCATCCACATCCTCTCGGGATGCCTGTCTATGATCCAGATGCCTGTGCAATGCCAAGCTTCCCTTGGGACACAGATAACCATCCGCCACCATTGACCTCACTCTCCCAGGAGAGAGAGCTTACTGTGGGCATAGGTCATGCACTTTTCATTCAAGGAGAATGACCCAGACCGTAACATATCTACTATTTGAAAACAATACCAGAGTTGGTTTCTACCCTTGTCATGCTGCAAACACTTACAATAATTTCTCGTGGTCTGGTGGACACAAGCCATAAAATTGTTTTCATTGGCTCATCCTAACTGCAGCTTTGCTGGTGTTATGAATCGCAATATAAATTGTGTTGCATCAGATGGTGTTTGGGAGTTTGCCTCCCACAGGTTGAGAACACACCTTTAAGCAAATGTCTCCATAAGATTATAGCACGGAGCCAGGTGAAGGGCAAGATCCCATAATTTCTCATTCATTCTCTTTGACGCTGACCTGACATAGTCTGCATACCAATACAGTAAAGAAGGGGGCCAATAACAATGTGTCTGCCCAACTAACGTAAACTCATAGGTCAAGCTGGAACATTGAAGTCTACATGGTTGAATTTCGTGGATTCTTGCCCACGGTCTAGACATCTTAGAATGTGACCATAGCCTATATAAATGTGGCACAAAAAGAACTATGCAAAATCCTGTCTGGTTGACTGTCAAAGATATGTAAGTCACCATCCTTAAGTAGAGGGAATTCTAGCAAGTGCTGCTATCATACAGATTGTATTCCAGCTCAACCAGAGAGTCTTCTAGTAATAGATCCTACTACACTATCTCACACCTTCAGGTCTACCTGGAACTGTCCTCTAACATTCAAGCCATGAGCAGTGGGGGCCACATGTCCACAGCTTCTCATAGTGGTATTGGCACAGATCTCAGAGTACACCCTAGTCCTGTGATTCTTTGCAGCAAAGTGAGGGTCCCAGAACTGCCTTCACAGGCCATGTTCCCATTCTCTCAGTCTAGATGGTTATGCATACCGTGTGCACAAGAAAAGCAAGGGAGGAGCACTAGTCACAAATATGGCTTCCCATGAACACAACACAAAGTATAGATGAGGACCAAGGTTCTGTAGGCCAGTCCAGTATGATGAGCCCAGGACACACGATTGCAGGCCACCCGCCCAGGGCAGGGCCTTTCCTTGGTCTCTCAACATGTTCATTATCCAAGCCAGATTTGAACCTGGTTCCTCTCGTGCTCATGCATTATCTCCTCAGCAGGCTGTGCTGTGTCCCACAACTCATCTCTCATTTCAAAATAGGCACAGACACATTTTCATCCTCCATTTCCCTGTCCATTACGAGGTGGCCCAATGGTTTTGCACAATTTTTTGAATTTGACTACTTGATTGAAGCATTTTTGTTCTCACCCCAAATTTTAATTAGATAGAATTACTTGGGATAATTTGGTTCCTACTCAGATCATCCTCAGAGATTGTCAGAAGTTTTGACCTCACGTATGGCATCCACATCCTCTAGTGATGCCCGTGTATGGCCCAGAAGAATGTGTAACACCATGCCTCAGAGTAACCAAATATTCAACCACCACCGTTGTCACCACTTTCCCAGGACAGAGACCATGATGAGGGCATTGGCTATACACTTTCAATTCACACAGAGCGTCACAGCCTGTATACCACGAACTTCATGATGAACCAAAGACAGTGGCTTTCAACCCTCCTCATGCTGCAACCCTTTAGCAAAGTTTCTCGTGTTCTGGTGACCACCAGTCATAAAATTATTTTCATTGAGACATCCTAACTACAATTTCGCAGTTGTTATGAATTTTAACAGACAAATTATAACTGAAATTGTTTTAGTGCTATGAATAGTCACAGACATATCTTTGCAGCAGATGATCTTTGTGAGGGTTGCTTCCCACTGTTTGACAATAACTGCCATATAAGGGCTCTGTAGGTTACAGAGCACCGAGCTTGGTGAGCGTCCAGATCCCATGATTTCTCAGTCTCTGTTACACATACTCCATGTAGATTTTTCTACATTCCATCAGAGTACTGAGAGGGACCAATATCTCCTCGAGTCCCCCACTAGCCTAAACTCCTAGGCCAAGCTGGAATCTTGTAGTCTATATAGCAACATTTCAAGGATTCTCGTCCCTGCTTTGGTTTTGTTACATGGTGAGTATACCACACATGTTGGTGGCTTCAAATGGACTATGTAAAATCCTGTCCTGTAATGGCTTTATGAGCCACAGTCAACCTACAATGTGGGGATTTCATGGTAAGGCTGGTGTCACACAGACTTCATACCAGCTCAGCCTAGGAGTTTGCTAGATACACAACTTCCTACACTGGCTGACGCTCTCAGGCCTGGTTGGCACAGTTCACCAGGCACTCAGGCCACGAGCAGTGAGATCCAGTTGTCCACATCTCCTCATATAATCCCCTAGTCCCAGGTCTCACAGATTACCCTTATCCTGAGATCCACTTCATCAAATTGATGATCCCAGAACTGTCTAAACAGGCCATGTTCCCATTCTCCCAGTCTAGATGGCCATGCACACCATGTGCACTAGACCAGCAAGGGGAGAACACTAGTCACAAATATGGCTTTCCCTGAACACAACACAAAGCAGGGCTGAGGACCCAGGTTCTGTAGGCCAGTCCAGTATGATGAGACCAGGACATATGATTGCAGGCCACCAGCACAGGGCAGGATCTTTCCTTGGTCTCACAACATGTGCATCAGCCAAGCCAGCTTTAAACCTGGTTCCTCTCATGCTCTAGTATTCTCCCCTCAGCAGGCTGTGTGGCCACCCAATTCCGCCCTCTTCACAAAACCCAGACACATTTTCATCCTCCACATACCCACCCTTCACTATGGGGTCCAGGTGGTGTTGTACAGATTTTGAACTTTAACGTTGAGTTGGGGTATTTTGGGCCCCACCATTCACAAATTTGAATGAGTTAGAATCAGCCGGGACCCTTCAGTTCTCAGTCAGTCCGGCCTCAGACATTGTCTGAAGCTTTGACCTTATCAATGGAATCCCCATCCTCTAAAGTTGCCTGTCCATGGTCCAGAAGTCTGTCCAACACCAAATCGTCCTTTGTGACCCAGATAACCATCCACCACCATTGATTTCACTCTCTCAGGACAGAGACCTTGCTGTGGGCATAGGCCTTACACTTTCCATTCAAGGAGAGTGACCCAGACTCTATTGTATCTACGATTTGAAAACCATAGGACAGTAGGTTTCAACCCTCCTCATGCTGCGACCATTTAGCAAAATTTCTCGTGTTCTGGTGAACACTGATGGTAAAATTCCATTCATTGGGAGATCCTAACTGCAGTTTTCCTGGTGATATGATTCGCCATATAAATTTCATTACTTCAGGTGGTCTTTAGGAGGGTTGCTTCCCACTGCCTGAGAACACCTTCCCTAAGAAAATGTCTCTATAGGATTTTACAGCACCAAGCCAGGTGAGAGTCCAGATCCCATGATTCCTGCGTCATTCTTTTTGACACCGAGCTGATGTAATCTGTACACCAACACAGTAAAGAGAGGGACCAACAACCCGGCAGTTATGCCACTACCTTAAACTCCCAGGCCAAGCTGGAATATTGAAGTCTTCATGGCTGCATCTGTGGATTTTTGCCCTCAGTCTGGACTTCTTAGAATGTGACCATACTCCACATGTATGAGGCAGCAAAAGGACTGTGCAAAATTCTGCCTGGGTGATTGTCCAATATAATGGAGTCAACATCCTTAAGTAGAGGGATTTCTAGCAAGTGCTGCTGTCATACAGATTGCATTCCAGTTTAACCATAGAGTCTTCAAGTAATCGATCCTCCTACACTGGCTTACACCTTTAGGTCTACCTGAGACTGTCCTCTACATTGAAGAAATGAGCAGTGAGGGCCACATGTCCACAGCTTCTCATAGTGGTATTGGTCCATTTCTCACAGTACACCCTAGTCCCATGATCCTTTGCAGCAAAGTGAAGATCCCAGAACTGCCTTCACAGGCCATGTTCCCATTCTCTCAATCTAAATAACTATGCATAGCGTGTGTACTAGAAGAACTAGAGGAGAGCGCTAGTCACAAACATGGCTTCCTCTGAACACAACACAAAGCAGAGATGAGGACCCAGGTTCTGTAGGCCAGTCCAGAATGATGAGCCCAGGACACACGATTGCAGGCCACCCGCTCAGGGCAGGGGCTTTCCTTGGTCTCAAAACATGTTCATTATCCAAGCCAGATTTGAACCTGGTTCCTCTCATGCTCATGCATTCTCTCCTCAGCAGGCTGTGCTGTGTCCCACAACTCATCCCTCATCCCAAAATAGGCACAGACACATTTTCATCCTCCATTTCCCTCTCAATCACTATGTAGTCCAATGGTTTTGCACAATTTTTTGAACCTGACCACTTGGTTGGGCATTTTTGTTCTCACCCCCAAGTTTTAATCATATAGAAATACCTGGGATCATTTGGTTCCCAGTCAGAACATCCTCAAGGAGTGTCAGACGCTTTGCCCTCATGCATGGAATCCACATTCTCTAGTGATGCCCGTGTATGGCCCAGAAGAATGTGTAACAAACACCATGCCTCTTGAGTGACCAAGATATTCAACCACCACCGTTGTCACCACTTTCCCAGGACAGAGACCATCATGAGGGCATTGGCCATACACTTTCTATTCACACAGAGCGTTCCAGCCTGTATACCACCTACTACATGATGAACCAAAGACAGTGGCTTTCAACCCTCCTCATGCTGCAACCCTTTAGCAAAGTTTCTCGTGTTCTGGTGACCACCAGTCATAAAATTATTTTCATTGAGACATCCTAACTACAATTTCGCAGTTGTTATGAATTTTAACAGACAAATTATAACTGAAATTGTTTTAGTGCTATGAATAGTCACAGACATATCTTTGCAGCAGATGATCTTTGTGAGGGTTGCTTCCCACTGTTTGACAATAACTGCCATATAAGGGCTCTGTAGGTTACAGAGCACCGAGCTTGGTGAGCGTCCAGATCCCATGATTTCTCAGTCTCTGTTACACATACTCCATGTAGATGTTTTCTACATTCCATCAGAGTACTGAGAGGGACCAATATCTCCTCGAGTCCCCCACTAGCCTAAACTCCTAGGCCAAGCTGGAATCTTGTAGTCTATATAGCAACATTTCAAGGATTCTCGTCCCTACTTTGGTTTTGTTACATGGTGAGTATACCACACATGTTGGTGGCTTCAAAAGGACGATGTAAAATTCTGTCCTGTAATGGCATTATGAGCCACAGTTACCCTTCAATGTGGGGATTTCAAGGAACGGTTGGTGTCACACAGTATTCATACCAGCTCAGCCTAGGAGTTTGCTAGATACCCAACTTCCTACACTGGCTGACGCTCTCAGGCCTGGTTGGCACAGTTCACCAGGCACTCAGGCCACGAGCAGTGAGATCCAGTTGTCCACATCTCCTCATATAATCCCCTAGTCCCAGGTCTCACAGATTACCCTTATCCTGAGATCCACTTCATCAAATTGATGATCCCAGAACTGTCTAAACAGGCCATGTTCCCATTCTCCCAGTCTAGATGGCTATGCACACCATGTGCACTAGACCAGCAAGGGGAGAACACTAGTCACAAATATGGCTTTCCCTGAACACAACACAAAGCAGGGCTGAGGACCCAGGTTCTGTAGGCCAGTCCAGTATGATGAGACCAGGACACATGATTGCGGGCCACCAGCACAGGGCAGGATCTTTCCTTGGTCTCACAACATGTGCATCAGCCAAGCCAGCTTTAAACCTGGTTCCTCTCATGCTCTAGTATTCTCCCCTCAGCAGGCTGTGTGGCTACCCACAATTCCGCCCTCTTCACAAAACCCAGACACATTTTCATCCTCCACATACCCACCCTTCACTATGGGGTCCAGGTGGTGTTGTACAGATTTTGAACTTTAACGTTGAGTTGGGGTATTTTGGGCCCCACCATTCACAAATTTGAATGAGTTAGAATCAGCCGGGACCCTTCAGTTCTCAGTCAGTCCAGCCTCAGACATTGTCTGAAGCTTTGACCTTATCAATGGAATCTCTATCCTCTAAAGTTGCCCGTCCATGGTCCAGAAGTCTGTCCAACACCAAATCGTTCTTTGTGACCCAGATAACCATCCACCACCATTGATTTCACTCTCTCAGGACAGAGACCTTGCTGTGGGCATAGGCCTTACACTTTCCATTCAAGGAGAGTGACCCAGACTCTATTGTATCTACGATTTGAAAACCATAGGACAGTAGGTTTCAACCCTCCTCATGCTGCGACCATTTAGCAAAATTTCTCGTGTTCTGGTGAACACTGATGGTAAAATTCCATTCATTGGGAGATCCTAACTGCAGTTTTCCTGGTGATATGATTCGCCATATAAATTTCATTACTTCAGGTGGTCTTTAGGAGGGTTGCTTCCCACTGCCTGAGAACACCTTCCCTAAGAAAATGTCTCTATAGGATTTTACAGCACCAAGCCAGGTGAGAGTCCAGATCCCATGATTCCTGCGTCATTCTTTTTGACACCGAGCTGATGTAATCTGTACACCAACATAGTAAAGAGAGGGACCAACAACCCGGCAGTTATGCCACTACCTTAAACTCCCAGGCCAAGCTGGAATATTGAAGTCTTCATGGCTGCATCTGTGGATTTTTGCCCTCAGCCTGGACTTCTTAGAATGTGACCCTACCCCACATGTATGAGGCAGCAAAAGGACTGTGCAAAATTCTGCCTGGGTGATTGTCCAATATAATGGAGTCAACATCCTTAAGTAGAGGGATTTCTAGCAAGTGCTGCTGTCATACAGATTGCATTCCAGTTTAACCATAGAGTCTTCAAGTAATGGATCCTCCTATACTGGCTTACACCTTTAGGTCTACCTGAGACTGTCCTCTACATTGAAGAAATGAGCAGTGAGGGCCACATGTCCACAGCTTCTCATAGTGGTATTGGTCCATTTCTCACAGTACACCCTAGTCCCATGATCCTTTGCAGCAAAGTGAAGATCCCAGAAATGCCTTCACAGGCCATGTTCCCATTCTCCCAGTCTAGATGTCTATGCACACCATGTGCACTAGACCAGCAAGGGGAGAGCACTAGTCACAAACATGGCTTCCTCTGAACACAACACAAAGTAGAGATGAGGACCCAGGTTCTGTAGGCCAGCCCAGTATAATGAGCCCAGTACACATGATTGCAGGCCACCAGCCCAGGGCAGAGCCTTTCCTTGGTCTCACAACATGTGCATTATCCAAGCCAGATTTCAACCTGGTTCCTCTCATGCTCATGCGTTCTCTCCTCAGCAGGCTGTGCTGTGTCCCACAACTCATCCCTCATTTCAAAACAGGCACAGACACATTTTCATCCTCCATTTCCCTGTCTGTCACTAGGTGGCCCAGCTAGAGTTGCACAGTTTTTTGAACCTGACCACTTTGTTGGGGCATTTTTGTTCTCACCCCCAATTTTAATCATATAGTATTACCTGGGATACTTTTGTTCCCAATCAGACCATCCTCAGAGATTGTCAGAAGCTTTGCCCTTACCCATGGCAGCCACATATTCTAGGGATGCCCGTGTGTGGTCCAGAAATCTGTGCAACACCAATGCTTATTTAGTGACCAAGATATTCAACCACCACCGTTCTCACCACTTTGCCAGTACAAAGACCTTGATGAGGGCATAGGCCTTACACTTTCCATTCATGCAGAGTGTTTCAGCCTGCATACCACCTACTTCCTGATGAACCAAAGACAGTGGCTTTCAACCTTCCTCATGCTGCGACCCTTTAGCAAAGTTTCTCGTGTTCTGGTTACCACAGCCATTAAATTATTTTTATTTGGAAGTCTTTACTGCAATTTTGCTCATGCTATGAATCGTCACAGACATCCTAATTTTAATTTGTCTGGTGCTTTCAATTGTCACAGGCATATCTTTGCCTCAATTGGTCTTTGGGAGGGTTGCTTGCCACTGCCTGACAACAACTGCCATAAAAGGGCTCTGTATGATTTCACAGCACTGAGCCAGGTGAGTGTCCAGATCCCACGATTTCTCAGTCATTGTTACACATACACCATGTACATGTATTCTCAAAACCAACAAAGTCCTGATAAAGACCAATATCTCCTCGACTCCCCCACTAGACTAAACTCCTAGGCCAAGTTGGAATCTTGTCACCTAACTGCCAGCCTTTTGAGCATTCTCATCCCTGCTTTGATTTTGTTATATGGTAAGTATACCACACATGTTTCTGGCTTCAGAAGGACTATGCAAAATCCTGTCCTCTAACTTCCTTTTGTGCCACAGTCAACCTACAATGTGGGGATTTCAAGGAAAGGCTGCTGTCACACAGACTTCATACCAGCTTAACCTAGGAGTTTTCTAGATACCTAACTTCCAACACTGGCTCATGCTCTTAGGCCTTGCTGACACAGTTTGCTAGTTATTCAAGTTATGAGCAGTGAGATCTATGTGTCCGCAGCTCTTCATATAATCCCCTAGTCCCAGTTCTCACAGATCACTCTTATCCTGTATTCGACTTTCAAAGTTAGCATCGAGTACTGCCTTCACAGGCCGTGTCCCCATTCTCCCAGTCTAGATGGCTATGCACACCATGTGCACTAGACCAGCAAGGGGAGAACTCTATTCACAAACATGGCTTCCTCTGAACACAACACAAAGCAGAGCTGAGGAACCAGGTTCTGTAGGCCAGTCCAGTATGATGAGACCAGGACACATGATTGCAGGCCACCAGCACAGGGCAGGGCCTTTCCTTGGTCTCACAACATGTGCATCAGTCAAGCCAGATTTGAACCTGGTTCCTCTCATGCTCATGCATTCTCTTTCAGCAGACTGCGTTGTGTCCCACAATTCTTCCCCCATCCCAAAACAGGTACAGACACATTTTCATCCTCTATTTTCCTGTCCATCACTAGGTGGCCCAGCTGGTGTTGCATATTGTTCTGAACCTGACCACTTAACTGTGGCATTTTGGTTCTCATCCCCAAATTTTAATCATTTAGAATTAACTGGGATCCTATCATGCCCAGTAAGATCAGCCTCAGAAATTGTCTGAAGCTTTGCCTTCAGCCACATCACCCACATCCTCTAGGGATGCTCGTCTATGGGCCTGTGCAACATCATTGCCTCCCAAATGACCAAGATATTGAAGCACCCCTGTTTTCCCAACTCTCCCAGGACAAAGTCCTTTCTGTGGTCATAGATCTTACACTTTATCTTCATGGAGAGTGGCCAAGATCCTAGCCTATCTGCTATTTGAAAACAATACGACAGTGGGTTTCAACCCTCCTCATGCTGTGATCATTTAGCAAAATTTCTCATGTTCTAGTGAACACTGACCGTAAAAGTGTTTTCATTGGAGCATCCTAACTACAGTTTTGTTGTTGTTATGAATCATAATATAAATTGCATTGCTTCAGATGGTCTTTGGGAGGGTCACTTCCCACTGCTTGAGAACACCTTCCCTAAGAAAATGTCTCTATTGAATTTCACAGCACCAAGTCAGGTGAGAGTCCAGATCCCATGATTTCTTAGACATTCTCTTTGATACCATGTTTATGTAATCTGCACACCAACACAGTCTGCAGAGGGACTAATAATCCGGCAATTATCCCACTACCTTAAACTCTTAGGCCAAGCTGGAATATTGAAGATGCATGGCTACATCTCATGGATTCTTGTCAATGGTCTGGATTTCTTAGAATGTGACCATAACACGCATGTATGTGGCACTAAGGGACTGTGCAAAATCCTGTATGAGTCACCATCAGAAATGCCACAGTCACACTATTTACTGTAGAGGGATTTCTAGGAAGTGCTGCTGTCATATAGAATACATGTATTGTATAGAATACATTTCAGTTCAACCATAGAGTCTTCTAGTAATGGATCCTCCCACACTGGCTCACACCCTTAGTTCTCACTGGGGCTGTCCTCTAGACATTCAAGCCATGAGCAGTCAGTGCCACATGTCCACATCTTCTCACAGTGTCATAGGCCCAGGTCTCAGTGATTGCCCATATCTTGTGGTCCATTCCAGCAAAGTGAGGATCCCAGAACTGCCTTCACAGGCCAGGTTTCCATTCTCCCAGTCTAGATGGCTATGCACACCATGGGCACTAGACCAGCAAGGGGAGAGCTCTAGTCACAAACATGGCTTCCCCTGAACAGAACACAAAGCAGAGCTGAAGAACCAGGTTCTGTAGGCCAGTCCAGTATGATGACGCAAGTGCATATGATTGCAGGCCACCAGCACAGGGCAGGGCCTTTCCTTGGTGTCACAACATGTGCTCAGCCAAGCC
Organism: Microtus pennsylvanicus; assembly: GCF_037038515.1. Taxonomy (NCBI): domain Eukaryota; kingdom Metazoa; phylum Chordata; class Mammalia; order Rodentia; family Cricetidae; genus Microtus; species Microtus pennsylvanicus. Next base: position 81,915,362 of record NC_134601.1, on the reverse strand, counting down.
AGCTTTGAACCTGGTTCCTCTCATGCTCATGCATTTCCCCTCAGCAGCCTTTGTTGGGTCCCACAACTCCCCTTCCATCCCAAAATAGGCACAGACACATTTTCATCCTCCATTTCCCTGTCTATCTCTAGGTGGCCCAATGGTGTTGCACAATTTTTTGAACCTTACCACTTAGTTGGGGCATTTATGGCACCACTGTCACCAAAATTGACTATTTAGAATCAGCTGGGATGTTTGGTTCACTGTCAGACCATCTTGAGCGATTATTTGAAGCTTTGCCCTCACCTCTGGCATTCACCTCCTCTAGGGATCCCTGTCTATGGTCCAGAAGTCTGTGCAACACCAAAGCCCCCTGAGTCACCAAGATATTCAACCATCACCATTGTCTCCACTCTCCAGGACAGAAACCTTGTTGTGTACCTAGGCCTAATAGTATCCAATCCTGGGGAGCACAAGCTCTAACACGCCTATTTTAAAACACGTGCAAGTGGATTTAATCTTCATAATTCTTTGACCCTTTAATAGAGTTCCTCATGTTGTTTTTATCAGTAACCATGCAATTATTTTTGTTGAGACTTCCTCAATGTTATTTTGCTACTCATGAATTTTAATGTAAATATCTGATGATCTTTGAGTATTACTATCCCCATGTTGAGAACCTCTGCAGTCATAAGAGGTCTCTGTTGCTTTCTTTGCACAGCCCCAAACCAGGTGAGTCTTTCTGATCATATCATTTCTCAGCCTCTCATACACAAAGGCCTAACTGATGTAATCTATACTCCAACCCAGCTATGAATGTCACCAATAACCCAGAATCTCTAATCCCTGCACTCCTAGGCCTAGCCTGAACCTAGTCATTTGCATGCCACCTCTTCATAGATTTCTGTCATAAGTGTCTCGCCTTCTTACAATGTGCCCATCCTTCACATCTATTTGGTATCCAATTACAAAATCCCATCTGCTGACTACGTCACATGACAGTCACTATGCTTCATTGGGACTCACAGAAAGTGCTGGGGTCAAGCAGTCCACATACCAGCTTAGCCATGGAGTATTCTTAGACTTTATCCAGCCACACTGCCACATGCTCTTTGACCTAGCTCAAGTCATCCTCCATATAAAACAAGCCAAGATAGCTGAGTGCCTTGGCCCTAAGCTCCTCACACTATCCAATCTCCCAGGAATCCCTGGTCTCCCACGGATATATGTAGTTCTCACCCTTCATTAAAGAAGCTTTTTTTTTAAAAGAAGAGGAAACTAAAGAGATCCACAACAGGTCTAAATATGGAGAAAAGTAACCAACTGATACATCTATAATTAATCAGGGAAGATTGCAGAAGAGGAACTGGAAAGAATATAAGAGCCAGAATACTAGGATGCCTGTTGCTAGAGGGTATCTTCTACATATGACAGGGATAACATACCCATGAAATCTCAACAATACGGTTGCCTGCACAAGAACTCCATAATGACCATATAAGTTGGCATGCCAACCTGGATGGGGGAAATTTCACAAGGTCCCATCTTTAGATAAAGAACTACAGGCAATTAATGGCTTCTGAGACAGGGAAAACAAGAAAGAATATCGATGTCTATTACTTGACATAAAATGATTATGGAATATATCAACAAAGTTTAGATTAAAAGAAACAGAGACCATGCAAAATGAAGGAAAGTTATTAGACTTTTTAAGTATTATACTTTTAAAATTCTAGGATGAAAGGACACAACTATTGAACTGAAAATATGCAATATCCTTCAAAATGGGGAAGTTGAGCTTGGTGGTGTACATCTTTACTCCCAGTGCCTGAGAGGCAGAGGCAGGTGGATCTCTCTAAGTTCAAAGTCAACCTGACCTACATAGTGAGTTCTAGGCCATGTGATCTACACTATAATACCCTGTCCCAAAATAAAAATAAATAAATATAAATGAAGAAGAATGAGTCAAAGGCAAGTGAGAGATTAGTGGTCCCAATACTCTCTCCAAAGGCCAAACAACATAGGTCCATGGGTCAAACTTGTCTCAGTCTCTGAGGATTGAGCCTCCACTTCATTTTCAGAGGCCAGGCTTCTCTCTCCCAGTAGGTCTACAGGCACACTATTAAACCCAAGAAAATAACTTCTCAAACTCTAGGACAGAATGAAGTCAGACTTACTTGGTGTATTGGATTTGCTTGGGCTGTCACCCTTTTATGTTTCTATGGTCTACTACTTTCCTCTCTACTCTGTCCTAAAAAACTTTGAAATGTATAGATTCATGGATTTACAACTTAGGAGGCATTTGTGCTGGGGATCAAATCCAGGCAAGTGTTTGCATACACTAAACAAGTTCTCTACCACTGAATGGTAGTCCAACTTCTAAAGAAAATGTTTCTTGAGACAGAACCTTTTTTTGAATTACTTTCTGATTGACTATAGATGTGATGAGACTAACTGCTTGCATTCCTGCCTTGACTTCCTGGAAATAATGGACCGGGAACTGTAAGCCAGGTAAAGCTTCTCTCCCTAGAGTTGCTTTTGGACAGGTTGTTTTATCACAGAAGCAAAAATGAAACTAGAACACCAGACCTGTCTGAATGTGGCCCCTTTAATTTAATTCACTTATTCTGATTCTAATGGCTAATAATAGCTATAGGTCAGGATAAAAGGGTCTAAGCTACCTGTCATGACCTTACAGATGCTTTACAATCTTGAAGTGGTCTGAGAACTCCTCTAAAAAAATGGGATACCTGGACTACCAACACGGACAGGGTATCACTGTTGGAAAAAGAAGTATCAAAACTACTACTAGCCTGATCTTACTAAATAAATTAATGAAGACCAAAGAGATGTGGTGACTGACTGACCTATATCTAAGTGGGGCATAGAGAAACTGAAATTGAAACCAATTATTTTCTTTTAATTGAGCTTTCTTTCTCTCCACTACATGGAATGTGTCACACCATCCTCCCTCACTATTATGAGAGTATACTTAGCCTCAATATATTGTTAAAGCTCTCATAACTGATAGAATCTGTTATATATGAAGTTCTGTGATATATTCATTCTTCATTTCAAGAAACACACAATGAAAATGTGCTCTGTTGTACACCCTAAACTAGATGTGGAATTGTGTTAGGTATTCAAGAGAATCACTAATGAGAAATTCTCTCCTTTTTTTCATTTCCTTCTTTCGTGTGTGTGTGTGCGTGTGTGTTGTGTTAGGGGCGGTGGTACTGAGGGCCTTCTGAACACCAGGCAAGTGTTCCTCACCCCTGAATGATTCTTCTTCAATACATATCTAGAAGTAAAACCTAGATTTTTTTCTAATTAAAAATCATTTTATTTTGCTTGTTTGTTTGTGGGAGGAGCCACATGTGGAGGTCAGAGGATATTATGTGGCATTTGGTTCTTTCCTTCTACCATATGGGTCCTAAGGACTGAACTCAGGTCAGCAGGCTTAGTATCAAGCACTGTTACCCACCTGAGCCATCTTGTCAGTCCCAACCTGAATTTTTCTAAAAGACCCAGAATTCTTCATTTGAAAAGGGTTGTAGGAAACCACATTATCCATTTCCTTTCCCTCAAGAGTTGTGCCCAGTTTGAGTCAGTAAAACCAGACCTAAAAGAACAGAGCACGGAAGGACTTATTCGATGTATATGTCTATCTATGAAGGGGGGGACAAGACACATTTTTAATTAACTCAGTAACTCCAAAAGGTAGATCTTATTATCTCTACAATCAAGGAAATCAATCTGTAAAAAATTAAATATGTTACCCATGATCATAATAAGTTTCTGAGCTGAGCTAATGTTTGAACTCATACACTCTGGTGTCAAAATTTCCAGTATTTTAAAATTAAATTTTCACTTAGCATATACAGTAATGGCATCATTATGGCATTTTTTTTATAAGCATTATGCTTTGTTCTTATTTGTTCCCATCCCTACCTTCCCTACCCCTTGTTCCCTGCCCACTCTGGCCGGTTCTCTTCCTTTCCCCTCATGGTTCGCCTATTCTGATTTTTTTAATCACATGTATTCCATTATGCTCTCTTCCAACCCCCTTAAGATCGCTTCATTTTGTGGCTTCTACATTCTTTTATAACTATTAGGCATATTCCCAAAATGTCTATATATAAAGTGGACAACAAAGGGAATTTAAGAGGAAGGAAAGAAAGTAGAACACCAGCTAATTTCCCTCTAAGCTCATAGACCTTATCACATCCTGTGACGCAGGGAAAGCCTGAGTTTTCACAAGGAAGAGATTAAACTTGTACTCTTATTAGAGTCTTTTCAAGGGTAGCAGAATTCAAAGTGTTTAGTTTTTTAAGTATTTTTTTTTTGGTCTTTTTAATTTCATCTCAGCTAGACAGAAAATGGAAAAATTGTAGGGCTTTATGTTCCAAAACTGTTACTCATACTAGCTCCACCCCCACTGCCACTGCCACCCCCATAATACAACAGTCCAAGAAATAATGCAATGTACCTTTTGGGAAAAGTGACTTTATAGTTGTTTTGGATCCTAAGAAATATCCTTTTCTTGTCTGATGATTTCTCACCTTAACTTCCAAGCAAAGTGTTTCCTAATGCAATACTTCTGCTAGGGAAAACTACTTCCCAGTCCTGCCCAGTCTCCAGTGGATAGTAATACTGGAAACCTCCATGGCTCTTCCAGCAAATGGGACAGAGGCGGGCTACCTGGTCAATGGCTTCTGCGATAAGGTTTCTGGGAAAGATGTTATTCTGCAGGAACACAGCTTTCAGACCTGCCTCCTGTCACGGTGGTAAGGGTAAATGTTGGAGGAATAGATGGAAGAGGGTGGACAGAATGAAGACAAGGTATATGAATGTTCCAAGTAGAGGGAGAAGAACATCCTGGGTAACTCTTTTGTCTTGCTCCCAAGTAATAATATCTTAAAATAATTGCAGAGACTCTGATTCGTTGGATATATTGTATGAGATGTCACTACAGAACTTAGCCATCTATCTCAAAAGCTTCAGGTATTTATCTTGCCTTGCCTTTCTTGCTAGGCAGAGAACACTAGAAGAGAATAGGTCTGCCATATTACGGTGCTAGCCTTTTGGTAAAACTTTACATAAGGTTTTGTTAACTGTGAGTCATTCCTCCATTGCCAAAAAGTTCTTTACCTGGCTAAATCTATAGTCTTCTTGGATGCCAACAAAGACCAGGTCCCTTCAGCTGGTCTTCCTGGTTGGACTTTGACTAGGAGTTCAGTAATGTTCAATCATGCTACAGTAATTTCTTGTGACTCAGCCTCCTGAGGAGCCATCAGATGGGATGAGCCTCTGGTAAAAGCCTGAGAGTGAGTAATTCCAACATGCTTATCCTTACTAACTAACCCTGTAAGTAATCTATCCACACCCTGAAGCAAACGTTTCCATTTGTCTGGCATGATCTGGCAAAGCTACATTTTCATTTTTAAGGAGAAAAGGAGTATCAGTAAGCGGCTTCATGGTTTTGAACAAGTTCAGGAGGGAAGAAACCTAAGCCTCATAGCAGAGACGTATAGAGAAACTAGAGGCAGAAGATTTCAGCCGCTGTCATGGCAAACACAGAATGCATTTGAAGGAATAAGGTGGGGGAAGTCCGAAAAAAATGACAAGGACTAAAAAAAGGTTTCATCAGTTGTTTGCTTGTCAGACAGCCCAAGAAATGACTTTGAATTTGGGGAGCTAAATTTCTGCCTCTAATATTTCTACACAATTCCAAAATGCTTGTTCTATATATCAAACCTCACATGTAGTTTAAAGAGTAGAAAGATAGGACTAGAAAACTTCTTTTTGCAACATCAAAAAAATGTGAAGACTAAGGCCCAGGTCTTCCATTATGAGTTCAAGATGAAACATGAAGCATTCAAGATGCAAATGTAAAGTTCGGTTGCATGAACAAAAGCATAATGTTCATCAGTGAGCCAGTATTTATATTCTAGTCTAAGCTGTTAAGGCCACAAGTATGCTGGGTATGGGAGCATCTCCTATAATCCCAGCATTGGCAGAATCTGAGGGGCGAAGCCAGAAAGATCAGGAGTACACAGTCAGCCTTGGGTACACAGGGAGTTTGAGGCCCGCCTAATACATATAAGATCTATCTCATAAGAATATAAGAGAGAAGGAGGGAGGGAGGGGAGAGAGAAAGACAAGGAAAGATGATACTTGATATCAACTGTTTACTGCTAGATATCATACTTCACAAACAACAAAACCAATTCAAAGTGGAATCCCCGACTTTAAAAGCCAAGATAACAGGAACACAGAGTTACAGACAAGCCCACCTGGGAGAACTAAGAAACATACTGCTGCCTGAATACAGCTGATCTTGTCTGATCGTGGAAGCTAAGTTAGGTGGGCCTGTTCAGCACTTGGATGAGAGAAACTGTTGTGGCCAGAACCAACCATGACAATTGAGTTTTACCCAGTAACTTATGGCCTGTCCTTTAATTTAGTCTCAGCTAGACATAAAATGGAAGAGAATACAAATGAAGATGAGGCAGAAACAGATGGGTACTTCAGAGGAAAAGCATTATCAAGCCAACATTCACTGTCCCTTTAAGGTTTTCCAGGGCAAGAAGAAGCAGCACTCTTCCCTCTGTCTTCAGTGGACTCACAACATGAAGAAACCACACTAATCTATAAAAAATTGCATCCTCAAAAGTCCTTGACTCTACTAACCCTTCTAGTCAGTCTCTTTCTTGATGTTCCACAGAATTGAGCATGGAAGAGTCTACACAAAGATACTCCAAGCGAGTCAAGAAGTTTGATGTGGGTATGCTTGTTTTCCCAAGAAAAGATTAGTTTGCTAATCTCTATTAATGAGTCAGGCAGACCTTACTAGGAAGTCCTAAATGAAGTTACACTCTTCTCCAAGCTGTATTCTCAGTTTGCAACACCTATCCCAATTAAGTTCTATTTCTTCGCCATTGTTATAAATTCCCTAAATTTATTTCTCATTCTGTTATGCAAAACCTCTCAGAATTTTGTTTAAATATCTGTCTAATCATACTTTTAAGACCTTCAGTGAAAAACTTCTTTTATATTTGTCTTTCTGGCCACAAGGGCCTCTCTTTTGAATCTTCTCTTACTTGCTGGATTGTATTATACAATCCTTCTACAATGTCTCTCACTACTGCTACTTTCGTTGTCCCTCTTCTTACATTATTTTTATTTTTCAGGACCAATACGCTATTCCCAAAGCACAGTAACATAGCTCTTCATCTATGCCTGCCTATACTAGATACCCCAAAGATAGCTGTACCCTTTACTTGTTACTTGGTAGATGTTACCTTCTGTCTTTCTTTGTCTTCCTATCATCACAATCAATGCTGACTGTTTCAATAGGTCAGAGACATAGTAGGGAATAAGCCTGTGTTTTCTAGAGAACTGCTCATTTCAAATACCCACCTAAATTTTCAGATGGCATGTTCTAATTTTTGTTTGGAAAATATGGTCACCATAAGTGTAAGGTATCCATGAAAAATACATAGTACATAGGTCCATGTAATTCAGTTTGAGAGACAAAATGTCCTTAAAGTTCTAGAGGCATTCAAAGACAATACACCAGAGAGGACCAATACATAGACAAGTTTTAACAGATCGAGTTGAGTTGGGCCTTGGGAGATATCTGGATACAGTATGCATGAGATTTGGGGTCAGGGTCATCATCTCAGCAAATTAAAAAGCCATTTGTATGAGTATAAAATATTGCTAAGCTGCATCTTATGACATTGTCCAGTTTCTTGGCACCAATACTGGATGCTGAGATCAGTTGTCAAAAGACTTTGCCCAATCTCTTGGTATCTCTTGACCCCACACCCCACATAGCTAGCTCATTCCCTGACTTCATCTGAGTGGCTTCCTAGGATGGTCCATTTCCACTAGTCAATTAGAAGTCAAGCAAATTCACTTAACTATATACATCAAAGAATCCCAACCAGTAACTTGATATGATTATAACACTCAAGGCCCAAACTCATTCAAACATTTTACTTTCATCTCTTAATTGATTTAGAGTAGTTACCTAGATATAATATACATCAGTGCTGATGTAAACCAATAGGAAGATTATTTCAAAATAGTAAATGAAAATAGATAAATTCAGATAGTAATCAAGTACATAGATTAAACAATTACATTATATATATATATCATTATATATATATAATGATATATATATATATATCAAGTTCCATTAGTTGATAAGTGAACAAGGCAAGAAAATTTCATGACAGAGTAAGATTGGTAGAAATGATTAAGTTTCTTTGACATGACTTACGAAAGCCCAAAGGAATTAGAATATTAAAAACTGGTTGGAAGTGAGCTGGGGAAAAGGCAATGAAGCTTTGCCTAAACTTTTCATGAAGGAATAATAAAATTTATACAGGGCCTTGACTCACCTGACAAGTACAATTGCCTTTACTCTTCATTGTTTTTTTCTAATGCCTCTTAAAATAAGCATGTCCAAAACCTTGTATCACCAAATTACTGGCAAAAATTGCAGAAATTCTTGGAAACAATGAAAATCAACTAGTACTACTACTATAATTATTAACATCTAGACAAATTAACAGATAAATAAGTAAAATTGATTACAAAAAAAGTCACGCTACAGAGGAATGGATAGTTAGCATCTTGAAGGCTATTTCAGGTATCTTGCTAGCTGCATATATGTTACAGGCATTGTGAACAATTTCTAGGAATGACTTATGAACGTTAAACACATTGCCTAGGAATTGTTTACAATTCCTGATTTAACATTCTTCTGCAAAAGAAATACAAGTTAATTTGATCATACACTGGCTTTAGGGTAGAAGGCAGTATTTCTGCAGGCCTGCTGTGTAATGGGAAAATTTACTTTTATATATATAAAAAGACAATGGCTTCAAAGACTCACATGCAGAAGACTATGCATGAACAGACTAAAAATAGCTAAGAGCAAAGAAAAATTCCTTTCATTAAAATGAATTAATTGTATGACAGTCATAAATCCAAACATATAGTGCATAAATATTTCAATAATTGAATTAAGAATTTAAGTCTACATTTCTTTCTTTTCACTTTTTTGAATAAATTAGGTACTAGCAATGTTTGTTTTTAATAGATCAGGATTTGCACACTCAGATATGTACAGAACTGTCTGAAATAGTCCTTCTGAGGATATGTTCTGATGTTGCCATTGTTGAGAGTATTTTTGAAACCCTGCTCTGAGAACTGCCTTCTGAGCCAGTTTGTGAGACAATAACACAATCACATTGGTTTTTGTCACATTTCAAAACTTACTTTCAACAAAGTAAGTACACAATTTGTATCAACTAGACTAATCTTAGAAATCAAAATGCAATTACATTGTTACTAAAGCCCTGTCCCAGGCCTCCCTTATAATCTTTGCTCAGGATGGATGCAGGACAGTCCCTCATTCTCTACCCAAGTATCCTAAAAGGCATGTCCACTTGAGAAGGACTGACTAAAATTTGTTCCAAAAGTCCAGACTAAACTTTGCAATGAACTTTCATGGCATACTATGTTTGGCCAGACTAGGTGGCTGGACTGTAAGCTTCACAACAGCAGTTCCATGCCTTATTGGTAGCACCTACAGCCATGTTTTGGATGTTGTCATTGCACAATAAATACCTGTTGAATGGTAGGTGGGTGGATGTGGGGGAAGGTGCTAATGGATGTATGGATAGATGGAAAAACTTCCTTAAAGAGTTACTATGGATCCATCTTGGGATGCAGCTCTGTGATAGAGCACTTGCCTAGCATACACAAGTCCCTGGTATCATATCCTCAGCATAGGAGTAAAATAAAATAGCTATCCTGGCACAGCAAGTATTAATGGAGGAGTGAAATACAAATGATAGCTATATGGAAAGTTTTAATTCTGGCAGTGGTATGGGAAGTCCTGCATATGTGTTGCTTTTATTGGTTAATGAATAAAGCTGCTTTGACCTATGACAGGGCGGAATGGAGTAAGGTGAAGGAGATGCCATGTAGCCACCGAAAGAGACAGACAACCTGAAACCTTCCTGGTAAACCACAAGCCTCGTGGTAAAATATGAAATAATGGGAATGGGTTAATTTAATGTGTAAGAGATATTTAATAAGAATCCTAAGCTAATAGGCCAAGCAGTGTTTTAATTAATATAGTTTCCGTGTGATTATTTGGGTCTGGGCAGCTAGGAAACAGACCAGCAGTCTCCACCTACATAACAGTGAGCCCAGGATATCACTGTTTGCCAGTACTTACAAAGATTCTGGTGGTGGCTACAGCATACATGGGGACTGTGAGCTGGGTAGCTTAGAGCCATTAAATGAAGCTAGTCCCTTGCCTCTTTAGGATCAGTTGCTTAGGCACATTCCATTCTCAGACTAGGCCTCTGATGCAGGTCAGCTTACCTGCAAACAAGTGCCACAGGGTAACCAGTAAAACACCATTATCTAAAGTGGCTCAAACTAGGTTACATAGCACACTTGTATCCCAGAGCTTTGGTCTGGGATAAGGAAAATAAACTGTAAGAACTCTGCACTGCTCTCTTTTCCTTCCTTTCAAGTTAGATGTCCTGAGTCTTAGTCCTTGGTGTGCTTACCTTCTCCATAGCCCAGAAAAACAAAGCTGAGGCCCTCTTCAGCTCCCCATCTGATTTTGGAATAGATCCTGTCCTAGAGACAGCAGCAGCAGCAGCAGCTGCTGCTGCTGCAGTGCTGGTAATATAAAGGTAGTAGTAACAGTAAATAGTAAAGTCCTGCAGGTGATAGTGTTGACAACAGAGCTGTACTGGCCGAGTGTTTAATCCATGGTATACACTATATATGTAACATTTTAGTTCTCTTGACAAAAGTAATGACTCAGCATTGTTGCCATTAGTTTTGCAGCTAAACAAAGTGAGCCTATGATAGGTTAAGACACCAAACTAGTCAGGGGTCAAAGCCTTCGCCTGCCTGACTCTAGTGCCAGAGAGTAAATCACAATAGCATGTTGCCTCTCAGCATTATGTTCTCCCCTTGGACACATCCTTCCATGGCCAACAATAAAGATGCAAAAGAAAGCTGAACATACACCCTAGTTCAAGCCTAAAATGATTTGGTCCCACTTTATTGTATGCGATAATAGTAGCTGCAAAGCAACTGAATCCTACAGTCTGAACATCTGTTTTAAGACCTTGAGTGAGTATGTTTTTCTGGAATATCCCTTCAGAAATGTTTTTTGAACATTTGTTCAAACAAGCTGAGGTCTGGACACCCTCTGATGCCTTTCTCGATTGGTTATGCGCCAAGTATGACATGATCTTCCGCATGTGGTTTGAGTTAGGTGGAAGTGTTGCACATGCCTGGGATACTGGGCAAGCCCACTAGAGCTGCCCCTGGATGCAGACAAGGCTGACTCCAGCAGGCCCACTGAAGGGGATGGTAGATCTGTGGTGACTGGGATGGAAGCACCAGTTGGATGGGTCACCCCATAACCCCCATTGAGCTGGGCCCTTTGTATTCCAGCAATTCTTTCCCCCTTCTGCCTGGATATTTAATTGTGTTTGGGACAATTTCCAAAATATCCAGTGGTCTTCTCAAGCCGTATGACTTGAGAGAGTTTCAGAGCACTGAGCCTGAAGGACTTGTTGCTATGGTCTGGCTTTCTTGCTGCAAACCACAGGGTCTCTACCTGCTGTGCCATGAGATCATTAGGGAATTGATCAATGTCTTTGGAAAGTGCCTCCTCATGCACATAACTGGAAGGGACTATAATCCCAGACAGTTTTACAGCTTTGGCAGGATGGAGGTATACACTGAGGATAGATTGAATGTCACCTCTTGGCCTGGGTTTGTGGGAGATGGCTGAAGAGCCCATCAGCAAATCTGCCATGTGGCCAAGTCCATGTGAGTGATGGAAACATGGCTGTGGGAAGAGGCCAAGGCCAGTAATGAAGGAGGAGACACTCAAACCTATGGGGAATCCCTGAATCCCCAACATCTGTGAGAAAGATCAGATGAGGCTTGGGGGTAAAAAGCAACAAGAAGGCATCCAGCAGTTCTAAGTGCGCACAGAAAGAAGTAAAAAGATACCAGTCAGCTGTGGGCAGGGAGATCTACAGGTGTCGGGCCTGCTTGAACATTCAAGTTCAGAGGCACCACATACAGGGCAAGTGCTTCAAGACAAAAACACAATTCTTAATTAGGAGCAAGTGTTTCCTTATGTCACTATGAACTTCTGAAATTGCCTCCAAATATTCTTGAGAAAATAATCCATTCTTCCCTCTCAACGCAAAATGCATATGTACCCTGAAAATCACCTCTCCATATACTTAGTCTAACAATTCAGAGGAAGGAATGCTAAAGGTTGTGTGTGTGTGTGTGTGTGTGTGTGTGTGTTTTGATTGATTGAGGTTTAGAGAAAATGAACTGGGTAGGAGTTAATCACACATTTGAAATGAGAAGTCATGAGGGTTTACTAAAGGATGCTTTGGTGAAATGTGGAAGAGGTTGCCTATTGTGAGATGAAACTGTAAAGGAATAGTACCACAACTTGGCAACCGACTAGATTTATCAGGGTAATGGGAAAAAATGTAAATGCCATCTTTATCATTTTTAGTGATTGATAAGATAAAAGTACTGCCAGTCACAGGGACAGTGAATTCGGGAGAAGAACAGGTTTTGGCAAGAAGAGAAATGTGCTTAGGGTGCCAGACTGAGAACTATGACCCAGGAGGGAGGTCAAGACTAGAGACAGATGTCCAGGCAGCCATAGCTTACATGTTCTTTTACCTAAATCCAAACATGCTGGTTCCCATTCACTATCAGCACAGGCTGCAAACAATGGATATTTGAAAGTTCTGCCTTTCTGCTTCTCATGCTAATTTCCCCTGCTGCCCAGTTTCTTCTGCCCTCTATCTCTAGAATGTCACAATAGGGGAGCATAACTTTTCTCTTCATCTATTGCAAGCAATAACAATACATATAATATCTGTCTTGAAGAATGACTGACTCTATATTTCCAAACACATGTCATGTGTGAGTAACAGATGATCCCAACAGATTATATTAACCAGTTTCCATTTTCTTGGACGTTACTTACTTACACAGATGGAAAATTTGGTATGTATGAGAAAAACCTAGAAAGGAAGATAAGGTGAGCGCTACAGAGTTATGGTGACCATATTTTTTGAAACAAAAATTTGACACTGGTTCTTGTTGAAAAACTTGCTGAAATCTTTTCTGGTTCAATGAGGCAATTTAGGAGATACAACTGAAACAATGAAAATTGCATTTCCCAAGACACTTCAATTGTTCCCTGGGAACAATAGGACAAAATACTTATTGTGGGAAATACACAGAGTAGAATACCAATAACATGATACATGTTGTGGTTTTGTGCTTTAAAGATTTTTCTTTTATTCTTTTCATATTCTTTAACTTCCAGTCTAGATTTAACAGTCTGGGCATTTGCTCCTTCTCTAGAGAACTCAAGGGACCACAAATATACTGAAGGTCAGTGTATGAAGACACTTCAGAAATAAACTGATCTTTTGTTTGTTTCTGAGATAGAGTCTCATATATCCCAGGCTGTCCACAAACTCAAAATATAGCTGATGGTGACTTTGAACTTCTGATTCAAGATTTCCTCTACCACCCAAGAGCTAGGATTACAGACAGACATGTACCACCATGCTTTGTATAGGTGGTTTTGGTGATAGAAACTACTCTGCCAACTGAGCAATAGCATCAGCCTAAAACCACTTTTGACATTTTTTGAGATAGGGTCTTACTATGTATCCCTGGTTGTCCTGAAACTCACTTCATAGACTAGCCTCAAGTCACAGAAATCCACCTGTCTCCTGAATGCTGGGATCAAAGGTATACACTACCACATCTGGCCTCCAAACTCTTTTTTTAAGATACAAAGAAACTGAGATCCAAAACTATGAAATGGCTTGCCGAAGGTCAGAGCACAAGTCAAGGGCAGATCTAAGACTAGAATTTGGGTGCCTTATCGTGTCCTTATGAATATTCTTTTCCAAACACCAAGCTTCAATTTGGGGAGCAGCCTTTCTACTTCTTAATCTTTGCATTTTGTCCCTAACTTTTGCTTTGGAAATCCCTGGAGGAACGGGACCCACTATCAACAGGGCACAGCGCCAAAGTCAGAATAGCCATCATCTCAAGTCCCCTTGATATGCAGTAGCCCTCAACACACATTCCTCAACATCTTTCTCTTTTCTCATCTGGAACATCCACATCTCCATTACACCAAGTATCTTCCTGTCAATGTGGACATAAAGGGAAACAGGTAGAACATGGGAACCTGTTATTCCCAGATGATTAAAGGTAAGACTTTTGCATATGTGTGTGCTGGACCGTTAGCACTTTCCACACATTTCTGAACATCGTTATGAGAACCAAGCATCTTGCTCAGGAACAAAGATTTACTGCTGAGAGAAAATACAGTGCTGATTGTATCTCATTTCTTGAGTTTCCTAAACTCTTCCCTATGGTGAAGCAGAAAAGCCATATTATACCTGCATATGTTCCAAGAAGTGAATTGCTCAAACCCCACACAAGAGAGCTCTATCATAGGACTTAGTACAGTGTGTGGCAGAAGCCTTATCCCTGGTCTTTATTCCTTCTATATGGATGACATAAATGGAATCCCATCATGCACAACTTCTCTATTATGTGAAGCAAGCTTCTACAATGCCATTAACCACGTGAGATACTTTAAAAGACTCCTCTGAGCCTCTGAGCTCCTGGGTGTCTGGAAGAAGGGTCTGTAAATAAGCCTTGTCTTTTAGCCCCGAGGCCTACTATATGGTCCAACAACTGAACTGCAAAGACACAAATAAGGAACTCAACTGAAGTAGGAAGTGTAACAGGAAATTAGACTGGAGAGGGAGGTTGGCACCAAAAAGGAGAGGACTTCACATGAAACCTGTGGAACACACTCTCTCTGACATAGGCTATGAATATGTATCTTTGTGTCCTTCACAGAACAGAACACTTTCCATAGCAGGGTAGCTCTCCACGGCAAGTGAAAACTTTGAAAGCTATCCCCTCCTTAGTTTAGTGCCTGTACAAGAAGTTCTGAGTCTTTTAAAAAATATTTGACAAACTCATAGTTCCCAGGCACTCACTTCAATGTGTCGCAAGCAATTTCATTGAAGCATTGCATATACCTTGGGCCTGGGACCAAGTGCAAGAAATTTCATCCCATCAGAAAAATCATTGAGGCAGCTTAAGGTAATGGAAACTGGTGCTTTGGATTAAACCTGTCTCTTTCCATCTCTGTTTTTGGTGCCTAGATAATGGCTATGAAGGAAAAAAGCTAGAAAGTGTATAGCTTGCATACTTTGGAATTAGCTAGGGAAGAAAGACCAAATGGAGAGAATAAGGAGATAACTCTATTCTATAACTCAGTTCCAAACTGTGATCTAAAGAATAGTAAAAATAAAGTCTTTAAACCAATGGTGCGACACAGGTCAGAGTGCTCCATCATCACTACCCAAGCTTAGAATACTCTTCGGACTGAAATCTGGGACAATTCCTTTCTCTACATTCTCTCTGTAGTGTATTGCCAAATCAGGATTTGTCAGACCTTAGCCATGATGTTGGAAATCAAATGCTAAAAACTAAAGAGAAATGAGTCCCAGGCATACAGTGTAAGTACCTACCCCAGTTTTAAATGTCTTGATGGTGGAAAGGGGGAAATAAGAATAGAAAATACAGATGGCTTTACCATTTTCAAAGATCATTTGCTTCTAAGAAACATTTCCAATATTAAGGAAGAGTTAGATTAGACACCTTGGGATGTCACAACAAGATATCACAAATTGCGCGCTGTAAACAACACATTCATTATCTCACAGTTGTAGAGGCTGAAAACCCAAACTCTCTGTCAGGATTGGTTTCTGCTGAGGCTTCTTTTCCTGGCTTGGAGATAATCAGCATCTTCTCACTGTGTCCTCAAATGGCCTTTCTTCTGTATTTGTGCAGAGAAAGAAGAAAGGGGGAGAAAAAGGGGGAGGTAGGGGCAAGGAGAGGAGAAGGGGAAGAGGGGGAGAGAGAGATCTGATGTCTCTTCTCTTCTTAAATAGATAGCAGTTCTACTAAATTAGGGTCACACTAATATAATCTCATTTAACCTTAATAACCTCCCTAAAACCCCTATTTCCAAATACAGTCACATCAGAACTAGGGCATCAAACTATGAATTTGGAGGAGAACACAATCCAATCTATAACAATACTGTAAAATGTATTTTTTTGTAGACAGTGTATCAGGTTGGCCTTGAAATCCTGACCCTCCATTCTAAACCTTCTGAGTACTTAGACTACAGGTGTGCACCTCCATGTCTAGCTTATTTGCTGAACTTTACTAATAAGGACTGAAACTGAGAGAGGTTTTGTGATTTGCACATATCGGTAAGTAGCTGAGATCAAGACTGTTAAGCCATGGCCCTGTAATTTTTCGGTTATACTATCTTGTCTTACTAAATGAATTAGGGCATACCCCTTCCGCTTTTGTTTTCTTTCTTATGAAGGTTATAGAGAATTGATATAGGTTCTTCTTCAGGGACTTTTGGTAAAATTCACTATGAATCCACCTTGATCTGATTCTTTCAAGATAATTCTTGAACTAAATTTCTTAGTAGATACAGGCCTTTGCAAATAATCAATTCCCTTTGAGCTTTGGTAGACGGTCTTTTTAAATTAAACTTTTAGTTAGGCTAGATATTAAAGCGTTTGGTAGATTGTCTTTTGGGGAATGGTATATTTGTGGTTATGACATTTCCTTATTATCTACAAGATATAGCTTTGCCATCTCCTTACTTTCAGGTTCCAGTCATTTATGACTTTTTCTTTCATATTTTTGTCTGAACTTTCTATTAGTATATATTAATTATACAAACTAATATTCATTATTACATCTTTATATACAATATATATGAAGGGAAATACACTGTTGTTGAAATATTATATAAATGTCAACTAAATTTAGTTGATTGGTGGTCCTACTCAGTTTGACTACATTTTTGCTGATTTTCTGCCTACTGAATCTATTAAGAATAGACTTCTTGTCTACAAGAGCTAGTTTCAGGACAGGCTTCAAAGCTACAGAGAAACCCTGTCTCAAAAAAAAACCAGATTTAAGAAAAATCTTGAAACACAATGGCAGAATTGTCTACTTTTGAGTCTTGTTTTTTATAAACCACAATTACAACCAATGATTTTTTTAAAGATTTACTTTTATTACTTTTAATTATATATTAAATTAATTTTTGTATTTGTGCAGCCGTGTGTACATGAAGGCAGGTGCCTGTGGAGTCTGGAGAGGTTGAATATTTCTAGAGCTGACGTTACAAGCAGTTGTGAGCTGCCTGATGTGTGTGCTGGGAACTGAAATTGGGTCCTCTCCAAGAGCAGCGTATGCAGTTAACCACTGAACATCTCTCCAGTCCCCAACTGACTTTTAACTGGGAGTACTTAATCCAGTTGATGTTGAAATCACCACTGATGGAGTTGGATTAGTATCTACCACATTTCTTACTATTTCTCCATTCCGTTTGTTTCCTTGCTCTTGGTCTCACTTTTCTTCTACTCCATTTCCGCCTTTAGTTAAGCATAATACATGATTCCATTTTGTTTAATTTTTTTTAGTATGTAAGCTATTTTTTTTCTGCTTTTCTTACTTCTGGAGATATAACCCAGGGTATTGCACTAGCTATATCCCAGCCTCACAATTAGTGTTTGCTGTTGACATTATAACATAAATTCCTAACTGGTCAAACTCTATTTTCAATGAACACTGTACCATGTCACAAGTACTACAAATATCTTAGAATAATATTCCCAAATTATTCTTTTCATTTTTTATAATACTGCTGTCATTCATTTCGCCTGTCTATAAGGTAATCACCTAATACAGTGTTGCTGTTCATCTATTAGAAAAAATGAGAATAGCAATAAAAAATTCTTTTGGTTTTTAGTGTATGAGAGAATAAGAAATATATATATCAAAACTGCCTACACTTCACATAAACATGTACCTAATGGTAGAAGCCAGTTAAAGCATTCTCACTAATCGATTACTGTGGCTTTGTTTTAAGTCCAAATAATTAGCTCTACCCGTGTATACATTTCAAGACTCCATTCAATTTTTTGTGTTACCTATAGAATTTGACACATAGTAGGTATTCCACACATGGGGAATTTCTCTAAAAGGATTTTCATAATGAGTGGGGTAAATGTTATTATTCCTATGATCTATTCCATGTGTTTGGAAAGAGCAACATGCTTTGGAATGACCAAGAAAGGCTTCATGATGGGAGCTGAAACTGAATATTACCCTGAAGAATGGATAGGATTTATATTGAATCAGAGGAAAATTAAATGGCATTCCAAGTTTTGGGCACAGCACAAACAAAACTGCAGAAACAGAATAAGAAAACACTCTTTCTACTGTTAAAAACAGCTATCCTGGGACATCTTTGTGACTTGAGATCTTAGAAAACATTGACAAAAACTATAGAACTGATTAAATATGGTTATAGAGGGAGTACACTCAACTTTGAAGATACTAACTAAATAACAATGACTAAACCAAAAAACCTTTAATAGTTAAGCTGTACTTTAACAGCACGCCAATAGTTAAGCAGTACTTTAATAGTACACAATAGTTAAGCAGTACTTTAATAGTACACAATAGTTAAGCAGTGTTCTCTGCTAGTGCTCAGTACTAGGTCTTAATTTTAAATTCAGGATAATACTTGGAGTATTATATGTACTATGAAATTCAAAATATTCGTTACTAGGTCTATAGCAAATTAACTATGGAAATTAAACATAGAAAGATCTTGGTTGTTCTTTATTAAGAGGAGAACATAGACTTTAGAGAAATATCTACAGTGCATATTCTGCCTACTTGCTTTATCTTTTTTAATCCAAGTAAGTGCAAACACAAGAAGCATTCAATATACCTTCTCTTCAAGTATAAAAAATAATTTCAAAAAAGATTTCTTATAATATTTTGAGTCTTTCTATGAGCCCAGTTAAAGGCACATGTGTGAAGGAATTGGCTAACTGAAGTCCTAAGAGAGAACCCAGCTTCCATCCAGTGAAGTGTGGATCCTGGACACAAATTCATCTCTATCTAACTTTAAAAGACCACATTATTTAAGCAACGCCATATTTTCTCTTTCTAAAAAAAAATTTATTTATGTGCACTGGTGTTTTGCCTCCACGTATATATCCGTATGAGGATCTCGGGTACCTGGGAACTGGAATTACAGACAGTTGTAAGCTGCCATGTGGATGTTGGGAATTGAACCCAGGTCTTCTGGAAGAACAGCCAGTACTCTTAACTACTGAGCCATCTCTCCAGCCCCAACACCATACTTTCTCAAAAAAAGTTTAAAAATGGAATGACTTTTAATTGTGTCCCTGGAACTAGATCACTATCAGGAAAGGATATTACAGTTGTAATTCAAACATGGGGTTAAGAAGGTAGATAAACTTGATACTCAACTTCAGAGTCTAATGATCTAATCTAAATGTCTTAAGAACATGCTTTACTGTTGTGTAGAATAGATATGCAAACAGGCATACACTTATATATACACCAAACAACTGGATTTTTGCTTCCCAGAAAAATTCCCCACCATGTATCCTTCCTTTGAAATTTCGCTTCAGCTTCTCAAAGTTCTGGAATTTTCTGGGCCAAAATGTTCTCACTTACAGGCTTCCTATTTTGAAAAAAGGTACTACTACCTATACCCAGGAATGCTAATCCTACAGAATTCTCTAGACAACATTCAAGTTGTCATGGATTCTCCACTGTAAAATGGCTGTCTGCTGAGTACTCTCGAATATATGGAATGGCGATGTATATCACTATAGTAAATTTGAAACACCACGAAGAAAAGTGGGCCATGTACTTGCAAATCAGATAAAAATTGTCAAAGATTTCTCTGAGTTGCAAAATCGCTCAAGTCTTACAATTTTGTTTTTGTTTAATATTCTTAGTAGTTTCCATTGGGTACTTTTAAAAAATATTGACTATTTACAACAGGGCAAATAGCATGCTGTGGTTGTAAAAGTACCTTTGGTACAACCTCTAAGATTCTCTTCTCATGCCAGCTTCAGCACATGCTGCCATTTCAGAGCTACAGGGATCCAATAAAGGGCAATGAAATGGACCTTCTGCTTTAGATAGCTGGGCAGAGATGAAGACAGCTTGAATGGGGCCTGAACTGCTGTCAAAACCAACATCTTGCTTCATCTCCCTTTCCTCTCACCTTCTGAGTTTAGAATCAGTCACCTGGAACTAGAATAACTATCAGAATCAAATTTTTACTCAGGCAACAAGATAGAATTTAGGAATAGTTTCTAAAATGGCAAAGAGATTTTGTTATTTGCTTAGCATAATCAAAGTCCAACATTCGTGTTAGACTTCTTCAGAATTCTATATTGGTTTCACTTCCTTTACTTATTAAGCCACAGAAAAATTTTCTTTCTTTCTTCATCCCTTTCCCTATCAACCTCCATCTATCTCTCTCCCCTCCTTCTCAGCTAGACCTACTAAGCTCCTTTTTGTAATTAATTATGCATGAGAGGTGGGAACTACTTCTCCCCTAACAGACCATAAATCAGTTTAGAAAAGATCAATTACAACTTGATAACTTGAGATTCCCCAGATACCAAAGGGCTATAAATAATTCTTTCAATTAAAAATACTCGTTCTCCATATATGTTCACTCCCTGTATTTTAACTATCTTTATCCTCTTGCATGAAATCTTGGGATATGATGCAGCCTTTGCATCTAGAAGTCTGAAAAACTACTTAGGGTTAACAACCACCACTTGGCTATAAATTAAAGGCAAGTTGGAGTCACAAGTTTTAGGCCTGAGGTGAACGCCTTTGAACCAGGGCAAAATGAAAGCAGTTGTCCATAACCAGCAGCCTTTTCCAGTACTGAGCACAATTGAAAGGCTTCCAGGGAAGCCTTTGAACAGGTTTCTTTGAGGAGTCCTCCAAAGCCTTCCCAAAGGGCTATTACTAAGTCTAGATGGGGACTTCAGTTCTCTGTGTCCAGCTAAAATCCCTCTACTGAATATCAACTTGATATTAGAAAATAGATGAGCTTGACTCTTACCAGCCTTTAAAACTTCTAAGGACTCTGAATTATGTAGTGTGAAACCTATCTAGCAAGGCTTTCAAAGCGAGAGGCATAAGGTCACAGATCTGGGCATCAGAAATAGGGTCTTACTCAATATGTGACTGATTATTTCCAACCACTCTGTATATTATGTTAAGAAGAAAAGAGCGAGCCATAAAAGTAGTTTATCACAATTTTAAACAATTAATTTACCAAGGGGTCAAAACGTTATTTGAAATAAGGAGGAAGTGGGAACAAATTTAAGTCCTCAGTCCTGAACTGCCAGTATGGGACTCATTGTCAATGGAACTACTACATAGTGAATAACAACAACAAAACCTTTTTATTGAGCTTACTGTCTATTTTCAGTTTCTTCTAGGAATACAGGCAAATAAGACACATTTGTATGTGTATTATTAGGATAAATTTGACAAAACTGTATATAGGACAAGAAAAACACACTGATGCTATCTATGTGTTTGTAATGAATGTTTCCCCAACTAAGCTGTGAAGTCTCTGAGGGTAGTTCTTTTAATTGTTACATAGAGCAAAGATAGTAGACACATAGATATCTTTGGATAGGTCAAGATAATAATAAATGAGAGTATCAAAGATTATCTAATAAAAAAATCAGGAACGGTTCAAAGTTGGAAGCATATTATCTCATTTTTCCTCAATCTGCTCTCTCTACTTAGAGTGAACTTTTCCTGAACATATAGTAAGATTACTACATTAGTTAAATGGTTCTGTATTGCCTCGGGGATAAGAACATAAACTTGTTATGAATAATACCAAGGCAATCTATAATGAGCTCTATGCCTATTTCTCACCATAGGAGGGATCATACTACTGTAACCATGGTTTATTTTCCATATGCCCTACAAGTTCCTTGATGGTAAAAATTCCATCCCATTTGTCTGTATGAAACCAATTCTTAAAACAGTGTATCACAGTTACTACTAAATATGCAGTCGTATCTTCTAATGGCATAGGAATAATATTACTACATATTTAATTTTCCTCAGAATCTCTTTCATTTCATTTTGCCTCACAGACCTTGTAAAGATTGTCAAATAATTACATATATTTCTGTATGAGTCTATTAAACTTATCTTCTAGTCCTATCTGACACCATAATTTATCTGCATGCATGTCTTCTCACTTAGAAAAATATTATTATGCATTACATAACTCCTGAGTTATTATACACCCTGGACTAAGTTGATACAAATAAGTAGTCTCCGGTATAAATATTGGGTTGAGCAAAGAAAGTAATTTTATAAAGGCAGACTCAGGGTTATAATGGTAATTATTATGAGCTGAGTATAGAGGCAGACTGCTTGGATTTTAATCCTGGATCAGTCACCTGATCAGGAACTATTTTTATCACTTTCTTCATCTTTGATGTGGAGTTAGTATTTGTACTTTTTCAGGTTCCATGAAGAGTAAATGAGAAAATTTATATGAAGTATTTAAAACATTGCCATAGTGCACTATAAACATTTTGATGCCAACTAACACTTCCAGTTATCTAATATTTGATTGTGGTAGTGACTGTCAAGTCATTTATTAAATACAGACATCAGCTGTACATGCTTTATGGCTGCTGCTCAAACCCCAAGAAGTGAACCACAGCATGCTCAGAGATAGAATTGCCTCTAAATTTTATTCTCAGCCCCAAAATAACATATATGGCCAGTGATTCAGAGCATTCCAACCCCTCAGGTATACTATCTGGTCTTCAAGATTAAGTATATTTTCACTAATTTGGACACACATACACACACACATGATGTGATATAAAGGATTCCACAAAACTCTTACCTAATAAATCCCTACCTACTGAGTTTTTCTGTTTATTGAGAAAACCAGTCGCCAGAACCTCCTTGACTCAGCAAGAGCTCCAGGGAATGAAAGATGGTAGTAGGGACTGCCCCATACTTTTCACATTTGTTGTTGTCTTAGAATTGTAAATAAAAGCAACCCAGCCCCAGATGTGGGATTCCCCTCTATATGCTGTGCATATGTTTTATTATCACTGGTTAATAAAGAAGCTGCTTGGCCTGTGACAGGGCAGAATAGAGGTAGGTGGGAAAACTAAACTGAATGCTGGGAGAAAGTAGGGGAAGTCAGGGAGATGCCATGTATGTGCCAAAGGAAACAGATGCACCCTAGAACCTTGCTGGTAAACCACAAGCCTCATGGTAATGCACAGAAAATAGAAATGGGTTAATTTAATATGTAAGAGCTAGCTAGAATTATACTTAAGCTATTGGCCAAACAATATTGTAATTAATATTGTTTCTGTGTGATTATTTGGGTCTGTGTGGCCAGGAAATGAACAAACAGTCTCTGCTATGACTATGTAACATGAGTTTCCCAAACCTCTTCAGAGGATAGCATAGAGATTTTGACTCAGTATTGAAATAAAATAATGGGCAGGGGGGAGTGATACTCAAAGAAAATGTGTTTAATTTTACACACAAATTCTCAGTGTACAGGGAATCAGAGGTCTTTGTTGATCTTAAAGTCACAGACTCACAGAGATGGAAAATTTTTTATCAGGTCTCAATGCAAAAGGGAATGTGAAAGGTAGGGTATGAGCTAAAGGTGATTAAAGGACAAAAGGAATTTGAGTCTTATATTAACTGCTGGTGGACAGACCTCAAAATGGAGAAGACAGGACTATATCAAATAGCTTTGTGTCGAAAAATTGATCTGAAGATGAAAGGTCATTTGATTGACTGAGCTCAGATTGCCTCATCTCTATGAAAGAGACCCATTCTAACGACAAAAGGAATAGCGTTATTTTAGCTTCTATCAATCTGTTAAAGTTGAATTTATGACACTTGCAGAGAGTTCTAAGTATATTTTTAGTATGTGTATTTTCCTCTACTGTTGTGAGAAGTCATTCTGTATATGTGTTGCTTTTATTGGTCAATGAATAAAAAAGCTGCTTTGGCCTGTGATAGGGCAGAATAGAGTTAGACAGGGAAAACTAAACTGAACGCTGGGAGAAAGAAGGCAGAGTCAGATAGAAGCCATGTTGCTGCCACAGGAGACGGACTCCTCTGCTAGAGCACACTAGAACTTTGCCAGTAGGCCACAACCTTGTTGTGATGTAGAGATTAATGGAGCTAGGTTAGTTTAGGATATAAGAGCTATCTAGAAATATGCTTAAGCTATTGGCTAAACAATATTGCAAATAACATAGTTTCTGTGTGATTATTTCGAGTAAGGGCAGCTGGGAATGAACAAGCAGCCTCTGCCAACACTCTACCCTCCCCCAACACATTTATTTCTGATGTTACTTTTAAAATGAGGTATTTTAGTCACTTCTGTAGATCACACACAATTCCCAATAACTAATTTTAGCCTTTTCATCTGGTTCCAGAAATGAACCAGTGCCCAACAGAGAGTTGCTGTTGCTTTTGGAAAACTGCACTCTCACAAAAGAAAAGTTTGAGCCTCTAGTTCACCAGACCAATGGGCCTGTATGTAAAGTGAGGAATAGTAGGGACTTTGGGGTGTCTTTAAACACCAAACTTCCCAAGCAGACGCTTAATTCAGAAATACTTCTTTAAAATTCCTATACTCAAAGCAGATTTAAAATGTCCAGCTCTTTAAGGGATTTTTAAAACGAACTATTAAATAAACTATTTTAATGAGTTAGTTGTCTCTAGCAAAGAATTGATCCACTCATAAAAACATCCAAGTCTTTTTGTGTCTAAGTACACATTCTAGGTCACTTTGGTCTAAAAGACCATTCTATTATCAGTTCAATTGATGACTTCATTCAAATACATAATTCAGTTTAATAACAGCTTGATTCTGCCTCATAACTAATTAATTCAGTATAATGTCTTAGTTTCATCAATGAATCAATTAATCCATTAAGGCAGACAAGATTTAATAAATTGTATTCATTACATTTGATGAATAAATAAAAACTGCTTAGGACAGGAATGCACAGAGTTCTTGAAAGATTTTGACAAATGAAATAATAAATTAATTTCCTTGTATTAAGGGAGGTCCTTCTGTCTATGTGTTGCTTTTATTGGTTAATGAATTAAAAAAAACTGGCTTGGCTTATAGCAAGGTAGAAGGAAGGCAGAGTCAGAGAGAAGCCATGTTGCCCTGCTGGAGACATGTCGAAACTTTACCCAGTAAGCTGTAGCCACGTGGTAACACAGATTAATAGAAATGGGTTAAATTAATATGAAAGAGTTAGCCAATAAGAAGCTAGAGCTAATAGATCAAGCAGTCATTTAAATAATATAATTTCTGTGTGATTATTTTGGTTTCTGGGCAGCCACGAAACAAACAAGCGGTCTCCTCCTACATCTAACCATATATGCACACACTGTGGGTGCTTTTGAGATGTGGCCCAGTCCTCTTGCCTTGTCTTACAAGTGTTAAGATTTCAGGCATGTGCCACCACACTTGGCTTCCTTGCATGTATTAGTGTGCCAAGTTAAAAAAAAAAACTCATAAAAACCTTAAAGAACAATTTGTAAAAAATAAAGTTTCCAACAATGGCTATTCATTAACAAAAAGTATGAGTTCAAAATAGCCAGTGGGGTTGTTTTTAGTTGTATCTCTTATACTTTGAAATATTACAGTTTTTTAATCCCACTACAAGAATGATTTTTCAATTTTTATCTTTAACAAACCATTCTATAAGTGACTCTCAACATCGTCAGAGCATCAAAGAGTATTTAATAAGAAAGATACCACATAGGGATATGGGACCCAAATTTCCACAGGGTAAAGTACATATACAAACATACTGTATGTAGATATACTGTATAAGCAGATATGCAAGATTACACTAAAATAATAAATTTAGAATGTGCCTAACCATTAACCTGTAGGCTTCCACTTCAAAGGAGAATATACCTCATGAGTATATATCCATGTCATACCAAGGCAGTCTCCAACTCTCTTTGAATTAATTACAGAAGATATTATGAAGTTGGAAACAAAGCAAATGTTCTTACACCTCCATTTTCCCTTCATCTCACCACATGAAGACCACAGAGCCACATGCTAAATATATGGAAACATTGTAAATTCTCTAGGATGCATTTTCTCTGTTTCTGATCTCACCTCCATCTCCAATGTACTACAATTAAGATTTCTGTGATAAAATGCCTCACTTAAGGCCTTAATTTCTCAGCCTATATGACCACTAAAATGTTCTTTAGTAATGGTGAAAAAAACTTTTAGAATTATAAATTCTTTTAGAATGACTAAAGAAGAAAATGTTATGTCCTTCAAGATGACAAAAGAATATGGACATTTTCCTGAATATTATCTTCTTATTCTAAACCATAATAATAGGAGGAATCAGGAAGATGAATAATTAAATATTTATTAAGCTCACCGAGAGGAAAAACTGTGTATTTTCACCAGGAGGCCTCCAACACCAGAATGTCTGGTATACAATATATTTTGAAAATAAATGAATTAATTACTACAAGACACATAAGTCATCAGCAAACATGATGAAGGCATGTCTCAAAGAATTCACAACATAACAATTCCAACAAGTAGTTTAGTTGGATATGAAATAAGTGCTAGAATCGAATACAGAAGGAGGACTGTGGGAGTAGAAGGACAGAAGTTCATTTTGGCTGGGGATATTTTAGAAAGTCCCCTGAAAAAGGCAATACTTATGCATCAGTTCCAATTTTATACACCTATTTTGTGCCAGGAACTTTCTGACCTGACTACTTTTACCCAACCGTTTTGATGTGGCTTAAGATAAATAAACCATCATGCTTTCGTCCGTGGTATAAATTACCACGTAATGTGTAAAACAGATGTCCTTACCCCTTTGCTGAGCCTTGCCCCAATGCTAGCCTTTACCAGAAGGTGACGAGCAGGGTACATGCAGAGTAGGGTTGACATATTTATACTTTCCATTTTACAAAGAATGGTGGCCTAGCTTCCTTTACTCATCGTTATAGTCCAACAGTTCTACTCAGTAAATTATATTCTCATTCCCTGAGAATTTACACGTACCTGGATCTATATACTTCAAATTGTCTTTTTTCCCCTAAAATTCAATGACACCAAAGGGAAATGATGTTGACTAACACTGAGTTCTTTTCTTAGACTCAAAGTATACAGGAAATCTCCAGTTGGATTTCTAATTGCAATTTTACACACAATATTATAACATTCCTTTAACTGGGGGATTTTCAAAAGTATGATTCACACAACCTAGAAGTCAGCTTGTAAATGCATGTCCCTCGGTGGTACCGTGCTTACATTTGCAAAACCCTGGGCTTGATCTGCATCAGAGAGGTGTAGAGAGAAAGGGAAGGAGGGGGGTGGGAAATAAGTTAACCTAGCTGATATATAATTTTTAATTTTGTTTTTTCTAACTATAAAGGTAATGTGCTTGATATTTTTAAAAGCAAGAACTTAACACGGAAGAAGAACTGGAGAGAGGTTCTCAGAAAAGTGGTTGTCATGCAAGCATTAGGACATGAGTTCATATCTACAACATCAATATAAAAAGCTGGGCATGTCCATGTACCTGTTATCCCTAGTTCTGAAGAGGCAGAGACAATCAGATCCCTTGGAACTCCTAGCTGAATTGGTGAGCTCCAGGTTCAGTGAGAGACATTATCTCAACAAGTAAGGTAGAAGGCTAGGGACATAGCTCAGTGGACAATGTGCTTGACACACAAGCATGAGGACCTGCGTTCAAATCCCCAGAACCTACATAAAAGCTGGACATGTGTGACGACCTGTAATCACAGCACTGCTACCAGGAGAAAGAGGTGGAGAAATGGGAATCCTTGGCTGCTAGCAGGCCAACAAACTGGACATGCACAGTAGGGAACAACAGAGATATTGTCTTAAATCAGAAGGCAAGAAATGGCCTACAAGAGTATCCTCTGGGGACTGGAGAGATGGCTCAGAGGTTAAGAGCATTGCATGCTCTTCCAAAGGTCCTAAATTCAATTCCTAGCAACCACATGGTGGCTCACAACCATCTGTAATGGGGTCTAGTGCCCTCCTCTGGCCTGCAGGCATACACACAGACAGAATATTGTATACATGATAAATAAATAAATATTTTAAAAAAGAGTGTCCTCTGACTTCCACACATGTGGTATGGCACATGTACAACCACAGTCACAGACAAGCAGTCACACAGACACATGGCAAACCTAAAAAATACAAGGGTTTGAAGAAATCACCTGCTGACTTCTATCCTCACTCTCACACACACGCATGTGCATACTTACACAAGCATACACACACTTGTGGGTTTCTTCATGATAACATATCAAAAATTTCCTGCTTTAGAATTTTTAGTGCTGGTCATGGAGTCCAGAGCCTTGCCCGTGGTAGACAACAACTCTGTCACTGAGTCATAATTCCAGCCTCCAGTACTGGTCTGGAAAATATGAGGGTCCAGAATAAAAGATGCTCATTAGCTAGTGCTGAGAGCTCTACCAAAGTAATGAAAACCATGTCATCAAATGGGTTGCCATTATGACCAATAGCTGCCTAAAGATGTACCAATTTCATGAAATGGAGCCATAAGGAAACATTTTGGTACCCCATGGAAGTGAGAAATAATAATAAAAGAAGAACTGAATAAAGATACACAAATAAAAGTTGTAAACCTGTATGCATGTTTATATTTGTCTAAACTTTGTTCTGTGTTACATACTACAATAGGTAAGAAAAATGACCTGTTTATGTTTTCATTTTATCTGAAAGGTAATATGCTGAGTGATGTCCTGACCATGTCTAGATAGTGGGTCAAAAGGTTCTAACCATTTCCTGGTCTCCCAACAACTGCATACCAGAAAAACTAAACAGGGGCAAAGCCTGTGAACATAAATGCCTGTACAAGTGGCCCGTATCCTTAGAGAATCTGCTTAACGCCAAGGATGCAAAGAAAAACTAAATATGAATATACACAACTTTTGTCTGTAATTTCTGGAGGTTCACAGGCTTGAAGTTAAGGGCTCCTGTCTTGGTTTCCTTTCTTTTCTAAGCATACAGCAGTCTTAGCTGGTAATTAGCAGCATCACCTTCCAGAAACAGGTTCCATACTCACTCTTGCTCTTTGCCTCAGATGTTATGCTAATGGAGTGTGGATAGTGGTTTAACTCAACTTGACTTGGGGTCCTTGGGAAACTGGCACATTGCCACAACTGTTAGCCCTGTCTTGGAAGCTAATGTGCCATCTCGTGTATAACAATAACACAGTAAAAATAACAGAACAGAAATTCTCTAAACCATTTTTTTTAAACTTAGCAAATTGACAGGCATGCAAAAACCCGACTGGAGGTGTAATTTTTTTCGCCTTCTTTCTACGTTAATTTTTCTTTCTGATTTCAATTAGCCAAACTTGAATGGAGACATTACAGACAGTTCAACCCCACCTCAGAGCTGTGCAGACAGCTCTTGTTGCCAAGCTGTCTATCACCAAGACAACTGGGCCAATGTGCTTTGCTCTGGGTAAATAGCTCATCAGGGCCAGTTGCAGAAGGAGCCATTTTACAATGACCTCCCATTGGATCAAAACCCTTCTACTTGGCGATCTAAAATATGTTTTGAAAGCACATGGGGTTATAAATAAATAATCATTAATATTTCCACAAAATTCTTTACACTGATGAAAGGTGGCTTTGCTCCAGAGGTCGTTTATTTGCAAGTTAATTTGAGGGATCTAGTAAGTGCAGAGTTCCTCTGTTTGTGAGTCATTGTTATTTTTTTTCCTTTGCATTAATCATACGTTTCTTCCAACACTGTCTTGTCAACCACAAACTCCCCTGAAGTCATCAGTAATATAGCAATCTTGCTGTCTCTGGCCTCTTCTCTTGAAAACATTTGGAATTAAAGGCTATGATAAACTGTAAGATGGTTGGCATTCTTGCCTCAGATGAAGCAGTCAGCTGGGGCTCATGCTTAGACACAGTGCCATTTAGCAAAAACATATTTTTGATAAGTTCAGCACATATAAATGAGTCAGAAAGAGAAAAACTCAGCAGATTCAAAAAGAGTTGATTTTTAGTTGTTGTTGTTTTAATTTGGCATACAAGTTCTGAGTTTGGGGTCCTTAGGGATCTAGCAGAGGTGGTAGACCATTGTACTCCCATCCAGCCTCCATTAGCGCTGATCCACCCTCAGCAGCTTTGTGAGCAGCCCCTCACAGCTTTATTGTTCTCTGATCGCATTGGTGGCAGGTGTCTGCTAATCAAAGGCTTAAGAAGGTGTAGGCTTTAGGAGTCAGCTCTGACTGGAAGGAAAACTTTCCATTCAGCCTTGGGCAACAATATTGGAGGGTTTTTTTTTAAATGTTATAATCAACTCTGTGCCAAGTGGGGCCCAAGCTCCCCCTACACAGCCCCAGGAATCCAAAGAAAGAAGTGTTTTCAATTCTCTTCAGAATGTCTGATCTCCCACACTGCAGACCAAATAAAAACAGTCTGGGCCAATTGTGCCTCCTTCTACCCCCATCTATTGTGGAATCCGCCTGGGAGAAACTCAGGAAAGTTGGCCTTGGGCCAGCACTGGCCTTCCATGGCAGCAGAAAATTTCCCTCACCTTCCCTCCATCAACTGTTTTTGGAAAATGAAGGACGAGCCCCCATCTCAGATATCCCATGGGAAGGGACAACTAGGTGAGACAAAGTAGAGCCTAAAATGATTTAACCGGAATAGAACAACCTGAGAAGTTCGAAGGCCTGAGTTGGCATCTCCTGTTTACTTACTGCTTTTTGTTACCATTGCTCCTAGCAACTGGACACTCTGAGAAAGAATGCCCAGTTGCTTGGGAGTTGAACTGGCCACAGAATGACACTCAGTGCCTCGGCTTACTTCCCAACCATAGATTCACACTACTTATTCCACAGACCAGCTCTTGTCCCTGTTCTCCACTGGCTAGCAGTGTGACTCGGCTACACGTGGACTTTCACTTGGTTCTCCCATCATAGTAACTCAAGGTCACTACTAATGACCTCCGCCACTCAAGCAGTTCAAGTCACTTCTGGAGTCCTGAGTTGTGAAAATGTCTAAGTGGGGTGACACCCCTAAGTTACTACCTATCCAACTCCCAACCCTCACCAACCTTAACATTCCTTGGCCACAGGTCCCTCAGGCTATGTTTCTTAGGGGCCTCGAAGTCCTGAGAAGTTTGAGTGGGTCCTGCAGCACCAAGTGCAGGTGGCCATGTTCAAAGCAAGAATAACTTAAAACTCTAGGTTTTCTGGCCAGATACCAGCTTATACACTAATAAAGTTCATAGCAGATTTTTCCCAAAGAATTTTACTAAGCCAACCTTTCTTTCAAGGTGAGTGAGAAGTACCTAGGAGGACATGGCTCAGGAATACCAGGGTTTTTAGTTAAGAGCTAGAGCAGATAGTGATAAAGGCTTGGATAAAGCACAGATAATGGAATGGGAAGTCTGGAAAACCAAAACCTTCTCAAGACCTCAATAAACAGAAAGTAAAAGGGCTAATCCTACAATTGCAGGTGCATCAGAGTGTATCAGGGAAGAGTGGGAAGAAAAAACCCCATATGACCCTCTTTCATTCTTAACATAGAATGGTCCCTACCTAAAGTGGTTGGGGGAGGGCTGTGAGGGAGAATATAGTGGAATTTTAAGCAGTATAATGCTTAGTAGAAATACAGGCTATTTCCATTTTCAAAATATTCTAGTCGGGATTTATTAAAATAAAACTAAATAAAAAAAGAACAAGACTAAACTCAAACTTACGTTTTTGTGTTCATGACATTAAATAAACAGATTTTAGTGAATTCTCCCCCTTTTAACTTGTTGGTTGGTATTGTATAGATGCAGCCAGCATCTAATATGCTTTCAATTGTGTCTTCAGCCCTCAAGACCCTGGGGGTCTGAAATCTCAGCCAACTTTGCAATTTAATCCAAAACCCAAGGCAGTTCAGATTCCAAGTAACCTGTTACCCTCTGCTAGCAAAACATCACTGGTGGTTTGAAAAAGGCCATTTTTAATAACCCCTTTTCAGTTTCCTGGCAGGCCCCCAGCTTTACTTCAAAGTTGATTTTCCCCAGTGAGAGTACAGCTGGAAGAATCCAGAAGTGCACTGTGCCATGCTTCCACTACCCTGGACTTGGAAGGCCCAGCTCTAGGGCAGTGACGAGGGCTGGAACTGGAAGGCAGACAGGGGGCTGGGCAGGCTGTGGCTCACAAGGAAATTTCCCAAAGACAAAACAGCCCATCACCCATAACAGTAAACAACCACAGAACTGAATCCAAATTGAATTTTGAGAGTGTATCACTTTGGCTTATTTTTAAATTTGATAATAAAAAAAAAGAAACAACTGTAATTTGCGTTGCCTCTTAAGTGTCACAGTAGTTTGGGATTTTTTTTTTCTTATTGTTGTCTCTCAGTGGCCCATTATTTAGTTGTCATACAATAAGACGCCAAGCAAACAATCTGAAGAGACACTGGAGGCAGGGAAGAGGCAAGAAAGCAGAATTTCATTTGGGCCGGCAAATGAAGACAACTGCAGACTGAGATAGCCTTAAACTCCAAGACAGTAGCCTTGCAGGCCTGAATTTTCTCTTCTGTTTCTTGCCCAGGACTAGTGAAGTTGGGGTTGCCAGTAAAATGACCACTTAGCTCAAAATGTCTCATTTCAACTCCAAGTCTTCTTAAAACAGCAGAGAAGGACTGGGGCCAGAAAGTGCTTTCTAGTGCAAACACTGGTGCACTTTTACAAGGCAGGTAAAGCCTGAAATTATGTTGCTAATTAATTTTATATTTCCTCCAGCTACCTAGAACCAACTGTAGCTCAACATTCCTCAATTGGGATTTTGCCAAGAATTCAGATAATGCCATTTATGGATCATGCCAACAGTTGAGGTCATGCTTTCTGTCTAAAGTGGAAAAAGAAATAGGGAGGAATTCGTGGAAAGTACATATGGGGGGGACAAAAGGGAGAGAGAAAATAGATGAAAGGTAAAAAATCTTTCTATAGCAACTAAGCCCAAATAGACACATAGAGGAGACAAGGCCCAAGAGGAATTTGTACAACGTGGTGGTGGACATGAAGCAAAAACAGTCTAAAGCAGCATTCACAGGGAAAGTTCAAGAAATAGTGAGGTGGAGTCACAGAAGCAACCCCTCCAAAATTGTGAAGGACATCAAAAAGCCTGTGCCTTGCATCATGGCTGCTGGCAAACACTCTCTGCTTCATGCACGCCAGGAATGTGAACTGCCTGCCACCTGGTTCAGGGTCTGGGAATTAGAAGTGAGGCTTTGTTTCTAGCAGGAATTTAGGGATATGAGGACTAGAGCGAAGCTCTAGGATCAGGCTAGCCTGAGCTTCCAGCTGGATCACCCTTTGGATAGCACTCTGTCTAATCATCCCTATTGTAGAGATGAGAAAAGTGAGGCCCCAAATGGAAAAATAGCGTAGCCAAATGTTGCTGTTAGCCACAGAGAAAAGGCTGGCACCCAGCTCCCAGCTGTTCATATTGAATATTCCATTGTTCCAAAAGAAAATGAGAAAGGCAAGACTATGCCAGATTATTTCCTAAAGTTACAAGTTAAAATCCTGATATTATACCATCTCTATTTTTAAATGTCAAAATACCTTTTTGGGAAACAATGACTCCAAAAGTAACCATTTGTTTTAGGATGTCTTCTATGTTTTATAGTACAACCAGCAAAAATAATAAATTGAAATTCCATGGGACACATCAGTATCTAGGGGCAAATATTTGGCATGGAATAACAGTAGTCTAGTCTGGTCTCTGGCCATGTATCACCAGTCAATCCAAATCATGTGAGCCTAAGCCTGGAACCCATTGGAAAGGCCACTGAGGTGTTATGCAGGGAACAGTGAGTTTGAAAGAGGATGGCTTGGCTGGGATGTGCGTGGAGGGTGAGCTAGGAAAAGGATGAAACACTTGGAAGACTGGAGAACCAAGATGCCTTGGGTTCAAATTCTCAGCCTGTTTTGTTTTCTTTACAGTTACTTTGTGATGACAACTTCTAATTACCATTATGCCCTGCTTTAATTTAATATTTTTGCTATTATATAGTCATATTTTTGATTTTCATCTGTTTTTAAATTTTCCTCATAAGGAAAAAAGTCATAACATTCATTTTCTATGTAGTGTGCTCCTTGTATAGAAGTTTAGAGAGGTTTTGTGACTTGCCCGAAATTACCTGGTTCCTACATGTTCCGCTTCATTCTAGATCTGTAAGTCCTTCCTTTAGTCTACCTGTCTACTCTAGTTTTGTTAACTTAGATCCTCTCAGTATGATCCATCAGCTGGAATACAGCATTCTAACACATACTTTCAGCTCTCCCACCCCCAAATGCTCAGAAGCACCACTCTGTATGCCAGAGCCAAGAAGCACCAGGTTTTAGGTCCCCAAAAAATTACAGACATTCTGGGGGTGTAAAGAATTTTGCCTCCTGACTACTCACTAATGTGACCTGTGGGAAATGTGTGCCCCAGTGTCCCATCACAGCAGCTACCCTATTGCTATTGCTTCTGGCCAGGTAAAGGCCAGAGCAGGAACTCTGCATGTCAAAATGCACACCCAATGTGATGATTGCCGTCAAATTCTCATGACCCTCACTGGGATGACTCGACTAAACAATCATGTTAGAAATGTACTTCCTCCCAGACCACACCATGCACTACCCAGTTAAGTGTCAGTCTGCTCATGAAAAATGATTTAACCATTAATCTTAAGCAAGATTAATTTTAAAGATAGAGCAAATAACACTGACAAAACAACCACAATACTTCAGATCCAAAGCTGAATGTGTTTGAGATCCCTACTTGGAACTGTGGTTGTTTGGAATTGTTTCTAGTTGGGATTCTGGTTGTTTGTGATGACCCCTATACATATACTCCTTCACATGGGGGAGGAATCACATTTTCTAATTGAATAGGAAAGATGCCCTCCGGCTCTTGATGAGTTTGGTGATTAGCAAGTTCCAGAACCCTGACTCAGCAAAAGTACTGGGAGCGAAGACCTAGTAGTCACTTAGCTGTGGCTCGGATGGATCTTGCGTCAGTCAGACTAAATAACTTCCGAAAGAAGTCGAATTAATATCTATCTCTGGGCAGGCAGGAGCCCAGTACAGATCATAGATCCGGCCCATCAACAAATGTTCATCTCTCAGAACCTGGTAAAATAAAACAGGACTCATGGGCTTTGGGTAAAACAGTCAGCTTCCCAGACTCACATGGGAAAAAGTTAATATGGTGGTAATGAGCCACTTAAATGCCTGTCTGCCTATGTTACAATAACATGCCCTTTTCATTCCTTCCAACAGCTCCCAGAGGGCACTGTGGACAGCCATGATTTCTGGGTATTTTGTTCCCACTCCACAAGCCTACCAAAACCAAAGCACTTCCTACTCTCCTGATGTTTTTTTTTAACATGCTGAGTGACCTCCCCATTCTTTTTCCCTTTTATTATGTATTTGTCATGAGTTTTCTTTCTTTTATGTCTTTTATAACTTTTTTCTTTTTATCCTTTCAATGT
This sequence comes from Microtus pennsylvanicus, assembly GCF_037038515.1. Taxonomy (NCBI): domain Eukaryota; kingdom Metazoa; phylum Chordata; class Mammalia; order Rodentia; family Cricetidae; genus Microtus; species Microtus pennsylvanicus. The sequence continues at coordinate 81,879,695 of NC_134601.1, read as the reverse complement.
TTAGGACTTATTTTTCATCAACATTGCTCCTGGGGATATTTTTCCTTTTTCTCTACTCTATTCTTTTTTCTTTTTTCTTTTTTTTTGCTCTTCATGTCATATTTTTAGTAATTTTCTGTTTGGTAGAACTTCCTTTTACTATGTTTTTGTTGGGTTTTACTTTACTGTTTTTATGGATTTTTATGTTTGTTTCTTCTTCTTTCACTTTTAAAAATGGGGTTTGGCTTAATATTCTTTTGCCATGCATTTTTTTTCCTTCTCTTGGGTCTTAACTGATGTGTTTTTCCTTTTTGCTTTTAAGGAGGTTTATTAGGAGGGTACGAGTTGTTTTTAGATATTTTGAGGGAGGTAGAAATTTTTTCTTTTATAATTTTCCTTTATCTATATTGTTTTCTTTAATTAAAAAACTTGTCTCTCAGCCATCTGTGGTGATACACCCTGACAATCTTGGTACTTAGGAGGTAGAGACAGGGAGATTATGAGATCAAGGCTAGCCTGAGTTACACAGCGACATCATCCTGTCTCAAAAAAAGAGTTTCATTTTCTTCTCCTCCTCTACCATTATATCATGTGCTGTCCTTTGTCTTTGAACTTGAAACAGCATCTTTATTTTAGCACTGTTTTAGAGTTGCAGAGATGTTATAAAGACAGCACAGAGGATTCAACATCCTCAACAATGAGTATTCTCTACTACTGTCTCTCACTCATGGTATATAATTTTTATGCATTTTATTGTGTATTACACTTTAACTAAAGCTATTCAAATGTCCTTAGTTTCTGCCTGATGTCCTTTTTCTATGCCTGTATCCCATCCAGGATCCCACATGACATTTACTTGTTACATCTCTTTAGACTCTTCTTGCTTGGACAGTTTCTCTGACTTTTCATCTTTTTGGATTATAGTGATAGGTTCTGAGGCATAGTGGGCAGGCGCCTTACAAAATGTACCTCAGTTGTGACACAGTGATGCTAACCTTAGTCTTGTGCTTTTTGTTTCTCCACTGTGAATTGACTTTCTCCTTTACTCTGACTGCATTTTTTTTAAATCAAATCCTTGCTTGGGATGGAAAGAAATAAGCTCCACCTTCTAGAAGATGGCCAGTGCCACATTATTTTGCTCTGGTTCTTTCAGACTGTCTTTGTATTCCCTTGTCATGTCATGACCCTTCGATATAGTTTTTCACTCATTTAACTTTCTAAGTGATTTTATTTGCCTTTGACACTTGTTCGCTTCATTTTAATTTCAATTTGCTTTCCTCTATCTCCCCCCATCCTTTTTTCTTCATTACCTTTTAATGCTCTCCCCTGTTTTTCTACCATTTACATTTCATTTATTGAAAAATAATAGTCTACATTTATATGTCTATTAATCTCTTCTTTTTACATAACATTTTCTTGATTAAACTAATATACACTATATAGCTAACATATTTTACATAGCTAGAAGAACAATACAACGACGCAAAGGGGAAAATGTACCCTCATTCTCATCCTCTAAGCGGCCTTTGTATTAATGTTCATTATCTACTGGATTTCACACCACCCTTGAAAGCTGTGTCCCCTCCCAGAAATGACAAACAGACCCAGTGTTGTAACTCCTAAGAGTGACTATTTTCTTCAACAACTCTGATCCATCCATGGTCATGGCCATTAAACTGAAAATTAGCTGGAATATCAAGGTGATAGTTATGTATTTTCTTGTATATAAGCATCCACATTAAAATCACCGATGCACACTCTTTTCCTAGATCTCTTTAGCTCTTAGCACCAGGAGCATACATGTGTGTGTGCATGCTTGTGCCTGTTTCCCACACTCAGTGAACATCTAGAAGTGAGTTGGAGCCTAGGGATCTTGGAGGAGGAGCCTCTGAGAGAAGTGAATATACACGTGACTGGAAGGCATCAGGAAGACCCCAGCAGGCGCTTCACAGTTCAGATGGCCTACTTGCAGGCCGCACTCTGTCACCACTCTTCTCTCATCCCAATGATTTCCTCTCTCTCCAGGTATGAGTTCTGGAAAACTGACATTCCAGCCCTGCCCCCTTTTGCAGCAAGGGCAGTGAGTAAAGCTAAGTTGCTGATTACTTTGCTCTTTTGCGCTCCCATTTCCCTGACTGAGAAAAACAACAGGACAGCCTTTCCTGACAAGCCCTGCCTTAGAGAGCTTATTTTAGGTGCAACCCCCACACAGGAGCTTGGAAGGGGTTGGAGGTGTGTGGGAATTAGACGGCCTCATAATTCCTTTCTGATGGTGAGATTCAGTCATCCGAGTACTTCTGTTGTTGCTGTCAATTAAGACTGACACCAGGAGGCGAGCGGACACCGAGCTAGGATCTTTAGATTATTCTAGCCCCTACCAGAGCCCTTTTCCTCCTGTTTGTTCCGTTTCATTATGGCACTACGTGTTGAGAAAATAAGCTGGGGATAATTCTATAAAATGATATGTCCCAGTCTTCCAAGCCAAGGTTTCACGGTAGCCCAGTCAGAGTCGGATAGTGCTGCAGGTCCACCAACCTGGTCTAAAGAGCAGTTGTCTGGTGGTAGAGAGCCACTCTATGTTGTCTCAGAGCAGCTCTTCCTATCTTTTGTGTGCCTCTATACATCAGCCAAGACTGTGCACTGGCACTAGGCAAAAGACCATGCGACTTTATCTTCCTACAATGTGCTATTAATTTTCACCAGGGGAAAAAAGTGGCTAATGGAAATCGGGCATTTAAGGTAGTAAGGGGGACAGTTTTGCCTCAGGGCAACGCATAAGGGTTTGATTTTCTTTGAATTCTCAACCTGATTCTGAGGTTAGCAGTAACTAGTATAAGGGCAGTGCAAATACATGAGGTGAAGCCCTCATCTCAGAGCCAGAAGAACCCACTGGCTCAACAGCACAGTGGTTTTGAGCAGTCCACATACTGAAGGACTTTTCGGCAATGTGGTTCTCATCCACAGTGACCAGACTGAGCATGTCTACTATGCAAAGCAAACTCAAGCAGGCAAAGTAGTATTGGGGTAGAAGGGACATAAAAATGGTTCATAAGAATGTTGGAACTCCTGTTTTTCTGCCTCATTCCTCATGTACAGCAGCAGAGGAAGGAGAGATGTTTACAAGGGCAGACAGATATGGGAGGAGCTCAAAAGGCCTCCACACAAGCATCGGCCTCTTTGAGACTATATGGAGCACTGTTGGTGTTAACCAAGCATCAGGAATTCTCTAGGCTGACCCTGGAAAAAATTATTGACACCATAAATACTGAGGTAGAGAAATAGAGCTAGTGGAGGGAAACTTAACCTTGGAAGTGTAAAGTACTTGCTTCAAGGGAGCCAATGACTTACAGAGCAGGAAATGGTCATGGAGATATGCTAATTAATTTCCAAACCTAACTATAATAAGCAGTTCTCAAAGACTAGCAATTGTAAACGACAGGGAGACTTTGAGTTGAGAGCAGAAAGAGGCCGTAAGCTATGTAGGAAGGTGAACCAGGAAAACTTAAAAAAAAAATTTAGGGGCCTTTATATGTGACCTTGAAGGAAAAAGGCAAAACGGCAATGGGAAAGATGAAGGAGCGTAGGAAATGCCAAACAAGCACACACAGCAGGTATGTTCAGTTCTAATATTAAAAATGAATTTGCAATAAACCATAAAGGCAGAAAGAACATTTTGGAATGCCATGTATATATGTAATTTTTCAGTTCTTTGTAAATGAACTATTATAGGTACTTATAAGATAGAATTGAAATAGGATGCTTCTGTTAAAGCAAACACCCAGCCAGTCAAGCCTGATGTTACAGGACTGTAATCCCAGCTACCAGGCAGGAGGATCATAAATTCAACACTTTACTGAACTACCAGTGGTGGTCGACTTAGTGAACTACCTGGTCTCAACAGAAAATGTTCCAAGAATGCCATGGTTGTGTTTTAATGGTAGATAGCTTATCTGGAATGTTCAGGATCCTCGGTTCATTTCAGTACACACTGAGGTATCTCTCCAGCTCAGGAAAACATTTTATATGTTCCTTATATTGTCTTTCAGAGACAACTGATTTTCCTAGCATGTTCTAGGTAATCATATGTCTTTCTGAAGGCCGCTTTCCTGTCAGGTTTCCTTCATAGAAACAGGTAATTTGCACAGCAAGGCAGGATCACCAAAAATTTCAGCAGGCAACAGTGTATTTCATACACACATGAACTAACTCCCAGGGAGAAAGGAGCAAGAGCTTTGAGGATCCAGAACAAACTTCAAGAGTGTACACTCTATAGTCCACAGAGAAAAAAAGGTCAATATTTGTTACTGTTCGTCCCTATATTTTCATCAGATTGGGCCGTAGAAAGATTTTAATTCTAGTAGGCCCTTGCTCTGTGAGTGTATTTGTCGGCGGTACTAGAGCTGGAACCTATGGCTTTGCACATGCTAGTTAAGCATTTGACCACTGAGTGCCAGCAATTATGGTGTTAATATTCATGCCACTGTGATTTGTATATGGTCTGAGTGTATCTTATAACTTTTTATGTTGAAATTTTCCTCCATGGTAATGTATTAGGAAGATACAAAATTAATTTAGTGATAGTGTTTAGAGACAAGGCCTTTAAGAGGTGACTCCATTTACATAAGGCCGTTAAGGTGGAGCTCTCATGGTTGAGTTCTGGTAAGGTAACTAGAGAGAGAAGATACAGAGTCACACACATGCCTCTTGACCCTTGTCATATGATGTTCTATAAAGCCTTGGGACCCTGGTTGCAAAGTCAAGGGGCCTTGAGCTAAAGTAGTCTTTGGCTTATAAAGTCTCCAGTCTCCTGTATTCATTATATAACAGTAAATGGACTAATATTGATATTTAGACTTCACAGTGCTATTTTAAGTACTAAAGGAATTCATATACATAAAAGTGTTTAGAACAGAGCCTTGTTTACGATTAGACAATATATGTATTAGCTAGTGTCGTCACTATAGCTGTTACTTGTTGTGTCTCCTGGTGCTGCTACTATTAAAGAAAACATCTTAGAGTTTCTGGATGCTATTTCATATTTTCCACAGTTTTTCCTCACAGTTTTCTCCAAAGATTATCTGTCACTGCTCTTTCTCTGAGATACCACCCCCACCACGAGCTTAAACTCTAGAGCCAATTGTTAATCAAAATTGTACCTCAAAAACTGCCCTGGGCACAAGGAAAGCTTGACCTCCCTGCCTGTCATTCCTCTTGAGGGACGGCTATAACAAGCTGCCTCACTCGTTCCTGTTCCTGTACAGATCATGGAAAGAGATGAGCAGGTCAGCAGGCAGTACACTCTCTGGGAATTAACCTGGAGCATACTGTTTCCATTCCTTTGTGTGATTCTGGTCTTCTCCATTCCTTCACTTCCCAACGCTTCTGCGGAGTTGTGTGCTAACTGACTGGCCACAAACAATGCACTGCCTTATCCTTAGCTAGGCTTTTGGCAGCTAAGGCTAGACTGGAACTGCTGAGACAGACTGTACTCCATAGACACTGGTTCCTTCTCACTGTAGCTGGAACCTTTCATCTCATTCCCATAAGGACCTTGTGAAAAGGAGAAGCCACGCTCACAAATACACAACCCACGTTTGCTCACCTCCGTTTTCAGGTAAAGGGTGGCTAAGACATTTACATTCTCCCACCAAGTTTTGTCACTGGCATCCGCTTATGGTCTCCCAAACCTTAATTGTTCCTAGACTCCCGGTGCGAGTCTTTGTATGATTAGAGGCATTTAAATATCTTTGGTTCAACCACCATAACCTCATCCTACACCTACATCATTTATCCACATCCTGGGTCACACCCAGGATCATTTCGTCACCGAAAACTGCCCCACCTGTGTCATCTTTTATATCATACTCTCTGTTCCACTGAGGATTTTTCTTTGTTTCTCTAACTTGCATTCTTAGACCTCTTGATATCTCCCAATTTACCAGACTCATTCAGCATAATTACGTTCTCTGACTGGCCTGGGATCTGTAATTCATTATGCCAGCCACTCCCCTTTCCTTACTCATAACCTTCTCCATCATCTCCTGGTACAACCTGCAAATCCACACTCTCCTGCCTCAGAAGAGTTTTTCCTGGAAACCCTGGCCAGTTTCTACTGTATATCACCTCGATAGCCTCATGTCTTTCCTTTGCTCACTGCCTTAACTCCTGAATCTTTATCCCTGTCCTCTCTAATGGGAACATCATGCTCAAACCTCTCATTTTTTAAGGCAAAGTGATTGAGCCTTACCTCTCCAGTTGCTGCCCCTTTCTCTCCCCTTTTCTTTTGAATAAATGGTATAGTCACTGCCTCTTCCCACAGTGCCACCTGCTTCTGTTTCCTGGGCAAGTTCTCTTATCCCTGTCAATACTGCTATTATTAGTATTAATCAAATAGTATTTTTAATTCTACTGTAGCCACTACTAGACATAAGGGCCTCCAAGAGGAGCATCATGTCTAACTTAGCTATGTGGCCCCAGAGCCTAGCACAGTGCTTGATTGATAGGAGGTGCTCAATAAACGAATTATGTCACAAACACTTACTGAGCACCTACTAGGAACCAAGCACTATATCGGCTCTGTTAGCATCCACAGCACTTGGGTCCTAATCCATCACAAAACCCACATTCAAGAACCATTGATTCTCACAGAAACTTCTCTCCTTTGTCAATGCCCATGACCACTGCTCTGGCTGGATCTTCCTCACAATAGGCATTCAAAGTTTGTTGAAGAAGTTTGATAAAACCCAGCAGATGCCAAAAGACTAGTTTGCTCATATAAATAAATGCCCATGGGTAGGTTTGTTAAAGGGTCTGGTAGCTGAGAGCAGCTTTTCCAGGCTTTCAGAACCATTCACTTGAAACTCTATCTCAACATAGCTCAGCCTTACTAAGCCTCTGCCTGACTTGGCCTTGGCCCTTTTCTTCAGCTTCTCTCAACAAATCTTTGTTTCCAGGTTTTTCTCTTTCATCTTCAAACCAGTGAAGAAATTTCTTGGTCTTCTACTCAATAGTATGAAGAAATACCAATACTAGAAGTGCTGCTGACTTGAGGGTCCCACTTTACGAAATGTGTGTCCCCTTTTCACTCAAAGGCTACCTTTGGTAGCTCTGCTTCATTCTGCCAGCTGGGTTCTATGCCAAGTGGTCAGTAAGAATAGAATTCAGGTTTAATGGCCAGGGAAAGGCTTCATGGATAAGAAAGGGAAACTTTGTGATTATAGTTCAGCAGATGGAAATATTCTGGTAAACATGAAGGTAGGTGTGTGTGTGTGTGTGTGTGTGTGTGTGTGTGTGAGAGAGAGAGAGAGAGAGAGAGAGAGAGAGAGAGAGAGAGAGAGAGAGAGAGAGAGAGAGAGAGAATATGTCTGTGTGTTTCATAGTTTTCTTCTTGGAAGGAGGTAACATGTATAATGCAAGTTCAAGAGGTACAAAATGGAGTAAGTGTTCTCCCCACTCCTACCAGGTTCTCTTCTCTGGGTGTGATCACTGTTTCTTCTGGGTTTTTCTAGAGATGGTAGATACATTTACAAATGTTGGCATAGCTGCATGCTAGTCACTGACTTAGAACATGGCCCAGTACTCCATAAGCAGAGGGAACTAGTATGTGCACAAGTGTAAAGTAGAGAATGCCCTTTCATCCAATATCCTCTTCTTAATTCCCAACCTCTCTTAGTAGCCTTTTCCTGCCAGGGAGAACAAGTTCAAATTTCCAAACCCTTCCTACTGGTACCATGGTCTGCAATTTGCAGGATGGTCATAGTCCCTGTTTCTTGTAACTTTGGTACAGTTCTGTGGATTCATTTTCTCCTTGACTATCTTTGCCTTAGAGTTAGGCCAGTTAATAATCTTCGACCCTCCATTGTAGCTAGTTTTTAAAATCATTTCCATGTGCAGGTGCTTCTAACCATTTCCACTGTCCATTTGCAAGTCTCTCTCTTTATACCTCAGGTCCCCATCGCTTTTCATAGGCAACACTGGAATTTGGAGTGAATGCCTACCTAATGGCCTCTAGCATCTTCGGTAAAATCAAATGGCCTAAGTACTGTGAGAGCTCACTTGTATTCAACCAACATTTGTTTCTTTCTCATCCTCTCTTTGCTATCATCTCTCCACTGTCCTTTATCCATTCTCCATGTTCTATACACACGCACCTTAGTAGATGGTGTACAATTCCTGAAATATTTCTTTATGTCTTTTCTCTATTGAAATCAAATCAGAACAGTGGAACATGACAACTTACCTGGACCCTAGAGTAAAGTACTAGAAAATTCTGGGTATATACATCACAAAGGAGAATCACTTTCAACGCCTCTTAAAGTCATTGACTTCAGAATGGCATCGTTGTCACTTAGAGGCTGAAAAAGTCAATACTTACCCTGCATTTCAACCTTAAAATTCTACATATCCTTTGAAACTCATCTCCAAGTCATCTTCTTCTTGAAGCCTCCCAAAACTGGGGCAGTTCATCTGTTTTCACAGAAGTCTGAATGAAATTTTTCCTTTCTATGCATTGCCAAAGGTGAGTCTATTCCTTCTGGCCTGGTGTAGTACAGTAAAACCCATTCCAACTCATTATCCCACCTCCTAAGGCAAGTCCAACTAAATGAGGTATGTGGCTACTGAGGAGCAAGTTAGGAGGTTCCCTCAACTCATATGTGCTAAAGTAAAGTGTGCTTCACCCTGAAACTGATTGATTTTCAACTTGACTTAGTTCAGTGTATAGGATATAAGTGTAACTTAATTTTTAACTTATATGACATCTGTTTTATTTCAATGGAGTTAAAAATTTTTTCACATCATCAACTGCTCTTTGAAAATAATTTAATAATTTTGGAAGGCTTTTGTCTTCTTTCAATCCATAGTATATCTGTTCCCTCTCTTCAAAGGCTCCTCTATGTTCCCTATTTTTGCTTTTACAGATAACATTATACTAAAGGTGTATAAATCTGTAGCCAAACATATATTTTTCAGAAGATATACTTTGAAGTTCAATTTCTCTGTCATGAGGTACTAAAATTTATACAAGTTTACCAAGCCACTTCCTATGATGTCATGCTGATTTAATCCAGTGGTAGTATACAAGAACGATAAGATCATTGCACTGTGGCCAGCACAGTTCATAAATCCTTTCTAATATGATAGGCAACAACTCTGACCTGTCATTGTTACTCCAACTTGAATTCTTTTATCATTAGTAAAATGGAAGAGTTTTCAATAATGTTAACATGTATGATTTGTTTGTCCCTCTCTAGTCATTTAACCTATATATTTCTACAGCTTGCTTTTTGATGAAGATCACATTGTTTCATTCATAAATTGACAAGTAGTTCATGGAATCAGCACATCTGATCATAATCATGCTTCTTGCTATTCACAATTGATGTTGGATAAAACCATGGCAAACACTGTACTAGTGATTGCTAACTCATAGCATATAGATCTATTATTTATTAACAACAAAATCACAGCCAGCAGCACTGTCGCAAATGGCTGGAGTGCATGTGATACCCATGATTTATGTGTAAGGTATAGCCCAGCCTTCTTAAGTTTAGAAGCACTAGACAGCACTATCTTGGGAAGTATTTTGAACAGTGAAGTCATAAAAAATGTGATGATTGTGGTACTAAACACACCATGCAGAGAGCTTTATTAGCAGCCTAAGATTGGAAACAAAACGCAGAGTTGGGCTTCTGCTAGAAGCCTGCACTGTGGGTATTCGGTCACTGCATTTGTCCAAATATGCCCACACAAATGCAAGAATTGATCTTGGATATATCACTAAATTGCAGCAAATGGGTGATTTTGCAAATATGCAAATCATGTAAGGACAGAATGCACGTTATTGTATTATCGTCTGAGTGCCCAGATGACCAATCATATTTTAATGTCATCTATGATTTCATGGAATTTTACATTTTTAATTATGAATGCATATAACTCTTCCCTCTTATTATTTCATATATTTAGTTCATTGGAAGCTGATATAATATAGTCATTTACATTTTGATATATACATGTGTGTACATATATATATACATGTTTTATTCTAAAAAATTCTTCTTAATAATACACCTGAACTTCATTTGATGGATGACGTGTGAAATCATTTTCACAGGCACAAGTCAGAATTACCGCATCATGACAACTGTGGCATTCCAGCTCCCGGCGCAGGCTTCTCCAAACACAGGTAGGTCAGTTCTGGAATACATGAGCAATTTCCAGAAAATAGAAAAGAAAGGGAGGATGACCTTACCTTCACCACTCCATGAAGGTGCTGGCTCTTAGGCCACTTAGTAGCTGCATTCTGTGGGGCAGCAGGATAACAGGGAAGCCAGAAGCCGATGACTAGCAGGGATCTCTCCAGACCACAAAATGGAGTCAGTATTTTCTGAAACACTTCTAGAGCCGATTCTGTGCCTCGTGGTAAAGCTGTTGAGGCAGAATATGGGCGACTAAGTATCTGAAGTCTGCATTTTTAAATCATGTTAAACTATAGAGAACACAAAGTCTTTTTTAATCACACAGTTCAGTGGCACTTACCACAGTCCCACTGTTCACAGCTGTTCACCTCCAGAGCTTTCTCAGCTCCCCAAGCTGAAACTTTGTACGCAATACACAGAAACTCCCATCCTGTCTCCTGCTTCACCAGCATTAACCACTAGTCTATTCTGTATCTTGAATTTCTATATTCTGGGTAATCCATAGTTGTAGAATCTTACAGTGTTTGATGTTTTATGTAAAAAAAGTTTTGTGTTTTTTTTTTAATAAGAAAATGGTCACTGCTAAAGCACATTTATGTCTCATGCAGCATCGGGTATTTTAGAAAATCTTATATTTCTCAGGGACCTCTGAGGGTACCAAAACTCTTCCAGAGGAACTCATGGAGTCAAAATGACCTAATGTTAAGAAACTACATGAGGGGATGGAGAAATGACTCAGAGGTTAAGAGCACTGACTGCTCTTCCAGAGGTCCTGAGTTCGATTCCCAGCAACCACATGATGTCTCATAGCCATCTGTAATGAGATCTGGTGCCCTCCTCTGGTATACAGGGATAGATGGAAGTAGGATGCTGTATATGTCATAAATAAATAAATAAATTTGCACAGGCACGAGTCAGAATTACCGCATCATGACAACTGTGCCTTTCCAGCTCCCGGCGCAGGCTTCTCCGAACACAGAAGCCTAAAAACGAAACTACGTGATATGACTGGAGAGATGACTCAGAAATTAAGAGCGCTTGCTGCCCTTGCAGAGGACTTAAGTTCAATTCCCATCACCCACATCCGACAGTTCTCAACCGTGTGTAACTCAGAATTCAGGGGATCCAATGGCCTCTATGTGATATGGAAAAAGACTGAATGAGGAAGACACTAAGTACAGTTACCAAAAAAATGAAAGACCACAATTCATAGATTTGGAAAATATTGTTTCTATTCCAAAACAAGTTTTTGTGAACTGTTTTGAATTTGATGAATCTGTTCTTGAATTAGTTGATTTTTTAATTCTGTTTTCAGTTCTAGCATGCAAAATATCAATAGACGTGGCTTAAAAAAACAAAATGTCCAAGGATGCCATGAAACATTTAAGAGGGTACAAGCTAACTGAGGATGGGTAGACAAACCTGTAATTCCAGCTACTGCAGAAACTGGGGCGAGAGTTGAAAGGTTGACCCCAGCCCAAGTTATGTGTATTCCAGGACAGACAAGGTAATTTAATTAGACCCTCTCTCGAAACCAAAATGAAACGAGGTAGAGGTGCAGCGTGCCAGCAGCACTCGCACAGAAGACATGGGAACTTTGGTTTGATCGCCAGTTCTGAAAAAAAATAGTGTGAAAATGGACCTAAAACAAAATTGGTAGCCAAGTACAATGCCATTCACCTGTAATCCCAGAATTCAGGAGGCTGATGCAGGAAGATTACAAGTTAGAGGCCAATATAGGCTATATAGCAAGTTCAAAAACAGCATGAGCTACATCGCAAAATGAGACTCAAAGAGGGAGGGGGATTATATTTTAACCTTTTCTACAAGAAATGACACACAGATTAGCTCAGAATCAGGCTTTAAAAAAAAATAAGATTCCCAGATGAGCTCAGAGTGTCCCTGCCACAAATAATCAGCATATCATAACGACTGAGGAAAATGGGATAGTGTATCAGGTATGCCTGCTAAAGCACTGAGGGGGATTTAGCTCTAATACATATATGCAGATGGCAGTGTTGAGCAAAATATACCAAAAATGAATTAATGAAACCTTGGGATACACCAATAAAAGGATAGTGTCCAGAATGAGGGTGATGGTTTTCCTTTTACTACACACCATTTCGGGAGTACTGAGTTTAGCTTTAGAGTACCGTATACCAAGAATGACAAAACAGAATACAATATGTCCTCAAAAGGACAAATGAGCTAACAAGGAGACTGGAATGCAAGACAAATGTAGAATTATCACATTTGTTAAATCTAGAGGCTAATATCTAAACATATCAGTCCCAGACAACTGGAAAAAATGTGGTTGAATAGTCATCTTGTAGAAGAGATCCTTCTCCCCAGGTAAGGCTATCCACACATGTGGCTTTCTATACCATCCCCTTGGTTGAAAATGAATGAAATTTATGCCCTGCCAATGCTGAAGCATGTATGCATGGGCAGCCCGTATATGAAGGTTCTGTTGAACTTGTCCATATTGGGTTTCATGATCTAAGTTGATGAGAATGATTGACCAGGTTTCCTCCTCAAGAGGGCACCAGATATCATTACAGATGAGCCACCATGTAGTTGCTGGAAATTGAACTCAGGACTTCTGGAAGATCAGGCAGTGCTCTCAACCGCTGAGCCATCTGCCCAGCTCCTTGGCTAGTAATTCTCAAATCTGTTTGTCCAGAAGGCAGCACTCTGCCCTCCCTGGGTTTCCTCTCTCTAGACTGCCTCAGGCACCTTCACCTCCACAGGACTAGATCCAAACTGTTAGTCCTATTTTTGCCTCAAAAAATTCTTAGTGGATTTCCTTCTGGGCTCCAGGAAGGAAATTTGTCCCAGTCTGGCTAACACTGAGTGTGTACCTTTATTTTTCCGTGATGCTAGCTTATACAATAATCAGGAAGAAATGGAAGCAAACCTTCCAAACCTGTCTTGCAGCCAGGTTCACAAGGGATTTGGTCTTCTCTCAAAAATGAATGTGCTTTGAATCCTAAATTTTCTAGATTATATTAAAAATTAATTTCTGGCACTATCAGGGACAAAATCATTAAGTAGAAAAACTTGGAGAGTTCCCTGCCCTTCTCTAGACAACACTTCCCTGATTGTTAAAGGGAAGGTCTCCATGTCTTCCTACAGATGGGTCCTTCCAAGTATCTATAGCAGACATTGTTCTGGGGAAGGTACAGACATTATGAATAAGTGTTCATGCCATTTGGCCTGTGTAATAGCTCAGCTGTGTTCCAACCTCATCCTCCAGGACCTGCTGGGCTGCAGGCTGATCATATATCTTCACAATACTCTCGTCAGCTCCAGGCATCCAGCCCAACATGACGTACTTGTGCACAGTCCTGATGCGCCTCTGGCAATATCAGCATGTTACTCAACTGGAGAAGTGATCAGGTAAAAATGACAACCCTGAGGCACATGCAGTACCCCTCCCCACACCCCAAGACTCTGATGCACTCTGCATGGGTCACTTACAAGATTTATGGCCTTGGACAAATCATGGGACCTCTCTGAGCCTCCGTTTTCTCATCTGTGAAAAGAAGAAGGGGAGGGGGGGAAGAACATACAATGCTATGGATGTTGGTCAACTGGTAGAATGCTTGCTTAGCATGCACAAAGTCCAGAGTTCAAGTTGATGACACACACCTATGATCCCAGCACTTAGGAGCAGAGGTAGGAGAATGAGAAATTCAATGTCATCCTTGGCTACAAAGCTAGTCTAAGGTCAACCTGGACAATGTGTCCAAAAAAGGTTAATAATCCATAATTTACCTAACTGTTGTGAAAACTGACATTTTTGGCTGAGCCAAAATGTACATTTTTTTAAATTTTCCACTTAAAGAAAACCTTGGATTCTGATCAAGTCCCCCTTCTGTGTCCTTCCATTCTGATCATTACCCGATCACCCACCAGCCAAATACTCAAAGAACTAAGGCTACATCTGGGGACTCGCAGCTCAGCCACTTGCACAAGTCAGGTGGCTTCTGCTTCCTTTCACAGGAAGCAAGTTCCTTCCCACTGAGACTGTCCAGGCAGCTCTGCAAGAGCCCCCATCCAATGACTCTCATTCTGCCTCTTGGGGTCAAATTGTACTGATAAATCCTCTTTAGTCATGAAAAGTCTAAAGATATCAGAAGACAACCATCATGGCCTAGTTACTTTCCTGGCTTCTTTTCTTAATCTCCATTTTGTCTCATTCCCCCTTTAGAGACAATATAACCAAGCACAGTACTTGAGATATGGCTCTACAAATGCTGGTCAGAATAAAAGGATTGATTGCTGCAATTTTAGAGCCTATACAATAATTCATAAATATAACCTGAGTTTACATTAACTTTTCCACCTTGGTCATGAGTTCATCCTTTACAACTGTAATTTCTTAAAAGAATGTTGTTTGCTTTATAAAACAAACACAAAATGTCACACTTGCTCTTTTTTTTATTTTTTTATTGAAAAAATTTCCGCCTCCTCCCTGCCTCCCATTTCCCTCCCCCTCCCCCCACTCCTCTCCCCCTCCCCCACTCCTCTCCCCCTCCTCCCACTCCTCTCCCCTCTCCCCCTCACCCCACCTCATTCCCCCTCCTTCTCGAGTCTGAAGAGCAGTCCGGATTCCCTGCCCTCTTATCAAATTTATTTTGTTATTGTTGGATTATCTTTGTGGTCTGGTAAAATTCTTCATAGATTCCTAGTTCTGTCATCCAGCATATTACTTTTCCTTGCATTCCATTTCTGTCTTCCCACCGCATAAGCATGCTATTCTACAGCTCCACCCAAGACATGAACTAGAATGTTGAAGCCAAGCCAGAGCCAGGTAGAGCGCTGCAGGCAGCCTACTACCAAGGACCTCTCCATAATGGTGACGTTCAGCATTTTCCCTAACTTGATGTGCCTGAGAGACCTTGCGCCCACCCATTTCCATCACCACAGTGGCTCACATAGCATCTTAGAGACTCAGGGAGGGGCAGGCCTCCTGAGAAGCAAGCTGAACTGGGAGAAAGGCCTTTCTCCATGTGCTGTTGCTAATTCCAAAGAGAATTAGTTCTGGGAAGTAAATAAGTATGTAAAGTATCCAGCATGTTTGATAGATAGTCAGTATTGAATAAAAGATTGCCTTAAAATGCATTCAGAATCTCGCTGGAAGAGAAATGCTGACTCATAGTTCCTCCATCTTGTTCACAGAGCACCACAACAAAAAGCTTTGTCATGCTCTTCTCTGCCCTGCAGACACATTGTAATCATCAATTAATTAATAGATCTCATTCCTGAACATTGTGTGAGAATTCCTGATCCAGAAAAAATACAGAAAAGAACTGACACCCTTTGTGAATGTTTTCTTCACGTGCATGAGTGGTTCTGGGAAGTAAATAAGCAATGTATGTAAAGTATCCAGCATGTTTGATAGATAGTCAGTATTGAATAAAAGATTGCCTTAAAGAACGCATTCAGAATCTCGCTGGAAGAGAAATGCTGACTCATAGTTCCTCCATTTTGTTCACAGAGCACCACAACAAAAAGCTTTGTCATGCTCTTCTCTGCCCTGCAGACACATTGTAATCATCAATTAATTAATAGATCTCATCCAAAAAGGCCATATTTCCTGGCTCCTACTTCTGACTACATAGCATAGTTCCCCAGTGGGACTATTGTGGCTAACACTATACCATATTATCCACCGCCCCCATCATTGCCCTTCCAGCTGCTCCTAATCCTGCTCTTTACAGCACCAGTAATAGAATCCAGGCAAGGTAGCCAAGGCTGCTCTTGAAACTACGCAGTTCCCACATTTTTACAGCTAAAGGACAGATTGTGATACTCCATTCTCCTCACACCCACATCTCTGACATGATCCCCAAGTCCCCCCCTTCTGCCTCTCCCATCTTGTGTCCCTGTGACTCATGATGCTGCGTACCACATCTCAAGGCTTCCAGTCGCCACAGGTCCAGGTGAAGTCGAGGAGGAAGGGAATCTGAAATCCGAGAAGTCTGTGAGTATGCAACACCAGAAGACATTTTATCCTGAGTTTCTCTAGTACTGCATGGGTGATAATCCATGTATTATTACAGAAATAGCAAATATGTACATGGATGCTTTATATTTTATAAAATTCTACAGTGAATAAATTTCTCTTTGATCCTCAAAATAGTTCAGTGGCTTCATTTGTGTAAAAGCATTGTTAAAAAAATTTAGAAAGAAATTGTCTTTATCAAGCTAAACTATACATACACATACACAAAAATAATCCCTGTCACATAATCCAGTTCAATAAGACAAAAATGTTGAATATCATCTACTTTGCCCCCAAAGGCATTAAACTCTAAGTTTCTATCTTTTAAACAGGATATTAGCTTTATTTTAGAAGTAAGCATAATTCTCTAAAAGGTTAATTTGCTCAATGTTCATATTACAAATAACAGAGACGATCCACAAAGCCTGGGTTATTTGATTCTAAACCTTCTAATTCTTACCTTCTCAGTCCTGGTAAGGCCATTCAACTGCCTTCAGAAAATGGCCGCCATCCTCCCTTTGGAGAAATGGGCAGTGGCTAACGGAAGCCATCTTCCTAAATACGCAGAATCCTAACAAATTCTCCAAAAAAATATTTTTTTAAAAAATATCACCTTCCCTCCCAGGCAGTGGAGTTTCCAAATCGTTCTAGAAAAGCTTTTCTCTTTCTCCTTACAGGTAGGAAGCCGCAGAGAGCCGCATGCACCCCTGCCAGCTGAAGCAGCCAGCTCCAACCCCACCCTCCATTTTGCCGCAGTACATGACTCATCATCGTCATCAAACCATTGGGCCTGCCCACTGTCTCACTGCATCAAAAATGCCGCAGTCTGCGGAAATGTCATTGTTTTCATCCTCCATGTCTCAGCCCCGTCTTTTCCACTGCTGTTCCCAAAAAACAACAGGAACACGCGCACATGACAGAAATTCAGACAACGCAGTCCAATTTCTACATAAAGCCACAAGCCCTGAGGAGAAGCCCTGCCAGAGATGAGAAATGACGTACTTTGCTGAAGCTACCACTTCCCCAACCACCTTGCTAAAAAAATAATTAGGAAGTAAACACTCCGACTCAATTCTAAACAACTCCCTCATTCACACCTTGGCTTACCTATTGTAATTAGCTTTCTTCAAAATCGCTCACTCACTCCTAATTTAAATGGCTATCACAGTTAAAGGGGTGAAAAGCCTGTCATTTGTGGAGTGAGACAATCAACCAAATAGCCTGAGGTGCGTCCCGTACAAAGAATGGCCCTAGGAGCTGGCCTGCAGAGCCAGGCATCATCACTGCACCACAAACCACCCAGTCTCAGCTCCAGCCTGCCAGATGACGTCAGCGTTCAGACTGCCTCCCAGATGCCTCAATTTAGAGCCCCAAACCCTTTTTTATATGTCATATATATTAAATATATATATAAAAAAATTCTTCAGGTTGTGCTAACCTCTTCTGAGCCCTCCCTCTATCAACCCTGCTTCCTGTATTTTCCTGTCTCCTTATCTGATCGCTTTTCTTTTGCCCAGATTATTTTCAACATCTATAAATACCTGGATCCTTGTCTGGGCTTGAGTCAGCATAGTCTTCAGCCATCCTCCTGGCTTTACTGACCTCAGGCTCCAGCTCTGCGCAATCACCTTAAACTGGCTCAAATGGGTTTTTAACTGAACAGAAATTACTTTTTTTTCTTTGTCATAAAATATCTAAAGTAATCAAGATCAATTTCTGTCCATTTTCAATCCATTTGGTCCAGTTTATAGCACTGACGCAGTAGCAAGGCACTGAGGGGCTCAGGATGCATCAGGAAGGAGATGAGGCTGCGTCAGTTCTGCTCAGAAGACCAGTGGGGGACAAAAAGGACCTGATGCTGAGGACCATACCATTAGTAATGGTGACGCTGGAGGGGGAATCAGAAGAACCTAATAGTCCATGAGGTAGGATCAAACCACTGTGGACCCCGGGGGAGGGGCTTAAAGGCCTGATGCTCAATGACGCAGTATCTAATCATTCCTGTGAGAAAGGAGGGGAAAGATGCTGATGCTCAGCAGATAGGAACAAACCACTGCCATGTAGAGGGAGCTGAAAAGGGATGCTTTAGTGCAAGACATCATCAAAGCACTCTTACAAACCAGATAACTAGAAGGAAGGGTAAGAGAACAGAGGGCATAATAATCTATGAGACAGGAGCAGGCCACTCTGGAGGTTTAGTGACAAGGATGATGTTCTGAGAAATAGGACCAAACCACTGGGGGGACGGGGGGAGGAGCAGGAAAGAGCTGAAATCTCCTAAAGCAAATTTAATTCCCCCTAGTGACATAAAAGAAGATTCAATATTCTTAGAGATAGAGTCAAATCCTGTTTTATGATTTATCATGGGTCTGATATACATGATCTCCTTTGCTCTCTACTCCGCCCTGATGGTTGGATCAGACCATATTTCCACAAAAGCTTCTGCACAAATTCTGAGCTGCCCCTTGAGGGTTGCTAGGCAACAGTGCAGCAGCTGCCCAGGGAACCTTGCCCTTTTGACATTAACCCCTTAGTTTCTGAAAAGAAGAATGTACAAAAAAAATGAGGAGCAAGATGAGGAATGCTAGTCAAGGGAGAATGGATCCCGAACAAAGAGCCGTTAAAATTTAAATGTAACTAGTGAGTGGGTGGGAAATGATGGACACAGAAGTGGAAACATCCTTATACAGCAACCATCCTGTAGCTTTTAAAAAAATCAGAGCCAATCCCTGGTCAGACCTTTGAGCCTTCCTGTGACATCCTTAACCAGTGCCTCTTGAACATCATTTATATCTTTCTTTAAGGTAGCTGTTGTAACTTTCTGGGAAACGTACCTGGTTTTCCTGTAACTCTGGTTATTCTTTTCATTCAATCCAAGCATCCCCAAGTTAACCCCATAGTCTGTGTTCTATCTTCTAGAGTGGTGGTTGCTAAAGACAAACTAGGACTCACAGGCCACATCCAACCTACCGTCTATTTTCATGCAGAACACAACTTAAGAATTTTTTTGACATTTTAGCTTTTTTTTTTTAAAGCAAAGAAAGGTGGCATGCTCCTTCATTTACACACACGTAGGAATACTTCTCTGTCACCAAGGTAGAGTTAAATAAGCAGATATAAACCAGGAGAGTTCTCAAAACCATAACATGCAGTGCCTGCCTGGCTTTTTAGATGATAAGTGTGCTAAATCTCAGGAGTCTCCCGTTTTTTGTTGGGAAAAAAAACTGGCCCTATAGTTTAATGGTCTTTCACTTAAGAGACCTCAGGTACTGCGGAGACTCTATCAGCCCTTCCTCCATGCCCACCTTACTAGACTAGAGAGCTAGGAAATAAATGAGGCCTGGCCTGAGATACAGTGACGATGCAACAAGCTTGTTCTTTCTGGTACTGATGCTGCAAGATCCTTAGCTCTCCATTGTGCCTGCCTTCGTGAGCTCAGGGCTAACTAACCTGGTCAGGAAGACAAAGTCCACAGTGATGTCTGCCAGACATCCAGTCCCATTTTCCATGGCCTCTGTTGATCCTGGAGCCAACCTTCAGGCTGGACTCAACAGATTCAGGACGAAAATAGGCGCTTGGCCGGGAAGGCTGGCTTTCCACAAAGTGCTCTTTCCCCCAATGGCCAAAGCAAACGCTGCAGGCTGGGGCTAACAGCCAGCCAGCCGCTCCCGACCTCTGCCGGCCAGCACCAAGGAGGCCCAGAGTCAACAGTGCACGCACAGGTCTTCTATTTCATTCCTCCTTAATTCCTCCAACATCAGATTTCCCTTCAGTGAATCTGAAAAACCAAACAGAACTGAAGGCGGCTCTCGCCTCTAGGAAATCTCAGAGATCTTCTACCAACCCCGGCTTCAAAGATTTACTCTCTTCTGCTTTTCAGTGTTACGCCCAAATCTGCAATCCCCGACAAGCCGACAAGGAAACCAAGAGTCCCGTATGTAAAAGCAAAGAGCCTTTATTTTAATCAAGTTTGCAAACTCGATCTCCCCACATGTCTCACCGGAGAGTCCTGAGCTCAGTTAGAATAGGGTTTAAACTGATTGTTCCTATTTCTTAAAAGAAGGAAGGATGCATGCAGGAATGCACTAACAGCACCCCATGCTCTGGCTGACTCACATGCCAAATGGGGAATCAAAACAGTCAAACCAACTATTCTTCCTGAATTAGGCAGCCACTCTCTCCTTACTGTGAGGAGGGCTTGGGTGAGAGTCAGGATTTGGATACTGGGTAAGGAGGGCATGGAGAAAGGAAGGGGGAAAAGCAAAGAAAAAGGATAGAAAATCCTAAACAATACTAAAGGCAAGCACTCTATCCCTGAAATACATCTCTAGTCCTCTTTTTACTTTTTGTTTTAAAGCAGGATCTAAGTTGCCCAGGGTGGTCTGAACTCAGCCTGTAGCCTAGGCAAGACTTGAATAATAATGTGTATTATTTAATATATAAATTGAATACAATTTATTATAAATATAAATGTGAAACTTCTGTATCAGCCTCCCAAGTATATGGAATTTCAGGCACTGCAAAAGAAAGTACATCCATCTAGCATATGAAATCTCTTTAAAGCAATAACATGTGATCAATGAGCGACAGTGGGGTGGGGGGAGTAAACCTAGAAAATGAAACTGTATTAGGTATAACTGTTCGTGTAGAAACTACTCTTCCAATGAACCTCTTTCTCTAATGATAATAATAGGCATATCTCAATAAAAACCAGCCTGTAATTAAAGAGAAATTTGTCCCCTGAAATTTATTCCTGAACTGGTGAACAACATACCCCAGAATAACATAAACAACTCACAAGATTATTGTAAGATATTTTAAATTTTTGAGGGAAATATACAGCTCATAAACTAGTACCATTGCCATTTTTACACTTAAGTGCTCAATAAGTACAAATGCAACAGAGTTCTCTTCACTTAGAGATGCCATAAAGAAAATTACTGAGTCAGTGAGGGCACAATGAACCAAAAATACGGGACACTTTTATATATGCACTGCAGGTACTATTTCATGTCATCTCCAGCCATTGTGAGGTAAGTCCTAATATTGTTTCTGTTTCTTAAAGAAATGAAGGCTCCAAAAGATATAACCATTTTCCCAGGATACCCAGGCCATTGACACCACGATGGGAGACCAGTTGTAGGAAACTCCGGATATTGTTTTCTTGGCCTGTTCTGCATAATTAGTTCTATGCATATTGAAGCTCTAGGCTCAGAAGAATGTCTTAAGATATTAGTCCTATTCTAGAAGTACAGAAGCATCTTATTTCTAGATTAACATTGATACTATAAGAGGTACAAGGAAAGAGGCACTGCTTAAAACTAAATACTAAGCAGAAGCAAAAATTCAGATACCCTTCTAAGTATTTCAACTATTCAATTGTTTTTGAACAAATTTTGGGGGAATCTCCATGGTTCATAGAATCTGGCCTTACATTTTGTTTTATTAGCATATATTCATTGTATCATGATGGGTTTAGTAAGGACAATTTCCTTCAAGTATATAAAGTACCCTGATTATATCCATTTCCCCGTATCCTCTCTTTTGTCCTCCCTCCTGCAATCTGTCTCTTGCTCTCCCTCTCATCTTCCTCTTTCCAGCAGCTTTGACGTTATACATATGGTCCTGTGTAGCTACCCAAATTATAGGATCTATGAATGACAGAAAACATGCAAGATTTGCCTGGCTCATTTCACTTAATATGATCATCACAAATATGGTCCATTTCCGTTGAACAAAATCATTTTATGCTTCATAGCCGAGTAAAGCTCTGTCATCCACATGTATTGATTCTGTAACTTGGCTGTTGTAAATAGTGCCCCATGACCATGGATGGCAAGTAACTCTGTGATATGCTGACACAGTGTTTTCTGAGTATATAGCCAGTAGTGATACAGATGTTACTCTAAATTCTAATTATCTTGCAGCATTTAAATTCATTTTTACTATAGTGCAAGAAGCCATTATCTTTTAACTGATGGAATATAAAATAGCCCTAGTTACCATTGTTCTCCCCCAAAGTAAGGACAAAACCAAACAACACAGGACAGGAGAATAGAATCAAGAGAAGCACAAAGGGAAGGAGCCAATGGCATAGCTGAACCAGTGGGTAGCCTGTCCAACATCTGGGCTTTCCTGTCATGTAAATAAAAACTCGTCAGCATTTTTTTGTCCATTTTAGTTGGGTTCGCCATAATTTGCAATCAAAACATCCTTTGTGGGAGTTACTTTTCTAAACCACTGAATACAATGCTCAGTATGCCCATGCATGCATATCTAAGAATCTAGTTTCAGTGGCAGCTATCTGCAGAAGACTGATCTGTACCGCAAAACACAATTTATTGTTCAATGCATAATTTTACATAAGCCATTATACATAATTTTACTCTATAAAACATCACAGCGAGTTTAGTTTATAGTTATTTATACTTACCTCTTTAGCTATGCTTTCTCTCACTTACAAGTATCAGAAGATCTTCCAAAAATTGAAGTCAAGTTTTAACCTTTCCATTCCCCTGCCACTGGTGGGCCAAATGATGCCCAGCAAGTCCTATTGCTAAAATTTCTGGTAGCTCAAAAACTTGACCTTTCAGTTCTAGGCACATGCAGAATAACTATGGATAAAAAAGTGCAGTCAGCCAGGCCAGCATCCAATGCTCTACAGCAGACCTGACACAGAAATCCACTGAAGAAATTGTTGGCATGTGTCATGGGTCAGTGAACCCAGCACACAGATGGTAAGAATGTCATGATGACTGCCACAAATGTGGTCAACTAATTACAATCAGAGCAGTGCAAAGACATTTTCAGAGATAGGCAGTAGTGGCACACACCTTTAATTTCAGCACTCACGTGGCAGAGGCAGACAGATCTCTGTGTGTTCGAGGCCAGCCTGGTCTACAGATCAGGTTCCAGGACAGTCAGGGCTACACAGAGAAATTTTGCCTCAGGAGAAAGATAGAAGACATTTCCAGGAAGTCCTCCAAAATGTACCATCAATTTCTCTCTTCTGTCCTAGCTCCAAGACTGTAATTGTATCATAGAAATCAAACTGTTGTGATAGCTGAAAGCTTGAGCCATTTTCACACTCTGATGCCTCTCTGGCCTAGTAATTCCGTCCTTCTAAGCACCCACACGGCTATGCATTCTTCTGCTACCACTTATTTTATTGACTTGTGACTGTCTGTGGATATCTGTCTTTCTCAGGAAACTTTGAGTTTCTTAAGAACAGCCATTGTGTCTTCTCGTCCTCTGTATCCCATTGCCTTATCAGAAAAGTTCAAATAGAACAGTCACCCAGAAAGTGCTTTTTCATTTTTTATACTGGATTATATATTTCTATTTTCATTTCTCAGGTTTTGGAAAGCATTTTTAGCTTAATAAGAACTTCAGAAAGAGTTTAAGTCTGCCATAATATAGTGTTCAAATACAGAACAAAGGTAAAGTTACACTTTTCAAAATATAAAATTCTCTTTAGGCGAAAATTTGTTTATCAATATTGTGTAACAGTCTTGTCAATGTTTTTGTTGTTTTGTGCTTACATGTTTGTGTGTCTGTCTGTGTATGTGTATGTATGCACAGGTATGTGGAGACCAAAGGTCAAGGCTAGGGGGTCTTCCTTAATTACTCTCCACCTTGGTTTTGGGGATGGATCTCCCAGATTCTGCTAATCTCTCTGGCGTGTAAGCACCAGGAACCCATCCTTCTGACTCTGCCTCTGCAGTTGGGATCATAGTGATGCACCACCATGCCCCGACTTTTACATGGGCCCTGGGGAATCCTAATGCTGGTCCTCATGCTTGTGCCTAAGTATTTTCCTGACTGATCCACGTCCTCAGCTCCTAGTGTGTTTACTGAGCACTCTCCTCAGCTGCCAATGCTTTTATTTCAAAGAAAAGACTGCATAAATATTCATGAAAACTAGATACTGATGTAGTGATATTTTGTTCATGTTTTAACAAATAAAGCTTGCCTGAAGATCATAGTACAGAGCTAAGCCACTGGAGACCAAGGAGAGGTGGCACACACCTTTAATCTCAGGACTCGGGAGACAGAGGCAAACGGATCTCTGTTAATTCAAAACTACCGAGAGCTACATGAGACAGAGCTCACACAAAAGTGATTCCAGCACTTGGGATCACACGTGTTGAATCCCAGAACTAGGGAGGCAGAGACAGGAGTGATATGGCTGGGTGGAGAGAGGAATATAAGGCAGGAGGAGAGGGATCTCAGTGCAATCTGAGGATCGGTGAAGACAGTTGCAGTCTGGGAATTACCCCTCCAGTCTGAGGACGAAGTCTAAGGAGGCAGTCTGAGGACAGGATTGCCCCTTCTGTCTAAACTGTGGTAGAGATAAAAGGTCTCTCTATTGGCTAGCTGCTCTGCTTCTCTGACCTCTCAGCTTTCATCCCCTAATATCTGACTCCAGATTTTTATTAAGAACAATTAGAATTCATGCTATATACTGACTCTAATGGAAAACATTTTCACGGTCAATATTTTAAATTTTAACAGAATCTACCAGACATATTTATCCAGTATAGTGCAACATCTATTTTATCTTTAAATCAGGCTGAGAGAATGATGTTTGAGATGAATATTTGCTGACAATATCAATGTGTTTGTTCTGCAGTTGCAAAATTAAAAACAATCTTGAGAACCAGTTGTTCTCAAAATATGACTCTGGGGTCACTGGAATCCTTTTAGGAAAGTTACAAGTTCTCCCTCTTTTGATAAGAATGCTGCAATGTTGTCTTTTTTGCTAAGCCAAGCATACACTGATGTGTCAGAGGCAGTGGTGGTGAAACCATGGGGCCTTACCATGAGTCCAGGTGGAGAACCAAAAAGTGTTAGTAAGCACTTAGGGAATGTTTCATCTTGGAAAGGTTTAGTTAATGTATGAGGCCACTGAAGTGATTTTTAAAAATCATAACCGTTTCAGCCTTGGCCTAGACAGGGGTTTTTTTAGAGCACTGTAGACTGCCACTGTACACACAGATGCCCCCACCAACCCACCTGGGTGCGTTGCTGTTGTTGCTATGTGCCTATTCTCTTCTCTCCCCATTAGACAGTCCAGGATTTTATCCTTCAGTGCTCCTCCTTCAGCAGTGATCAAAGTTGGCGAATGGCAGTAGGGACAGTACAGAATTGCAGGCACCAATATTCCCAGACCCTGCACCACAACGCACTCTTGCAGACGAGAGACCTTTCTCATCCAGCCACACTTTCGTTGATGTTAACATCAATTTCTGTTTCCAGAGCTTCTGCAGTCTGAACAGTGAGAGATGTCACCTAGGAACATACGTGGTGATGGGAAGAAAGTCACCTCTGAATGCCAAACTAAAGCCTGCCAAATTCAACTAGTCACTGCTTTTCATATATGCCCTGTGACCTTTCCACTTTCACATCTTTGCTTTTCCTGGTCTCGAGGTCATAAATGGCTTCTTTCCATTTCTTCTCAGTGGCAAATGCTAATTGACCTTAAAACATAGTCTCCTAGCTCAAAGTCTGCCCATACAGCAGCCTCCCCTAGGTATTGTTTCCTTCTCTTTTGTGCTCCCGCAAAGGACCTGGGTTCTGGCTCTTCCTCTATTTCCATCATCTGCCTCCGTTAACATTTCTACTTTACCCTCTCCTCCCACACACTCATCTCTTGTCTCTAATACCACAGCTGCATATAAAATAGCCTCCCTGCCACCAGTCTTTCTTTCTATCCTACAGGCTTCATTATGCTGGGGCCAAAGGCAGCTTTCTAAAATGCAGAGCACTACTCTAATTTAAAACTTCTCTTTGTATTCACAATCCCAGAGAACCCAGACAACAATGAGGACCCTGAGAGAGATATACACGGGTCTAATCTGCATGGGAAGTAGAAAAAGACAAGATCTCCTGAGTAAACTGGGAGCATGGGGACCTTGGGAGAGGGTTGAAGGGGAGGGGAGCAGAGAAAAATGTATAGCTCAATAAAATCAATTAAAAAAAACTTCTCATTGTAGAAGACTGTAAACTCAGTAACATTATAAACCACAGTAACTCTGTGAACTCAACAGGTCAGAATCATGGGCCGGGATAAATGGAGGAGTAGTAAGTATGTTTAGAAATGTAGATTCCCAACAAGGTTTGGTTTCCTGAAAGTCTGTAATTTTAAAAGGTTCACAAATCTGCCAAGGATGGCAAGTATGCTTCACCTCATGAATCCATTCAAATTGGCTGCAAGTAGCCATTTGGAGTACTGTGCTGTGTCGTGTTGAGGATCTTAAGTCCCATCCAGTTTGAGTGGGAAAAAACATCATGTCTGATTAGCAATTACTGCCAAGAGTAGTGATCGTGCCAGGCATTTACCATACCTTCTCTAGAGAAAGAACACCTTTGTGCACGGTGCCATTTGTCATTAAGAAGAACACCCCCTATTCACACGTCCAGTCCTGTAGTCCCTAGAAAACTCTGAATCATCCTCCAAGTTCAGTTCAGTGTCTTCTAGTCTGGGAAGCTTTGGCTCAATTTCCACATCGTTCCTCCTCCTCTGACCTCTCATAACTATTTGTTCATAAGCAGAATGTACTACGCTTGCCATTTCAAATCCTTTTTTAATAAGGGTAATAGAAATAAACAAAATTTCTTTGAAACAGAGTGTCTCTCTGTAATCCAGGCTAGCCTTATTCTCATAATTCTGTCTCAGACTTGTAGGTACTCAAGTTACAGGTGTGTCCCACCATGCCTGGCCAATAAATTCATTAAGAAATGGTAACTTAAATTGCAAATCCTTATGTATCACTGCCCTATTCAACACTGGTGTGCCAGAGTCAAACTGTTGTACTGTATTCACCTCTTATTTTATACCGAGGCCTCAGCCCAGGGCCTGGTGTTCTCAGAGCACTCAGCAAGCACAGACTAAACTGAAGGCAGACCCCATGTACGGATATCAGTGGAGGAGAAACCAAGAAGCCTAAAACTACCTCAAAAGCATCTTTCCATGGAGAACTATGGACATAGAGGATCAGGTCCATGGGTGCATGTGACCACTTCTAATTGAAGAAACATACTATAACAGCAAGAATACAGCCTGAAGTAGATGCAAAGATCTATTCTTTCCTCTGTAACAATTCCGCTTCAGTCTCAGTAGCCACCCACTATTCTTTTTTTTTTCTGTCCAGAGTACAGAAATTTATTGTAAAATGCAGGATTCACGCAAACAAAGGAACGAAGTTATTAATAGTCGAAAGAAATAAAAACATTAGGATTCATGTTGAACAAAAAGAGAAGATAGCTTTTGGCTTCTAATGCTCTGTCACCTGCGTTTTCCTGGTTTTCCTAAGCCCTGGTATCAATGAATGTGTGATGCTGTTTCTTTGCCTTCTCCCAGCCTTCTGTGGTTAGACGCTGCACACCAGTCACAAGGCCTCTCCTGAGCACAGGTCCCTGTGTGTATTTTACATCCTCCCCTCCATGTTCTTTCTCTGTAATGCAGCCTGCTCTTTTGTTTTGTTTTGCTTTGCCTACCAGCACTTCCTGTCTGTATTTCACAATTTGGAACCCATTTGTCTCAGGCATGTGAGTCTTGCCTCCACTGCCAGACTACTTTTTAAAAATATATGTGTGTGTGTGTGCACGTGCGTGCATACACATGCATATACATGCACATATACAAGTACTGAAGAACACTTTTGACAAAGAACAACTTTGTAGGAATGGGTCCTCTTCTTCCAGCATGTAACTTTCAGGGATGTAGGTCTTCATGAGTTGTGGCAGGCACCTTTACCCTCTGTGTCATTTTGTCAGCTCCTAGCGCACTCTTAAAGAACAAGAATCATCAACAAAATCTTTAAAACTCCCTAAGAAGATAACTCAGGTCCAGGCCCCAAAAATATACCCATTAATATATTAAAACTTGTGTTTAGGTTTCCTAAGCATGTATGCACACACATGCACATACACGTACGTACACAAACACTCGGGCACATAGGCACACACACATTCTCATGCACATACGCACACAAAATTAAAAAGAGATCATGAATTTTAAGGAAAACAGAGGAGGTAGATGGAAGAATTTGGGAGGAGAAAGGGAAGGAGTAAATAATGGCATTATATTATAATCTTAGAAACTGAAAGAATCAAAATGGTTTTGTTTATAGTATAACAATTGAAGAAGTCAGGGAATACTTGCTTCAGTAATTATTGGCCGCCCAAATTAGAAAAAAAAATTAAGGGAAACTATATGGAAAAACCAACCTCTTCCACCTACTTATTTCTCTCCTCAGAGCTTACAGGTCCAGATAGATAATGCCTTGGGTTTTGCCCTGTAGTTGAGAAATAATACACATTTGTATGCCTAACATAGTATAGCAGAAAAACTTTGAATCTAGATTCACATGACTTGAATTCTTCTTTTGACTACCCACAGCTTGCTGAAATGCATCCTCCCCCAGATTCTTACTCTATTACATGAGAGAAATAGATAGAAGATCTATAGGGGGTCCTTTCTACCCCAAGTTTCATTGTTAATTACTCTAACTCCTTACATTATAAATGGGGGAAGATGGACTAAAATCAAATAAACAGACTTATATCATATCAGTGAGTACAATAGAAAAGAACAAATGCAATCAAGAAGGAAAGTGGGTCATATGGAATGTCATTTCAGTTGTGTGGGGTAATCAGGAAAGGCCTTCTTATAAAGTAATATTTGATTAAAGACGTGAAAGAAGTAAGAGACCCAGCAATGTATATGTCCTGAGGAGTATAACTCTAGGATGATGAACAAAATGTAAGAAGTCCTGTGAAACAGTATGCTAGAAGTATTTGCAGAGACTGGTGTGGCTGGAACAGAGTAACAGAAGAACAATAAAACAGGAGAGGGAGGAAGCAGGCAGTATAGAAGACCCTTGTAGGACATCATAAGACTGAATCTTATTCAGACTGAGTATGAGAACTACTGCAAGGTTTACTCATAGGAAGTCGTATGGCAAAACTTGTCTCCTGGAATACAAGGCTTTTTTCGTGAGGCTGGATTATAAAAGAGACAAGAAGGAATTGGAACAAGAAAACCAGTTAGAAGGCTATGTTAAAAGTTTGCTAGCTGGCTGGGCGTGGTGGCACATGCCTTTGATCCCAGCAATGGAGAGGCAGAGGCTGGCTGATCTCTGTAAACTTAAGGTAAGACTAGTCTACAAAGTGACTTCCAGAACAGTAAGGGCTGTGTAGAGAGACACTGTCTCAACAAAGCAAATTATTTTTAAAAGTGTGCTAGAGGAAAGACAGGCATCTATATCTGAATCAATGAGCTACTCAATGATGAACTGACGGAATGTGAAAGAGAGTTCAAATACTGTGATGGAATGCTTCTCTCATAGACAGGCAATGACTCCAACTGTGTCTTAATGGATCAAGAGGAAAGATCTATAAAATGGGTCTGATATAAGGGTACTAGGATCCAGGGAGAAGAATGTTGTCCAGTTACAAAACAAGTTCATGGCCTATACCTAAGTGCCCTAATTCTCTGCCTTTTGCCCTTCAGGCTATAATTCATATGCCTTGTTTTCTTCTAAACTCAGACATTCATCTTTTTTTTTTGGTGATCAGCTCTTACCCATATGGATCCCATATGTGCCCACAGCTCAAGGACATCATTTAGCTTTCCCCATCACTTTTCAAGGACTATTTTCATGCCAGGAAGCCTGGTCTGAACTAGCTAAGTTACTTTGTGTATCTTTGCTAAGTGAAGCATATTTTTGTCAGACTCAAAATAATCGTTTTCCTTTATTTATCCCTCTTCTTTCATTTCATTATTATTTCTTGCTCCATCATGCCCACTACTGGGATTCTGAAACCCTATCTATGATTATAACTCTTACACGTATAAGCTATCTCTTGTCCCTGATTCATCCTCCTCTTTAGCACCAGCTAACACACGGTGATTCACTTATTTATCCTGGATATCTCTCACACCCTCCAGTCACAAGGTAAGCACTATTCTGGCAAGGAACGGTGTTGTCTTTATTGCCCTGTCCTTGGTATCTTCAACAGTGTTCTTCAAATATTAATCACCCAGTGTAGTTTTTGCAGATTTGTTGCGACTGCTGCCTGTTGTGCAGTCCCTATTTCCTGGTAGGACAGGGGGTGAGAAGACATGGAGGGAATGGCACAGACTCTGGGAGATTCCAATATAGAAGCACTTTATTATAAACAGGTTAGGGGGGTTATGGGATTAGGGAAATTAAGCTGCTGCATGAACATTTTTGGTTGGTCCTTTTGAAACTGGAAGTCACTGCTGGCATGTTGTGATTGGCTAGGAGCATGCATCATTAGTTACCATGCTTTGGGTCTGCTGACAGGTTGTCTTGGCCAATTTTGCTTATTCATTGTGAGTTTATATGTGCTTGCTTGTGCTTGCACTATTGCTCTGCCTCAACCCAGTAAACATTAATCAAAGAAACTGAGTGGTGATAATACTATTGAGAACACAAGTTCCCATTTTGTTCTGCCATTTGCAGTATGTAGCCTCTAATTCATGGTCCAAATCAGCAACAGGCAAAAGAAATGAGAAAGTGATGAAGCACATCCCCCAAATTATATACAGTTCTTATACTAGGAAAAATTTAGTAGGACCATCATATCTAGCTACCAGAGAGGTTTGGAGATAATCTAGAGCTACATAGCTTTGTATCTAGTTTAAATATTCTTTAGTACAGAGGAGGATATGTAATATTGAATAATTAATAAGCTATAGTTCACAAAACAAATAACATTAATATTTGTAACAATTTTATAAGCCTAATTATTCTGTCACCTGATGTGGGATTTCCCCTCTGTAAAGGAGGTGGGGCTAAAGAGAAGCCATGTAGTCCCACTGGAGACAGACACCTGAATTTTAGCTGGTAAGCCACAGCCTCGTGGCGATACACAGATTAATGGAGATGGGTTAAATTAATATGCATGGGTTAGCCAATAAGAAGCTAGAGCTAATGGGCCAACCTGTGTTTTAATCAATACAGTTTTTGTGTGATTATTTCAGGGCTGAGCAGCTGGGAACCAACAAACAGCCTCTTCTAACAATCACCTAATCCTTAATATATCCATAGATGTTAGAGATAGCCTCCCTCTTCAGAAAAACATCATAAGTTTAGTAACATTGTATTCTGCTATTTGTATCGCAGTTTTAGTTATTGAGAAATCTGTGAGTTGCCATATTTTATTACCTTGCCCAAGTAACACGGTATCTTTAAAAGCCTAAGTTGTTGTCTATTCAATAGTGAAGATCTAAGTGTCATATTCAGTAGGAGATAATAGCCTATAAACTGCAATGTGGCATAAAACCTAGAAGTATTATTAAAACAACAGTGAACCTCACACTAGGCATGCTGTCAGAGAGACACCCTTAAATTATTCTTTGCAGCTGTTCCCAAAATAGAGTTTGGGTTTGCTATTTTTGTACACCAACTTCCTCTTTATTGGCCTTAGTTACAAGTATCCATCCCAGCTAGCAAAGAAAAAAGTATCCTACTCTGAGACCT
This sequence comes from Microtus pennsylvanicus, assembly GCF_037038515.1. NCBI lineage: Eukaryota > Metazoa > Chordata > Mammalia > Rodentia > Cricetidae > Microtus > Microtus pennsylvanicus. Next base: position 81,847,995 of record NC_134601.1, on the reverse strand, counting down.
CTAGTTACTCCGGAAATAATTCAAAAATTGACCACTGGAACCTCCTGAAAAACTTCCACACACTACAGTAAACAAATAAATGAAGAGACAGTCTACAGAATGGCAGAACGTCTTTACTAGCTACCCATCGAATAGGAGTCATATCTAGAATATTGTGATGGCTATTCTTGGCTGACAGCTTGACTGTATCTGTAATTAACTAAAACCCAAGTGGCTGGAAACACCTGTGAGGGATTTTTTTCTGAACTAAATCATTTGAAGTAGGAAGACTCACTTTTAACACATCTTTTGAGGTGGGAAGATCCACCTTTAATCTGGGCCACATCTTCTTCTGGCAGTCTAGATAAAGAACATGAAAGAAGGAAGCACTCTCTTTGCCGGCTTATTCTCATTCTCACTAGACATCTATTCCTTCACTGACATTAGAGCCTACTTCTTCCGGATTCCAGCATCTACTGAAACCCAGCTGGGACATTCAGCCTCATGAACTGAACAATTACTAGATTCTTAGACTTTCTATTGGTAGACAGTCATCGCTGGACTAGCTGGATCACAGCCTGTAAGCCATTCTAATAGTGTGTGTGTGTATGTGTGCGCTCATCCTATCAGTTCCGTTCTTTTAGAGAACTCTAGCTAATGTAAGTATATAAAGAAATAAAAAAATCAATAAGAAATCAAAGAAACCAATAAATAATGAGCTAATAAAATGCCAGAGTGCTCTCAAGAGATGAAATACAGATAGCCAATAAAAATATGAAAATGTTCAACCTCACTAACCATCAGGAAAAATGAAAATTAAAACAATATTGAAATTTAATCTCACCCAAGTAAGAATAGCAATCATGAAGAAAATAAGAAATGTTGACAAGATGTGGATGTAAAGAAACCTTTATACACTGCTGGTGGGAGTATAAACTAGTCAAGCCACTATGGAAATCAGTATAGTGCTTTTTCAGTACACTAACAATAGATCTACTAATTAGCCATGTTATCCCACTCCTAGATACTTACCCAAATATCTCCATGTCAACATATCACAGAGATAACTACACATCAATGTTTGTCACAACAGTAGTTCACAATGTCTAAGTTAGGAAACCAGGGTAGTCATCCAATAACAGAAGAATGGATGGAGAAAATGTGGTAGATACACAATGGAATTTATCAGACATAAAAAAGAATAATGTTGCGGTGTTTACAGGAAAATGGATGCAACTGGAAATAATCATATTGAGAAAATTAAGCCAGTCTCAAAACAAAAAAATATTGTGTGTGTTTTCTCTAATTTGTGATATATATATATATATAAATTATTTTATTGAGCTATTTATGTTTCTCTGCTCCCCTCCCTTCTGGTTCTTATATTTTTATAGATACATAAATATCACATATGTCTTTATGGCATGGAAGTGGGAGCAAAACTGTCTAAAGGATCAAAGAGATCTAATGGGAAAGGGGAACATGAAAAAAAATGAAGGTAGAGAGAATTGGGGAATATACCAACAGTATATACTGGTGTGTACATGTCCTTATGTAACACAATACCATGCACAATGAATACAATGAAAATGTTTTCAAATTACTCTGTTCTGGAAATCTAAAGTTCCTAAAAACCTATCAATATTGTCATTTATGACATCATTTTGAAAACGGTGCACAAAATCTATTCTTGTGCACCTTATTATGTGAAGAATAAAAGTCCTATTTTCAAGTACCTAGTGTATGAGTCAATGCAATACAGCAGATCTATTTTACAGTTATATAAGCTTAGGTTCAAATTCCAGCCCCACCATTAAGAGGTTGTGTGGTCTTGGCAAAGTGACTTCACCTCTCAGGCCTTCTGTTTCCAAATCCATAAAGAATGTATTTTCTACTGGCATGTAGTTGATATGTAAGATAAAACTAATGAAGAAATAAATGAATGAATGCATTTAGAAGTAGATTTCTAGGCAGCATATCTGACACACAGTGGATGCCAGGGTCCTTCCTCCAAGATTAAGGTTTTATGCCAAATGTCATGGCACATGATTCAATCCCAACACTTGAGAAGCAGAATCTGAAGCAAGCATCATGAGTTAGAGCCTAGCATTAGCCAGTCTGAGCTGCATAATATATATTATGCATATATGTACATATAATATATAATATGTGCATATATAGTATATAATATATCATGCACATATATGCATAATATATGTGGAAATATAGTATTATATGATATACATGTGCATATATTATGCATATGTAATGCATATATTATACAGCTGCATAATATATAGTATATTGTGTAGTTATATATATAGTATATATGTATGTATGCATGTATATATGTATATACTAGATATAGATCCTGTAATGAATGATACCTCAAACATTTACTCAAATGGTGTCATGAAAGCTATTAATATGACTACCCTTGTATTCAAACATGTTACTTCCAAAAAGCAAAATCATTGGCTTGCAAGTTGAATGACCCAGGACACATCATTTATTCTTTCAGTCAGTCATCCATCCGTCCATCTGTCCACCCATCCATCCATCCATCCATCCATCCATTCATTCATTCATTCGACTAATTAAAAAATATCTGTAAACCATCCATTATGTGCCAAGCTATTTTTACTTCTTTGTGTTAGGTGTTGGCCTGGTTGTTGATCTTAAGAAACAAGGACTCTCATGGAAAAGACAAATGAATGATTATAACATGGGTAGTAACAGCTATAGTAACAATCAAGACTAGGTTTCATGGAAATTCATAAGAATGGAACCTAACCCAATCTAGATCAGGAGAGAGGTCAGGGGAACATCCCCCAAGAGGCACTGCTAGAGCTTGAAGAAGTAGGACTTAGCCAAGTGGAGTGCAGAATGGAGTACAATAGCCAAAGGAAAGAGCATGCACACAGCCTTGAGTCAGAAACAATAAAATCATCTCCAAAGACCAGACATTTTAGTTATTGAAGATGGCAAAATGCAAGGGGAAAAGGGGAAGGGACATGCTAGAGAGCTGAGCTGAACAGAGCATATGGAGCTGTGGACACCAGGTTTAAGAGCTTGCTGTTGAGCCTAAGGGGCAGTTGGGAATTTTAAACAGGAGTATTCCACAATTGGATCTACCAGTTAGATTCCAGAATCAAAGATGCACTGGAATTCTGGGGGTGCCCTGAGAATGATGATGGAGGGGAGTTTACTGAGAATGAGGAAAGTATGAGAATGAGAATCATTCATATGCGACAACTAGCAAGCAGGAGAGAGGAGTGAAGCATGCTACCCAGGTTTTTCTCTACTGTCAGCTAACACTATCATCTAGTACCTAGAGGTACTTGCCCATCATTTTCCTTAGTTGGTCCTTGGTTTTTTGGTGTCAGATGGCTACAATAACTTCTGTTATGCTTCCTACAGTGCTAGGAAGTGAACGAATGGCTGTGAATACTCTTTCCAAGGGCCTATGGAACAAGGATCCCCCCAAGGGTTTAAAGTTTCCAAGGAAGTTTAGTAAGATGGGTACACGAGTGTGTGAGACAAGAAATTTGCCCTTGATACTCTGTTTCCTGCCACCCAGATAGCATCTCTGAGTTCAATATCATGCTTCCCTGCATCTATCAGACAACTTTACTCCCAGTTGGTTGTTAACATCTCCAGGATCAGATTTTAGAGCGTCTTCACTTTCATATCAAGTTATCCTGTTTTGGCTGTGATTTCCCCTTGCCTTCTGGCCATGTAAATCCCACACAACAACAGAAAAGAAGAGAAGAGCTACTGAGTCTGTGGAGATGGTGTGGTGGCCCCCATAGGCTCATTTTCGAATGCTTGGGTTTGGCTTTTGTTGAGGTTGTTTGTTTTTTTTTAATGCTTTGAGATTTCAAAAGCCCATGCCAGACCCAGTCTTTCTTGCTGTCAGCTTCTGACATGCAGATCAGGATGTAAGTGCTCCAGCTCCAGCATCATGCCTGCATGGCTGCCTGCCTGCTGCCTGCTCCCCCACTCTCAGCAACTGGAAAGCAAGCCCCCAATTAGATGTTTTCTTTTATGGGTTGACGTGGTCATAGTGTCTCTTTATATCAGTAGAAAAGCAACTAAGACAGATGGTATTATATTTCTAGCATCTCTTAATTTCTGTTAGCGCATTCATCAAGTGCCTTTTTTGTTCTTATATCACAGATGTGAACAACAGGTACCAGGAACTCCACTGCAAATGGAAGAAGTTAAGACACAAGAAAGTAAAAACTGACTTGCCAATGTGCACAGTGCAAGTTAGTGGCAGCTTCATACATAAACCCAGGTCTTCTGTCTCCACCCCCTGCCCACCAGCTAGGATCTCTGTCTAATGGAACATGATTCTTTATCAGAAGATGACCTTTTCCTGTTGGAATCTGGTCAATAAAAGAAATGCAACCAGCAGCAAGCAAGGATCCCCTGAGCAGCAGCTGGTTCTGTGAATTCTTTTCCCCCACCCCCACCCCAACCCCAGAGGCTCAATTCTATCCCCGAAAAATGCAAGCATCAGCCAGGCTCTGGGGGTGCAGTACAGAATCTGGTCCCCTCCTCCTTTTCCCCTCTAGATCCCTGGAGCTTGAGCCTTGGAAAAGCCACACATTTCAGGGAGGAGGCCTCCCCATGACAGCTGCAAGCAGGTTATTCCAGAGAACGTTGAGATGGCAGGAATATTTTCCAGTTGAAATCAACCCAATTCCCTTTGTGTTTGAGTCTCGGGAACATTCATGATGAAAATCTAGACAGCATGACATTGTATGAACTCTGAAATCCGGGCTGATGCTACTCTGGCTGGTGTTGCCTTTGGCTCACACTGAAGACCTAGTCAGAGCCTTGGAAAGGATTGGCCAAAGCAGCTTCTGCCAAAGACCCCGTGCCATCCAGATTTGAAAGGCTGCTGAGTGGAGTGCTGACCCGGTCTTGGAGAGAATGGTTGACTTTTTATACGTTTGTCCAAGGAAGTTCTGGGGCTGTGAGTATCACCACTTGGGGTAGCACAAGAGGAAGTGATTGGCTGCATCTTTGAAAATGATGACCAAAAGGAGACCTGAGACACTGCAGATAACGGTGATTCATTGTCTCCCAGAGTGCACTGGTATCACACATGGCCAAGAGATTTCCCACCAAGATTAGGGATGGGGGCAACACTGTATTAAAAGAAGGACTCTGGGCTCAAAGTGAAACCTTGTCTCTTAATTTTCATCTTCCATACTCCAGCCTAGGCCCTCTCTGAAATATGAGATTTTCAGTTTGCTCATAAAAATGGCCATCCCTGGGGATGGAGAGTTGGAGACGGTCAATGGTGAAAAGCACATCAGTTCCCAGCTCCCACATGGGTGGAGGGCGTAGCTCATAGCTGCCTGGAACTCTAGCTTCTGGGAATCTGACACCCTCTTCTAGCCTCTGCAAGGACCTGCACTTGTGCACGCACACACGCAGTTAAAATACTTCTTTAAAAAATTAAATGATCAATCTTACTCCAGCTGCACGAGTGGAAGCATGGGCACCAGAAGAACTAGGCCGTGCCACCGACTGAAAACCTCCTTCCCCTACACTGCTCTTTAGTTTCATCATATTAATCTACAGGGAAAATAAACCCTGTCTACCTCATAAAGTGTATTAGTGCCTTTTTGATCACTGTGATAAGCACCGTAACTATAAGCTTACAGTTCCACAGAGTTAAGAGTCTGCCACCATCACTGCAGGAAAGTGTTACAGAGAGCCCCGCGTATGATGGCAGGAACAGCTGAGAGCTCACATCTCTAATCACAAGCAGCAAGCAGAGAGAGGGCACTGAAAATGGCACGTGGCTTTTGAAACCCCCTAGTCCCGCCACAGTGACATACTTCCTCTCGAAAGGCCATGCCTCCTAAACCTATTCAAGCAGTGTCTCCAAGTGTAGAGCCTGAGACTATGGCAGGCATCTCATTGAACCCCTTGTGAGAAACAAATGAGATGATGGGTACAAGGGGTCTTTGAAAGTTGTAAACAATAAGGCCCTTACCTGTAGCTCGACTCTTAGAAGCAGACTAAGTGATACGACTGGCATGGGGACATGTACAAGGAGTCTCCCTAGACCTGGTGCTTTGATAAAGGAGAGGAAGGAAGATTCAAGTGCTCTCGAAATTGTAGGTCCTGGGTCTGTAACACATAGAAATCTGAATGCAGAAAGAATCCGGCAGCAAGGCACAGCACTAAGCTTTCACAGGTCTTCTCTGGGAGAAGCATAGGTTGGGATTTGCTATGCTCAAGGGCCAAAATGGCTCCAACTCCCAAATACCATCATCACCAATGGCTAAAATCCTAGAGGAAATGCTGGGTTGTTGAGCTAAGTCATCTCTTCTGCTAAAAACACAGGTGTACTCACGGCGTGGGAAAATGACCGGGTCCATAGCGTTTGCACCCTCTTGTAAAGGTTTTCTTTTCGTGCTTTGCTCCCTCCAAACACTGCACCATTCTACTCCACCAGGTATCATTGCACTGCCCTACTACAGTTGCCTACTAAATTGCAAGTAGTGTCACAACGTAACTCCAGAACCTTCAGCAGCATCCCATTCCCAGCAGGATCCAAAGCTTCAACCTGGCATTCTGGATTCTGAATCATCTTGCTCTAGCCTGCTTCCAGCTGTGCCTTAAATGAATGCCATCTGTGTTTTGGCTAAACGTCTCTGTTCCAGAAGCCACAAAGAGAACATGCACTACATGAAGAACGCACTGCACTAGGAGTCCAGAGAACCAGTTCCACTCACAGCTCCTACACTGACTTTCTTGGTGATCTTATCTAAGTCATGTATTTGGCCGTAATGTCTACAATGATGGGATTACTTGCCAAGTATATCAAACCTATTTGCTAGTAAATTAAAATATAGGTGTTTTTAATCTCTCTATGTGTTTGTATGTCGAGAAGACAATGTTGAACATAGGTCCTTGCCTTCCACTTTGAGACAGTGTCTCCTGCTCACTACTTCATATGCCTGACTTGCTAGCCCCGAGCTTACAGCCTTTTTCCTGTCCTTACCTCTTATCTCATTATAACAGTGTTGGATTCACAAACATATACTACTGTAATCAACTGTCTGTGGGTCCTAGGGAACCAACCCCACATCCTCACAAGGTGCATAGCCTGTGCTTTACCCCACTGATCCATCTCATTTCTTAGGATTACTTAATTTATTTTTGATAACTTTATATCCGAGTGATGTATTTATATGATTCTCCCTCCTCTCCCTCCAACTTTTTCTATCTCCCTCCCACTCCTTGTCAAATCTATAGTTTCTTATTCTTTAATCATAATTGCAACAAATATATATATATACAAGTTAATAAATACTAAAACATAGTCTATACCCTCTCTACATTGTCACCCATGTTCACTTTCTTTGCTTTATACTTTCCAAAGTGAAGTGAACATTACTTAAGTTATAACCTTCATCCATAGAGTCACCCAGAGTCCTAAATAAAGCAAGATTTTTCAACTTTAAATGCCGAGTAAGCTAAACTCACATGGTTTTGTCTTTTCCTTCACATTCATGTTCCTTCAAGTCTTTTTACCTTCCTGGAAAATGCCTGAGTCCTCTCTGTTTAAGAACTCACCTCACTCATAATATTAGGACTTTTTCCCATAGGATGACTGGGCCACATCCTCCTGGCCCAGTGAACATTTCCTCACTCTTCTACCTCTAACACTGGCTGGGCCTTGTCTCTGGTTCTTTATAAGTCATACTGTATTTCTCTGTCCGCCACCTAAAACACTGTGCCTTACCTAATGTTTCTATTCTCACAGTGAATAAATTCCTGAGGGTGTCTGTCTATCTTCCAGGCTTTGACAGAGACTTTATAGGTGACAAGAGGTGACAGATTTGTGGGATGACAGATTCAGTGAGACATCACCACTACCCCCACCATTCCTGAAATATATAGAACACTGTTTTAAATATGTTCTCTATCCATATCACACACTATCAAGAGAATCGAATCAGGAACAGATTCACACGATTTCCATCCAGTGCTTTTTTTTTTTTTTTTTTGGCCTGGAAGGCTTCTCCAAGGCCCTGATGCCTATAATGCCTGGTGTGCTGGGTCTAACGTGATTCCTGAGAATAGGCATCTCTGAAGTCCCAGGTGATATTGGTGATGATGACTGTATTTCAAGAACCACTCACCTAGTCTGATCCTACTACTTTATAAATGAAGAAAACGAGAAAGAAACTTGTCTAAGGTTACCCTAGAAGTCGGTGTCCAAACTGTGGCTCCTGACTCCTAAGCCATGGCACCTTCTTCCCCATCACAGCTAAAACTGTTCCCCTTCTTTCTTCCTTCCCAAGAGTCCAGTGACGATGAATTAAGTGTTGTCTGGAAAAGGCCTTTAGGTTCTACACAGTTAAGATGTTCATAACCAGGTGCCAGTGTTATTGCTCTGCAGAGACATCTGATCCCAATTAGGGCTCTTTGCTCACTGCCTGGACTCATGTTTAGATGATCCTCCTCCCCCCCCCCTCTCTCCCAGCTGTGTCTGCAACAAAGAGCCACCCTTCTTGGCCAAGAGCCAAGTGGGGTCACAGTTACTAGCTGTGCTTTCCCTGAGGCTGGATGCAGATGGAAAGGCCTAGTACAACCAAGGGGGTTGATTAGGTGCCTAGTTTGCTTCAAGCAGTGCTCCAGATGGGACTAAGGCTCAGGTTCCATCTCTGACCTGTACATACCCCCAACCAAGGGAAGACTGGAAACTACAGGCCTTATACAAGCCCTGTTAGAAATGAAGGATGCCCTATATACACCTGCCCCACCATGTACCAGATCACATGTACAAGAAGCTTAAGCAATAGTCACACCGTAGGTTATAAAGGGTTTAGCAACATATGACTCACAGGTGGAATTCTGTCTGTGGCCTGATTTTGTGCTTGAGATGATCTAAGAAAGATTTTTGACATATTTAGTGGGATTTCAGAATCTAAAGGAGAAGGTGATGGTGGCAGTAGTGACAGAAAAGCATAGCACACCACAGGGCTTAATATATTGACTATCAGATTCTTTATAGAAAAACCATGCTGACCCCTGGACGTTCGAACCCTCCAAGTTCCAAATGTCAGACTGAAAAGTACTTTGAGAGCTCAGTTATCTGGGGATCATCCTGCATTTCTTGATGTGCTGGGGTTCTGGAAGTGGCTTAACTGATATCTCTGAGGTATCTGCGTCTCTACCCCTTCCCACTTATCAGATAAGATACATCAATTTCATTTCTAAAATCAGTTGCTTTGCTTTTGAAAAATATTACAAATCAGTGGCAGGAGGAACCGAAGATCCGCCATTATGACACGTGAGAACGGGGGAGGACCAGATTAGAGAAAGGTCATCTTCACCAAGTTACTCAGAGCCAAATAGGAAAGCAAGGTGCTGATTCACCAGGTTTCCTAGAACCCTGTTCTTCCACATGACATAGCCAATGAAGCCTTGAAATGATGCAGATCAACTATGACTTCCTGAGTGGCAAAGAAAGAGGCACGAGATTGGGCCCACTGATACTCTGTCATGGGGGAGGGATGGATCAAGAGACATCATGTGAGCAGCTGTGAGTCACGCCATGAGTCAACCCCCTCCCCTAGGGTTTCTTGATTAAGGGACATTTTTTTTTTAGGAGTGGTTTACCTATGTCTACTCCTGTAATCGCTCACTCACGTTCCTGTCAGTAATGCCAGTTAAACTCATTGGCTCACCATTTTAGTCTTGGGTGGAATCAATTATTTGATCTGTTATTGAGGTCCTATCTAGAATAAATGTGTGGACATTTGTTCTTGCCTCTTCAGGAAAACTCAATGCTATATCAGAATGTGAGATTTTACATGTCAACAAAGTAGATAAAGTTGGTGATAACCATAATATTGCCAGTTATCACTTACATAGAGTTGATCACTTTACAAAGTGTATTTGCCTACCCGTCATCCTAACAGCACAAGCTTGTATGATTTTGCCAGTTCCACTAATACAAATTCTTTAAGATGATACATGCCAGAATTTAACACTACCTTGTCTAGCCCTCTCATACACTTAAGCAAACTGTGACTCCAAACATGTGGGTGACTTTACTTTCAGTACATAATGAACCAGAGGCCTAGCTTGTTCCAATATACCATGCTTAGAGATAGGATGCTAATCCAGCAGGGGGAATATGCAAAACTGCTTCTTCTCAGAAGATGAGTCCAGCTTCCACTGTCCCCAGTTTCTTGGGAACCTAGGGCTTGAGAAGTTTCACACAACTCTCTCCTCTCTACACTTAGCGTCACATTTATCTCATCCGCTCTGATGGCTCAAAATGCCATCTGTTTGCCAAAGATTCCCAAATTATATTTCCAGCCACAACTATTTCTCAAATTCCAGACTAATATATCCAATTACCTATTCAACATCTCCACTCAGTTGTCAAATAGAATTCTCAAATTCATCATATCAAAAACTAAACTCTGTGTCTCTTCTACCTTCCATATACCTTCAGGGAAGAGGCACCAGCTGCTTGGAGACCACTTGATCCAATCCAAAGAATAGAATCTGGTCAATACAGTGAAGGATGAGGAGTCTCCTGTACCATACAAGCCAAGTTCTTTCTAAGGATGGACGAAGCTGGCCTTTAGCTATCTCCTTTCCTCCTTTCCCCACAAGAGCATTCCGGGAGAGCACAAAATCAGTTAATCTCTAAAGTAGCATGAAATTAAAAGCAAATGCAAAAGTGTTGTGAGGGATGTTTTGTTCCTTTTAAAGGGTATTGACAAAAAGAGGTAAATCAGTCTAGAGATTGATTATCTCTATGAATATAAGGTGGCAAGCCAGGAATGGAAACAGAAGATGACAGTCAGCATGAACAGTGAGCAATTAGAAGAGGAAAGTCAGAATATATAGCCTTGTGTGCCCATTCAGCTAGAGATTTAGGCCTAAGGAAATCTCTGAACTATTCAACTAGGATCTTGGGAGGCAAATGGACCTTCCTCTTCACTCAAAACTCCCTTCATAATGACCATCTGCAAACACTCTGGCCCACACTACAATTGTACTCTGCTTCTAACAGCCCCCAATGCTTTTGAGCTTCCCTGGCCACAACATACCCAGCTCAATGAAGCAGTATGGGTTCACTGAAAGTACTAGCCTTGGGGTCAAAATGAACTAGGTTCCAGACCTAAATTGCCTCAAACATTCTATGAAAGCTACCACTCCCCTCAGCTCAGACTTCAGTCGAATCAAATTCAGAAGATGATTTACAGGCAACTGAGGAAAGCTGAGAGCTGGAGAAATAGTCTTCCACAGGGAAGAGCACACCAATTGGTTATCCAATACCAAATGATCAACCCCAAAAACATACATACAAGTAACATACAGACTAAACAGTTTATATCTATGAATATATGTATACGTATATGTATATGTGTATATATATATATATATATATATATATATATATTTGCAGAAACAATTAATTTTTAAAGGACCATGAATTTGAAGGAGAGTAGAAAAGAGTATATGAGAGGGTTTGGAGGGAGGAAATGGATGGGAGAAATTATGCAATTATATTAGAATCTCAAAAATAAAAGAAAATAAGAGGACATTTGTGTGTCTGTTTCCAAAGCAATAGCAAGCCCTCGGGATCTTGGTGTCTCCTAGAGGTTTCCATCATCTTGCCAGCTGCATGCCACTCTAGCAAATGCACACAAAGATGGGGCTTCCATGCTTATATCCTCTCAATAAGGCCAAAACCAGAGAGCTACCAGCAATTCCTACTCCTTTTGGTACAAGAAATTTAATTAAGAACTAAGGCACAAAAAAATCTCACGGAAGATAAAGGTAGCAAATAGATGTGTCAAGGCCACAAAGCAACCTACTGGAATGAGCCCTAGAGTGATAGTCAGAAGTGCTGCTAGTACTCTGGCCATGGCTAAGCAGCTGTGTAGCCACGGGCAGTTTCTGGTTAGGATGAACTGCTTTGCATACAACTCTGCTGGCCCCTACTGATGACCCTCTAGGAAAAGCGCTTCTTTGCCTGCCCTTCTTCCTCTGAGGCTCATGGTGTGTAATGAATGAGTCTAGGGATCAGAAGGAGATAAAAATTAAAGTCTCAGAGGCCTTGAAAATCAAGTGGTACACATCTGTAATCTGAACATTTGAGCAGCAAAGGCAGGGGGCTAATGAGTTTGAAGCCAGTCTGGACTACAAAATGTGTTCAGTATCAGTCTATGATACATAATAAGACCCTCTCTCCAAACACACACACACAGAGAGACAGAGACAGAGAGACACACACAGAGGAGGGAGGGAGGAAGGAAGAGAGGGAGGGAGGGAGGGAGGAAGGAAGGGAGGGAGGGAGGGAAATGACTGAAGCAGATGAGGGTACAATAAGGATATTTGATGACTTTTGTACAAGGAATATGGCAAAGCAGATTTTACCACGGGGAGAATAAAAGTATGAGGTGGGAACGACAGTGAATTTCATACGTCTGATTGTGTTAAGGGGAAAGAAAAAACAGGGAACACCTAGGTTGGTCCTGGTGTCATCTAAACTGAACTTCTAGCCAATTTCTTTCAGTGAAATATAACAACCTCTTTTTTAATGTCACTAAAACCCAAGTTAAGTTCTCGAGGCTGCCAGGTGGCTCTGAAAGGGTATCTGAGCAGTTCCACCCATACAGAAGCGCAGAGAGCAGAGTAAGCAAATGCAAAAGAGGCAGGCCAGGAAGTGTTTCACAACAGCAATGGGCCTACCAGCCATCAGGATCTAGAACCCTTTAGAAAGGAGCGAATGAGACCAGCAGAATGCAAACCTTAACCTTACTGTGGCATACCTCAGGAACAAGTTCAGGAATGGCCACTGTGCACTCTCTCATACACACCCCTGGCAGCCCTTAGTGCTTCCCCACAGCAGGAGAAAACCAACCTTCCCATCAGCCTGTGCAGAGTCCAAGCAACTAAGAGGCTCCTGAAGAGACAACTTAAAAGGCATAAGAGGGTGCCGGGTGTGGCCAGACACAGTGACCAGCAAAACTTTTGGAATGTTGCTTCAGAGTGGGTGTGGCCTAGTATTGTCAAACAAGGCAGGAAAAAACCTGACTTTGTTTTGGTTTTGGCCTGACTTTAGAGGGGGCAGTAAGTGCCTACAAACAGCTGGCTATAAAAGCTCACACGCACAAACACACACACGCTAACACACACACACACACACATGTGTGGGCACGTATATATTCCCTCTGGAAAATCATGGCCTTTAGCACATTCCCCAGAATGACATCAACCAGGGAATAGTGCCAAAAATGTGACTTTCGCATTTCTGCAGCAACAGACGATTTCCTCTCCCCATTTGGCTTTTTTCTTATATGTATAAATAAAGGAGCCAGTCAATCGTTCAAAAACTATGAACATCTTAAGCACTTCCAGGCTTTGCAAGTAGTAATTATTAATAGAAGCAAGTGACCATGCCTCTTAGAAATGTTATTTCACATAGTTCTTTTCTGGTTCCTTAAAGGAGATTTATATATGAGGCCATGCTGAACTGAAATAATAAGAGTTGACACAGTGACCACACCAAAATGGATTTTTCCCCACTTGATTTATATCACCAAGCTTGCACACGAATGTTCCATTTGGTCTGCCCAAAGACTCTTAAGTCTGAGGACAGGAGACTGGAGGTCACCCAACCCATGGTGACTGAGAATCCACCAGGGCAAACGAAGGCGAACGGAAACATCAGGGAAGCCCAGCTGTGTAAATGGTTTGCTGTCCTTCAGACTTAGCCAGAGGTCACTGCAAAGTCTAACAACTAAGGGACACTCAGTGTGCGCTTGGTTCCATAAACTTCTGTGCCCTTTCCTTTACTTCCCCATCTCATCTGACTTTCCTCCTGAGGTATAACATTCCTTTGAACTGTGGAAATGACACAGGTTGTCTTCTTTCACTACCCAGACACCTTGTCTCTCCACCAACCATTCCACCAACCAAGATCCATCACCCTTTCCCATATTGTGAGACTTAGAAATCTCCCGGACACAATGACTCAAAACTGTGTCATAGGCCTTTCAGTGTGAGTTAAAGTTGAGGTTATAAGAAAAACCAGGGCCTTAAGTGTTTCACTCTAATCAGACCTGGAGGGGAGTTGTTCTGATTAAATTACAACTGCATAGAGTACTTAAACGTACTCACTAATCTCTGATGGTTCATCTTGAGTACCAGTGTGGCAAGAGCTAGCATCACTAAGAGAAAAACCTTTGGAAAGGTCTGTGAGGACATTTCCAAGAAGGGTTAACTGAGAAGACTCTTCCCAGAGTGGGTAACCTCTTGATGGGTGACCAAAATATATTAAAAGGTCCAAGGAAAAGGCCATGCTGCTTGTCTGCTGCTGAGTGTGTCTCTTGTTTTTCTTGCTGCTGCCGCTGCTACTGCTGCTGCCGCCGCCACCACCACCCTCAGGAGGAAGCCTTCAGATTGGGACTGTAAGGCATCCAGTTTCATGGACTGAACAACTACCTGGTTCTCAGCCTCTCCAGTGTGCAGATAACCACCATTATTGGACTAGCCAGCCCCTATCAATTGCAAGCCATTCAAGTAAATTCACTTTATAATACATACACTTTCTATCCATTCTATTCCTTTATTCTACTCTGCCTATTATGTATACAGTTCATATTTTGTATGAATCCTTCCCTGCTGCTCAAAGGATTTTGGCCTCTAGTTCTAGCTAGCTAGCTAACAGAGGATTTCCTCATTCCAGAAGGTGGCAATAGAGATGCTGAAATAGATGTCTCTGTCTAGTGCTACCAGAGTGAATTTGAATTTAGGAACAGGTAGGTTTGCAATCGGGTATCAGACAGCAAGAATGACAGAGAACAGTTTCATTGAGCAGTGATATTAAGCTAGGACTAGTTCTCTAACTGCTCTGACTTCAGAGAAATGATTAAAAGACTAGTTTTTACTTGGCATGGCTAAATCTGTAAGCCCAGTACTAGAGATGCTGAAGCAGGAGGATTGTCACAAGTACAAGGACAACCTGAGCTACATAATGAATACCAGACTGGCCTAGACTACAGTATGAGATCCTGATCAAGTAAATAAATACATACATAAATATACAAATAATGGATGGAAATAGAAAACACTATCCTGAGTGAAGTAAGCCAGACCCAAAAAGAGGAACAGGGGATGTACTCACTCATATTTGGTTTCTAGCCATAAATAAAGGACATTGAGCTTATAATTCATGTTCTTAGAGAAGCTAAATAAGAAGGTGAATCCAAAGACAAACACATAGGCATCCTCCTGAATATTAACCTTCATCAGGCGATGAAAGGAGACAGAGACAGAGACCCACATTGGAGCACCGGAGAGAAATCTCAAGGTCCAAATCAGGAGCAGCAGGAGAGAGAGCACGAGCAAGGAACTCAGGACCGCGAGGGGTGCACCCACACACTGAGACAATGGGGATATTCTATCGGGAACTCACCAAGGCCAGCTGGCCTGGGTCTGAAAAAGCATGGGATAAAACCGGACTTGCTGAACATAGCGGACAATGAGGACTACTGAGAACTCAAGAACAATGGCAATGGGTTTTTGATCCTACTGCACGTACTGGCTTTGGGGGAGCCTAGGCAGTTTGGATGCTCACCTTACTGGACCTGGATGGAGGTGGGTGGTCCTTGGACTTCCCACATGTCAGGGAACCCTGATTGCTCTTCGAGCTGATGAGGCAGGGGGACTTGATCAGGGGAGGGGGAGGGAAATGGGAGGCTGTGGCGGGGAGGAGGCAGAAATCTTTAATAAATAAATAAATTTAAAAAATAAATAAATAAATAAACAAATAAATGAAAGTAAATGAGTAAATAGAAAGCCAGACAGATAGATAGATGTCAGTTTCTTCTAAGACTTTTGTGAGATGATAGTGAAGTGATGTTGAAAAAGTATAAGGTAATCTTTTCAAAATTAATTAGGCTCTTAAAGAAAAGTTGAAAGACCTTGGGACCTGCGAGCACACCAGCTCTAAGATGTACTGACTTTGATGACAGCCTATCAAGAAAACCCCGGGAAAAACAGTTTAGGAAAAAAATCAACTGTTGTCCGATTAAACATGCATTTCAAAAATTATGTGAAAAAAATCGGAATTAGCTCAATCAACCCTTGCTATTATGAATACGATCTGGGTGGGCCCCTCTACAATTCATTGCTGGAAATTTGGTCCCCAGTGTGATAGTGTTGAAGTTATGGAACTCAAAAGGGTGGGTAACTGAGTCATTGGTGCATAATTTCTAACAGAGATTAATGTTGGTCATTCCTGGTGAATTCTTATTCGAGTGCTTGCTATAAAAGGCCATCCCAATCACTTGACCAGTTATATGTGTAGTTAGTTCACATTCTATTTCATTGACATATTGTGACATAGTTATGGGGAACTATTTAGATACTGGAAAAAGGAGACCACATAATGCTGACCTTTTAGATTTCTTTTCTTTATAAAGTACCAAGTCTCCAGTACTTTATTATAACAACAAGATAGATTGATAAAATTCCTTAACAGAAATTAAGCTTTATAATTGAACATTAAGTACATAGAGTCAGATGTAACTTGAAGTAAATCCCATTGATGTATTACCATCCTTCTTAATACCTAGTTTCCTAATCTGTAAAATTGGACTGATAATTATACCAAATTAATAAATTTATTGCAGAGACTAAATAAAACAAGATCCTGTACATATAAACCAGTCATTGCTGTGCTTGGCATAGGGTAAGCACCCCATCAATAATAGTACTTGATATTATTATTATTGTTGTTGTTATTATTATTCAGAAGTCATAAAGCATAGGTCATATTTGTGCATGTTAAACATCACAGAGTTCAGATGTCATTAATCTAAATCTATGGTCCCTGTACTTGAATAAGAATCATCTTACAAGATCACAAATAAGAGTGCTAACCTCCAGAACATTAACTTATTAACACTGGTACTAATAAAAAGTTAATCAAGTAGGGCAAGGCAGTTACTACACTTCAGGTCTAGTAGTCGCTTTTACAGCAAGATTACTTTTCATTTATGATGAAGAGAACAAGTTCCTAAATAGGAGAAATTAGCAAATTAAAGAAGTCATCGCATAGGTTGACTGTAAGGAAGGGCTAAAGGACTTCGCTATGTCTAGTTTCAGTTAAGTTGAGGTGTTGTTGTTTGAGGGGTTTTGTTGTTTCTGTTATTTTAGGTTTGGGGTGTTTTTTGTTTGTTTGTTTTGGTAACACATATTTTTCTGGAAGGTAAACTCTCCTGAATTTATTCTGCTTTAATAAATTATTACTATCAGTACACAAAATAAACAAAACTTGATTTCCCAAGAACTATTATTTCTATTTGTGCCTAAATTTTCTATTTTTTTAACAATGAAAAAATAAAGTATTTGTCTACAGTTGCCTTAGTTAGTGTTTTCTTGCTGTGAAGTTGCATGACCACAGCAACTCTTATAAAGAAAAGCATTTATTGGGACTGGTTTGCAGTTCAGAGGTTTAGTCTGTTATCATCACAGCAGGAAGCAAGAAACATGCAGACAGACAAAGTGTTGAAGAGGTAGGTGAGAGTTTTATATCCAGATTAGCAGGCAGCAGGAAGAGAGTGAGCCGCTGGGCCAGACTTGGTTTTCTGAAACCCCAAAGCCTATCCACAGTGGCACACTTTCTCCAATAAGGCTACACCTATTCCAGCAATGCCACACCTCCCAATAGCGCCACTCCCTATACTCTCATGGCAGCCATTTTCATCCAAACTACCACAACTTTACTTCCTCACTTCTGTTTCTGAACACATTCCAGATGAGCTTACATTAATAAAAATCTCACAAAAATTCTTTCCCTGAGCTCCTCTGGCTTCCATATTACCTAATAGCATAGATGTGTGTGTGTCCTCATCTTATTCAGGCACCAGTTCACATTCAACTTTATTAACCACACCCTCCTCTTTCTTGATATATGTTACCTTTTTAACATCATATTTCTGTATCCCTTCTTATCTCACTGGACGTTCCTTCTCACTTTTCCTTACCACCGTTCTCTCCCAGGACACCTTTCTTCTCATTTATATACTCTCACATGAAAATTTTACTTGCCCTCATAGATTTTACACAGACCATCCACATACATTGAGTTCCATCATTTTAACTACATTTCTTGATTCAAAAATGACATATCCAACTACATAATTGACCTTATTATCCCTTGCATATTCTGTTGTCGTCTGAAACTTGATATGTCAGAAAGGGAGTTGCTAGTCTGTGTATTAACACAACCAACCCTTAAACTCTGCCACTTGAGGAAAGAAGCCCCTAAATGAAATTCTTCTTGATACTTCCCCTTTCCTAAGGCCTTGTATGCTGTTTATCATATTTTTATTAATTCATCCTTGGGAACATATCCCATCTTCATCCACTTCCTTCCATATTCACTGATAATACTGCATTCCAATTCTGTCTGTCTATCTATCTATCTATCTATCTATCTATCTATCTCTATCTCCCCCTCCTTTTCCCTCTCTCTCTCTCTGTTAGCATGTAAAACAATGGCTTTTATTATTGCTCTTGACTAATTTACCACAGCAACACCCTGGAAGCTGTCCCTATACATTTCTGTGAACTGCCTTCCCTGTATAGCCAGACTCTTTCTTTTAAAATATAAGTTAGATCACTGAATGTCCCAAAAGACATCCAATAGCTTTACACTATTACTCTCAGAATAAAGTGAAGCACGTTATCACACACGATTAGTCATGATCCATCTCTACCCATTTCATCCCACAGCACTCCCTCTTTATTGTTGTACTTTAACCATGATGCCCTCTCTGTCCCTCTGATGTAGCACATTTGCATTTCCTCTATTTATGAATGCTTTTCTTACAGATTTTACTTGGCTGAGTTCTCAGCTTCAGATCACCAAGTGCTACTCTTCATCAGAACATTTTATGCCTTTTACTTGAACACTTCACATTATCTAACATTTTCATGTTACTTTATTACCCATCATATCTCATATTAAACTACATTGTCAGCTATACAATAATAGGAAACTTGGGGCTAGAGAGACATCTCAGTGGTTAAGAATGGGATCTCATTCAGAAGACCTAAGGTTAGTTCCCAGTACATACATGTTGATTCACAATCACCAGTAACTTCAGTTCCAGGGGATCCAATGCCCTCATCTGGCCTCCATAGGCACTGTGTAAACATGGTACATATATAGATGCACAGGTAAAAACTTCATATACATAAAGTAAAAATCAACAAGTCTTTTTGAAAATAAGAGTAAGAAACTTGTCAGTATTATTCAAAACTGTATTTCTTGTCACTAAAATAGTGCTTAACACCAAGAAATCAGCATGAAGCCAGAATTTTGTTATTTTTATGGATATAATTCTATATCCTGCAACAGTCCCTGGATTATATTAAGTACTGAATATTCAATAAACAAATAAACATCAGGAACTCTATCCTGATAGATTTGTGTCCATGTTGATACCAGCCAAGTTCTCATTCATATCAACAATTTCTCTTTGGTAAGATAATATATAAAGCACAAGGATTTAAAACGTCATATAGTCCTCCAGGAGTGCCAAATAACCTCTGAGCATGCAGGCAAGGCCTGAGTGACCTCCAGAAGCAGACAAGAAGATGTAAGTGACCTTCAGGAGCACCGAACAACCTTCAGGAATGGCAAGTGACCTCCAGGAAGGCTGAGCAACCAGAACTGTGGCCCCTAACTCCACCTCAAGGAGCGACCATCTGAGCTTTGGATCCTCTGGCATCTGGAGGAGTGATCATCAGATACACAGCCCCAACTACACAATGGGAGAAAAAGATGAGTAGACAACAAGATAAGAACACACTCAACAACACAAAGAGCAACACAGCACCACCAAAACTAATGAGTCTATAACAGCAAGACTTGAACACCCCAACACAGACGAAGCAGAAAAAAATGACCTTAAAAATAGCTTTAGGAAAGTGACTGAGGCCCTTAGAGAGGAAATTAAATATTCTCTTAAAGAAGTGGAGGAAAAGATAAACAAAAAATTATCAAAGAAAACCAAGAAAAGTCAATAAAGCAGATGAAATAAATAATTCAAGACTTGAAAACTAAAATGGAAACAATAAAGAAAACATAAACTGAGGGAATTTGGAAACAGAAAATATGGGTAACAATCAGGAACCACAAATGCAAGCATAAACAACAGAATTCAAGAAATGGAAGAGAGACTCACAGTTGTTTAAAATACGGTAGAGGAATTAGATTTGTGATCGAAGAAAATTTTAACTCTAACAAAAGCTTAACACAAAATATCCAGGAAATATGAGATACCATGAAAAGACCAACCTAAGAATAATAGAGATAGAAAAAGAAGAAGTCCAACTCAAAGGCACAGAAAATATATTCAACAAAATCTTATAAAAAAAACTTTCCCAACCTGAAGAAGGAAATGGCTGTGAATATATAAGAAGCTTACAGAACACCAAATGGACTGGACCAAAAAAATAAGTCCCCTCACCAAAAAACAATCAAAGCACTTAACATACAGAATGAAGAAAGAATATTAAGAACTACAAAGGAAAAAGGCCAAGTAACATATAGAGACAGACCTATCAGAATTACACCTGATTACACAATGGAAAAAATAAAGGTCAGAAGGTCCTGGTTAAGCGATATGCAGATATTAAGAGACCATGAATGCCAGCCCAGACTACTATACCCAGCAAAACTTCCAATCACAATACACAGAGGAAACAAGATAGTCCATGACAGAACAAGATTCAAGCAATACCTAGCCACAAATCCAACCTACACAAAGTACTAGAAGGAAAACTTCATCCCAAGGAAGTCACCTAAACCCACAAAACCACAGACATAAATGATCTCACAGCAGCAAATCCCAAAGAAGGGGAAAACATGCACAATAACATCACTAACAAGAAAAACTAAAATAACAGGTAATGTGGGATTCTTTTCCTTATATGTGTTGCTTTCATTGTTTACTAAATAAAGAAGCTACTTTGGCCTGTGATAGAGCAGAATACAGCAAAGCAGGAAAATTGAACTGAATGCTGGGAGAGAGAAGGCAGAGTAAAAGAGATGCCATGTAGCTGCCGGCAGAGACAGATGCTGGAAACAAGCCAGTAAGCCATGACCTCATGGTGATGCACATATTGATAGAGATGGGTTGATTCAAGATGTAAGAGTTAGTGAGAAATATGCATAAGCTAATAAGCTAAGAGTGATTTAATTAATACAATTTCAGTGATTATTTCAGGTATGGGTGGCTGGGAAATGAACAAGCAGCCTCCACTAACAAACAGGAACTAACAAACATTGTTCCTTAGTATTTCTTAATATAAATGCACTAAACACACATATAAAAAAACACAGCCTATCAGTTTGCATACAAAAACAGAATCCATCCTTCTGCTGCATACAAGCAACACACCTCAACTTTAAAGACAGACATCACCTCAGAGTAAAGGATTGGGAAAAACTTTTCCAATCAAATGGACCTAAGAAACAAGCTGGGGTAGCTATCCTAATATCTAACAAAATAGACTTCAAACTAAAATCAATCAAAAGAGACAAAAGAGGACATTTCATATTTGTCATAGGAAAAATTCATCAGGAAGAAATCTCAATACTGAACATTTATGCCCCAAATACAAGGTCACCATCATATGTAAAAGAAATACTACTAAAGATTAAATCACACATTAAGCCCCACACACTAATAGTGGAAGACCTCAACACCCAACTCTCACCATTGGACAGGTCTGCCAGACAGAATAGTAACAGAGAAAATAAGGGAACTAACAGATGTTATGACTCAAATGAACTTAACAAAAATCTATAGAATATCCCATCCAAACATAAAAGAATATACTTTCTTCTTAGCACTCCATGGAACTTTCTGAAAAGTTGACCACATACTCGGTAACAAAGCAAACCTCAATACATACAAAATAATTCAAATAACCCCATGTATCTTATCAGATCACCAGGGCTTAAAGTTGGTATTCAACAACAATGCTAATTTCAGAAATCCCCAAAACACATGGAAATTAAACACTGCTCACTGAACACCAATGGATCAAGAAAGAAATAAAGAAAGAAATTAAAGACTTCCTCAAATTCAATTAAAATGACCGCACAGTATACACAAACTGATGGGACACAACAAAAGCAGTGGTAAGAGGAAAGTTCATAGCACTAAATGCCTTCTTTGAGTAGCTGAAAAAAATTTCACACTAACAAGTTAACAGATCCCTGAAAGCTCTAGAACAAAAAGAAGCAAACACACCCAGGAGGACTAGATGACAAGAAATAATGAAATTGAGAGATGAAATTAACAAAATAGAAACAAAAAAATATACAAAGGATCAATGAGACAAAGAGTTAGTTATTCAAAGAAATCAAAAATTAGAAAGAACTTTATCCAAACTAACCAAAAAGCAGAGAGAGAATATGCAAATTAACAAAATCAGAAATGAAAAGGGGGACATAACAACAGACACAGAGAAAATCCAGAAAATCATCAGGTCATTCTTCAAAAATCTGTACTCCACAAAATTGGAAAACTTAAAGGAAATGGACAATTTTCTGCAAAAATATTGCTTAAAAAAAGCCCGGGACCAGATGGTTTCAGCACAAAATTCTACAAGATTTTCAAATAACCAATACCAATACTCCTCAAATTGTTCCACACAATAGAAACAGAAGGAACATGGCCAAACTCTTTTTACAAGGACATAGTTACCCTAATACCCAAACCATACAAAGACACTACTAAGGAAGAAAATTATAGACCAATCTCACTCATGAACATTGGTGCAAAAATACTCAATAACATACTAGCAAACACATCAGAAAAATCACCCACTTTGACCAAATAGACTTCATCCCAAAGATGCATGAATGATTCATCATATGAAACTCTGTCAATGTAATCTACCATATAAACAAACTGAAAGAAAAAAAGCACATGATCATTTTAGTAGGTGCTGATAAGCTTTCAACAAAGTTCAACACCCCCCCCCCCTTCATAATGAAAGTCTTGGAGAGAGCAGTGATAATAGGAACATACCTAAACATAATAAAGGCAATATACCGCATACCAATAGCCAACATCAAACTAAATGGAGAGAAACTCAAAGTGATCCCACTGAAATCAGTAACAAGACAAGATTGCCCACTCTCTCCATATCTGTTCAATACAGCACTTGAAGTTCTAGCTAGAGCAATAAGACAACAAATGGAGATCAAGGGAATACAAATTGGAAAAGAAAAAGTCAAACTCTCATTATTTCCTGATGATATGATAGTATACATAAGTGACCCCAAAAATTCTACCAAGAAACTTCTACAACTGATAAAAACCTTCAGTAATGTAGCAAGATACAAGATTAACTTCAAAAATCAGTAGCCCTCCTTTATACAGATGATAAAAAGGCTGAGAAAGAAATCAGAGAAACATCACCCTTCACAATAGCTACAAATAATATAAAATATCTTGGGGTAACACTAACCAAACAAATGAAAGACCTGTATGACAAGACTTTATAACTTTGAGGAAAGAAATTTAAGACACACAAAAATGAAAAAAAAAATCTCCCATATTTTTGATAGGTAGAATTAACATAGTAAAAATGGCAATTGCACCAAAAACAATCTACAGATTCAATACCCACCAAAATTCCATCAAAATTCTTCACAGACTCGAAAGGACAATACTCAGTTTCATATGGGGGAAAAACAGGATAGCCAAAACAATCCTGTACAATAAAGGAACTTCTGGAGGCATCACAATCCCTGACCTCATACTCTACTATAGACCTACAGTTTTGAAAACCGTCTGGTATTGGTATAAAAACATTCAGGAGGACCAAGAGAACTGAATTGAAGGCCTAGATATTAATCCGCACACCTACAAACACCTGCCTTTTGACAAAGAAGCAAAAAATATAAAATGGAAAAAAGAAAGCATATTCAACAAATGATGCTGGTATAACTGGATATCAACATGTAGACAAATGAAAATAGGTCTATCTTCATGCACAAAACTCAAGTCCAAATGGATAAAAGACCTCAACATAAAACCAACTACACTGAACTTCATGAAAGAAAAATTGGGAAGAAGCCTTGAACACATTGGCACAGGAGACCACTTCCTAAATATAACCCCAGTAGCACAGACACTGAGAGGAACAATTAATAAATGTACTTCATAAAACTTCATGCATATGTAAAGCAAAAAATATGGTCAACAAGACCTATTCAGCAGCCTACAGAATGAGAAAAGATCTTCACTAACCAACCCTACATCAGAGAGAGGACTGACCTCAAAATTATACTAAGAACTCAAGAAACTTGACATCCAAAGAACAAATAATCCAGTAAAAAATAGGGTACAGACCTAAACAGAGAACTCTCAACATAAGAATCTAAAATGGCTGAAAGACACTTAAAGAAATGTGCAACATATTTAGCCATCAGAGAAATGCAAATCAAAACAACTCTGAGATTCCATCTTACACCTGTCAAAATCAAAAACACTGCTGATAGCTTATGCTGGAGAGGATGTGGGGTAGAAGGAATGCTCCTCCATTGCTGATGGGAGTACAAACTTGTACAACCACTTTGAAAATCTGTATGGCAATTTCTCAGAAAATTAGGAAACAATCTACCTCAAGACCCAGCAATGCCACTTTTGGGTGTATACGTAAAGGATGCTCAGTCACATCCCAAGAACATGTGCTCAACTATGTTCATAACAGCATTATTCTTAATAGTCAGAACCTGGAAAGAACCTAGATGGTTCTCAACCGAAGAATGGATAAAGAAATTGTAGTACATTTACACAATGGAGTACTATTCAGCGATAAAAATATTGACATCTTGAAATTTGCATGCAAATGGATGGATCTAGAAAACATCATATTAAGTGAGGTAAACAAGACCCAGAAAGACAAATATAATATGTACTCACTCATAAGTGGCTTTTAGACATAAAACAAACAAAAAACCACCCTACAGTCCACAACCTCAGAAAACCTGGACAACAAAGACAACCCTACATGGATCTACATAGGTAGGAGAAAACAACAAGATCTCCTGAGTAAACTGGGAGTGTGAGGATCATGGGAGAGGGTAGAGGGGGCAGAAAGGAAAGGACTGGAGAAAAAATGTGTAGTGCAATAAAAACAATAGAAAGTGAAAAAGAGTCATATGATCAAATCAGAAGGTAACTCCATGGTGACAATTACAAAACACCCAACATAACCTAAAGAAGCATAATTTTTTTTTTGGTTCATTTTAGTCCATAGACTCTGGGGCCTATGTTGAGGTATAACATCATACATACATCACCATGGTTGTGGGAAAACAGGGAGAAGGAGGTTATTCATCTAACATTAGACAGGAGTAAGAAAGGGAGGATGAAACCTGGGATAAGTTATAATCCTCAAAGTAAACCTCCAGGAATCTACTTCCTCCCAGTATAGTCTCAACGCTCAAAGTATATGTCACCTCACAAACTAGTGACATGGTCTGTGGAACAAGCATTCAACATATGATCCTGTGTGAGAATGCTTCCTATTCAAGCCATAACATTCTGCCTTTGGCCCACAAAGGCAAAGAGCCACCTCATAGTATCAAATGCATTCAAGTTCCAGAGCGTCTGCAGTATTAAAAGTTCCAACACAGTTCAAAAGTGCAGGTCCAGCTTTCCCTGACACTCAAGGCAAGCTCTTAACCACAGCATCAATAAAAATAAAAGTAGGTTATGAACTTCCAACATTCTCATTCCAAAAGAAGAAAAGAGGAGAAAGAAGAACCCAGCAAAACAAGACTGAAACCCAAAAAGCATGTAGTGATATTTCATTTGTCTTTAATAAATAAATGTTGCCTGAGGATCAGAATGCAAAGCAGCCGTACTTGTCAACCATACAGACCAGGCAGTGGTGGCACACACCTTTAAATCCAGCAGCTACACTAGTTAGCCATCCAGGCCAGGCAGTGGTGGCACACACCTTTAATCCCAGCAGCCACACTAGTTAGTGGTGGTGGTGCATGCCTTTAATCACAGCCCTAGAGAGTAATATAAGATGGGAGGAGACAGGTCACAGCTCAGTGTCATTCTAAGGATTCCTGGAGGCAAGATTGTCATTTCGGTCTGAGGTTGATGTAAGAACCAGTGGCCGGCTGTTTTGCTTTTCTGATCTTCAGGTTGAACCCCAATATCCCTCTTGGGTTTTTATTATTCATGCTACAAGAGCAAACATTAACTCTGGTAGTATCATGTGTGGTGTCATGAAACACGATGTTATAATGTGAGCTCCAAAATGTTGGGCAGCCACATCTCTTTGACATTGCTGTTTGCAGTTCACATGACCTCTCTATTGAGTTGACTCTATTTATTATACACAGCTTTTCTTTGCAGACCTTCTACATTCCTGGCATTTCCTATATCCTAGGGCTTCCATTATATCTTAGGCTTTGTTCTCACAGCTTCATGTGTCATCCAGAGACTGTCTATCACAGAAAGTCTAACCTCTCAAACCTTCCTTTGAAACCTGGATGGAAGCCTCCATTAACTTGCATTTTGCATATCTAAAAAAGCAGTATCATATGGATGTTGCCAAGGTCTCGTGCCTCTTCGGGAACACAGCTGAGGTGGTATCAGAATTTGTAGGCAGCGGATCTCAAGGAAACACTTCCCTAAGCATGCCTGTGAGAGAACATGACATCATCGTGTTATTGTCTCAAAGAAAAACCACTCGAAAATAGGTTTTTTTTTTAAAAAAAGTTTTTAAAACCATGATCTTTTGATTGGTATGATATAGCAGTCATCCTGATATGTCCCCAAAGAATCCATACATATGTATATATTAACAATTAAAGACATGGAGACCATGAATTTGAGAGAGAACATAAGGTGAAATATGTGGAAAGGGTTGTCTGGAGGAAATGTAAAAGAGAAATTATATTTTAATTTCAAAGGAAAATCAGTTTTATACAGTGGAGGGCAACTGTATAGGTCAACCACTCTCCAGGGCAAGCTCCATGCTCAGAAGTATTTGACCAATAAAAAACAGACTCCATGCTTTATTTATGTGCTTTTTGTTTTGGCTTTTCTTTAACTTACTATTTTCTGCTTGATTGTAATAATTTTTGTTTTGTTATAAGGGTTTTTTTTTTAGGTGAGAGAGAATATAAAGTTGGGTGGGTAGGGAGGAAGGGAGGATCTGGAAGGCATCATAAGAATATAATCAAAATAGTAATAAAAGTAATAAAATAGAAAACTTAAAAAGCAAAATTAAAAACAAAATAGTCATTTGTAGCAGAAAATAAATAAATGTTCAAAGTTTATTAAAAATTCAGTCTCTTAACGGTGGATTCTTATAAAAACCCAAACTAAATTACATACTTCATTATTCCAAGAGGGAAGAACCAAGACACAGTTACAATAAAATGAAACCAAACACCAAATTCAACAGTGTACTCTGACATCTTGAACTGACTCATAATCTTCTGAGCTCCAAAGGGCTTGGGTAGTCCCACTTCTCTGACTCTGCCATCTTCAACACATTTAACTTGTCTCATAAGTTCGGGCTAACTCTGACCCATATTTTCTGTTGTCCTTGGTAGTCATCCCACAAACTTCTGGCATCACTAACATCCTGGGTCTCCACTACAAATTAGGGTGCCCCTTCACCAATGATCTTTCGTGCTCTACTGAGGGACTTCCCCTCTGCCACCTTATACCAAGCCTCAGCTTCTATGACCCCTTCATGTTTTCAAAAAGGTATAATGTAGAAGACACTTATACATTATTTGCCAAGTGCTACTGTCATTTTTATTTGAAGCTTTGACACCACTCCACCATACCACAGTTTCTTTATGATGATTCCAAGGAAACACACCTCATAAAATTTTTGTCTCAGTGATAATGGTATATTATGAATATATCTTATTCTCTAGCCCCAGTTAGAGATCATTTATTGTTCTAGTAGAGTAAAGGTTTCATTTTCACAAATTCTTTATTTAAAATGTCCCACAGAGTAAAGGTTTCATTTTCACAAATTCTTTATTTAAAATGTCCCACAGATATCCCTGACAGAATGGCTTCTTCCCTCTGAAATTTCACAAAGCAGACCTCTGTCAGCGCTTGCATCTCTCTCAATATCCCTACCTTCCAAACTCTCATAACAGCAACTTATTAAATTCTGAGTGCTTCCACCCCAATGTTCAAAATGCTTCCACAATTCTTTCCCACGATCAGAAAAAAAAAGGTAACGTCTATGACAGGAATACCTTATGCTCCTAGTACCAACTTCTGTCCTAGTTTACATCTTCATTTCCTGTTGGAGGCCGTGTGGGTCCAACACAGATTCCCTAACTGGACTGGAACGGAGTCGCAAGGGATAAACTGACGCAGCTTACACGGTCATCATAGAAGGCAAGATCTCTCATTTATTATCCAAACACCTTATATATCATCACATCAATTGAGCGGGAAAACACATTAGGCTGTCTCCTAGGCAACCAGGTGAATGGGCTCAAGTCACATCAGCATCTACCTGTATGCTAACAGTCATGGAGGCCATGAATTAGCATCTCTATAAGAAATCCTCCAAATTACAAAGGGAGGAAGCACCAAACCTCTTAACAAGTCATCAGCTTCAGGCAACATCTCTTCTCAGGTAATCTACATTTATAACAAAAGAAATTAGGAGCAGCACATCCTGGCTATTGTTAAACAGAGACAGCTTGTCTGCAGAGTTCATGACCACCTCAGACCACGCTTATGGCTCTTGTGCCATACAAAAATATGGGCCTACAATTTCCATGGTAAAACTCTGACCAAAAACCAACTTGGTGAAGAAAGAGCTTATTTTAACTTACATGTCTGTTGATCCTGGTTCCATGGTGAGAAAGAACATTACAGTGGCAGAAGTGTATCACAGAGTAGTATCATCTCAGTAGTGTATCAATTCAGTTCATGGTGAACAGGAGAGAAGAAAGAACCAGGGACCAGAGACTAGGAATCAGGGATCAGGGACCAGGGACTAGGGACCAGGGATCATCTTCAAATAAACTACCAGCATTCTACTTCCTCCTACTAAGCTCAACTTCCCAATGTTTTCAGAAACAGCATGACCAGCTAGAGACCATGTGTTCAATACAGGAGCCTCATAGTCAAGTCATAACACATAAGTTTAGTTCCTTCTCTGCTTTTATCATTAATACTTTTTTTTGTTAAAGGGATAAGTTCTAGTCTCTTTCTAGTAACTCTAGAAGCAAGTCTGCATATTTAGCTATAACCACCAGAGCTACAGTATGTGTGCGTTCCTCATACATCCCTGGATACTGTCACTGAAAATTTCAGAATGAATGATGCATGATTTTCCTGGAAGTGTTGGTACCTCAAGAACATTAGACACATTATATGTTTAATGCTATGGAGGATGGCACTGCCATCATGATAGTTACAAATTTACCAATGATCCACTTGTTAGTAAAGATAAAGAATTACATACACATACTTTTACCTTCATCTCCTCACAAATACTTAAACAATGGTATGGAAATTTGCTTTCACAGGGAAGGAGATTTTGAGAACTTTATGTAGAGATTTTGACTCACACAAAAAACTCATGTATTGACATTGGAGTTTTCTCAGCTAAGTTATGATTCTATTGTGAAAAACACAGATTTCAAGCCCTAAACATTTGTATAAAGCTTTGAAAATTGTAATGTTTTACTCTTAAATGTGTGACAAAATCCATTATAAATTTTGGAAGTCTATAATAAATATGAACAGAAGAAGATTAACATGAAAACCCAACTTTTTTGTTACTGGCTTAGAAAGTAGAGGAAATACAGGGTATAGGAAACTACAATAAATATTGTCAATGAATGAAGGGGAGGTTTTTTAAAATTGAATAAACAAGAACAGTATGCTATTTAAAAAGAAAATTCAGTTAATAATTCTGATCTCTTCAACCAGATATGAGTCTCTACACTAACCCCTAACCACTGCAAAAAGAATCTTCTCTGATCAAGGCTCAGGGCAGCAGAAATCTATGAGTATAAACACAGTTCTTTAGAAGGCAGTTCAACAACATGACCACTTAGCAAAACAATAGTAAGTTCCCCATCCCCCAAGGCCTATGACATGCCCAGACACCAGTCAAAAGAGGGGCATCTAAGGTCCCACCTCTAGCTGAGAAGATATTGACAGATGATGACAGCTGGGGGAAGGAGAGTCACTTTTCTTTTGGTGTATGGCCACAGGTAAATTGCCCATGCTCCGGAGGATGGCCCCACATTCATGCATACATTGGCAGTGCCAACTGGAGTTATTCACTTTAAAGGGGAGTATATGAAATTGGGAGATAGATGCTGTCACACAATGGTCTTGTACCCTGTAAAGATTTGTCACTTGTTTAATAAAATGCTGATTTGCCAATGGCCAGGCAGGAAGTATAGTCTGGGCAACCAGAAAAGGAGAATTTGGGGAAGAGTAAAGACTCTGTCTACAGTTGCCACAAGAAAGCAAGATGAGAATGCCTCACTGATAAAAGGTACCAAGCAATGTGGCTAACACAGACAAGATATAAGAGTTAGTTAATAAGAAAGCCTAAGCTAATAGACCAACCAGTTTATAATTAATGTAGATCTCTGTGTGTTTCTTTGGGACTGAATGACTGCAGGACCAGGCAGGACAGAAACTTCTGACAACAGGTAGACATAGTGTATGACCCCAGAGGAGAAGAAAGGAGTTAGTGGGGAAGACGTGGATTGGCTCAACATAAATGGCATACGTGTTTAAATTTTTCAAATGAATTTAACATAACAAAATTTAGAGAAGTTCTTGGAAATGAACACTAAGACAACAAAAGCCAAAATCTCAATAGAACAGCTGTATGTGAAAATGAATGAGATCATTCAGCTATAGAACAAAAGGACAGATGGAAAAAAAACAGGTAAAATTGAAGAACTATGACTTCTGGAGCAAGACAAAAAATTTTAAAGAAGATTAGTATATTGTCCATGAAACAGATTTTTTTAGCTTCCATAATGTAAAAATTATGACTTTGTAGGTGCAAAGGTCCCATGAAGTACCCTACTGAGTAAAACATTGTATTCTAGTGTAGAAAGGATATTAGCAACATGGCAAAATTTAGCTTTCTATTATTGTCTCCTTGCCAAAGCCCTGATCATTTTCTGTGGTACTGGAGACCAACACAGGGTCTCATACAGGCAAAGAAAACAAAACCCTGAATTACACCCCAAGCCTAGACACATTGACAACTTCCAGGCAAGGTGATTTATGGAGGAACCTGGGTGTTGAGTGGAGATGTTCTAGTATACTGTGGGAAATGTGAGAATAAATGTGCTGAACAGGTGGAGTCAGAGGAAGAATAGTTGCTCTTTACCCATACCACCCCCAACCACAAGGCGGCACTACTCATTGCCAATAAAGACCCCATCAAATCACAATACCTCCTAAAAGGGAAAGTGAATGTACAGTGAGTAATAACTTGACTTGCCCAATCACATGGGATTCTTCATAGCATAATCTTACATCCCACACAGCTGAGTGTTTCAAGGACAAGCTCATAGAAGAGACAGAAAGTGACAGCAATCATTGCTCTTAATTCAGCCATGAGCCACATATTCTATTAAGTTTTAAGGCCTTCACCAAAAAGACTTCACAAATTTTGACCATGGTTTCTGTCCTACCCAGTCCCATAGCCATTCAGTCCAAAAGAAACACACAGAGATCTATATTAATTATAAACAGGTTGGCCTAATTATAGCTATGTGGTTTGGTATCTTTTATCAACGAAGCATTCTCATTTTGCTTCCCCTGCATCTGGGTGAAGACTGCAGATTCAGCCTTTCTTCTTCTCAAAATTCTCCTGTTCTGGCTGCCCTGCCTATATTTCCTGCCTGGTTTCCCCACCCATATTAAAGCACTACAAGTGATAAATCTTCATACAGTAGGAGACCATTGTCCCACAGCACTTTCCTCCTTTTTATTTTCAAAACAAAAACTCTGAATCTAATCTCTTTTGTTTAGCTTTTTTCCTGAACATTATCCATAGCAACTTGTAACCAATACTCTAAACAAAGACAAACATCCATAATCTATTTTTTTTTGCAAATGTGGCCATAGTTTTCCAGGCTACTTCCTGCTGATTGGCAGTGCTGATAATATTATAGGGACCTAAAGAAAATTTAGAATTACGATCAAGTCCTGACTGGAATATCCTGTGAGGCCTGATCATCTCAGCCAGCAGTCTTGAAACTGTTCTGGATGTATAACTCAGACATCTGGGCCATCCGCTCATATCAGAGATTTCTCAGGGGGTCTTCCTTGACCAAAACTGATTTTTCTTAAGCCAGAATGAATGAATGAATCAACAGACTCTCATTTCCTGTGGAAATAAAAGCAAGACCTCTTCTCCAAAGTAACATATCTTTTGACTTAAATTTTAAAGTCAAGGCATTTTCAAAATATATACGTTGGATTAATCCAGCAGCATTTATAATCAAATGTCTTTTAGCAGCTGTTGCTCCTTCCTCAGCATTCAAACAAATACAACACAATAACATACAGTATCCAGACTCTCTGTGTACTTTCCATTTTTATGTGTCTTTATTTTAAATTCTACTTTTTATTTTTACTTTTAATTTTTTTTTTTGAGACAGGGTTTCTCTGTGTATCTTTGGCTGTCCTGGAACTCACTCTGTAGACCAGGATGTCCTTGAACTCATGGAAATCCACCTGTTTTTCCCTCCCAGGTGCTGGGATTAAAGGTGTGTGTCACCACACCCAACCTCTCTCTCAATCTCTCTCTCTCTCTCTCTCTCTCTCTCTCTAAATAACTCTATCCTTTTTCTTTTCTCTCCCAAGCTTTTAAACACACTCTAAATTACATAAAGTTATTTTTAAATCTGAATCAATTTTTTTACTGTATACCTTTCTTTTCCTGACCATATGAGTCTTTAATTTGATAAGATATATGGCTAGGATAAAAGCCATGACTTTGACAGCTGGGTCCTTAGCTTTCTGGAGAGTCTAGCCTCATGGCGGAGGTACTGGTGGGAGCCATGTTTATTGCCACAACTCTATGGAGTTTCAAGGTCTCTGCAACCACCAGAAAGCATTCAGTCAGGTATTCATCAACACCATTTAAGTATTTTGTGGTGGGGCCTCGTAAAATAGTTGCAAGGTTTTTGCACCTAAAGCTGAGTCAGGAAGCCTCTCTTAAATGAAATACGCTTGCCTCTAGCAAATAGAGTCCACCTGAGAAAATTCTGCTACCAAGAAGCCATGCTTAACTCTGTTCTTTTGTTTGTGGAATTACTTCCCAGGCTCTCTCAGGTTTTAAGTGGATTTAGTCAGCATCATTTGTTGACTGAGGTTCTTGTTCCACCCAGTCCCATAGCCATTCAGTCACAAAGAAGCTCGCAGAGGTCTACATTAATTGTAAACTGGTTGGCCTAGTGTTAGCTATGTGGCTTGGTACCTTTTATTGGTGAAGCATTCTCATCTTGCTTCCTCTGTGTCTAGGTGACGACTGCAGACTCAGCCTTTCCTTTTCTCAGAATTCTCCTATTCTGACTGCCCTGCTATTTCCTGCCTGGATGCCCCGCCTACACTACCTGCCTGGCTACTGGTCAATCAGTGTTTTATTAAAGCAATACAAGCAATAAAACTTTACATGGTAAAAGACCATTGTCCCACAGCACACAAATGTCTCAGCTATGTACCCCCCTACCAAATGACCCATAGGTAACTCTAATCTGTCACTGCATCCCTGTACCTCATTCCAGCCCTATAGCCAATTTTCCATAAACCATCTCTACATGCATCAATTAGGAGCCACTGGAGATGGTTCACAAGCAACTTCAAACAACCAGTCCAATAAGGCTGGCAGCACTTCACCTTTCAGAGCATCTCCCTAGAGAAAATAAATGGAACTATCTCAACACTTGCCCCAGTTTGGAGGATGAATAAAGGCCATACAATCTTAAGAACTTCCTGGACAATAGAAAATAAGAAGAATGTAAATAGACCCATATCTATCACTCTGCATAAAGCTCAGGATCAAGTAGATCAAATACCTCAAAATAAAACCAAGCATGCTGAACCTGATGGAAGAGAAAGTGAGCAATATCCTTGAACACATTGACACAGCAAACAAATTCCTGAGCAGAACACAAATAGTGCAGGTACTAACATAGACAATTAATAAATATGCCCTCATGAAACTGAAAACTTCTGTAAGGCAAAGGACACCATCATTTGGACAAAAGTGTCAATCTACAAAATCTGAAAATATTTACCAACTCCACACCCAATAGAGGGCTAATATCCAAAATGGATAAAAAACTCAAGAAACTAGATATCAAAAAAGCCAAATAATCCAATTTTAAAATGGGGAACAGATCAAAACAGAGACTTATCAATATAGGAATCTCAAATTGCCTACAAACACTAAAGAAATGTTCAACATCTTAGCCACCAGGCTGGAAAATGAAAATCAAAAGTACCTTTAGATTCTATCTTACACGTGCCAGAATGTCTAAGACCAATAACACAAGTGACCCCTCAGGCTGGGGAGGGTGTGAAGCAAGGGGAACACTCTTCCATTGCTGCTGGGTGAGCAAACTTGTACAGACACTGTGAAAAATCAATATGGTAGTTCCTCAGAAAAAATGGGAATTGATCTACCTCAAGACCCACTTATACCACTCTTGGGCATATACCCAAAGGATGCTCAATCATACCACAAGGACCCCTGCTCAACTATGTTTCATTGCAGCTTTATTTGTAATAGCTAGAACCTGGAAACAACCTAGATGTCCCTCAACCAAAGAAAGGATAAAGAAAATATGGTACATTTACACAATGGAGAGTTTCTCAGTTGTTGAAAAAAATGACATCATGAAATTTGCAGGCAAATGGATGGAACTAGAAAAAAATGATCCTGAGTGAGGTAACCCAGACCAATAAAGACAGATGTGATATGTATTCACTTATAAGTAGATATTAGCTGTTAAGCAAATGGTAATCACTATAATCTATAGACCCAGAAATGTTAGGTACAGAGGAGGGCTCTAGGAAGGAATATATGAATTTACCTGGGAAAGAGAAATAGAATAGATATTGCAGGTGTACTGTGGACAGGTGGGAAGAGAAACAGGAGGAATCAGGTGGTGGTTGAATGGAGAGAGTAGGGTAGAAACAGCTGGAAATGGGGGCAGTGTGGAAACCAAGTGCAGTGGAAACTTCCTGGAATCTATATCTACATTTCCTAGTAATGCTTGCCTTTAGAAATTGAGAAGCTAGAAAACCTTCAAATTCTAAAAATAGTACCAACCTGAA
The DNA here is from genome assembly GCF_037038515.1 of Microtus pennsylvanicus. Classification (NCBI taxonomy): domain Eukaryota; kingdom Metazoa; phylum Chordata; class Mammalia; order Rodentia; family Cricetidae; genus Microtus; species Microtus pennsylvanicus. The sequence goes on along the minus strand of NC_134601.1, from coordinate 81,812,575 downwards.
ATGAAAGAATACCAGTGGTGAATGAAATATATGGAAGCAAACAACATGCAGGTAAAGTTAGGTGTAGACATGACCTTAGAATGCCCTATACTGTAAGGGTAATGTATAAATCATTTTCAACTGTAATATTAAAAATAAATGATAAAAGAGTTAAATATGCCCACAATAACGTGTTAATGAATACATAATATAATCAGGAGTGTACTGTGGCATGAGTAACATAAAATGTAGGGAAAGCTGAAGTAAAAATGTAGTTTACACAATTATAAAAGTTATCATCTTAAAATATTTTATGTAAGTTTTGTAGTCACCATACACAAAACTCTGACAAACACATACACACACACAATAAAGAAAAAAGGACTTAAAGTATACCACCACAAAGAAAAACAGCAAGATAGAAAAAGAAATAAAACTATCCTTGTCAGAAAGCAATAAAATGTCAACACATAGTAGTTATCTACAGAAATTACATCAGGCAGTGGTGGTGCATACCTTTAATCTCAACATTTGGGAGACAGACAGGTAGATCTCTGTGAATTCAAAGCCAGCCTGCTAACAGAGAGAGTTCCAGGACAACTAGGACTGTTATACAGAGAAACCCTGTCTCAGAGAGAAGGAAGAAGAAAAGGAGGAAAAGGAAGAAGGAGGAAGAGGAGAAAGCAGATTAAGAACATGAAGATGAAGCCAAAGACAGAGAAGTGAGAAGAGGAAGAAGAAGATATATCAGTACTTTGATAGTTAACATGATTTCAGTCTTGTAATATTCAAAGTCAAAAAGACATGATGACTGAAAATATTTTTAAAGGATCCAATATGCTATCAATAAGAGACTAAACGGCTCTGAATTTGAAAAGGATCAGAAAAAGTTATGTCATTCAAGCAGCAACCAAAACAAAGGTAACTACTATGCTTACATCAGAAAAAAATACAGTAAAAACCTGTTATGAGAGATGGAGGTGGCCATTAAATAATAATAATAAAGAGGTTAATTGCTCAGGAATATCCAGTAATCATAATACATGTGAACCCAACATTAGGATGTGTAAATATAGTAAGCAAATTTTAATAGATTTGAAGGAAAAGATAAACTGCACTATAACAATAGGAAGATGCTTCAACATACCATCTTAAGAAATGGGCAGACCACTTAGACACAGAATCAAGGAAACAATGAAGTTGAACAACACCGTAGATCAATGGGCCTAACAAACAGATATGTTAACATTTGGTCCAATAGTATCACAATACACATTCTTTCCAGCACACATACAACATTCTCAAGGTAGAACATATGTTAGAGCACAAAACAAGTCTCTCCAAGTCTTAGAAATCATATTAACTATCATTTCTTACCACAGTGGTATAAAACAAGAAAATCAGTAAAAGGAGGAAAACTAAAATGTTCACACATACATGTCTATTAAACAACATGATGTTGAACAAACAATAAGTCACAGAAGAAATCAAAAGGCAAAATTTAAAAACAGTATCATCTTGAAACAAAATCAGAAGTATGGTGTACCAAAACTTGTAGGTTGCAGAAAAATCAATTGCTTAGAACAGCAAATGCCTACAATAAGAAAAATTACGACCTCAAATAAACAACCTACCTTGACACCTAGGGGAACTAGAAAGAAAAGAAAAAACAAGGCAACAGAAATAAAGGGCATAAAAGAACACCAGTGCAGAGACAAATAATAGTTGTTTTTAAAGAGAAAAATAGGTAAATGTTAGTTATAAAAAGAAAAAAGAGGATTTGCAAACAAGTAAAATCCAAAATAAAGAGAGGGTACTACAGCTTCTACATGTAAATACAAAGGATCACAAAGGATACTAGGAACAACTCCATACCAAGTGCTGGGGAAGCTAGAAGAAACAGATAAATTCCCGGAAATAGACAAACTACCAATACTGAATCATAAAGAAATGGAAATTCTAAAGGGACCAAAATGAAACCCAAAAAGCTTCCTACAAAGTAACCCCCCCCAAATAGGTTCATCTCTAAATTTCACCAAACATTTAAAGAAAAATTAGAACCAACTGTTCATATACATGTCCAAAAAAAATCAAAGACAGATAAACATTGTCTTACAAGGTCAGAGCTACCCTGTTATCAAAACCAGGCAAGGGCATTACAAGAACAGCATAGACCAACATCTCTCATGAACGTAGACACAAAAGCCATCAACAAAATACTAGCAAATATAATTAACAGCACTTCAAAAAGAGACACAAAACACTACTATGTGATGGAAAAATGTGGGCTTCTCATTAGATATGCTATTTTATTGTTAAACTACATTGAAACCATTGCATTGTGCATATTGAACAACTAACTGGCAGGCATAGTTAAAATAAGCATATTATGATTTGGCAAATGAGACTTATTGACAGCATAAAGTATAGCTTTGGAGTAAAGTTAATTGAAGGAATACTCTTATGTTGTGTCTTTGGGGAACCAACTTCAAAGGAACGTTTGCCATACCAATTCCATCAGTGCCTGGAATTAACTAAACTGAAGGGAGGAAAGGCAAGAAGAGTCTTGGGGCTGTAAGAATTTTCAGGGACAGTCTCCTCCCTTAGTGAGATAGCCAGCTATCTTGGATGATCACAGATCTGGCTATCAAACAAATTGAGTTTATCAGAGGAATAAAATATAGCAGTGTTGGCCTCAAAATCCAACCACTATGACAGACCCAAATCACAGACTGCATCATTTCTGCACTTCAGAAAATATGGTTCTTGATATGGGTCAAAGAGACCTTGTTAATGGGAAGAGATTTCCATGCAAAGAGCAGCATAATTTGGACCTCTGACTTCCTTAAGATATGATTCAGTTGGATTCTTAGTTTGTTCCCATTCTTATGACTGATGCAATAAAACTGGCCTAGAGTTACTTGGGGAGCCTGCACTTTTAAAACAACAAATAAAAAGGAGACCTAGGGTAGGCAGTGTCTTGGTTTCTTTTCTATTGCTGTGATAAGATTCCAAGACCAAGGCAACTTATAAAATCAGAATTTATTTGGTGCTTACAGTTTTAAGGGTCAGATCATGGCCCCAGGCATGGAACTGGAGCAGTAGCTGAGAGCTTACATCTTATCCACAAGCAAGAGGTAGGGGAGATTGAAAGGGAGAGGGAGGAAGAGAAGCAGAGAGGGAAGGAGTAAGAGAGAGAGGGAGAGAGGAGAAAGAAAGAGAGGGAGCAAACTGGGAATGGCATGGGCTTTTGAAACCTCAAAGCTCCAACCAACCCTCAGTGGCAAACCACCAGTGACATACCTCGTCCAATGAGGCCACACCTCGTAGTCCTTCCAAAATAGACCAACTGGGGACTAGGTATTCAAATATATTAGCTGATGGAGGCTGTTTTCATTCAATCTACAACAGGCAATTTAAATAGAAAGGTTCTTAATTGGTGCTTTGGTACAAGCCTCACAGTATAGACAATGCCTTAACAGGCATTGAAACAAGACTAGAATATTGCCTAGAACAGTGGTTCTCAACCTTCCTAATGCTGTAGCCCTTATCATAAACTTATTTTATTGCTATTTCATAACTTTAATTTTGATACTATTAGGAACTGTAATGTAAATATCTGATATACAACTCCTTTGGTGGTTGTGACCCACAGGTTGACCAAAGTTGATGCCAGCCAGCAAACCTCTCTTACAGACTACACCAGTAGTTTGCAATTTGGGCTTACAATGCCAACATAATAACCTACTCCTGGGACTTGAAAAACATAAATCCCCAGGCATCCTTAGACCTACTGAATCACAAACTCTGGAAGTGGTACCCAGCAACCTGTGTTTGAAGAACCCTTCCAGGTGGTTCTGATAGACACTCAAGCTTTTAACATAATGACCGAGGTAAACAGTATTTTTAAGTTTGAATACAGCCAGTTCCTTTTCAACGGAGTAGAAGAATACATCATGATTTACAGAGTTGACATATTAGTTCTAAAGTGTGTGTTTGCCTAGGTTGTTCTTTCCATGCATGCTGCTCAGGATCCTGCAGCATGTGATTCAAAATCTGAGAAGGCCCAGTCTTGGCCCCCTTGATGAATACGATTGCTAAGCAATGCTGCATATATCACTGAAATGCAAATGTTCTAAAGCACTAATTTTTAGAGCTGTATGATTCTTCCATCAGCATGCAGTCCTGATAGCAGATGCTAGTTGTCCACAGACAAGTAAGACATTCAGTCTCCAAAGGAGATCTCCAGATGCTCTCAATGTAAAGGTATATACACCTTACATTTTAAGTGGAAATATACATCTTTAAGCACACTGCTATGCCCTAGATGTAAGCATGTTTCCAAAATTCATATGTTGCAACCTAATACTCAATGGGACAGCATTAAGAGATGGGATCTTGGGAACTGATTAAGAAAAAAGGGTCTTCAATGGGATTAGTGTCCCTGTAGGAAAAGCTCAATCTAGATACTTTGAACTCTCTTCGTCCATGAGAGCCCACAGAAACAGAGTAACATTTTTAAAGCCCAGAGTGGGTGCCCATTAGATGCTGAAACAATAGGCTTTGACCTTCACAGCCTCCAAAATTATAAACAATACATTCCTGCTATTTATGAGCTACCTACCCTAAGGGGATATTTTAATAGCAGCCCAAGCAAACTAAGACACATATCCACGCCAAACAAGTGAATACATTATTTAGAAGTAGCTAATGTGGTTCCACATAGAGGAATGAAGCACACTCTTCTGAGTAGAGGTGAAAGTCAATGGTCAGCAAGAAACAACCACGGGCAGTGGATTTTCAACATGTAACTGCAATTTAGCACAAAATCCTTCTTACACAGTTAAAACCAAACTCTCTGTAGCTCTTCAATTCAAGAAGGCCAAAAGCAAAGCCTTGACAATGGGTTCAATAAACTCTTTGGATGCAGGAAATGTCTTTCTTTGTGATTCATTCCCAATCAGATCTCTCAGGAATCACTGTCAGTTAACATAGCAGATCCTACTGAACAACTGCTTTCTTCTCAATCCCCACTACCACTAACCTCAAAAGCTATTCAGCTGGGGTTGGACTGCTTTGCCTTCATGAAGTTCTGCTCCAAATCTCTGACTCAGCCATTAAACCTTGGTCTCCTTAACTCTGGTTTTAGGATTATTTAAGAATCACTTGGAAGCCCTGTTAATCATACAGATTCCAAGTCCTACCCCTAAGAATTGTGATTTATTATATTTTAAGTACTTTTTAGATTTTGATTGACAGTGAACTTTAGACTAATTAGATCATCAGACCTCCTAGCCAAACTATACCAGATTACAGTGCCCACTTCTAGCTGAGCCTCTCCTAGAGCCTCTGAAATAAAGGTTCCATTATCTGTACACAAGGACTCTGCACACTGAGCAACAGATTTTGCTTCTTATTGTTCTTAAACTTTCTCAGTCCCATGTTGTCTTAGTTAGGGTTTCTATTGCTGTGAAGAACACCATGGGTATGCAAAAGCAATGTGGGGAGGAAAGGTTTTATTCCAACTTGCAACAGATGGTCAAAGTCCATCAGGGAATAAAGTCAGGGCAGGAACTCAAGAGAGGAGTCTGGAGGCATGAACTGATACATAGGTCATGAAAGAACACTGCTCACTGCTCTACATGGTTTACTCAGCCTGCTTTCTGATAGCACCCATGACCACCTGCTCAGGGCTGGCATCACCCACAATGATACCAGCCTCACACATCAACCACCAATCAAGAAACTGCACCACAGGTTAGTTCACTGTCCAGTTTGGTTGGATATTTTCTCAATTGAGGTTCCCTCTTCCAAAAAAACTCTAGCTTGTGTCAAGTTGACATAAAACTTACCAACACACACATGTAGAAGAATGAAATTAGACCCATATCTATCACCATGCACAACTCAAGTCCAAATGGATCAAAGACCTCAACATAAAGTCAACCACACTGAATCTTATAGAAGAGAAAGTGGGAAGTACAATTGAACACATTGACACAGGGAGCCACTTCCTAAATATAACCACAGAAGCACAGACACTGAGAGAAACAATTAATAAATGCGACCTCCTGAAACTGAAAAGCTTCTATAAAGCAAAGGACATGGTTAACAAGACAAAACAACAGCCTACAGAATGGGAAAAGATCTTCACCAATTCCACATCAGACAGAGAACTGATTTCCAAAATATACAAAGAACTCAAGAAATTGGTCATCAAAAGAACAAATAATCCAGTAAAAAATGGGTTACAGACCTAAACAGAAAACTCTCAACAGAGGAATCTAAAATGGCTGAAAAACACTTAAAGAAATGTTCAACATCCTTAGTCATCAGAGAAATGCAAATCAAAACAACTCTGAGATTTCATCTTACAACTCTAAGAATGGCCAAGATCAAAAACATTGATGATAACTTATGCTGGAGAGGTTTATGGGGAAAAAGGAACATTACAGCATTGCTTGTGGAAATGCAAGCTGGTACAGCCCCTTTGGATGTCAGTGTAGTGATTTCTCAGAAAATTAGGAAACAACCTTCCTTAAGACCCAGTAATACCACTTTTGGGAGTATATATCCAAAGGATGCTCAAGTGTGCCACAAGGACATGTGCTCAACTATGTTCATAGCAGCTTTGTTTAACATAGTAGAGTTGAGCATCCTTTGGGTATATGCCCAAGTGTGGTATTGCTGGATCTTGCAGTAGGTTTGTTTCCCATACTGATTTCCAGAGAGGTTGTGCATTCTCACCGGCAATCAAGAAGTGTTCCCTTTACTCCACATTCTCTCCAGCATAAGCTATCATTGGTGGTTTTCATCTTAGTCATTCTGACAGGTGTAAGATAGTATCTCAGGGTTGTTTTGATTTGCATTTCCTTGATGGATAAGAATGTTGAACATTTCCTTAAGTGTCTAGATTAATAACTGGGGCTTTGATTCGATTCCATTGGTCCACCTCTCTGTTTTTATGCCAATACCAAGTTGTTTTCATTACTCTAGATGTATAATAGAGTTTGATATCAGGGATGGTGATGCCTCTGGAAGTTTATTATACAGGATTGTTTTGATTGTTTTGGTTATCCTGGGTGTTATGTTTTTCCATATGAAGTTGAGTATTTTAGAGGTCTGTAAAAAATTGCGTTGGGATTTTGATAGAGATTATATTGAATCTATAGATTGCTTTTGATGACTGCTTCTATTTCCTTGCCAGTTATAGGTCTATTTAGATTGCTCACCTGGTCTTGATTTAATTTTGGAATGTAGTATCTATCCAGAAAATAGTCCATTTCTTTTACACTTTCCAATTTTGTGGAGCACAGATTTTCATACTATGACCTAATGATTCTCTGGATTTCCTAAGTGTCTGTTATGTCCCCCTTTTCATTTCTGATTTTGTTAAATTGGATTTCTCTCTCTGCCTTTTGATTAGTTTGGATGAGGGTTTGTCTATCTTGTTACTGATTTTCTCAAAGAACCAGCTCTTATGCTTTGTTGAGTCTTTGTATTGTTTTCTTTGTTTCTATTTTTTTGATTTCAGCCCTCAATTTGATTATTTCCTATCATCTCCTCCTCCTGGGTGAGTCTGCTTTTTTTGTTCTAGAGCTTTCAGGTGTTCTGTTAAGTCACTAGTGTGAGCTTTCTCCATTTTCTTTCTTTCTTTCTTTTTTTTTTGGTTTTTCAAGACAGGGTTTCTCTGTAACTTTTTTGGTGTCTGTCCTGGAACTAGCTCTTGTAGACCAGGCTGGCCTCAAACTCCCAGAGATCCACCTGCCTCTGCCTCCTGAGTGTCTCCATTTTCTTTATGTAGGCACTTAGTGCTATGAACTTTCCTCTTAGCACTGATTTCATAGTGACCCATAGGTTTGGGTCCATTGTGCCTTCCTTTTTGTTGAATTCTAGGAAGACTTTAATTTTGCTATGTCTTCCTTGACCTAGGACTGATTCAGTTGAGCACTGGTCACTTTCCATGAGTTTGTAGGCTTTTTCCAATTAGTGTTGCTGTTGAATTCTAACTTTAAACCATGGTGATCCAACAAGATACAGAGGGTTACTCCAATTTTTTTGTATCAGTTGAGGTTTGCTTTGTTACCAAGATTGTGGCCAATTTTAGAGAGAGTTGCATGAGGTACTAAGAAGAAGGTATATTCTTTTATGTTTGGGTGAAATGTTCTATAGATGTCTATTAAGTCCATTTGAGTCATAACATCTGTTAGTTCTCTTATTTCTCTGCTAAGTTTCTGTCTGGTTGACTTGTCCATTAGGGAGAGTGGGATGTTGAAGTCTCCTATTATTAGTGTGTGGATTTTGATGTGCCATTTAAGCTTTAGTAATGTTTCTTTTACATACTTGGGTACTCTTATATTTGGGGGCATAGGTGTTCAGAATTGAGACTTTATATTAATGGATTTTTCCTGTGATGAGTATAAAGTGTCCTTCTCCATCTCTTCTGATTGATTTTAGCTTGAAGTGTAATTTGTTAGATATTAGAATAGTTACACCCACTTGTTTCCTAGGTCCATTTGATTGGAAAATCTTTTCCCAACTCTTTACTCTGAGATAATGTCTTTTTTTGAGGTTGAGGTGTGTTTCTTGTATACAGCAGAAGAATGAATCCTGCTTTCATATCCATTCTCTTTTTATATCCTGTGTCTTTTTATATCTTTTATATCTTTTTATATCCTGTGTCTTTTTATAGGTGAATTGAGTCCATTGATATTAAGAGACATTAGTGACCAGTGATTGTTAATTCCTGTTATTTTTTGGTTGTAGTGTTGTGTGTTTCCCTTCTTTGGGATTTGCTGGTGGAAAGTTATCTGTGGCCTGTGTCCTTGGGTTGGAGTTTTCCTTCTAGCACTTTCTGCAGGGCTGAATTTGTGGATAAGTATTGTTTAAATCTGGTTTTGTCATGGAATATCTTTTCTCCATCGATGATGATTGAAAGCTTTGCTGGGTAGAGTAGTCTTGGCTGGTATCCATGGTCTCTTAGTGTCTGCAGCACATCTGTCCAGGACCTACTGGCTTCATTGAATAGTCTGCTGCATACTATGGACCTGTAGGCTGAACATGCATGCTCCAATGGTACAGAAGAACTTTGGGTAACTGTCCAGGTAGTGAGATGCCTCGGTCAATTCTAGAATTTTGGAAGTTGCTTGCAATGCACTTCGTGTTTACCTAAGTAATATTATATCTTTGATGGAGTTGAAGAATAGATAGAAAGTAGATATAAATATTGCAACTGTAATTCTTGATTGATTCCTGTTTCTTTATATGTAATTTTACTATGCTAAAGTTAAAACCTTCATTTTTATCTAAATAGAAAGGGAGAGGTGATGTGGGATTTCCCTCTGTACAATTGATTAATAAAGAAGCTGCTTTGGACCTATAGCAAGGCAGAACTTAGGCAGGCAGGGAAATCTGGGCTGAATAATGGGAAAAAGAAGGGAGAAGCCATGGAGCCACTGCCAGAGTCAAACCTGTCAAAACTTTGCCAGTAAGCCACTGCGACTTGGTGATACACAAATTAATGGAGATGGGTTAAATTTATATGTAAGAGTTAGCCATTAAGAAGCTAGAGCTAATGTGCCAAGCAGTGATTTAATTAATGCATTTTCTGTGTGATTATTTCGGGGCTAAGTGGCCAGGAACCAACAAGCAGCCTCCTGCAACATGTTGCTTTTTAGGCTGTGGAATGAATTGTTGTATTGGCGCCTGCCCATCTATTCCTCCAATTGGTGCCAGTAGTGTCTTTGCCTGTTAGTCCAACTCTTGCAGCTACTGTCTGTATCTTAGGGAACTGTTCTTGGTCTGCTCTGTACTGTCTGGGTCTCAGGGAGCCACTAAGGTCTCTCTTAGCCAGCTCTCATAGTCCACTCTCTTATTCTGCTCTCTTGGTTTGCTCTGTGCAGTTGCAGCCTGTGCTTCAGAGTTCCTCTGAGGTCCGTGATGGGGGGATATGAGGGTTTGGGGCAGAGTGGGACTTGTAGCTTACAGGGTCAGATCAATGGGGTGGGGGATAGGAGCAGCCTACCCGCAGGAAACTTACCTAGAGAAGCTGAGGCGGGCGGGCCAGGGGCCCGGGATTTTGCCCAGGTACAGAGGGCCTAGAGAATGTGGTGTCCTGCTAGATGGGTGATCACTCACCTTTTGGTCCACTCTGTACAGTTGCAGCCTGCCTGTATGTACTTCAGAGTTCCTCTGAGGTTTTTTTTGGGGGGTGTGTGCGGATAAGTGGGTTTGGGGATGGAGTGGGACTTGTAGCTTACAGGGTCTGATTTCTAGTGGTCCTTTCTTAAGTGATGCTGTTTTTAAGCCCTACCAAAGGATTGCATGTTTGCATGTTAGTGTGCTTGGAGCATAGGAAGTGGGGGTGTGAGATCTGAAAACAGGAGCACATCCCTTTGATTTTCAGCAATCCATCTCTTCACACACTTCCCAGCTTTGGTCTTCCTTTCCTCACATTCTCATTATCTAGTTCCCTTTGCACCAAGAATGGCAGTTACGAAACATAACTTTCTGGAGACTGCAAAATAGTATCCTGCAAAAAGTATCTGGTGGCATTTTGTCCCATTGTCCCTGCAATGGGATACCTTTAACTCATGCCCAGAAACCAAAACTTCTCCAAATTTCATCTCTTTTTTTTTCAATACTTGAGAATTAGACTCAGGTGCCTCACACAAACTAGGCAAGTGTTCTACCACAGAGCTATAACCTAAGACAGCTTTCATTTTGTTTTGTTTGTTTTATGGACAGAATCTCACTAAGCTTCCCAGACTACATTTGAATTTTTGATCCTTCTGCTTCCATCTCTAGAATAGCAGGTGTTAGAACCATGCCCCTTAGCTTGATTACATTCACCTCCAGCAGTAGGAAAGTTTAACACAACTCTAAGCATTTTTAGTAATTGTGTCTTAAAGAAATTCAGAGATTTGACACCGTAGAAATACACGAGTTTTCCTTTGTGGGAAAAAAACCTCCATTTTACCTCCACAGTCCAAAGGAAGAAATTAACGTTTTTCCATCATGAATGACATATAGGACTTGGAAGAGGCTGGAGGGAGGAAAGGGAAGGGGGAAAGTTTAAAATATAAAGTGAGAATGACATATAGAAAAGTCTTCAATAATTCATTTGGTTCCAATTCTCAGGTTAGAAACAGGACAGTGTTTTCTAGAAACATTTGCCTTTCTTTAAAAATCTAATTTAGTTTTATTTGTAATTCTTCTGCTTCAGAAATGGATAAAGTGAGACCTGTTTGACTAGAGAATGCAGATGCTACAGTTTTGCTGCCATGAAATGTTCATTAAACAGAATTTTATGTTCCCAGTCTCTAACTTGAGAAGTAAACAAACTGCATGTTTTAGATTTTTATTTTGCCCTTTAAAAAGAGAAACCAAGTTGCCTTTCACTAATACTGATTTTTTAATTGATTTTTATTTTGTGTCTGGTTTCTCCATGTCAACAGCCTTTGATAAATGCTTGTCTACTTCTTCTTTCCGGGACCATAGCCCACACTCAGTGTGCTTACAATCTGTCATAAGCACAGATAAAGTAAGAAAAATGCAGAGGAAAAAATAAGCAGCCATCTCATTTGGGGGAAGGGTTCTTTTTTTCCTTTCTTTTTTTTTTTAAAGAGAATTGTTAATACGATCTTTTCTTATTTTACATAGCTCTCCCCATTTCCACTCCCTCCCCACCCTTCCCCTCACCCCACCCCACCCAACTATTTCTCAGAAAGGGTAAGGCTTCCCACGGGGAGTCAACAAAGTTTGACACTTCAATTTGAGGCAAGACCAAGGCCCTCCCTCTTATATCTAGACTGAGAAAGATATCCCTCCAAAGCGAATGTGCTTCTAGACACCAGTTCAAGCACTAGGCATAAATCCTGGTCCCATTTCCAGTGGTCCTACAGACTGCCCAAGCCTCACAACTGTCCCCTACATTCAGTGGGCCTAGTTTTGTCCTATGCATGTTCCCCCACTATCAGTCCAGAGTCAGTGAGCTCTCACTAGCTCAATTCAGCTGTTTATGTAGGTATCACCATCAAGGTCGTGACCCCTTTGTTCATATTATCACTCCTCTTTCTCTTACACTGGTCTCTGATAGCTTGGCTCAGTGCTTCTATCAGTTGCTGGTTGAAGGTTCTATGATGTAATCAATCTGATTACAGGGAAAGGCCAGTTTAGGCATCCTCTCCACTGTTGCATAGAGTCTTAGCTGTAGTTAGCCTTCCCTGGAACTCGCTCTGTAGACCAGGCTGGCCTTGAACTCATAGAGATTCACATGTCTCTGCCTTCCAAGTGCTGGGGTTAAAGGGTGGCACCATCTAATTTTTTATTCAGGGGAGAGAACATTGGAGATATAATTGTGTGCTAGGAAGAATATGGCCAAAGGGTCAGGTGGTGTGCTTTCTAGTCTACAGTTCTGCCACTAATGGGCTGCTGTGTCTACTATACACTGTTTTCCTCCCTCTGACATGCTGACATTCAAAAATAGGAAAGGTATCAATAATAAAGGCACCTGTCTCCAAATAATTGAAAATAGATCATTCATCAAAGTACTTGCCTTGCATGCAAATGGACTGAGTTCAATTCCAGGAACTCACATAAAAACGCCAGGCATCCATACCTTAAGAGTACCACTCAGTTATAAGGAAGGCATAATTAAGGATGCACACAGTGGTGTGACGTGTAACCTCATCCCTTTGTGTGTTAAAACCTAGTCTCCAATGCAGTGGTATTAAGATATAGAAGATAATTTGGCCATGAATGTTTAGGGGAGGTGATAAGTTCATCCAAACAGAGCTCTCGTAGAATTAATGTTCTGATGAAAGAGGCTTGCAAGTCTAGTTTTTAAGAAGTTGACTAGCATATGTGAGGGCCTAGGTTCAACTCCCCAATGCTGAAGAACAGGAGAGGGTTGGAAAAGACCAACTTGAGAAATTTGTTTATCCCTTTCACCCTGAACTGACACAGCAGGAAGGCACCATCCAAGAAACTGAATTTGCAGCTACCTTGACCTTGGCCATTCCAGCCGCCAGAACCATGAGAAATAAATTTCTATTTGTCAATCACCTAGTCTGAGGTATTTTGAGATCTAAGATAGATCTTAAAACCAGTTCTGAGAAGGGCCATCATAAAAGATTACTTACCATATGACTCAATCAATGTATGTATACAGTTTATGGAAAAGAAATACACCCACTCTTGAATTCTACATGATAACTGCAAGCAATGGCTAGAATCTTCAAATTGAAGGACTTCAGAAAAGGAATAGGAAGATCCTTCTAACTCTTAGCTACTCAACTTTGCCTTTAGCTATTTGGACAGGGAGTCAGCTAAGCAAAATGGATGCTATCAAGAGGCATTTGCAAACCCATCTCATCTTTTCCCAAGTGGCTTCCATAGTCCTCCCTTCCTTCTATGCGTGGTACCTCTAAAGATCTTCAGCTTCTATCCCTTATTATAGACTTGAAAACATTCCAAATACTTCTAATTTTCCACCCTAGAATACGTTCTCCAGTTGATATCAGAGGAGTCTTACTGAAAAAGCCAGATCTTCTTTCATTCTCTCCTTACAACCTAGACATTAGTTTTTCACTGCCTACATCTGTGGCCCAAGCACATTCAACTGACATGGTCAAAGTGCTTAGTAGCCTAGCTGCTGCCTGCTTTTCCAGCCTTATCTGGCACTTTACTCTCTCGTGTACAACTACCCTCATTCTCATAGAACTTGAAATCATCCCTCAGGCATGCCTTAGGTGTGCCAGCAACCATGGGTTTTCCTTCTCTCCTCTCACCTAAAATGCTCTCTCAAGCCTAGTCTGTTTGGATGCTCACCTTCCTGGACATTGGGGAAACAGGGAGGACCTTGGACTTCCTATAGGGTAGGGAACCCTGACTGCTCCTTGGACTGTAGAGGGAGGGGGAGGGAGGAGGGGAGGGAAGAAGGAGGATGGAAGGAGGTGGAAATTTTCAATAAAAAATAAATAAATTTAAAAAATGCTCTCTCATCTCATCTAACAGTCCAACAACTTACCAGTATGTTAAGATTCTGTTCACCTGGTGATGCTGACGCTCCATGGTACCTCTTTCATGGGGCTTGACCTGATGCTCTTCACGTCTATCACCACCACTCACAATTAGTCATTACATTGTCATGACCATTTTTCTACTGTCAAAGCTTCAACCTCACTCTTTCATGACACTCTCTGGTGGACTGCTTTTAAAAACCACATTTTCCAAACACCCTTTCCAATTGAGCCCTCTTACATCCTGCCCGCAGAAGTCAACTCTACAAATACAGTAGACAGTGTCTTCTTTCCATTGGGCTATTTCCCACTGCTATCCAGTAGCTTCTTCCCCACTGACAGCATCAGCCTCACAGAGCCTCCTGAAAGCCGCAGCTACAGCACACTCCCTTGGCAACCAGAATTTGGATTCCCTCATCAATTAGGCTGTACTCCTTGGCCCATCCCACTACCAAAGTCATCCCCCTCTAATCCCTTACTTAGAATCCCCTTTCTCAGATCTCAGAATATCCACCATGCCATATCCCTAAACTTCAAAGTCAAACAGGTCCCTCAGCCCAACTCCTGAAGTTAGAATCCTGTTTACCTTGCCTTTTCTCTTTCCCTTTATCAATTTCCCCTTTGAGATATGTGATTTTTTTATTTTCCTAATGGATCGTACAATTGCCAGAGCACTGTGTCTTGTATTACCACACACACACACAACATCATTGTATGGCCAAATGCATCTCTCTTGTCTACACACACTATGTCATTGGGACATATTTGCTGCTGGAATGAGTAAATGAGAAATCAATGAGATTCTGCAACTAGACTTTCTAGAATACTATAATGAGAATAATATTTTAGTAAAAATAGATAAAAGGGAAAAGTTAACAAAGATGAAAAGAGTGAAAATATGGGTATACATTTTAACTCTCTGATATTATTTTCTATGAAACACAAAACTACCTATATTTAAGTCCATCCGTTACAATTTTATTTTGAAAACAAACCAAAAAATTAAACAGAGAATAGAAAACATGGTTCATCTATTAAAGGGTAAAACGATATTTATAATGTAATCCATTACATGCATCATGGTAGCCAACAAAAACATAAAAGTTTACGGTGTGTCTGACACTCTGAGGTGCATGAAGGAAATAAACAATATGTAAGTCATAATTTTTATAATGTTTGTAATACAGCTGTACAGAGAATAGAAGGGGGACTGGTTTTGAGAGTCAATAGACAAGATTCTGGCCAAAATATTTCTCTTCTCTAGACCACAGTATCTTCCTGAATAATATAAATAACATTAGAAGGAATGGACTAGCAACACCAAATGGCAGCTTAAGCACCTTGTAGTTTGGTGTCTTAAGGAGAAAGCAGTATATTCACTAACACGTGCTTCTAGGATAGCACCAGATAGATGCTGAGAACTCGATGAAGGTTGGCTAGATGAATGGGGAGGTGGCAGATTTTCCTGTATGTCTGATCGTTCCACGGGAATGGTGCTCTATTTGATATCTAAAATGTTCTCAGGTCCCTCTGCTCTCCATGGTGATATTTCTCAAGCACAACTGAAGAACTGTGTGAAACTTATTCATTATGAACTACTTTTCAGAACATTTTATGGACACTTCTTATGCACTCCATTTGCCAGAATGTCGCTTCTTTACTACTTCATATGTTGCCTAGGTCAGCATTTGCTGGCTGTATTCTAATGCAAAGGATGGAGCTAGGACTTACACTTGAAAATAACCAGTTAATAGACTTTTTTTTAAAATCTAAATCAACAAGTGTTCCTTGGCCATATCCCACATAAGCAAGAATACATGACAGTCAGCATCCTCTCATAAAATTCACTCTAGGTGACTAATCCTGCCCCAGATAATAACCAATCATATGAGTAGCATTTATAAGTAATAAGTCCTATAAAGAAATTTGACACTAAGGTGATATTATAAAATCCACACTAAAAATTGTGATCATGAAAGAACTCTTTGGAGAGATGATAGTTGCCATGAGACCCAAATATTGTATAGGGCCCAGATAAAAACAGAAGCTCAATTAGTCCAGGCAGAGAAAATCATGTGCAAAAGCTTTGTAGGAGGAAGTAGGTTTATAGTTTGAGAGAAGGCATTGTAGCTAGTGCACAGCAGAGGGAATGGTAGAGGATGGAACTAGAGATATACAGGGGTCTGATTTCATCGAAGCTTTTGGAATTTCATTTCAAGAATTATTGGAAGCCAGGGAGAGGATTGGAAGAAGAAAGTGACATCACTTACAATTTTAACATATAACTGTGGATAACATGTGAAAAATGAAGAGTAAATAGGGCTAGATTTCAATATAATTCAATAAGTAAATATATAAATGTGTATGCAAAAATAAGTTGTAAGCTATTGTAGTAACTGAGAAAAGAAAAAGATGGTATTTTGGATGACAGTATTGGCAAGAGAGGTAGAAAAAAGTTAATGAATTTGGGTTGTTTTCTAGATAAAATCCAGAAAATGTGATGAGTGATTGGACATGAAGTTTAAGGAGTGAAGGAGTGAAGGAGTGAAGGAGTCAAGGTTTCTAGTTCAAAAACTTCAGCACAGAATTCTCCCAGGCAACCAGTCAAATTAAGGGAAAAGACAAGAATTAACTATTGTTCTCAGTAAGTGGCAACAATATGGTACTCTTATTTGTTTTGGGTAGTGTGTGTGTGTGTGTGTGTGTGTGTGTGTGTGTGTGTGAATACAGAGGTCCCAGAGGTCAACCTTAAGTGTCAGTCTAGGCAAAATCTATGTTGTTGTTTTCATCCTCATTGCTGTCTTTCTTCTCCTCATCCTCCTCTTCCTTCTTCTCTCACTTGGCCTGAAATTCACAAATTAGTCAAGGCTAAATGAGTTTGTTTGAGTGACTGGCCATTGAACCCCAGGGATTTGTGTGTCTGTGTCTCCCCAGCTCTGGGATGATGCAGATGTGTGGTACCAGGTCTGAATTTGCTTCTTAGATGGAACTCAGGTCCTCATGCTAGCATAGGTCTGTCTCTCCAGCCCCAGTATCCTTTCTTTAAAAACAAGGTCTTGTTATGTAACCTAGGTTAGTCTCAAGCTTTTGATCCTCCTGCCACAGTCTGCTGAGTGCTGGGATTGCAAGTGTGTACCACCACGTCAAGTTTTTCAATCTGTTTTGTTGGTTTCACTTTGGGTTCCCTCCATACTCTCTTAGCTTCCTTTAACTTTGTAACTGCTCCATATTGGACCTCTTCATTGCCAGTCTTTAGTGTTTCTGCCAGTATAGCTTGCCTATAGGACTCACCTGATTATAATAACCAAAGTTACATCAGCTTTTGTATACTCACACCTGCATACTGCAAGACCTCAGGACCCTGAAAAGTTTTCCCAAGTATTTCTGAGAGTCCTTGGGTTCTCTAACATGTGTTCACCACAAGTGTTCACAACATTTAGATATTCAGTTCTGTAATTAGGGTCATTTTAACCTTGTTGGTTCTGAAATATGTACTGAAAAATTACAATGTGGAAATAAATATCTAATGTATGCAAATGCAAATCATCATTACTTTTAATATTCATAAAAGTTGTATTACATTTGAAAACAATTTGTGGGTTATATTTTCTCACTTCACAAGAATTCACAAGTATGCATGATGATTTCTTAGAAATCATAGCCAATTACAAATTAAAGGAGTCAGTTATAGCCAAAAATTTTGAAAAGCAACATTTTTAAGATCCTTTCTAATTTTTTACAAGAAGAGAATTCCATTTCATGTGCACTGTGGGTGCATTCTATTACATTTGATATGCTAATGGGTGAGGCCTCCTAAAGCCTGGTTTGTAAATGTCTACCCACCAGCAGCATCCACTACTCTTTTTTTTTTGAAAAAAAATTTCTGCCTCCTCCCAGCCTCCCATTTCCCTCCCCCTTCTCCCACTCCTCTCCCCCTCCACCCACTCCTCTCCCCCTCCTTCTCCAGTCTGAAGAGCAGTCAGGGTTCCCTGCTCTGTGGAAAGTCCAAAGTCCTCCCCCCTCCATCCTGGTCTAGGAAGGTGAACATCCAAACTGGCTAGGCTCCCACAAAGCCAGAACATGAAGTAGGATCAAAACCCAGTGCCATTGTCCTTGGCTTCTCATCAGCCCTCATTGTCCGCCATATTCAGAGAGTCCGGTTTTATCCCATGCTTTTTCAGTCACAGTCCAGCTGGCCTTGGTGAGCTCCCAATAGATCATCCCCACTGTCTCCGTGGGTGGGTGCACCCCTTGTGGTCCTGACTTCTTTGCTCATGTTCTCCCTCCTTCTGCTCCTCATTGGGACATTGGGAGATCAGTCCGGTACTCCAGTGTGGGTCTCTGTCTCTATCTCCATCCATCACCAGATGAAGGTTCTATATTCATCAGTATGGCTATAGGATAGGGTCATTTCAGGTTCCCTATCCTCAGCTGCCCCAGGAACTAATTGGGGATATCGCCCTGGGCACCTGGGAGCCCCTCTAGGTCCATGTCTCTTGCCAACCCTAAGATGGCTCCCTTAATTAAGATGTATGCTTCCCTGCTCCCCTATCCAACCTTCCTTTATCCCAATCATCCCGTTTCCCCAAGTTCCCCCCATCCTCCCCTTCTCACTTTTCTCTCCCCATCTCCCCTTACCCCCCTCCCACCACACTCCCAAGATCCCAATTTTTTTGCCCAGCAATCTTGTCTACTTCCCATAACCAGGAGGATAGCTATATGTTTTTCTTTGGGTTCACCTTTTTATTTAGCTTCTTTAGGATATCAAATTATAGACTCACTGACCTTTATTTATGGCTAGAACCCAATTATGAGTGAATACATCCCATGTTCATCTTTTTGGGTCTGGGTTACCTCACTCAGGATAGTGTTTTCTATTTCCATCCATTTGCATGCAAAATTCGAGAAGTCATTGTTTTTTTTACCGCTGAGTAGTACTCTAATGTGTATATATTCCACACTTTCTTCATCCATTCTTCCATTGAAGGGCATCTAGGTTGTTTCCAGGTTCTGGCTATTACAAATAATGCTGCTATGAACATAGTTGAACAAATGCCCTTGGCATATGATCGGGCATCTCTTGGGTATATTCCCAAGAGTGGCATTGCTGGGTCCAAGGGTAGGTTGATCCCGAATTTTCTGAGAAACCGCCACACTGCTTTCCAAAGTGGTTGCACAAGTTTGCATTCCCACCAGCAATGGATGAGGATACCACTTACTCCACAATCTCTTCAGCAATGGCAATCATTGGTGTTTTTGATTTTAGCCATTCTGACAGGTGTAAGATGATATCTCAAAGTTGTTTTGATTTGCATTTCCCTGATCGCTAAGGAGGTTGAGCATGACCTTAAGTGTCTTTTGGCCATGTGAACTTCTTCTGTTGAGAATTCTCTGTTCAGATCAGTGCCCCATTTTTTAATTGGGTTAATTAGCATTTTAAAGTCTAGTTTCTTGAGTTCTTTATATATTTTGGAGATCAGATCTTTGTCTGTTGCGGGGTTGGTGAAGATCTTCTCCCAGTCAGTGGGTTGCCTTTTTGTCTTAGTGACAGTGTCCTTTGCTTTACAGAAGCTTCTCAGTTTCAGTAGGTCCCATTTATTCAATGTTGCCCTTAATGTCTGTGCCACTGGGGTTATACCTAGGAAGCGATCACCTGTGCCCATATGTTGTAGGGTACTTCCCACTTTCTCTTCTATCAGAATCAGTGTGTTCAGATTGATATTGAGGTCTTTGATCCATTTGGACTTGAGTTTTGTGCATGGTGATAGATATGGGTCTATTTTCATTCTTCTACAGGTTGACATCTAGTTGTGCCAGCACCATTTGTTGAAGATGCTTTCTTTCTTCCATTGTATACTCTTAGCTCCTTTATCGAAAATGAGGTGTTCATAGGTTTGTGGGTTAAAATCCAGGTCTTCTATTCGATTCCATTGGTCGACTTCTCTGTTTTTATGCCAATACCACACCGTTTTCATTACTGTAGCTCTGTGATAGAGTTTGAAGTCAGGGATGGTAATGCCTCCAGAAGTTCCTTTATTGTATGTTTTGGCTATCCTGGGTTTTTTGTTTTTCCATATAAAGATGATTATTCTCCTCTCAATATCTGTTGATGTGGGAGTATCATATATCAATCTGTTGATTTCATTGGTTAAAAAATAAAGAAACTGCTTGGCTGGCCCTCACAGGTTAAAACATAGGTAGGCGGAGTAAACAGAACAGAATGCTGGGAGAAAGAAGCTGAGTCAACTGAGTCGCCATGATTCTCCCACTCCAGGCAGACACAGGTTAAGATCATTCCTGGTAAGCCAGCTCGTGGGCTACACAGATTATAAGACATGGGCTAGTCCAGGTGCGAGAGTTAGCCGAGAAAAGGCTAGATATAATGGGCCAAGCAGTGTTTAAAAGAATACTGTTTCCATGTAATTATTTCGGGGCATAAGCTAAGCTAGCCATGTGGGCGGCCAGGTGCCGGGGACGCAGCCCCGCTGCTCCTAACTACAACAGAGTGGCGCCTGATGTGATGGGCTAAATCCACTTAAAAACCTGAGAAGGCTTAAAAATAAGGGAGAGAGAGTTTAACACAGATTTTTGCTGTTTGTTAGTGGCATGCCTTAGAGAGATTTCCTGATTCGGCATCAGCAGCAGAAAAACGCTGTGTCATTTTAAAGTGCGGCTTCCTGGGGCTGTGCTGCCAGCGTGAACTCTGGCTTTAAAGCATTTCAATGGATTTTATGGGACTGGATGTTTGTGTTCCCGCTTGGGATTGGAAGGAGAGTGCTCTGAGACCTTGCCGATTGCTCAGCACTCTCCGCCTGCACCTGGGCAGACAGCAGAATCAGGCTTAGGCAGGCAGAAGAGCATGGCGGATTCCTGCCTCCATACAGAGACGTGTTTTCAGACTGTGCAGTGTTCTGTGTGTCAGATTTTGCTGTAACTTGGATGAAAAGAGTTTCTGTGCTGCACGCTCAGTCTCAGAGTTAAACTGCTGACTGCGGCACCAATGTGGACTTGCTGTGTGCCTGGAACTGTGCTCAGCTCGGGGGCACCAAATGGATCTGAGGCAGGAGCGGCTGTTCCATGCTGAACTGTGCTGACCTCAGGCAGGAACTGCCGTAATTACCATAATAATAGTGCAGTTAAGGTTTAGACTGCAGGAAACAGGCAGTACGGTATTACCCCTATGTGGCACAACTTAAGTTTTTAAGAACTGCTTAACATTTTAAGAAATGCTCCTGGATAGTAAAAATATTACAGATTTACAATAAAACAGATTCAGACATAACAGACCTCAGTGGATCACAGTGTTGGATGAATGTACGTAGGCTTGAGAGAGAGAAGAATAAGAATATAGAGAATAAAGTTAATGTCTTAAAAAAAGGGTAAAGTCTTTAAAGAGACAAAGTACAGATAGTTATAGATTAAAAGAAATAAAGGAAAACAAGCCACTTAAAATGGAATATTCACAGAGAGTCTTATGTACATTGTGTTTTCTTTAAAATTTTTGACTGTGAAGGAGCTAAGTACAGAGAGACATTTCATTACATGGGCTGCCAAGCTAAACCAGAATGGATATAAGGGTATTACAATTTCAAAATTTGGGTCTAAGGATATGATGCTTTGGAGAGGGTCTTCTTTTGTTTTCACAGAGGACCAGACCCTGTGGATTGCATCTATCCCAATATGGTATGATAGACCACGACCTCCCGAAAAGTTCCTGTGAACACCCTCAAAAAATTACTTCACTCAACTGCCAACTGAGATAAACCTGGCACACAGGTTACATCCTAAATGATCTGATTAACAGCGCCCCCATTCAGCAGGAAGCAGTTTGGAGAGAAAAAACTGCGCCCATGTTCCCAAAATATTGTTTATAAATGTTCTTTTACATTTAAAGGGGGGAATGATATAGGTATGAATAATTTGCATTGGTAGGGATTTTAAGGTCAATTTTGTTATATGTATGTGTATTTCTTGATCTTGATTAAGGTATTGTGATTATGTAGTTCATTTAAAAATGTACTGTATAATTAAGAAATATAGGTTGTTGATGGATAATCTTAAGTAATAGTCAAGTTTGTAGTCATGTCACTTAGATTTTCTAGATATAAAGAGATATATTTCAGATAGGCTTCTTCATCACTCTCAAAGGCTGCAGAATATGGCATTTAAAATATTTTAATAACTTAGGACTTTTCCTGACAATGAGACATGTCTGCTCCTGGCGGCACAAATCTACTTCAAGAGGAAGATGGGCATTGAAGAGGCTTGTTACAGAGTTTGATAGCCATTTGGGCAAGAAACTGCTCTTGCCTGGACTGATGCATAAAGGTGAGATGGTCTTTTGGGATTCCTGACTCATGAAAGAGTCTGTGAGACATTCTGCAGGACACAGCAGAAAGTGACTGAACTGTCTTTGGAATTTCCTGCTTGATGAAAATGTCTGCTGGATACTATGGGCCTGAAGGCTGAAGATGGATGCCCCAACGGTACAAAAGAACTTTGGGTGACTGTCCAGGCAGCGAGATGTTTCTGTCATTTCTAGAGTTTTCTTATTTCTTGTTTACTTAGGTAGTATTATATCCTTCTGGAGTCTTTGATGGAGTTGAAGAATGAATAGATAATTATAGTTTTCCTTAGTTATGATAAAAGATAAAATAGATATAAATATTGTAACTGTAATTCTTGCTAGATAACTGTTTTGCTATATGTAATTTTGCTGTGTTAAAGTTAAAGCCTTCCTTTTTTTGTTTAAACAGAAAAAGGGGAAGTGATGTGGGAGTGTCATATATCAATCTGTTGATTTCATTGGTTAAAAAATAGAGAAACTGCTTGGCCCTCATAGGTTAAAACATAGGTGGGTGGAGTAAACAGAACAGAGTGCTGGGAGAAAGAAGCTGAGTCAACTGAGTCGCCATGATTCTCCCACTCCAGGCAGATGCAGGTTAAGATCATTCCTGGTAAGCCAGCTCGTGGGCTACACAGATTATAAGAAATGGGCTAGTCCAGGTGCGAAAGTTAGCCGAGAAAAGACTAGATATAATGTGCCAAGCAGTGTTTAAATGAATACAGTTTGTGTGTAATTATTTTGGGTAAAGCTAGCCATGCAGGCAGCTGGGTGCCGGGGATGCAGCCCCACCGCTCCTAATACTACAATCTGTGAAGAATTTTGATGGGACCTTGATGGGGATTGCATTGAATCTATAAATTGCCTTTGGTAGAATTGCCATTTGTACTATGTTGATCCTCCCAATCCAAGAACAAGGGAGATCCTTCCATTTTCTGGTATCCTCTTCAATTTCTTTCTTCAATGCCTTAAAGTTCTTGTCAAATAGATCTTTTACTTCCTTGGTTAGAGTTACCCCAAGATATTTTATGCTGTTTGTGGCTATCGTGAAAGGTGAAGCTTCTCTGATTTCCCTCTCTGCTTCCATATCCTTTCTGTATAGGAAGGCGACTGATTTTTTGGAGTTGATCCTGTATCCTGCCACATTACTAAAGGTGTTTATCAGCTGTGGGAGTTCTCTGCTGGAGTTTTTGGGGTGTCTTATGTACACTATTATATCATCTGCAAATAATGAAAGTTTAACCTCTTCCTTTCCAATTCGAATCCCCTTGATCCCCTTATGTTGTCTTATTGCTATTGCTAAAACTTCAAGCACTATATTGAAGAGGTATGGAGAGAGTGGACAGCCTTGTGGAGTTCCTGATATTAGTGGGATGGCTTTGAGTTTCTCTCTGTTTAGTTTGATGTTAGCTTTCAGTTTGCTGTAAATAGCTTTTATTATATTTAGGTATGACCCTTGTATCCCTAATCTCTCCAAGACTTTTATCATAAAGGGATGTTGAATTTTGTCAAAAGCTTTTTCAGCATCTAATGAAATGATCATATGGTTTTTTTTTCTTTCAGTTTATTTATATGATGCATTACATTGATAGATTTTCGTATGTTGAACCAGCCCTGCATCTCTGGGTTGAAGCCTACTTGATCATAATGGATAATTTTTCTAATGTGTTCTTGGATACGGTTTGCCAGTATTTTGTTGAGGATTTTTGCGTCGATGTTCATGAGTGAGATTGGCCTGTAATTCTCTTTCTTGGTTGAGTCTTTGTGTGGTTTTGTTATCTGAGTCACTGTAGCTTCATAAAAGGAATTTGGCAATGACTCTTCTGTTTCTATATTGTGAAATACATTAAGGAGTATAGGTATTAGGTCTTCTTGGAAGTTCTGGTAGAATTCTGCATTGAAACCATCTGGTCCTGGGCTTTTTTTGGTAGGGAGGTTTTTGATAATAGCTTCTAATTCTTTGCGACTAACAGGTCTATTTAGATTGTTCACCTGGTCCTGGTTTAACTTTGGTATATGGTATTTATCTAAAAACGTGTCCATTTCTTTTACATTTTCCAGTTTTGTGGCATACAGTCTTTTGTAGTAAGATCTAATGATTCTTTGAATTTCCTCTGTGTTTGTGGTTCTGTCCCCCTTTTCATTTCTGATCTTATTAATTTGCATATTCTCTCTCTGCCGTTTGATTAGTTTGGATAGGGGTTTATCAATCTTGTTGATTTTCTCCAGGAACCAGCTTTTTGTTTCATTGATTCTTTGGATTGTTTTCTGTGTTTCTATTTTGTTGATTTCAGCCCTCAGTTTGATTATTTCCAGTCTTCTACTCCTCCTAGGTGAGTCTGCTTCTTTTTTTTCTAGAGCTTTCAGGTGGGCTGTTAATTCTCCAATGTGTGCTTTCTCTGTTTTCTTTAAGTGTGCACTTAGTGCTATGAACTTTCCTCTTAGGACTGCTTTCATAATGTCCCATAAGTTTGAGTATGTTGTTTCTTTATTTTTATTGCATTCAAGGAAGACTTTAATTTCTTTCTTATTCTTTCCTTGATCCAGGTGTGGTTCAGTAGTTGACTGTTTAGTTTCCATGAATTTGTAGGCTTTCTGGGGGTAGCATTGTTGTTGAATTCTAACTTTAATCCATGGTGATATGATAAGACACAGGAGGTTACAAATATTTTTTTGTAACTGTGGAAGTTTGCTTTGTTACTGAGTATGTGGTCAATTTTTGAGAAGGTTCCATGAGCTGCAGAGAAGAAGGTATATTCTTTCCTATTTGGGTGGAATGTTCTATAGATGTCTGTTAAGTCCATTTGATTCATTACCTCCATTAATTCTCTTATTTCTCTGTTAGGTTTCTGTCTGATTGACCTGTCCATTGGTGAGAGAGGAGTGTTGAAGTCTCCTACTATTAGTGTTTGTGGTTTGATGGCAGCCTTGAGTTTTAGTAATGTTTCTTTTACGTACGTGGGTGTTTTATATTAGGGGCATAGATATTTAGGATTGAGACTTCATCCTGATGAATTGTTCCTGTTATGAGTATAAAATGTCCCTCTCTATCTCTTCTGATTGATTTAAGTTTGAAGTCAACTTTGTTAGAGATTAGTATGGCCACACCTGCTTGTTTCTTAGGTCCATTTGCTTGATAAACCTTTTCCCATCCCTTTACTCTGAGTAGGTGCCTGTCTTTGTGGTTAAGGTGTGTTCTTGTAAACAGCAGAATGTTGGATCCTGTTTTCGTATCCAATCTCTTAGCCTGTGACTTTTTATAGGTGAGTTGAGTCCATTGACATTAAGTGATATTAATGACCAGTGGTTGTTAACTCTGGTCACTTTTTTAGTAGTAGAGTTTGTGTGTTTCTCTTTTTTGAGTTGTGCTGGTGAAGGGTCTCTAGATATTTGAGTTATTGTGGTCATTGTTGGACTCCTTGGTTTGTGATTTTCCTTCTATTACTTTCTGTAAGTCTGGATTTGTGGCTACGTATTCTTTAAATTTGTTTTTATCCTGGAAAATTTTGTTTTCTCCATTTATAGTGAATGAAAGCTTGGCTGGGTATAGTAGTCTGGGCTTGCATCCATGTTCTCTTAGTTTCTGAAGTACATCTATCCAGGACCTTCTGGCTTTCATGGTTTCCATAGAGAAGTCAGGTGTAAGTCTGATAGGTTTACCTTTATAAGTAACTTGACCTTTTTCCTTTGCAGCTCTTAATATTCTTTCTTTATTCTGTGTGTTTTGTGTTTTGATTATTATATGGCGAGGAGATGTTTTGTTTTTTTTTTTGGTCCAGTCTATTCGGTGTTCTGTATGCTTCTTGAACCTTCAAAGGAATATCTTTCTTTAGGTTGGGAAAGTTTTTTTCTATAATTTTATTAAATATATTTTCTGTACCGTTGAGCTGTACTTCTTCTCCTTCTTCTATCCCAGTTATTCTTAGGTTTGGTCTTTTTATTGTGTCCCAGATTTCCTGAATGTTTTGTGATGAGAATTTGTTGGTTTTGCTGTTTTCTTTGATCAGTGTGTTTATTTTCTCTATGGTATCTTCAGTGTCTGACATTCTTTCTTCTATCTCTTGTAATCTGTTGGTAGTACTTGTCTCTGTAGTTCCTGTTCCTTTACCAAGATTTTTCCATCTCCATCATTCCCTCGGTTTGTGTTTTCTTCATTATTTCCATTTCATTCTTCAAGTCTTGAACCGCTTCCCTTACCTGTTTGATTGCTTTTTCTTGTTTCTCTTGGTTTTCTTGGGTATCTTTGAGCGATTTATTCATTTCCTCTACCTTTTTGTTTGTAATCTCTAATTGTTTATGGCAGTTTTCCACCTCCTGTTTAAGGTCTTCTATTATTTTCATATAATTCACTTTTGAGTCGATTTCTTCTAATTCTTCCGGAGTAGGGTGTACAATTCTTCTTATTTCGGGATCCCTGGATTCTGGTGATGTCATGTTGCCTTTCAGGTTGTTGGAGGAATTCTTGCCTTGGCACCTTCCTATCTCTTCCTTCAAATGGAGCCAGGAGAGGCCTGGTGTCTTGGTCCAGTCTTTGCTGTGACTGACTCTCTGGGTGTATCTCTTCAGTGTAGGAGCAGGAACCGTCCCGTCCAGATGGAACTCCTCAGCACCGAAACATAGACGCCTGGTAGTCCAATGACCTGCGGACAAAAGGGAGAACTTGGGGGGCAGGGCGGGGACGAGTAGAACACAGGACACCCTGCCGCACAAGTTGAAGGTGCACATGTTCATTTTCGGGGGCTCCTTGAGGCCTGCCCGGTAGGCAGGCCCTCACCGCTCTGGGTGGGTAGCCTTAGTGTAGGAGCAGAACACTGTTCCTGAGCAAAGGACCTTGCAGAAAATGCAGGCTTGGGGGGGGGGAGTCGTGTATAAGAAAGACAGCCCTGCAGAAGGAGCTGGGGGAGGGGGGTTTGTGCTCTCTTCCGGGACAATCCGCCCCTGGATAGCACACACTCACCCGTCCAGATGGAACTCCTCAGCACCTAAACAGGGCCGCCTGGTAGACCTATGATCTGGGGACAAAAGGAAGAATGGGACAGGCAGGGCGGGATCCAGGAGAGCACAGGGGACCCTGGAGCACAAGCTGAAGGTGCCTGGGCTCCCTTACAGGGGACCTTGAGGCCTTCCCAGTAGGCAGGCACTCACCGCTCTCAGCATCCACTACTCTTAAAGCAGTTTTCTGGCAGCAATGCCCCACTGCCACTGTTAGCAGTGCCACCTCTAGGACAGCTGTTTGCAGGTACACCCAAGCTGTAAAACTGTCTATGTCCCAAAGCATCCCTGAATTCCTGAGAGTAAAGCACCAAAATTACACCAGCTGCATACTAGTGTGGGAAGACAGTCTCTCCCTGTTTCTCTGAAATGCTCTAGTATGTTTTAATGTCTCTCAGCTACTATGGTTAACTTGCCTCCCCTGCCTGCACTCTGCCGTCTAAGGGGCTAGCTATTTCTCCTCTTAACCCAGGATGCCAACAGAAAGCTATTTTCTTATTCTCTTTCATTAAACAAACAAACAGAAATGCCACAGTTACCCAGCCCGCCAGTTTCAGAAAAGTTTAGCCCTGCATGAAAAACAGTCTAGATTTAAGATGGCCACTACTACAGGTCTTTCAAAAAATAATAAAAATAGAAACTACTTTCAACCCCTACCAGTCTTAGATTCCCCACGCTTCTGGAGCCCCTGGGTTTCTAAAGAAGTGGAGAGCACCTAAGACGCGATGTGAGTCATTCGTATCCCACAAGAGTGCTCCAGTTTCTTTTTCATTGCTGCTATACAACATTCAGACAAAAAGCAAGATAGATGAGAAATAACTTATACTACCAAGTAACATTTCACCATTGAGGAAAATCAGGGCAGGAAACTCAAAACAGGAACCCAAAGCAGGAAAAAAAATGTATGAAGGCTGCTTGCTAGCCCACTTGTAGACTCAAGCTTAGCTATCTTTCTTGTAGAGCGAGCACCACCTGCCTCTAGATAGTACCATCCACAGTGCACTAGACCTGCCTATCATTTTAATAATAAACATAATCTCCCACAGACATGCTCACAGGCCAATACAATCAAGGCAATTCCTCAGTCAAGGTTGAACCAACTTGGTAGTTAAAGCTTTCTAGGGCAGAGTATATAATGACTATGGTTTGGGATCAATTTTGTAGATGAATTGATCCTAATGTTAAGAAAGGAAATAGAAATCATCTTCAGACTGGGAAGATGCCTCAGTCAATAAAACATTTGCTCTGTTCCTTTATGCATGCACAAAATATACATGAAAATGTGTGTGTATGTATGTGTATATATATGTATATATATATGATTTATTAAACTGATTTATAGAATGTGGTCTGAATAGTTCAACAATGGCTGTCTCACAACAAAAGATGAAGAGACCATTGTTTAGTCCAGCAGGCTGAAAGTCTCAACAGTTCAAACCTGGAGCTGGACTCCTAGAAAATTCCTGAAAAGCTGCTGGTCTTAGAATCCTGAAGAATTGCATTTAATACCAGAAACAACAACATAACAGACAAACATGCTATCAAGAGTAAGGACAACGAGGTAAAAATCAAAGTGTGCTTCTTCTATATCCTGTAGGTGGGCTACCACCAAAAGCTGTGATCCAGATTTATGGTAGGTCTTCCTGATTCATATAATCTTACTGAGAAAATCCCTCACATGAGTGCCCAGCAACTTATGCTTTACTTGGTTCCAGAGGTAGTCAAGTTAGCAACCAAGGTTAGTCCCTACACTATGCGAGTATGAAGACCTAAGTCTGGAATTTCATTACCCATATAAAAATCTAGATGAGACAGAACATGCTTGTCATCCCAGCACCAGGGAAGTATAGATAGAAGTCTTTCTGGCTGTGCTAGTGCAGTTGAATCAGTGAGGACCAGTTTAAATAAAAGACCTCAACAATAAGGTGACTGAGGAAAACACCTGCATTTGACCTCTAGATTCCACATACATATACAGGCATGAATGTGCATAAGCACATATACACAGAGAGATATACCTACTCATACATACACACACAAAAGTATGTATGCTACCCATGGTGGCCTACGAAGAACTTTTTTAAAAAAATTTGAATAATATTTATTTAAATATTTAAATTATTTAAATTATATTCTGAAGACTACATGATTTACAATCAATTAAAGTATATTTATTTAAATATTTAAATTATTTAAATTATATTCTGAAGACTACATGATTTACAATCAATTAAAGTATTTTTATACATTATAATTTTCAGCTTTATTTTTCCAGAAAATTTACATTAAGTGTTTACGGCAGATCTTTAAAAAATAATTTTATTGAACTATACATTTTTCCCTGCTCCCCACCCTTCCCCACCCCTCCCCACAAACTCTCTCCCATGGTTCTCATGCTCCCAATTTACTCAGGAGATCTTGTCTTTTTCTATTCCTGAGGTAGATTTGATCCATGTAAGTCTCTCTTGTTGTCTAGGTTCTCTAGGATTGTGAATTATAGGCTGGATTTCTTTGCTTTATGTCTAAAAGCCACTTGTGAGTGAGTACATATTATATTTGTCTCTCTGGGTCTGGGTGACCTCACTTGACATGATATTTTCTAGATCTATTTTCTAGATTGCCAACAAATTTCAAATGTCTTTTTTTTCTGCTGTGTAGTACTCCATTGTGTAAATGTACTACATTTTCCTTATCCATTCTTTGGTCGAGGGACATTTAGGTTTTGGCTATGACAAACAATGCTGCTATGAGCATTGCTGAACACATGTCCTTGTAGAATGATTGAACATCCTTTGGGTATACACCACAAAAGTTGTATTACTGGGTATTGAAGAAGGTTGTTACCTAATTTTCTGAGAAATTGCCACACTGACAACCAAAGGGGTTGTACCAGCTTGCACTCCCACCAGCAATGCAGAAGTGTTCCCTTTACCCCACATCCTCTCCAGCATAAGTTGTCATCAGTGATTTTGATCTTGGCCATTCTTACAGGTGTAAGATGGAATCTCAGAGTTGTTTTGATTTGCATTTCTCTGATGACTAAAAATGTTGAACATTTCCTTAAGTGTCTTTCAACCATTTTAGATTCCTCTGTTGAGAGTTCTCTGTTTAGGTCTGTATCCCATTTTTTATTGGATTATGTGTTCTTTTGATGACCAATTTCTTGAGTTCTTTGTATATTTTGGAGATCAGCTCTCTGATGTGGGGTTGGTGAAGATCTTTTCCCATTCTGTATGATGTCGTTTTGTCTTGTTGACCGTGTCCTTTGCTTTATAGAAGCTATTGATATTTTGAGTTAATCTTGTATCCTGCTACATTACTGAAAGTATTATGAGTTGTAGAAGTTCCTTGGTACAATTTTTGGGGTTGCTTATGTAAACTATCATTCATCAGCAAATAGTGAGAGTTTGACTTCTTTTTTTTTTATTTGTATCCCCTTGATCTCCTTTTGGTGTCTTATTGCTCTAGCTAGGACCTCAAGAACTATACTGAATCTATATGGAATAGATATGGAGAGAGTGGACAACCTTGTCTTGTCCTTGATTTTAGTGGAATTGCTGGATGTTTCTCTCCATTTAGTTTGATGTTGGCTGTTGGCTTGCTGTATATTGTCTTTATTATGTTTAGGTATGCTTCTTGTATTGCTGCTCTCTCCAAGACCTTTATCATGAAGAGATGTTGTATTTTATCGATGGCTTTTACAGCATCTGATGAGATGATCATGTGGTTTTTATTTTTCAGTTTGTATATATGGTGGATTACATTGATATGTTTTCATATGTTGAACTATCCCTGCATCTCTGGGATGAAGTCAACTTGATCATGGTGGGTGATTTTTCTGATGTATTCTTGGAATTGCCAGCAATTTATTGAATGTTTTTGCATCAATGTTCATGAGTGAGATTGGCCTGTAATTCTCTTTCTTAGTAATGTCTTTATGCAGTTTGGGTATAAGGGTAATTGTAGCATCATAAAAAGAGTTTGGCAATGTCCCTTCTGTTTCTATCGTGTGGAACAATTTGAGGAATATTGGTATTAGTTCTTCTTTGAAAATATTTTTTCTGTGCTGAAACCATCTGGTTCTGGGTTTACTTGCTTTCTTTCTTCCTTCCTTCCTTTCTTTTTTCTGTTTGGGAGACTCTTGATGACTGTTTCTATTTCCTTAGC
The DNA here is from genome assembly GCF_037038515.1 of Microtus pennsylvanicus. Taxonomy (NCBI): domain Eukaryota; kingdom Metazoa; phylum Chordata; class Mammalia; order Rodentia; family Cricetidae; genus Microtus; species Microtus pennsylvanicus. Next base: position 81,781,072 of record NC_134601.1, on the reverse strand, counting down.
AGTTATAGATCTATTTAATTTGTTTTTCTGGCCTTGATTTAATTTTGGTAAGCGATATTTATCCAGAAAATTGTTCATTTCCTTTAAGTTTTCCAATTTTGTGGAGTATAGATTTTTGAAGTTTGACCTGATGATTCTCTGGATTTTCTTGTTCTGTCCCCCTTTTCATTTCTGATTTTGTTGCTTTGGATATTCGCTCTCTGCTTTTTGGTTAGTTTAGATAAAGGTTTGTTTATTCAGTTGATTTTCTCAAACAACCAACTCTTTGTCTCATTGGTCCTTTGTATTGTTTTCTTTGCTTCTATTTTGTTAATTTCAGATCTCAATATCATTATTTCTTGTCATCTAGTCATCCTGGGTGAATTTGCTTCTTTTTGCTCTAGAGCTTTCAGGTGTTCTGTTAACTCGCTAGTGTGGGGCTTTTCCAGCTTCTTAAGTAGGCATTTAGTGCTATGAACTTTCCTCATAACACTACTTTCATTAGGTCCCATAAGTTTGAGTATACTGTGCAGTCATTTCAATTGAAATTGAGGAAGTCTTTAATTTCTTTATTTCTTCCTTGACCCATTGGTGGTCCAGGTGAGCAGTGTTCAATTTCCATGTGTTTCTGGGATTTCTGAAACTAGTGTTGTTGAATTCCAACTTTAAGCCCTGGTGATCTAATAAGATACATGGGGTTATTTCAATTATTTTGTATCTGTTGAGGTTTGCTTTGTTACTGAGTATGTGGTCAGTTTTTCAGTAGGTTCCATGGAGTGCTGAGAAAAAGTATATCCTCTTATGTTTGTATATAGATTTTTGTTAAGTACATTTGAGTCATAACATCTATTAGTTCCCTAATTTCTCTTTTAGGATTTTGTCTGGCAGACCTGTCCAATGGTGAGAGTGGAGTGTTGAGGTCTTCCATTTATTGTGCAAATTGTGCAATTTAAGCTTTAGTAGTGTTTCATTTACATATGAGGATGTTTTTTTTTTATTTGGGGCATTAATGTTCAGTATTGAGATTTCCTCTTGATGGACTTTTCCTGTGACTAATATAAAATGTCCCCCTTTATCTCTTTTGACTGATTTTAGTTTGAAGTCTATTTTATTAGATATTAGGGTAGCTACACCAGCTTGTTTCTTAGGTCCATTTGATTGGAAAAGTTTTTCCCAAACCTTTACTCTGAGGTGATGTCTGTCTTTAAAGTTGAGGTGTGTTTCTTGTATGCAGCAGAAGAATGGATTCTGTTTTTGTATGCAATCTGATAATAACCTGTGTCTTTTTATATGTGAGTTGAGTCCATTTATATTAAGAGATACTAATGATCAGTAATTGTCATCTCCTGTTAGTTTAGTTTTCATTGCTGGTGATATTATTTTGTGTGTTTTCCCCTTCTTTGAGATTTGCTGCTGTGATATCATCTATTGCCTGTATTTTTGTTGATGTAGCCAACTTCCTTGGGTTGGAGTTTTCCTTCTAGTACTTTTTGTAGGGCTGGGCTTGTGGCTAGATATTGGTTAAGTCTGGTTTTGTCATGGACTGTCTTGTTTTGTCCTTCTATGGTGATTGAAAGTTTTGCTGGGTATAATAGTCGGGGCTGGCATCTATGCTTTCTTAATGTCTGCATAATGCTTGACCATGACCTTGTGGCTTTCATTGTCTCCAATGAGAAGTCACGTGTAATTCTGATAGGTCTGTCTTCATATGTTACTTGGCTGTTTTTCTTTGCAGCTCTTAATATTCTTTTTTATTCTGTATGTTTAGTGCTTTGATTATTGTGAGGGGAAAGGACTTTTCTTGATCCAGTTTGTTTGGTGTTCTGTAAGCTTCTTGTTTCTTCATAGGCATATTTTTCTTTAGGTTGAGAAAGTTTTCTTCTATGATTTTTCTGAATATATTTTCTATGCTTTTGAGTTGGGCTTCTCCTCATTCTTCTATCCCTATTATTTTTAGGTTTAGTCTTTACGTGGTGTCCCATACTTCCTGGATATTTTGTGTTAAAGCTTTTGTTAGATTTAATGTTTTCTTTGATAGTGAGTCTATTTCCTCTATTGTATCTTCAGCTTTTGAGATTCTCTCTTCCATCTCTTGTATTCTGTTGATTGTGCTTGCATTTGTGGTTCCTGATCATTTTCTCATAATTTCTGTTTCTATAATTCCCTGGATTTCTGTTTTTTATTGTCTCTATTTCAGTTTTCAAGTCTTGTATAGTTTTTTTCATATGTTTTATTTCTTTTTTCTTGGTTTTCTTTAAGGGATTTGTTGACGTCTTCTAATTTTTGTTTGTCTTTTCCTCCATTTCTTTGAGAGAATTTTTCATTTCCTCTTTAAGGGCCTCAAACATTTTCCTAACGTTGTTTTTTAGGTACTTTTTTTCTACTTCATCTGTATTGTGGTATTCAGGTCTTGCTGTTGCAGGGCCACTTGTTTTAATTGGTGTCATGTTACTCTTTGTGGTGTTGCATGTGTTCTTACCTTGTTTACCCCTCTTTTTCTTTGATTGGGTGTGTTTGGGGCCGTGTATTTGGTGATCAATCTTCCAGGTGCCAGTGAATCCAAGGCCCAGATGGTTGTTCCTTATGGTGCAGTCAGGGCCATAGTTCCAGTCACCCCATTGGTCACTCCATGTTCCTGGAGGTCATTCAGTGCTCCTGGGAGTCACTCTGCAATAAATACAGGGAGTGGTTCAGGCCTGATCCCATGGAAATTGCTTGCTTGGGGCTGTTTCTACTGAGGTTGCTGCCTTGGGCCTGCTCTGTCAAAGGTCACTGGCTCAGGCCTGCTAACTCAGAGGTCATTGATTCATGCCTTGTATGGCCTAATTTTCTGGCTAAGGTCTGCTCCCTGAGAGGTGGCTCCCTTATACCTGCTCCTATGGAGGTTGTTGCCTCAGGCCTGCTCCAGCAGGGGTCACTGGCTAAAGCCTGCTCCTATGGAGGAAGCTGCTTTGGGCCTACTCTGACTGAGGTACCTGGCTCAGGCCTATTCCCACTGATGCCCCTGGCTTGGACCTGCTCTCTCAGAGGTCCATGACTTGCACCTGGTCCTGTAGAGGTCTCTGACTTGGGCCTGCTCCCTTGCCAGTTGCTCCCTTGTACCTACTCCTGTGTAGTTCTTTGCCTCAGGCCGGCTCCAGTGGAGGTCACTGGCTCAGCCCTATTTCCATGGATGTCCTTGCCTGGGCTCACTCCTGCAGTGGTTCCTGGCTTGGGCCTAGTCCAGCGGAGGTCTCTGGCTTAGGCCTACTTCCTTGGAAGTCCTGGACTTGCAGCTCACAAAGAACATTTATATACATTTTTGCAGTAACTTTGTGAGGTAGTTAAGGGTCTTGAGTGACAGACTTAAGAGTTTTGGCAAGCCCTATATTTTCTGAGGAGTTACAGGTAGCTTTTGAGAAGAAATTATTCTGATAAAAACTATGTATGAAAAAAATTTCACCTTGTAACACATAGAAGAAAGAGTTACAGGGTGTAAGAATACAAGTAGAAAGGAAAAATAAGAAGTCTATATGATAAGGAACTACAATTCTAACCTTTCAAATTGATGAACACTTGCTTTTCAGTCTCGAAAAGATTAGAAAATGAAGAGAAAATCTATTTCCCTTTGTGGCTCCCTGCTCCTCTTTGTCCTCAAAAGTATCGCTTCCATATTGAAGTTGTAATCTCCTGGATTTCTCTTTCCAGTGGGTAAACAGGCCATGTTCCCTTGCCTCTCCCATGTCTGGTGCTCAAATGAGTTATGTAAGCAACATTTGGAGCCATTCATGAGAAAAGGAATTCTGATCTCATCAAGACCCAAGAGATCAAAGCCCCACCCCCCACAAACACATCAATAGATGCTTAGAAAAATCAAGTGAGCGAAATTTATGTAAATGTTACTAATTAAGACCAAAACAAAAATATTTTCCAGATCCAGTTTTAGAAATCACATTCAACATGGATAGCCTATCATAGCTATGTAATTTACCTCCCTGTCCAGAAATCAATATTCTGGAACATTCCTCCAGAAGCTAAAACTCGAAATGTTTATACACATTTTTATATAATCTTAGGTCTTAAGGCCTGGTTTTCCAACAAATTAATGATGGCAATTTGTGGGTATTGTGAATGTCTGTACCACAACCAAGATGGCTGGTTATTTTTTTAACCCTTATTTAAAGAATAATGTTTTAATTTCTGTAATCAATATAAGCTCTATGAAATAAGTTCTTATTTGATATAATCCATTATCTCTGTTAAATGAAAAAAAATTAAGCATGAAACTTCTAGGTGAATATGGACTGTTAATCTTTGTAACACCATCTCAATGCAGCAAACTGATTTTTTTTTCATAAAATTGACAGTACAGCTAAAATTTCCCAAAATCCAAATTATATATATGTGTGTGTGTGTTCATATATATTCATAAATATGTATATATAAATATATATATGACTTTGTTATGCTTCTATTGCTATGATAAAGACCATGACCAAAAGCAACCTGGGAAAGAGTTTATTTAATTTATGTATCCTGGGTTACACTCCATTGAAGAAAGTCAAGGCAAGAAGCTGAAGGCAGGGACTGAAACAGAGACCACAGACGAAGGTTGTTCATAGATTTGCCCTCCATGACTTGGTCTGCTTTCTTCTACATACCAGGCCCACTTGCCTAGGAAAGGCACCAGTCACAGGAAACTGATCACTCCAGCATCAGCCGTTGACCAAAAAAATACCTGACAGATTTGTTGAGTTGACAAGTACAGCCAGTACAAGCAGTATGTTATATACAAATATCAACAACTTTTCCTGATTCTGTACTTGTCTACACAAATTTATAAAGGCGTTCAGCACACTCCATAGAAAGAATGTGCAAGTGAGTGTGTGTATGTGTGTGTGTGTGTGTCTGTCTGTCTGTCTGTCTGCCTTTCTTTCTGTGTGCTTACCTGTGGAGGTGGATTAGTGGGTAAAAAGCATTTTCTGTATAAGAATGAGTTCAAACTCCCAGAATTCATGTACAACTAACTAGACATAATAACACATGTCTGTAATCCCAGTGTTCCTATGGTAAGATGGGAGGCAGAGAAAAAAGAATCTTCAGAAAATAATGGTCCAGCTAGCCTGATGTACAAACAGGCTATGAGCAAACAACAAAAGAGAGACCCTGTCCCAAACAAATGGGAGGGCAAGGACCAACACTGCAAGTTGTCTTCTGACCTCAACACATGCACTCAGACACATATACACTTGCATACACATAATACAAACTCATACCACACACATGTATACATATATTCAGAAAAAAACTAAGCTTCCAGAAAACTGCAATTTTTGTTGTTGTTTAGTATATACCTGCATACACATTATACATACTCATACCACACACATGTACACACATAGGCACAAATAAACTACACTTCCCGAAAAGAGCAATTTTGTTACTGTTTAGTATCTGCAATCATTTCCTTTATTAGCTTCTCATTCATAATCTGAGTTTTATTACAAACATCTCTGATATTACAAAGTCACAACTATGTATCATCAAGCAGGTACAAACTATTTTATCCACAGAAGTATAACACAGCACTGGTCTACATCTTTAATACTAAAGGACACAGTTGAAGGGGTGTTGGTTGACTCAACTCTACTTTTCCAGACAATGCCCAAGAGATAGTATGATGTAACTCTGTAAGGAAAATGCACTTTCTGAGCCAGCGAAATGGCTCAGCAGGTAGAAATACAAGCCTGATGACCTGAGTTCAGTTCTTAGATCCCACAGCGCAAGATGAAGACTGACCCTCTGCTCTGACTGCCACATGTATGCCATGGCATCCTTGCCCTTATGTATGCACCCACAGAGCAATAATGATAATCATGATAATAATAATAAATAATTTTGTTTTATTAAAAGCAGTTTTTTTCTCACATATATATCCTGATTTTGGTTTTCCCTCCCTCTACTCCTCCAGTCCCTCTCATACCTCCCCTCCCATCAGGATCTCTCCCCTTTCTGTCTCTTATTTAAAAAAAAAAACAACAGGTGGACCGAAGCAGGTTCCACAATTAAGAGCACTGGTAGATCTGAGAGAGAAGGAAAATTGTGGGGGAGGAAGTGGGAGGAGCGGAGGGAGAGCGATGGGCTTTCTGTAAACTACGTTTATTATGTTGAGGTATGTCCCTCTTATCCATAATTACCCCAGGACTTTTATCATGAAGCAGTGTTGGATTTTGTCAAAGACCCTTTCTGCATCTAATGAAATGATCATGTGTATTTTATCTTTCAGTTTGTTTATATGGTGGTTTACACTTATTGATTTATGTATGTTAAACCATCCCTATATCTCTGGCATGAAGCCTACTCAATCAGAGTGGATGATCTTTGAAATGTGTTCTTGGATTCAGTTCGCAACTATTTTATTGAGAATTTTGCAACTATGTTCATAAGGAAAATTTGTCTATAATTCTATTTATTTGTTGGGCCTTTATGTGGTTTGTATATCAGGATAATGGTGGCCTTTAAAACTTATTTGGGCAATGTTGCTTCTGTTACTATTTTGTGGAGTAGTTTCCGGAGTATTGGAATTGGCTGCTCTTTGAAAATCAGGTAGAATCCTGTACTACAGTCATCTGGCCCTGTAGTTTTTTTTTTTTTTTTTGGATTGGAGACTTGTAATGACTGCTTCTCTTTCACTAAGAGCTAATGACCTGCTTAAGCTGCTTATCTGATCTTGATTTAACTTTGGTAAGTGGTATGTATCAAGAAATATAGTAATTTCTTTTGATGTTCCTAATTTGGAGTACAGGTTTGTAAAGTATGTCCTTATAATTATCTGTATTTCCTAGGTGTCTGTTGCTATGTCCCCCTCCTCATTTCTGGTTTTGTTAATCTGAATATTCTCCCTCTGCCTTTTAGTTAGTTTGGATAGGTTTTTTTTTTAAAAAAAAAAAACCTATCTTTTCTCATTTTACATGACATATCCAGTTCCCATTCCCTCCCCTCCTACCGGTCCCTCCACCTTCCCCTTCACCCCCCCCCCCATTCACATCTCAGACAGGATAAGTCTTCCCATGGGAAGTCAAAAAAAGTCTAGCACATTGCTTAGAGGCAGGATCAAGGCCCTTCCCTCTAGGCTGAGCAAGGTATCCCTCCAATGAAAATGGGTTCCAAAAACCCAGAACAAGCAGTAGGGATAAATCCTGGTCTCACTGCCAGTGGCCCCAAAGTCTGCCCCAGCCATACAACTATTGCCCACATTTAGAGGGTCTAGTTTGGTCCTATGCTGATTCTCTCACTGTCAGACCAGAGTTGGTAGGGTCCTGTTAGCTCAGGTAAGCTGCTTCACTGGGTTTCCCCATCATTATCTTGACCTCTTTGCTCATATTCTCACTCCTCCCGCTCTTCGACTGAACTTTGGGAACTCCACTGTGATTCCCTGCCTCTGCTTCCGTCATTTGCTGGATTAAGGCTCTATGGTGACATTTAAGATATCCATAAGTCTGACTACAGAGCAGGGCCAGTTCAGGTACCCCCGCCTGTAGTAATGAGGCAAACAGGCCTGCTTTTCGTCCCGCCGGGCTCTCACATGGCTAGCTTAGCTCCGGGAATAACACACAAACTGTATTCATTTAAACACTGCCTGGCCCATTAGTTCCAGCCTCTTATTGGCTAATTCTCACATCTTGATTAACCCATTTCTAATAATCTGGGTAGCACCACGAGGTGGTGGCTTTCCGGGAAGATTTTTACGTCCATCCTGGGCTGGAGAAGCATGGCGTCTGCCTCATTGCCTTCTTCTTAGCATTTATTCTGTCTACTCCACCCACCTATGTTCTGACCTATCAGGCCAAGCAGTTTCTTTATTAATTAACAAATGAAAGTAACACATAGAAAGAAGACCCACCTATATCACTCTCCACTATTGCTTAGGGTCTTAGCTGGGGTCATTCTTGTAGATTCCTGGGAATTTCTCTAGTGCCAGGTTGCTTGCTAGCCCCATAATGGTTCCCTCAATCAAGATATCTCTTTCCTTTCTCTCCTTCTCTGTCCTTCCCCCATCTTGTCTATCAATCCCTTCAAGTTCTTCTCCCCCTTCCTTTCTCCTATCCACCTCTCCCTTCTTCCCTTCTCCACCTACCCATATGTTCCAATTTCCTCAGGAAAACTTGTCTATTTTCCCTTACCAGGGGGATCTATATATATTTCTCTTAGAGTTCTCCTTGTTACTTAGCTTCTCTGGGGTCGTGGATTATAGGTTCCTTATCCTTTGCCTTATAGCTAGTATCCATTTATGAGTGAGTACATACCACGTTCATCTTTCTGGGTCTGGGTTACCTCACTCAGGATGTATTTTTTTCTAGTTCCATCCATTTGCATGCAAATTTCAAGATGTCATTGTTTTTTACCGCTGAGTAGTACTCCATTGTGTAAATGTGCCACATTTTCTTTATCCATTCTCAGTTGAGGGGCATCTAGGTTGTTTCCAGGTTCTGGCTATTACAAATAATGCTACTATGAACATAGTTGAACAAATATCCTTGTAGTATGGTTGAGCATCATTTGGGTATATTCCCAAGAGTGATACTAGGTCTTCAGGTAGGTTGGTTCCCAATTTTCTGAGAAACCACCATACTGATTTCCAGAGTGGTTGTACAAATTTGCATACTCACCAGCAATGGAGGAGAGTTTCCTTTACTACAATCCTCTCTGGTATTAGCTATCATTGCTGGTTTTGATATTAGCCATTTTGATATATGTAAGATAGTATCTTAGCATCATTTTGATTTAGATTTCTGTGATGGATAAGAGTGTTGAACGTTTCTCAGAGGCTGTGTGTTCATTTCCCGGCTGCCCAAACTCCCAAAATAACCACTCAGAAACTATAAGCATATTTGTGATTGACTCTTATATTCTAAATTAACCTATCTCCATTAATCTGTGTATCACCACAAAGCTGTAGCTTACTTCCAAAGTTTCAGCAACTCTGTCTCTGGTGGCAGCTCCATGGCTTCTCCAAACTCCACCTTCTTTCTCCCATCAATCAGTTTACATTTCCCCACCTAGCTCTACTCTATTATAGGCCAAGGCAGATTCTTTATTCATTAACAATGGTGATACAGCATAAAGAGGGGAATAAGGAAGGCTTTAACTTTAACATAGAAAAATTACATATAAAACAGACATCAAGAAAGAATTATAGTTACAATATTTATATCTATTTTATCTGTTATCAAGACTAAGGAAAACTATATCTATTCTTCAACTCCATCAAAGACTATAGAAGGATATGATACTACCTAAGTAAAAAGGAAGTGTGTTGTAAGCAACTTCCAAAACTCTAGAATTGACAGAGACATCTTGCTGCCTGGACAGTCACATAAAGTTTCTTGTACCATTGGGGCATCCTACAGCCTACAGGCCCATAGTATCCAGCAGACTTTTCCATAAAGTAAGAAATTTCAAGGACAGTTCCGCCTATATTGGCAGTTTGTCAGTAATTTTCTTCTGTGTCCTGCAAAATATCTGGCAGACTCAGGAAGCAGGAATCCTGAAGGACCATCTCACCTTTAGGCAAGTTCAGCAGTCATTTCTCTGTGGGTCCTGCATGACCAGTTCGTACAGCATAGCATCAAGCAGTCCAGGCAAGAACAATTTCTTGCCCAAATGGCTAGCAAACTCCATAAGAAGCCACTTCAATGCCTATCATCCTTTTGAAGTAGCTTGGTGCTGCCAGTAGATGGGTCTCACTGTCATGAAAAGTCCTAAGTTCTTAAACATTTTAAATGCCATATTCTGTTAGTCTTTGAGAGGTTTGAAGAATAACTATCCACCTGAAATATATCTCTGCACATTTAGAAAACCTAACATGACTACAAGCTTGACTAATATAGATGAATATCTATTAACCTGTATTTCTTAATTATACACTACATTTTTAAATAAACTGGAAAACACAATATCTTAATCAAAAATACATATACATATATGATGTCTAATTTCTTGAGTTCTTTATATATTTTGGAGATCAGTCCTCAGTCTGATGTGGGGTTGGTGAAGATCCCTTTCCATTCAGTAGGTTGCCTTTTTTGTCTTATTGACCGTGTTCTTTGCTTTATAAAAGCTTCTCAGTTTCAGGAGATACCACTTACTTATCATCGCTCTCAGTGTCTGTGCTACTGGGGTTATATTTAGGAAGTGGTCTCCTGTGCCCATGCATTAAAAGCTACTTCCCACTTTCTCTTCTTATCAGGTTCAGGGGGGTCAGATTTATATGGATGTCTTTAATCCATTTGTACTTGAGTTTTGTGCATGGGGATAGGTACGGATATATTTGCATTCTTCTACATTCTAACATCCAGTTATTCCAGCACCATTTGCTGAAGATGCTTTCTTTTTTCCATTGTATAATTTTAGCTTTTTTGTCAAAATCAGGTGTTCATAGGTATGTGGATTAATATTCTGGTCTTTGATTTGACTCCATTGGTCCACCCCTCTGTTTTTATGACAATATCAAGCTGTTTTCATTACTGTAGCTCTATAATAGTTTGATGTCAGGGATGGTAATTTCTCCAGAAGTTTCTTTATTTTACAGGATTGGTTTGGCTATTCTGGGTATTTTGTTTTTCCATATAGAGTTGGTTATTTTTCTTTCAAGGTCTGTGAAAAATTGTCTTGGTATTTTGATGGTAATTTTACTGAATCTGTAGATTGCTTTTGGTAAGATTGCCATTTTTATTTTGTTGATCCTACCTATCCAAGAGCACTGGAGATCTTTCCATTTCATGGTATCTTCTTCAATTTCTTTCTTTATAGACTTAAAGTTCCTGTTGAACAGGTCTTTTACATCTGTGGTTAGTGTCACCCCAAGATATTTTATGTTATTTGTGACTATTGTGAATGGTGATGTTTCTCTGATTTCTTTCTTGGCTTCTTTATCACTTGTATATGGGAGGGCTACTGATTTTTTTGAGTTGATCTTGTATCCTGTCACATTACTGAAAGTATTTTTCAGCTGTACAAATTCCCTTGTAGAATTTTTGAGGTCACTTATGTATACTATCATATCATCTACAAATAGCAAAAGTTTGACATCTTCCTTTCTAATTCATATCCCCTTGATCTTCTGTTGTCTTATTGCTCTAGCTAGAACTTCAAGAACTGTTAAAGAGCTATGGAGAGAGTGTACAGCCTTATTTTGTTCCTGATTTAGTGGAATAGCTTTGAGTTTCTCTTTATTTAATTTGATGATGGCTGCCAGCATACTATATATTGCTTTTATTATGTTTAGGTATGTTCCTTGTACCCCTGCTCTCTCCAAGACCTTTGTCATAAAGGGGTGTTGGATTTTATCAAATGCTTTTTCACCATCTAAATGATATGATCATCTGTTTTTTCTTTCAGTTTATTTATATAGTAGATTACATTGATAGATTTTCCTATGCTGAAGCTTCCCTGCATCTCTGAGATGAAGCTGACTTGATCATGGTGGATGAATGTTTTTTATGTATTCTTGGAATCGATTTGCCAGTATTGTATTGAGTATTTTTGCAGCAATGTTTATGAGCAATGTTTATGAGGTCTGTAATTCTCTTTCTTGGTTGAGTCTTTGTGTGGTTTCAGTATCAGAGTAACTATAGCCTCACAGAAAGAGTTTGCTAATGTTCCTTCTCTTTCTATTATGTGAAACAATTTTAGGAGTACAGGTGTTTGCTTTTCCTTGAAGTTCTGGTCAAATTTTGCACTGACAACAGCTTCTATTTTCTTGCAGGTTATAGTTCTATTTAAGTTGTTCACCTGGTCTTGATTAGTTTTGGAATATGGTGTTTGTCCAGAAAATTGTCCATTTATTTTACATTTTCCAGTTTTGTGAAACACAGGTTTTCATAGTATGACCTAATGATTTTCTGGATTTTCTTCAGTGTCTGTTGTTATGTCCCCCTTTTCATTTCTGATTTTGACAATTTGAATGTTTTCTCTCTGCTTTTTGATTAGTTTGGATGAGGGTTTGTCTATATTGTTGATTTTCTCAAAGAATCACCTCCTTGCTTCATTGACTTTCTGTATTGTTCTCTTTGTTTCTATTTTGTTAATTTCAGCCCTCAATTTGATTATTTCCTGTCTTCTGTTCCTCCTGAGTGAGTGTGCTTCTTTTTGTTCTAGAGATTTCAAGTGTGCTGTTAAGTTACTAGTGTTAGATTTCTCAACTTTTTTATGTAGGCACTTAGTGCTATGAACTTTCCTCTTAGCACTGCTTTCATAGTGTCCCATAGCTTTGGGAACATTTTACCTTTATTTTTATTGAACTCTTTCTTTATTTCTTCATTGACTTAAGGGTTATTTAATTGAGCACAATTAAAGTTCCATGAGTTTGTATGCTTTCTCCAATTAGTGTTGCTGTTGAATTCTATCTTTATCCCATGGTGATCTGATCAGATACACGGGGTTATTTCAATTTTTTTTAACCTGTTGAGGTTTGCTTTGTTACTGAGAATGTGGTCAGTTTTAGAGAGAGTTCCATAAGGAGCTGAGAATAAGGTATATTCTTTTGTGTTTGGGTGAAATGTTCTACAGATATCTGTTAAGTCTACTTGAGTCAAGACATCTGTTAGTTCTCTTATTTCTCTGTTAAGTTTCTGACTGGTTGACCCGTCCTTTGTGGAGAGTGGTATGTTGAAGTCTCCTACTATTAGTGTGTAGGGTTTGATGTGTGATTTTAGCTTTAGTAATTTTTTTACATATGTGGGTTTTCTTGTAGTTGGGACAAAAATGTTCAGGATTGAGACTTCATCTAAATCAATGTTTCCTGTGATGAGTATAAAGTGTCCTTCTCCATCTCTTCTGATTGATTTTAGCTTGAAGTTTATTTTGATAGATATTAGGATATCTACATGCACTTTTTTTTATCCATTTGATTGGAAAATCTTTTCTCAACCCTTTACCTTGAGATAATGTCTGTCTTCGAGGTTGAGGTATGTTTCTTGTATACAGAAGAAGATGTATCCTGCTTTTATATCCACTCTCTTAGCCTGTGTCTTTTTAAAGATGAGTTGAGTCCATTGATATTAAAAGATATTAATGACAATTACAAATAATGCTGCTATGAACATAGTTGAACAAATGCTTGTAGTATGATAAGGCATCTCTTGGGTATATTCCCAAGAGTGGTATTGCTGGATCCTGGGGTAGGTTGATCCTGAATTAGCCAGAACCTAGAAACAACCTAGATGCCCCTCAATGGAAGAATGGATAAAGTGTGAAATATATACGCATTAGAGTACTACTCAGCAGTAAAAAACAATGACATCTTGCATTTTGCATGCAAATGGATGGAAATAGAAAACACTATCCTGAGTGAGGTAACCCAGACCCAAAAAGATGAATATGGTATGTACTCACTCATAAGTGGATTCTAGCCATAAATAAAGAACATTGAGCCTATAATTTGTGATCCTAGAGAAGCTAAATAAAAAGGTTAACCCAAAGAAAAACATAGTTATCCTCCTGGATATTGGAAGTAGACAAGATTGTCAGGCAAAAATTGGGAGCTTGGGGGTGGGGTTGGGGTGGGGATTAGGGGAGATGGGGAGAGAGAAGGGAGAAGGGGAGGATGGGGAGAGCTTGGGGGAATGGGACGGTTGGGATGGAGGAAGGGTGGATATGGGAGCAGGGAAGTATTTATCTTAATTATTTCTTGTGTTTAACTGGGTATGGCTAACCTCTTTAGGTTGGAGTTTTCCTTCTAGGACTGGATTCACAAATAAATATTACTTAAATTTGTTTTTTTTCTTTTTAATGGAATGTTTGAGTTTCTCCATCTAGTGTGATTGAAAGTTTTGTTGAGTATTGCAGTCTAAGCTAGTATCTGTGGGTCTCTTAAAGTCTATAGAACATTTGTCCAGTCCCTTCTGGCTTTTAGAGGCAAGAAGTCAGCTGTTATTCTAATAAATCTGCCCATATATGTTACTTGGTTTTTTTCCCCTTGTAGCTTTTGATATTCTTTCTTTGTTCTATATGTTCAGTGTTTTGATTATTATATGTATATAAGAATTCCTTTTCTAGTCTAGTCTATTTGGTGTTCTGTATGTTTTTTTTTTTACCTTCATAGGCAGCTCCTTCTTTAGGTTAGGGAAAGGATCTTCTGTGATTTTTTTTTCTTCTATGCTTTTGTTGAAAATATTTTCTGTGCCTTTGACCTGGGTTTCTTTTCTTTTCTCTATCCCTAAATTTTGTCTTTTCATACTGTCCTAGATTTCTTGGATGTTTTGTGCCAGGACATTTTTAGATTTATCACTTTCTTTGACTGATGTATTCATTTTTTATCATGCCTTAAATGCCTGAGATTCTCTCTTCCATCTCTTGTATTCTGGTGGTGAGGATTGGCTCATTTCCTGTTTGCATCCCTAAATTTTTCATTTCTTGAATTCCCTCAGTTTGGGTTTTCTTTATTGATTCTATTCAGGTCTTAAATAATTTTATTCATTTCCTTCCAATATTTGTTTGTGCTTTCATATATTTATTTAAAGTATTTATTTCTTTTTTATTTAAAGACCCCTATCACATTTATAAAGGCTATTTTAAGATCTTTTCCCCTTTTTACATTTTTATTTATTTTTAAAACTAATATTTTTTATTTTACATACCAATCCCAGTTCCCTCTCCCTCCCTTCTTCCTGCTTCCCCTACCTTTTCCCCACCCCATTCCCTGTGCATTCCTCAGAGAAGGTGATGTCTCCCATGGGGAGTTAATAATGTCTATCACATCACTTGAGGCAGGACTAAGGCCATGCTCCCTGTATCTAGACTAAGCAAGGTATCCCTTCATAGGGAATGGACTCCAGGAAGCCAGTTCATGCACTAGAAATAAATACTGTTTTCATGGCTAGTGGTCCCACAAACTGCCCAAGCCACATAACTGTCACCTCCATTGAGAGGGCCTACTTCGGTCTTATGCAGGTTCTCCAGATGTCAGTCCAGAGTCTGTGAGCTCCCAGCAGCTCCGGTCAGCTGTCTCTGTGGGTGTCCCCATCATGGTCTTGATCCCTTTGTTCATATTATCCCTCCTCCCTCTCTTCAACTGGACTCTGGGAGCTCAGCCCAGTACTTAGCTGTGGATCTCTGCATCTGCTTCTATCAGTTCTATGCTAGATGAAGGTTCTATGATGACAATTAATCTACATGTCAGTTAAGGTACCCTCTCTATTACTTCTTAGATTCTTAGCTGGGGTCATCCTTGTGAGTTCCCAGGAATTTTCCTAGGTCTAGGTTTCTTGCTAACTCCATAATGTTTCCTCTATCAAGACATCTCTTACTTGTTCTCCCTCTCTGTCCTTCCCCCAAATCAACCTTCCCAATCCCTAATGCTCTCCTCTCCCTCCTCTTCTCCCCTCCACACCGTTCATTCTCTCCATCCTCTCCACACTCCAATTTACTCAGGAGAACTTTTCTATTTATCCTTCCCAGAGGGATCCATCTATGTCTCTCTTAGGGTTCTCCTTTTTACCTAGCTTCTCTGGGGTCATGGATTATAGGCTGGTTTTCCTTTGCTTTATGCCTAATATTCACTTATGAGTAACAATATACTATGTTCATCTTTCTGGGTCTGGGTTATCTCACTTGGAATGGTTTATGTTTCTAGTTTCATCCATTTGCTTCTTTCTCTGAGTAGCCCTGGCTGTTTTAGAACTCACTCTACAAACCAGGATGGCCCTGAACTCAGAGATCTGCCTGCCTCTGCCTCCTGAATGCTGGGATTAAAGGCTTGTGCCACCACCTCCTGGCTTAAGGTCTTTCTCTTGTGCTTCAATTACATTGCAATACTCAGGGCTTGCTGTGGTGGGGTTGTTGGGCTCTAGTGGAGACATATTGTTTTGGCTTTTATTGATGGTGTTTTTACAGATGTTACCAAGACATCTGGGTTTGGGGAGCTTGTAATTCTAAATGATGGTGCCTTGTTTTGTCTGTGTTGGGTGGAAGTTTTGTTCCTTAGTTTTTGTTGCCTTCTCTGCTTCTTGGGAGTGTGTGTTGTCTGTGTGCTGCCTGCTAGGAAATTCTTCTGGGATCCTGCTTAGGTGTGGTTACTTGGGCTTCAAAGTAAAATGTGTTTCTAGGTAATAGGAGCTGAACATTCAGAATGGGTATTGGCTATGGGGGGGGGGGCTCAGGGAGTCCTCAGGAGGAAGGAAATCAGGGAATTCTGCCAGGATCTGCTTAGTTCTCTGGAAATGGGGCCAGAGAGTGAGGAGAGGCCAGAGCAGGTGGTCTTCTACAGGGCTGATGATGAGACTGGAGGATTGGACTTGGAGAAATGGAGAAAAAGGTGAAGATCTTGCTTCCTTGAATGGAGTGGCCTGCAGGTTCAGAGGGAGTGCCTACTGGAGTTTAAGGCTGGGATAAAGTCATAAATCAGAGGAGGAAGTTAGGAAGGGAAGATCTGTGTGATGTGCTGGAGATGGGGGCAGGGGAAAGGGAGTTCACAGCAGGCGTTCTGCTGCAGAGCTGGGGATGAAGCTCGGGATTAGATTTGGAGGAGTGGGGAGAAAGGTGAAAATATGCAGTTAGCCTACCTGTTTCTCTGTCTGGAGTCTGTAATACATTGTTAACTAGAAATGCACTTTCTTAGATGGTGTTTCCTTTAATAAGCACAGTTCTAATTACTCACTCTTCATAATGAACATCAGCTAAAAGTGCTAAAATAAAAAGAGAGGAAAAAAACATATCCATGGCAGAAAAAACAATAATTGTATGGATTCACATAAATAGTAGCAAGAAAACTTGGTAACTCATATTTTGCCATATCGTCATATTTGGATGATGAGAGCATCAGGAAAAGAAGGAGGTGCCAAATAGGGCATCAGACCTTCAAACCACAATCAAAACAGCACTATTTAAAACAGAAACAGGTTGTTTTTTCTGACTAGGCTGTCATGGAGCATCTATTATATGTCAAGTGCCAAAATTCACACTGGTCTTTGGATCTTGTTGTTCAGGAGCTTGGAGAAGAAAAAGAGATGAGCTGCAAAAAGACAATGGGAGTGTCACCAAATCTTCACTAGCTACTGTCCTCTGCTTTACTAGAAGGACTTCATGTTTGTTTGAAATAGCTGTAGATAGATAGATAGATAGATAGATAGATAGATAGATAGATAGATAGATCCTAGACTCAAGAGATGAATCATGATTATTTTAAGCTATTCAAGTACTCTTGGTTCCCTTTGCCAACTCTTCTTTTTCTCAGATTCCCTTGCAAGTAGAAGTGGTCATAAGATGAAGTTCTGTCCAGAGAAACATATAAGTGGAAATCTTTTGGAATTCTTCTATGGAAGATTTTATGGGGATTTCTCCAGTTTGATGAGAAAACCTTGCACTCTTGGCCAATTTTCACATAAATATGTGGATACCATGCCTGCAGCTGTAGCAGCTACCTTGCAACCATGAGGCAATAAAAATGAAAACAAAAAGCCATATATTTGAAATGGAGCAAAAGAAGAGAAGTAGCTTAGGGTTTCCCGTGATAATATTAAGACATCTCTAGCCTTCATGATAAGTAAAGAAAGTAGTCCTTATTGTTTAAGACATCCCTGGGCTTTTTATTATGTCACAATCATAGAATTCATATATATTGGCAAATATCAGCATTAAAGAGGTAAGAAAGGTTACCAGGAAATACTTTAAATATTTTATA
Source organism: Microtus pennsylvanicus (assembly GCF_037038515.1). NCBI lineage: Eukaryota > Metazoa > Chordata > Mammalia > Rodentia > Cricetidae > Microtus > Microtus pennsylvanicus. The sequence continues at coordinate 81,763,434 of NC_134601.1, read as the reverse complement.
CCAACAAATTATATAAAATAGAAGGGATAAACTACTAGCAAGACACAATCTACCAAAACTGACTCTAGAAGCAATAACTCTAGATTCCAACATGTGTCTAAATTGTAATAAAAACTAAACAAAAACTCTCAACAATGAAAAGTCCACATCATATGGTTTTACTGGCAAATTCTACAAATTATTTAGGAAGAAGGAATACTATTTTTTCTCAAACTCCTCCAAAAACTAAAAGAGGAATGCATATTTTTTAATTATATGAAATCATAATTGCCCTAATATCAAATATTCCTTATGAATGTAGATGGAAAAATCCTCAAGAATAGAATAAAGAAGTCACATGGGTATTAGAATTGATGAATGAAAAAAGACCATTTGGCAAAATTCAAAACCCTTACCTAATTTGAACACGAAATTTAAGATAAAAGAAAAGCTTCCAAACATGCTAAAGGCTATATATGAAAAACACACAACTCAGATCATACCAGATGCTTTCCTAGCATGATAAACAAGACAGGATGTCTGTTTCCAGAATGCTCACCATCACCACACAGACAGTTGTACAGACAGCAATTATGTAACAATTATAGAAGAAAGGGGCACATATGCTAGCACAAATAACACTTTTGCAGACTGTCATGGTCTTACAGAGAAAATCCTAAAAAATAGTTTAGTAATGTTAATAAATGCTAAAATTATAAGATATTATAATAAACATGCAGAAATCATTTGTATTCCTTTAATATTATAATGAACACTCCAAAACAGAACACAAAAATTATTTTTTGTAATCTGGAAATTTGTGTTCCTCCAAATTCTTGTTTTGAAATCTATCCCCACTCAAAGTGACTTTAATAAAGGTGAGGTATTTTTAAGGTAAATAGATTATGTGGGAATGACCAATAGTGATGGGGCTAATTATACTTTTAATGGGATTTAGTTTAATTATAAGGGGTACTTCAGGAACTTACCTTAACTACTTTCTTGATGTCAACACATTCAATGACATATCTATGAGGCATGTACTATTATAAGACACCAAGATGCTGCCATTTTGATCTTGGACTTCACAGCCTCATATGTGTGAGAAATAAATTTGTTAAAGATCCCTGCAGTTTATGCTATTGTTTCAAAGATAATTAGATGGAATATAATATAATTACATTTCTAAGACCATTATGAAGGATATAATCATTGAGAACATATTTTATGAGACACAGAAGATTTGTAAACTAAAAAAATACAAAACTGCCAAAGTAAATAAAAGCAAAGTAGTCTTTTCTACTGTCCCTTTCAGTCTCTATTTCTAGCACATCTCCATTATTCAGTGATGCTTGCTGACCCACAGAAACACTCTCTACCAAGGACCCTAGGGGCCACACTATGCTGGGACTCAGGGACCCCATAACCACTGCATTTGGCTAGGACCCAGATTGGGCAATAGGAACAAAAGAACAGAACAACAACCCAATAAAGATGAGACCAGATATGTTTAGATCCCAGTACAAGAGCACAAACAAGAATAATCAAGGTAACACGCATCCTCCAGAACCTTAATGCAATAGGCACTTGGAAAGCCAAATTTTCAGGTCCTGAAGATGAGACAGAAGAAATGAATAGTATCTCAGTCAAAGAAAATGTTAACAATATTAAAAATAATAATCTAGGCACACAATATTCAGGAAATCCAGAACATTGTGAAAAGACTAAACTTGTCAATAATAGGTATAGAAGAATGAAAAGTAACCCAGGTCAAAGACTCAGAAAATATTTTCAACAAAATAGTAAAAGAAAATTCCTAATCTAAGAAAGAGAGAGAGAGTGTGTGTGTAAGGAGGTCACTAGTGTGCTCCCAGTCACCCTCTGCTTGTTCGTTTTCTGGCCACTCAGACTCCCGAAATAACCACACAGAAACTATATTAATTAAATCACTGCTCGGCCATTACTTAAGCATATTTCTAGCTAGCTCTTACATTTAGAATGAACCCATCTCCATTATTTTATATTTTACTATGAGGATCGTGGCCTACCGGCAAGGTCTCAACATGTCTGTCTCTGGCAGCAGCTCCATGGCTTCTTCCTGACTCCACCCTCTTTCTCCCAGCATACAGCCTAGCTTTCCCCACCTAGTTCTGTTCTGCCCTGCCATAGGCTCAAAGCAGTTCTTTATTAACCAGTGGTATTCATAGTGAGGGGGATCCCACATCAGACAGAGAGAGAGAGAGAGAGACAGACAGACAGACAGACAGACAGACAGACAGACAGACAGAGACTGAGAGAGAGACAGAGAGAGACAGAGAGAGAAAACACAGGATACCAAAATGACAGGACAAGAAAAGAAATTACCCATGACACATAATAATCAAAATACTAAATGTACAGAGCAAAGAAAGGATATTAAAAGCTGCAAAGGGAAAAGACGAAGTCACATATAAAGGCAGACTTGTTAACACATGACTTTTCAGTGGAGACTCTAAAAGTAAAAGAGCCTGGACAGATGTTCTACAACAGCAGTTCTCAACTTATAGGTCACAACACCTTTGGCAAACCTCTATCTCCAAAATATCTACATTATAATTTGTAACAGTAGCAAAATTACAATTCTAAAGTAGCAACAAAAATAGTTTTATAGTTAGAGGTCACCACAATGTGAAGAACTGTATCAAAGGGTTACAACATTAGAAAATTTGAGAATCACTGTAGGCTCTGAGAGACTACAAGTACCAGGCCAAATTATTATACCCTGAAAAACTGTCAATCACAATTGACAAAGAAAAATACTCCATGGCCAGGCAATGGTTGTGCACACCTTTAATCCCAGCACTTGGGAGGCAGAGGTAGGTGGATCTCTGTGAGTTCTGAGGCTAGCCTGGTCTATAAGAGCTAGTTCCAGGACAAGCTTCAAAGCTACAGAGAAACCTTATTGCAAGAAAAACCAAAAAAAGAAAAAAGAAAAGAAAAATACCCCACAATAAAACAAGAAAATAAATAAAATGCCAGGTTTTTGTCTTGCTTTTAATTACTTTGTTGGCACAAGTAGGGATTCTATGCTTCTTAGCAAACAATTTTTATTACTATAGGCATGCCCTTCTTTAGGTTGGGAAAAATTTCATCTATGATTTTCTTAAAAATATTTTCTGGGCCTTGGAGTTGGGATTTTTTTCCTTCTATTTCTCTTATTCTTAGGTTTGATCATTTTATTGTGTTCCAGATTTCCTGGATGTTTTGTGTCAGGAATTTTTTTAGATTTAATATTTTCTTTGACCAATGTATTTATTTCTTCCAGTGAGTCTTCAATACCTGAGATTCTTCCATTTTTTGTATTCTGTTGGTAATGCTTGTGTCTGTAGTTCCTGTTCACTTACCTTCATTTCCGGAATTACTTCAGTTTATACTTTAGTTATTGTTTCTATTTCTATTTTCAGGTTCTGAACAGCTTTATTTTTTTCTTCAAAACATTTGTTTTTTCTTGGGTTTCTTGACATTCCTCAGTGAATTCATTGGCTTCCTATAATCTTTTATTATCTTTTCCTCAATTTCTTTAAATGATTTATTAATTTCCTCTATAAGGACCCTATTATCTTCATATACTTGATTTTAAGGTCTTTTTCTTCTGCTTTAGCTGTTTTGGAATATTCAGAGATTGCTATAGTGGAATGGCTGGGCTTTGGTGGTGACATTTTGCCCTGGCTATTGTTGACTGGCATCTAGACATTTGGATTTAGAGTGATTATAGCCCAGGTACTGATTTCTAGGTTTGTCTTTGCTGGATGGATTTTTTTCCTTTGGTTTCTGCTTCCTCTCTGGTCTTCTGGATGGAGGGGCCTGTGTTTGAGTACAGGGTCTCTGTCCAAGTTGGGTGCTGAACTTCTGATGTCCTGGATGGCCACTAGTCAAGTAGGAGGTTTCCACCCAATTTGGGGGCTGGAGTTCTGGCAATGTGCCTTGCCTTTGATCATGCCAGTGATCTCTTGGGTTCAGGATTCTGTCCTTGCTTCTTATAGGTAGGAGACTTCTGCAGGAGGTGTGGACCAGGATATGATAAGAAGAGGAGGAAGGGGCAGAGGTATGCTGGGTGGGCATGAGTGGGATGGGGAGCACTCTTATCTGGGATTCAGGATACTAGCAAATATAATTTCTAAGTACATGTAATAGAAAGATTGGGCTCTTCTGTAGTAATAAGAGCGGCCGGGCTGCGTCCCCAGCACTCCGGCCGCCTGGCTAGCTCATGCCCCGAAATAACAACACACAAATTGTATTCATTTAAACACTGCTTGGCCCATTTCTATCTAGCCTCTTCTAGGCTAATTCTGATATCCCGATCAACCCATCTCTAATAATCTGTGAGCACTGGTCTTACCGGGAAGATTCTAGCCTACGCCCATCCTGGGTCGGAGCTTCATCGTGTGTGTCTGCCCAGGAGCAGGGCATGGCGTCTCTGCTCCAGAGAGCAGAGCTGTCCGTCTGAGCTCACTTGCTCTTCCTCCCAGCATACTGTTCTGTTTACTCCTCCCACCTATGTTTTAACCTATGAGGGCCAGCGAAGCAGTTTCTTTATTATAATTAACCAATGACCTTCCTCCATCACTCTTCACAATGTGTTCTCATGCTAACTTGACAGACACATGTGAAATATAGAATCTCTCTACCACATCCTAACTTTATATATTAAAAAATGAAGTTGAACTCTTGAACATTCATCTTCCTTTCCCCCATGCCCTACTTTACACCCCCCACCCCCCACCAGTACAGGAAATCATAACTATTTCCCTTTTCTTGAGCCCTCAATGTGTGTTACTCTTAGGGTCCTCCTTTTCACCTATCTTCTCTGTGGTTGTGGTTTGTAGCCTTATGTCTAATGTCTACTTTTGAGTGAGTACATACTGTGTTTGTCTTTCTGGGTCTGTGTTACCTCACTCATGATGGCTTTTTTTTTCCAGTTCTATCCATTGCCTGAAAAATTATGGTGCTGGCATTACTGGATGCCAACATGTAGAAGAATGCAAATAGATCTATACTGTGGGACAATGGTCTGTACCCTGTCTTTTGTATTTTAAATAAATGCTGATTGGCCAGTAGCTAAGCACGAAGTATAGGCAGGGAAACCAGGCAGGAAGTAGAGGCGGGGCAATGAGAATTCTAGGAAGAGTAAAGTCAGTCTGCAGTGGTCATCCAGACACAGAGGAAGCCAGACACAGAGCAAGCAAGATGTGACTGCCTCACCAAAAAAGGTACCAAGCCACGTGCCTAATATAGGCAAATATTATGGGCTAATATAAGTTATAAGAGTTAATAATAAGCCTGAGCTTCTAGGCCAATCAGTTTATAATTAATGTAGACCTCGGTGTATTTCTTTGGGACTGAATAGCTGCAGGACCAGGTGGGATGTGGCTAACACAGACAAGAATTATGGGCTGATATAAGTTATAAGAACTAATTAATAAGAAGCTTGAGCTACTGGGACAATCAGTTGATAATTAATGTAGACCTCAGTGTATTTCTTTGGGAGTAAATGGCTGTAGGACCGGGCAGGACAGAAATCTCAGTCAACATAATTGCATATCGTTCTCCATGAACAAAACTCAAGTCCAAATGCATCAAAGATCTCAACATACATCCAGCCACACTGAACTTCATAGAAGAGAAAGTAGGAAGTAGCCTTGAATGCATGGGCACAGGATTCCACTACCTAAATATAACACCAGTAGCACAGACATTGAGAACAACAATAAATAAATGGGACCTCCTGAAACTGAGAAACTTCTGTAAAGCAAAGGACAAAGTGAATAAGACAAAATGGCAACCAACTGAATGGGAAAAGATCTTCACCACCCCACATCCGACAGAGGATGGATCTCCCAAATATATAAAGAACTCAAGAAACTAGACATTGAAATACCAAATGATCTAGTTAAAAAATTGGGTACAGATCTAAACAGAAGTATCTCAAATGGTTCAACATCCTAAGTCATCAAGGAAATGCAAATCAAAACGACTCTGAGATACCATCTTACACCTCTCAGGATGGCTAAGATAAAAAACACTGATGACTCTAGACAAAAAACTGGGGAGCCTACATGGGACCAAACTAGGCCCTTGCAAATTGGGTGACAGTTATGTGGCTTGAGCAGTTTGTGGGGCCGTTGGCTATGAAATCAGTTTTTATTCATAGTGTATGAACTAGCTTTTTGGAGCCCATTCATTAAGGCAGGATGCCTTGTTCAGTCTTGATACAGAGGGGAAAGGCTTGATCCTACCTCAACTTGGTATTCCAGACTTTGTTGACTACCCAAGGGAAGTCTTACCAGCCCCACCCCCAATGTTGTCTGAGGCTGTTTGTTCATTCCTGGCCACTCTGACTTGAAATAATCACATGGAAACTATATTATTTGCAATACTGTTTGGCCAATAGCGTAAGCATATCTCTGGCTAACTCTTATATCTGAAATTAACCCATTTCTATTAATCTGTGTATCACTATGTGGCCATGACTTACCCACAAGGTTCTAGCACATCTGTCTCCAGCAGTGGTTACATGGCTTCTCTCTGACTTCCCCTACTCTCTCCTCCTCTATCTGCTTGGGATCCCCACCTTGCTCTATTTTGCTAAGCCACTGGCTGAAACAGCTTTATTCATTAATCAATAAAAGCAAAACATAGACAGAAGGACTTCCCACACCATTTCCCCTTTTCTTTTTAAATAAAAAGGAAGATTTTAACTTTAACATGGTAAAATTACATATAACAAAACAGGTATCAGGCAAGAATTACAGTTACAATATTTATATCTACTTTATCTTTTATCATAACTAAGGAAAACTATAATTATAACTATTCTTCAACTCCATTAAAGACTCCAGAAGATTATAATATTACCTAACTAAACAGGAAGTGCATTGTAAGCAACTTCCAAAACTCTAGAATTGACAGAGACATCTTGATGCCTGGACAGTCACCCAAAGTTCTGTAATGTTGTGGGCACCCATCTTCAGCTTACCGGCCCATACTTTCATGAAGCAGAAACCCAAAAGGACTGTCTCACCTTTTTTAGGCAGCTTAAGAAGTCATTTTTCTGTGGGTTGTGCAAGTCCAGTTCATATAGTATAATATCAAGCAGTCCAGACAAGAGCAATTTTTTGCCCAAATGGCTAGCAAACTCCCTAAAAAATCTCTTCAATGTCCATCTTCTTCATGAAATAGTTGTTGCTGCCAAGAGCAGATGTGTTTCATTGTTATGAACAGTCCTAAGTTCTTAAAACATTTTAAGTGCTATATTCCATAGGTCTTTGAAAAGTTTGGAGATTATCTCTCTACCTTAAATATATCACTATATATCTATAAAGCATAACTAACATGACTACAAGCTTGACTATTATAGACGACTATCTATTAACCTGCATTTCTTAATTATACACTGCATTTTTAAATGAGCTGCACAAACATAATACCTTAATCAAGAGCAGAAATATATATAATATATATATATATATATATATAAACAAGATTGACCTAAAATTTGTATCAATAGACCAAGATCCATACTAATGTAAATTATTCATATCTATATCATATTCCCCTTTAAATGTAAACAAACATTTATAAGCAATCACTTAGGGAATTTGGGCATTGTTGTCTAGATTATTTCCTGCTGATTACGGGTGCTGTTAATCAGGTCTATCATGGGATATCCTGTATGGTAGGTCCATCTCAGCCAGCAGTCCCAAAGCTGTCATGGATGTTGAACCTTCTGGATCATGGTTACAGGAGGCCTTGTTTGATCAAACCACATTAGTCTGGAAGGAATTCACAGGTTTTCATCCTCTGTGGAAGCAAACATTTAACCTCTTTTCCAAAGCTACATATACTTAGATCCAAATTTTGAAGTCAAGGTATCTTTGAAGTATATATGTTGGTTTACCTTAGCAGTCCGTACAATGAAATGTTTCCCTGTATTTAGCTCCTTCACAGTCAAAAAATTCAAAGCAAACACAATAATATACATAATGATGACTCTCTGTGTATATTCCATCTTTATGTGGCTTATTTTTCTTTACTCCTTTAAATTTATGACTGTCTGTACTCTGTCTCTTTAAAGACTTTACCTTTTTTAAACCATTTACTTCTTTTTATAACTATACATATTCTTTTTCTTTTCTCTCCCAAGCCTACATATATTTATCCAACACTATAAACCCATAAAGAGGTCTTTTTTATCTGAATCTGTCTTTACTGTGTATCTGTAATTATTTTCTGACAAGACGTGCCTTTTTTTTAATGCTAAGTGGGCATGGCTAAGACCAACTCTGCCCAGTCCAACATGGGAAGGACATGTTCACTGCATCTAAGAGCCATTCTCTCCACCACAGATCCGGGGTTGGGTCACAGCAGGTCTATGATGCCATTAAGCAATTGTAGCACTCTGCTCACAAACCTCATTCAAATGCTCCATAGCTGGACCTCCCAAAAGAGTCAGAGTTGTTCATATAGCTAGCATGAACCAGAAAGTCTACTTAGAGGAGCTGTGCAGTTTTTGCTGCTACTGCTGAGTCAGGAAGCCTAGCAAACAGAGCCCACAAAGAAAATGCTGCTACCAAAAAGCTAGGCTTAACTCTGTTCTTTTGTGTCTAGAATTCCTTTTGAAGCTTTCTCAGGTTTTACGTGGATACAGTTGACCATGTTGGTGTGCCATTCTTAAGGAGTGGGATGTGGGGAAGAAGGTGAGGACCAAAAGAAGGAAACAGAGGGGAACTGGAGTTGGTATGTAAAATGAAAAGAAATTTAAATTAAAAAATGAAGTTGGAATGGATCTCAGGATGGAATGTAAGGTTCTTAAATGAGAACATGACAATACACCACAATGAAAGACAGAACTCCAAAGCTACCTTCAAGAAAGGGAAAAAAGAACTTCTTCAAAAAAGGTAGGCCCAAGCAGCCTTAGGGAGGAGACTGGCAGTCATCTTTAGGACATGCCCACAGAAGCCTCAAAACCACCACTGAATGTGTCAGGAATTCCATTTTGTCACTCTGTATGACTCAGAGGGCAAGAGCCAGATACATCTTGAGAAATACCTTGCTATTTAAAACTGAGCACAACTGGGAACAAACAGAAGACAAGGAACATGAACATCTGCCATATAATTTCATCTATGAGGAACAGCTTTGAGAGGTAGTTCGTGAAAGTAGGAGAGCAAGACACTAAAAGCTAAAAACTGCTGGTAACAAGAGGCTTACCTCAGACAGTGAAGTAAATAGGGGATGATAAACCTATCTCTCCATTTCTAGCTACCAGGAGCAGATCTCAAGAACCTGATCTAAGAACCCTATAGTTTGATAATCCTGAGCCTGAGGTCAGTGTGCAGATCAACCTACAGAGCCACCTAATTGTTCCTCATTTCTTTCTTTTTTTTTTGTAACGATCTGGCTTTATTTTACACTAGGTAGGGGGGCACAAAGCAATCCTCTTTAATAAAGTTGACATTTAGCTTCACTCAGAACATTTTAATAATGCACATTTTTTTAAAGTATTCACCTTACAAATTGTTCTGCAATCCAAATACACAACAGCTTGGAAAACAACATTTAGAAAGCAAAAGCCAATGTAAAAAGACAGATTGAAACAACTACAACAGTACAGTTTGATATGGCTCAGATTTTACAGATTTCTTACTACATCATCTATGTCAAAAATCTGTTCCTTCAGCTGGCTCCATTGCTCCATGTTTAAAATAATACCTTTTCTCCCTGGTTTCATTTCACCTTCTGAGTCCATCCAATATTCTCTAATATCAATTAGAATTTTTCCTTTAAAGTCCCGAACACTGACGTATCTCATCTTCCCAATCTGGAACATGTTATCATCTCTGCTGCTGCTACTCTGCTTGGAAGATGCCAGCGCTCTAGAAGTCTCACCAGGCTTATGCTTCTTCACAGGCTTTTCTGGAACCACTTGCTTTTTCCTCTTAACTTTTTTTTCAACCTCGCTGTCAGAATCACTTCCTGAAGAGCTTGAAGAAACAAGTTCCTTTGATTTAGGCATTGCTCCGCTCCTGCCATCCAACATCCTCTAGCTCGCTCTCCCACTTGCTCTGGACTTCCTCATTTCTTTAGAGTCTGAAAAATCTTGAGTTCTTGCAGTCTATTTTATAGCCCAGGTATATCCTTAAATATAGTCATTAGTACATTGAAATTACTAAAAATAAAAAGACATGTTATTTTAGCTAGGGTTTCTATTGATGTGATAAAACACCAGAAGAAAAACAACTTGGAAAGGAATGGTTTTATTTCAGCTTACACTTCCAGGTAACAGTTCATCACTGAGGGAAGCCTGGGCAAGAACTCAAGGCAGGAACCTGGATATAGAAAATAATGCAAAAGCTATGGAAAAGTGTTGCTGACTGGCTTGTTTCCCATGGTTTGCTCAGCATGCTTTCTTTTACAACTCAGGACCACCTGCCCAGGACAGGCACTGTCCACAGTGAGCTGGACCTTTGGCATCAATCATTAACCAAGAAAATGCCCCCACAGGCTTGCCCACAGTTCATGCTTCTGGAGGCCTTTTTTCAACTGAGGTAACTTTTTCCCAGGTTTTTCTATCTTGTGTCAAGTTGACATAAAACTAGCCAGCACACATGTTTTATAGTGTACAGATCACAGTGTCGTGGCTGCTTCCCACATTATCTGTACAATTAGAAGATAATCCCCAGCTAAAAAAAATATATGGGTATGAGTTGTGGGGGGGGGGTTCAGGGAAGATGAGAGAACTTGCACAAATCATAAATTACAAAGCTAAGTATGTCCAGCAGAGCTTCCTAATATGCAAAGAAGAGAAGCTAATAAAGTGGAGAAATCTCTGGCAAGCACTGGATACCTTCCCAGTACAAGTTCAACATCAGCACAAAGCACAAGAAAGGCAAAGCTTCTAAATTCATCTGACCCTTCCCACTACATAACAAATGGCAGTATTCTGTGTTAAAGGACCCAGGAAGAAACCTCTCCAACACTTCAATTTATCACTTCACCTTATCCTTATTTTGTACTTTTTCCCCACTTTATATTTACCCTTTTATTTCTTTTTCATACTTTATCAGTTTTTTAACCTTAAAATATTTTAAATTGCATCTTTTTATTATCTTATATCTAATTTTGTTTATGTATCTTTTTCATTTTGGGACAACCTTTTTTCTTTTTTTCTTCTTTCATTTTATTGCCCATTATGTGCTTCCTTTTGTGCTCTCTCTCTCTCTCTGTCTCTTTCTCTCCTAGTACTTTGACTTTATCTTGTTATATTTGTCATTGGTTGCTATTTTATTTTGTGTATATGTATGTGTCTAAGTATATGTATGTTTACCATATTCATTCAGAAGCCTGTGGAGGTCAGAAGAGATTTTGAATTCCCTATGACTAGGGTTACAGAGGGCCATGTGGGTGTCAGGAACCAAGTTCAGGTCTTTTGCAAGTACTCTCAACCACTGAGCCACCCCTTCAGTCCCTACTATGAATTTTTAAACTAAGTTTTACATTGTATTTTCTTCTTACATGTATTTAATTTTGTTTTTGAAATTTCCTAATGTTGGGAAATCTTTTTTTTTATTTCTTTGCTTTTTTAATATTTTCTAAACTCTTGGTTCTATCCTCCCATTCACAATATTATACTTCAGCAACATTCCTTTTCTTTTTTCTTTATTTAACTTTGATTCTTGTCTATTTACCCCAATTCCTTGCTCTATTCATTTTCCCAATTATTTACTATTTCTATATTTATCCTAAGTAATTTGTACTTTTTAGCACATTCCATATTAGTGTTTCCATTTTTCTGGTTTATGGTAATTAGTGATATATTAGTGGACTTAATTGTAAGTATATTCTTATACTTCTTATGGATTGATTTGTTGCTGTTTTAATGGTTTGTTTTCTCCTGGGTGGTGCTGTGATTTGAGTTTCAAGAGAAGGCTGTTGAAAAAAACAGAGATGAAAGACAACAGATTACAAAATCATAAGACAGAAACACAAGATGTGTGAGAAACCAAAAGATTATGACTCATCAAATACTAAATTGAAAGATACTAAAATGGGTAAAGTAATAGTAGATGAAGATCTCCAAAGTTCACTAGTTTAAAAAGACACAAGTAAGAAAATAAATCCAAGACTGGGAAGGAAAATCAACAACATAGAAGAAAAGTGAGAAACATAGAAAAGAACATCAGCAGTATGGACAACAAGGGCAGCACATGAAAGAATTCAACAAGAAAATTACTATTTGGAGTGTGGGGAACAAATAGAAATATTGGAAGTAGAAAAATGCAATGAATCAAAGGGGAAGCATGGTGAAAAGCATTGTTAAGAAACTTGACTAAGCAAAAGAGAGAAAATCAAGTATTGAGAAAAAGGTTGGAAAAAATACTATATTCAAACACCAAGGAGGACAAGGAAATGAACATGACTCCCAAGAACTCTAGGAAAATCAGAGACCAAGCCTAAGACTCTGTAAGATAAAATTGGGAGTAAGCTGAGATAAAAACTAAGACATAGAGAATCTATTTCAAGAAATTATAGCAAAATAATTGCCCAAATTTAGAGAAAGAAATGGACATCTAAAAATCACAGGCTTTTATAACTCCAAATAGATATGACCAGAGAAGAACCTCCCAAGATCATGTTGGACCCAGATGTCAAAAACACAAAGTCGTCCCTCATGTCACCTCATGCCATTGTGATGAGCAAGTATGTGGTGGAGATGTGAGAGAAAAGAAGCAGAACAGTTCATGTGCTGTGGAGAGAGACAGAAGCAGAAATTCAACGGTGGTGAGGATCAGGCTGATGTAAGAGGCCTGTGCTGCCACCTGAGGCCATGATGATGTCCAGGCCTATGCTGCCACTAAGGTTCAGGTTGTCTTGGTCTGTTGCCCTACCACAGCCATGGTGTATGTTGATGTCCATGGGCCATGTTGCCACCAAGGGCCATGTGGGTGTCCATGGTCTAGGCTGCTGCTTGAAGTCATGTTAATGGTTGAAGGTCATGCTGAGCTGGCCCCAGCCCTCACTGGAGGAGGCCTGGGATAACCAACTCTGCTACCACCCAGGCCCAGATTTAGGGCCTGGAATTAGCCTACCCCATCATCTACCCCACCTACGAGCTGCTGAAGCATGTGAAGGGTTTGGTCCTGTGGAACCATAGCCAAGAGATCTCTGTAAGTCAGAACAATATCAGAGAGGATTCTCAATGAGAATCCAATATTAATGACTTAGCAGAAACCAGAGGCTTCAAACCAAACCAAAGACTCATTGTAATGAACGTTTATAAGTAAAATCTATTTGGGCAAAATAGTGTACTGCATGACACACTGCAGCTTTCAACACCCCTACAAAAAGTGAGTGTATGTTGGAGGGGCAGAGAGATGGAAGAACGGAGTGGTGTGTGCACTGTGGGACTGGAATTGTGAAGGCCGTGGCAGGTGTGGGAAAGCACCTCGGTTGATTGAGGGGCAGGTAGCTACCAAGAGGGGTTGGCAAGATTTTTTTATTCCCACTTTTATTATTTTCTTTTGGGGAGAAATTACAAGGGTGGAGGGCAGATATGGAAGGACTGGGTAATGAATGAGGTTGGGGTGCATGATGTGAAATTCCCAAAGAATCAATACAAAAACTTTGCATAAAAAACACAAAGTAAAGAAACAATATTAAAAGCTTTAAGAGATGGCTAAGGATATAGCTTAGTGGTCAAGTGATTCATTAGCATTCACAAGGCCCTGAGTTCAATGCATAGTACCCAAGGGAAAAAATCTGTAAGGGAAAAATGCCAACTCACTCACAAAGGCAAACATATCAAAAAACAATCAGATTTCTTATCAGCAACCTTCTCTAAAATAGGTGATATGTAGGCCACAAATGAAGTCTTAGTAAACACAAAATAATAAAAAATAATTTTGTATCTTAAATTTTACTGCAATAAAACTAGAAATCAATAGCAAGAGAAAGTGCAGAAACTTCTTAAATATTGCAGACTAAAAAACACACTCTTGATTGATCAGTGTATTACTGAGGAATTTAAGAAGGAAATTTGAAATTTGAAATCCCTAGAATGAAATAAAAATGAAAACAAACCCCAGAACATTTAGAATAGAGCAAAGTTCATTTTAACAAGAAGATTTATAGCTATGGGTGCTAACACTACCAAAGACGCATATCTGAAGCAAATAACCTAATGATGCAACTCAAACCCAAATGCAGGAGAAAGCAAGAAAACAATAAAGAAAAATTAACAAAATGTAGATTAAAAAACCAAAACATGCAATTATTTAAGCAAAAAGTTGATTCATTGAAAAGATAAACTGGGTTAGCAATACCTCCGTGAAGCTAAGTAAAATAAAAAGAAAGAAATTCTGAATAATATTAAAGATGAAAAAGATGATGATCCAACGGATTCCTGTGAAATATAGAGGAATGTAAAGAAATACGTAGAAAACTCACATCTTTAAAAAAAATTGAAAAATCTAGACAACATGAATAACTTTCTAGAACACATGACCTATCAAAATTAAATCAAGAATTAAATCTTTATTAAATCATGAATTAAACAGCTTCAACTTACCCATAACAAGCCCTGAGATGGAAGGAGTAATAAAAAAACTTCTACCCTGAAAATCTCAAGACCAGATATATTCACTGCTGAATTCTATTAAATATTTAAGAAAGAGCTAACATGAATATTTCTCAAAAACTTCCACAAATTACAAAGGGAAGGAATACCATAAAACTCATTCTATGAAGCCAGTATTACCCTAATATCAAAATTGGTCAAGAAAATAACCAAAAAGTGTAGACCACACTTCCCAATGAACATGAATCCAAAAACTCAAAAAAAAAAAAAAACCAAAACTCAAAGTCACATTAAAATGTGTTAATAAGAAAAGAAAGGGAGATCATATACCCTGAACAAGTTCATTACATTCTAGGGTTGTAAGGTTGGTCCCACACACACGAATCAATAAGTGTAATGCAGTACATGAACAGACTTAAGAATAGAAAACACGCAATCAATTCAATAGATGCAGAAGAGGCATTTGACAACGCTTAAGGTGTCCCACCCCAAAAAATTTCATAAAGAAACTTAGAAAAGGAGCATATCTCAACATAGTCAAGGCCCCATGTGAAAATCCTATTGGCAGCATTATACCCATGGAGAATAACTGAAAGTATTTCCTCTAAAATAAGGCATGAGACAAGGATAGCTACTCTCATTGAACACAATTTGGGAAGTCTTAGTCTAAGCTAGAATAATTAGACAAGAGAAAAACATAAAAAGAAATAAATATAAGCAAAAAATGAAGACCTCAAAGTTTCTTCAAATGCCATGACCCTATCTATACTTTAAACAAATGCTTTAATGATTCCACCAAGAAATTCTTATAACTAATGTGCACTTTCAGCTGCACTATTCACAGTAGCTAAGAAATGGAATCAAATCCAGGCAGTGGTGGCATACACCTTTAATCCCAGAACTCAGGAGGCAGAGGCAGACGGATCCTTGTGACTTGAAGGCCAGCCTGATCTACAAGTGCTAGTTCATGGACAGGCTCCAAAGCTACAGAGAAACTCTGTCTTTGGGAGAGAGAGAGAGAGAGAGAGAGAGAGAGAGAGAGAGAGAGAGAGAGGAGGGGAGAAAAATGGATTCAGCCTACATGCCTGTCAACAATGAATGGGTAAAGAAAACGTAATATGCGCAATGGAATTTTATTAAGCTATAAAGAAAAATTAAACCACGTTATTTGTAAAAGTGCATATAACTGGGGATTCATTATTATTAAGAAAAATAAGCCTGATTTTGCCAAATGCTGCTTTTCCTCTCATATCTGAACTCTAGGTTTTGAGGGGTTGAGAAAGTAGCAAGGAAACTGTGTGTGTGGGGGAGATCTTAAGGGGGAAAATCCCTATATATTAAGAAGAAATTTCAGAAATTATATATATGATGAGTTAACATGTAAACTATACCTTATACAAATCTTTTAGTAAAACTTGCAATAGTAATGTCTTTACTTAAAAATAAAAGACCTAGGGGGTAGAGCACTTGCTCAGTCAGTAAAGTGTTTCTAGTGCAAACATGAAGGCCTGGGTTCAATCCCCGGCATCCTCATAAAAACTCTAATCATGATGGCTTGTGCCTGTATTCCAAGCACTGGGGAGGCAGGGTTTCTGGTTCTTCTGGCCAGCCAGTCTGGTTAAATTTGTGAGTGCCAAGTTTAATGGGAGACGTTATCTCAAAAAATAAAATGGTGAGTAGTTAAAGAAGACTCCCAATTGATCACTGGCCTCCACACACATGCACATGCATCTTCATACATGGAAAATTAATTCATGAGTTGAGCATTCTTATGAATATGATATGCATTACTGTGGTGATTAATGTCGGTGGTCAAGTTGATGAGAGTCAGAGTTATCATGGAAATCAACCTCTATGGATGCCTGCAGGGGCATCTCTAGATTAAGTTGAAGTAGGATGACCTTGATCAGCACCATTCCATGAACTGAGGGCTGGGACTGAATAAGAAGAAAGGGAGCTGGACAGCAGCATTCATCACTCTGCCTCCTGACAGCAGATGCAATGTGACCAGCTGCCTTGAGCTCCTGCCATCATGACTTCCTAGCCACGATAGGACACACCCTCAAACTGAGCCAAAATAAACCCTTCCTTCCATAGGTGGCTTTCATCAAGCGCTTTGTTGCAGCAACAAGACAAATAAATAATTCAATTAGCAATCATCAGGGAAACGCAATCCAAAACCACACTGAAGTATCATGTCATATCCAGGTAGTAGGATTAATAGCATCAATATGTTAGGAGATGTAATACAGTTACATCATGAAGATGGCAAAGGAAACCTTCTCCACCTTCATTCTCCCTATAAAGAACAACTGGATAGCAAGTCACATCTGCAAATAACTCTGGAAACGGCTAGGGAATTCAGTTACGAAGCTACACAAACACAATGGAAGAAAATATCCTGAGAAAAAATGAGTAGTACAAATAGTCTAATTCTGTCTGCATCATCACATCCTCTAGGCCAGAATGGCTTAGAAGTCCCTAAGCAGTAATCCCATTCACAGGAACAGGGCGTGCAGGGCAAATTATTAACTTCCTGAGATTGTCAGTGTACTGCCTAAATGACCACTTTCAGTTGTACCTTATCCAGATCACTGTAGAGACCGACATAGCAGAAACATCTGGAGATATCTGGGAACAAAGAAAGAGACTAGTGTCAGCCACAAGGGAGGAGCCACTACACTCTACAGTGTCTTGCTTAGAAAACATAGGCAGATCTTGGGAATAAACTTGTACAGCTAATATGGAAGTCAGTATGGAGGTTCAAAAAACAAACAAAATGAATAATCACCATATGGTCCACTATACCATTCTTAGCTATACATCTAAGGGGGTTTAAGACAGCAAACCACAGAGATATTTGCACATCCATGTTTATTGTTGCGCTAATTACAATAATCAAAATTTAGAACCAGCCTCGTGTCCAGCAACAGATTAATGGGTAAAGAAAATTTGGTACATATACATAATAGAATTTTATTCGGCCATTGAAAAACAGAAAATTATGACATTAGCAGAAAAGAAAAATGACAACTACTAAACCACACCTGGGTCAAGGAAGAAATTAAGAAAGAAATTAAAGTCTTCCTTGAATTTAATGAAAATAAAGAGACAACATACTCAAACCTATGGGACACGATGAAAGCAGTGCTAAGAGGAAAGTTCAAATCACTAAGTGCCCAATTAAAGAAAACGGAGAAAGCACACATTGGGGACTTAACAGCACACCTGAAAGCTCTAGAAAAAAAAAGAAGCAGACTCACCTAGGAGGAGTAGAAGACTGGAAATAATCAAACTGAGGGCTGAAATCAACAAAATAGAAACACAGAAAACAGTCCAAAGAATCAATGAAACAAAAAGCTGGTTCCTGGAGAAAATCAACAAGATTGACAAACCCCTATCCAAACTAATTAAACAACAGAGAGAACACGCAAATAAATAAGATCAGAAATGAAAAGGGGGGCATAACCACAGACACAGAGGAAATTCAGAGAATCATTAGATCTTACTACAATAGCCTGTATGCCACAAAACTGGAAAATGCAAAAGAAATGGACATTTTTTAGATAAATACCATATACCAAAGTTAAACCAAGACCAGGTGAATGATCCAAATAGACCTGTTAGTCGCGAAGAATTAGAAACTGTTATCAAAAATCTCCCTTCCCAAAAAAGCTCAGGACCCGATGGTTTCAATGCAGAATTCTACCAGAACTTCCAAGAAGAGCTAATGCCTATACTCCTTAATGTATTTCATAATATAGAAACAGAAGAGTCATTGCCAAATTCCTTTTATGAAGCTACAGTTACCCTGATACCAAAACCACACAAAGACCCAACCAAGAAAGAGAATTATAGGCCTATCTCACTCATGAACATCGATGCAAAAGTTCTCAATAAAATACTTGCAAACCGAATCCAAGAACACATTAGAAAAATTATCCATTATGATCAAGTAGGCTTCATCTCAGAGATGCAAGGCTGGTTCAACATACGAAAATCTATCAATGTAATCCACCATATAAATAAACTGAGAGAAAAAAACCATATGATCATTTCATTAGATGCTGAAAAAGCATTCGACAAAATTCAACATCCCTTTATGATAAAGGTCTTGGAGAGATTAGGGATACAAGGATCATACCTAAATATAATAAAAGCTATCTACAGCAAGCCGACAGCTAACATTAAATTAAGTGGAGAAAAACTCAAAGCCATCCCACTAAAATCAGGAACACAAAAAGGCTGTCCACTCTCTCCACACCTCTTCAATATAGTGCTTGAAGTTCTGGCAATAGCAATAAGACAACATAAGGGGATCAAGGGGATTCGTATTGGAAAGGAAGAAGTTAAGCTTTCATTATTTGCAGATGATATGATAGTATACATAAGCGACGCCAAAAACTCTGCCAAAGAACTCTTACAGCTGATAAACACCTTTAGTAATGTGGCAGGATACAAGATCAACTCCAAAAAATCAGTTGCCTTCCTATACACTAAGGATAAGGAAGCAGAGAGGGAAATCAGAGAAACATCACCTTTCACGATAGCCACAAACAGCATAAAATATCTTGGGGTAACTCTGACCAAGGAAGTGAAAGATCTATTTGACAAGAACTTTAAGGAATTGAAGAAAGAAATTGAAGAAGACACCAGAAAATGGAAGGACCTCCCTTGCTCTTGGATTGGGAGGATCAACATAGTAAAAATGGCAATTCTACCAAAAGCAATCTATAGATTCAATGCAATCCCCATCAAAATCCCATCAAAATTCTTCACAGACCTTGAGAAGACAATAATCAACTTTATATGGAAAAACAAAAAACCCAGGATAGCCAAAACAATCTTATACAATAAAGGATCGTCTGGAGGCATTACCATCTCTGACTTCAAACTCTATTACAGAGCTACAGTATTGGAAACAGCTTGGTATTGGCATTAAAACAGAGAAGTCGACCAATGGAATCGAATAGAAGACCCGGACTTGAACCCACAAGCCTATGAACACCTGATTTTCGATAAAGGAGCTAAAAGTATACAATGGAAAAAAAGAGAGCATATTCAACAAATTGTGCTGGCATAACTGGATGTCAATCTGTAGAAGAATGAAAATAGATCCATATCTATCACCATGCACGAAACTCAAGTCCAAATGGATTAAAGACCTCAATATCAGGCTGAACACACTGAACCTGATAGAAGAGAAAGTGGGAAGTACTCTACAACACATGGGCACAGGAGACCACTTCCTACGTATAACCCTAGCAGCACAGACATTAAGGACAACATTGAATAAATGGGACCTCCTGAAACTGAGAAGCTTCTGTAAAGCAAAGGACACTGTCACTAAGACAAAAAGGCAACCCACTGACTGGGAAAAGATCTTCACCAACCCCGCAACAGACAAAGGTCTGATCTCCAAAATATATAAAGAACTCAAGAAACTAGACTTTAAATGCTAATCAACCCAATTATAAAATGGAGCACTGAGCTGAACAGAGAATTCTCAACAGGAGAAGTTCAAATGGCCAAAAGACACTTAAGGTCATGCTCAACCTCCTTAGCGATCAGGGAAATGCAAATCAAAGCAACTTTAAGATACCATCTTACACCTGTCAGAATGGCTAAAATCAAAAACACCAATGATAGCCTTTGCTGGAGAGGTTGTGGAGTAAGGGGTACCCTCATCCATTGCTGGTGGGAATGCAAACATGTGCAACAATTTTGGAAAGCAGTGTGGCGGTTTCTCAGGAAATTCTAGATCAACTTACCCTTGGGCCCAGCAATACCACTCTTGGGAACATACCCAAGAGATGCCCTATCATACTCTAAAAATATATGCTCAACTATGTTCATGGCAGCATTGTTTGTAATAGCCAGAACCTGGAAACAACCTAGATGCCCTTCAATGGAAGAATGGATGAAGAAAGTATGGAATATATACATATTAGTGTACTACTCAGCAGTAAAAAACAATGACTTCTTGAAATTTGCATGCAAATGGACGGAAATAGAAAACACTATCCTGAGTGAGGTAAGCCAGACCCAAAAAGAGGAACATGGGATGTACTCACTCATAATTGGTTTCTAGCCATAAATAAAGGACATTGAGCCTATAATTTGTGATCCTAGAGAAGCTAAATAAGAAGGTGAACCCAAAGAAAAACATATAGGCATCCTCCTGGATATTAACCTTCACCAGGTGATGAAAGGAGAAAGAGACAGAGACCCACTTTGGAGCACCGGACTGAAATCCCAAGGTCCAAATCAGGAGCAGAAGGAGAGAGAGCACGAGCAAGGAACTCAGGACCGCAAGGGGTGCACCCACACACTGAAACATTGGGGATGTTCTATCAGGAACTCACCAAGGCCAGCTGGCCTGGGTCTGAAGAAGCCTGGGATAAATCCGGACTTGCTGAACATAGAGGACAATGAGGACTACTGAGAACTCAAGAACAATGGCACTGGGCTTTGATCCTACTGCACGTACTGGCTTTGGGGGAGCCTAGGCAGTTTGGATGCTCACCTTACTAGACCTGGATGGAGGTGGGTGGTCCTTGGACTTCTCACAGGGCAGGAAACCCTGATTGCTCTTCGGGCTGATGAGAGAGGGGAACTTGATTGGGGGAGGAGGAGGGAATGGGAAGCGGTGGCGGGGAGGAGGCAGAAATCTTTAATAAATAAATTAATTAATTAATTTAAAAAAGAAAAATGAATGCATTTGGAGATTGTTTTATTAAATAAAAAAGCCAAACTCATAATTGGAAATTAGATTTAAATACATGCACACAACATAAAAGTGAAAGAAGAAAGAAGGCAATGAGAAAGAAGAAGGAGGTCTAAAGGAGAGGGGAGAACAAGAGAGGACAATGGGATATACATGTTATAAAAACAAAAGAGAGAATTAGTCATGGGAGTGGAGCAATAAGCGGGAGAAAGGAAAGACAATTGGAGCAAGTCAAAACTAAGTATAAAAATGCAT
The DNA here is from genome assembly GCF_037038515.1 of Microtus pennsylvanicus. NCBI lineage: Eukaryota > Metazoa > Chordata > Mammalia > Rodentia > Cricetidae > Microtus > Microtus pennsylvanicus. Next base: position 81,741,859 of record NC_134601.1, on the reverse strand, counting down.
ATGTGTGGAAATGTTGAGGGACACAGAGCCCAGAAAGTGAACAGTGATGAATACAATAGTGCTGAGAATAAGTGACAGTTGAGTGTTCACCCCTGAACAGGACAACTATATGATCCATCTAAGGTCCATGGAACATTATGGAAGGTGTAGAAACAATGTTAAGAGCTGAAAGATAGAGAAAAGAGCCGTAAAATGCTGTCTTCAAGGTAGCACGTAGCCATGGCTAGCATGGTCTGACAGCAGCTGAAGCTTTCTACACCGGGCCTGTTCAAGACAGGGCCTGTGAACAGTTAAGTCATGGATTATTAAGGGGCTCATGGGGCCCTACTACACCCTGATGAAGAACTGTCTACTGACAGATTCTAGAGGAGCTGTTGACTGAGGTTTTCTGTCCTGCCTGGTTCCCACAATCATTAAGTCCCAAAGAAATCACACAGAGGTCTACATTAACTATAATCCGATTGGCCCATTAGCTCAGGCTTCTTATTAACTCTTATAACTTATATGAGCCCATTATTCTAGTATATGTTAGCCACATGGCTTGGTGCTTTTTACAGCGAGGCAGTCACATTTTGCTTCTTCTGTGTCTGGGCTGGGACTGTGTCCTCTTTCCAGAATTCTCCTGTTATCTTTGACCCACATCTACTTCCTGTCTGGTTGTCCCACCTATATTTCTTGCCTGGTTACTGACCAGTCAGCATCTATTTAAAATATAATTGAAAGAATATAATTGTCCCACACCAAGGAGCAACAGTCATTGTCTTCATTTGTGTACAAAAGACAGTAAGGCCAAGAGACTCCTAACCCATGGTCCATTGACACCCTGATTTAAATTAGTGAGTAACAAAACTAAATAAACAAAATGACATGAATACAGGGAGAAGATTTGTAAAAAGGAATGGGGAATTACAGAGTCTGGAGGGAAATTAGAGAGCAGAGGGGGTTAGACTAATCAGAATATATTATATGTATTATGAAATTGTCAAAAAGGATATAATAAATAAAAAGAAAAATGTCATGGTGAAGCCCATTTCTTTCTATGTTAATTAAAAATTAAATGGATTTAAAGTTTAAAATACAGTTCACTAACATAGACGCTTCTTTGTATGTTAATCAAAAAATTAATTAACCACATAGCCATGGCAGATCCTTTGACACTTTTTACCAGGTACCTGTACTGCGATCACTTTCTTGAATCCCACCACAAAGCTACTGCAGCTGATATGGTCATGGGCATCCTGGCCAAGGGGACCCAGGATAAACAATATGTGCCTGATGGCTAATGTCCTTAGGTTCCTGCCGGAGTCTACACTGCTCACAACTATCTTCTAAATTCAATCTTGCACACACCACCAGCCCCAACTGGCACAACTAGTCATGCACAAATAGTTGAAAGCAACTCATGTCACCACCCTTAGTGCTGATCCTGGGTCCACAGCTGTGCCCTGCGGCTGTGCATATGTACACTGCAGCTCTGTTTCCTAAAGCTGGGCATATAGACACAGTCAAGGGAACCTCATCATTATCCCTACTGTTGCGCATAAAACCCACATCTGGGCGGGCCTTGTAGCTATGTGCATGCATGTCCCCAGTCTGCCACACACATACTCACACGCACATGCAGTTGGCCCTACCTTCTGACACCAGTTCAAACTAATGTACTTTCCCCCAGATGGTCCTTGTAGTAATACTGTGTGACTCAATTTCTGTTACTATAACAAAACTCTGAGATAAACTCACACATAAAGAGTAAATGCTTATTTTGGCTCATGTTTTTGACTGCCCTTGTTGCTATGGGCCTGCGGTGGCACAGTGCATTGTGATGGGAATATGTGGTAAGGAAAAGTGATCACCTTATGGCTGGAAAAATAAGGAGAGGAAGTGAAAGAGACTGAAGTCCCACAATCCATTTTGAGGTCAAGGCTGTAATGACTTACTTCTTTCCAGTAGGCTCTAGCTTGTAAAGGCGCCATCTCCTTTCAATGGGGAGGAACAGCAACAGAAACAAAACAAGTCTTTAACATATGGGCCTTTGGGGAATTTTTAATATCCAGAGTATAGGACATACATATCACCAGCCTGGGCCCTTCAGGTATATTCACACATGTATGTAACAAGACTGACTGTCACTGACCAGCAGCTGGATATTTCAACCATGGACCTGCATGCCACCAGCTCCACCTATGAAAGCCAAGCATGCACACATCATTAGCACCCACTGCCACATATGCCCGATAGTTGACCCTGGCACATGCTACAATACCATCTCCTTCAAAGATAAATAAATCTAAAGCTAGCCTCAGAAGAATGGCTTGTTCCCATTCTTATGATGCTATCAGAAGAGATACTGAATGTTAGGTCTGAAAAGAAAGAGCAGAGCTTTAGAGATGATTTGGTGGCAAGGTGAGTGCCACACACACATGAGAAGCTGAGTTTGGAAACCTAGCTCCGATGTAAAAGTAGGTGTGGTAGCACATACCTGCAACCCTACTGCTGGGCAGCTAGAGAAGAGGGAATCTCCATAGCTTGTGAGCCAGCCAGCTAGTCAACAATTGAGCTACAGAGTCAGTAACAGATCCTTTATCAAAACTAAGGTGGAGAAATGATGGAGGAAGATACCTGTTGCCAACCTCTTGCCTACACCTGCATACATGCACTCACACTATAGGATACATACACATGTACACACACAAAGTAAACGAGAGACCTCATTCTCCAAACAAATGCTCACCCAAGTTACTGCAAACAACCCTGATGAAACCCACTAGCTCTCAACATGAGACAAAAGAGATACGAAAATGGAAGGGAGCTAGTTGAGAAGAGAGACAGACATACCCGGAGTGGGAGCGGTACAAGAAAGGGTAGCATGAGTGAACATGATTTACGTATATGAATAAAAAACCTTATAACAAAACCTACTTTTGTTGTATAGTTAATATATGCTAATTTTAAAAGAAGAAGAAACAACAAACTACACCACAAAACACTAGACAAAATGGCAGGGAAGGGAGAGAGACCTTATACCAGAAAACTGTGTAAAAGAGGAAAAGGAAAGTATCATAAACTCCACCGAATCTGGCACTCTGAAAAGAACTGAGTTTAAGACAAGAGGTCTGCAGTCTGTTCAGTAATGAATGCTGAGGGAGGTTTCCCTGTACAACCAGACTTGCTCACTGGTGTTATGGCAGACAATCACCTTAATGGAAATCTTGCCATTGAACTACTTCAGCCTGAGAGAATAGGAGACCCGCATTTTTTTTATACATCCAAACTTCAAAGGCCTCTCCACTGCCTAAAGTGAATGACTTCCTCGAAACTCACTCTGGGCCCAAGAAACTGGGCTGTGACTTTGACTCAGATTCACAGAGCACCCCCTCGCACCCCTAATCTGCCTGTCTGGGAAGTGCATGTTGTGTTGCAGAGAGAAGCTGGCAGTGATTACAGCACAGATCTAATGCAACAGGCCGAGGAGAGGAAAGAGAGCAGTTGTGTGCAAACACAAAGGAGGCTGGGGGTGCTCGGATGGAAAGCTACATGCCTAGTACACACAGGATCGCTCGGTCACTCAGGCTCCCAGATTGCTCAGGTGGGACCAATTGCCGCACTCTCAGAGCACCAAAAGCCTTTGGTGAAAATACATTGGCCTGGGGCTTAAGCGGACCTGCCATAGAGGTGTCCCCAGTCTAAGATGAAGAGAGTTTGAAGGAACTTTCTGCGTTGTCTGTGGAATCGGGAAATGACAAACCCTGGCAAGAATTCAGCTGAGTGATCAACTCTAGTGAGCCACAGTACTGCAATCTGGCAGAAATGATAGGGAGGAGCTCAGGCGGCAAAGAGCCCTTTCCGGTCTAACCTGTTGGGCCTTCAGAAACAAAAAACAACTCAGCACTGCCCTCCCTCCCACATCAATCAAACTGCAAAGCAACCGGGCAAACCACCACCATTCAGCCCCAAGAAGGAAGAAACATAGGCTGGCTCCTCTTTGCTGTTGTTGCTGATGTTTGGTGGCAGTGGTATTGTTCTTTCCACTTACTCTGTCGATTTTGTGTTATCCATCATTACCATTTCTTTATTTTAAATATTCTATTCATTTTACATACCCCTCCCTCCCCTTCTCCTACTCCCCCCACCTCCCCCAGCCTACCCCCATCCACTCCTCAGAATGGGTAAGGTGTCCCATGGGGAGTCAACAAGGCCTGGCACCTTCAGTTGAGGCTCTCCCCTGTATCAAGGCTGAACAAGGCATCCCACCATATCCCTATGGACTCCAAAAGCCAGTTCATGCACCAGGTCTGCTCCCACTTCCAGGGCCCCTCAAACAAACCAAGCTACATAACTGTCACCCATATGTAAAAGGCCTAGTTCAGTCCCATGTAGGCTCCCAGCTGTCAGCCTAGAGTTCATAAGTTCCTCCGAGCTCAGGTGTGCTGTCTCTGTGGAATTTCCTATCATGATCTTGACTGCCCACTCTACCCCTTGCTCATATGATCCCTCCTCTCTCTCTTCAACTGGACTCCTGGAGCTCGGCCTAGTGCTTGACTGTGAATTTCTGTGTCCGCTTCCATCAGTTACTGGGTGTAGGTTCTATGACGACAGTTAGGGTAGTCACTATGCACTTACTCATAAGTACATAGTAGATGTAAAGCAAAGAATAACCAGGCTACAACCCACAGCTCCAGATAAGCAGCATAACAAAGAGGACCCTAAGAGGGATGCATGGATTGCCCTGGGAAGGGGAAATAGTTGAGATCTTCTGGATAAAGTGGGGATGAGAAAGGGTGGTAGGTGGAAGGGGATGGGAAATTAGAACCTGAGGGATTGGAAGGGGCAAGTTGGGGGTGGGACAGAGTAGGAGAGCAATGAAAGAGATGTCTTGATAGTCGGAGACACTATGGGATTTTTTGCCTTTGGTTTTTAGAGACAGGGTTTCTTTGTGTAACAGCCATAGCTGTCTGGAACTAGCTCTATAGACCAAGCTGGCCTCGAACTCACAGAGATCTGCCTGCCTCTGCCTCCCGAGTGCTGGGATTAAAGGTGTGCATCACCACTGCCCAGCTCAAATTTTATAGTTTTACAGGACAAAGGTAAAAGATCAGGGCAAGTGTAAAAGATATTGGTGGGTGATCTGTTAAGTTCATAGGTTCCTAAAGATTTGTATCTATTTGTCACAAGGTGTTAGTCCTGACACAGAGGCAGGGCTAGAAGTCACCAAAGATAAGGTCATCACCGTCATCACCGCTGGACCTGGCGCATTCCTATCTCCCCGCGTCATCGCAGTTCCGTCAGCCTTAGCAAGCACAGCTTCTTCCCAGGAATTCTCATTCACAACATTCATTTCAATACTTTCCTTTTCTTTCCTACCTTACTCTTTCCCTTTTTCATTTCCCCATTGCTTTTCTTTTTATTATTTAATTATGAAAGCTTTAAGATTTAATTACTTTTAAATTCCTGGCTTATCCTTCCAATTCAAACTTACTTTCCAGTTCAAAACCCAGAGGGAAAAGTCTGTGAGGAAATTACACTTTTTGACAAGGGGAGAAAACAATTTAAAAATTGAGGGGAGGACCTGAGAGGTTGCTCAGTGGGTAAGATTGTGCACTCTTCTTGCAGTGCGCTCAAGTTCTGTTTCCAGCACCCACATATAAGGCACCTGGAACTCCAGCTCTAGCTCTGCTGCCTTCTTCTGGACTCCCAGGATGTCTGCGCTCACATGCACATACCCACACAGAGAAAAATGCAGACATAATTCAAACTATTTCAGTGGAAAGCATCACTAATAGTTGACAACGTCAACAAAGGATTACCATCAGACATCAATTAAGGAAAAAAAACAGAAGCTGGGGGAATCGCTCAGTTGGTAGAGCACTTGTCTCACATGCGTATCATCACAGAACCTTCATCTGGCGATGGATGGAGATAGAGACAGAGACCCCATTTGGAGCACTGGACTGAGCTCCCAAGGTCCATATGAAGAACAGAAGGAGGGAGAACATGAGCAAGGAAGTCAGGACCACGAGGAAGCGTCCACCCACTGAGACGGCGGGACTGATCTAATGGGAGATCACCAAGGCCAGTTGGACTGGAACTGATGGAGCATGTGATCAAACCGGACTCTCTGAATGTGGCTGACAGTGGAGGCTGATGGAGAAGCTAAGGACAATGGCGCTGGGTTTTGATTCTACTGCATGGACGGGCTATGTGGGAGCCTAGTCTGTTTGGATGCTCACCTTCCTGGACCTGGGGGAAATAGGGAGGACCTTGGACTTCCTATAGGGTAGAGAACCCTGACTGCTCATTGGACTGGAGAGGGAGGGGGAGGGGAAGTGGGGTGAGGGAAGGGAAGTGGGAGGAGAGAAGGAGGTGGAAATTTTCAATAAAAAATAGATAAATTAAAAAAATAAAATAAATAAATAAATGTCTCATTTGTGGCTGAGCACCCCATGGACACTTATTCTCTGCTTTTTTTTTTTTTTTTACCAGTTGTGAGTTTTGCATTACATGCTTTGCTGACTAGTTTCATGTCAACTTGAAACAAGCTAGAGCCATTTCTTAAGAAGGAACCTCAAGAAAAAGGAATTATATCCATCAGATTGGCCTGTGGGCAAGTTTTAGTGCATGTTCTTAACTGGCGATTAATGAAGAAGGGCATAGACCACTATGGGTAGGAACACCCCTGGGCAGGTGGTAAAATACCAAGACCTAAACTAAATTAATGATGCTAAATACCTTGATAGTAAAATCTATAGAATAGAAGAATCTAAAGGAATAAACTAGAATTCATTATAAAATAGAAATGCTTATTTCTCATTTTCATTGATAGAGTTAATTCTGTTTCATGCTCTATTACCAAATGTGATCTATAGATTAAATTCAATAGCCATCAAAAGTGTAATAAGTTCATGAGTACAATGGTCATATCATGTCTGTAACACACTATTTAGCAGCAGTCCTCCCCAACATCTGGCTCTTCCAATCCTCCTTCATCCTTTTCTATAATGTTCCCTGGGCCATGTAAGGTTATGTGATAAATACATCTTATTTAGAGATGAGCACACCACAGTTACTCATTCTCTGAGCCCTGACGACCTGTTGATCTCTACACTGATTGCTATTCACTGCAAAAGTAGGCTATGAAAAAGGAGATGAAGTTGGGAGGAAGATATGGCAGAGGGGTCTGGGAGAATTTAGGAGGACACTGACAGGTTCATATGATCAAAATACATTGTATTCATGAATGAAATTCCCATAAATATATAACTTAGAAAGAAGGAAACATCTAATGAAATTCCTTATAGAACTATTTTTTCTATTACTTTTTCTTTTCTTTTTTATTGTTTTATAAATAATACCATGCAAAATTTCCACTTCCTTCCCTCCTCCCACTCCCCTCCTGCTCTCTCACTCCCCCTACCCCCTACCCCTCCATTCCTAAGAGAGAGCAGGGTACTCTTCCCTGTGGAAAGTCCAAGGCCCTCCCCCTCCATCCAAGCTTAGGAAGGTATGCATCCAAATAGACTAGGATCCCAAAAAGCCAGTACATGCAGTAGAAACAAATCCCAGTGCCATTATCATTGGCTTCTCAGTTTGCCCCAATTATCAGCCACATTCAGAGGGTCCAGTTTGATCCCATGCTTATTTAGTCCCAGTCCAGCTGGATTTGGTGAGCTCCCATTAGCTCAGGCACACTGCCTCCGTGGGTGGACAAACCCCTCATGGTCCTAACTTCCTTGCTCATATTCTCCCTCCTTCTGCTCTTCAACTGGTCCTTGGGAGCTCATTTCAGTGCGCTGATGTGGGTCTCTGTCTCTATCTCCATCTGTTGCAGGTTGAAGGTTCTATGGTCATATTCAAGATAATCATCAGTCTGACTACAGGACAAGGTCAGTTCAGGGACCCTCTCCTCCACTGCCCAGGGTCGTAGCTGGAGTCATCCCCGTGAACAGCTGGGAACTCCTCTAGAGCCAAGCCTCTTGCCAGCCCCAAAATGGCTCCCTTAGTTAAGATATCATCTTCCCTGCTCCCATATCTGTCCTTCTCCATCTCAACCATCCCACTCCCCCAAGCTCTCCCTAACCCTTTCCTTCTCCCTTCTCTTTCCCCCTCTCCCCTTCCCTTCATTCAACCCCACCCCCATGCTCCCAACTTTAGCCTGGTGATCTTGTCTGCTTCCAATTTCCAGAGGATCTATATATGTTTTTCTTTGGGTTCACGTTATTACTTAGCTTCTCCAGGATCACGAACTATAGGCATAAAAACAGAGACGTTGACCAACGGAATCAAATTGAAGACCTGGATATTAATCCACAAACCTATGAACATTTGATTTTTGACAAAAAAAGCGAAAATTATACAATGAAAGAAAGAAGGCATCTTTAACAAATGGTTCTGGCATAACTGGATGTCAACCTGTAGAAGAATGAAAATAGATCCATATCTATCACCATGCACGAAACTCAAGTCCAAATGGATTAAGATATCAATATCAATCTGAACACACTGAACCTGATAGAAGAGAAAGTGGGAAGTAGTCTACAACATATGAGCACAGGAGACCACTTCCTACGTATAACCCCAGTAGCACAGACAATAAGGGCAACATTGAATAAATGGAACCTCCTAAAACTGAGAAGCTTCTGTAAAGCAAAGGACACTGTCATTAAGACAAAAAAGCAACCTACTGACTGGGAGAAGATCTTCACCAACTCTGCAACAGACAAAGGTCTGATTTCCAAAATATATAAAGAACTCAAGAAACTAGACTAAAATGCTAATTAACCCAATTTAAAAAATGGGATACTGATCTGAACAGAATTCTCAACTGAAAAAGTTCAAATGGCCAAAAGATACTTAAATTCATGCTCAACCTCCTTAGCGATCAGGGAAATGCAAATCAAAACAACTTTGAGATACCATCTTACACCTGCCAGAATGGTTAAAATAATAAAAAAAAACCAATGATAGCCTTTGCTGGAGAGGATGTGGAATAAGGGGAAGACTCATCCATTGTTGGTGGAAATGCAGACTTGTACAACCACTCTGGAAATCAGTGTGGAGGTTTCTCAGGAAATTTGGGATCAACCTACCCCAAGATCCAGCAATACCACTCTTGGGAATATACCCAAGAGATGCCCTATCATATGACAAAAGCATTTGTTCAGCCATGTTCATAGCAGTATTATTTGTAATAGCCAGAAACTGGAAATAACCTAGATGCCCCTCAATGGAAGAATGGATGAAGAAAGTGTGGGACATCTACACTTAGAGTACTACTCAGTGGTAAAAAACAATGACATCTTGGATTTTGCATGCAAATTGATGAAATAGAAAATGCTATCCTGAGTGAGATAACCAGGCCAAAAAAAAAAGATGAATATGGTATGTACTCACTCATAAGTGGATTCTAGCCATAAACAAAGAACTATTTTTTTAAATCTTTAAGTTCATATGAAATCACAAAAGATCCCAAATAATCAGGGCAATCCTAAGCTAAGAGTAATGATAAAGGACCTAGAGTACTTAGTTTCAAACTATACTATTTAGGCATAGGAAACAGAAAGGCAGCATGGTAGTGTCATAAAATAAACCATAGACTAGGGAAATACAATAGAATATCAAGAAATAACTCCATGCAGGACCAGTTGGGTAACTCACCACTTTCACCAAGCCTGACAACCTAAGTTCAATTACTGGGACACACAGGATGGGAGGAGAGAACCAGCTGTCTCAAGTTGTCCTTTGACATCCATAGATGTGTGCATGCACATGCAGGTGCACATGCACAAACACATACACAATTGGTTAATTATAATAAAATAAGTATAACTTTAATTAAAAAATAACCACGTACACCTATATTCATCTGATACTTTGACAAATTTCCCCCAAACCACACATTAATAAAGAACAGATTATTTAACAAGTGGTGCTGGGGAAAGTGGGTATCCTTATGAAAGACTGAAACTAGGCCCACATTCTCACTCTGTACAAAAATCAACTCAAAATGGACCCTAATAGAAAATCTGAATCTTTGAAATTTTTATGCGAAAACATAGAAGAAGCAGCAGTATATAAAGTTGAAAGCATAGGCAATGAATCTAAACAGGATGTTCAGGACTTAATTGGCTATTACAGTTGAATTATCTTTAAAACATTTCTGTATAGCAATAAAAACAATCAATAGCGTGAAGAGCCAGCCTATAGAATATGAGAAATTCCTTGCTAGCCATTCATTTGGAAATAGATTAACATCTAGAATATATAAAGAACTCAAAATATTGAGCACCAAACAGCAATTGCTAAATGCAATTGCTAAATGGGCTAAGGAACTGAACTGATGTTTTCAGAATATATTTTTATCTATGTATGACAATTTCATATAAGTGTGTATTTTCATCATAGCCACCAACCATATATATGTATTACACTATTCATGAGAGCCATACTACAGAATCAGTCTAGGTTCTTCCCCACAACAGATAAATTGGCAAAGAAAATATGCTATGTATGCACATATGTTATATTAAGCCATAAAGAACAAAGACATTTTGACAGTTTCCAGGAAATGGGTAGAGGAAAAATAGAGATCATAGTGCTAGTTGACATAAGCCAGTCTCACCAAAAGAAAAGAAAAGTATCATATGTTTTTTCTCGTATGTGGAGTCTAGTGGGAGAATCAACATGAAAGTAAAAATGGGAGTATTGGAGATGTGGAAGGTGAAATGTAATAAACAGGGTGACTAGAATGTAAGAGCATTAGAAGCATACATGGAAAAGTGCTTTCACAATGAAACTGCTTATTTGTGCAATTAATAAGCACCAATGAAAACATAAAGATAGAACTTACAGGGGAAAACAAACTGTTCCACGACCCCAGAATGGTTTGTTTTGCTCAATTCCAGTCAAGAAGCTCTGAAAGGACAAAATGACTCTTCTGTAGAGCATCTTGTAAAGGGAGTGTCAGGCAGCATTTATATCAGACTTTTTACTTAATATTGTTTTGCAATATACTCATTCTGATGCAAATATCAGTACTTCACTCTTTTTTAATAGTGATGGGGAATAAAGCCAGGTCTAGTGCCTATTATGCAAACACTGCCATCAAGTTATGGCCACAGCCTCTGTACTTCATCACTTTTTATTGCTGTATATTATTGCCAGATAGATCACTACTACCCCTTTTGGCTTGATACTCTATGCAGTTTTTATAGTTATTTTTAAAACTTTTATGGAAAAATACCCCATCACAAAAATTGACCATTTGTATTATAATAATGGGGTAAAGTGATGGATAAAACACAAAAATGCAACTGTATGCATAAAGAATGTATTGATATTAGGTGTGGCTACACATGTCTGTAATCCCTGTGCTTAGGAAGCAAAGACAAGAAGATCAGAAGATCAAGTCATCTTCAGCTACATAGAGTTCAAGGCTAGCACAAGCTACATGACACCCTGTCTCCAAAAATAACAAGAAGAAGAAAGAAAATATTGATGGATGAGTAACAATGTAGTAAGAGCAAGAGACATCACTATGCCACTTCAACAATGGATAGCTACCCAGGTAGAAAATTAATAAGGATACATTTAACTTGAACTATACTTAAGACCAAAAGCACCTAACAAGCTTATAATGTTCTATCCAAGGGCAAGAGGATACACACTCTTCTTGACCATACATAGACACACTCTAGGACAGATTATATGGTAGGCCACAAAACAAGTCTTAACAACTTTAAACATACTAGAATCATATCAAATATATTTTATGACCACAACAGTGAATGCAGCTAGGAATCAATAACATGAGGCATAATGGAAAATCCACAATAATGGAAAGTAAGTAATAAGCTCTTGAGTAGTCAGTGAGTCAAAGAAAAAAGCAAAAATAAGATAAAAAACAATACAGTTTAATACAAACTAAAATAGAAATGAAACACACCAAAAGCAGTTCTATAGGGGAAATTTAGAGCCAGAAAACTTACATTTAAACAGAATGAACTTTAAAAAATAGACTAATGCCACACCTCCAGGAAATACATAAGATCAATCTAAGCCCCAAGCTAATAGAAAACACTAAAATCAGAACAAACAAAAATAGCATAAAATTAAGAGAAAAGATCAATGAGATATAAGGGCTTGTGGGAGGGGAATGACAGAGGGCAATGGACTGAAAACAACTAAATTCATCATATATATATATATATATATATATATATATATATATATATGAAACTGTCAAAGTTTTTAAATGAAAGAGGTTAATGAATCATGTTCTATTGACTAGACCAAATTCTCATGCAAGTCAGCAGTTTCACTCTGTTCCATGAAGTATTTAAAGGAATAAAAATTAAATCATTTGGAAGGAGTAAAATGTTCCAAGTAAACAAAGATCTATTTTATTTATAGCAAAAAATTAAGAAAGTGAGAGCTTTTAAGATAAACACAATTTTTCAAATTTTAAGCTATACTTAGAAAAATAAGAGACTCAAAAACAGAAATGAAGACATAATAATTAATAGTAGAGAAATACAAAAGATCATGAGTGACTATTATGAAGTTATAAAACAACAAATAAATAAACTAAATAAGTTGTTGGTAACAGCTTATGAACATTGAATAATGATAAAGTGAAAGTCTGAACATAATAACTATGAGAAATGAGATCAAATTAGTAAAAAGATTCTCATAAAAGAAGAGCTTGAGATCTGGTGATTTTATCTAAATACCTACAAAACTCTTAAAGGACTAGCACACCCCAAACTCATCCAAGCACAAAAGAAGAACAAGCACTTCCAAACTCATTTTACAAGACCAGCATCACCATAGCACCAAAGCCAGACACAAGTACTACAGAAAAAGAAAATTATAGGCCAATATCGCTGATGAACACGGATTTAAGAGATCATCAAAAATACTAGTAAATCAAATTCAAGACCTCAATAAAGGGATAATACACATGATCGTGTAGAATTTCTCCCTGTAGGTGAATAAAAACCTAAAATTTAGGGCTAGTAAGTCATGCCAATGCATTTGAGAACAAGCCTGACAACCACAGCTCAAGCCCTGGGATGCACATGGTATGAGGAGAGAGCCAAATACCACAAGTTCCTCTCTGACCTCCACATGTGCAACTAGCATGCACATACACATAAACACAGAAAAAAATCAATAAATAGTAAAAATGTAAGATCATATAAGTCAATAATTTCAATATATTACATTACTGGAATGATGGGAAAGTCATACAATCATCACAAATGCAGAAAAAGTATTTGAGAAAATTCTACATCTTTTCTTGATTTTTAAAAAGTAACTAGTTTATGCTTAAAGAGAATATACTTCCACACAACACAGACTCATGTCTAACATTATCCTCCATAATGCAAAACTGAAAGCTACCACTCCAACATCAAAAAGAATATTCAAAAAATAATAATGAAAGGCCAGGCATGATAGATCATGCCTGTAATCCTAGGACTTGGAAGATGGAGGCCTGAAGACTACAAATTCAAGGTCATGAGTCCATGTCTCTGCCCCCTCCAAAAATCAGTGTTTTCTATATATTAATAATTAACTGCAAAAAAATAAATAAAGATAAAATCGTATTCATAGTAGCATCAGAAACAGCAAAATACACAGGAATAAATTTAGCCAAAGAGGTGAGAGAAGTGTAGACTGAAAATTATATATGATTGGCTTTTTAAAAAAAGTTGTAGTAGATACAAATAAATGGAAATATATGTTTGTATTTCATTGTTTGTAATACTCAAAGGGATCTGCAGATTCAATGAAATCTCTCTCCAAATGAAAATGGCATTTTCATAGAAATATTTGTTAAGTCCTACAAGTCTTCTAGAATCGCAATGAGTACTGCTATCAATTTATATTAGAAAATTAGAGTAACAAGAACACTATGGTAAAGACATAAGAACAGGCATACAGACCAATGGAGCAGTATGTGGATCTTAGAAAATAAACCTACTTAGGTGAAGTCAGCTGATCATTGAGGGAAGTGCTAAGGATACACAGTGGGCAAAGGGCAAGCTCCTTAATGGGCTGTGCTGAGGAAACTGAGCATTCAAATACATAAGAATGAAATTGCATAATTTTTTTACACTGCACATATAAATTAATTCAGAGTAACAACTGAAGCTATAAAACTCATTGAAAAAGACATTGGGGTAAAAGTTCCTTAACTTTTACTTAACTTAACTGCAATGAATTTGTAAATCCAACACCTAGAGCACATACAATAAAAGCAAAAATAAACAAGTAGAACTTAAAGCTAAAATTTTTACCCACAGCAAAGAAAAACATCAACAAAATGAAATGGAAATATGAACCATGTAATAGCTAGGAGAGTAATACCCTAAACATATAACAAAAGCACAACTCAAAAATTAAAACCCTCTGAGCTGGGTGTAGCTGAACATGCCTATCACCACAGTTCTCAAGAGTCAATGCTTGCTTTAAACTCATTCAGAACACACTGGTCTTGAACTTCAACAGAACCTAAACCAGGCATGGTGGCAAATGCCTGTAATCCTAACACTCAGGAGGTGAAAGGAGTATCAGAAATTCAGGTCAATCTCAGCTATGAAAGGATAAACAGCAAACAAAGAAGGTTGATGGGACTGGAGATATTGATTCATGCTTAAGTGCACTGGCTACTCTTGAAGAAGACCCAGGTTAAGTTCCCAGTACCAACATGGTGACTCACAACTATCTGTAACCCCCATTCCAATGTATCCAAAGCACACTAGTGCCTCCAAAGGTACCAGAGATAGTGCACACATGGTGCACAGACAGATATGCAGGCAAAATTGTAGAAGTTAGCTCGATTCAGAAAATAACCAGGCCAGCTTAAAGATAAACAATTATATTTTTAATTGTTATTAGGGGAAACTCATGCCACAAGAAGGGTAAATCTGAATTCTGCTGTGTCTGGTGGGAATCACCCAGATAGAGCACGCACCTAGTCTGTCCCAGTTTTCTTCCTGGGTTCCAGGTAGCCATGCCTTCCACTTCTTAAAGGTGATTGGTTAACAGAGCTTCCCCCATCACAAAATACTCATACACATCAAAATAAAAACAAATAAATCAAAAACAAATACATCAACAGAAGAATCTTAAGTGGCTGAGAGACACTTAAGGAATTGCTCAACATCCTTAGCCATCAGGATACACATTCATACCACAAAGACCATGTTCATAGCAGCATTATTTGTAATAGCTGGAACCTGGAAACAACCTAGAGGCTCCGCAAAGAATGGATAAAGAAAATGTGGTACATTTACACAATGAAGTACTACTCAGATGTAAAAATGCAATGACATCTTGTAATTTATATGCAAATGGGTGGAACTAGAAAAATACAGACCCAGAAAGACAAACATGGTATATATTCACTCAAAAGTGGATATTAGATGTAAAGCAAAGCAGAGCCAGGCTATAGTCCATGACCTTAGAGAAGCTAAGTAACAAGGTGAAATCTAAGAGAAACATACATAGATTCCCCCTAGAAAGGGAAAATAGACAAGATCTCCTGAGAAAATTAAGAGCATTGGATTGGAGGGAGAAAGGAAAGTGAAAGGAGAAGAGGAAGGGAGAAGGGGAGGAGGAGGGGAGGAGAACTTGAAGGAATGGGATAGTCTGGATGGAGGAAGAACAGGGATGAGAGCTAGGAAAGAGATATTTGACTGAGGGAGCAATTATGGGGCTAGCAAGAAACCTGGTACTAGAGAAATTCCAAGAAATCCACAAGGATCACCCCAGTAAAGATCCTAAGCAATAGAGGAGAGGGTGCCCAAACTTACCTGGCCCTGTAGTCAGGTTGATGAATATCTTAAATGCCACCATAGAACCTTCATCCAGAATCTGATGGAAACAGAAGCAGAGACCCACAGTGGAGCACTAGGTTGGGCTCCCAAAGTCCAGTGGAAGAGTGGGAGGAATGAGAATATGAGCAAAGAGGTCAAGACCATGATAGAGACCCCACTGAAACAATTCATCCAAGCTAATGAGAGCTCACCAACTCCAGCCAGACAGGGAAGGAAGCAGCATAGTATAGTAGGAGCTGCGGGCCTCTTCCCACAGCCTGGCTCCTGGCTGCCTGGCTAGCTTATGCCCCGAAATAACAACACACAAACTGTATTCATATAAACACTGCTTGAGCCATTTCTATTAATGTGTGTAGCACCCCAAGGTGCGCTTACTGGGAAGATTCTAGCCTACGTCCATGCTGGGTCTGAGCTTCATCGTGTCCGCCCTGGAGAGCAGAGCATGGCATCTGTCTGAGGCGTCTTACCTCACTTCCTCTGCCTCCTAGCATTCTGTTCTGTTTACTCCACCCACCTACGTTCTAACCTATCAGGGCCAAGCAGTTTCTTTATTAATTAACCAATGACCTTCCTCCATCAGCATAGGATCAAACTATACCCTCTGAATATGAGTGACAGTTGTATGGCTGGGGCAGATGGCAGGGCTAGTAGTGGCACCAGGATTTATCCCTACTCCTTCTACTGATATTTTGGAAAGCCATTCTCTGTGGGACAATGATTTGTACCCTGTAAAGATTTGTCAGTAGCCAGGCAGAAAGTATAGGCAGGGTCACCAGGACAGAAGAATTCTGGGAAGAGAAAAGACTCAGTCTGAAGTCATCACCCAGGTGCAGAGTAAGCAAGATGAGAATGCCTCACTGATAAAAGGTAACAAACCATGTGACTAACAGACAAAAATTATGGGTTAATTTAAGATATAAGAGTTAATAAGAAGCCTGAGCTAATAGGTCAACCAGTTTATAATAAATGTAAGTCTCTGTGTTTCTTCGGGATTGAACAGCTGTGAGACCAGGTGGGACAGAAATCTCTGTCAACAGATGGATACCTTGCTCAGCCTATATAATAGGAAGGGCCTTGGACCTTCCTCAAAGCAATATGCCTTACCCTCTCTGAAGAGTAGATGGGGTGGGGTGGGGGGAAGGTAGAAGGAATGGTAGGAGTGGAGGGAGTAGGAACTGGAATTGTTATGTAAAATAAAAAAGATAGCTTGTATTCTTGTTTTCAAAAAAGAAAATAAAAAAGATCATGAAGACTCCACAGGTAGTAGCCTGTGCCTGTCCTTTCCAATCTGAAGAAATAAAACATAAGAAGAAGTCAGGAAAATAGCAAGTCCTTCTGTCCACAGTTCTTTCCCAGAGAGAAAAGGAAAATCAAAAGTTATTCAAAACAGGCCTGATAGTGTACACCTATAGCCCCAACACTGAGGAGGCCGAGGCTGGGGAAATCACAAACTCAAAGACAAGACTAGGTAACTTAGTGAGAATGCCTTAAAATTTAAAAGTTAAATTGACTATTGATATAGCTCAGTGGTATAGCATTTGCTAACATGTTTGTGGCCCCTAGAAAATAAATAAATAAATAAATAAATAAATAATCATAAAAAAGAAAGTGTGCAAGAGGATAGTTATTAAGGTTTTCTTAATTAGAAATAGCTACATAAGAAACAGCCAAGATAAAAAAATATTAATTAATTACATCTATTAATTGAAGAAAGCCCATGTTAAGCATCCAAAACTGAAAGTAACTTTTTTTCTACCAAGGAAATCGCTCACCCAGCTACATACAACTTGTAGATCATTACCAAAATTACTATCACTGAGGTGCATGTGAGTGATTTAGGGGAAATATACTCAAGTTGCCAACAATCCTGAAAATGGACTAACAACAGCTTCATAAAGTAGCTCCTTACAAGACTCCAAAGATTATGGGAAACCAAGCTTGTTGTGAATACCACCACACAACCCCACTAATCAAGCCAAAAGAACTTTGTTTTTGAGGCATGGTCTTGTGATGCTGTGTAGGCTGTCCTTGAACTGCTGGGTTCAGTCCAAGCAATCCCCCTGCCTCAGCCTCTTCAACAGATGTCCATCACTACAGCTAGCTGCTGTTTATTAAGTTGAAAACCAAACATAAACACATTAAAATGGCAAACTTTTTTTTAATTTATAAAAGCAATGAGGACATGATGGCATGTGCCTGTAGATTCAGCCACACAGGAGGATCTCTTGAGCACAAAAGTCCCTACCAGCCTGAATCACACAGAGAGATTATTTCTTTAAAAATATATTGATAGAAGGAGCCATTATGGAGTTAGAGAGAAACTAGGCCCTAGGAAAATTTCCAGGAATCCTCAAGGATGACCCTAGCTAAGACTCTAAGTAGTAATGGAGAGGGTGCCTGACTGGCCTTCCCCTGTAATCAGATTGATGACTACCTTAGATGTCATCATAGAATCGTCATCCAGTAACTGATGGAACCAGATGCAAAGATCCACAGCTAAGCACTGGGCCGAGTTCTCAGAGTCCAGCTGAAGAGAGAGAGAGGAGCGGAGGGGTCAAGACCACAATGGGGAAACCCAAAGAAACAGCTGACCTGAGCTAGTGGGAGCTCATTGACTCTGGACTGAGAAATGGGGAACCTGCACAGGACCCAGCTAGGTCCTCTGAATATGGTTGACAGTTGTGTGGCTTGGGCAGTCTGTGGGGCCACTGGCAATGGGATCAGGGTTTATCACTAGTACATGAGATGACTTTTTAGAGCCCATTCTCTATGGAGGGATATCCTGCTTAGCCTAGATACAGGGGGTAGGGCCTTGGTCTGGTATCAACATGGAAGACTATGTTGATTCCTCATGGGAAGCCTTACCTTTTCTGAGGACTGGATTGGGGGTGGTGTGACGAGAAGATGGGGGGAGTGGGAAGAGGGGAGGAAGGTAGAAATGGAATTGGTATGTAAAATAAAAATATTGTTTTTAAAAATAAAATAATGTGCAAAAATATTATCTAATATTTATTTGGAGGGCTACTATAAGATATAGAAACAGAGTATATGATAATGAGTGGTGTAGGAGGTTCTTCTGTATTTGTGTTGCTTTCATTGGTTGAATAAAGAAACTGCCTAGCCTTTTTGGTAGGGCAGCCCTTAGGTGGGTGGAGTAGACAGAACAGAATGCAGGGAAGAAGGGAAGTATGGCAGATGCCACGAATCTCTGGCCTGAGATGGACTAGGTTAGAATCTTGCCAGTAAGCCACAGTCACGTGGTGATACACAGATTTAATAGAAATGGGCTAATCAAGATGTGAGAGTTAGCCAATAAGAGGATAGAGCTAATGGGCCAGGCAGTAATTTAATTAATGCAATTTCTGTGTGGTTATTTTGGGTATAAGCTAGCCGGGTGGCGGGACACAGCCTGCTGCTATTCTTACTACAGAATGGTGCCTCAGTGTGGTCGACTAACTCCACATAATGGAACACCCAATTTTGTGTTACATCCTCAGTACAGTTCACATGCCATTGTACCATATGCAAGTCAGGCAAGGGCCTGGAGATTGAAAGAACACACAAAGACACCTGGGTCATTCGAAAGGAGATCAGCCGAATGCTGGTTTATTCAGACTTGGGGAAGTCCTTATCTACCTAACTGCTGCACAAGGACCTCCGCCCAGGCAGGTGGGAAATTACCATATCAACAATGGAGTCAATTCCCTACAGCTAATCACCAGGTGGGGCAGGGGAAGCACAGGAACTAACAGAATGCTTTGTCAGCTGACCAGAAACTGTCCTCCTGATGCACCCCAGGAACAAGGGCAGACCAGGGCCCTACAACATAAAACCTGAGAAGGCTTGAAAAGGAATTCTAGACACAAATATAGAGTTTAACACAGCCTTTTGCTGTTTGCTGGTGGGCTGCCACAGAGAAATTTTCGTGACTCAACATCCACAGGAGGAAAAAAAACATGCCATTTTAAAACGAGGATTCCTGGGCTCTGCCACCGATACAAACTCCAGCTATGGAGTATTTGTGGGCTCGGATGTTTGTGTGCCCACTTGGGATGGGGAGTAAAGTAGCTGAGACTATGCCCATGGCTCAGCTCTTCCTGCCTGGATAGGCAGCAGGCTCAGGTCTACTAGAAAGTGGCGGTTTTGAAATACCAGTTTCTGGGCTGCGCTGCCAGCGCAACTTCTGTCTCTTGCGGGAGACAGAGCATTTCAGTGTGGTTTGTAACTAAAGTGTTATGGTTTGTTTGATGGCAACTGGGCTCACTGTGTGTCGTGGCTCAGAGGCACAAGTGACTCAGAGGCGCAAGCTGCTCTGCCATGTTGGACTGGGTGGGGCAAGCAGGCAGTACCTGTATTTGACCTGGGATTGTCACAGCTTAGATTCTTAAGAATTTAGTATTTTGAAAGCTCTTCAAGACAGTAGAGAATTACAGACAATGCAATAGGATAGATTCAGATATATGTGACCACCTCTAAATGGATCACAATGTTGGATAAATGTCTGTAGGCTTGGGAGAGAAGAAAAGTAGTATAGAGACTCATAAAATAAAGTTAATGCTTTAAAAAGGGTAAAGTCTTTAAAGATACAGAGTACAGATAGTCATAGATTAAAAAAATAAAAAAATAAACCACGTAAAAATGGAAAATACAGAGAGTCTGTATTCTATGTATTATTGTGTTTTCTTTAAATTTTTTGACTGTGAAGAAGCTAAGTACAGAAAAACATTTCATTGAATGGGCTGCTAAGCTAAACCAACATGTATATTATAAAGGTATCTTGACTTCAGAATTTGGGTCTAAGGATATGATGCTTTGGAAAAGAGGTTCTTCGTTGTTTTCACAGAAGATGAGACCCTGTGGATTCCTTCTAGACCAATGTGGTATGATAGACCACGCCCTCCTGAGAGGCTGCCATAAACACCCTCAGAAAATTAATTCGCTCAACTGGTGATGGAGATGAACCTAGCACGTGGGATATACCATAAAGAACCTGATTAACAGCACCCCCATACAGCAGGAAGAAGTTTGGAGAGGAATAACTACAGCCATATTCTCAAATATTGTTTATAACTGTTTGTTTACATTTAATGGGGGATATGATATAGATATAAATAATTTGCATTGGTGTAAATCTTGATTTATTGATACAAGTTTAAAGTCAATTTTGTTATATGTATATGTATTTCTGATCTTGATTAAGGTATTGTGATTGTGTAGTTTATTTTAAAATGTAATGTATAATTAGGAAATATAGGTTGTTAATGAATAATCACCAATAATAGTCAAGCTTATCGTCATGTTAGTTAGATTTTCTAGATATGTAGAGATATATTTCAGCTAAATAGGTATTCTTCATATCTTTCAAAGACTATATAATATGACATTTAAAATGTTTTAATAACTTAGGGCTTTTCATGACAATGAGACATGTCTGTTCCTGGCAGCACCAATTTACAAGAGGAAGATGAGCATCAATGTTGCTCTTTATGGAATTGGTTAGCCATTTGGGCAAGAAACTGCTCTTGCATGGACTGTTGCATAAACCGAACAGGAAGAACCCACAGAGAAAGGACTGCTGAACTTGCCTAAAGGTGAGATGATCCTTCAGGGTTCCTGATTCATGAAAGAGTCTGTGAGACATTCTGTAGGATACAGAAGAAAGTGACTGAACTGTCTTTGAAATTTCCTGCTTCATGGAAAAGTCTGCTGGATACTATGGGCCTGTAGGCTGAAGATGGATGCCCCAGTGGTACAAAAGAACTTTGGGTGACTGTCCAGGCAGCGAGATATCTCTGTCATTTCTAGAGTTTTGTAAGTTGCTTACTTCTCATTTACTTAGGTAATATTATATCCTTCTGGAGTCTTTGATAGAGTTGAAGAATAGATAGATAGTTATAGTTTTACTTTTGATATTATGATAAAAGATTATATATATATATATATATTGTAACTGTAATTCTTGCTTGATAACTATTTTGTTATATGTAATTTTACTATGTTGAAGTTAAAGCCTTCCTTTCCTTTTTAAACAGAAAAGGGAAAGTGGTGTAGGAGGTCATTCTCTATTTGTGTTGCTTTCATTGGTTGAATAAAGAAAGTGCCTTGGCCTTTTTGATAGGGCAGCCCTTAGGTAGGTGAAATAGACAGAACTAAATGCTGGAAAAAAGGACAGACAGGCAGATGCCATGAATCTCCTGCCTGAGATGGACTAGGTTAGAATCTTGCAGGTAAACTACAATCACATGGTGATACACAGATTTAATAGAAATGGGTTAATCAAGATGTGAGAGTTAGCCAATAAGAGGTTAGAGCTAATGGTCCAGGCAGTAATTTAATTAATACAATTTATGTGTGGTTATTTCGGGTATAAGGTAGATGGGTGGCGGGACACAGCACGCCGCTTTTTTTTACTAAAGATAAGGATATGGGGAACATGGAATACTTGTATATCACAGATGAGAATATAAATTGATATTGCCATTCCAAGAAAAACATATGGAGGCTACTCAAAAAAAAAATAAAACTGCTATATGAATCAGCAAACCATGTCTGGGTATATATCCTAAAGAAATAAAATCACTATCTCAAAGAGACACCTGCACTCCATGTTCATTGTAGCATAATTTATAATAGCTAAGATGAGTTGTAGAGATGGTTCAGCAGTTAAGTCTACTTGTTATGCCAGAGGCCTAACACTTACAATTCCCAACACTTACATGGCAGTTCAAAACCATTCATACCTTTGTTTTCAGGGATTCTGATGCCCTCTTCTAACCTCCACAGGCACAAAGCATATAGTAAGTGCACGTAGATAAATGTAGGCAAAACACACATAAAAGAAAATCAAAAATCCAAAAAATAAAATATAGAATAGCCATGATATAGAAAGCCTAGTTGTGCATCAAAGGATGATGGAATTAAGAAGATGTGGTATACGTGTACACTTGAATATCATACAGTCTTAGAAAAAAAGAAAATTCTGTCTTTACAATAATCTAAATGAACCTAAAGGACATTATGCTCAGCAAAATAAATCAAAGACAGACAAATAATGCACAACCATGGCTATTTATGGAGCCTTTAATAAGTGGACTCATAGAAGCAAAAAACAGAATGGTGGCTGCCAACTGCCGAATGGGAGATTTTAGTCAAAGAGTAATATTGTGCAACTAAGTATTGCAAATCTGATACCTATTACAGTGGCAAGAGCTAATAATATTGTTTTAAATAATTGAAGTTAGATGAAAAAATAAATTCTATATGTTCTCACACATACAAAGATGGGTTATGAGGTAATGAACAGATAAATCTGCTTGAATGGAGAATGTTTAAAAATTTTTTGCATATCAAAAATAGCACATATACCTTAAATAATAATGGTATTTATTTATAAATTATACCTGAATTTTAAATACATATCTAGCATGGTGAATGTAAACTCATTAACAGACAAACCCAGTAAAAGAGCAAGCAACAGACTTAAAATATATTCCTCAGTAAAAGACATACAAATGACTAACAAGCACAAGAAACAATGCACCTTATTAGTCATTAGGGAAATGCAAATAAAACAATATTAAGGGGCTACTTCACATCAACCAAATGTGAAGTGCTGGTGAGGATATGGTCAGAATCTAAAATAGCAAATGGCCATGTAACCCATCAATTCTGCTTGCAGGTATGTATATTCCAAAAGGAATTAAAATAATGCATTAAAGTGAACACTTGCACATGGATACTCATTGTGTCTCTCTTGTTGGTTGTTCAAAGTTGTAAACAACCTGAATGTGTTCCATCCATTGTAGTGATGAGCTGTAGGCAGGCCTGCTTTTCATCCCACCTGGCTCCCGCATGGCTAGCTTAGCCCCAGAATAATTACACAGAAACTGTATTCATTTAAACACTGCTTGGCCTATTAGCTCTAGCCTCTTACTGGCTAACTCTCACATCTTGGTTAACCTGTTTCTATTAATGTGTGTAGCACCATGAAGTGGTGGCTTACCAGGATGATTCTAACCTGCGTCCATCTCGGAGAAGAGAGCTATGGCGTCTGCCTCATTGCCCTCTACCCAGCATTGTGTTCTGTCTACTCCACCCACCTATGTTCTGACCTATCAGGCCAAGAAGTTTCTTTATTAATTAACCAATGAAAGCAACGCATAGAAAGAAGACCCACCTACATCAATCCATGATAATGAGATAAATGGAATTAGTATATCCATGTTTGCCCATAAAGAATGAAGTGCTGATACATGCTATAGCATAGATAAACCTCAAAATATTAGGCTGAATAAAAGAAGCCACTCAAAAAGAGTCACACATTGTATTTTCTGAAAAAGTAAATCCTTGAAAGCAAATTAGTCATTTCCAAAGATAGAAGGGAGATGGTAAGTGATTGATTAAGGTGTACAGTTTTCTTTCAGGTGATGAGAATGTTTTAAAATTGAATAGAGGTGCTAAAAGTACAGTATGGTAAATGAATTATGTGCCACTGAGCCACACACCTTACCATGGCTAATTTTATGTTTTGTGAGTTGTTCTTCCAAAACGGCAGCAAAAAAAAAATGGCAACATATAAGGAAAGCGAAGTTGTGCTTGAGGACCACCCCATGATGCATGCAGATATTTCTAAACCATGACTTGAAAACAGCAGCAGGAAGAAGATTCTTGGAGTCACAGTTTAGAAATCTGAATATGAGATCTATTATTAATAACTTGCATGAACTGAAACAAGTTGTGTAGCATCTCTGGGTAGCTTTTTCACTTGTAAAATGCAAAGTCTCCAATTTTCTTCCCTTACATTATAAAATTTTCAGAAGAATTACTCATAAACATGAACCCTAAAATTGTGAATGTGAATGTGCCCACAGAAGCTCAGGGACTTACTGGGAGGGATGGAATAAATCGATCAGTGGTAAAGCCCTTGATATTATATAGAAGGACTGGCTGAAATTAGAAATAACCAATGGGAGTGACCTCCACTGCAGCAGACCTGGGCCAGCAACCTCCACTGGAGCAGGCTTGAACCAGAAACCTCCATGGAAGAAAGCCCAAGCCATGCAATTCTGCAGGACCAGGCCTGAACCAGAGATCCCTGCCAGAGCAGGCCTAAAGCAGCGATCTCTGTGAGAGCAGGCTGAAATGACCTCCAGGATTGCAGAGTGACCATCGGGAGTGCCAAGCGATCACTGGGAATGCTGACTGAACTTCAGAGTGTCTCCACCATGAGGAAAAACCATTGGAGCCTTGGATCTACTGGCACTTAGAAGAGTGATCACCAGAGATACAGCCCCAACTACACCAATCAAAGGAAAAGATGGGTAGACAAGATAAGAACACAATCAACACCACAAACTCCAACAGGACACCAACAAAAATTAGTGGCTCTAAAACAGAAAGACTTAAAAACCCCAATACAGATGAAGTAGAAGAAAATGACCTAAAAAAAACTTTAGGAGAAAGTTTGAGGCCCTTAAAGAGGAAATGAAAAGTTCTCTCAAAGAAATGGAGGAAAAGACAAAAAAAATGGAAGAAATCAACAAATCCATTAAAGAAAGCCAAGAAAAAGCAGTCAAATAGGTGAAAGAAACGATTCAAGACTTGAAAACCAAAATAGAGACAATAAAGAAAATACAAATTAAAAGAATTCTGGAAATGAAAAATATGGGGAAATGATGAGGAACTACAAATGTGAGCATAAACAGCAGACTACAAGAGATAGAAGAGAAAATCGCAAGTGTTGAAAATACAATAAAAGAAATAGACTCATCAGTCAAAGAAAATAATAAATATAACAAAAGGTAAGAATATTGGTAAAAAGAATAATAGGTATAGAAGGTGAAGAAGTCCAACTCAAAAGCACAGAAAATATATTCAACAAAATCATAGAAGAAAACTTTCCCACCCTAAAAAAAGATATACATATGAAGATACAAGAAGCTTACACAACAACAAATAGACTGGATCAAAAAAAGTCCCCTTGCCACATAATAATTAAAACACTAAACATACAGAATGAAGAAAGAATATTAAGAGCTGCAAAAGAAAAAAATTGTAATATCTCCATGTATCCTATCAGATCACCATAGCTTAAAATTATAATTCAACAGCAAGACTATTTTTAGAACATATTTTCCACAAACATATGGAAATTAAACAATGCTCACCCGAAGCATCAATGGGTCAAGGAAGAAATAATGGAAGAAATTAAAGACTTCCTAAAATTAAATAAAAATGACCACACAACATACCCAAATTTATTGGACACAAAAGCAGTGTTAAGAGGAAAGTTTATAGCACTAAATGCCTACATAAAGAAGCTGGAAAAATCGCACACTAGTGAGTTAAGAGACACTTGAAAGCTCTAGAACAAAAAGAAGAAAAAACACCCAGGAGAACTAGACAATAGGGAATAATCAAATTTACAGAAGAAATCAACAAAATAGAAACAAAGAAAACAATACAAAGAATCAATGAGACAAAGAGTTGGTTCTTCAAGAAAATCAACAAAATAGGCAAAACTTTATCCAAACTAACCAAAAAGCAGAAAGAGAATATCTAAATTAACAAAATCAGAAATGAAAAGGGGGACATAACAACATACATGGTAGAAATCCAGAAAATCATCAGGTCATACTTTGAAAACCTGTATTCCCCAAAATTGGAAAACACAAAGGAAACGGGCAATTTTCTGGATAAATATCAATTACCAAATCAAACCAAGACCAGATAAGCAAATTAAATAGACCTACAACTGTTAAAGAAATAGAAACAGTCATAAAAAGTCTCCCAAACAAAAAAATGCCCAGGACCAGATGGTTTCAGTGCAGAATTTTACAAGATTTTCAAAAAAGAACTAATATCAATACTCCTCAAATTGCTCACACAATAGAAACAGAAGGAACATTGCCACACCTTTTTATGAGGTTACAATTACCCTGATACTCAAACCACAGAAAGACATTACTAAGAAAAATAATTACAGACAATTTCACTCATGAATGTTGATGTAAAAATATTCAATAAAATACTGGCAAACCGAATCCAAGAACACATCAGAAAAGTCATCCACCATGACCAAGTTAGCTTCATCCCAGGGATGCAGGAATGGTTCAACGCATGAAATTCTGTCAAAGTAATCCACAATATAAACAAACTGAAAAAAATCCTCATGATCATCTGACTAGATGCTGAAAAAGCCTTCAACAAAAGACAACATCCCTTCATGAAAAAGGGCTTGGAGAGAGCAGGGATACAAGGACCATAGCTAAACATAATAAAGGCAATATACAGAAAGTCAACAGCTAAAAACAAACTAAATGGAGAGGAACCCAAAGCAATTTCACTAAAATCAGGAACAAAACAGGTTGTCCACTCTCTTCATATCTATGCAATATAGTACTTGAGGTCCTAGCTAGAGCACTAAGACAACAAAAGGAGATCAAGGGGTTACAATTCAGAAAAGAAGTCAAACTTTCACTATTTGCTGATGATAAGATAGTTTACATAAGTGACCCCAAAAATTCTACCAAGGAACTTCTACAACTCATAAACACCTTCAATAATGTAGCAGGAGACCAGAATAAGTAAAAATACAGTAGTCCTCCTTTATACAGATGATAAATGGGCTGAGAAATAAATCAGAGGAGCCCCATCATACCCCCAAACTGGCCTATCCTCCTGCAACCTTAGTGGAATTCTGAAACACAGCTTGCTACAATACTGAGGGGACTAAGGGGAGAGTGACCAGCCACATGGTGGGACATCCCACTTTCTAGGACCTCAACCAAGGGATAAATCCCCAGGACCCTCCCCCAACTGCCTTGACTCTCTAGCCAGCCAGCCAGCAGGAGAGTTTCCTACAGGTAGGCTGCCCCCAAACCCGCCACTATCCATCAGACCTTGCAAGCTACTAGCCCCATCCTACCCCAAAACTCACCTATTCTTCTGAAACCTCTATGGGACTCGAAACACAGCTTGTTACAATAAAGAGGGGACCAAGAGATTGTTACAATACTGAGGGGACCAAGAGAGAAGACCAAGAGAACAGGCTTAAAGAGACATCAGTATCTCCCTGAGACAACAGACATTGACAGTATATAGCAGACCAAGAACATTTCCCAAAGATTCAGACAGCTAATGCAAGGATTGGGCCAAGATGCTAAGACACTGCCAGCCTCATTTGGAGGAAAAGATGAATAGGCACCAATGCAAGAATTTCTCCAACAACCTAAAAAGCAACATAGTAGTGCCAGAACCCAGTGGGCACACTTTAGGAAGATGAGATCATCCTAACCCAAAAAAAGCAGAAGAAAATTACTTTAAACATAACTTTATGAAGATGATGGAGATCTTTAAAGAGGAAATTTAAAACTCCCTTAAAGAAATGGAGGAAAAGACAAACAAAAAATTGGAAAAAAATAATAAATCCCTCAGAGAAACCAATGAAAACCAAGAAAAAATTATCAAACAGGTGAAGCAAACATTTCAAGACTTGAAGACTGAAATAAAGGCAATAAAGAAAACACAAACTGAGGGAATTATCGATATGGAAAATCTGGGTAAACAAACAGGAGCTACAGAGGCAAGTATAACAAACAGAATACAAGAGATAGAAGAAAGAATATCAGGTGTTTAAGATACTATAAAGGAAATAGACTAAAAAAAATTTATTTATTACATATTGTATCCTGCCTGCAAGTATATCTGCAGGCCAGAAGAGGGCACCATATCCCATTATAGATGGTTATGAGCCACCATGTGGTTGCTGGGAATTGAACTCATTGCCTCTAGAAGAGCAGCCTGTGCTCTTAACCTTTGAGTCATCTTTCCATCCCTAAAATCCAACAAATTCTTAACACAAAACATCCAGGAAATCTGAGACACCATGAAAAGACCAAACCTAAGACTAACAGGGATAGAAGAAGGAGAAAAACTCCAGCTCAGATGCACAGAAAATATGTTCAACAAAATCATAGAAGAAAACTTTCCCATCCTAAAGGAGGATATCCTCATGAAAGTATAAGAAGCTTACAGAAAAACAAATAGACTGGATCAAAAAATCCCTTGCCATATAATAATAAAAATGTAAAACATACAGAATAAAGAAAAAATATTAATAGCTGCAAAGGAAAAAGGTCAAGTAACATATAAAGGTAGACCTATCAGAATTACACCCGACTTCCAATGGGAACCATGAAAGTCCTGAACAGATTGCTGCAAACACTAAGAGACCACTGATGCAAGCCCAGACTACTATACCCAGAAAAGTTTTCAGTCACCATTGATGGAGAAAACAAGATATTCTATGACAAAACCAGATTTAAAAAAATACAAATCCACAAACCCAGCCCTACAGAATGTACAAGAAAGAAAACCCCAACACAAGGAAGCTTACTCTACCCACAAACCCACAGGCAACAGATAACCTCCCACCAACAAAACCCAAAGAAGGGAAACACACAAATACTTCTACCAAAAACTAACAAGAATTAACAACCACTGGTAATTAATATCTCTTAATGTCAATGGATTCAATTCACCTATAAAAAGACACAGGCTAAGAGAATGGGTATGAAAGCAGGATCTATCCTTGTGATGTATACAAGAAACACACCTCAACCTCAAAGACAGATATTACCTCAGAGTTGGGAAAAGGTTTTCCAGTCAAATGGACCTAAGAAACAAGTGGGTGTAGCTATCCTAATATACAACAAAATAGATTTCAAGCTAAAATCAATCAGAAGAGATTGACAAGAAAGAACACTTTATACTCATAACAGGAACAATCAGTCAAGATGAAGTCTAAATCCTGAACATCTATGCCTCTAATACAAGAGCACCCACATATGTAAAAGGAACATTACTAAAACTTAAATTGCACATCAAACCCCACACACTAATAGTAGGAGACTTTAAGACCCCACTCTTACCAATGGACATGTCACCAGACAGAAACTTAACAGAGAAATAAGAGAACTAACAGATGTCATGAATCAAATGAACTTAACAGACATCAATAGAACATTTCACCCGAACACAAAGGAATATACCTTCTTCTCAGAACTGTAGCAGAACTCATGGAACCTTCCCTAAAATTGATCACATCACATACTCAGTAACAAAGGAAACCTCCACGGATAAAAAAATTGGAGTAACACACTGTCTCTTTGGATCACCACAGTTTAAAGATAGAATTTAACAACAACCCTACTCTCAGAAAGCCTACAAATTCATGAAAATTGAACAGTGAACTATTAAACCACCCCTGGGTCAAGGAAGAAATAAAGAAAGGAATTGAAGACTTCCTAGAATTCAACAAAAATGAAGGCACAATGTGCCCAAACCTATGGGACACTATGAAAGCAGTGCTAAGAAGAAAGTTCATAGCACTAAGTGCCCACTTAAAGAAAAAGGAGAAAGCTCACATCAGTGATTTAACAGCACACCTGAAAGCTCTAGAAGAAAAAGAAGCAGACTCACCCAGGAGGAGTAGAAGACAGGAAATAATCAAGTTGAAGGCTAAAATCAACAAAATAGAAAAAAAGAAAACAATACAAAGAATCA
Organism: Microtus pennsylvanicus; assembly: GCF_037038515.1. Taxonomy (NCBI): domain Eukaryota; kingdom Metazoa; phylum Chordata; class Mammalia; order Rodentia; family Cricetidae; genus Microtus; species Microtus pennsylvanicus. Next base: position 81,711,455 of record NC_134601.1, on the reverse strand, counting down.
ATGAGACCAAAAGCTAGTTCTTTGAGAAAATCGACAAGACAGACAAACCCTTATCCAAACTAATCAAAAGGCAGAGAGAGAACATTCAAATTAACAAAATCAAAAATGAAAAGGGGGGGCATAACAACAGACACTGAGGAAATTCAGAGAATCATTAGATCATACTACAAAAACTGTACTCCACAATTGGAAAATATAAAAGAAATGGACAATTTTCTAGATAGATATCATATACCAAAATTAAATCAATAACAGGCAAACAATTCAAATAGACCTATTAACTGTAAGGAAATAGAAGCTGTCATCAACAACCTCCCAACCAAAAAAAAAAGCCCAGGGTTGGATGGTTTTAGTGCAAAATTCTACCAGAACTTCCAAAAAGAGCTAATACATATACTCCTCAAAGTGTTCCACATAAGAGAAACAGAAGGAACATTGCCAAACTCTTTTTATGAGGCTGCAGTTACCCTGATACCAAAACCATACAAAGACTCAACCAATAAAGAGAAATACAGAACAATCTCACTCATGAACATAGATGCAAAAATACTCAATAAAATCCTGGTAAAACAAAATCCAAAAACACATAAAAAAAATCATCCACCATGATCAAGTCAGCTTCATCCCAGAGATGCAGGGATGGTTCAACATATGAAAATCTATTCATGTAATGTATCACATACATAAACAGAAAGAAAAAAACTAGATGATCATCTCATTAGATGCTGAAAACCCATTTGACAAAATCCAACACCCCTTTATGATAAAGGTCTTGGATAGATCAGAGATACAAGGAATGTATTTAAACATAATTAGAGCAATATTCAGCAAGCCAACAGCCAACATCAAACTAAATGAAGAGAAACTCCCAGAGATTCCACTGAAATCAGGAACAAGACAAGGCTGTCCACTCTCTCCATATCTCTTCAACATAGTTCTTGAAGTTCTAGATACAGCAATAAAACAACAAAAGGATATCAAAAGGAATCACATTGGAAAGAAGAAGTTAATCTTTTGTTATTTCCAGATGATATGACAGTATATATAAGTGATCCTGAAAACTCTATCAGGGAACTCCTATAGTTGATAAGCACCTTCAGTAATGTGGCAGGATACAAGATTAACTGAAAAAAAAATCAGTAGCCGTCCTAGATACAAATGATAAAGAAGCCGGGAAAGAAATCAGAGAATCATCACCCTTCACAAAAGACACAAACAACATAAAATAACTTAGGGATAACCCTAAGCAGAGAAGTAAAAGAGCTTTTCAACAAAAACTTTAAGTCTTTGAAGAAAGAAATTGAAGATACAAGAAAATTGAATAAGATCTCCCATGCTTTTGGATAGGTAGAATCAACATAATAAAAATGGCAATCCTACCAAAAGCAATCTATTCATTCAATGCAATTCCCATTAAGATTCCAACACAATTCTTCACAGACCTTAAAATAATAATAATCAACTTCATATGGAAAAACAAAAAACCCAGGATAGACAAAACAATCCTGTACAATAAAGGAACTTCCGGAGGCATCGCCATCCCTGATATCAAGCTCTATTACTGAGCTACAGTAACGAAAACAGCTTGGTACTGGCATAAAAACAGAGAGGTTGACCAATGAAATAGAATTGAAGACCTGGATATTAATCCACACACCTATGAACATCTGATTTTTGACAAAGAAGCTAAAATTATACAGTGGAAAAAGAAAGTATATTTAGCAAATGGTGCTGGCATAACTGGATATCAACTTGTAGAAGAATGCAAATAGATCTATATCTATCCCCATGCACAAAACTCAAGTCCAAGTGGATTAAAGTCCTCAATATAAATCTGACCATGCTGAAACTGATAGAAGAGAAAGTGGGAAGTAGCCTTCAATGTATGGGCACAGGAGACCACTCCCTAAATATAACACTAGTAGCATAGACACTGAGAGCAACAATAAATAAAGGGGACCTCCTGAAACCGAGAAGCTCCTGTAAAGCAAATGACACAGTCAACAATACAAAATGGCAGCCTATTGAATGGGAAAAGATCTTCACCAACCCCACATAAAAGGACTGATTTCCAAAATATATAAAGAACTCAAGAAGTTAGACATCCTGATTTGGACCTTGAGATTTCTGTCCGGTGCTCCCATGTGGGTCTCTGTCTCTGTCTCCTTTCATCGCTTGCTGAAGGTTAATATTCAGGAGGATGCCTATATGTTTTTCTTTGGGTTCTCCTTATTTAGCTTCTCTAGGATCACTAATTATAAGCTCAATGTCCTTGGTTTATGGCTAGAAACCAAATATGAGTGAGTACATCCCATGTTCCTCTTTTTGGGTCTGGCTTACCTCACTCAGGATAGTGTTTTCTATTTCCATCCATTTGCATGCAAAATTCAAGAAGTCCAAATCAGGAGCAGAAGGAGAGAGAGCACGAGCAAGGAACTCAGGACCGCGAGGGGTGCACCCACACACTGAGACAATGGGGATGTTCTACTGGGAACTCACCAAGGCCAGCTGGCCTGGGTCTGGAAAAGCCTGGGATAAAACCGGACTCTCTGAACATAGCAGACAATGAGGACTACTGAGAACTCAAGAACAATGGCAATGGGTTTCTGATCCTACTGCACGCACTGGCTTTGTGGGAACCTAAGCAGTTTGGATGCTCAACTTACTAGACCTGGATGGAGGTGGGGGTTCCTTGGACTTCCCATAGGACAGGGAACCCTGATGGCTTTTCGGGCTGGGGGGGGACTTAATTGGGGGAGGGGGAGGGAAATGGGAGGCGGTGGCGGGGAAGAGACAGAAATCTTTAATAAATAAATAAATTAAAAAAAAAAAGAAGTTAGACATCAAAATCGTCAATAACCCAATTAAAAATGAGGTACAGAACTAAACAGAGAATTCTCAACAGAAGAATCTCAAATTGACAAAAGACCCTTAAGGAAATGTTCAACATCTTTTGCCATTAAGGAAATGCAAATCAAAACAACTTTGAGATAGCATCTTATACCTGTCAGAATTGCAAAAGTCAAAAACACCAATGATAGCTTATGCTGGAGAAGATTTGGAGTAAGGAGAACACTCCTCCATTGCTGGTGAGAATGTAAACTTGTACAACCACTTTGGAAATCAATACGGCAGTTTTTCAGAAAATTGGAAATCAACCTACTTCAGGATCCAGCAATACCATTCTTGGGCATATAATCAAAAGATGCTTGATGGAGGAAGGTCATTGGTTAATAAACAAACTGCCTTGGCCCATTTGATAGGCCATCCCTTAGGTGGGTGGAGTAAACAGAACAGAATGCTGGGAGGAAGAGGAAGTGAGGTAGACGCCATGCCTACTTTCTTCAAAGCAGACACGATGAAGCAAGCCGCCAGGAAGACATGCTGAATCTTTCCCAGTAAGACTGGTGCTACACAGATTACTAAATATGGGTTAGGCAAGATAAGTCACCACCTCATGGTGCTACACACATTAATAGAAATGGGCCAAGCATTGTTTATATGAATACCGATTGTGTGTTGTTATTTCGGGGCAGGAACGCAGCCTGCAGCTCCTACTACAGAATGGCGCCCAGACATGGATAACTTAGTCCACAGAAAGCCTAAGAAAGCTTGGGAAAGAATAGAGTAAAGCATGTTTTCTTTGTAGCAGCAATTTCTTGGGTCTGCTCTGCTTGCTACAGGCAAGTGCTCTCATCTAAGAGAGGCTTCCTGACTCAGCTTTAGCTGCAAAACCCTGCAGCTCTTCAATGGTGTTGATAAAAGCTGACTGCATGCTTGTTTGTTTTCAGCTGTAGCAGGAAAAAAGTTGTGCTGTTTTACAATGCCAGCTTTCTGGGCTGTCCTGCCAGTGCAAACTCTGACTCTTTGAGGCAGGAAGGCCGGCTACAGAGAGAGGACTTGAGTGTTGTCTCTTGCAGCTCACTTGCTGGCAGGGACCTTGAAATGCCATAGAGTTGTGGCGATAAACGTGGCTACAGCCAGTACCTCCGCCATGAGGCTGAGGAATGGGCTGGATTCAGCCATCAAAGCCACAGCTTTAATCCTACCCATATTGCTCAGTAATTTAAAGGCTCATGTGGTCAGAAAAAGAGAGATATACAGTAAAGAGAGATTCAAAGACAAAGAAAACCTTTAAATGATGTACAGTGTGTTAAAAAATATATGCAGGCTAAAAGTTAAAGTTCTTAAAGTAAAAAACAAAAAAAAGGAAGAAAGAGAGTAGTTGGGTATGGTAGTACACACATTTAATCCCAACCTTTGGGAGGCAGAAGGAGATTGACCTTTGAGACTTCAAGGTGTGGTAGCACACGCCTTTAATCCCAATGCCTGGGTTGCAGAGACAGACAGATCTCTGAGAGTTCAAGGACAGCCTGGTCTATAGAGTTATTCCAGAAGAAAGACATACAGAGAACATGTCTCAAAAAATAAAAGTAAAAATAAACGAAATAGAGGTTAAAATAAAGCTGCACAAAGATGGAAAATACACAGAGAATCTTGATACTGTATGCTATTATGCTCTGTTTGAATTGTTTGAATGCTGAGAAAGGAGCAACAGCTGCTAAAAGATACTTGTTTATAAATGCTGCTGAACTAATCCAGGATAGATATTTTGAAAATACCTTGACTTCAGAATTTGGATCTAAGGACATGATGCTTTGGAAAGGAGTTTCTTCTTTTGTTTTCTCAGAGGATGAGACCCTATGGATTGCTTTTATCCCAATATGGTATGATGGACCACGCCCTCCTGAAAGGTTGTTGTGAACACCTTCAGAAAATTACTTCACTCAACTGCTGACTGAGATGAATCTAGCACACAGGTTATGCCATGAAAGACCTGAATAACAGTGCCCCCATACAGCAGGAAGCAGTTTGGAGAGAAATAACTGCGCCCATGTTCCCAAATATTGTTTATAAATGTTCTTTTACATTTAAAGGGGGGTATGATAGAGATATGAATAATTTACATTAATGTGGATTTTGCTTTAGTGATTTAAATTTAAGGTCAATTTTGTTATATGTATATGTATTCTTGGTCTTGATTAGGGTATTGTGATTATGTAGTTCATTTTAAAATGTAATATATATAGATTGTTAATGGATAATCATCGATAATAGTCAAGCTTGTAGTTATGCTAGTTAGATTTTCTAGATGTACATAGATATATTTTAGATAGACATTCTTCATATCTTTCAAAGACTACAGAATATAGCATTTAATGTTTTAATAACTTAGGGTTTTTCATGACAATGAGACACATCTGCTCCTGGCAGCACCAATCTACTTCAAAAGGAAGATGGGCATCGAAGAGGAGTTGGTTAGCCATTTGGGCAAGAAACTGCTCTTGCATGGACTGTTGCATAAACTGGACACAGAGAACCCTCAGAGAGAGGACTGCTGAACTTGCCTAAAGGTGAGATGATCTTTCGGGGTTCCTGATTCATGAAAGAGTCTGCAAGACATTCTGCAGGACACAGCAGATAGTGACTAAACAGCCTTTGACATTTCCTGCTTCATGGAAATGTCTGCTGGAAACTATGGGCCTGTAGGCCAAAGATGGATGCCTCAACGGTACAGAGGAACTTTGAGTGGCTGTCCAGGCAGCAAGATATCTCTGTGATTTCTAGAGTTTTGTAAGTTGTTTACTTCTCATTTATTTAGGTAATATTATATCCTTCTGGAGTCTTTGATGGAGTTGAAAAATAGATAGTTATAGTTTTCCATTGTTATGATAAAAGATAAAACAGATGTAAATATTGTAACTGTAATTCTTGCTTGATAACTGTTTTGTTATATGTAATTTTGCTATATTAAAGTTAAAGCCTTCCTTCCTTTTTGTTTAAACAGAAAAAGGGAAAATGATGGAGGAAGGTCATTGGTTAAATAAAGAAACTGCCTTGGCCCTGATAGGACAGAAAATTAAGTAGGCGGAGTAAACAGAACAGAATGCTGGGAAGAAGGGAAGTGAGCTCAGATGCCAGGCCGCTGCTCTCCAGGGCAGACGTGATGAAGCTCCGACCTAAGATGGACATAGGCTAGAATCTTCCTGGTAAGCTACTGCCTTATGGCACTATACACATTACTAGAAATAGGCCAGGCAGTGTTTAAATGAATACAGTTTGTGTGTTGTTATTTCGGGTATAAAGCTAACCAGTGGCCAGAAGCCGGGTGGCAGGAATGCAGCCTGCAGCTCCTTCAACAGAAGCTCAATCATACTACAAAAGCCTTTGTTCAACTATGTTCATAGCAGCATTATTTGTAATAGCCAGAACGTGGAAACAACCTAGATGCCTATCAACTGAAGAATGGATAAAGAAAACGTGGCACATTAGAGTACTACTCAGCTGTAAAAAAAAAAAATGACATTTTTAATTTTGCATGCAAGTGTATGGAACTAGAAAACCCTACCCTGATGAGGTAACCCAGTCCCAAAAAGGTGAATATGGTATGTACTCACTCATAAGTGGATACTAGCTATAAACAAAGGATATTGAGCCTATAGTTTATTATCCTAGAGAAGCTAAGTAATGAAGTGAACCCTAAGGATATGTGGATCCACCTGGAAAGTCAGAATAGACAAGATCACCTGACAAAATTGGGAGCATGGGGATGGGGGGAGAAGGGAGGGCATAAGGGGAAGAGAAGGGAAGAAGGGGAGGGGTGAAGAGAACTTGAAGGAATGGGAAAGTCCAGATGGAGGAAGGACAGAGATTAGGGCAAGGAAAGAGATATCTTGATTGAGGGAGACCCAATAATGGGGTTAGCAAGAAGTCTGGCTATAGAAAAATCCCCAGGAATCCACAAGGATGATCCCAGCTAAGACCCTAAGCAATAGAGGAGACAGGGCCTGATCTTGACTTGCCCAGTAGTCAGACTGATGAATATCTTAAATATCACCATAGAAACTTCATCCAGCAACTAATGGAAACAGAAGAAGAAACCCACATTAGAGCACTGTACTAAGGTCCCAAAGTCTGGTTGAAGAGTGGGAGGAGTGAGAATATGAGCAAAGAGGTGAAGGCCATGATGGTGACACCCACTGAAACAGTCTACCTGAGCTAATGGGAGCTCACCAAATCCAGCCGGACTAGGAAGGAACAAGCGTAGGATCAAACTAGTCCCTCTGAATGTGATTGACAGTTGCATGGCTTGGGCAGACTAAGGGGCCACAGGTGGTGGCACCAGGATTTACCCCTACTGTGTGTACTGACTTTTAGGGAACTTATTCTCTTTGGATGGATACCTTGCTCAGCTTAGATTTAGTAGGGAGGGCCTTGGACCTTCCCCAAAGCAATGTGCCTTACCTTCTCTGAGGAGCGGATGTGGGGGAGGGAGGTGGAAGAAATGGGAGGAGGGAAGGGAATGGGAACTGGGATTGGCATATGTAATAAAAAGATTGTTTTTTGTTTTTGAAAAAAGTTAAAATAGATCCAGCTGAAAACTCAAAAAAAAAAAAAAAAGAAATCAGAGAAACATCACCCTTCACAATAGCCACAAATAACATATCTTGGAGTAACTCTAACCAAACAAGTAGAAGACCTGTATGGCAAGACCTTTAAATCTTTGAAGAAAGAAATTGAAGAAGACACCAGAAAATGGAAATATCTCCCATGCTCTTGGGTAGATAGAATTAACATAGTTAAAAATGGTAATCTTATCAAAAGCAATCTACAGATTCAATGCAATACCCACAAAAATCCCAGAAAAAAATCTTCATAGACCTCTAAAGAACAATACTTAACTTCATATGGAAAAGCAAAAACCCTGGATAGCCAAAACAATCCTGTACAATAAAGGAACTTCTGTGGGCATCACAATCCCTATCTTCAAACACTACTACAGAGCTACAGTACTGAAAACAGCCAGGTATTGACATAAAAACAGACAGGAGGACCAATAGAATCGAATCAAAGACCTGGATTTCAATCCAAACATTACAAACACCTGATTTTTGACAAAAAAAAATCAGAAGCAAAAAAATTTAAAATTCAAAAAAAAGAAAGCATATTCAGCAAATGGTGCTGGCATTAACGGGATATCAACATAATGAAGAATGAAAATAGAACAATATTTATCACCGTGCACAAAACTCAAGTCCAAATGGATCAAAGACCTCAACATAAAGCCAACCACACTGAACCTCATAGAAGAGAAAGTGGGAAGTACACTTGAATGCATGGGCACAGGAGACTACTTTCTAAATATAACCCCAGTTAGCACAGACATTGAGAGAAACAATTATTAAATGGAAATTCTTGAAACTGAGAAGCTTCTATAAAGCAAAGGACACAGACAACAAGACAAAATGGCATCCTACAGAATGAGAAAAGATCTTTACCAACCCCACATCAGACAGTGGACTGATCTCCAAAATATACAAAAAACTCAAGAAACTGATCATCAAAAGAACAAATAATCCAATAAAAAATGGGGTACAGACCTAAATAGAAAACTCTCAACAGATGAATCTAAAATGGCTGAAAGACACTTAAGGAACTGCTCAATTTCCTTAGCCATCAGAGAAATACAAATCAAAATAACTCTGAGATTCCATCTTACACCTGTCAGAATAGCCAAGATCAAAAACACTGATGATAATTTATGCTGGAGAAGAGGTGAGGTAAAGGGAACACTCCTACATTGCTGGTGGGAGTGCAAACTGGTACAGCCATTTTGAAAATCAGTATGGCGATTTCTCAGAAAATTAGAAAACAACCTACCTCAAGACCCAGTAATACCGCTTTTGGGTATATACCCAAAGAATGCTCAATCATACCACAAGGACATGTGCTCAACTATGTTCATAAGTGAGTTATTTGTCATTACCAGAACCTGGAAACAACCAAAATGTCCCTCAACCAAAGAATGGATAAAGATGTGGCACATTTACACAATGAAGTACTACATAGCAGAAAAAATAACGACATTTTGAAATTTGTGGGCAAATGGATGGATCTAGAAAAGATCATATTGAGTGAGGTAACCCAGACGCAGAAAGACAAATGTAATATGTACTAATTCAAAGTGACTTTTAGACATAAAGCAAAGAAAAGCCAGCCTACAATTCATAACCCCAGAGAACCTAGACAACCAAGAAGACCTGAAGAGGGATATACATGGATCTAATCTACACGGAAATTAGAAAAAGATAAGATCTCTCAAAAAATTGGGAGTATGGGGATAATGGGAAAGGACAGAAGGGGAGTGGGGAGGAAAGGAGGGAAGTGGAATAAAATATATATTACTCAATAAAAACAATAATTAAGGCCTGATCACTTGAACCAAGACGGTAAAAATAGAACAAAGTGAGTGATTTGAAATATATTTAAGAAAAAATCGATAGGACTTGCTGAATTTGTAGATAATGGGAAATGATTTCTAGAATGAGTCTACAGTTTCTAGTTTAGGTGACACTTAGATAATGGTGCCACCAAGTAAAGCCAGAAACTCTGTGATAGGGTTGTGTTAAGTTGTAATATGGTCCATTCAAATGGAGTATGTTGGATTTGGTGTACCTCCAAATATCATATGACATCATACATCAATTTGTAGCTTGGGGAAAAGGGTGAGCATATGGAGGCGAGGGTTATCACAGCACAGACACTATGGAGCATGGAGAGCAGAAGTCTCAAGAGAATGTTGTTGATGGAGCTGTAGGCTGCATTCCTGCCGCCCTGCTCCCAGCTGCCTGGCTAGCTTATACCCCGAAATAACAACACACAAACTGTATTCGTTTAAACACTGCCTGGCCCATTTCTATTAATGTGTGTAGCACCGAGGTGTGCTTACTGGGAAGATTCTAGCCTACGTCCATCCTGGGTTGGAGCTTCATCGCATCTGCCCGGGAGAGGGGAGCATGGCGTCTGACCTCACTTCCTCTTCCTACCAGCATTCTGTTCTGCCTACTCCACCCACCTAAGGGATGGCCTATCAAAGTGGGCCAAGGAAGTTTCTTTATTAGCCAATGACCTTCCTCCATCAGAATGTGACTCTCACAGCTATTTCTCCTGCATTTCCTTTGGCTGGTGTTCTTCTGTTTGTTTATTTTGTCCTATTCCAGTTTATATTTTATTTAACTAATTTTTAGATGCCTTTTTGTGTTCTAATGAGAGAGAGAGAGAGAGAGAGAGAGAGAGAGAGAGAGAGAGAGAGAGAGAAAGGGTAGGGATTTGGATGGGAAGGGAGGTGGGGAGAATCTAGGAGAAGTTGAAGAAGGGGAAACCATGATCAGAATATATTGTGTGGAGGAAGAAAATCTATTTTCAATTTAAAAAATTATTTTAAGATTAGAAATTTTTCCTGATTTGTCTCCTCCTTCCTTTGGATAATATCCCCTATTTGGATAATATCTAGGAAAAGAGATAAGGTTTTGTTTTGTTTTGTTTTGCTTTTCTAGATGGGGGTTTCTCTGAGTGATAAGCTTTAAAAGACTGGAGGGAAATAATAGCTTTATGCGTCTGAAAGGGCATATTACTCTCGACAGGAAGAGTAGGCTTTAGTTCTTCTGCAGCCCATCACTTATCAGCATGCATGTGCAGAGATCCAACCAGACCGTCTAGAGCTGTTGTTGGTCCAGACAAGACCGCCCCTACCCTTGGCTTGGCGCGGCAGGTTGGCACCAAATACCTCTGCCTTGAGACTCATGCCTGCTACTGCCAGCACAGTGGCCCATGAACTGCGTTTGGAAGGCCATGTGTGTGGTTTTTCTGCTCTGCTTCTAAATGGAGGAAATTCACTTGGCTGATTTTCACAAACACTCTCTAGGAGGAATGTGCAGCAGGTTTCTAGTCTTGGTCTGCTCAGACATAAATTAAGATCTTGTTTGTTCCGAAAGGCTACTGCCCCATGCTGCCAGAGACTCCACTGTGCTCTCTGGGGTGTGCAACCTCTATTTATTGGGTTATTTTGTTGGCCAGGGTCTCACACTGTGCTTTGTTCTCATTGCTTTGCCGCTCCCATGACTGGCTGCCGAGTAAACCAGACGGTGACCTCTGATTCACTCATCCACCAATTCTATTCATATCTTTTCGTTGTCTTTGGATGGTATGACCAAGCACCTCAAAGCAGATGCTGTGAGCCTTGTGTACTGCTCCAAAGCGACAAGTTCCTCCCAGACCCTGGAGACACATAGGAAATCCAGCTGCAAGACCTCTCTCCTGGACCCACCCCAGCAATGGTAGAACAGTTGGGGACACAGAACTTCAAAACTCTGGCTCCCTAGATTGCTTTGAGCATCAGCAAGCCTGACCCTGTTTGAAGGCAAAGAAGTCAGTTGCCTTCAAGAGATTTTAAGAGGCACCAAAAGGCCATTCTATCCAAAGACATCTCCACTTATCTGCCTCATTTCCTTTTGGTTAAGGAACTGTGCCTCCAAAACTGCCTTTAGGGCAATCTTATACAAGGAAAAGGTACAACTTGGTACAAAATAACCTAGCTGCTGGCTCCAGCTATGCTGCATGAGAAAGCATCTTTGCTTTTCTGGACCTCATTCTCTTTAATATACTGTGCAATATACTACACTTCTAGATGGTGTGGCATCTCCTCTAAGGCCTCTTCCGAATATAAAATTCTGTATTACTATGATCCAAGTTCAAACTACAAAGTTGATTTCCAGAGGCTACCATTTAAGTAACCAAAATTTATTTATCCATTTGTGTGAGTTGGATAGATATGCCAGCAAAGTCAAGGGCATGGCTTGGTCACATGAATAGAACAGAAACTCTTCATGGAAACAAGGACTGAGATGAAAACTAGAGACACTCCACCCTCTTTTCTGCACCCATTAGATCATCTCCTCCCACCCACTTCTCACTCACCACTCCTGGCCATCTTAACCAGGAAAAAGACAATGCCATCCATAAGGTAAAGAACTACAGGAACTTTCAGGTTAGGGGAGCAAGACAAAAATCCTAAAATGGAATGCTTCCTGAAGACTGAAGCTCCAGATGAAGCAGACACAGAGTGCTAGACAGTCTGGAGGCAGGAAGTACCTTTCCCCAGAGGAATGGGACTTATTCATCCAGAAGCCTAGGAAGGCAACCACTAAGTAGTCTCTTTCCTCTTAAAGGAAGAGAAGGGTGGAAGCCCAATTAGTTTATCTTGGCCTCTTTAGGATAACACGACCCCAAAAGAGCACTTGTTAATAATGGTAACTACCATTTATTAGTACTTATTATGTAATTGACAGGATTCTAAGTCATTCATAAAATTGAAATTGTTAACCCTTATAATAATTTTATATGGAAAGTGCCATTGCTAATCTGTTTTGCAAGTTAGGATAGTGAAAGGAACTGTTTAAGTAATTTGATTAAGGGACTATGGCAAGAACATGGAGCCCATTAAGCCAGGGAGCTCAGCTTCAAAATTAGTGCTCTTGCAAAAAAAAAAAAAACGGAAAAGCAGCCTCTCAGAAGTAACAGATAAGAGCAGGAAAGACCCTTATGGATGACCAGGGACCACTTCTTTATATATAAGAGAACTGAGGCACTGAAAAAAAAAGGATTTCCTCAATGCCACACACTAAGCAAGCATGCGTAGAACAAAGCCAGGACCCAGCACCCTAAGCTGCTGGCTCCCAACTCAGTGTTCCTTCCACTCCTGCTTCAGAACTTGTATTGTCTCTTTATTGAGATGCCTTCTCCATCACCTTATGCAGCTGACAATGCAAGCTCGGTCATTCCCACAGCCTGTCCGACAAGATTGTGGACAGGCAGCCATCTCTGTGGCATGAGTCATTATCTTCCCTTTCCAAAATATAAATGAGACTGGAGCTGGCTTCACCCAAGCATTTTCCAAATGATTAGATCCCTAAATCCCAGTATCACCTCTGTGGGGGTTACCAATAGAATGCAAAACCAACATTTTCCATCCATAAAGACATCAACACCCAACCACGCCAAGGCCTCGACCTTCTGAGAAGATGAGTGTTCAATGATGTATGAGGCCCGCCTCCTGCTCAGACAGATCCATGGACTCAAATCGGAACTTTTTAAGGGTCATTCAGGGAAACCAATACTAAGCCCAGCTGGAAAAATTCTGCCTGATTCATTAAGAAATCATGAGTAAAGCTTGTGAAAGTGGAGAGTAAGCCTGGGTGGTGGGCTGTGAAGGGAGTTGGGGTAGTTTATAATGCCACTCATGTCTGATGGCCAGGACTCAGGGGGTGGGCAGCCCAGGTCCTCCAAATGGCTAGTCTACTCTTCTCTTGGTATTTATAGCTTTTTGCCTCAAAATATTGGATTTCACAAAGCCATGTCCCCACTCCACGCCTTACTCCACCCGTCCAGCGGGTGTGGGAAACAAAAGACTCTATTAGAGATGAGAAGTTTTAAAGGCCTCTTGTGGGACTGGGGCTTTGACCCACATGAGACAGTCTGTCCATTACCCAATTCCTTTATTATGGGTCTCAGACCTGGACACACACGATGGATCCTGCAGAGGCACGAAAGATCTACCTCTTCATGAGGACGGGAGATAGGAGTTCCAGGCCTTGGCAAGGCAGAATAATGCAGGCAATCCTTCTCTAGACAGGAGTGAAGGACAGTTCCCAAAGGGTAATTGTTGTCATAGGGCAGTGTCGGTGCCCCCTTTTCTATTATGGTCAGACTTTCCACTGCATAAGGTTGGCACAAAACCTTCCTGTGGTGAAAAAGGAAAAGTGTTGATTCTGAAGCAGCTGGGAGGTACAAAACAAATAGCATTCCCTTCACTCATTCACTCACCCCTTGTCGAGACAATGGTTAACCGCCATCTATGATGCACAAAGTATAGTGGAAAAAATTTCAAAACACAAACCAGGGGGTCCATTTTCAGAGAAGTCCCATACTCAAAGGGCCATGGCCTTTACAGTCCCACGTACCACAAAGCTGTGCTTGAGGAAAGCCTTTAAGTGAAATGATCAGTTTCTCAATTTGGAGAACCTTCAGAAAGGACCATCTGGGGAAAGTTTTTTGTTATACAAGTAGAAATACAAAAGAAAAGACAGAGGGTAAGAGTTGGCCTACCCACTAACTAAGGCTTCAATAGACCAAAACATTACTTGGTTCTATGCTCACTTCAACAGTACATGGACAAAACCTGGAAGGACACAGAAGAGATTAATATGGCCCCTGTGGGAGGATTACACACAAATACAAGCAATCCACATTTTTGTGCACACAGAGTCAAAAGATGACACTGCATCCCATAAATTTGTACAATTATTATGTATCAATTTAAACTTCTTAAAATTAATGAAGTTTGATATGAAATATAAGACAATGTTTCATAGAAATTTTTATGTTAGAATTCAAAGAGTATTGGCGTTGGAGAGATGGTTCAAGACAGTTAAGAACTGGTCTTCTAGAGGATCTGGGTTCAGTTCCCAGCACTCACATGGCAGCTTCCATCGGTCTGTAACTCCAGATCCAAGGGATCTTCAGACTTCCTTGGGTAGTGCACGTAAGTGGTACACAGATACACATAAAAGAATAAGATAATTTTTTTAAATTTTCAAAGAATAGATAAGATTTTTTCTAAAATAATATTATCATAATGCTCTAATATATCAATATACAGCCAGAGTCAGAAAGAATTTGTACTATAAAATGAAACTGTGAGGGCTCTCATCAGAAGTCAGGGGAAAGTGCTGTGAATGTCTGTTCTTACTGCGCATATCCATTCCCACATCTTCCCTGCCCTCACTCTCACCCACCCTCCCTCATCCTGCCCTAGTATTTGCTGTTTAGGGTGGTTCTAATAATAACTAAAAATGTGAATTAGTAGCATGAGTTTTACATATATCTATGTATATATAGTGTTCAATATTAGTCTAAATATAAATATAAGAGCATTTAACTCATATGAAAAAAACAGCAAAACTGCACAACTCATATGTTATAGTTTGTAAATGCACATACAAAAATAAACCCAAAGTTAATCACACACTCAAATTTTTAAATAAAACCATGAAAATTTTTAAATTCACTATAAAAGAAAATACCTAGGAATTAAGACTAAGTTAAGGGGCCATTGCTAGGACAATAAAATCATGAACCATAAAATTATTGCTAAACTCTAATTCATCAAAAATGTATAATTTTTTATTCTGCAAAGATTCCATTAAGAAATGGTGAGCCAGAGACTGAAGACATAATTTCTGTCAAAGGTCTTGTAGCCAGAATGTCTAAAGGATTTTCAAAGGTCGATAGTAAAGTCACAACTAATTTGATTAAAACACAGGTAAATAACATGAAGAGACACACCTATCAAGGTTAATAGCCATTAGAAAAACACAAATTAATCCATTTGGACTTGAGTTTTGTGCATGGTGATAGATATGGGTCTATTTTCATTAGAGTACTACGCTGCGGTAAAAAACAATGACTTCTCAAATTCTGCATGCAAATGGATGGAAATAGAAAACACTATACTGAGTGAGGTTACCCAGACCCAAAAAGATGAACATGGGATGTACTCACTCATAATTGGTTTCTAGCCATAAATAAGGGTCACGGAGTCTACAATTGGTGAACTTAAAGAAGCTAAGTAAGAAGGTGAACCCAAGGAAAAACATATAGTTATCCTCTTGGCTATGGGAAGTAGACAAAATTGCAGGGGAGAAAATTGGGATCTTGGGGGTGGGGTGGGATGGGGGTAAGGGGAGACGGGGAGAGAAAAGGGAGAAGGGGAGGATAGGGGGAACTTGGGGAAAAAGGATGATTGGGATAAAGGAAGGTTGGATAGGGGAGCATGGAAGCACAAATTAAGTCACAGAACAATGTCATGTGACACCTCTCTGAGTAGCTAAAATGAAATTATGACATCACCAAATACTGGCAAAGAATCACTGGAGAAATGTGATTCCTTATGCATCATTTGGGACCTAAAAAATATTGCAACCATTCTAGAAAAGTTTGGCTGTTTCTTAAACTAAACATGTCACTACCATTTGGTCTAACAATCACACTTCTGGGTATTTATTTAACAAATATGTAAACATATTTTTCATAAAAGACTATACAAAGATGTTTACAGCAGCTTTGTTTGTAATAGTAAAGCATTGGAAATAACCCAATGGTGAATGTATAAATAAGAAGTTAAACTAAGGTCTGTCCATGCCTTGGAAGGCTACTTAGCAGTAAAACAAATGAACTATAAATATTAAAATCTTCCCAAAGCTTCAGGTGTTTAAGCCTAGATACCTAACTAGTGACCCAATTTTAGACGTCTTGTTCCTGGCCCCTTCCTGTCTCGTTTACTCTACTTCCTGCCAGTCTCTGCCACATGCTCTGACAACATGATGTCCTGTCCAAATGAATGGGGTCAAAAACCACTCAGATTGAATATTCTGAAATCACAAGTCAAAATAAGTATTTCCTTTCTACTTTCCTTCTTTGTTGTTGTTTTCTGGCTCGATGGATTTTATTTATTATTTATTCTTCTCTCATAATTATACCCTGAACATGGCTTCCCCTTCCCCCTTACTCCAGTTCTTGCCCCCAACTTCCCCTCTTCCACAGATGCACTTCTCCTCTTTTTCCCTTCATACATCTATGAGGCTAACTGTAGGAGCCAGAATCTCAGACTGTGATTGCGATTCTTGGTTGTCAACTTGATATGTCTAGAATGAACTATAATCCGGAAATGGAGGGCACATCTGTAAAAGACTGTCTGCATGGTTTGAAGTGGGTGAATCCACTTCTAGTCCAGACCTTTGGGGTAGGAAGAAACACCTCTAATCAGGATCTTGAGGCAGGAAGACATGGGCCTTTAATCCAGATCTTGAGGTAGGAAGACACACCTTTAATCTGGGCCACATCTACTGCTTGAAGTCCATATAAGGACACAGAAGAAGGAAGGTTTTACTCTTTGCCTGCTTGACTTCTCTTGCTAGCACAGTCATTCCTTCACTGGCATTGGAGCCTACCTCTTCGAGATTCCAGTACATACAGAAGACCAGCTGAGATACCCAGTCTCATTGGAGTGAGCAACTACTAAATTCTTGGACTTTCACTCACAGTTTGCCATTTTTGGATTAGCTGGACTGCAGCCTATAAGTCATTCCAATAAATTCCACATATATATATATATATATATATATATATATATATATATATATATATATGTCATTCATTCATTTATTTATTCATTCCCTAAATTCTGTGCTCTTTCATTTTTTTATTCTGGTTTGTTTGAGTTTTTATTTGCCTGTTTGTTTTCTAAAGAGAGATAAGGGGTTGGATGCATGAGGAAGATATGGGGGAGATGGGCAGAGGAACCCTGATCAGGAGCATATACTTAAATGCCTGGTCCCCAGTTGGTGGAACTGTTTGGGAGGGATTAGGAAGTGTGACCTTATTGGAGGAAGTGTGTCATTGTGGGCAGTCTTTGAGGTTTCAAAATACTCATGCCATTCCCCAATCTACAGATTAAGATATAAGCTCTCTGCTGTTCCTGCAACCATGCCTTCGCTCCACCATCACAGATTCTAACTCTCTGAAAACACTGGCCAAACTAAAAACTTGCTTTTATAAGTTTCCTTGGAAAAAAATAAGTTGCCTTGGTCATGGTGTTTTGTGACAGAAATAGGAAAGTAACTAGTACAGATCTAGAAATGAGAGAACATGGTACATCTTTATGGATCTGGCCTACCTCAACCATTCTATTTCCCAGTTTCATTAATTTACCTCCAAATTTCATAATCTCCTTTATCTTTGCAGCTGAATTGAATTCATTGGTGTACATGTGCCACATTTTCATTAACCATCCTTTAGTTGAAGGACATTTATGCTATTTCCATTTCCTATCTGTTTTGAATAGGCAGCAACCAACATGGCTGAGCAAGTACCTGTGGAGCAGGTTGTCAAGTCCTTTTGGCACATGGCAATGAGTGGTGTAGCTGGGTGATATAGTTGGTCTACTTATAACTTCTTGAGAATTCTCCATGCTGATTTCCACAGTGGCTAGCTTGCAGTATAATCAACAGTAAATGAGGGTTCCCTTTTCCTACATCTTCAGCAGTATTTGCTGTCAGTTGTTTTCTTGATCTTAGCCTTTCTGACTGGAGAAAGATGCAACCTCAAAGTAGTTTTGATTTATATTTCCATTATTGCTAAGAATATTGAACACTCTTAAAGATATGTTTAGAAATTTTTATTTCTTATTTGTAAACTCTGTTCGGATACATAGCTCATCTTTATTGGGTCATATTTTTAGGTCTTTCTATATTCTGGATATTAAGCCTTTTTCAGGTGTATAACTGACAAATACTCTCTCACACTCTGTGAGTTTCCTCTTTACTTGCTTGATTTATTTCCTTTGCTATTCAGAAACTTATTAATTTTATAAGACCCCATTTGCCAACTGTTGAAACAATTCCAGAGCAAATGGGGTCCTACTCAGAAAGTATCTTGTAGGCTACCCTCTACGTTTTCTTATAGAATTTTCAGAGTTTCCAGTTTCACATTGAGGTCTTTGAACCATTTTGATTTGATTTTTGTTTAGGGTGATAGACATGACTCTAAACTCATTCTTCTACATATGGACACCCAGGTTTCCCCGCACCATTGTTGAAGAGAGTGTCTTTCCTACAGTGTGTATTTTTGGTATCATTGTTGAATATCAGGTGTCTACAATTATGTATGTTTAATACTGGGCTTCTATTCTGGTCCATTGATCTACTCTTCAATTTTTGTTCCAGTACCACTTTTTTTTTACTAGAACTCTGTAATATAACTTGAAATCTGGTATGATAATCCCTCCGGCATTATTTTTTTCATGCAGGACTGCTGTGACTATCCAGAGTCTGTGGGACTTCCATATGAATTTTATAGTCTTTTCCATTAATATTAAGAATGTCATGGGGATTTGGATTGGGATTATATTGAATCTATACATTGATTTGGGTAGAATGGTCATTTTCACAGTATTAATTCTACCAGGTTTTGAGCATGGGAAGTCTTGCCATCTTCTAATATCTTTCTCAATATCTATCTTCAGAAATTTAAAGTTTTTGTTGCAAAGGTATTTCACCTTCTTGCTTAGGTTTATTTTTAAGTATTTTTGAGACTACTGTGAGTACAAGTATTTTTTTAAAAAAAATCTTTTTTATTTTACATACCAATCCCAGGTCCCTCTCCCTCCCTTCCTCCTATTCTCCCCTCCTTCCCCCACCCCATTCCCTATCCATTCCTCAGAGAGGGTGAGGCCTTCCATGGGGAGTCAACAAGGTCTGTCACATCACTTTCAGCAGGACTAAGGCCCTCCTCCCTGAGTACAAGTACTTCTATGATCTCTTTTTAGTGTAGTGCGTTTGTTATTGGCATATAGAACAGTTACTGATTTTTCTAGGTTCAATCTGTATACTGCCACTTCGCTGAAATTGATCATTTCTAGAACTTTTCTGGTAGAAACTTTTGGATCTCATATATAATATGCCATCTGCAAATAGAGATAATTTGACTTCCTATTTACATCTTTTTGATTTCCTTTTCTTATTACTCTATCTAATCCTTCAATAAGTAGATTGAAAAGAAGTGGAGATTGTGGACAGCTTTGTCTAATTCCTGGTTTTTATGGGATTGCTTTGAGTTTTTCTCTATTCAAGATGATGTTGACTATAGGTTTGTCATTCACAGTCTTTATATTAAGATAAATTCCTTCCATGTCTATTATTTCTAGAACTTTTATCATGAATCCATGCTGGATTTTTTCTACATATATTGAAATAATCATGTGATTTTTATCTTAAGTTCTTTTATGTGATTTATTACATTTATTGACTTGTATATGTTGAACCATCCCTGCATCTCTGGGATAAAGCCAACTTGGTCACATATATATCGTTTTGAGATATATCTGTATTTGGTTTTCAATTTTTGGAGGGTCTTAAAAAGTCTTTTATGTACAAAGGATTATAATCTTTTTCACTTGGTAGATGGACTTGAATAAGCCATTCAAGGAAGATGCATCATTTAGTCCAGTTTAGTGAAGCCTATGTTTTCAGCTGCTGGTAACTCATCTTGTTTTCAGATTGCCAGGGAGTAAGAAGTAACACATTATCAGTTTGCAATTATTTTTTAGAATGTTTACATCTATGTTCATCAGGGGTACTGGCCTTTTGTTCTCTTTATTTGTTGTTGTTTTCTTTTAGATTTATTTATTTTTATTTTGTGTGCATGGGTATTCTGCCTACATGTATGCATGTATTCCACATGCATGCCTGGTTCATACAGAAATCAGAAGAGGGTGCTGGATCTCCTGGAACTGAAGTTACAGAAGATTTGGGTGCTAGAAACGAAACCTAGGTCCTCTGCAAAGGCAGTAAGAACTCTTTATTGCTGAGCCACCTCTCCAGGCCCTTTTGTTGTGTCCTTACCTGGCTTTGGTACTAGAGGAATTTGGAAATACTCCTACTGTTTCTGTTTCTTTTTGTTTTTGTTATTTTTTTAATAATTTAAGAAGTGCTAGTTGTAGTTCTTCTTTGAAAGTCTGGTAGAGTTCAGCTGTGACTCCATCTGGACCTGAACATTGTTTTAAGTTAGGCTTTTTATTAGGTTCAAGCTCCCTATTTGGGTGTGTTCAAAATTGTTGTTCTTTTCTTGGTTTAACTTTGTTGGTTCAGATGTTTTTATTTAATGAAGTACAGGTTTTTATCTATTCTCCTATACTGTTCTTACTTTCTTAATGTGTATTGTAATGTTTACCTGCTCATTTCTTATTATGTCTCAGCCAAGGGCCTGTAAATTGGGGGGGGGGTTCCAATGGACAAGTTCTTAGTTTCATTAACTCTGTATTTTTGTTTGTTTCTATTTCATTCATTTCTGTCCTGTTTTTTATTATTTATTCCCATCTACTGAATTTTGGGTTTGGTTTTTTCTTGTTTTCCCGAACTCTTTAGAAATGAGTTTTTCCCTAGTTAGAACTCCGAGTGCTATATTGAATAGATATGGACAGTGGACAGCCCTGTCTTGTTCCTGATTTTAGTAGAATCGCTTTGAGTTTCTCTCCATTTAATTTGATGTTGATTGTTGGCTTGCTGTATTATTGCTTTTATTATGTTTATTATGTTTAAATACATTCCTGTATCTCTGATCTCTCCAAGACCTTTATTATGAAGGGATGTTGGATTTTGTCGAAGGCCTTTTCAGCATCTAATGAGATGATCATGTGGTTCTTCTTTTTCAGTTTGTTTATATGGTGGATTACATTGACAGATTTTTGTATGTTGAACCATCCCTGTATCTCTGGGATAAAGCCAACTTGATCATGTGTGGCTTGGGCAGTCTGTAGGGCCACTGGCATAGGACCAGGATTTATCCCTACTGCTTGAACTGGCATTTTTAGAGCCCATTATTTTTGGAAGGATACCTTGCTCAGTCTAGGTATAGGGAGAGGGACTCAGTTCTGCTTCAAAGTGATATGTCAAACTTTGTTGACTCCCTTGGGAAGCCTTATCCTCTCTGAGGAGTGGATGGGAGTCTGGAGCAGGAAGAAGGTATGAGGAGCAGGAGAAGGGGAGAGAGTGGGAACTGGGATAGGTATTTAAAATGAGAAAATATTGCTTTTAAAAAGATAGATTTAATAATAATAATAAAAGAAAAAAGAAATGAGTTTTACAAACTCATTAGGCTATCTTTTCGTGCTCTTTTTGAATTTTTCTTAATATGGGCACCTAGAGCTACAAATTTCCATTTTATAACTATTTTAATGTGTCCCAGAAGTTTTGATATTGTATTTTCATTTTATTTTATTTATGGGATTTTTTTATTTTCTTCCTGATTTCTTCTTTGACTCATTTATTATTCAGTACTTTATTGTTTAATCTCCATGTGTTTATGAAATTTCTAGCAAAATTTAATTCTTTTACTCTCAATAGTGAGCTTTATTGCTTTGTGGTCAGATAGAATGCATGGAGTTATCCTAATTTTTATAATTGTTTGTTTGGTAGGTTGGTTTTAGGTTTGTTATGTGTTCTAATATATTGCTTATTTTAAACAAACTTTTATTGGATGTTGAATAAAATGTATACCCTTTGGCATTTGGGTGAAATATTATATAGTTGTCTATTAAGTCCATTTGAGTGAAGGTACCACAACATGAAATAAATATAGAATTGAAAAAAATCAATAACCCAATGAGAAAACTCAGGGGAAATCCTTACCAGTAAAATGGATCGAATGAAACACAGAATAGAAATTATGCTCAGTGAAAGAAAATGATGAGTTAAAAAACATATCAAAGGAATATACATGAACTTTGATACAGCACAAGAAAAACAAATCTTTGGTTCATAGGCATAGAAGAAGAAGAATCAAAGGTATAGACACGATCATATGTGTCATTTAATTCCAGTGCCTCTCTGTTTTTGGTCCAGATAACCACCTCATTGGAGAAAGTGGGGTATTGAAATCACCTGCTATTATTGTATTGCTGTTAATCTGTGTCTTTACTTTTATTGGTTTGCTTCTTATGAAATTGGGTGCATGAGATTACAGTGACTTCTTGGCTAATTGTTCCCTTGACCAAAATGGTATCCTTCTTTACCTCTTCTGACTAATTTTGGTTTGAAGTCTATTTTGTCAAACAGTAAGACAACAACACCTACTTGCTTCCTGGTTTCATTTTCTTGGAGTACTTTCCCCATCCTTTCGCTCTCAGGTAGTGCCTATCTTCCAAGGTCAGATGTGTCTCATGTAGGTATCAAAAAGAATCTTGTTTCTAAATTCATTCAACTAGCCTGTGTCTTTTGACTGGGAAGGTGAGGCTATTAATATTGCAAGTTATTATTGAAAGGTGTGTTTTGATTGCTGTAATCTAGGGCTCTTGTTTATTTTGTTTGTAATCTTAGTCCTAATTTGTGTTTCAGTAATTATATCATAATTTGTTTTCTTTCTGTGGTCTCTTGGCTATGATTATTCCTCTTCTCAGTCCAAATTATTGCTTTCAGTATTCTCTGTATTACCCTATTTGTATCATGGAAAGTTTGTCTTTCTCCTTCAACTATGACGGATAATTTTGGTGGATAAAGTAGTCTGGATTGGCATTTGTGGTGTTTTATATGTTGTTCAGGTTTTTTTTCCTGTATATGTAACCTGTGACTTTTTTCTTGCATCTTACTCTTTCCCCTTTTTGTACATCTAGTGTTTTGACTATAATATGGAATGTGGAGTGTCTTTTCTGGTTCTGTCTACTTAGTGCTCTGTGTGCCTCTTGTATATCTTTCAAGTGTCTCTTTTCTTGGTTTGGAGAAGTTTCCTTTCATTACCCTGTTGAAGATATTATCCATGCCATTGATTCTTCTTCTATGCCTATGATTCAAAGATTAGTTTTTCTCGTGCTGTGTCAAAACTCATGTATATTCCTATGATGTGTTTTTTTTAATTCATCATTTTCTTTCACTGAGCAGTATAATTTCTATTTAATTTTCAAGTCTGGATATTCTGCATTCTGTTTGAACCATTTTACTGGTAAGGCTTACTTGAGTTTTCTCATTGAGTTATTTACTTTTTAAAATTCTACCTTCATTTCAGCTTGAGTTATCATTGGTATTTCTGTCTCTTTATTGAATTCAGTTTTCAAACACTGTATTGTCTTCCTAATTTCATTCAGCTGTGTGCTTTGGTGTTCTCCAACTTCCATCAGGAATGTGTTTCTCTCCTTTTAAAGTTCATTTGGGCATTTGTTCATGTCCTCTTTTAACTCTTCAAGATGTCGGAAACCCAACTTTGGTGATGTGTAAGAGTCTCCCAGGTGGCACCGGTATTGGTAGCATGAAAGCTGCAGGACTGACAGGGTCATGGAAAGAAACTGATGCTTGGCATTGTGAGAGGTTAAGACAGACCACTGGTGGAGGTGCAGCCTCAGCTGTAGTAGAAGCCCCAGGAATGAAGGGGTTGTGGATGGAGGCAGAGGCTTGACACCACGTGGCAGAGTTTGAGTCCCAGAAGAGAAGCTGGGAGAGGCTAGGGATAAAGGTACAACTTCATTTGGTTTGGAGATCCCAAAATATCATGTATAGGAGAGATCTGTGGAAGCTCTCAGGAAGGCAGGTCTTACCACTTGTCCGGGGTTCCATGATTAGGGATATATTTGACCCCACAACCATGATGAAAGAGTTGCTTCTCAGCAACCATGTCTTCAAATCCACTTGCATTAAGCTTGGTGAAGTCGCACTTCTTTGAGATGTGGAGCCTCTGGAGGACAAGGAACCTGAACTTAGAGCTACACAGAGCCTCAGTCACATGCTCCTTATTCTGCAGCTTGGTGTGGATGGACATGATTGAATGAGGAAAAAAATTAAAAGGGCCAGGTGGTGGTGAACACCTTTAATCTCAGCACTTGGGAGGCAGAGGCAGGAGTATCTCTGTGAGTTTGAGACCAGTCTGGTCTACAGAGCAAGTTCCAGGACAGCCGGAACTGTTACACAGAGAAACTCTTCCTCAAACAAAAACAAAAAGAGGAGAAAGTTTAAGAGACTTTGGGATCATTTGCTTATGCAGTGGCAGAAGTTATTATAATCTGAGAATTTGAAACTCAGGTGTGCCATTTTTGGCCATGGACCTATACTAAAGCCAAATGTCAGTAAGACAGTAATGCCTTAAGAAAATCTCTGAGTCTGAGAAATTAATTTAGTCCAAGGAGAAAGAGTCAAGAAATTAATTCCGCCATAGGGAGGGTTCCAATAAGTGCAAAGAGGCAGCTAAGAGAGAAAAAACAGTGTAGCCCTAAGGGACAAGAAGAACAAGCAGGAACTCCATCCAAGGGAGAGTTCCAATATCAGAGAAGCCACAAGGGCATAGAGAAGTTTCAGGACTTCCAGGATGGAGCTGAGAGACAGGAAGATCAAGGTCGCAGAGGCCCAGAAGAATTTAAGGAAGCTGCAGGACTTAGCAGGCAACTCCTAGAGGAAAACAAGGAAACTAGGGATTCACAGCCCCAGGAGGCCACAGCAGGTAGCTCGAAGGAGAAGGTGGCAAGAAAAGGGTCATAAACACAGAAGTGTGTAGAGAAGCTATGTAACTTAGTAGCCAGCTCCTATATGAAGGCAAGGAAGCTAGAGGAAAGAACTGAGGAGCCATGGGGGAGCAGAGGGGGTAAGTGTTGTGGTAACAAGAATTTCAATCTGGGTCATCCCCAAGTGGACTGAGAGATTTGTCAGAGAGATATGTCCCAAATCACAGAGGAGAGGTGGCCCTTTCCATGTGATAGTGGCCCAGAAGAGGAAGCTTCCTGACAAACAAGTGTGGCTTTTGTAGTAAAAGTAGACAAAACAGGGAGCCCTGTGGTGGCACTTATCCAGCAGAAGGGGAGAGACCAGTGTTTAGAACAGATAGAGGAGCACACAGTTGAAGAAGTGCCCTGGGAGAGGCTCTGAAAAAAGGGAGGGTTCCAGAGAGGGAGAGGAGCAAGTGTCTTAGTAAGCAGAATTACCCACATGGTGTGGCCCCGAAAGATGTAACACAGAGATGCCCACGTGATGGGTGCTCCAAAGTGGGTATCAGGCTCCAGGTTCCAGAGAGAGGATACTTACTGAGTAGGTGAGGAGAGATGAATGCTTAGATAAGCTGAAGGGAAGAAGTAACTAAAGAGGTGGACTCTAGAATCAAATTGGGTGGCTGGCAAAAGCCACAGAAACAAATGATCCATACATACCGTAGGATCAGCAGCTTGGCTCAGAGAGCCTGAGTTCCCTTGCAGGAACTCATGCTGCTTCTGAGTTTCTGCCCCAGATGAATGGAAAGAAACAAAGAAATAAAAAGGACTGCTCCTAGGAATCGTGGAAGGGAAAGTTTATTGTAGACAAAAAGGAGAGACATAGCCAGAAGCAAGGACGTCTCGGAGCCCAGAGTGAACATGGCCAGACTGAGCTGGACCATGTGAAGAGGTGGGGAGAGCAAGAGATGTGCTGCCAACCAAGAGGGGTGGTCTGGGCCAAGAGACTGGCCAAGAGGGCAAAGGATTAAAAAGATGGGTAACCAAAATGTATATATTATATAAGGCAGAGCCTCTAGGGGAAGCGCAGCCCAACCCCTGGGCTAAGGATGGGGTATGCCAGGCAAACCCTGTAATAAGTAGGGACTAAGGGATGCTGAGAGAACCTGGTGGCCAGGTCCACTTTAATATCTTAAATAAGCACCTCAGCCATTTGTCACAGGGTTTGAGACTTAACAATAATGACCTGGTCACTGTGCCCTGGGGCTTTCCAAAGGCACCACAAATACCTGTCTGGAGCCTGTCAGCCCCAGCACAGGACATCTTGCTGATGGAAATGACATGAAAAGACTGGAGCCTCACTTAGATATGAAAGCCATCCTTGCCACAACTCTTTTCCACGTATTTGCTGGCACAAGTACAGGTGCCTTCCTGGTCTTTGAAGGAGAATTAATCATATTATCAGACACCATGTGGCTGCAAAGTGGGAATCCATCAACATTTGCCTTCCTCCATCCCAAGTTAAAAATTTGGATCTTAGCATCAGGGCTCACCTCAGTAGAAGCAAGACTTTGGTTGTGGCTTGTTCTTAGAATACCCATTTCACTGGACACTGAGGGTGGTCGATGATGGCAATGGAATTTTTGGTGTCATAACAAAGGGAAAAGACACTCATCTCATCTTAATCACAGCCAATTCTCACCTCCAGATAACCAGAAACCACATATTCTTAATTCAAAACATCACACTAATGACCCTGATAGAGTATTTGCTTCCCTCTGAAACTCCACAAGCCAGGCCTCCATCATATGTACCTTCTATGTTCTGATCTCTCAGGGAATAGTGTAGTGAATTGTAGTGATGAGGCGAGCAGGCGGCTTTTTGTCCTGCCCAGCTCCCACATGGCTAGCCTAGCCCCAGAAATAATAACACAGAAACTGTATTCATTTAAACACTGCCTGGCCCATTAGTTCTAGCCTCTTACTGGCTAACTCTCACATCTTGATTAACCCATTTCTATTAATCTGTGTTTACCATGATGCCGTGGCTTATCAGGAAGACTCTAACCTATGTCCATCTTGGGTCGGAGAGCCACAGCGTCTGCCTGACTCTGCTTCTACCCAGCATCCTGTTCTGTCTACTCCACCTACCTAATTTTCTGTCCTATCAAAAGTTTCTTTATTTAACCAATGAAATAAACACAAAACAGAAGACCCTCCTACATCAGAATAGCCTACTAAACTCCAGCTACTCAGTGGCATTTTTAGCTCAGGGGTTTTAGAAAACCCTTCCACTGTCCCCCCAAAGACAATATGGTCAGGTCTGTCACAGCAATAGCACGTTACCCACTACCAATTTCTGTTCTAGTTTCTTGTTACTGTGCTGAACACCATGGCCAAAAGCAACTTGGGGTGTAAAGGATTTATTTTTTCTAACAGGTTACAGTCCATCACACAAGGCACAATCTTAGAGGCAGGAATTGAAACAAAAGCCATGAAAGAATGCCGCTTGCAATTGTGTTACCCATGGCTTGCTCAATCTGCTTTCTTATAGCACCCACGACCATTTGCCTAAAGATGGCACTACCCACAGTGAACTGGACCCTCCCACATCAATCATTAATATACAAAATGCCCACACAGGCTTGCCTGCATGCCAATATAATTGATTAGGCCAATCTAATTGAACACAACTGATTTCCCTCTGTCTATGTAACTCTAACTTTTGTCAAGTTAACAAAAATACTTATTAACACAATCGTGTCTACAATTGTTCTTTAAAATTCTGTATCCTGGGGTTAATCTAGTTAATCCATTACAGACCATTTCTATAGAACCAGTGGTCTTGAGGGGGTGGGGCATATTTTTAGTCTCATGTGTTGTTTATGTTTTTGTGATGTGACCTGAGCAGTAGATTTATTCTGTTGCTTGTGTATCTGATATGACATTCTAGGTGGTCTGTATTGAATGGAAGCTTGGTTCCATTTTTGCTGTTACCCCAACTTGGATGAATTTCAGTTCATGTAGGAAGACTGAGAAGGTCAGACCTTCAAACACTCAATGTTGATTAGTGATTGGAGAGACTGAGTGATGCCAGGCCAGTGGTAACCAGTATGTCACGGTGATCTTCGAGGGTTGTGTAAATGCTTAGGTAATGGTCAAGAAAATCCTGTTGTATGGCTATCAACTAGTTCTGGGCACAGAAAGGTTGTACAGTACAAGGAGTCAGGAAGACTCACTGAGACAGCACATGGATGCAACTTCCAGGTAGGCCTCAATGTAAGGAGAAAGACCTGGGCCAGACTCACCCACAAATTATGAAGACACAGCTCTCAGACAAACCTGGGGGTAAGTAAACTTCTATTGAAACACACAAAAAGAAATTTTAGTGATGGGAAAATAAATAGGTAGTGCCAGGGATAATGGTTAAGGAAATATTTAAGCACAAAGTAGAAGCACAGATAATTTGTGTTCATTGGGCAGTTCCTCTAATTGGAGTTGTGGTTAACAACTCTCCATACAGTAAAATACCATGACATTTGTTACAAATTGGATTCTAAACACTAAAATTCACGTTGTAGCCTCAGGACCCCCAAATATGGCTGTTTGTGGAGACAGGGCCTTTGAAGAGGTCAAAGGTTGAAATGAGGCCAGTAGGATGGGCCTTACTACAATCTAACTGGGTATCATTATAAAGAAGAGACTTTGGTTTTTGAGATAAAGTTTCCCTGTATAGTGAGCGGGACTTCATCCCCCCACCCGGTTAGCTTTACCCAAAATAATTACATGGAAACTGTATTCTTTTAAACACTGCTTGGCCCATTAGTCTAGCCTCTTATTGGCTAATTCTCACATCTTGATTAACCCATTTCTCATAATCTGTGTAGCACCACGAGCTGGTGGCTTACCAGGGAGATTCTTAACCTGCTTCCATCTCAGAGAGGAGAGGCATGGCATCTATTTCACTGCCTTCTTCTGTTCCCAGCATTCTGTTCTGTTTACTCCACCTACCAATTTTCTGTCCTATCAAAGGCCAAGCAGTTTCTTTATTAATTAACCAATGAAAGCAACAGATAGAAAGAAGTCACTCCCATATCATCCCTATCATCCCTGTTTATCCTTGGCTGTCCTGGAACTCACTCTATAGATCAGGTTGGCCTAGAACTCAGAGATCTGCCTACCTCTGCCTCCTGAGTGCTGGGATTAAAGTTGTACACCACTATGTCCAGCAAAGGGTTTTTTTAATAAATAAGTAAGAATAATTTAGAGAGAGAGGGGGGGGAGAGGGAGAGGGAGGGAGAGGGGAGGGAGAAAGAGAGAAAGAGAGAGAGAGAGACTTGGAGACTGAAAGCTACCAGATGCATGCATGCACGCACAAAGTAATGACTTTGTAAAGACCTGGCATGTGCAGTCAGGCATAAACAAGTCAAAGAAGGAGACCTCATTGAAATTAATTCTGTTGGCACCTTGTCTTGGAATTCTAAATTCCAGAACTGTGAAAAATACATTTCTGTTCTTAAAGTCACCAAGACTGTGGTACTTATGACAGCCTCAAAAAACTAAGATAGCACTACATTTCAAGGAAAGAACTCCCTGAATATAAAAGCTGGTAAAATGAAATGTGATTGCATTTGTCTGCTTGGACTGACATAGCAAGGTACCATAGATCAAGTGGTTTGAAAAACACTTCTTTCCTCCTAGTTCTGCAAGCAGTAAGTCTATTATCAACATATCATAGTTGTTTTTGGATTAGGCTTCCCTCTCTGGCTTGTAGAAGGCTGCCTTTCCTCCATGTCTTCACATGACCTTGCTTTTGCACTTGGGAGTGGACTTCCCTGACTTTCCCTCCTTTTTGTAATTTTATTTCATGTGTACGGGTGCTTTGTCCATACATATGCCTCTATACCCTGTGTATGGAGTGGCCTTGGAGGTCAGAAGAGGGCAGCAGACCCCCTGATAATAGAGAGAGACACACCTGTGAGCTGCCATGTGGATGCTGGGAATCAAACCCAGGTCCTCTGGAAGTGCTCTTAACTACTGAGCCATCTCTCCAGCCCCTCTCCTCCTTTCCTTACCACAACACCAGTTCATAGGATTAGAAAGTCCCAATTATGACTTTATATAACCTTAATTACTCCCCTAAAGGTCTTGTCTCCCACAACATAAAATCTGCTAGAGATGCTCAGAGCATAATGAAAGTACATCACTAGTTCATTGTTTCGTACTAACGTGAGTTCTTGGTGTTGAAAGTTTAGCATGGTTATGTAAAATGTTATCATTGAGAGAGGTTGGGTAATGGATACATGAAAACTCTCTGTCCAATTTTTTCAGCTTCTTATGAGTCTAAAATTATTTTAAAATGAAAAGACTAAAACCAAGACCAAAATAAACAAAATAAAAGAAAGTGGTTGGTATTCTAAGAAGTCTCACAGTGTACAACCATCCGTGTCGTGATTCTTTCCATACCAAAAGGAACCAAGACCGTCTCTGGCTTTGCCATTTACTAGATACACAACCTTCACCAACTCCCTGAGCCTTAGTGTCTTCATCATTAAGAATTATAGCACGCAAACCAGAGTGCTGCTCAGGCACTGGGAGCCCCAGATCCATGTCCCATTTTGTCCTTTCATAAACTTTCAGTTATTTTGTGATATATACTCCCTGTCTTGTCGTAAAATGGGAATTATCTCTATCCTGTCCTCCCTCACACTGCTGGACTAGGGATCTGGGAGACGACACCAAGCATCTGGCTCCATGACAGCCCCATCTTGCTTTTAGAATTTTCCTCCCCAAGTAGCAAAATTAGAAGACAAGAAAAGAGGAGGGAAGAAATTAGGCAACATGTCGAAAGGAGAAGGGGGAAACTTTATGCCAGATGTTTTTTGAGAAATGAAGAAAGTGTGAGGTGAAGTAAGCGTTTGACAAGAATGTTCAGGAAGAAGATTAATCACCATTTCAGTGTTCCATGTCCAAAGCGATTGTGTCTTTGCTTGTTTGGCTGGGTCTGATTTCAGAATTAGAGAACCCAGTTTTCTCATTAAGGCAGGATACGATGGAGGGACACGCCAGGGCTCCTTTAAGGTTGGCCACTAATAGAGGACAGATGGAAATGACTGGAATGCCGTTAAATAAAGCAGAAAGCAGCTGAGAGAAAAACTGTTAAAAGAAAGTACATAAACAGTTCGACCACAAACTACCAGGTTCTGACTTGCTGATAGGGGTGTAAAACTAACTTGTCAGCTTGCTTTTTAAGTGCCAAACAGTGAGTGCTCAAGTGGCAAAGACCAGTCAACAGGCACCGTCACTCCCACCGTTCAAAATCTTTCCATGGCTTCCCATAGCCTGTCAAGAATGTCTAAACTCCTCTGCTTTGAATGGAAGGCCCTCCGTAAGCTGGCCCAAACTTGCTTTTCATGCCCCCACAGTGTAGCAAGTGTAGGAAATTAGTCCCCACATTCCTGTCGACTGGCTATGTAACAGTGAAAAGAAAATCACTTAACGTCTCTGAGCCTAGCATTCTTCCTGTGTTAAATGACAATAATCCACACCCAATGACATCATGGACTATTTTTCAGGAGCACAACAACAGAAAAATGATCTAGGTGAATCGAGCAAGTTTCAAGTACCTGTTCTCTGTCAACAGTGTTATGCCACTCCTCGAAGGTGATCAGGGACAATCTCTCCTATTTAGGAAAGACCAATAGTCTCCTCATATCTGAAACTCTCTGACTTATTACCAAAAAAATGCCCCAAAAGACTATACTAACATCTCCTTTGTTCTACTACCCAGACAAAAATAATCACCTCCTCTGAATATCTTACACAAAATTCTGTGGTTTCTGACAACCACACTAAAATTTAAAAATCTCATCACAGACCTGTCTTCTTCAGTAAATCATGGGATACTCAATAACAGACATAATGTCTTATTGAATTAAATAAGTTCAATGCCCTTGTATAATAGGTCTCAATAGGAGTTTATAGAATTAGACTCTGGAATTAAGTCTCTTCCATAAGTTAGGGAAATATTTAAGTGCTATCAAGTCATTAAAAATTTATCTTATAATGCCAATTATACTTAAATTAGTTTCTTTAAACAAACATTAACCTAAAACAAACTACACACAAAGTGCCAAACCTGGCACTAAGTGTCCAGCTGTAAATGGGAAACCATTTGAGTCTTAGTGATAGGCTGAAATCTCTTGGAGAAGCATTAAAAATACTGATATGGTGCCCCACCCAGAATATTATAATTTATTCCATCTGCAGCGAAGCACATCAGAAGTCTTAGTGGTAACCCTAGTCAACATCACTCATCTTATTATGGAAATGTGAATGCAAATAAAGTAAGAGCCTAACAGATATTTTGAAAGAAGAATGCCCAAATGAAGAGGAGAGCAACCAATTAGCATGGAGAAACCTAAACCAAAAGAACACAGAAATTTCTCTTACCAGAAAGGAGATGACATTTTAAAAGAAGTATAATGCTTGCCTATATTTCAAAAGACCCTAGGTTCCATCTTCAGGCACCATAAAGGAAAGTAAAAATGGGAAATGTTCATTTAAGGACATCTTCACTTCTAGTCTTTCACTGAAAGTGACTTTGGCTGAATATAGAATTTTACACGTTTCAGGTGAGATAATAAATCCCTGAATCATTTTTCTTTCAAAATATCTGTTAGGATTTTACTTTATTTACATTCACATTTCTATAATAAGATGAGTGGTGTTGACTAGGGTTACCACTAAGACTTCTGATGTGCTTCCCTGGGTGGGGAGGCATGTCAGTAACTCCAGTTCCAGGAGTTCCTATGCCCTCTTCTGGCCTCCACAAGCACCTGCATGCACATATGCATATACTACACACACTGCAACACACATATACATATAATTAAAAAGAAAATAAATCCCCAGTTGGCAACTAAAAATTAAATAATAAAATGAATCTTAAAATTAGCAGAATTAAAAGGAAAAATAAATGACAATGCATTCGTTGTAAGAGACTTTAGCATCCTACTTTCAAAAGTGAACAAATAGATCACCCAGATTGAAAATCAATAAGGAAAGTAACTCTAACAACACTACAGATAGAAGGGACCAAATAGTCATACAAAGAACATTAAAGGAGCTATAGAGATGGCTCAGTGATTAACAGCACACACAACCCTTGCAGCAAATCCAAATTTGAGTACTAGCACCCACATCAAGTGGCTTACAACAGCCTGTAACTTCAACTCTGAGGGATTCCAATGTTTCTTGCCTCCATGAGCACCTGCTGTCAAAAGCACATACCCTATATACACACACATACACTTAGTCTTAAAATAATTAAAAATAACATTTCATTCAGCAGCAAGCAGCAGAAAATACGTTCTCATCAAGGATACACAAAACATTCACCAGGAAAGACTATATATTAGGTCACAATACATATCTTACCAATTTCAAGAAAAATAGAAGATCAAGTACCTTTTTTTTTATTACAATGATCTGAAATACATCAGTAACAGGAAGGAAACTGGAAATCTTGCAAATTCATAGAAGCAAACACTATAATCTTGAACAATCAGTGAGTCAAAGGTAAATATTTTTGTCTTGATATGAATTAAAACAGAGGGGACATGAAGATGGCCAGGTGAGTAAAGGTGCCTGTCACTAAGCCTGATGGCCTAAATTTGACCCCCAGGATCCACATAGTGTAAGGAGAGAACTGACTCCTGCGGGCTGTTTGCTGACCTCCATAGACGTCCTGTGGCATATACACACACAAACACAGACACATGTGAAAATAAGTTTTGAGAGGGAAATTTATAGTGATAATTATGTATTAATAAATACATAGGACAAGTAGTGGTGGCATATGCCTTTATCCCAGCACTTGGGAGGAAGACACAGATGGGTCTCTGTGAGTTCTAGGCCAGCCCTGTCTTTAGAGTATGTTCCAAGACAGCCAGGGCTACACAGAGAAACCCTGTCTTGAAAAAAAAACAAAAAAGAAAAGAAGAAAGAAGAAAAGAAAGAAAGAAAAAAAATAGGTTTCAAATAAAACAACCTAAACTTATACTTCAAAGACTATCAAACAACTAATAAAAAAAATGGGTATCATAAAACATATTTGTAGTCTTAGAACTAGGGAGGCTAAGGCAGGAGGATCTTTTGAGCTAGCCTGGGCTTCAGGGTGAATTTAAAACCAATTTGTATTATGTACAAATTGTTTTTTTTTGTTATGTACAAATTGTAAGTTGGTACAAATTATGTGTTTTAAGAACAAGTCTCAAAAATTAATGAACAAATAAATAAAATATGTACATAACAAAAGGAAGATTAGAAGAAAGAAATAATAAAGATCAGATAAAATAAATAAAATGAAGATTAGAAAAAGAATAAGAAAGATTTTTAAATTAAGTTAATTTTTTGAAAAGATAAATGAAATTGGCTAGACTTAGAAAAAAGAGAGACCACTAAAGTAAACAAAATAAGACAGGAGACATTACATTATAACTGATATCACAGAAACGCAAAGGGTCATAACAAGCTAGAGTCATCTGAGAAGAAGGAACCACAACTGAGAAATTGCTCCTCTCAGCTTGACCTACAGGCAAGCCCATGGGACAATTTCTTGACTGGTGGTTGATACAGAAGGGCCTAATTCACCTTGGGCAGTGCTATTTTTGGTTAGATGGCCATAGGGTTGTGTAAGAAAGTAAACTGAAAAATCAAGAGAAGCAAGCCAGTAAACAGCATTCCTTTGTGTCTTATGCCTCAGTTCCTGCTGCTTTAAGGTTCCTGCCCTGGTTTCCCTCGACTCCCTGTGACTGAGTTTGAAATGTACCAGGTTCATGGGGTATTGTTGTGACAGGCTTAGCTATGTTCATTTGAGAAGGATTGTGAAAGGTTTTGGAACTTTGCACTAGAAACATCATTGAATGTTCAGAGCTTCATGACCTATTCTGGATACTAAGAAGATAATGCTGGGAGAAGTACAAATGATGGAGACCTGGTTTATGAAATTTCCAAGGGAAGTAATAACTTTATCAGGCCATTTCATGTACTATTTTTGCTTTAAGATTCTTTGGTTCTGGTTCAGCTGAGAGACTGAAGAATCAATTGTATCTAAGAAGAGAGCAGAACTACTAAAGTAGAATCTTTGCTTTGCTGTAATAATTGACACTGATTGGCTGAAGCTGAGAAATTGGCAGTGACTGAGACCAACCAGCATCACAGATGTGAAATTTCCTGAGAAATGTTTCCTCGGTACACAGAATCTGCGGTCAAGGAGAAACCAGTGCTGTATCTCCTGCTGGCAGCTGAACTTGGTAATATGTAAGAGTCCCTCATGTGGAACTGGATTCGAAGGCATGAAGTGCTCATGGAGACCAGCTGAGTCGTGGCAGTATGAGAATCTGGGGAGACCATTGGTGAAGGTGAAGTCACAGGACAAGCCTCAGGATTGAATGGGCAATGGAGAGAAGTTGAGACGTGGCACCGTGTGGCAGAGTCGGAGTCTGTGGGCCAGTTGTAGTGAAGATCCAGCATTTTGGAAAAATCACCAATAAGTACAGCAACATCTATGGACTGAAGCCAGTCTGAACCTAAATGAACTGTGCTGTGGATGGCAGAGCCAGAAGTGTGAAGCTGTTCAAGCCCTTTAGAGCCCAGAAGATTGTGAGGCTCGGACGTTGGACACTGAGTTTGGACTGGAGTTTGGTTGTGCTTTGTTCGTGTTGTTCTTCACTCCTGGAATAAGAAAGTATTAGCTTGTATTTTGATTTTACAGGAACTGACAATTATGAGACCTTGGCTATTTTAGAGAATCTTGGAACTTTTAAAGAGACTTTGGGTATTTTAAAGAAATCTTGGGCTTTTAAAAAAGAAAACTAAAATTTTGGATTTTTTTAAATTATGGGACTTTTATTTTTCATATTGTAATATTAATATTATTATGGGATCTTGGAGCTGAACAATAAAGTAAAGATTATTGTTTAATAAGAGCTGTGTTTGTATGTTGACAAGGGGTCAATTGTGCTGATTGGTTTGTTCACAACTTGACACAAATCTAGACATATTGGGGGAAAGAGAATGTTAATTAAGACAATGCCTCCATAATAAACATTCTATATGTCTATAGGATGTTTCAGTTCTGGTTAATGATTGATGTGGGAGAGGCCCAGCTCACTGTGAGTAGTGCCATCCCTGAGCTGGTGGTCCTGGGTAATATAAGAAAGCAGCCTGAGCAAGCCAAGGAGAGCAAGTCAGAAAGCAGCACCTCTCCATAGCGTCGGCATCAGTTCTTGCCTTCAGGCTCCTCCCTGGAGTTCCTGCCTTGATTTCTCTCAATGATGGAGTGTAACCTGAGAGTGGTAATCCAAAATTAACCATTTCTTCCACAACTTGTTTTTGGTCATGGCATTTTATCACAACAACAGAAACCTTAATTAAGACACATCCTACATTTAAGAAACCTTAAAAATTCTACCAAAACCTGAAAAAATGGCAAGCAAATTCAGTAAAATTGCAAGATAATGTATCAGTATGCAAAATCAGTGGCATTTCTATACACTAACAATAAAGAATCTGAGAAAGAAATAACACCATCAGCATTAGTCTGCTTTCGATCCATATAAAGAAATCCCTCAAATAATTAACTTAGAAAATTAAAATGTTTATTTTGACTCATGATTTTGGAGGTTCCTGTCCATGATGGAGTGGCCCCCTTTACCTTGGGCCTGCAGCAAGGCTATGGTGAGAACACATGGCAAATTAAAACCCCTAATTTTATAAGCAAAGAATAAGAACAAGAAAAAGAAGGAGTGGAGACCCATGATTCCCTTTGAGAGCCCAATAACCTCTCTTAAGGCCCAACCCCTCAGAGGGTTGCATGACTTTCCAATAGTAACACCAAACCTTTATAACACAATCCAATTTACAATAGCATCAGAATTTTTAGAAACAAGAACAATGAGGAATGTCTTCAGTTCCAAAAAATGTCCTCTTCTGACCTTTACAACCGCCCACAGAGATATAGCACTCACTCACTCATTCACACACACACACACACACACACACACACACAATTTGTTTTCTTAATTTTTGTTTAGTTTTTCTTAAGGGAGAGAAATAATTTGAAGTTGAATGTTTAGGAAGGGGGAATTTGAAAGGAGTTAGGGGAGGGGAAAGAGTAATGACAAAAATATATGAAATTTTTTTAAAAAATAGAACACTGTATTTTGATAGCATGAAAGCAAAATATTAAAATTTTAGAAACAAAATAATACTTAGAAATAAAGTGAATAAGGAAAATATCTACTCAATGCAAATTCTAAAGCAATTATGAAAGAAATAAAAGAAAACACAAATAGAAAACAATGCAACTCAAATGTAAGAATTAATATTACTAAAATGTCCATACTAAAGCTGGACATGGTGACACATGGTCATCCTCACATTTAGGAGGCTGAGGCAAAAGATCAACATGAGTTTAGTAACAGCCTAGACTACATTATGAGTTCCAAGTCAGTCTGGCCTATCTATAAAGACAAGAATGAAGAGAAAGATAAAGAAAGAGAGAGAGGAGGAGGAGAAAGAGAAGAGGACAGGACAGAACAGGAAAGGAGAGGGGAGGAGAAGAGAGGAGAGGAAAGGGGAGCGAAGGAGAGGGAAGGGAAAAGGAGGGAAGAGGAAAGGAGGAGGTAGAAAGGAACAGAGAAAGAGAAAAAAAGAGAATCCATACTATCCAAAATGATCTATAAAGTCAATGCAACCCCTATTAAAGTTCAAATGACACCTTTCACAGATATAGAAAGAAACAATCCTAAGACTCATATGGAAGACCCAAAAATCTATAGTGGTCTTGATACAGAAGATGGAGGCATAACAGATTCTGGTTTCAAATTATTTTACCAAAGTACATAATCAAAAAAAGCACGGTACTGACATATAAAAAAATAATAAGCCTACAAGCTCAGCACTAGGGAAGTGAGCTCAGGAGGATCAGAAAATCAAGGTTGAACTACATAATGAGTTCAATGCCAGCCTAAGCTGCATCAGCTGCTGTCTCAAAGACAATAGGCCAATGGGAATTTAATTCACTCAATTAATTTTTCATACGGAAATCAAGAACTCACTCTGGGGAAACAGTAAATAGTGTTGCAAGAATTAGATAGCCATATACAAAAGAATGAATTCATTAAAAAGTATTAAAGACCTGACATGTAGAAGATCTGAAACCATAATGTATCACCCTTTGAGAAGAATCACCTTGACATTGGTCTCCACAATGGTTTTTAGTAGATAAGACACCAAAAGCACAAGCAGAAAAAAAAAAAGCACCGACAACGAAAACCTTTTCATTGGAAAAAAGAATCAACCAAATGAAAGAGCAACTTAATAATGAGGAGATCTAAGAACTGTATATCTGCTAAGTGTTTGACATCCAAATTACATCAAGAGTTTGTAACAGTAGCAAATTTCCAATGGGCAGACAGCTTGAACAGGCATCTTTTAAAACAAGGATATGGAAATAACCAAGAGGTAGTGAAATAGGTACTCATCCTCACTAATCATCAAAAAAAAATGCATGGCAAAAAATTCCAATAGGATGTCACATCAGGCCTGTTTGGATGGCTCTTATAGAACCAACAATGAATAACAAATGTTGGTGGAGTGTGAAGGAAAAGAAACTCTGGAGCATCAATCAGAATGTTCAGTTGTGCAGGCACTATGAAAAACAGAATGGAGCTTCCTCCAAAAATTAAAAGAAAAATAGCAAGTCCAAGCATGGCAGTGGCAATCTGTAATCCTGGCACTCATATGAGCGCTAGTTCAAGGCTAGCCTTGGTTACATGGTAAAAAAAGTGTCTCAAAGTATTTTTTTTAATGGGACCTACCATTTGACTCTGCAGTTCCGCCTCTGGATAAACCTAAATGAATTGCAACTACTATCTACGCTCTCATATTCATTGAAGCCTTGTTTAAATAAGCAAATAAGAAATGTCAGAAAAATGAGTGAAGAAAATGTGACATGGGTATAAAAATACACATAAGGTAAAATGTCATTTAGCCGTAAAGAAGCAGCAAAGGGCACTACATTATGTAAAAGAATTCAGACAAAGACAGAGACAAAAATCATATTATGTCAGTTTATGCAGAATCTAAAAACTCAAACTCACAGAAACTGAGAATAGGGTGGAACGGGAGCCAGCAGCCACACTGAGGAGTGGGAAATGCTGACGAAAGGGTCTACATTTTAGTTACAGGATGAATACGTTCTTGATATCCAATGCACAGCAAGATGATTATCATGACTGACTGTGGGTTATAGTCTTAGAAACTTCTGAGAGCAGATCTTAAATGTTCTCACCAGAAAGGGGGGACGGTAATGGTTAACTAACTTAAGTTTGGTACTAATTTCATGGCATATACACATATCAAATCATCTCATTGTTTACACTAAATACATATATAATTTTATTTGTCAATCATGGGTTCAATAAAGCTGGAGTGGTGTTAATTAGATAATTAATCACCTGCTACCCTACCAGTCACCCTGACTACAACCTCAGGGTCTGAGACAGCATGATTCAGCAAAGCCACTTCTGAATTACTGACCCAGAGGAACTGTATGGGATGAGGAACGTTTCTTGGTGGTTTAAGCTACTACATGTTGGAGTGGTTTGCTATGCAGCAGGATCTAACTAATAAGTACTTTCTGTGCTTACTGTGTTGATATTTTAAAGAAATTTTTCAGAATCAAGAAGAAATTGGTCAAGAAAATAATCATTTTAGTTGGTTTCTGTGAATAAAATTATGCTAACATCACAAAGTGAATTTGAAAGTTCCCCTCT
This sequence comes from Microtus pennsylvanicus, assembly GCF_037038515.1. Lineage (NCBI taxonomy): Eukaryota > Metazoa > Chordata > Mammalia > Rodentia > Cricetidae > Microtus > Microtus pennsylvanicus. The sequence continues at coordinate 81,671,700 of NC_134601.1, read as the reverse complement.
TTTGTACTGTTGGAGTTTCTAAATGATTGGTATTGTTTGTTCCTCAAATATGTGTGAGAATTCAACCAGAGATGCCCTGGGCTGGGAGTTTTCTCTGTGAGAAAGATTTTTAGGAGCTAAATCAATGTTGTTAGATAATGTGTCGCTCTGCTTCTCTTTTCTTCTTGCACTGCCAAGTCTTATCTTCTGTACTTGTGACCAGTGGAAGGATCCACTTGGTAGCATTCCTCTTCTGAACCCCCTGCACATGCAACTAGTGTCTGCTAGGCAGCAAACAACTTTTGGATAGATTCCCTTTTTGAAGACTCTGTCTTTAAAGGCCAAAATACATATGGCTTCTTACTTGCTCTCCAGAGACCAGTACCTAGCTAGCAGCCAAATCACAGTGCTAAAGTAGTCACTGTTTTGAAGAAAATGCAGAACCCCCAAGGTGACTTCAATATATCAATTCGATACCTTGTCCATCATATCTTATGTGGACAAACTGTGTTCTCCCTCAGTCTTTTGTATACTGTCACCCACTTTCTCTATGGTGAAGAAAATAGACTCTGCTGAGAAAATTGGAAACAGAGAGAGAATCAGGGTCCAGAGAATAAAAAGGGAGCTTTTGCTTTTGCAGGTGTTATAGCCTAGGTTCATGAGAGCACCAGGATGAAAGAGTCAAGCCACCATGACAGGATGCAGGACTTAGGAGAAGGAAAGCTCATGATTTCTCAAAGTGTCCCCAAAGCCTCTCCAACTACCTCAAAATTTTTCTTTTAAATAATTTCCCAGTGCAAACATTAATTCCTATTTAATTCCAAACTGAGGGCCTCAAACTCCAGACATTACTACTTTTCCCTCATCACAGTGTAGGATCCTGCATCTTCCCAGGCTTCTGGTGTAATTCCCCAGTAACTACAACCAATGGAACAGGTAAAGTAGTTTCATGCTTTAGCAGGCATCTTTGGGGGTACAGTCTCAATTGTCATAGGCCAGCGGAAGCTTTACAAGGGTCTCAGAGACCTCCAGGGAGGAAGCCCCACCCACCTTTGCTGGCCTGGCCCTGCCAAGAGGCTCCCAGGAAGGATGAAGCACCCAAACAAAGCCAGTATGTTCTTAACTGTCGCCTCTGCAAATTAGAGACTGCAGCTCCTGGCTTGACATGTGAAAGGGGATTAGGAAAATGGGAGGGAGAATGAGAAGATGAAAGCAAATGTGGAAGAAGACAGCTCAACACCACAAAGTGGCAAGGGAAATGCCTGATAACAGGGAAATCAGGCCTGGTTTAGAAGGCTTCCCATTCCTCCCTCTAGGTTTTCATCAGCCTTTTGAGATATCCTCTCCTGTGCAGGAAGAGCCACTACAAACGAAAAATGAATCTCTGTGTCTTGTAGCCTGAGCCAAACCCCTCCCACCCAGCTTCAAAGGCTGAGCAATGCAGCCTTTCAGGGGACGTGAAAACCGCACACACGCGCGCGCGCACACACACACACACACACACACACCTCTGAATCTATCTGTCCTTGCTTGGAACCAGCTTCCCTTCTAGATGCAGAGAGCATATGCTAATTAAGAACAAAGAGAATAAGGTCTTAGAATTTTTCACATGGCTCAGGTTCCAGATCCAGACCTACAAGTTTCTCAGTAAGATAAACTTACAGATACCCAAGGCCATACTCCCGCTTCACCCTCCCCTACACCACCTGCCTGTACCACCCATGAATTCAGTCATAGAAGCTGACATGAGAATTCAGATAGCAACCATTAAGAGTTTGGGAAGGTCATTATAGTATATCTATATTTCAGACATATTTATCTTGTAGTCTATATGGCCTGAGGTGAGATCTGTATTGTCTCCTTTGTAACAATAACTGATCTGGGCTGAAATTCTTTCTATACATGTAAATAACCTGTTTATATAAAATCACACACACACCACTTTAGTATCTATTCATAATTCTTTTGAAATTTTTATCATGCGCAGAAATCCTCAAGGTCCAGAAAAAGGTATCTTATCCCCTTGGAGCTAGAGTTGCAGTGGCAGCTGTGAGCTGCCTGATGTGTGTACTGGGTACCAAACTCTCGTCCTGTGCAAGAGCAGCAAGCACTGTCAACCACTGAGCTGTCTCTCCAGCCCTCTGTTCATAAATATTACCTAAACTATTATTGCTATGATGGTTAAAAGGTAGTGACTTTCTCATCCTTATTGGGCCTTCTAGACCCAGCTATATGTGGCTTGTAATATGATGCACTGTGGACATAGCATCGCTTTTATGGTATTTTATCAAAATCATATAGCTTCATTCTATTCATGAGGAAATGCCAGACATACTCATATTGAGAAACAGTCTACAAAGTTACTGATACAAATTCTTCAAAAGTGCGGTATATGAGAGGTAAGGAAAGCACAAGCAACTATTTCATATTAACAGAAGACTGCAGCAGGATTAACAAATACCCAGAGACAGATACTGGCGTTCAACCTGAAGGTCAGAAAAGCAATACAGCCAGCCACTGACTCTTACCTTTACCTCAGTCTACAATGGCAATTCTGCCTCCAGGAATCTCAGAATGAGATTCTGTATGAAAGCTGTCTCCTCCCATCTTATATTCCTCTCTAGTTCTGGGATTAAGGGTGTGTACCACTACCACCAGTTTCTATGGCAACCTAGTGTGACTACTGGGATTAAAGGTGTGTGTCATTGCTGCCTTGTCTGTAAGGCTGGCCAGTGTGGCTGTTTTACTCTCTGAACTTCAGGCAAGCTTTATTTACTAAAATACAAATGAAATATCACTACAGAAGAATGAAGGAGAAATGAGTGATCCTGAGTTGGAAGAAAGGATTAATATAAAGGTCCACTTGACGGTTTAAATAATGCCTTCCAGAATTCATGTGTTAAGCACTTTTCCATTGATGATGGGACTATTTTGAGGAAGCTATGGACATATGGAAAGTAGGGCCTAACTGGTGGAAATGGATCAATAGGGACATGTCTTAGAAGGTGATGCTCTGGCCCTTGGGTACCATGATGTGCAGAGCCTCTGCAAAATCCAACAACAATTAAACAAGGTGGAGAGCCCAGAAATGAACTCACACATACATTATCACTAATTTCTCAATAAGGGCCAAGGAGACCAAAATGGGAAAAATAATCTCTTCAATAAATGATGCAGAGAGAACTGAAGAGGTGCATGCAAAAGACTGAAATATATTGTTTATTTTAACTAAATAAAACTCAACTTAAAATTTATTAAAAATATAAATATAAGCTAGATATGATAGAGCCTGTCTGCAAATGCAATGCTCAGGAGGCTAAGGCAAGAAGATGGGGAATGTGAGGGCAAACTAGGTTACACAGAGAAAATGTATCAAAAAATAACCCTAAAAACTAAACCTAAGACCTACAATGATTTTTGTAAACCCTAGGAAAGAGCATAGTGCAGGAAACACCTTCATAGATAACTTGGGGGAATATACCGAAAAGCTTAGGCAGCAAAAGGAAAAATAAAAGAATGGTAGTATATCAAAGGGAAAAATATCTGTACAGCCAAGGACGCAATCAACAAAATGAAGAAACAAACAACAGATTAGGAGAAAATATCTAAATCTATATAACTTTTAAGGGACTAATATTCAAATTAGATAAGAAACTCATAATAAAATAGCAAAATAAAAATGAGTAATCAATTTTAAAAGTGGAAAGTGAACTGGATAAATGTTTCTCCAAAGAAGACAAAAGCTAGCTATAAAGTATTATGAGAAAGTGCTCAATATCATCAGAGAAAGACAAATCACATGTATAGGCCAGAGAACAACTCTGTGGAGTTGTTTCTCTCCTTTCATCTTTATGTGGGTTCCAGGATTGAACTCAGGTCCCCAGGCCTTTACCCACATGAGTTATCTTACTGGCCAAGAAAAAGGAACTCCTCCAATGTACTCTAAAACTTCAATTATATAATTTACAAGTAACTCAAAAACTTGTGAAAATTTTAATGCTGTTTCTAGGTAGCCAGATTATAGATTTAATTCTTTGGGTAATCTATTTCTGAATGACCATGAAGGGAATCATAAAATGATAATACATAATTTTGGCAATGCTCAAATGTGAATTTTATGTGATTATGAAGTCAATACTTGTAATTGAGTTACTAAATTAATAGGTCTAGCCAACTAATCACAGTGTAACTCGATGACACTGTTTTCGATATTTGATTTTTTATTAAATAATTTGTAAAATGGGATAATGTGGCCATTTTTACCACAAACAATTTTATTCTAAGCAGTAATTGTTGTTTTTTTAAAATATTTATTTATTATGTATACAATATTCTGTCTATGTGTATGCCTGCAGGCCAGAAGAGGGCACCAGACCCCATTACAGATGTTTGTGAGCCACCATGTGGTTGCTGGGAATTGAACTCAGGACCTTTGGAAGAGCAGGCAATGCTCTTAACCTCTGAGCCATCTCTCCAGCCCCTAAGGCAGTAATTGTATGTTGGAGATTTTAGCATTTCTTAACACATGCCCTTGCGAGTATCAAAGACCTGCAAAATATTAAGAAGTCATACAGTTTAATTTGTTATTTCATCTAGTTTTGCAATATAAGCCACAGTCAGTATGTTTGAGCTTCCAAAGTTGCAATACTTTTTAAACAACAAGAACTCTATAATAAAGTCTATGATCAATTAGTATTTCTAGGAACATATAAATGCTACAAACCCAAAATTGTTCTGGCCAAATTAAGCTTTTGAAAAACGAGTCATTGATCCCCTGTGACAATGCATTCAAGGCTACTTCCCACATTCTCTTCTATCAGGTTCAATGTAACTGACTTTATGTTAAGGCCCTTGATCCACTTGGACTTGAGCTTTGTACAAGGTGATAGATATGGATCTATTTGCAACATTCTACATGTTGGTATCCATTTATGCCAGCACCATTTGTTAAAGATGTTTTCCTTTTTCCATTGTACCTTTTCGGCTTCTTTCTCAAAAATCAGGTGTTCATATGTGAATGGACTAATATCAGGGTCTTCAGTTTGATTCCATTGATCCACGTGTCTGTTTTTGTGTCAGTACCAAAATGTTTTTATTACTGTAGCTCTATAGAATGCCAGTAGCACAGACACTAACACTAAGAGCAACAATCAATAAATGGGACCTCCAGAAACTGAGATGCTTCTGTGTTGGGAGCTGACCCTCAGACTCTAAACTTTCTATGAATTCTTGCCTGCTGAAGTAAACAATTTGTTTTCTATGCTCGAAGATGCTCTGAGCATGAAACCCTCATGAGTTCCTGATAACAACGAAGTGGTTTCTGGTGGGCTTGCAGTAGAAAATCCAGAGAGCTAGGGCGTGGCCACTAGTCAAGGAGAGCACTATATAAGCTGCCTGGGAATGTAATAAAATTTGTATTTTCGCTTCAAGAGTGAATCATGTCTCTGTGTGTTCTTTAATCCCCAGGCCCCAACTGCCATTCCAGGTGGTGCAGGAGCCAAAGGTGGAGGCCCCGCTGGGATGGGGAACTAGGGACACTTCTGAGGGACACCCTCCGGAAGGCCGGCCAGCAGGTAAGTAATAAAGAGAAGGTGAGAGGGTAAATTGTAAGGATGGGGGCAGAGTCTTCCAAGTCTGCTCTCGTAAAGGAATTTCGGGTACTACTGAAAAAACAGAGTACCTGGATTAAAATCAAAACAGTTGAAGAATTGATGGAAACCCTAGTGGGGTTAGTCCATGGTTCCTACAGGCAGGCATCTTGAACATCCCTGACTAGAAACATGTTAAGGCAGATTTACAAAAGGAATTGGGGGACAAAGGAAGGACCTGAGTCCTTTCAAATCTCCACATTCTCTCTACAGAGACTGGTAAAAGATTTGATGCTTACTGAAAATTGTAAGGTCAAAGAACAACTCTAGGAGGCTGCAGACATTGGAGGTTGTCCAGGATAAAAATTCTCTGGCCTCATACAAAGGAGACCCAAAAGGAGAGGAGCTGAGAGAGCCTGAGGAGGCTCAGGATAGTAGCGATTCTGAGTCATCTCTAAAAAGTAGGTCTATTCTCTTATCTTGCCCCAGGAGAAAGAACCCCTTTTACAAAGCAACTGCCCCTTCAGCTAGTGAGAAGAAAGTAGAAGAGTTGCGGAGACAATTAGTAGAATATTCCCTGTTATTGAAACTGTGGATCCTCAGGGAGACAGGCAGAGGCTACACCAGCAGTTTCAGTTTAAGGATGTAAGAAAGTTTAAAGAGGCCATAACCACTTATGGGCCACATGCTCCCTTTACTGCTGCCTTGGTACAGTGCCTACCTTCACAGAATGGTACCTCTGTGGAACTTGAGCCTGTCTAAATTTTGGACCCTTGACTGTGCAGGACTCTACCTTGCTTAATGACACAGCAAAATGGAACTCCACAAATATTGTTGAAGATACCTTGCAGTTAAACCAGAGCCAAAATAAGACTTTTCATGCAGCTGTCTGTATGTCAGGGCCATTTTTCTTTCTTTTAACTAACCATAACATTGAATGATTCTGCCCTTAACTGCTCTCAAGTTTCATGTCATGTAAGCAGCTGTTGGGTGAACAAGACGACAGCTGCTGTGGTCCAGGTTCCAGGCTTGGTACCTATCCCGGTGAATCAGCTGGTGCTGAGACTTCAGGATCACCAAGGCTGTAGTGGCTGCTATTATCACCGCTGCCGCCTCTGCCATGGTAGCCAGAATTGCTATCAGCCAGACTGCTGCTGTGGCTAGCTGATGGAGGAAGGTCATTGGCTAATAAAGAAACTGCCTTGATGAGAGAGGGGGACTTGATTGGGGGAGGGGGAGGGAAATGGGAGACGGTGGTGGGGAAGAGACAGAAATCTTTAATAAATAAATAAATAAATAAATAGAAACTGCCTTGGCCCATCTGATAGGGCAGAATTTATATAGGCAGAGTAAACAGAACAGAATGCTGGGAGGAAGAGGAAGTGAACTCAGAAATCATGCAGCTCCTCTCAGAGCCAGACACGAAGCAAGCCGCCAGGTCAGACATGCTGAATCTTTCCTGGTAAGCACACCTAGTGGTGCTACCCAGATTATTAGAAATGGGCTAAATTAATACATGAGAATTAGCCTAGAAGAGGCTAGATATAATGGGCCAGGCAGTGTTTAAAAGAATACAGTTTGTGTGTTGTTATTTCGGGTATAAAGCTAGCCGGTGGCCGGGAGCTGGGTGGCAGGAACACCAGCCGGCAGCTCCTTCAACAGCTAGCACTGTTGATTCCTTAGCCGGACAGCTTGCCACTTCCTTAGAGACCTAAAATTCCCTTAATAAGCATATTTGCCAGGGCATTTTGCAAGTTAACCTAAGACGGTCCTTTTACAAGAGCAGTTAGGCTTCTTATGGGATTTGCATATGGTTAGGTGCTCCCCTTCCTTCCATCATACTTGTGTCAGGCCTGGACCAGTCAAGAACCTTAGTGCTACTGTCAGCTGGTTGAATTCTTAAGGGACCATGGAACATGTAATTTCTTAATTTTACTGTGTTCCTTGCTAGAGATATTCTTAAGATTAATGAGACTCTTGTTCCTCCCACTTCCATAGATTCTCTAACTAAGGGCATTCTTTATGGCCTAGGCTTGCTGAAAAGCTGGTCTGGGACTGTTGCCCTAGGAACTCTCATAGCTGGAGGGTTTTTAGTGCTCTGCCTTTATAACAGGCATCAGCAGTAACAGCAGCAGTGCTTTAATATCGCTACTAAGTAACTAATGCTTGCCCAAGTAAGCAGGCTTACTCCAAGCACAGTATGGGTCAGCATGTTACAAGAAGGCCAGTGAGTCATAGAGGGGTAAGACAGGAACCTGTCACAATCAACCTAAGACAGAGGCCTTGCATGCTGAGGCAAGTGGTCTTGATAACAGATAAGATGAGAACTTGTGCTTCTGCACCTAAGACAGGCCTGGTCTAATTATATAGAAAAAACGGAGCTGTTGGGAGCTGTAGACCCTCAGACCCTAAACTTTCTATGATCTCTTGCCTGTTGGAGTAAATAATTTGTTTCTATGCTTGCAGATGCTCTGAGCATGAAACACTCATGAGTTCCTGATAAAAAAGAAGTAATTTCTGGTGGGCTTGTGGTAGAAAATCCTGAGAGCTAGGGCGTGGCCACTAGTCAAGGAGCGCACTATATAAACTGCCTTGGAACATAATAAAATTGGCATTCTTGCTTCAAAAGTGACCCATATCTCTTTGTGTTTTTTAACCCCCAGGCCCTTACCCAATTGCCATTCCAGGTGGTGCAGGCACCACACTTCTGTAAGGCAAAGGATGTAGTAAACAAGACAAAACAACAACCTATAGCTTTCAGGAAAAGATTTTTGCCAGTGTCACATCTAATAAAGGACTGATCTCCAAACTATATAAATAACTCAAGAAACTAGACAACAAAATACAAAATAATCCAATTAAAAATAGGGTGGAGACCTAAATAGGGAATTCTCAGCAGAAAAAAACTCAAATGGCCAAAGATATTTAAGGAATTGCTCAACAAGAGAAATACAAATCAAAATGACTCTGAGATACAGTCTTACACATGTCAGAATGGCTAGGATCAAAAATACTGAGGACATCTTATGCTGAAGAGGATGTGGAGTCAGAGGAACACTCTCCTCCACTGCTGGTAGGAGTGCAATCTTTTACAGCCACTTTGGAAATCAGTATGGCAGTTTCTCAGAAAATTGGGAATCAATCTACCTGAAAATTCAGTGACATCATTCTTGGGCATATACCCAAAGGATACTCAATAGTACCACAAGGACACTTGTTCAACAATATTCATAGCAGTGTTATTCATAATAGCCAGAACCTAGAAATAACCTAGATGCCCCTCAACTGAATAAATGGATAAATAAGTGTGGTGCATTTACACAATGGAGTAAATGCATTTAAACTCAGGTGTAAAAAACAATGACATCATGAAATTTGCAGGAAAATGGATGGAACTAGAGAAAACCGTCCTGAGTGAGGTAACCCCGACTCAGAAAGACAAACAGTATATACTCACTCATAAGTGGATAGAAAAAAGCAAAGCAAAGAATAACCAGACTACAGTCCCCAGCTCCAGAGAATTGGGAGTGTGGGGAGCAAGAGGGAGGGTGGAAGGGGAGAAGGGAGGAAGGAAGGAAAGTGGGAAAAATGTATAGCTCAAAAAAATTTTAAATACTAAAAAATGATTCAGTGAAAATGTCTTAAGCTAAGTGTAATTTTAAGCTTTTGTTTAACATTATAGTGTTGATGCTAGGTTTTATTTAAATATCCAATAAATAGATTGTCAGCCACGATGACACACATCTAGATTTCAAAAGTTGGGACCAGGATGACTGTTATGTTTCAGACCAACCTGGGGTACCCATCAAGACTGTATTAGTTACATTTCCTCTTGCTGTAATAAAACACCATGACTAAGACAACTTAAAGATGGATGAGTTTATTTTGGTTTACAGTTCCAGTAGGATAAAAGTCCATCATCACAGAGAAGCACAGTAGCAAGCTGTAGGCATGGAGGCAGGAGCAGGAAGCTGAGAGCTCTTGTCCTTTACTGTAAGCATAAAAGAGAAAGAGCAAACTAGAATTTTACAAAGCTTCTCAATCTCAAAACCTGTGCTCAGTAACTTACTGCCTCCACCAGGGCTATACCACTTAAACCTCCCCAAACAGCACACCCAATTGGGGAACAAATAGTCAAATGCTTGAGACTTGGGAATGTTCTTCATTTGAACCACTACAAAGGCCATGTCTAAATGAATAAATAAATAAATGGCGAGCTCCCATCTACTGCCCTTAACCTTAGTCAAGAAGGGCTGGAACTGCCATATGACTTAATAATCCTATTACTTCCTATTACTTAGTGATCTAGTTTGGTTTTCTGTTACTATGAAAAATACCATGAACAAAAGCAACTTAAGGGAAAAGAGGGTTTATTTCTCTTTTACTTCCAGGTCACAGTCAATAACTGAGGGAAGCCAGTGCAGGAGTTCAAACAAGAAGTGAAGCAGAAACCATGGAGAAATGTTGCTTACTTGCCTTCCTTCTATTCAGGTTTGTTGCCACCTGCTATAGCAATCTTGGCCACTGAATCGCTGGTGTTCCAATTGTACTGTTTTAGAGCTGATATAGTTTGGCTATGAAATGTCTCCCAAAGACCAATGTGTTAGAAGCTTGGTATTATTTTAGGATGGCCAAATTTTTCCACAGGTGAGGCCTAATGGAAGAGAGATGCATGTCTTTGGAGGGGATATGTTTACCTCAGCCCCTTCTACTTCCTCTCACTTTCCAGCCATGATATCAGTGGTTTGGGCCCACTATGTGCCACTGTTGTGAGCCTAAAGAAGTGAGCCAATGGGAACTTAAAGAAATGGGCCAAGCAATCAGGGGCTGACGTATCTAAACTGTGAGCCAGCCAACATTTTTCTTAATAACATCATCACCTTGGGTATCTGTTATTGTGATGGGAAGATGACTTAAATAGTAGCAGAAAGGATCAGATGGTGTCAGTTGCCAACAGAAAGGACATTGCTGGTGTATGACAAAAGCACACAAGCTCAATTTCTCTATTCACTTTGCTTACATTTCTGACAGGTAGAACACCCTGTCATATAGGTACAAAAAACTCTAGAATATAGGAATGAGTTTGCAAAAACAGCTTCATCCATTTTAGAGACCAGGAATGTGAAACCAAAATCCTGTCTTGTACATTTAATTTTTGTTTTTTTAATATGTATGTGTGCCTGTATAATTTTATATGCGCATGGGCATCATATACCCTAGAACTGGAATTAAAGGCCATTGTGTGCTGCCCAATGTGGGTGCTGAAAACTGAACCCAAGTTTTCTACAAGAATAGTAAGTGCTTTTAACCACTGAGCCTTTAACCTCTGGTAAACCCTCCTTCTTTCATATCATATGTGTTCTATTGCCCTCTATTCATCTGTGATAGTTGATATTTCATGTCAACTTGACAGGATCTAAAATCACTCTGAAGATAAATATCTTGGTCTACCTGTGAGCAATTGTTTGGATTGGATTAATAGAGGTAGTAAAACCCACCATAAATGTATATGGCACCATTCCTCAGACTGGTGCTCTGAACTTTGCAAAAATGAGAAAGCAAGCTGAGCACCATAGTTCATCTGTAGTACATCATGTGATTGGCTGCTTCTGTCTTCTGCCACCTGCCTTCCCACCATGATGCACTATGGCCCCTCAAACTGTAAACCAGAGTAAACCCTTCCTTCCTTCCCTCCTTCCTTTCTTCCTTCCCTTCTTCCTTTCTTCCTTCCTTCCTTCTTTTCTTCCTTCCTTAAGTTGCTTCTTGTCAGGTATTTTGCCATAGGATCAAGAAAACTAGCTAGAACAACATCTAATACATGCTTCACAAAATAGCTAATCTATTATAGTTATGATTTTATATGAACTGCTTTTTCAATTATTGAATGTCAAAACTAGAGTTTTGACAGGAATATCAAATATCTAGGGTCAAGAAATAAAAACTATAATAGTAATCTCTTTAATTACCTTTCAGTGGCTCTTCTGACTCTTTTTTTAAAATAATGTATTTACTGTTTAAGACTTTCATACATGTACACAATACAGTTTTATCATATCTATCATTTACCCTTCAACTTTTCGCTGACACCACCCAACAAATATTCCTCCTAACTTCATGTTCTCTCATTTCTTAATACCCCACTGAGTCCACTTAGTGTTACCAATATATACATAGTAAATGGATGTGGAGCTTCCACTGAAGCACGTGGAAAAGATTCTCCCTCCCCAGCAACCATGAACTCTCAATAACTCTTCTCAGCTAAGAGTGGAGCCACGTGTCCCACTGTGACTCATGCAGGAATGTTAACTGGCTTGATCTCTTGCAAGTCTTCTGCAGGTAACCATAAGTTCATGAGTGTGACAGCCTTGTCATGTCCAGAAGATAACATTTCATAGAATTCTTCCCCTTTTCTGGTTATTTTTCCCCTCCCTCTTCTGTGATGCTCCCTCAGTATCCAGGAGTGTCAACAAAATACAGATATCACATTTAAGGCTGGAAACTTGGAGTCACTCATTCTAAACATTTTGACAAGTTATGAGTCTCTGCATTAACTGCAGCCTATTAACAAGAACCGCTTCTCTGGCCGGGGTTTAAAGTACCACAGATTCATGTACATGATATCATTCAGAAGGCAGTTTGATAACATGTCCATTTAATGATATAACAACGATAGGTTCTCACATAGGGTCTATGATATCCTAATCTATGAACTTTTGACCAGGTTTACAGTACCAGTCTTGAGTTACCTCCTATGGATCAACCCTCAAATCTAATCAAAAAATACTTTTCATGTTTAATTTTTATTAACTCACCTTCTACTCCCTCCCCCTTCCCCTTAAACTTTTAACCCCTGGTATCTGCCTACGTCTTTCATATCAAATGTGTACTATTTTCTCTAGTTAAGTTTTTTTAATTGGGTTTACTATGCTTCCATATGTTTTTCCATGTATCTTTCATTTTTATTAACTCTCGCTCAAATCCCTCCTTGCTTGAACATTGCCTCTGCCAGTAGTCCTCTCAGGAGATACAGGAAGGCCTTTGTAAAGCCACTTTTATATATTTCTTTAGCCTCTTCTCTCATTGTTTCCATCCACCTCCCCTCATACCCTATTCTACAGGACACCAATCTAGTCCCTTATCTAAATACGTCACGCCTTCACCTCTGCCATGCCTGGCGATGCTCTTCTCTGATTTATAGTCACCATTTCAACTGTTTCACAAGCACTGAGTTCCTGCTATATATCGAGCACTAAGCTGTCTATTAGAAGTACAAAGCTTATTAAGACATAGTCTCATCCTGAGGAATCTATAATCTAACGGGGTAAAAACAGAATCAAATTTCTATTAAGCTACTCCATGGTGTGCTACTAGAGAGGGGGAGAATCAGCTGTTTGAACCACAAAAGAAGAAAATAATAAATGAATTTAAGAAAGTGGCAGGATGCGCAATCTTTCATCCCCTGACGGAAACATCAAAAAGCAAGCACAAACTGTCAAGAGCAACTTTGTAAAACTTCAGGAAGGCAGTCCAAACTTTACAACTAAGCAAATATTTGGTTTAAAAAGAAGAGTTTCAAATCAGTAGGAGGGTTTGTGTCACTTACTGCATTTGTCATATCTGACACTTTCATAATCTTAGTCCTGGGGACTTAAGAATCATGAGCCTGGTGTCCCTAATTTCTGAGGAAACAGAACAATCTTTTTGACAGATTATTAAGTATGTCTGCTTTAAGCTTTCTGGGGCTGCTTGAGTACTGAGAGAAGATGATCACAGACAGTGGGCATTGCTTTCGAACAAACTGCAAGTCAACGAGCTTTCCAACAAATAGAGCGAAAGATTACCACTGGATCAGAATAGGCCACTAAAATCCATGGGCACAATCTGGAAAGAATTTCTTTGGGAAATGGAGGAATTCAAAAGTATCCATAAATCCAGGGAAATTTAGAGAACCAAACGCATTCACAAGGCAAGACATGTGTTCAGAAAACACCTGAGACGACCTCCAAGTTCCATACTGGCCTGAGCCATATGCTGAGTGAAAGGCTGGGTAATTGTTTTAGGAAAGCCAGAGCACAGAGGCGATGTGCAAGCAACAATAGTCTGTTTCTTAGTGGCTCCTGGCATTTCTGGTATATTTCTGTGGAAGCATTCACTTAACGTAAAGTAGGAAACATAGACCTCATGACTACACATGACAAGTAAGTAATAGCTGTCATAGACATAGCTTGGCCCATTGGTATAGAAGTTTATTGTTATAATATTCAGTAATTGAAAAGGCAGTGGAGCCTTGAGAAGAGAAACAATTTGGCTTCCAGAGTTACCCTGTTACAAGAACTAGCTGTTCCCTCAATAAATAAAATAAAATAAAATAAAAACTTTTAGAAAATCACCAGGCATCTAAAGATGCAGAGAAGCATGGCCCATTCATAAGACCAATGTAAACTGACAATAATATCTCTGAAAGGGTCTGACATTAGACTTACTACAGGAAGACTTTAAACAGCTGTAAATGATAAGCAACAGAGCTAGCATTACTACCCCAGAACCAACCTTAAGTCAAAAGCTGTTGAAGGAAACCGAGAGCACTGCATATTAACAAAACTGTCAACTCCTCAAGAATATATAACAATTATAACTACTTATGAAACTTACAACAGCGTACAATATATAAAGAATATTGACTGAAGTGAAGAAATAGCCTAAAATAGTAAAATAAAATAATAGTTGGAGGCTTCAAAATCCAACTATCAATAATAGAATGACGAAAGAGATGTCTGAAATGGAAACAAAGGGATGGAGAAATATAGTGGTTCATGGGTGCTAGCCAGGATCCTTAAGAACAACAGGACAAACACAACAGCTACACAGTCAGGGAGAGAGGCTGTCGTGGGAATTGGCTTAAGTGATGGTGAAGGCCATAAAATTCCATAATGTGACATCTTTGAGCTGTAGAAGCAGGAAATCTGAGACCGTGTCTCTGCATCAGTCCAAAGGCCTGAAAAGTAAGTTGGCCACTGGAGTTTCTCCCACTCCAAGGCTGTCTCAGACTCTGAAACACCAGGCACTCCAATGTCTGAGGGCAGAAGAATGTAAGCTCTCAGCTTGAAGCACAGAGAGAATTGACCCTTCCTCCAGTGTGTTGTTCAATTTGGGGCTTTAATAGTTTAGAGAATGCCCACCCACATTGGTGAGAGTGGAATGTTTTTACTCAGTGTACTGACTCAGATTTGAGCTCTTCCAGAAATTCTATCACAGACATACTCAGAAATGTTTTACTAGCTATGTGAGCTTCCCTTAGCCCAGTCAATTTGGCTCATAAAATTAACCATCGCACACCAACCATCTCTAACAGACATATATAGAGCACTCCACCCAATGAAAGCAGAATGCATATTCTTCTCAAGTGTACTTGGAACATTCTCCAAGATAGACCAGATGTTAGACCATAAAACAAATCTCAATAAATTTCAAAAGATTGAAATCTTATGGCATGCCTCTTTGTCCGCAATGAAATAAAATTGATAACAAAACTGAAATTTTCTAAATAAAATGCTCTTAGACAACCAATGATCAAAGAAAAATATTACAAAATATTTATACAAAAATTAAAAATAGAAGAGCAGCATAACCAAACTTATGAGATGAAGTGAAGGCACTGATCCAATCAACGTATGTAACCATAATTGCCAATATTTAAAAATAAGAGGGTGAGAGAGATGGCTCAGCACTTAAAAGCACATACTGTTTTTGCGGAGGATCTGAATTTCATTCTCAGTGTACACATTGATCTGCTCACAAACATCTGTAACTCCAGTTCCAAGGGATCCAGCGCCCACTTCCATCCTCCAAAATTACCTGCATACACATGTCCATGCCTACATAATTAAAAATAAAAATAGAGCTTTTTCTTTAAAATGAGGAGAAAATAGTCTGGTGATGAATGTCAACACTGACATGGATACCTAGCATGCAGAAGGCTGTGAAATCAAACTTCATCATGATAAACAAACAAATGAGGAACTGGAGAGATGGCTCAGCAAATTAAGAGTACTTGTTGCTCTTGAAGAGGACCCAGGTTCAGTTCCCAGCATCCACATGGTGGCTTACAACCATCCTTGACTCCAGGTCCAGGAGATGTGATGCCCTCTTGGAAAAGCCAAGAAATTAGCTAATCTCTAGCTAGACGGACAGAGAAATGAGAAGCATAGCTATTTTCAGAAATGCAAGTGGAACCACTTTAGCTCAATCACATGTAAAATAGTAGAAATAATCATATGTTAGCAAGTTATCTAGATGAAATCAAAAGAGTTAGAACATATCAGAAGGGAAGTTAGAGACACCCACCACAATCCCGCATCTCCCTGAGACTAAAACAACAAAAAAACGTACCTGGTGGCAGGTAGAAGTGGAGTGAACAAGATGACAGCAGCAGGAAACAACAGACAGAGATTAGGAAAACACAGAAACTGCAGTCTTCAGATTTGTGAAAGAAACAAACAAGCAGAAACCCTACCATCAGGAACCCCTGAGTACAACAACATGGCAAAGAAGCTGTGAAGAACCCCAATAGAGCGCTGAGTGAAAGAGAGGCAGTTAACCTCGGTGAGTATCATAGGGACAGAATTTAGCACTGCAAAGAAAATAAAGTTTGAACGGGAGATCTCTGATCCCTACAGCCAAGTTCACAGTGGATCCCTGAACCTTCTAGCTTGCAAACTGGTATGGTGGCAATAAGCCATCTTAAGGCCAGTTCAGGCACGAAACCATATGACTGGGGAGGATCAGGAGCCCTTGAGTGTCACAGAAGCTTTCTTCACCTCACTAAGTAGCTGACCACTGCAGCTGTGGCCGAGCAGAGGTGACAAAGGTGACTATGATTTGAACATAGATTCATGAACACAATTCTATGAAGTAGGAAGTTCAGGCTATTGCAGAGGTAAGTGGAGGGCATTTCCCTTTGGGAACTGTGATCCAACCTCTAGAAAGAGATTTTAGACCAGCTGTGTGAGTGTGAACTACATGGCTGGGGCAGGCAGACACTCAGTACCCTTGGCCACAGGTTCTCACCCTCCAGCATGGGCGGCTTTGATTTGATCACTTGCCCACTGTAGAGTCATGGGAACATTTAGAGAAAGTGGGCCACTGATGAGTGTTTCTCACACTTGCTATGGTAGAGCACTTCCCATGTGAGCACACGTGCAATTGGGGAGTCCACAGACTTGGCCAGTGGGGGTGGTGTGAGGGCAACTCTTGTGCTTACTAAATTGCTGGACCTGTGTACAAAGACTAATGGAGCGAGTTAAGCCAGCAGAGGACATTGTCTTAGCTTGCGTGCCCTGGCAAGTAAGGAAGGGCAGGGCCAGCCTCCATACAGCTCTTTCTGGTTCTACCTGTCAGGACCTGAGAAAGAAAGGGCCTCATAACACCTACCACACACCTACTGAACTTCGAAATGAGAAGCCTGAGAAAAAAACCTGAAGCACTCCTACCCTCCAGCCCTCAGCAAGGAAGAACTATGTCCTGGCTTCACCGTCGTCTTTGCTTTCCTTTTCTGCATTTTTCACAACTTGATACAATTTCCTCCAGTGTGTTTTATTTTCTTGCTAATGCTTCTAACTATTGCTTTTAACTTCCTAGTTTGTATCATTCGACCTTCTTTCTTTTTCATCTTTACTACATGTATAGTTGCTGTTCCAAATGGTGCATTGTCACTGTTACTATGTTTAAAGATCTGGCTTGGCTTATGCTATTTTTATTTTTATTTGCTTTCGTCTGAATTTTAGTCAGGATTAAAACCTCAAGAAAAGACTATTGATCAAGATCAGCTGACCGACAGACAGGCAGATGCACAAACACACACACACACACACACACACGCACACACACATACACACACACACACACACACACACACACAGAGAAAGAACAGACAGGCATATAAAGCTGTGAGAGGGGCCTACCCCAACAGATGCACAAACCACTGTGGAGAAACACAAAAAATAGATTTTTAAAAAATACAAGACAATATAACTATGATAGTAAATCTGGGTTGTCAACTTGACACACTTGGGATTAGGAAGCCTCACCTGAAGAACTGTCTCCATCACACACGCCTGTGAGCATGTCTGTGGGGCATTTTCTTGATTGCAAATGAACATAGAAGTATTCAGCCCACTTTAGGCAGTTCCATAGGAGCAAGCCAGCAAACAGCGTTCCTTCATTGTTTCTGCTTCAGTTCTTGCCTTGAGCTCCTGCCTTTGCTTCCCTTGAGGATGGACTATAATTTTTAAGAAGAAAGAAATCTTTTCCTCCCCAAGTTGCTTTTGGCCACTGTGTTTATTGCATCACCTTAAGCAAAACAGGAAAAACACAAGAAATGTATTTAAAGCAAGGCAATGTGAATTTTTCAAAAGATTATAACTCCTCAAAATTGAACACAAAGTTATCAAAATCATAGAAATTTTGCACAAATAATTAAAAAATCTAATTCTAAAAATTATCAATAACCTCAAAAAAGGGACAAGTAAAGAGATGAATGAAAAACAAAGCAATTCCTGGTCACAAACCAAGCATGCAGAAGACACTTAAAATGCCATCTACAATAGAGGAAAAAAGACACACACAAGCATGAGAATTTGTGGAAAAAAAACAAATCTCAATAAAATAATAGGTTAAAGTGAGAACTTGGAAAATCCAAAAATAGTTAACTTGATAAACAAACAAAACTTTAATATGAAGAAGGAAGAAATTAGTGTCTGCCTTTCACTAATAATCCTAAATTTTAATGGTCTTAACTCTTCAATTAGAAGATATATATTAGCTGAATGGGCTATAACCCAATATTTAAGTGTCTACTGACTGCAATAAATTTACCTCATTGGCAATGATGTACACATAGTGAACATAAAAGGATGCAAAGGGCTTTTGTAAGGGAATGGAATCTGAAAGCAAGCCTGAGTAGATACACCTGAAAATGTAAACTTCTAGCCAAAGTGAGTAGAAGTGATTAGATCACTACATCTTAGGGAGGGAAGAATCCATCAATGAAATATAAACATGAGCAAAGAAGTCAGGACCACAAAGGGTGCACCCACCCACGGAGACAGTGGGGCTGATCTATTGGGAGCTCACCAAGGCCAGCTGGACTGTGACTGAAAAAGCATGGGATAAAACCGGACTCTCTGAATATGGTGGACAATGAGGGCTGCTGAGAAGCCAAGGACAATAGCACTGGGTCTTGATCCTACTTCAAGTTCTGGCTTTGTGGGAGCCTAGCCAGTTTGGATGTTCACCTTCCTAGACCAGGATGGAGGGAGGAGGACTTTGGACTTTCCACAGGGCAGGGAACCCTGACTGCTCTTCAGACTGGAGAGGGAGCGGGAGAGGAGTGGGGGGAGGGGGAGAGGAGTGGGAGGAGGGGGAGGGAAATGGGAGGCTGGGAGGAGGCGGAAATTTTTTTTCAATAAAAAATTATATATATAAAGGTAACCAATACAAATGCACTGAACTTGGATTCACTCAACTTCATCAAACAAATACTACTGGATACAATGGGCAGATAGGTCCAGATACAGACACTGGGTGACTGTAATATCCCAGTTTCATCAACAAACAAAAGAAATCAACAGAGTAACTTCAGAGTTAAACTATTTCATGGATCAAATGGTCTTAAAAGACAACTACAGAATATTCCTTCCACTAGCCATAGAACACACATTCTTCACCATGGTCATGACATTTTCTTCAAAGTAGATCACATTTTAGCTTCTGAATTATCTTGATGAATACCTTTTAAATTGAAATAATTTCTTGTATCTTGTCAGATCATTATGGACTAAAACTAGAACTTGATAGCAAGGGAATGACAAAAGCAATGCAAGTTTATAGAGAAAAATGCTTTTTGCTTTTTGCTTGATTCATTCATTCATTCATTGAGAGAGGTCTCACTGTGTAGCCTTGGTTGTCCTGGAACTTTTTCCATAGACCAGGCTGGTCTGGAACTCACAGAGATCTGACTGCCTCTGCCTCTGCCTCTGCCTCTGCCTCCTGAGCACTGGGATTAAAGGCATGCACCACCACACTTGGCCTCAGTGACTTTTTAAAATATTCCATTATTGTCATCATCATCATCATTATTTTGGCAGAGGTCTTGAGACAGGTTTCTTTGTGTATCAGCCATGGCTATCCTGGAACTCACTATGTAGATCAAACTCACAGAGATCTGCCTGCCTCTGCCTGCCTCTACAGCACCCTGATTGAGAAAAATAATTTTGAAACATCATTGGATGACTGAACAAACCAAGGGGAAATTCAAAAATTCCTAGAATCAAGTGAAAATGGAAATACAACTTCCCAGAACCTTTGGGTAGTGAAGGCAGTTGTGACAAGGAAGATTATATTAATAAGTGCTTAAATTAAATACTGAATTATCATTAATCAATAATTAATAATTAACCTAATAATGCACCTCAAAGTCTTAAAAAACAGGCCAAATACAAACAATAGTAGGAAGCAAATAAATAAAGACAACAACATAAAATAATGAAATGGAAATTAAAATGAGTAACTCAAAGAGTTAGTGAAACAGAGTTGACTCTATGAAAAGATAAACAAGAGTGGAAAACTCTTGAGCAAACTATAAAAACTAGAAAGGCCTCAATTTATAAAGATTAAAGTAACAAAGGTAATATTGCAACAGAAACCAATAAAAATGAGAGGGTCATTAGATAATGTTATGAAAACTTATGTTACCACAAAATGAAAAATCTAGAATGATTCTTAGACTTATTGTAATCCACCAAAATTGGACTGAGAACATAGAAACAACCCAAACAAATAAATAATAAGCAATGAGAATGAAGTAGAAAAAGGTTTTCAAACAAACAAAAGTCCAGAGCTGAATTTTATAAAATTTTAAAAGAAGACCTAACACTAGTCCTGATTTCTAAACCTAACTATGAGCTTCGGTAATCAAAACGGTTTAGAAATGGCATAGAGGAAGACATATAGACTACAGGTTATTGAACTGTGGAATGCATCAAATAACAAAATGTGAGGAACAGAAAAAAATGGCATTAGGAAAAGTTTTCTAAATGCACAATCAAATATTACCATAAAGTCAACTATTTAATGAATGTAAGGGATTTTGGACAGTGCTCACCCATGCTGTGGTGCACAACTTCACTGCAGCCCTAGTTTACACACACACACCACATGCACTTGACGCTCTGCATGCCATCATACCCTACAAAAGCAGCAAATGATTTCTGAAATAAGTCTGCTGAGATTCAAGACTGTTGTATGTTATGAATGGCAGTGCTTTTATTACGATCACAGTTTTCTGCTCTAATGCCCTACAGTGTCAAACATTCTGCTCAGATCTCATTCTTTATATACAGATAGATAAGCAAGCACATCCATCTTGATTTAAATAATCCATAAAATTTCTTTTGTCTTAATAAATAATAAAATTGAGTCAGAAAAACAGAGACCCCCTGCTGAGCTAAAGACTCCACTACCTGCCAAAAGTCTAGCCCCCAACTCTGATGGCGACTCACAGCTACAGCACAGACCATACCAGCAGCCAGAAATACAGACAACAAAGACCGGAAGATCAAAGAAACAGAAACCAAGAAACCAACTCCCCATCCAACAAAGACAAACTTAAATGGGTGAAGAAAATGAATAAAAACTATTCAAGACCAGAAAATGGAAATAGAAGTAATAAAAAACCCAAACTTAGGGAATCCTGAAGATGGAAAATCTATGTAAGTAAACAGGAACTACACAGGCAAGCTTCACCAGCAGAATGTAAGAGATGGAAGAGAGAATCTCAGGCATTGAAGATACTATAGAAGAAATTAATACATAGTCACAGAAAATGTTAAATCTAATAAGTTCCTGACACAAAATATCCAGGAAATCTGGGACACTGTGAAAAGATCAAACCTGAGAATAATAGGACTACAAGAAGGAGAAGAATCCCAGCTGAAAGGCCTTGAAAATATTTTATTAACATAATTTGTATTAATTCTTTGGCAATTTCACATCATGCACCCCAATCCTCCTCATTTCCCAGTCCTTCCATAACCACCCTCCACCCGATCTTCTCTTGTGATCTAGCTGCCCTCACTCCCCCTGACCAACAGCAGAACTTCCTTATGGTCTGTAATTGACAAAGATGTTTGTGTTCTTTCTGGCCAGTGGTTTTCCACAGAAGCAGTAGAGGTATAAAAGGCTTTAGCTTGGAGCAAAATAAAGGTTGCTGTTCTTCCTCCTGAAAAGAAGCCTCCGTGTTTCAATCCTGGCACCCCTGCCAGTCTTGGCATCCAGGCTGTGCTGGGCTCTCTTGCCCGCCTCTTCATCACACATTTGTTTGCCTTGGGAGCTGTGCTGTATCACACACTATACCCTTTTGTTTAAACAGCTTTACTTGCAAATGTTCATTGTAATGAGTTGTTGGTTTGATTCAAGACTACTGGCTTCTGGTACACCATCAATACTAGACCTTCACTGAAACTTCTCTCAGCTATCCTGCTGCTGCCCTGTGGCGATCTTGTGGCTACAGTTCTGTAGAACTGTTCTGATCACATGCTCCAGCAGATCGTAGGTAGGGTAGGTATTAGGGTGGACCAACCCAAAGCCCTGGGTGGTAGCTTAGTTGGTCAGTCTGGCCATCCACCAGGACCATCCCCCCTCAGGTGAGGGGTAGGACCAGCTCCCCTGAGTGCCAGGCTCGCTCTCCTGTTGTGGCAGCCTGTGAGAGGGGGAGACAGTTCTACCAGGGCCATTAAGGGTTGGGACCAGCTGTCCCTCACCTACACCACTGAGGCCAGTTCTCCCAAGGGGAAGGCAGCTCTCCTGTAGAGGCAGCTGGTGGTGAGGGGTGGGACCAGTTCTCCAATGCTCTGGCCACTGGGCCAGCTGTCCTATGGCTCCCGGTGGTAACTCAGATCACGGATATCAACACAGACTTAGACGTGGCTCTCAGCCACACCTCTGGCCCAGACATCAACATGGCCTTAGGAGGCAGCACAGGCCACTCAGATAGGTATGGCTCAGGTGACAACATGACCCCTAAACACCAATGTGGCTTCAGATGGTGACCCAGCTCCAGAGCATCTGCAAGGCCTTAGGTCAAAGACATCCTCACAGACCCCAATTGTGGTAGAGTCACAGACCAGACATGGCCCTCAGCTGCAGCATGGACCCAAGCACCACCTTGGCCTCCAGTGGCAGCACAAGACACTCAGATTAGTATAGGCCCAGCAATAAACAGAAGGGCCCTCAAACATCAGCATGATCTGTGGTGAGGGCCAAGACTCCAGACATCCATATGGCCTTTGGTGGTAATACGAGACACAGACATTAACACAGACTCCAGCTGCTGCAGGACCATGTACCCAGACATGATTCTAGGGAGAAGCACAGGCCTAGACATCACATGATCCCAGATGGCAGCGAATGCAACCCACATGAGCCTATTTCACCACTGTTGCATCTTGAGCTCCATTTCTCTCCACAGTGCATGAACCACTCCATTCTTCTCTCCCATTTCTCTACCACATACCTGCTCATCATAGCGGCAGCCAGCTGCCCTGGCAGGCCTCCAGAAAATAGTTTTTAACAAAGTCATGCAAAAAAAAATTTCTAACCAAGTGGATCTAACAGAAATCTAAAAAGCATTTCACCCAAATACCAAAGAATATACCTTCTTCTCAGCACCTCACGGAACATTTTGTTAAACTGGCCACATATTCGGTCACAAACCAAGTCTCAACAGATACAAGAAAATTGAAATGATCCCACGTACCCTATTAGACCACCATGGATCAAAGCTGGATATCAACAACAACAGAAACAACAGAAAGCCTAAAAACTCATGGAAACTGAACAACTCTCTACTAATGACTACTGGGTCAAAGCAGAAATAAGAAATAAATTAAAGACTTTCTAGAATTCAATGAAGTCAGCATGAAGGAAGACTGTGGAGCCTTGGGTATGACATTAACTCAAGCATCTAGGACTGCCCAGGATAGGAACAACTGGAGAACCACCATAAATGGGCTGTTCATGAATGCTTAAGCATTGCCAGGGCATAAATAATGATGATGATGGTGATGATGATAACGATAATTCAATGAAAATGAACACGCAATATAATCAAACTTAATGGACACAATGAAAGTAGTGCTAACAGGAAAGTTCATGCTCTAAGTGCCTGTATAAAGAAATTGGAAAGATTGCATACTAGCTACTTAAGAGCACACCTGAAAAAGAAGCAAACACACCTAAGAGGAGTAGATGATAGGAAATAATCAACTGAGGGCTGAAATCAATAAAACAGAAACAGACCAATACAAAGAATCAGTAAAACAAAGAGCTGGTTCTTTGAGAAAATCAACCAAATAGACAAATCCTTACCTAAACTAACTTTTCCCTGTCTTTTCACAGGGAAAAATATCCAAATTAACAAAATAAGAAACGAAAGAGGGGACATAAAAATAGACACCGAGGCCAGGCGGTGGTGGCACACACCTTTAATCCCAGCACTCGGGAGGCAGAGACAGGCAGATCTCTGTGAGTTCGAGGCCAGCCTGGTCTACAAGAGCTAGTTCCAGGACAGGAACCAAAAAGCTATGGAGAAACCCTGTCTCGAAAATCAAAAAAAAAAAAAAATAGACACCGAGGAAATCCAAAGAATTATTATATCATACTTCAAAAACTTATAGTCAACAAAATTGGAAAATCTAAAAAAGAAATGTACTATATTCTTGATAGATAAAACTTATTGAAGTTAAATCAAGATCAGATAAACAATTTAAATAAACCTATAACACCTAAGGAAGCAGAAGTAGTTATTAAAAGTCACCCAACCAAAAAAAAAAAAGCCAAGGGTCAGAGAGTTTTAACACAGACTTCTAACAGACTTTCAAAGAAGAGTTAATGCTAATACTCCTCAAATTATTCCACAAAATAGTCACTGTGATACTCAAACCACACA
Organism: Microtus pennsylvanicus; assembly: GCF_037038515.1. Lineage (NCBI taxonomy): Eukaryota > Metazoa > Chordata > Mammalia > Rodentia > Cricetidae > Microtus > Microtus pennsylvanicus. The sequence goes on along the minus strand of NC_134601.1, from coordinate 81,647,130 downwards.
AAGATTCAACAAAGAAAGAGAATTAGGGATCAATTTCACTCTTGAACATAGGTGCAAAAATACTCAATAAAATACATGCAAACCAGGGAAAAACGTATAGTTCAATTAAAAACAATAAATAAAAAACACATCAAAACCAAATCCAAGAACAACACATCAAAGAGATCATCCACCATGATTAAGTAGGTGCACCCAGAGATGCAGAAGTGCTTCAACATACAAAAATCTGTCAATACAACCCACCATATAAACAAACTGAAAAAAAAACAGCACATGAGTATCTCACTAGATTCTGAAAAGGCCTTTGACAAAATCTAACAATGCTTTATGATAAAAAAAAATCTTAGATAAGGGATTCCAGGAACATACTAAACATAATAAAAAGAAATTTACATCAAATCTGCATCCAATATCAAATTAAATGGAGAGAAACTCACAGCAATCTCACTGAAATCAGGAATAAGACCAGGTTGTCCACTCTCTCTGTATCTATTCAATATGGTACTTGAAGTTCTAACTAGAGCAATAAGAGAACTAAAGGAGATCAAGGGGACACAAATTGGAAAGGAAGAAGTCAAAGGATATTTACAGATGACATGATAGTACACATAAGTGACCTCAAAATTTCTGCCAGGGAACTCCTACAAAGATCAAAGGAAGTTCACACATGACACTGCCCCCAGTTTACCCAAGAGATCTTATCTATTTTTCCTTCCCAAGGTGATCCATTTGTTCCTCTTAGGGTCTTCCTTGTTACCTGGCTTCTCTGATGCAATGGATTGTAGTCTGGTTATCCTCTGATTTACATATAGTAACCACTTATGAGTAAGTACACACCATGTTTGCCTTTCTGGGTCTGGGTTACCTCACTCAGTGTAGTAGTAGGCTGCTTGTTCATTCCTGGCTGCCCAGACCCAAAATAATCACACAGAAACTATATTATTTAAATCACTGCTTGGCCAGTCACTTAAACATATTGCTGGCTAACTCTTATATCTTAAATTAACCCATTTTTATTATTAATTCAGCATTTGGGAGGCAGAAGCAGGTGGATCTCTGTGAGGTGGGGGACAGCTTACATAGCTCTACATAGTAAGTTGACCAGCCAGTGCTGTTTAGTGAAACCCTGTTTGAAACCAAACTGTCTGAGGGAAAAAGAAAAGAGGAGTCCAAAGCTTGGGTAGATAATATGCTCTAAATGGGGAATATACTTGTTTTCCTAGATAGAAGGAACTTAGGAAATAATAGATCCAGACAAAAACTGAGCTCACATGCACTAAAAGGGGAAACTAAGGAAGCAGGGCCTGGTCTATTTTCATGTTCTCCGGTTTTCAGTTAAATTAGAGACCGCATCAGCATCTATAGAGAAAGGAAATGGTGAAAGTAGAGTAATTAAGAAGAAAAGCAGGGTACAAGCATGGCGGCACACGCCTGCTATTCCAGCTTCGAGAGGAAGAGGCAGGCATATTGAGAGTGTACACAGGAAGACTCAAGGTAAAGAAGAAGAGGAATTCAAGTATTAGATTGGCATGGTTGCCTGTTGTTGCAGGAGCTCCTTCTGCTCCTTCAGCCAATAGCCGCTGAGATACCAGCCCACTGGGACATGGTCTCTCTCCCTTTAAAAAAGCGACCACTTCCCTCTGCTTGAGCTCTGGCTTCCGGCTCTGCTTCCAGCAAGTAGGCTCCATTCCTGATTGCACAGAGGGCTTTTGTCTGGGATGGTGATCTGTAAGTTTTTCCCCCTTAAAATAAATAACCTCTCTAATAATCATAATTCCAAACTGGTGTGGGATTGTTTGTGACTTATGCCTTCAGCCTGTGTCTATAATCATCTGCTAAGGAGGGTAAGGCAGAATGATCATGAGTTCAAGATCAGACAAGCAGCATTATGAGAACTTTTCTCAAAAGGAGGGAGGGGAGGACAAGAAACAAAGAGAGGGAGGGAAGGAAGAAATTAAGAAATCCAAGAATGGGTTGCCTAGGGACATACAGAGTTGCTGGGCTGCCCATTTGATGACCTAGCTAAGAACGGGAAACCGTAAATTTGTATTGGCTCTAAACTTCATAACTGTGATCTTTTTATTTCCAACAGCCTGCATAGTGAACAGCAAAGTGGTGGGGACTTAAACTCAGCCTGAGCTGTGGATCTGCAGAGCAGATAAAGCAGTAGAAACAGGGATCTTGGTTATTATGTTTGAAATGAGGCTCCCAGGTTCAACGTGGAGCCCTGAGGAGCACCAAAACAAACAGAAGGCATGCACAGAGATAAATGGGAAGGAAGGGGCAAGAGCCAGCGGTAGCATAAAAGGAAGCAGACCCTCAAAACTCCAGAGGCTGAAGAAGCCTCCAGATCCGCTCTTCCAAACCTCTGATTGTGGAAGTCAGGACAAAAAGAATCCCAGAAGAGAGAAAGAAACTTGCCCAGGTTCACAGTAACTTAGTCAGAACTAAACTTCAGAGCTTTCATTTCTGCCTAGCACTTTTGTCTATTTGACAGCTCTTGGCTACATTTTCTTCTCGTTTTAAAAGTCATATATGTTTTCTGTATATAATTTGGACAACTCCAAAAAGAAGAATTCTTTTGAAATCTTAGCATTAACTAGAAACATTTCAACATACGTGGTAGTTTTAAAAACAAGTTCACAAATTCTTTGCTATTTACCCCCATCCAGAGATGGGTCCCATTCCTAGCTCCTGGCACATGGATGGGCTGGTTTTAGCAACTGCATCGAACAGAGAAGGATGCAGGGAAGGATGAAGCATGACTCCTAGCACTGGGTCATAAAAGCAACACTGCTTCCACCTGGCTCGCTCTCTCGGGACACTTGTTCTTGGAACCCAGCTGTCGTGTTATGAGAAAACCCAGGCCACATGGAGAGGCCACATGTAAGCATTCCAGGCAACGGTTCCAGCTGAGTTCCTAGCGAGCAAGCAGCATCAACTGCCAGACATGTGGATGAGGAAGTCATTGTCTGACTGAAACTGTGTGAAGGGCTCAAAGGAGGACCATGTGACTCATCACAGGCAACCCTGAGGGTGCTGAGTGACAGTCGTAAAGTTACTGCTGTTATTTTACATCGCTAAACTTGAGGGTGGTTTGTTATGTAGCACAAAATGATCCTTTGTGCGCATGTATCTCTCAGTTGGAGTTTTGGAGTCATGGTGCATATACTATTTTTCATCCTCCTTTTTTTAACTCTACATTAGTTGTCATTTTCCCATATGATTAAAATGTACTTAATCCTAGCACAGTGGACCATGCAGGCAACCCCAGTACTTTGGAGGTGGGAGTGAGGGGATCACAAGTTTGAGGATGGGCTGAGCTACTATTGAGACACTCTCAAAATACAAAGGTCTTTTAAAAATATTGTTAACATGGGTGTATGTATAACATAAACATTTAATCAGACTTTATTGTCAGACATCTGTATTAGTTTTCAATTTTTCAGTCATAAACGATGCCTCTTGAATCTCCACTCTATCTGTCTGGGTATCACAGGGCTTGGCACATGCTTAGCAACCCGCTCTACCACTAAACTGTCCCACTAGCCCTAACTAACTTTTAAGTATATGGAGGTTCAGACTGTTGTGGATGTTTCATTTTATTTTGTGAGGTATTTTTGCCATTTGAGTTGTAAAAGCGGTGCATATTACCTGAAACAATTCAAATACCAAGTTTTTAAAGCAAAATTAATAGATTTTTCCATTCTCCTCCCAAAGCCATTCCTCTATACTATAAGCACTAATAAAGTTTTAGTGATTCTTTCCATGTTTGCACATATGTGTACAAGATGCAAATATTCATTTTGAGGTCCCTTAACTTGTCCTACTCGGCAAAGAAAATACACTTTCTTCATTCTGATAGAACACAGGAAATTCCTTCAAAGAAGATTGATCTACACAAGCCCTGATCCAAACACCCTTGGTACGAGAAAGAAAAGAAAAAAGTACCATACTGAAAATATGAGCATTAAATGACAGTCTAGAGGCCCAAAGATCTATGCAGGAGAGGGGGTGGGCTGTAAAAGCTAAAGACTTATGAGGAACTCCCATGAAATATCATTTTCCAGACACAACAGGGCTGATACACGGAAGAACTCACAGAGACTGACAGCAAGCATAGGACCTGCACAGGACCAAACCAGAAAAATTCTAGTACTAAAAAGGGGAAGGTGGGCACAAAGTCTACCCGTAGTCAGGAAGCGATTTGCAGTTGATACCTACTGGCAACAGAGTGTCTCTGGATACACCTACCACACTCCAGGGCAGGCCTCATGTGTGTGTGTGTGTGTGTGTGTGTGTGTGTGTGTGTGTGTGTGTGTGTGTGTGTGTGTTTTATGAGAAAGAACATGAGAAGAATCATGTAGCTCAGGCTGACTTCAAAGTCATAGCGATCCATCCTCTTGCCTCAAACTCACAAGTGCTATAATAATAGACACGTGCCATCATATTTGGCTTCTAGAATTCTAAGACTTTAATAGATCAGTTCATTGTTCTTCATACTTTCTGGATTGTCCAAAATCCAAAACATGAGTATTGAACAGGGTGGTGCATTCCTGTAATCCCAGTACCCTAAGAGGGTAAGTCAGAAAGATGGTGAACTCAAAGCTAACATGGACATGTGAGATCACATTCTTCAACACCATGAAAATCCCACATTATGAAGCAGTCATAGTCTATTAGGTATAGAATCAGTGCCCCCAGAAGTTTTGCTACATTTAGTTGGTCCATATATTCCCTCACTCATAAATATTTTCTACATTGCTCTCTGTCACAAATCTCAGATGTATTCTCTGTCTTTATTCTTTGCCAATGCTGTGGTTTTCTTTTGCACTAAGAAAGCAGATGCAGTCAAAAGTAAAGTATTACAGACTACTGCTGTTAGCCTTGGCTGTCCCCCAGAGGTGGAAGGTACATCTCTACTGCTGAAGACACCATGTACTTCAGACACAGGCTAATATGCCCCTAAGCTGGAACTGACCTGAATGTACCAGAAGGCACCATGCCAGCTTCCAAAGGAGGGAAGCAACAAGTAGTCCTACCAGCTATGATGTCTATGAACCACAACAACCAGAATTACACAATAACCTTAAGAGATCAGTAGTGGCACACATACCTTGGCAATAATGAACAACATTCCAATTGAACTTAAGGCCTGTCTGTTCAATGAGAGCAAAATCATGCCTGATACTGGAAAACTATCCAGAGCTAATGAAGTCACGGGTCTTGGAGGAGAATCTACAACTACCACTTTACTATACCAGCACAATCTCTAATTACAATCAACAAACATTTGTCCTTGTACCCACAGATGAGTATAGTCTTCACCCCTCATCAAGGAAACTTCTATTTGCAACAGACTGAGACTGCTCCAGAAAACCACAACCAATCAAAGTACAAAGTTACAGAGCCCAGTCCAAATGTATACATCTACAAAGCAAGCATGTCCTGCACCTAAAATTCAGGGAACATTGCTGAAGAAGACAAGGCACGCGTGCAAGAAACAGAGAATCGGGGAGTTTGCTGCAAGACTGGGTCTCCCAGTAATGTGAGAAGTTACATCCATAAGTTCTCACCAACATGACTGTCTAAACAAGAACTGAACAAGGGCAACACTGATGGACGTGCCAAAGACGATGTGGGGAAAGCCCCAAGGCCTCAACCCCACACAAAGAACTAAGGCAACTAAGGAATGCTGAGAGTGGGAGAAATAGTCTTCCCCAGGGAAGAGCACAACAACTGCTTATCCAATCCCAATACTCGACCCTGGAAACGTAAATTTGAGTAACATACAGAATGAGTAGGTTATATTTAGGAACACATACATATATATACACATAGATATGCAGGATATATGTATATATGCAAATAACAACAATACATTGAAAAAGAGGCCATGAATCTGAAAGAGAGCAAGGAGAGGTATATGGAAGAATTTGAAGAAAGGAAAGGGAAGGGGGAAATAATCTGATTCTATTATAATCTTAAAAATAAGCAAAATAATTCAGAGACCTCTGACCCACAGAAATTGCCTATGGAGACAATTCACTCCTCCTTCCTGTTGTGTACATAACAAACCTTCTTCAGTTTCAAAGTGTATACAGTAGCCGGTGCCATTCTGTCTGTTTTTACACCTTACCCCAGCTTTTATGCATATCTGTGTGTTTTTCCTTTATTATTTTGACACCTTAGTCAAATTTACTGGACCAAGCCAAAAGCTTGGTTCACAAATACAAGTTTATTAATCAGATTAAACAATTTCTTCATTATGTTAACTGGTACCTCTGAAACCATTTAAAGGACCAAGTTATAAATCTCAACTATTAATGCAATTCTCTGTATAAAAACTCTAAAATATTCAGAAGTTATTGTAGCTCATTTAGTTGAAAGTATAGTGATTACATAAATTAACTATTATTTTTCTCTGCTGTAAATGTGTGTAAGTGTGACTTACCTTCACAAAGAACCAATTTTGCTAATTATGTTTCCTGATGTTTTGTGTACATGAATTCCTTATGCTCCCAGGCAAATAAACTACTATACTTTGAAATTTAAAAAAAGCAAAATAATTTGAGAAATAGAGAGAGATAGAAAATGAAGTTGAGTAGGTAGGGATATAAGAGAGGATCTGGAAGGAAATGGAGGAGAGGAAAGAATATGATCAAAATATATTGAATGAAATTCTCAAGAAAATTAAAAAAAACAATGATCACACTGAGAAAAACATTAAAGTCATCAGTAAAATCGCTAAATGTCCCCTCCTACTATCACCTCAGCCAGGCCAAACTTTTTGTTAACCAACAAAATATTTTAATTAATTATTTGAGAATTTGATTTATTGTATCCAGATCACACTCACTTCCCATTCCTCCAAGGTCTGCCTTCTTACTTTTGTGCCCTACCCCAAAAAAACACCAAGGTCAATTTGTGTTACCAATATACTCACTAGTGCATGGTCAAATGCCCTTAAATATCTATAAGTTGAATAGGACATGGTGACCTTCACATGTAATCCCAGAATTTGGAAAATGAAATAGGAAGATCAGACTTTCAGGGTCATCATCAGCTACATAGTGAGTTGGCGGCCAGCCTGAGCTATATGCACCCCCATCGTAGAAAAACAAAAATCTCTAATTACCTGTTGACAACTGTGTCTTGAGTTCTATGGCCTTTTCTTCGATGGTAGAATATGGGGATCTAAGTATATTTTCTTACAAATTGGAAGTTGCCCCAGTATTATTTACTGACAAAACTTTGATTAGCCTCCATATTCTTTCTAGTTTTCTAAGGGTATGATTTACAAATGAGAGTGCAGGGTTAAACAACAAAAATGACTGCAAAGTTGTAATTTATCATTTCCTCTTAGGAGAATCATTCTTCATCCTCACAAAGAGAGAATACATTTCCTACAGCCTCAGTAATACTTAATACTATCATTTTTCTCTGATTTTATGAACCAACAATGTTGTTTTAGGCCATTTTTGTTTACTTACTTTGACTTGTTGCAGGGGGTGGGGCTAACATCAATTACAAGAGGAATTCTAGTGGTCTGATCATTTAAGTATTCCCTTATCCCCTGTACATCCTTTCCTGGCCTGAAACTTTCTTTCCCTTGTCCTAAGTCTGCCTTTTACACATACTATGCATGCGTGACATTCTACATACACAGGCCTATGGCTAGGCCTGATTTTCTAAACTGGTAATTGACAGGAGATCTATTGTTTAAATGAACTTCACACTGTTTCTGAAGTGGTTTGATGATTGAAATACTCATACGTTTACTTCCAATAGTCCCATTTAAGGAATATTAGCCTAAGAAAAAGAAAATCAGAGAAGCTATAGGTATAAAAGTATGCATAGCATAAGATAGTATGCATAAGTGACCCCTAAAATCTACCAGGAAGCTCCTACAGCTGACAAATATCTTCAGTAATGTGGCAGGATACAAGATCAACTCAAAAAAAAAATCAGTAACCCTCCTTTACACAGATGATAAATGGGCTGAGAAAGAAAACAAAGAAATATCACCCTTCAAAATAGCCACAAATAACATAAAATATATTGGGGTGACAATAACCAAAGAAGTGAAAGACCTGTATGATAAGAACTTTAAATCTTTGAAGAAAGAAATTGAAGAAGATATCAAAAAACGGAAAGATCTTCCATGCTCTTTTATAAGTAGGATCAACATAATAAAAAAGACAATTTTACCAAAAGCAACTTACAGATTCAATGCAATGCCCACGAAAATTCCAGAAAAATTCTTTACAGACCTTGAAAGAACTATACTCAACTTCATATGGAAAAACAAAAAACCCAGGATAGCCAAAGCAATCCTATACAATAAAGGAACTTTTTGAGGTACCACCATCCCTGACTTCAAACACTACTACAGAGCTACAGTACTGAAAACAGCTTAGTATTGGCAAAAAAAAAAAAAATAGACAAGAGGACCAATGGAATCAAATCAAAGACCTTAATATCAATCCACGAAGCTATAAACATCTGATTTTTGACAAAGACGCTAAAAATATAAAATGGAAAAAAGAAAGAATATTTAACAAATGTTTCTGGCATAACTGGATATCAACATGCAGAAGAATAAAAATAGATCCGTCTCTATCACCATGCAAAAAACACAAGTACAAATGGATCAAAGACCTCAACATAAAGCCAGCCACACTGAACCTTATAGAAGAGAAAGTGGGAAGTACAATTGAACGCATTGACTCAGAATAACACTTCCTAAATATAACACCAATAGCACAGACACTGAGAGAAATAATGAATAAATGGGACTTCCTGAAACTGAGAAGCTTCTGTAAAGCAAACGACACTGTCAACAAGACAAAATGGCAACCTACAGAATGGGAAAAGATCTTCACCAACCCCACATCAGACAGAGGTCTAATCTCCAAAATATACAAAGAACTAAAGAAGTTGGTCGTCAAATAAATGCACAGATAATCCAATAAAAAATGGGTACATACCTAAACAGAGAACTCTCAACAGAGGAATCTAAAATAGCTGAAAGACACTTAAGGAAGTGCTCAACATCCTTATCCATCAGAGAACTGCAAATCAAAACAACTCTGAGATTCCATCTTACACCTGTCAGAATGGCCAAGATCAAAATCACTGATGACAGCTTATGCTGAAGAGGATGTGGGGTAAGGGGAACACTCCTCCATTGTTGGTGGGAGTGCAAACTTGTACAACCACTTTGGAAATCAGTATAGGGATTTCTCAGAAAATTAGGAAGCAATCTACCTCAAGACCCAACAATACCACTCTTGGGCATATACCCAAAGGATGCTCAATCATACCACATGGACATGTGCTGCACTATGTTCATAGCAGCATTATTCTTAATAGCCAAAACCTGGAAACAACCTAGATGCCCCTCTGCTGAAGAATGGATAAAGAAAATGTACATTTACACAGTGGAGTACTACACTGTAGAAAAAACAATGACATCTTGATTTGCAGGCAAATGGATGGATCCAGAAATAAAGCCATATTGATTGAGGTAACCCAGACCCAGAAAGACAAATATAATAATATGTGCTCACTCATAAGTGACTTTTCACATAAAGCAAGGAAAAACCAGCCTGCAATTCTTAACCCCAGAGAACCGAGACAACAAAGAGGTACCCTAAGAGAGACATACATGGATCTACATATGAAGTAGAAAAAGACAAGAACTCCTTAGTAAATTGGGAGCATAGGGGTCACAAGAGAGGGTAAAAGTGGAGAGGGAAGGAACAGCAGGGAGTGGAAAAAATATATAGTGCAATAAAAACAATAAAAATGTGTGCATTAGGATGACTTGTAAAGGCAAAAGTTTAGAAATAATTTATATGGCACAAACAGAGAGCTAGTTATGTATTCTAGTCTACATTCGAATGAATGAAAGCAGATCATTTCTACAAATTTACATATATATACATATATCACTACGGAAAAATACATTATCAGGCTTTTTGAGTGTATTTCAAAATAAGTGCTACTTGTTTTATTTATTAGGTAGGTATTTATTGAGCATCTGTTACATTCCAGACATAGTTCTAGACACTGGGAAGAGAATGGAAAATAAGATTATTACCTTTCTCTTATGGAGTTCAATACTAATAGCATATCTACTATCATCTCATTTGCATGAAATTATAAATGTGTACTTATGTTTGTGTAAAAAAGTGTGTGAAATAAAGTTCATTCTGAAGCTAGTGGTTATTTTCTCTGAGTGATAAAATTTTAATATTTTATTTTGCTTCATTTAAAAATATTTGACTTTCTTAACACAATCAGATACAATAAATCCATATTCATTTGTGAGGAAAACTCCAAATCATCCCCTTTTACCCCTCAGGCTCAATCATTCTCCTAAAGAATATCATGGCTCCCAGGAAGAACTAAACTTTCATCACTCATCAGTACCCCCATCGTGGATGTCTTTCACATCTCTTTTGAGGAGATGTTTTTTTTGGTTTGTTTGTTTGTTTGTTTGTTTGTTTTTATTTTTTTGTTTATTTTTTTAGTTGTTGAAAAAAAATTTCCGCCTCCTCCCCATTTCCAATTTCCCTCCTCCTCCTCCCACACATAGTCCCCTCTCCCCTTCTCCCCACTTCTCTCCCCCTCCACCCACTCCATTTCCCCTCCCTCTCAAGAATGAAGAGCAGTCCAGATTCCCTGCCCTGCGGGAAGTCCAAGGTCCTCCCACTTCTATCCAGGTCCAGGAGGGTGAGCATCCAAACAGGCTAGGCTCCCACAAAGCCAGTTCATGTATTAGGATCGAAACCTAGTGCCATTGTCCTTGGCTTCTCATCAGCCTTCATTGTCCGCCATGTTCAGAAAGTTCAGTATCATCCCATGATTATTCAGTCCCAGTCCCGCTGGCCTTGGTGAGCTCCCAATAGATCAGCCCCACTGTCACAGTGGGTGGGTGCACCCCTCGTGGTCCTGACTTCCTTGCTCATGTTCTCCTTTTGCTCCTCATTTGGATCTTAAGAGCTCAGTCCGGTGCTCCTATTTGGGTCTCTGTCTCTATCTCCATCCATCGCCAGATGAAGGTTCTAAGGTGATATGCAAGATATTCATCAGTATGGCTATAGGATAGGGTCATTTCAGGTTCCCTCTCCTCAGTTGCCCAAGGTACTATCTGGGGACATCTCCCTGGACACCTGCGAGCCCCTCTAGAGTCAAGTCTCTTGCCAACCCTAAGGTGGCTCCCTTAATAAGGATATATATTTCTCTGCTCCTGTGTCCACCCTTCCTTTATCCCAACCATCCCATTCCCCCAAGCTCCCCCAATCCTCCCCTTCTCACGTTTCTCACCCCAATTCCCCTTACCCCCATGCCACCTCACCCCCAAGTTCCCAGTTTTTGCCTGGCAATCTTGTCTACTTCCCATATCCAGGCAGATGACTATATGTTTTTCTTTGGGTTCACCTTCTAATTTAGCTTCTCTAGGATCACAAATTATATGCTCAATGTCCTTTATTTATGGCTAGAAACCAATTATGAGTGAGTACATCCCATGTTCATCTTTTTGGGTCTGGGATACCTCACTCAGGATAGTGTTTTCTATTCCCATGTATTTGCATGCAAAATTCGCGAAGTCATTGTTTTTTACCGCTGTGTAGTACTCTAATATGTATATATTCCACACTTTCTTCATCCATTCTTCCATTGAAGGGCATCTAGGTTGTTTCCAGGTTCTGGCTATTACAAATAATGCTGCTATGAACATAGTTGAACAAATGCTTTTGTCATATGATAGGGCATCCCTTGGGTATATTCCCAAGAGTGGTATTACTGGATCTTGGGGTAGGTTGATCCCGAATTTCCTGAGAAATCGCCACACTGCTTTCCAAAGTGGTTGCACAAGTCTGCATTCCCACCAGCAAGGATGAGTGTGCCCCTTACTCCACAACCTCCCCAGAAAAGGCTATCATTGGTGTTTGTGATTTTAGCCATTCTGACAGGTGGTATCTCAAAGTTGTTTTAATTTGTATTTCCCTGATCGCCAAGGAGGTTGAGCATGACCTTAAGTGTCTTTTGGCCATTTGAATTTCTTCTGTTGAGAATTCTCTGTTCAGTTCAGTGCCCCATTTTTTAATTGGGTTGATTAGCATTTTACAGTCTAGTTTCTTAAGTTCTTTATATATTTTGGAGATCAGCCCTTTGTCTGTTGCAGGGTTGGTGAAGATCTTCTCCCAGTCAGTGGGATCCCATCAAAATTCTTCACAGATCTTGAGAGGACAATAATCAACTTTATATGGAAAAACAAAAAACACAGGATAGCCAAAACAATCTTATACAATAAAGGAACTTCTGGAGGCATTACCATCCCTAACTTCAAACTCTATTACAGAGCTTCAGTATTGAAAACAGCTTGGTATTGGCATAAAATCAGAGAAGTCAATCAATGGAATAGAGTAGAAGACCCGGATTTTAACCCACAAACCTATGAACACCTGATTTTTGACAAAGGAGCTAAAAATATTCAATGGAAGAAAGAAAGCATCTTCAACAAATGGTGTTGGCAGAACTGGTTGTCAACCTGTAGAAGAATGAAAATAGATCCATATCTATCACCATGCATGAAACTCAAGTCCAAATGGATTAAGATCTCAATATCAATCTGAACACACTGAACCTGATAGAAGAGAAAGTGGGAAGTAGTCTACAACATACGAGCACAGGAGACCACTTCCTACATATAACCCCAGTAGCACAGACAATAAGGGCAACATTGAATAAATGGGACCTCCTAAAACTGAGAAGCTTCGGTAAAGCAAAGGACACTGTCACTAAGACAAAAAGTCAACCCACTGACTGGGAGAAGATCTTTTGAGGAGATGTTAAGGAAAAACGTTCCCAAAGATTTCAGTACTTAAAGGTAGAGAGATAGCCAACAAAATGAGGGTGTTTTGATCACAATTTTCCAAGGGGAAGTTGGGAGAGGTAACTGTATGTCTGTGTGAGAGAAGGGATGTTCTAAGTAACACCAAACAGATTACAGACTTCCCCACCCTTCTTGGCCCCAAATCCTCACCTTTGCAGAATCCTAGGGGAGCTGTACTGTGTAGCCTGCCAGGGGCCATCTGGCAGGCAAAAAGGTCATAGGGAGGAGAAAGGTTCTCATCTGTATAAATGTGTGTCCTTCTCCTTCTTTTCTCCTCCCTAAAATAGACTCCTGAGGCATTTGGCATTCCCCAGGGAGTGGGAGCCAGCCCCTCACTACTGACAATTCCCATTAGCGTGCCTTCATTGCTGGGCTTTTATTGCATTGACCAAATTCCTTTCTCCAGGAACATTTCCCTGCCCACCAGCTTAGTTATGTATTGAAGAAGAGCATCTGGGAGTCTCTCGGGCTTTTTATCCAGCCTGCTGGGTCCCAGAAACAAAGAAAGATAAAATGATCCTTAATGGAAGATGTGCTCCCATCCTCTTAGGAGCAAACACCCCAAGAACTGTTGTCCTCAGAAAAATACTTCCCTAGAAGGACACCCCAGTTTTAAAAGTCAAGAACTGCCCCTCTCTCTCTCTCTCTCTCTCTCTCTCTCTCTCTCTCTCTCTCTCTCTCTCTCTCTGTGTGTGTGTGTGTGTGTGTGTGTGTGTGTGTGTGTGTGTCACAAAAATACCAACCAGGGAGAATTAAATAATGAGACATGCAAGCAAAGAGCTTAGGGACTAAAAAGCAAACTACTACTCTATTGGGAGACTCTAGCCAACTTCCTAGTGGACCTAGCATAAGATCTAAGCTTGAAGAATAAATTGGAGTTCAGCAGACAGAAAGCTGAAGGGATGAATCCTGACTGGAAGACAAATGTTAGAAAGGGCACAAACACAGAAAAGCAAGTGAAGTATTGAGCTAAGTGCCAGCCATCAGCCCCACTGAAAAGAAAGGCACCATATCCTGAGCTTCAGGGGCTCCAGTACTCAGTAGATGTTGATTATTTGTAGAGCTCCTGGAAAAAAAATACGAGAGGTGGTGTACAGTTGTAATTCAGCCTGCTGGGTCTCAGCACTCAAGATCATGAGTTTTAGGTTGCATGGCTAAGACAGGGACAGGTAGGAAAGTGTAAGGAGATAGAGAAAGATCGGAAAATGAATGTTAGAGTCCAGATTGTAAGGGCCCTTGAATGCCATGTTAAGAGTTTTGAATTTATCTACTTAGGAATTATCAAGGGAGAGGACGGAATCTAGGCTCTTCCTTAGAAAGACAGTGTCAGTGTTGCTGGAATGGAAACAGGAGTGAATTAAGAGGCAAATTCACTGCCTGGGTAAGAAATAATGACACCCTTGTCTAGGGTGGTGACAATGCTTATTCAAAAATGGGCAAAAGTTTCAGGAATCCTCAGCACAAGATGTCCACAGCTATGGAGATGAATGGGTATACCCTAATACAAAATACAGAGTGAAAAGAGAGGAAACCCCAGGGTAGACCAGCACTCAAAAGGCAGATGAAGAGTTCCCAAATGTAGCCAGGCAGTAGTGGTGCACACCTTTAATTCCAGCACTCCAGAGGCAGTTGTAAGCAGATGTCTGTGAGTTCAAGGCCAGCCTAATCTACATAGCTAATTCCAGAACAGCCAGGGCTACCCAGAGAAAATTTGTCTCAAAAAGCCAGAGGTGGGGTTCCCAAGTGTAACTAAAGATTATGGGAAACAGGGAAGCAAATACCCCAGAAATTAGGGTCAGAAGTCTAGAGTACTCTGGGGCTAACCTTCCTTTTGATCTGCATATCAACAAAGCACTTACTTTCTTGGCAGCTTTGTTTAATAGCCACATCATAACTTTGGCTCCTACTATTCTGTCAACTGTAATTCTCAAGTCTTAGTTACAAGAATTGTGATCCAGTAAGATCTCACTATTCTAGACTTTTGCAAAAACAACATCCATTTTCTTCCTTTTTAATGTCATTTTGTTTATTCTGACTTGTTATTCTAGTCTGTCCAGGAATCTTTTTTATGTCTTCATTCTGCAATCTACCAGTCTTACCTAGCTGTGAACCCTGAAAGCTATATCAATGACCAACATAGTGAGACATGCCCACTGGTGCAATAGTGGCAAGAATGTCATAGAAGTAACCAATCATTTTATGGTTGGATTTAAGGTCCAGTGCACAACTTAAAACCCATGTCTGGCTCCATTTTTGAGGCTAAGAACTGTGCCTAGATAGGTCATAGGCCCTAGGAAATAATCTACTACTATTATTCTGCTAAATTAACATAATATTAAACAGACTACTGACGACTTATTGGTATACCCATAGATTGGTGCATCATTCAACCCTTATCAGAGAAGCTTCTATCTATATTAGATGATGATTAACATGGAGACACATAACTAATCAGAGTACAAATAATAAGAAACTCAAGCTCAGCTGTAAATGGGATAACTATATCACACCTCCTACCCCCAAATCTGAGGCATCATTGTAGAAGACAGGCTGATAAATTTTAAGTACCAAAGGCAATGGATGACTACAAGGAAACTGTTTTCTGGGCACAACAGGGAAGTTGAACATAAGAATTCATAGCTTTGCAGACAGCATGCATAAGACCTGCACAGGTTTGCGTCAGACAAAATCCCAGCATAGAGAGGGAAGGTGAGCACAAAGTCCAATCCCTAACTAAAGAGTTATTGACAATTGATAGATGCTTGGAGGGGGAGTCAGTTTTCTTAAAGGTGAAGCCTCTTATTGTTTGGCTTCCCTCAGGTGAAGGTCATACATCCAGGAGTATATGGGCAGCACAAATTGTACTCAAAGGATTTTTTAGAAGAAGAAGAAGAAGAAGAAGAAGAAGAAGAAGAAGAAGAAGAAGGAGGAGGAGGAGGAGGAGGAGGAGGAGGAGGAGGAGGAGGAGGAGGAGGAGGAGGGGGAGGGAAGGAAGGAAGGAAGGAAGGAAGGAAGAAAGAAAGAAAGAAAGAAAGAAAGAAAGAAAGAAAGAAAGAAAGAAAGAAAGAAAAAGAAAAGAATCCTGGACATGATGGCACATGTCTATAATCCTGCACTTAGGATACTGAGGCAAAAGGATCAAGATTTCTAGACCAGATAAAGCTACAGTACAAGACCTTGTCCCAAAGAAACAAACAAAAGTGTTGACTGAAAAAAGGCCAAATCCAATGAGGCATTTAGAGGCTACATCTTGAATTAAATATCTTTTGGTTCAAGTTATGAATCTTGTACTGTGCTACTATATTTCTGGTCTGTTGTGGAATATTAAGTTAAGATGTGCTAATTCATTTATGCTGTGAAGCATTTGTTCAATGCTGCAAAGATTGCTGGATTCTTTAATGTTGTATTTGTTTAACTCTGTGAAGCTGTGTTACTGCCCCTGTATAAAACACCTGAGTGGTCTAATAAAGAGCTAAATGGTCAATAGCAAGGCAGGAGAAAGGATAGGCAGGGCTGGCAGGCAGAGAGAATAAAAGTGAGTAGAATTCTGGGAGGAGAATATCAATGAGTCAGAGAAGGAGGCAGACGCCAGGGACCATCCACCCAGCTACACAGCAAGTCATGGAAAAAGAAGTAAAGAAAGATATATAGAATAAAGATAAAAGCCCAGAGGCAAATTTAAGAAATGCTGGCTAGAAAAAAGCCATGCTAAGGCCAGGCATTAATAAGTAATAAAAAGTCTTTATGTGTTTATTTGGGAGCTAGGTGGCAGCCAAAAGAGTGAAAAGAGTACAAACAATCAACATATTGATGCCCCACATTGGGCACCAAATGTTGTTCTCCTTTAAAGTCAGTAGCTGCCCAGAACCTGGAAACAACCTAGATGCCCTTCAACGGAAGAATGGATGAAGAAAGTATGGAATATATACATATTAGAGTATTACTCAGCAGTAAAAAACAAGGATTTCTTGAATTTTGCATACAAATGGATGGAAATAGAAAACACTATCCTGAGTGAGGTAAGCCAGACCCAAAAAGAGGAACATGGGATGTACTCACTCATATTTGGTTTCTAGCCATAAATAAAGGACATTGGGCTTATAATGCATGTTCCTAGAGAAGCTAAGTAAGAAGGTGAACCCAAAGACAAACACATAGGCATCCTCATGAATATTAACCTTCATCAGGCGATGAAAGGAGACAGAGACAGAGGAGCACGGGACAGAAATCTCAAGGTCCAAATCAGGAGCAGAAGGAGAGAGAGCACGAGCAAGGAACTCAGGACCGCGAGGGGTGCACCCACACACTGAGACAATGGGGATGTTCTATCGGGAACTCACCAAGGCCAGCTGGCCTGGGTCTGAAAAAGCATGGGACAAATCCGGACTAGCTGAACATAGAGGACAATGAGGAATACTGAGAACTCAAGAACAATCGCAGTGGGTTTTTGATCCTACTGCACGTACTGGCTTTGGGGGAGCCTAGGCAGTTTGGATGCTCACCTTAGGAGACCTGGATAGAGGTGGGCGGTCCTTGGGCTTCCCACAGGTCAGGGAACCCTTATTGCTCTTAGAGCAGATGAGGGAGGGTGACTTGATCGGGGGAGGGGGAGGGAAATGGGAGGCGGTTGCGGGGAGGAGGCAGAAATCCTTAATAAATAAATAAATTTAAAAAAAAAAAACAAAACAAAAAAGTCAGTAGCTGCCCCTTAAGCAACTGCTGTCCTAACTGACAACTGCAACACTGAAGCTACCAGTAGTTCAGTCACACAGGCCATAGCGAGGGGGCTTCTGTTCCCTCAGGTACCAGCACTATCACGGCTGCCAAAGGAAACTTTTTCTAGATCTCTGTCCCTCTATAGAACTCAGGATTCAAAGGTTGAGGTGAAATTCTGCTTGCTCAGGGAGGCTGAATAGCAAGTATCTAACCTTCTCTCCTAGCTCACATCTCCTGAAAAACCCAATGTCCTTTGTTCAGCCCTCATTTAAGAACCCTAGCTACACATTTTTCCGCCCTCCCACTTCCTGTCAGCTACTTGCCAACTCAGCCTCCTGACCCCAGGTTAACTTTATTTAATCAAACAAATGTAACACACTTTTGCATAAGTGAATGTAACACATCTTAAAATAATATTTCACAACTTTGGTCTCAGTCAACAAAGGTATTACAGAAAAAAATCAGTGTGAACCTTGGCTAAAGTATTCCCCTTGTCCTTAATTCTAATAATCACATCTGGAGAAGAGGGTGGTTCCCTTTGGCAGGACAGCTTCCAGTGACCAATCCCTTTCTGTAATGCTCACAAGCCTTTAGCTTGTTAACCAACTCTATTTTTTCAGATTCATTTATTTAACCTAATATCCATGAGTATTTTGCCTTTATGAATGTATGTACACTATGTGTGTGCCTAGTGCCTATAAAAGCCAGAAGAGGAATCAGACCCCCCTGGATCATGGCGGTGAGCCACCATGTGAGTGCTGGAAACTGAACCTGGATCCTCTGCAAGAACAAGTCCTCTTAAATACTGAGCCTAGTCTCTAGCCCAAGAGCTAACAAAGTCTAAATGTTGTTGAGCATAGCTATCTGCTTTTTTCAGTCAGTACTTCTTAGAATCTGACTCCAGCCCCTTGGTCCTTCTCCTCAAAGAACATTTACTAAAATCCTCCAAATAGTATCTGCAAATTCTTTTTAACATCATAATATTGAATATGGATCTTTTATAAATGTAAGGATAGGCCACTGGTGGTTTGGAATGAAGAGGGAGGTAACATCATGTGCTTTGCACAGTGCCTAGAACTAGAACATATGGTCAACCCCGGGAAAAGACCCTAAGGCTTTGAGAAGCTATTGGAGTTTCCATAACACCTAAGTTTCCAAAGTGAGCAAGGCCTGCTCACTATATTTTGTTCAGCCTAGAATACCTTTATCTCATCCCTATCTCCTCCACATGCGCTGTATGAGATATTCTCTAATTTCTAATCATTTTTTCATTTGTTTCCTTTTGAGACAGGGTCTCACTGTAGCGTTGGCTGTCCTGGAACTAGCTCTTGTAGACCAGGCTGGCCTCAAATTCACAGAGATTCACCTGCCTCTGCCCCCCAAGTGCTGGGAATAAAGGTGTGTGCCGCCATCATTCAACTTCTAATTTCTAATTCTGATGGCATTTACCAGTAAATCATCTAGATACCTCCAGTATCTCGGTTCCCATATCCTTTCTGTGCCCATTTCTCAGGCACTGAGAAACTTCAGGTTATATGTCTAGAGCCAGAAGGTCATGGAAACAATGCTATACCAAAAGCAGGTGTCTATTATTAGCACCCAAGTCACCTCAGAAAAGATTTTGGTCTTTAACAGTTGTACCCAAGACCAAAGCCAAACAACTCTAATAACACTCTGCTCTTTATATCATACATAGGTTTGATCAAGATGCTCCAAACAATGAGCCACTCTCTAACTGACACTGGCAAAGCCTGGACCATACCTTTTATTCCCTACCCCTGTCATCATCACTACCACCACTAAAATTGATTTTAGCACACCTGGAAGAAATGACATAGCATCAAATTCCCTATTGATGGTGGATTCGTGTGATGGAAGAGGCTCCCATCAGCAGTCTCAATGCCTCTGTGCCCCTAAAAAGGTTTTGCTTGTGGGATTGAAAGGTTAGGCAGAAGAAGGTATAGCATGAGGTCCTGAATTCAATATGTAGCACTGTGGAAAACTAGAAGAAAATAAGTTAAAAACAAGAATTTAGGGAAAGATATTAGTGAGACAATGAGTGATATTTATCACAGATAAGGAGAGTTGAGGGGATCAAAGCCATGAAAATTGACAAAAATGATTTGAGTACATAGCTCAGCTCCTCCTTTTTAGATAAACCTTTATTAAGGCAATGGCTTTCTCTTCATCTCTCCATTCCACACAACAGGTAGAGGCTGATATTCCACACTAACTGTATGCTAGGCACTTTATGTATACTTAGTCTCAGGTTTTTGATTTGTGGGCTTGGGGTTTGAATTTGGGGGTTTAGGTTGGGTTTACTGCTTTGATTTAGTTTTTGTTTTTGAGAAAAGGCACCTGTAATCCTGGCATTCAGAAATCAGAGGAAGAAGGATAACAAGTTCATGGCCAGCCTGAGCTACATAATGAGACTGTCTCAAAAGATATGGTTGGTGTGAATGTGAGGCAGATAAGAAAGGATAGAAAGATGAGTGTGATCAGAGTATATTATATGCATATATGAAACTTTCAAAGAGTAAATTAATTAATTGATTAAAGCTGGGTGTGGTGGTATGGGCCTGTAATTACAGCATTCAGGAAGTAGAAGCCTAAAGATCATCACTCGCTACATAGCAAATTCAAGACCAATCTGTCCTACTTGAGACTTTGCTTCACAAAACCAATATTAATACTAGCATTAATAACATTATATTATTGATATTAGTAAAGTCTACCCAACTACTGTGCAAGGTAGGTACTGTTATTCAGTTTACTTACTAGATAATGAAGCCAAGACTCAAGTAGCTGATATGACTTATCTAAGATCTTGTCTCTAGTATGTGGTCTGCGTAGAATTTGAGTTGGACAGCCAGATGCTGAAGGCTGTATTCTTACATACATCAAAGTACCAGCCATAATGTTGGAGGTTAATAAATAAGGCACAGTGCCCATATCAAAGTCCCTTGCTGCCACTGTCAATACGAAGGATTATATTTGGGGCCTGTCATCACTTGGTTTCTTGTAGCCAAGCACAGACTGTTCCCCTGCCAACCTGCGGCCTCTGCAGGGTAGTAGAGGCTTTTGCAGCTAAATACAAGCCAGCTTCAGGCTCCAGACAATCCTTGTTGCTATGGTGAATGACATTGTTTCAAGGACAACAGACAAAAGCTACCTGCTAGAAGCAAAGAAAAGGAATACGTGTTTCATTTTGTTTTGTTTTGTTCTGTTCTGTTTGGAGTTTTTTGAAACATGTTTTCCCTATGTAGCCCAGGCCTGTCTCAACCTCTTGTGTGCTAGGATTACAGATGTGTGCCGCCACCAGGAAAAGGTACCATTTTGTAGAAGCATGACCACAGTTGGCTGAGGTGGCTCCTTCTTACTTCAAACCAGTTCTGAGTAAAATGGGAGTGAGGAGTTGGGATTAGCACTCAGAATATTTACATTCTAGCTCAGCTTTTGTCATGGTTGTATTGTGTGGTCTTGGATATTTCAATTCCCACTTCTCAATCTTGGTTCTTATCATTCTTGTGTGAAACAAAAGTCTTAGATAAATAATGTCACGTTGAGAGCTGAATTTACATTACATCTGTACATTGAATTTAAAAGTAGTGGTCAGAGTCATAGCCATGCATAAATGTGTACAAGAGGGCATGTGCATACACACATACACACACACATGAATTCACACACACATACATACATATATACATACATACATACACGCACACACACATGCACGCGTGCTCGCAGGAGGTTTTAAACAAACCCTGTCACTTGTGTAAGCAGCAGACATTTACAGAACACACTTTCTTGAAGGCCAAATTTAGTGCTTTCTCTCCGCTTGCCAAGGCTAAGCCATGTGATCATTTTTCTTGTAATCTACATCCACTCACAAGAAGAATGTTGTTTTTCATGATGTCACCCAAATTATATTTGTTAAAGTGAGTGAGACTGGAAGCTGGGCCTGAGGAGCCTGCTTAATTGCATTATTGCAGTATATTAAGTTATCTCGGGTACTCAAGTCTGACTGTGATGAGAAGAAAATCTGCCAGAGTTTGGGTTTTATCCACCAGCATGGAGGGTGGTCTCAGAGTTTGCTGAGCAATGAGGTAGATATTTTTCTCAAGTGTTCACATTCCTCCTTTTCAGCTTCCAAGGCAATTTTTCCACTGACCTCCCTCCTAGCAAAAGCTAGGCTTCACCTGGCCCGGTATCTTCCGGGTTCAACACAGTAAAGCCTGCTAATGGTCCCCAGCCCCTCCAGGTTCCTCAGCTGGCTCAAAGCCCTCACATCTTGCTCTACCCCCTGTGAAAGACAAGTGGAAAACACAAACTTTTGAGTGCCAGTGGAGGAAGTTAGTGTCCCCCGGAAAGCTGGATTTTAGGCCCCGCCGCACGGGAGAGAGCAAGCAGCATGTGTGGTGGGTAAGGCCATCAGTTAGATTAAGAATCCTAGCTTCTCATGCAGCTTCTACTCTCATCTAAGCAGTCTCCTGTCCGCCCTTTATACTATGGAGCTTTTTAAGATGCATGTGTGAAAACAGTGTACAGATCAGTGGTGAAGCCATGACCTAGCGTGCAACACACACACACACACACACACACACACACGTGCGCATGCACACATGCACGCAAGCACGCACGCATCTGAGATGTCTTTAAGATCAGATTGAGAATAATACTTTTTGGGTTTTCTCAGTGTGTTTAAATCCCTCTTCTCTATACTTTTGCAGGTGTCGTCAGCACACTTCCTGGCCCATTGGCATCAGAATATAGCCCCTAACAGGTAATTCAAATGTGCACTGCAAATGGCCATGAAGTGATCAGTTACCACAATATTAACACAGTCCCTCAAAACCTAGTGGCAGAAACTGAGTGCGCCTGTCCTTGGGAAGCTAAGGCAAGAAGAATGTTACCATTCAAGGTCAGTCTGGGCAAGACATTGTCTCAAAAGAAAGGAAAACTTAGTGGCAGAAAACAGCCAGTCTATAATGCCCACAAGCACTTGGGACATGGGTAAGTTGATCTGCACTCCTTTGGGTCACTCAAGTGGCTATAGGAATTCACTAACTTGCCTGGGACTGGATGGATGGCCTCACTCAGATGTGGTACAGTCAACGCTGGCTCTCAGCAAGTCTCTGTCTTCCTCAGTGTGGCCTCTCCTCGGAGTGGGCAGCCTCATGGCTTTCATATGTGGCACAAAGACTTCCCAGAAGCAAGAGGACAGCCCCAATCAATGCACAAGAAGCTTTCAAGCTTCTGTTTATGTCACATTTGCTAATGTTTCGGTGGCCAAGGCAAGTTACTTAGCCAAGAGTTGAAGAGGGAGGGAACCATTAAAGCAGGCAGATCCTAGGAGGCATGATTCATTAAGGACAATTACTTTAATGATCTGCCACAGCTGTTTTTCAGAATTTATCCAGACACATCCGATGGTTGGCACAATTGTCTGTTTATTTTCTCATCCTGTCTGGGTTACTCATGAAATTTATTCAAATGCCTTCCAAACACAATGCCTGGAGGAAATCCCAAGAGGGAGAAGTCCCCAAGGATCAAGTCAGGTCTATCTTTAGCCTTCATATGCCACCAAATGCCAACAGAAAGGAAAGGAAAACAAATTCCTCGCTAAGTGAAAGAAGCTAGCCTGCAAAAGCTGCCCCATGTAATTCCAATCATCTGACATTCCAGAAAAGGCAAAACTATAGGGAGAATAAAAAAGATCTCTGTTGCCAGGGATCTTTGGACAGGAGACAGGATGCATAGGCAAACTATCTTTAGAGCAGTGAAACTATTCTGTATGGTACCGTAATGGTAGACACATGACCTCATGCTCAGCAGCTGAACTGTGATCACAGAAGAATCCCAACAAATGTTACTGAAGCAGAAGAATCACGCAGGCCAGAACTACTCAGTCCAATAACAGTAAATTAATATTTCCGCCCATTAAGTTTTGGTGTAGATTTTCCAAACAACAATAAATTATTACAGCAGGAACATTACCTTTCAGAAGGTAAAAAAAATAGTAATAATCTCATGAAAATCTACACAATTGGCAGTACTTGAAAAATACAGATTGTATAATTTTTATCGAAATACTTGGGACCAGCAGTATTTTAGGGTTTTTATTTGTCTATATTAATTTTATAAAATAAGATGTTTCATGAAGTTCATACAAGCAGATGTTATTATTTTATCAAAGTCACTGCCTGAATTATACTTTCTTGTCCTCCTCATTTTTGAGACAAGGTCTGCATCAGTAGCCCAGGCTAGCCTTTTGCTTCCTGTGTGCCTCCAACTTGTGATCCTCTTTTAGCTTCCAGAGCCCTAGAATTAGAATCATCTTCCTCCTTCAAACTCAGAGACTTCACCTCTCCCTTACAGAGTGTGCTCTCTCTCCATCCTCATTCTCTGTCTCTCTCCTTCCTTCTTCTCTCCTTTGACATTCCTCCTTCTTTGTGATTCTGTTGAGTCCAATGAGAAAACTGAGATAATCTTCCTATTTTAAATTGTAAGCAACTTTAGTTAACCAGCTAGTTGGTTAGTTAGTTTTTGCAGTGCTGAAGTTGGAACCAGAGTTTGTGCATGACAGGGAAGTGCTCAGGCATTGAACTATATACTAAACCCCTCAACTTTAAATATCTGATTGGCAACCTTAATTCTACCTGGAGCTGTAATTCCCCTTTGCCATGTCACCCGGAGATAAGGATGTGGACATCTCTGGGGATTCAGAAACTATTCTTGCCTACACGAGCTTTAAGTGTTAGAATTTAGGAACTCAAGAGGGTGATAGTAACACTAATGATGGTGAGCAAGAGGAGAGGAAGACAACAAGGCATTTCCAAGTTAAATGGTGTGACCCACATAGCAATGGTCCCAGGGATGATGGTCTTGAAGGTCTGGGTCTCAGGAGACAAGTTATATGTTCAAGAAATGGCTTTAGGGAACTGTATACCTAGTCATGAAGACTGAAAGTCCTTTAGCAACTGGTCCCTTTGAGGGGATCCTTTAAGAGAAAGAACACAAGGATGAGAAACCACAGGAGGTGAGTCTTCATCACCTCTTCCCTGGACTCAACAGGACTCCTCCTTTGGAGAATGAAAAGAATCAAGAAGGGGCCTAAAGATTGTGGGAAAAAACCTCCAAAGGGGACCATTTAGATGGCCCCCTCAACCACATCTGTGGCCCAGATGTTCTGTGTAGCCAGAGCACATGCCCACCCCAAAAAGCCGGCATTATATGCTCCACGAGGTCTGTGGTCAACGTAAAAGTGTGGAGGAACCCATCCACATGGCAAACCAAGTTTGTTATTTATGTCACATCAAAGCCAAGGCCTCAACGAATTACTGCCCTCTGAGGTCATTTAATTATGATTAAGTGAACTAAGAACTAGTGTAAATGGCATTTTATACTCCAGTGAATTAAGGTATGAGATGTAACTGAAGTGAATAAGATTTATGGCCCAAACTCATGCAACTTTACAGTAATTTCATGACACTTTTACTATGAGGCAAGCGATGCCAGTTCTTGAAATAATTAAAAGTACATACCAGCTCCAAGGCTGGGCTTCAGACATTTCTGGGAAGCTAGGAGACAGAGTGAGGAGCAGGTTTCTGTGTGACTCTTTTACTGTGGACAGCAGCAGCTGTTTCTCTTACCTGCAGCAAACATCTCAGTTAGAGTGGGAGGACTAACCCCGAGCAAGTCATGCTGACCCTAGAAGGTCAGGCCACACCACACATCTCCAAGGTCCAGGTTCCTCCCCTAGTGAGTCAGTCCCTCACCCAAATGAAAAATGCTTCTTAGATAATAGCTCTGCGGAGCCCTTGATGCCCTTCAGGACACTTTAGCCTAGGTTACCATCCCTTGAAGGCAAGAAGTCACTATCCATAGGCCGCAAGGGACTGGGAGGGTGGGTGAAGTTCCAGCCAGAATGTGCCCCTCTTGCCTCATGGCACTTGTTCTTCGTTGTTGTAGGTCATGCTTGGCTTCCTGGGACATCTGCTTCTGCAGACTAATGTGCCAATTAGCACCTTCTTGACTTCTCCTTTTGCTCTTTGCCTCAGGAATTGTGATCTTGCCTTGCCCACTCACTGAGGTGGGTCCCCTGAACAGGTCACCCAAGGAGGGGCATAATCATACTACATTTAGTGTTCCAGATTTTCAAATTACAAACCTTAGCCTTTGAAAATGAGTCTGTCATCACAACCATTGATGTGTGAAGGAAACAGAAAATGGGCATGTGCCTGTGTGGTCACGTGTACCTGGGAGTAGGTGTAAGTGCATCTAAGTGCATTTGTATGTGTGCAGGGGCGCCTGAATGTGTAGGTGCATTTGTGTGCAGAGGCCAGCGTTCAACCACAGGCACTGTTCCTCGGGAGCCATCCGCCTTGGCTTTGGAGATGGGGGTCTTCTCACTGGGACTCAACAGTAGGCTAGACTAGCCCCACGCAATCACCCATCTCTCCCTCCTCAGCTCTGGGATTACAGGCACGGGCCAGCACACCGGCTTTTTTACATTAGGGCTGGCTCTGGAACACAAATCCTCATACTTGCAGAGCAAGCGTTTGGTTGACCAAGCTGTCTCCCCACGCTGTCTGTAAGACTTCATAACTTTTCTAAACGACTACTCAGTTCAAGTCACTTTCTGGCCAAAATCTTTCAGTGGATCCCTTCCCAATCACTGTGCTCTCCAGAGGTAACAAGTTCGTCTTTTTAATTAATTAATCTCCTGATGTTGATCCATTCAGCTCTGGAACTGAGACCTGGGATATAGAAAAAGGAATCTTTCAACTTGTGAAAAAAATTGGAATTAGGGCTTTCAAAATTTGGGAGCCTCGAATGTAGTGTGTGTGTGTGTGTGTGTGTGTGTGTGTGTGTGTGTGTTCACATGAATGGACACACACGCACATGTTGTGCTAATGCCCAAAGAAGAAGGTGCAAGGTCTCTTGGAGTTTAAGTTTTAGGTGGCTGCAAGCCACCTGACTGAGGGTGCTGGGAACCAAACCTCGTCCTCTGCAAGAGCATGACACTCACTCGAGGAGAGCTCTTTTTTATTTAAGAAGCAACCTATGTAACTCAAATAGAAATGGTCTGCGGACCACATTGGGGGAATTACAGCCCATTCCAGCTATATTCGACTATATCATAATTCTCCAAATGGACACGATCTCCCTTTCGTATTCCCCACTATTTGTTTCCTATCCCTAAAACTGTTGTCTGCCATCTAGCAAGTTCTTATTTAGCCTCCAGGCCTAGACTTAACATCTCCCTTCCTCTGGAAAAGCATCCCTGGCTCCCAGGGTCATGTTAGTTATCCCTCCTAGAGTCTCTCATATCTAGCTAGTGCTCTGATAAGGGCAAACAGTTAGGCCAATCCTATTTACCACGTTTGCTCTAACATATTCTAGTATATAACTTAGTTCAAGGTCAGTATGCAGTAAACATTGGAATTAATGTCTTGTCTTGAGCTCAAGTCCCAGAGCAAACCTAACCAATCGACATTTAAGATTCAGGTGTAATGGTGGCTCATAACCACCTGTAATCAGGCCTGCAGGGACACATATGATCAGAACATTGTATACGTAATAAATAAATAAATATTTTTAAAAAGAAAAAGAAAAGAAAAGGTAATTTTCTTTTTAAAAAAATCAGGTGTAATAACCCTTGTCAGCTTCAAAACAAATGAGTCACCAACTTACTTCATGACAGAGAGAGCCAGCAACCCAGTTTTCCATTTCCCAGGTGCTAGTTCACATGGCACTCTTGAGCTTTGCACCTCAAACTGCCACTACTGCTGTGAGTTGTGCCCTCTGAGGTTGGCACCCCTCATCACGAAATGGCTTTCTCTGTCATTCCCCATGGTTTCCTATTCACCAGTGTGATTACTAAAATTGACAACTTGACAGGATCTAGAACCACCTGAGACAAGCCTCTGGCCAACACCTGTGAGATTATCTAGATCTGGGGGGCATCCTGGCAGGCCTGTGAGAATTTACCTTGATGAGATTAATTGAGGGGGCAAGAACCCACCCTAACTAGAGGAAGCACCACTCCATATCTTGAGTCCCAGTCTACATAAAAAGGAAAAAGCAACTGGGCATAGACATTCATTGCTCTCTTCTTCCTGAGTGTGGACACAATGTCACCAGCAACTTCAAGTTCCTGCCACCTTGCCTGCCCCACCATGATGAACTGTGCCCCCAAACTGTGACCCAAAATAAGCCTTTCCTCCCTTAAGTCCTAAATCACAAGATTGTGACACAATCCTCCATCCATTTTCTCCTGCTTTCTTGCAAAGATACCAATTTTAGGGCAACCTGGCTTGCCCAGGACATTTCTACCTTTCACATTGAAAGCGCATCTTAGTCTTCAGCAAACAAAAATGCTTGATCACTCGAAGTCTGTATTTGCAGCTATATCTGGTTGACTTGGCCCTCGCATAAGAAAATGTGGACATCCTCAACAGTGGAGCCAATAGTGGGGCCTGCTTTTGAGATCCTCCCCCCCAAAAAAAATGCACTGGGTATTTTTACAGTGCTGTTACATCTTGAGTTCTTCTGGAAGGTGCTGTTGCTCTTATTCTCTCTTTTCTTCCCCTCTTCCCTCTCCTTCCCCTGGCACTGATAGAAAAGGTTCCCCTAGTTCTCCAGACTCTCTCCTCATACAGGAAGAAGTAGCATTTGACACATCTACCCTGGGCCTGTTGTCACTGCTTCAAAGTCAGGCTTCATTGCCAGCCTGAATTCCAATTAGAACTTGTGTGTAAAGTTGTTCATTTGAATTGTTTTAATCAAGATAAAATTTACCACTTTAAAGCTTTTTGGTATTTTTAAAATATAGCTGTAGTGTTGTACAACCATCATCACCTGCTAATTTTACAACTTTTTCATCACACTAAAAAGAAAATCCATGCCAGAGCAGACATTTCTGAGTTCCTCTACTACTGAGTAAACCAGCTCTTCAAAAGTGATTATATAAATACAATACAATCTAATAACAAAAACTGAAAAAAACAACAGCTCTTCATTTTTAATTGTTTATTCAATAAATGAAGTGACACATATATACCCTCCAACATAATTGACCCCCTTTACAACTAAAACAATACCCTCTTTTCAGAACAGAATAACAAATATAACAATCCTCTAAACTAAAATGCATAATATTGTTGTGTGGCAGGCTTCCTGGGAGATGCAACACACACCCATCTCCTCCAAGAAAGGGAGCCCATATCAAGTCAAAGTTGCACCAGTGTCCAGGGTGGTGAATCAATTCGTTTTTTATGGAAATTACTAACAGGAACATAGTTACTTACAAGGAGCAGGGATAACTCAAAAGCAGAAGCATCACCAGAAAGCCCACCCAAGGTGATTCCAGAAGACTATGCCTCTGGACCACCAGCTGCCTCAAGAGCCTCAAACTTGTGGTTTGAACACCTTTCCTCAGTCTGATTGGTGGGTCTCCACCCCCAGCAACTGTCTTCTGTTTTATATTGTTGGTAGGGACCCTGAGAATCTTCCCAGAGTTCGTTCTTCTTGGACATGTGACCTTTTGCTTACTCTCTGTTTACCACCTGAGGCTCCAGGCAGTCCTGCTCCTTCCTGAGACAAATGTTTCCATTTTGAGGGAATGGTAATTCTGGGGAGCAGACCATTCAACAATATAAATAATATGTTCCATATATACACTGCCTTACATGTTAGGAGAGAATTTCACATACTCTCATTTGATAATGAACATACAACTTGGAGACTCGTGTGAGAAGTACTGGCTAGTCGGTAGAGCCAATCCAGAGCTGCTTGCTTGTTTCTTAGTCAAACCCTTCTCCTGGCCTCTGTATTGCCTCTATAGCTGAGATGACTGTTGGCTCAGCCAATATTTATGGATTCTATCTTCACTCTGATGTAAAGCTGACCTGTTTCTGGTGGGACTCTACCTTCTGAACTTAGTTTTATTTGCCTGTTCAAATTCCAACCAGGCAATCAAACAACTGAGGATGACATCCAAAAGGAGTTATGGCCAAAGCTGAAGGGCTGATTTGGCACCCCCACCCTGAGGACAAGGGAACATACACCCAGGAGACTATACATCATTGAGAGAGGGCTGCCTCCCCCTACCATAGATTTCGCCTCCTTCGAGACCATCTAGACTAAAATAAACTGGTTTGGATCTCTCCTCTATATTGGCATTTCCTTGCTCTCTCTAGAGCCAGAAGATCACATGGTAATAATGACATTAAATCCTCATGTCTGTACTGGGCTTTATGGTTTATAAAACATTTTCACCCTCCTGACAGCCCTGTGAAGTATATTAGCATTATGTCCATTTAACAGACAAGGCAATTGAGAACTAGAAGGATAACCAGGCATGCCTTTTGTCCCATAATTCATCAGTAGAAGAGCCAAGAGTAAAAATAAGTGATTTGTTGAGACTTCATGGTATATTTTTGGCTTGAATGAGGTCAAGACTGGATTAGAGGACCAGTGTCCTGGGATGCTGTCTTAGTTTCTGCTGTGACAGAACCCTCACAGACTGGACAATTTATAACAAACAGAAATGTATTAGCTCCACAAGATCAAGCCAGGCACCACCCAGGCATGGAGAGAGAGGGGCTCACATGCCCCCCCCTCCTAATTGAGGAAACTTTGACAGTCGGTGGCTTCTGGGAGAAGGTTAGTCAGTTTTCTTTAAGGGTGTGGTCCCTGGCAAGTTATCATTCTCCAGTAGATGACTCCTTCACCAATGTGCACATCTGCAGCACAAACTGGGTCCCGAGGCTCTAAAACGGGCATAAAGTTGTGAGGGGTGGGGAAGTAGAAGTAAATTGGGGGGGAGTGAATGGCAGTGAATATGGTCAAAATCTGTTTTTCAAAATTCCGAAAGAATACAAAGATCATATTTAAAATTTTATTTAAAAATGTTTAAGTAGGTACCCCTGAAACTATTGTCAAGACCAAAAGAATAGAGAAAGAAATCTATTAGCTCATGGTACTGGCGGGGGGGTAAATCCAAGATTCAGGGACAGGATCTGGTGAGGGCCTTTTGCAGACGCGCCCTGAGCAAGAAGGGTCAAACCCACTGATCATACAAGCCTATTTCCACAATACCAGCATCTGTCGACTCAAGACAGTGGAGTGCTTAGGATCCATACAGCTCCCAAAAGAGCACTTCTAAATGCCATGACAATAGCAGTTATCCCCTAACAGTAATTACAAGTAACAAAAATACAAATCAAAGCACTCTTATGGAAGTAAAGTACAGACTGGCCCCAGGTCCTGGGGAAGTTGTATTTCTTAAAGCTCACAGTCCCCAATTCTAAGATACCTAGTATCTGGATATTGCTTACCCAATACCACCTCCATATATCATCCTTCAGGCCTTAATCAGAGAGTTCTTCCTAGACATAATGCAAGGAGTAGAGTAATCCGTTTTCTAACTAGATTCTGAGCAGCATTTCTAGCCTTCCACTCCACTTTTGTGTGTGTGTTTGCCGTTCCTTCTGGGGTCTTGACAACCACAAGTCTGACTTTCTGCTGGTTTACAGAGCACAGGGGATCCTCCCCACGTTTCAAAGTCCTTATAAGTGGAGGCAGTCGGACTTGAAACCGATAACTGACTGGTTCTGCAGTTCACTTTATGATCTGGAGCCTGGTTCCAGCTCTGGAGCTGGCTCTTGGCTGGCCCCTGTGAACAGAGAGAAGGAAACTCGTTTTTCATCCTCGGTTTCCAAAGTCCGACCTAGCTGTCTGCACGCAAATTCCATGACGGCGTTGGGCGCTTTGGACAGCAGCAGGTGGAAAGGTTCTCATTCCTGACTAGAATTCCTGGGCTGCTACACAAAGTCCCTCCTTCCCTTCTCACGGCAGTTCATAGGCCTCTGCTCTCTGACTCTCCCACTGTTTCCTAAGCAAAGCAAACGGAATTCTAGCTCAGCCACCCAGCAACACCTCCCTAAAGTGCTGGCTGCTTACCTGACCTAGAAACCAGGACCTCCTAGAAAGTGGTTCTTGGCTTAGCCATGCCAAGCAATGGCAAATCTCTGAGCCAGAAATGAGCAGTCCAAGACTCTACACTCACCTTTTCCTCTTTGGAAGCCCAAGTTTTCTCATCTAGAAAACAAGAATGATGATGACTCTCTGACCAGTCTCCATAGAGTTTCGCACAAGTGAAAAATCCTATATAAAAACAAATAACAGAGCTGTGGTAGCACACCTGAATAGCACATGTGTGGCCCTGAGCTCCATCTTCAGCAATACACACACACACACACACACACACACACATGCACGCACACGCGCACACATGCACGCATACACAAATGCATGTGTTGTCTTCCCAGGCCCTATCCAGCACTCTGTTCCCTTAGTCTGAAGGTTATCTAAATTGAAGCTGATGGGGGAGGCATGTAAAGAATGTGTGAGGGGGGGAAGTTACCCAGCAGACAGCAGAAAGGTCTGGGCATGTGTTCATATGTGTATGAACAAGCACTGGAGTAGAGAGGCTGGGGGTGCCAAAGAGCACAGGACTGGAGGACCCAGTGTGTGTGAATTACACCCAGGTACAAAGCAAGGAAGTGCTCAGCCTCACCCAGGCCTCCTTTTTATCTGCTTTAACTCATTCCTCTAGCTAGAGCAGCCTTCACTGTGGTTTTTGTTTAAAAAAAAAAAGACACAGTCTTCACACTGTGCTCTTAGCTTAGTTCCTGTGTGTGAAGACAGAGGCAGAACCCAGGCTCTGCCCTCCAATAGCATGTATCCGCTCTGGAGAAGAGAGACACCCATAGACTTGAAGAAATGCCTTTGTGAGTCAAGAAAAGTTTGAGTTGTCCTGATTAAAGGACACCTAATAGAAGAGGCTCACAGAAGCAAGAATAAAGTCAGGGTCTGGGAGTATAGCCCAGTGCTGCAACATTCCCCTGGCATGTGTGAGAATCTGTATTGGTTACTTTTCTGTTGCTACGACAAAAATACTTGACAAAAGTAACTTAAGGAAGAAAAGATTTAGTTCGGCTTACAGTTTCAGAGTATACAGTCCATCATGGAAGAGAAGGAATTGCAGTCTTCGTGGTGGCAGAGCACATAGATAGGACTCCTCACATTCAGGCAGACCAGGGACCAGGGAAAGATTGATGCTGTGCTCACCAGGCTTTCCTGCTCCTTTTCCCGTTTTCATTCAGCCTGGACTACCCACACAGAGGGTAGGCCTTTCCATCGCAGTTAAACCTCTCTGAGATGTCCTCGCAAGCATGCCTAGAGGTGTGTCTCCTAGGTGATGCCAAGTCTAGTCAAGCTGACAGTGAAAATGAACCATTACACCAGTACTGTGAAACAAATGCTGTTGTTGCTCTACCAAGCCTCATTCCCCAAATGGCTACTGAGAAAAGGCAAGACAATCAACCTGTGTTATGTTATTTCCTTCCCCTCTTCTCCCTGTGTATATAGAAATTCCCGTTACTTCCTGGGTTTTCAAAGGCCTCTACCTTGATAGGAGTCTTTTACTAAAAGAGATAACTTTCTCTATCCTTCACCCCGCCAGGCAATCAGCTACTTGTGCCTAAAAACATACAGTTTCCTTGTCAACCATGTTACCTTTGTCAATGTCTTTGCTGCATGCTGGTTAGGAACACTTAAACAAAGAGCACTTTTAAAGGTCTGACAACAACCAGGCTTGGTGGCACATGCCTATAATCTCAATACTAGGAGGCTAAGGCAGGAAGATCATGATTTGAGTTCAACACATGCTACATTGTTAAATCCTGTATCAAAAACTATTTTAATGATTTAATAACTAAATTAATTCCTCATTTTGGTTAAATCCAAAATATTAGAAGCTTTCTGTCTTGTGTAAGCATGTATTGCTCAGTTAAATACCTGGCACTGTTGCCAGGCATAGTGGCATGCATGTGCCTATTGTCACAAGCTACTGGGGAAGCTGAAGCTGAAGGATCGTTTGAGCACAGAAAACGAGCCTGGTTAATATGACAAAGCACCATTTTCAAAAGAAGAAAAGAAAGACAGGTATAGAGGCTCACACCTGTAATCCCAGCACTTGAGAGGTCAAAACAGGAACTCTGTCGCAGCTTCAATGGCAGCCTGAGCTGCACAATAAGCTGTGGACTAGCCTGGGCTACACTGTGATACCCTGTCCTCCCAAAGAAAGAGTTGATAGTGGTGATGCATACTCCCAATACTCAGGAGGCTGCAGCAGGAAAACCACAAGTTCCAAGCCAGCCTGGACTATAAAGCAAAACTTACCTCAAGAAAACCCAAAAATTATGAAAATGAAAATGCCTGAAATTGTCAACTTTAAGAGAGAAATGGTTTATTTGTCCTCACAGTTGCAGAGGTTCTAACCAGTAGAATGCTATGTGTGTTGCTTCTGGGCCTGCAGTGAGACAGATGGTCACGGCAGAGAGGGCACAGTAGGGATGCTCACCTCATGGTGGCTAAAACGGAAAAACAGAGGCTCATCCCCGCAGCATCTTCCAGGACATGCTCCCAAGGACCATACTTCACTTCCTAGGCCTACCTCCTAAAGGTCTCAACACCTCCAAATGACATTCCTGGTGAGGACCAAATCTTTAACACATAGGCCTTCAAGCAAGAGGAGAGACTCAAACTACAGCCATGATCACTTACCTAATAACGCAAGAAGGAGCCAGCTCCCTCAAGGTGTCCTCTGACTGCTCCATGTGCATCATGACATAAACATACGAAGTATATAAATCAATAATTTTTTAAGAACCATAGCATTTATTGAGATCAGCCATGATTGTAGGCATGTGCGTGACCTTTGGTTATTTTATTGTTTTTTAATTTTTATTGTTTTTATTGAGCTATATATTTTTCTTCACTCCCTTCCCTTCCTTCCCACTTCCCTTCTACTCTCTCCCATGACCTCCATGCTCCATATTTACTCAGGAGATCTTGTCTTTTTCTCCTATGTAGTTCCACACATGTCTCTCTTAAAATCCTCTTTGTTGTCTAGGTTCTCTGGGGTTGTGGACTGTAGGCTGGTTTTCTTTGCTTTATGCCTAAAAGCCACTTATGAGTGAGGACATATTATTTTTTTTTCTTTATGGGTCTGGGTTACCTAACTCAACATGATTTTTTCTAGGTCCCACAAATTTCAAGATGTCATTGTATTTTTCTGCTGTGTAGTACTCCATTGTGTAAATGTACCACATTTTCCTTATCCATTCTTCAGTCAAGGGGCATTTAGGTTGCTTCCAGGTTCTGGCTATGACAAACAATGCTGCTATGAACACAGTTGAGCACATGTCCTTGTGGCACAATTGAGCATCCTTTGGGTATATACCCAAAAATGGTATTACTGGGTTTTTGCAGGAGGCTGCTTGTTTGTGCCCAGCAGCCTAGAACCAAAATAATCACACAAAAACTGTATTAATTACAACACTGTTTGGCCTATTAGCTAATGGATATTTCTAGCCCACTCTTATCTCTTAAATTAACCCATTCCTATTCTTTTATATTTTACCACAAGGGTCTTGGCCTGCCAAGGTTCCAAGTGACAGCTTGTGTCTTTCTCCTCTGGCAGCTCCATGGTGTCTCCTGACTCCACCTTCTTTCCCCAGCATTCAGTTTAGTTTCTTCACCCAGCTCTGCTCTGCCTTGCTGTATGCCAAAGCAGTTTCTTTATTTATTAACCAATAAAAGCAACACATAGACAGAAGGGCTTCCCATACCACTGGGTCTTGAAAAAGGTTGTTTCCTAATTTTCTAAAAAATTGCCATACTGATATCCAAAGGGGCTGTACCAGTTTGTACTCCCACCAGCAATGCAGGAGTGTTCCCTTTACCCCACATCCTCTCTAGCATAAGTTGTCATCAGTGTTTTTGATCTTGGCCATTCTTACAGGTGTAAGATGGAATCTTAGAATTGTTTTGATTTGCATTTCTCTGATGGCTAAGGATGTTGACCATTTCCTTACATGTATTTTAGCCATTTTAGATTCCTTTGTTGAGAATTGTCCTTTAGGTCTGTACCTCATTTTTTATTGGATTATTTGTTCTTTTGATGACCAATTTCTTGAGTTCTTTGTATATTTTGGAGATCAGACCTCTGTCTGATGTGGGGTTGGTGAAGATCTTTTCCCATTCTGTGGGCTGTCGTTTTGTCTTGTTAACCGTGTTCTTTACTGTACAGAAGCTTTTAGGTTTCAGGAGGTCCCATTTATTGATTGTTTCTCTTAGTGTCTGTGCTGCTGTGGTTATATTTAGGAAGTGGTCTCCTGTGCCATTGCATTCAAGTGTACTTCCCACTTTCTCTTCTGTGAGGTTCAGTATGGTTGGCTTTACGTTGAGGTCCATTTGGACTTGAGTTTTGTGCATGGTGATAGATATGGATCTATTTTCATTCTTCTACATGTTAATATTCAGTTATGCCAGCACCATTTGTTGAATATGCTTTCTTTTTTCCATTTTATATTTTTTACTACTTTGTCAAAACTCAGGTGTCTTTAGGTGTGTAGATTGATATCCAGGTCTTTAGTTCGATTCCATTGGTCCCCTGTCTGTTTTTAATAAGTAATATTTTAATGTACACTTACATTGAGAAATCAGAAAATGTACGACTCTTTAGTATGGCATACCAAAAATACCGAGCTACTCCCTCCCTCATCTCCTCCTGTCTGTCATTTTGTGAATGGTTTCACTGTACCACATAGCTCCTTTCCTGAGATTCTGCCTCCTCAGGCAGAATGAAGTCAGCTGAACATGGACAGAAACCAAGGTAGACATCTATAGTCAGATATGGAGAACAACGGCAAAACGTTGTGTCTTTCCAAAAATCTCGGCATGGAGGAGGGTAGGGGCTACAAAGCTCCACCTCTAGTTAAGAAGTGTTTGGCATTTGATTGTTATTGGGAGAGGGATAGTCAGTTTTCTTCAGTGGAGTGATTCCTGATGTTTTGATCACACACACACACAAAGGCATGTCCTGCACTCAGGACTAGTCAGCCAACACAAAATAGATTCAATGGGGGAAGAAAGAGAGAGAGAGAGAGAGAGAGAGAGAGAGAGAGAGAGAGAGAGAGAGAGAGAGAGAGAGAGAGAACATGATGTTTGGGTGAGTAGAAAGAGTTGAGGTAGATATGATCAAAATATCTTATAAGAAATTTTCAAAGAATATATTAAAACATTATTTTCTAAAGGCACTGTGTCTAGGTCCTTCAAGAACAAGGTTTCCTGTACTACACACAAGACTCCAAAGCTCACTCCGCCAACTGTGCTGCTGGCTTAGTGCTCTGGCACAGCGTGGGTCTTTTCAATCATTAGAGGACAAGAGAGCAATCATTCCTGACCTTTTGCACTTTAATGATGAGCTCCCCATCCAGGAAGTATAGATAAAGTGATACCAGGCATTGCCACAGCAGAACCTTCTAGAGCCCAGCCATATCTAGACTTCTCTTTCTACCAGAGACACTGGAAGATTATGCTCTCTTGCCACCTTGCAGATAAGACACTGTAATTTGTCTGGAAAGTGACAAGGCTTACTTTGGGGCCAAAGCTTTTGTTATCCGTGTGAGCCCTCCAGCAATCTGTGTGCCAGTCTGGCCTCAAATTCCTTGGCTGAAAACTTTCAGACCAGTGAGGACCAGGTATTCGTGTGATGATGGATGCCACAAGTTCCCCTCTGTCAGGCTGGGTTCCAAGAGGACTGGAATGAAACCCTGGGAAATGTATGTTAGACACACACATGCACAAGTAGAATTGGTGCTACCGAACCACTAGGAGTTTGGAGAAGAACTTGCTCCTGAAGAACAGCACATCATAACCTATCCTAACACCAAAAAGAGAGACAGCCAAGGCGGCAGGAAGAGACAGGGACAAAGGAAGTTTCATATCCCTCTTGTCTCTAAAATAAAAAAGACTATTACTTTCTCAGTTTATATGTTTTCTGTTTTGAAGCGTGTTGTCCATATGGTTTAATCTTGGTCTGTGCTTAGCTTGACTCTGCTTCTATCTGGTCCTTTCCTCCTGACTTTTCCACTGGGCAGTTATTTTAAATCTTTCTTCTTTGGCTAAATTTCATCCTTGAGCAGCTTTTTCAGCTGTTCATTGTTGCTTTCATATTCAAATAATTATCTGGGTAATATATAAAATTCTTAGATCCATCGTTCTTACAATTTTGTAGACTATGCCCTACATATAATCTCACTAAAAGTAGCAGGCTTTCTTTTGGACCACCAACCAGCTCCCAAATTATGCTCCCAAATTGTGACCCAGAGACTTCTCAATTTTGAATGCTCAGCCTTATCTTATGCTTGTCCCACTAGCTCTTTTTGTTGGTATGTGTTCAGAGCAGGTGTGTTTTTTCTTTTTAATTTTATTTAATTAATAGTTTTACTCATTTTACATACCAACCAGTTTCCCCTTTCTTCTCTGCTGGATAGATGTTTTGCAGACAATAAGAGACCACAGATGCCAGCCCAGACTTTTATATCCAGCAAATCACCATAGGTGTTGAAAACAAGATATTCCATGACAACACCCACTAGCTTTTATAACTTATATTAACCTGTTTCTCTTCATCTGTTTTGTCTCGGGGCTTTTTCTCTTTCTTTCATTCTGCATGTCCTACTCCATGTCTGGCTGGCTGGTGGCTGCCTGCCTGGCCCCAGGTATCTCCTCTCTTTATCCTTTGTTCTCTCTCCTCCTCTCTTCTCTCTCAAGCCTAGATTACTCTTCTTACTTATTCTCTCTGCCCATCAGTCCCATCTTTCCCTCTCCAGACTAGCTGTTGGCTGTTCAGCTTTCTATAAGACTATTCAGGTGCCTTAGACAGGCAAAGTAAAACAAGTACAACACATCTTTACATAGTTAAACAAATGCAGCATACACAAATGTAACACATCTTTGTCTATTAAAATAATATTCAACAACTGAACTACTCATACAAGCCTCCTATGTACTGGGATTGCAGGCATGTACCACCAAGCATGGTTTGATTTTATTTAGAACCCTTGAAAAAACTTCTTTTTCTGGTGTGTATGGGAGGTGTGTTGTGGGTGTTTTGTTTTGCTTTTTGAGACAGGGTCTCACCATGTTGCCCTGGATGGCCTGGAATTCACTATGTAGACCAGGTTGGCTATAAACTCACAGGATTTAAGCCTACCTCTGCCTCCCAAGTAGTGGAACTAAAACCATGCACTGCCATGCCTACCCCTAACTCTCTTAATTTAGCCAATTTTTAAAGAATTTTTATTTTGCTCATGTGTATATGTGTATGTGTATACAGTTTATGTGCGGGTACTCACAGAGGCCAAAAGCAATTTGGAAGGAAAGAGTTTATTTCATCTACAGTTCCACATGAAAGGAAGTTGGGGCAGGAACCGATAAAGAAGCCATGGAAGAACACTGGTTACTGGCTTGCTCAGTAGGCTTTCTTTCCAGAATCACCAGCCTAGAGGTGGCACTGCCCACATCAATCAGCAGTCAAGAAAAAGCACCATGGCTTTCCCTCGGGTCAATCTAATGGGGACATTTTCCCCATTGAGGATCCCACTTCCAAAATAACTCTAGCTTGTGTCAAGTTGACATAAAACTAGCTTTTTTATTGTTCTTAAAGGAAATGTTTTCAATTTTTCCCATTTAGTATCATGTTGACTCCATCATTTTGTACACAGTCTTTTTATGTGGAAAGGTCTCTTCTGAATCTATTGAAATGATCACATGATTTCTGAAATTAAGTCTAATTACACACTTATAATTGTTAATTTACATATGTAGAAACAATCTTAAATGAAACCAACTTAGTCTTGGTCTTCTTAATGTGTTCTTGAGTACAATTTTCAAGAATTTTATTGAGCATTCTTGTGTCTGTGTTCATGATGTTTGACTTCCTTTGGTGTTCTTATAACCGTATCTGATCTTGACATAAGGATAATACTGTCTTCGTAAGTGCTCCATCCCTTTCTGTCTTGTAGAATAGTTGTGCAGTGCTAGTGTTAGCACTCACAAAAGTTTGGAAGATGCTAGGCTTTTCCTCATATGGGCTCTTTTACCACTGCCTTGATGTCATTGCTTGTCCTGAGTCTGTTTATTTCATTTTTGCCAAGCTGTATGTGTCTAGGCATTTTTTTAAGTATTCCCCAAAGTTTCTCTAGATTTCATTGGAATTTGTTGTACGTTTCCCCCTTTTTATCCCCAATTTTATTAATTTGAGTTTTCTCTCTCTCCTTCAGTCTGAGGGCTGCTTGACTAGGAGATTGTCAATCTTTTTACATTTTAAAACAGCCAGCTTTTTTCTTTGATAGATTCTATGCATTGTTGCTTTCCTCTCTATTTTATTAATTTCCATGCTGGTCTTTATTGTTTCCTGCTGGCTAGTACTTTGGGGCTTGTTGTCCTTGTTTTTCTAAGACCTTATGCATACTACTTATTTTATATCTCTCTAATTTTTCAATGTAGGCTCTCAGAGCTACAAACTTTCCTCTTACAACTGTCATAACTTAAAGAGGGTGGAAGCGTGATGCTCCCACAGGATGGCTCAGTAGACAAAGCACTTGTCATGCAAGGCTGGTGAGCTGAGTACAGTCCCTAGAGTGTGAAGGTGAAAAGAAAGAACCAACCCCAGAGCCCTGTGACCTCCACATGAGTGCTGTGCTTGCCACATGCCCACTCTCCACACATAATCATATGCACACATACATCATAATAATAAATAAAATAAATTTTAGAAAGAACTGTTTTAAGTTTATCTGAGCTAATGGGAGCTCACCAACTCCAGCAGGACTGAGAAGGAACAAGCATAGGACCAAAGTAGTCCCTCTGAATGTGTTTGACAATTGTACAGCTGGGGCAGACTGAGGGGCCACTGGCAGTGGCACTGGAATTTATCTCTACTGCTTGTACCGGCTTTTGGGGATCCTATTCTCTTTGGATGTATACCTTGCTCAGCCTAGATGTAGTAGGGAGGGCCTTGGACCTTCCACAAAGCAATGTGCCTTACCCTCTCTTAGGATTAGAGGGGGTGGGGTGGGAGGGTGTCTGGAGGGAATGGAAGGAGAAGAGGAAGTGGGAATGGGATTGCTATTTTTTTAAAAAAAAATCTAATAATAAAAAAATAAATTTAACTGGTAGTGGTGGCGCACGCCTTTAATCTCAGCACTCGGAAAGCAGAGGCAGGCGCATCTCCGTGAGTTCGAGGCCAGTCTGGTCTACAATACAAGAGCTAGTTCCAGGACAGTCTCCAAAGCTACAGAGAGACCCTGTCTCAAACCCCCTCCCCCCCAAAAAAACTACCGAGAGGGGGCCTCTACTGAGCTCATCATGGCTGGGTCCTACACATACATATATAAATAAATAAATAAATAGATAGATAGATAGATAGATAGATAGATAGATAGATAAATAAATTTAATAAAAAGAAAAAAAGAACTGTTTTAAATATATCTTAAAGGTTCTGGTAAGTTGCACTTTAATTTCCTTAGATTCTAAGAAGTTTTTATTCTCCTCTCTGATTTCAATGACTCACTCCTTATTCAAGAATATATTATTCAGTCTCCAAGTATTTGTGTAATTTCTCTTCCTATCAATTTCTAATTTTATTGCACCGTGATCCAAAAAGATATAAGAAATTACATTGATTTATATTTTTAAGGCTTGCATTGAAGCCTATAATGTGATCAATTTTAGAGAGAAGGTCCCATGGGCTGCTGAGAAAAATTTGTATGTTTCTTTTGCTTGGAATACTCACTTTTAATTCTGCTGTTTCTTTGTTGATTTGCCATGTGGTGACGTCTAAAAATGAAAATGGAATATAGAAGTCATCCACTATTCTTGTATAAGAAGCTCTTAGACATTTTACGTTCATTAGTGTCTGTTTATGAAACTTGGAGCCACAATATCCAGTGCACAGATATCTAGAATTGTCGGATATTCTTGGTGGAGTGTTTATTTTATTATAAAGTGGCCTTTTAATCTTCTGTCTAATTTTGTCTAAAGCCACTTTC
This sequence comes from Microtus pennsylvanicus, assembly GCF_037038515.1. NCBI lineage: Eukaryota > Metazoa > Chordata > Mammalia > Rodentia > Cricetidae > Microtus > Microtus pennsylvanicus. Next base: position 81,605,532 of record NC_134601.1, on the reverse strand, counting down.
TCAGCTATCAAAGATCTTGCAATAGCTTTTTGTGACTCCCATTCACTTGATAGATTGACTTTAGCTATCAGTCTGTGAGTGTCTATACCAATGAGACATGGTTCTTGGAGACAACAGATAAAACAGATTTGGTTTTTAATGGAGCCAGCACCTCTCTGTTGGTGACTTGAGTCTATATTCAATGTTGTTAGTGAGAGACGTTCATTAATTTTTGTAAAATTTTTGTTAGTTAAGCTGTTGTTTGCTCTTTACTTTCTCTCCCATTACTCTTAGGGGTTTGCTGATTCACGGTGTTGGACATGTCGCATTACTTCCTATTCTTCATCTGTGCCTCTCGTGAAATGTATTCATTCTTGTGCTCTCGTGATGAAGATAACCTTCGTTCTCTGGTGTGAGGCAATCGTGTATATTCTGTCAATTATATTTAAAATAAATGCTGATTGGCTGGTAGCCAAGCAGGAAGTATAGGTGGGAAAACCAGACAGGAAGTAGAAGTAGGGCAATGAGAACAGAAGTATTCTGGGAAGAAGGAAGCTCTTTCCTGCAGTCCTGTCCAGACACAGAAGAAGCAGGATATGATCTGCCCCTCTGAAAAAGGTACTGAGTTATGTGGCTAACATAGATAAGAATAATGGGTTAATATAAGTTATAAGAGCTAATACGAAGCCTGAGCTAATGAGCCAATCAGTTTATAACTTATGTAGAACTCTGTGTGATTTATCTTTGGAACCTAACGACTGCGACTGCGAGAACTGGGCAGGACAGAAACCTCAACAAGCAGGCCCTCATGTTACAGCTTTCTCTTCGCTCTGTAACATTTTTTTTCTTTTTTTTCTTTTTTTTTTATTGATAAAAGGACAATAAAGAAAGAAAAAAACAAATTTCCACCTCCTCCCAGCCTCCCATTTCCCTCCCCCTCCTCCCACTCTTCTCCCCCTCCTCCCACTCTTCTCCCCCTCCTCCCACCCCTCTCCCCTTCCCCCCACTCCTCTCCCCCTCCCTCTCCAGTCCAAAGAGCAGTCAGGGTTCCCTGTCCTGTGGATAGTCCTAGGTCCTCCCCCCTCCGTCCATATCTAGGAAGGTGAACATCCAAACTGATCTACTGGGAGCTCACCAAGGCCAGCTGGACTGCTACCAAAAAAGCATGGGATAAAACTGGACTCTCTGAACATGGCGAACAATGAGGGCTGATGAGACGCCAAAGACAATGGCACGTGGTTTTGATCCTACGCAATCTGCTGGCTTGGTGGGAGCCTAGCCAGTTTGGATGCTCTGTAACATTTTTCACTCCTCTTCTTTTTGTTTGTTTTTTAAGTATTTGAAAATTCTGTACACTATATTTTAACCATACTCACCCCTCTCCCAACTCATTTCCTTTGTCTTTTAACTAATTTAACCTTGTTTCTCCTCTATTTCTACCCTTTTATGCCTTCTTCATCTATCTTGTTCCTTTACTATTTTAAAATTTATTTTTATTTTATGTGCATTGGTGTTTTGCCTGCATGTATGTCTGTGTGAGTATGTCAGATCTTGTACTTAAGACAGTTGTGAGCTGCCATGTGGGTGCTGGGAATTGAACCTGGGTACTTTGGAAGAGCAGTCATTGCTCTTAACCACTGAGTCATCTCTCCAGCCCCCTAAATAATTTTTCAACGTTTTTCACAGTCTACAGTGCTTGAGAATGGGCATTAAAGATTAGTAGCATTTAATTAGTTTTAAGTACATTTCCCTATATTATAAAGGTTGATGTTGTTGCTCTTTTAGCAATTTGTTCTCTCCTCATTAAGCAGAGTTGAGCTGCTCAATAAGATCTCTATATCAAACTGGAAGAGATATGAAAACCAACAGATTATCAAATTGTATCACAAGAATCACATGAAACATGAAAAAGTAAGTCAGCATGAGTCCTCCTCAACTACCAACTCAATGATACTCAAATAGGTAAAATGCTAGATAAAGATTTTTAAGTTTACTAGTAAAAGTGATCAGTGACCTTAAGATTGATACAAAATATTATTTCAATAGGAAAGTCAACAACATAGAGGAAAAAGTTAAAGATGAAAAAAGGTTGAAAACATCACCACCCTGGAAGAAAAATTCCACAATAAGACTGAAAATAGTAACGTGGAAGAAAAATTCAACAAGGAAACGGAGATTTTGGAAAAACTCCTAGAAATATTGGAAATAAAAAAACTTCAATGAACTAAAATAAAAAACAACAGTAAAAAAACATCACCAATAGAGTTGACCAAGCAGAAAAAAAGACTATCAAGGATAGAGAAAAAGCTCAAGGAAATACCACACTGGCACATCAATAAGGAAAAAATAAAACAAAACAAAGAAAACACAGAAAGAAAATACTGAGTATGACCCAACCATCTACAACAAAAAATCTAAGAGTTTATAGGATAAAAGAAAGAGCTGAGATAAAAGCTAAGGGACTAACAGTGAAATTATAGCATGAAATTTCTCAAATCTATAGAAAGAAATTAATATCCAGATGTAAGAGACATTTGAGTCCCCTAATAGACACAAGCAGAGAAAAAGCCCTTACAGCATATCATTGTTAAGATTCAAAAATATAAGAAAATAATAATAAAATGTGAAAGAAGGGGAAAGTCAAAAATATCTACTAATATCAGATCTCTCACCGGCAACATTAAAACACAGTAGAGCATTTTAGGTCCTAAACGTAAGTGACTTCCAACCAAGACTATTATATCCAGAAAAGCTGTCTTTGAAAATTGATTGTGAAATAAGGACATTTCAAGACAAGCATAAACAAAGGCAGTTCATGACTGCCAAGCTAGCACTGCAGATGGTACCTAAAGTAAAACTATATATGAAGAAGTGCAACAGGAGGAGCGGGCTTGTTGGGGTTTCTGTCCTCCCACCAGGTCCCACAGCTGGCAAGTCCCAAAGAAAATCACACAGAGGTCTCCATAAGTTATAAACTGATTGGCCCATTAGCTCAGGCTTCGTATTAGCTCTTATAACTTAATATTAACCCATTATTCTTATCTATGTTTGTCACATGACTCAGTACCTTTTTCAGCAGGGCAGGTCACATCCTGTTTCTTCTGCGTCTGCACAGGACTGTGGGAAAGAGCTCCCTTCTTCCCAGAATACTCCTGTTCTCATTGCTTCACCTCTACTTCCAGTCTGGTTTTCTTACCTATACTTCCTGCCTGGCTACCAGCCAATCAGCATTTATTTAAAATATAATTGACAGAATATAGACTATTGTTTTGTACCATTCCCCCCCCTTTAAAAAAACAAGAAGATCCATAGTTCATTTTTTTGGGAATGTGGGCATGGTTCTCCAGGCTACTTCCTGTTGGTTATGGGCACTGATAATCATATGGGGACTAAGAAAATTTAGAATTATGATCAAGTCTTGACTGGAGTATCCTGTGAGGCTTGATCATCTCAGGCAGCATCTTGAATCTGTTCTGGATGTAGAACTCTGGCATCTGGGCCATTTGTTTCTACCGGCGATTTCTCAAGTGTCTTCCTTGATCAAACCTGACTTTTCTTAACTCAGAATGAATCCACAGCCTCTCATTTCCTGTAGAAACAAAAGCAAAATCTCTTCTCCAAAGTAACATACCTTTTGACTTCAATTTTGAAGTCAAGGTATTTTCAAAATACCTATCGTGGATTAATTCAGCAGCATTTATAAGCAAATATCTTTTAGCAGCTGTTGCTCCTTCCTCAGCATTCAAACAATTCAAAGAGAGCATAATAACTTACAGTATCAAGATTCTCTGTGTATTTTTCATCTTTACGTGGCTTTATTTTAACTTCTATTTCTTTTATTTTTACTTAATGGCTTTTTGAAACTGGGTTTCTGTGTATCTTTGTTCTAGAACTCAGTCTGTAGACCAGGCTGTCCTTGAACTCACAGAGATCTATCTGTCTGTCTCTGCCTCCCAAGTGCTAGGATTAAAGGTGTGTGCTACCACACCTTGAACTCCTAGAGATCTGTCTGCCTCTGCCTCCCAGGTATTAGGATTAAAGGCATGTGCCACCAAACCCAACTACTCTATTTCTTTTTTATTTTAAGGATTTTAACCTTTAGCCTTCATTTTTAAGGACTTTAACCATTAGCCTGGTTACCGGCCAATCAGCATTTATTTAAAACATAATTAACAGAATATAACAATTCTCCCAAACCAGAAAGCAGCAAGAGATTAGAAAAAATTTTTTAAAAAAGTATGGGGCTACAGAGATGGCTCCCAGGATCCAGTTTCCAGCACTCATATGGTGGCTTGCAACCCTCTGTAACTCCAGTTCCAAGGGATATGATGCTCTCTTCTGGCCTCTGCAGGCACCAGGCACACATATTGTGAACACACATACATGGAGGCAAAATACTCATACATATAAAATAAAAATATATAAATTATTTTTTTAAAAAAGAAATATTGTAAAGAAAAGATTTTTCAATAATGACAAAGTTTGAAAACAAAATCAGGTAAATATAAAAAGGGGCACTAAAACAAAACATGAGTTTTTAGCTGGGTATGATGGCACATCCATGTAATAAAAACACTTGGAGTGTTGAGGCAGGAGGATCAGGAGTTGAAGATCAGATTCAGCCACATCAAAATTCAAGGCCAACCTGAGCTACATGATGAGATTGTTTTTTAAATGGTAGTTTTAAGCAAACAAAAGCAAAATTCCAATAACATAAAGTCACACTATAACTAAAAATATAATAAAGAGTGCATAGAATAAAGAAACAATTTATGGAAAAATAAGGGAGCAAAAAAGATTAACCAATAATGAGGAAATGTATAAATAAAATCATTATGAATGTATGAAGGAGAAAAAACATATTTTATGACTTTTGTGTACAGATGCTTTGCTTGCATGTACAAAATGTTTATGCTTAGTGCCTGCAGAGGCCAGAATAGGTCATTGGGTCATCTGGAACTGGAGTTACATGACGTATCATGTAGGAATTATGAACTGAACCTGGGTCCTCTCCAAAAGCAGCAAGTGTTATTAATTGCTGAGCAATCTCTCCAGTCCCTAAAGACATATTTTTAATCCCACAATACAAAAGTACTACTGACAGTATGATAAAAAGAAAAGCAAGAAACACAAGGGACAGAAAAATGATGGTGAAATGTTGAAACAGCTCCTCAAAATTTAGAAACTGGCAGTTACGTGCTCAAGGTGGGGAGAGGTGTGGTCTCTTGTCTTTCCTATGGCACATACAGGTTTGGAAACTGTACTGAACACTGTCCAATGTCCAGCAGAGTTGTCTTCATTTTCTTTTTATACCAAGGGCTTCTGCCACCACAATTAGCTTTACAGCCTATGCATTAGGCAGTTTCTCTTCCCTTCCCGAGACTCCTCAGATTACACCCACTGGGTTGGCTAATGTTTTATTTGGGGGTATCTCCCAAGTGAGAAGCAAACATAGCACTGAGATTGATATGACCAGAGGACCTGTCTTCACATTTTCAAGACCTTAGAAGTCATAATCACACTGTTGAAAGGATGCAGCTATGGTAGACTTCTGGAGCCACAGAAAATTGGGGCTCTCTACCCATGAATGGCAGATGGGCAGCAGAAACTGACCTCAGGTTCCAGCCGTCAAACTCCAGGGTTGTTCTTAGTTGATGAAAACTGCTCCCAGCAGCTAGATGGCGTTACTGTCCCCTATACATTTCACTGTTGAGCTGAACCTCTCTGCCTTCACTTCTGAGCTTGTCAGTGTCTTGCTTTCCCACTCATATACATGTATGAAAACATAATATACCCATTATTAATCATAATTAACATATGCTAATAAATCATTTTAAAAATTTTAAATACCAAAAAACATTTCCACATACAAGGATGATACATATTTCCATTTGCATAATGCCTTGAAACTTATAGTTATTTCTATATTTATAGGCATTATAGTTAGCATTAAATATCAAATTGACCCAGCCTAGAGTCATCTCAGAGAAGCCTCAATTGAGGATCTGTCTAGATCAAATTGGCCTGAGGAGCTGTCAGTGAGGAATGACCTTGATTGCAAATTAATACAGGAGGGTCAGGCCCATTGTGGGTGGCACCATCCCTAGGCAAGTAGTCCTAAGCCATATAAGAAAGCTAGCTAAGCATCATCCTCTGAATGAGCCACAGAGCCAGCCAGCAAGTAGCACCCACTTCAAGACCCTGCTTAAGTTTCTGTCCTGACTGACCCTTGAAGACAGATTGTGACCTGAAAGTATAAGCCAAACCAATGCTTTCTTCCCTGTGTTACTTTTGGTCAGTGTTTTATCATATCAATAGAATGAAAGTAGAGCACAAGGATGCTCATACAGTCCACAGATTTAATCTTAGTAATTGTGTAGAATAGAGTTATGTCCCCCTGGGAAGAACCAGCAATAAAGCACACAGATGTTCTAAGAAATCACCACACTGATATCCAAAGGGGCTGTACCTGCTTTCATTCCCACCAGCAATGCTATAGTGTTCCCTTTTCCCCACAACCTCTCCAGCATAAGTTGTCATCAGTGTTTTTGATCTTGGCCATTCTTACAGGTGTAAAATGGAATCTCAGAGTTGTTTTGATTTGCATTTCTCTGATGACTAAGGATGTTGACCATTTCCTTAAGTGTCTTTCAGCCATTTTAGATTCCTCTGATGAGAATTTTGTTAGGTCTGTAACCCATTTTTTAATAGATTATTTGTTCTTTTGATGACCAATTTCTTGAGTTCTTTGTATATTTTGGAGATCAGACCTCTGTCTGATGTGGGGTTGGTGAAGATCTTTTCCCATTCTATAGGCTGTCGTTTTATTTTGTTAACCATGTCCTTTGCTTTACAGAAACTTTTCAGTTTCAGGAGGTCCCATTTAGTAGTTGTTTCTTTCAGTGTCTGTGCTACTGGTGTTATATTTAGGAAGTGTTATTCTGCACCAGTGTGTTCAAGTGTACTTCTCTCCTATGAGGTTCACTGTGGCTGGCTTGATATTGAGGTCTTCGATCCATTTGGACTTGAGTTTTGTACATGGTGATAGATATAGATTTATCTTCATTCATCTCTGTGTTGATATCCAGTTATGCCAGCCCAATTTGTTAAATATGCTTTCTTTTTTACATTTGATATTTTTTAGCTTCTTTGTCAAAAATCAAATATTTAAAGGAGTGTAGATTAATATCTGGATCTTTGATTCAATTCCATTGGTCCTCCTGTTCTGTTTTTATGCCAATACCAGGCTGTTTTCAGTATTGTATCTCTGTAGTAGAGTTTGAAGTCAGGGATTGTGATGCCTCCAGAAGTTCTTTTATTGTACAGGATTGCTTTGGCTATTCTGGGTTTTTTGCTTTTCTATGTGAAGTTGAGTACCATTCTTTTTGAGGTCTATGAAGAATTTTGCTGGGATTTTGGTGGGCATTGCATTGAATCTGTAGATTGTTTGGGGTAAGATTGTCATTTTTATTATGTTAATTCTACATACCCAAAAGCATGGGAGATCTTTCTACTTTCTGGTATCTTCTTCAATTTCTTTCTTCAAAGATTTAAAGTTCTTGTCATGCAAGTGATGGCAGAAGTCACAAAATAATCCCACACTAGTTCAGAATTATGAATAATAAAGAGTTATTTATTTAGGAGAGACTTACAGATCACTGTCCTAGATAACAGTCCTCTGCATGAATGGGGAACAGGAATGGAGTCTAGAAGCCAAAAATGAGAGCTGGAAGCAAAAATCGAGTACTCGCTTTACAGCTACATTTATATTATAAGAGACCATGCCCAAGTGGGCTAGTATCTTAAATGCTATTGGCTGAAGGAGTGAAATGTTCTGCCACAGCACCTCCCCTTTTGTTTAAATAAGAGAGTTTCAAACCCAATACAAAACTATATACACTAGGAACAGATATCAAGTATAAGATTAGAATTACAATCAGCATAAACAATATTAAGCAAGGAACATATGCTAAATGTTTTAATTATCATTCTATCCTAAGGAGTTTAAGACTTGTATAGGAAATGGTTTGGCTAGATCATAAGAGGGTGGTAACTATGACTATCTAATCTTCAACCCCATCGAAGGCCTGAGAAGAAAGATAATAGTACTTGAGTAGGCAGGATGTGCATTCAAACAGCTTCCAAAGCAAGCAATATATGACAGAGACAATTAGCTACCTGAGCAATCACCCAAAGTCTCATTTGCAACATTGAAGCAACCAACTTTGGCTAAGGTCTAGTATAAGTGACAGACCGTTTTCAGAAGCAGAAAATTTTTCAGAACTGTCTTGCCCAGTCTTGGCAAGATTTGACAGTCTTTTTCCTTGTGTCTTGCTTATCCATTTCCAGATACCATGTACTTTTTCAGTGGTTGAGGTATGGGCAGTTCCTTGCCCAAAGGCCAATTGTGCCAAGCAGAAAACAAACTCTGTGTGGAGTGTCTTCAGTGCTCAGTATTCTCTAGGGAGTAGATTGGTGCTGTCAGGAACAATCAGGTCTCATGTCAACAGAACCCTAAGTTATTTAAATGCCATGTTCTACAGATACTTGAAGTGGTTAAAGATTACCTATCTAGACATAATATAATCTCTATGCCTCTACAGAACCTAATTGATCTTACTGTATGCACAACAAACATGAACGACTATTGTCGTTATATTTAATATCTGTATAACTTAAAGACTAAAACTTCATGTCAGAATATTAAATAATCTGTAAACAAATGTGCAACAAATGAGGACAATGACCTCAAAATATAAACAATGTATAAGTATCTTGATCAGAGGTAGGAGTAATATATAGTACAATATGAAAATATACCTTAAAAGTTGTATCAATATACAAAATGTCCTAAACAGAGGTAGAAGCATGCATATATACAATCTGACAGAATAACTTTGCATAAGTGTACAAATATTATAAGAAGAAATAAAAAATATAATTTGAACTTGTATCAATACACAAAAAACTGTACCAATGTAAATTATCCAAAAAAATAGCTCACTCTATTACCCACTATTATTATCCTTTTTTTAAAAGACAAATATAGTTTTCACCCCAACCCTCTAATACAAGTAATAATTAACAACCCCTAAATGATGTTCTCAACCCTGAGGACAAACCTTTTTGGGATAGGGGGTGTCATCCTCTAGAATTGCTTACTGCTTTCATGGGGGGAATGTTTTCTTAATGGGATCCTGCAAAAATAAAGTGATGGTTAAGTTTCAAAATTACTGTCTAGTATAGTTGCAAACAATTTCTGAGCAGTCAATAGGGTTTTTTCCAAAGTTCTTATTTGGAGTTCTGGCCAGAATGTCATGAAAAGGTGCACCATTTCCACAGCTGGTACCCAAAAAACTGGTCTTATAGTAGCACTTTCAGCATCATGATGTTATCTCAACCAGGTGGAGTTGTTGCTGTGGGGCCTCATTTTCTTTCATGAAACTTCAAAGATTACTGCAGGAAAAGGCTCTGTAGGAAAATCTATTGTTCGTCGTGGAAAACAAACATTTTTCATATAGACATATATTCAATAAAGAATATGATATAGACAAAACAGACATGTAGAAAGTAAAATTTTTCCTAAAGTCTTCCTTCTGTCCCATACCATACGGCTCCCTATATGAGACAGAAACGCTGAATGTACCTTTTAACAACAAGGTTGGATTTAGAGAAGTACAGAGCCATTGTCCAACTCTATAACCAGCTGAATATATTTGTGTGTGTGTGTGTGTCTAAATGTATGTGTATCCAGTACCTGACCTCATAATCCATATTCCTTTTTCTAGATGATCCTTAGTGGATAGTTATTTTTCTTTCTGTCAGCATTCAAACATCCAGGGTCTCTTGAATTTTTGAAGATGTGTATTTTCCAGTTAAGATGAGCAGATCCCTGCCCCAAGCCTATATGCTTTCCTTACCACCTGTATGGTGGTCACCATTGTGGATGAGCTGTCATTTCTTTTTCAAGAGATTTCTCCTTTTCAAAGCGAATCTTTATTAATTTTCATGGTATCCATAGGTTTTCTTCTCCTGTGGAAACAAGAGTGAAACCCCTTCCACAATGTAGCACATCTCCTGGTTTCCATTGTGATGTAACAACATCCTTGAAATACACTGGTTGATTCTATTCAGGAGTTTTGTCCATTATCCAATGCCACTCTGCTGCTGTTGTTACTTTCTCATTAGTGTTAAGAAAATTCAAGGTTAACAAAGCATTATGCAATCTATTTCTAGGGGTATTTTTCATCCCTTTCTGTTTGTTCAGCATATCCTTTATTGTACAATTTGACCTTTCTATAACTGCCTGACCTGTAGGATTATTTGATCTACCAGTAATGTGCTTTATATTATAATAAACAAAAAATGTTTCATTTTCTTAGATTCATGTGCTAAACCATTGTCTGTCTTTATTTGTGCAGGAATGCCCATGATGGCCATAACTTCTAATAAATGCATGATTACTAAATCAGCCTTTTCTGAGCTCAGGGAAGTTCCCCATTGAAAACCTGAGTATGTGTCTATGGTGTGGTGCACATATTTTAATTTACCAAATTCTGCAAAGTAGAACACATCCATCTGCCAGATTTCATTTCTTTGAATACCCTAAGGGTTTCTCCCTGCAGGCAATGGTGTTCGGTTATAGAAAGAGCAAGTAGGACATCTCTTTATACTCTCCTTAGCTTGTTACCATGTAACAGGAAACTCTTTCTTTAAACCTTTGCTATTGACATGATGTTTTTATGAAATTCTGAGACCTACAACACACTTCCAATCAATAATTGATCAATTTCTGCATTACCTTGTGCTAGAAGACCTGGCAGACCCATATGGGATTGGATATGTGTTATGTATATAGGACAAAGTCTATTCCTGATTATGTCTTGCACCTGGATGAATAATGAAGTCAATTCCATATCATCTGGTATAAATACAACAGTTTCAATGTGCAAGACAACTCTTTCTGCATATTGTGAATGAGTAACTATAGAGGTTCTTTAAAATCCCTTAGTACCCTAAGAATAGCTTCTGCCTTCTAGACAGAATTATAAGGGCTTTATTCTACCTTACTTAAGTCTTCTGATTTGTAACCTGCCTTCTCTGATTTATTTGCATCAGCATAAAATGTACAGGCTCCAGTTATTGGTGCATCATGTACAATTTGGGGAAGAATCCAAAAAGTATTCTTTATAAGGTTAATTCTATCAGTTTTGGGATAATTGTTATTAATTTCTCGAAAAAATTAGCACAACCCCTTTGCCAGGATTCATTGTCTTCCCATAACTTTTTTATTTCATCAGTAATAAAAGGCACTATAATCTCTGCTGGATCTATACCTGCTAATTGACAAAGCCTCAATTTACCTTTTATAATTAATTCAGAGACCATTTTCACATAAGTTTTTAATTTTTTACTTGGTTTATGTTGTAAAAAGATCCATTATAAGATAATATTGTCCCTCTACATTAAAATTCCTGTAGGAGAAATTCTGGAAGGCAATATGACTAGAATACATTTAAGATTTGGACTCACCCTATCCTATCCACATGTGCTTCCTGTAATTTCTCCTCAGCAATCATCAATTCCTTTTCCGTTTCAGCTGTTAATTCTCTGGGACTATTTAAGTCTTTGTCACCATCTAAAGTTTTATTCAAATGAATTATTAGATCAGGTGTTATCCCAACAGCCAGCCATAGACTGGAGATGTCTCCCAAAAACTTTGAAAGTCATTAAGAGTCTGCAACCAGTCTCTCCTAATTTGTGCCTTTTGTGTTCTAATTTTCTGAAAATCTATTCTGTCACCTAGGTAATTAACAGAATCTCCTCTTTGAATCTTTTCAGGAGAAATTTGTAACCCCCATTTAGGCAAAACTTTTTTTTTACTTCTTCAAACATCCTTTCTAAAACATCTGTATTTGAATCAGATAACAAAATGTCATCCATGTAATAATAGATTATAGACTTAGGAAATGGTTTACATATTATTTCCAATGGCTGGCTGACCAAGTATTGGCAGGGGGGGGCTATTGAGCAATCCCTGTAGGAGGACGGTCCATTGGTATCTCCTAATAGGCTGGGAATTGTTATAAGTAGGCACCGTGAAGGCAAACTTTTCTCTATCCTTTTCTTGTAAAGGTATAGTGAAGAAACAATCCTTGAAATCAATAACTATGAGAGGCCATGCCTTTGGTAACAGAGAAGGCAGAGGAATCCAGATTGTAGAGGGCCTATAGGGTAAATAACCTTGTTGATAGCTCTAAGATGTGTCACCATTCTCCATTTTAAGATTTCTTTTTAACAACAAATACAGGAGAATTCCAAGGGCTGGTAGATTATTCAATATGTCAAGCATCTAGTTGCTCTTGTACCAACTGTTACAGATGATGGCAGGTCACAAAATAATCCCACACTAGTTCAGAATTATGAATAATAAAGAGTTATTTATTTAGGGGAAACATACAGATCACTGTTCTAGATAGGAGTCCTCTGTACAAATGGGGAACAGAAACAGAGTCTAGCAGCCAGAAGCAAGAACTGGAAGCAAGAGAGTGAGTACATGCTTTATAGCTGCATTTATACTATAACAAACCACTCCCAATTGGACTGGTGTATTAAATGCTATTGGCTGAAGGAGCAGAATGTGCTCCCACAGAATACAAGTCTTTCACTTGTTTGGTTAAACTTACTCTGAAATATTTTATGCTATTTATAGCTACTGTGAAGGGTGATGTTTTTCTGATTTCTTTCTCAGCCCATTTATTATCTGTGTACAGGAGGGCTACTGATTTTTTTTAGTTAATCTTGTATTCTGCTAAATTACTGAAAGTGTTTATGAGTTGTAGATGATCCTTGGTAGAATTTTTTGGGGTTGTCTATGTAAACTATCATATCATCAGCCAATAGTGAGACTTTGACTTCTTCCTTTCTGACTTATATCCTCTTTATCTCCTTTTGTTGTCTTATTGTTTTAGCTGGGGCCTCAAGAGCTGTATTGAATAGATATGGAGAGGGTGAACAACCTTGTCTTTTTCCTGATTTCAGTGGGATCACTGGGAGTTTCTCTCCATTTAGTTTGATGTTGGCTGTTGGCTTGCTGTAAATTGTCTTTATTAAGTTTAGGTATGTTCCTTGTATCCCTGCTCTCTCCAAGACCTTTATCATGAAGGGATATTGTATTTTGTCAAAAGCTTTTTCAGCATCTAATGAGATGATCATGTGGGATTTTTTTCAGTTTGCTTATATGATGGATTACATTGACAGATTTTCATATTTTGAACCATCATCCCTGCATCTCTGGGATGAAGCTGACTTGATCATGGTAGATGATGGTACTGATGTGTTTTTGGATTTGATTTGCCAGTATTTTATTGAGTATTTTGGCATCAATGTTCATGAGTGAGATTGGTCTGTAATTCTCTTTCTTAGTAATGTTTTTCTGTGGTTTGGTTATCAGGGTAATGGTAGCCTCACAATAAGAGTTTGTCAGTGTTCCTTCTGTTTCTATTGTGTGGAACAATTTGAGGTGTATTGGTATTAGTTCTTTGAAAATCTTGTAGAATATTGAGCTGAAAGCATCTGGTCCTGGGATATTTTTGGTTGGGAGACTTTTGATGACTGTTTCTATTTCTTCAGCAGTTATAGGTCTGTTTAATTTGATTTTCTGGTCTTGACTTAATTTTGGTAAGTGATATTTATCCAGAAAGTTGTCTATTTCCTTTAAGTTTTCTAATTGTGTAGAGTACAAGTTTTCAAAATATGACCTGATGATTCTCTGTATTTCCTCCACATCTGTTGTTATGCCCCCTTTTTCATTTCTGATTTTGTTAATTTGGATAGTCTCCTTCTGCCTTTTGGTTAGTTTGGATAATGCTTTGTCTGTTTTGTTGATTTTCTCGAAGAACAAACTCTTTGTCTCATTGATTCATTGTATTGTTTCCTTTGTTTCTATTTTGTTGATTTCAGCTCAATTTGATTATTTCCTGCGATCTAGTTCGGGTGAGTTTTCTTATTTTTGTTCTAAAGTTTTTAAATGTTCTGTTAATTCACTATTGTGGGATTTTTCCAACTTCTTTTTGTAGGCATTTAGTGCTATGAACTTTCCTCTTAGCAATGCTTTCATTGTGTCCCATAACTTTGGGTATGTTGTATGATCATTTTCATTAAATTTTAGGAAGCCTTTAATTTCTCCCTTTATTTTTTCCTTGACACATTGATGATTCAGGTGAGCATTGTTTAATTTCCATATGTTTGTGGGCTTTCTGGAATTAGTATTGCTGTTGACTTCTAGTTTTAAGCCATAGTGATCTGATAAGATACATGGGGTTATTCCAATTTTTACATATTTGTTTAGGTTTGTTTTGTTACAGAGTATGTGGTCAAATTTTGAGAAAATTCCATGAGGTGCTGAGAAGAAGGTATATTCCTTTATGTTTGGATGGAATATTCTATAGAGTCTGTTAAGTCCATTTGAGTCATAACATCCTTAGTTACCTTGTTTCTCTGTTAATTTTTTGTCTGACTGACCTGTACAGTGGTGAAAGTGGAGTGTTGAAGTCTCCCACTATTAGTGTGTGTAATTTAATGTATGATTTAAGTTTTGGAAGTGTTTCTTTTACATATGAGGGTGTCCTTGTATTTGGAACATAGATGTTCAGTATTGTGGATTTTTCCTGTGACTAATATGAAATGTCTTTCTTTGTCTCTTTTGATTGATTTTAGTTTGAAGTCTATTTTGTTAGATATTAGGATAGATACACCAGCCTATTTCTTAGGTCCATTTTATTGGAAATATTTTTTCCAACCCTCTCCTCTAAGGTGATGTCTGTCTTTGAGGTTGAGGTGTGTTTCTTGTATGCAGAAGAAGGATGCATTCTGGTTTTTTTTTTATCTAATCCATTAGCCCGTGTCTTTTTATACCTGAGTTGAATCCATTTATATTAAGGGATATTAATGATGCGTGATTGCTCTCTCCTGTTAATTTAGTTTTCATTGTTGGTGATCTTAATTTGTGTGTTTTTCCCTCCTTTATGATTTGCTGCTATGAGATCATCTGGGTTTTTCTTGATGTAGCCAACTTCCTTAGGTTGGAGTTTTCCTTCTAGTATTTTGTGTAGGGCTGAGTTTGTGGCTAGGTATTGGTTAAATCTAGTTTTGTCATAGACTATCTTTTTTTGTCCTTCTATAGTGATTGAAAGTTTTGCTGGGTATAATAGTCTGGGCTGGCACCTGTGGTCTCTTAATGTCTGCATAATGCTTGACGATGACCTTCTGACTTTCATTGTCTCCAGTGAGAAGTCAGGTATATTCAGGTAACATGAGGTGTTATATGTGTTCTTACCTTGTCTACTCATCTTTTCCTCTAATGGGTGTGGTTGTTGCTATCTGTATTTCTCGTGATTAATCTTCTAAGTGCCAGTGAATCCAAGGCTCAGGTGGTTGTTTCTTGTGGTAAAGTCAGTGTCATGGTTCTAGTTACCCTGTTGGCCACTCCATGTTCCTGGAGGTTGCTCAGCACTCCTGGGCTTTGCTCCACTCCCATGGAGTCTCAGGCCTGCTCTGGCCTAAATTGTCAGTTCAGACTGTTTCTGTAAATGTCCCTGGTCTGAATCTGCTCCTGCAGAGGTCCCTGGCTTGGGGTTGGTCCTGCAAAGATCTCTGGCTCTGATCTACTCCCTCAGAGGTCCCAGACTCAGTTGTACCCAGACCCACAGAGGACCTGGCTCAGGCCTACTCCCTCAGAGTTCCCAGACTCACACCTGGACCCGCAGAGGTTTCTGGTTCCTGCCTACTCCCTTTGACATCCCAGACCAACGCCCAGACCCACAGAGGTCCTGGCTCAGGCCTAGTCCCTCAGAGGTCCCAGACTCATACCCAGATATACAGGAGTTTTGGCTCAGGTCTACTCCCTTGAAGGTCCCAGATTCATGCCTAGACTCACAGCAGTCTCTGGCTCTTGCCCACTTGCTCAGTGGCTCCTCCCCTGTACCTGTTCCTGTGGAGTTTGCTGTCTCAGGTTTGCTCTGGTTGTCAGGTTGCTAGCTCAGTTCTGCCTCTGCAAATGTCCCTGGTCTGGATCTTCTCCCTCTCCCATTTCAGGCCCACTCTGGCCTAGGAATATGGTTCAGTCCAATTCCTGTAGAGCTCACTGCCTCAGGTCTGCTCTTGCCTAGGTCACTGGCCCAGTCCCGCTTCCACAAATGACCCTGGTCTGGATCTGCTCCTGCTCCTGTGGCGTTCACTGTCCCAGGCCTGCTCTGGCCCGGGTCGCTGGCTTAGTCCTGCTCTTTTGGAGTTCGCTGCCTCAGATCTGCTCTGGCTGAGGTTGCTGGCTCAGCCTTGTTCCTATGGCATTCACTGTCTCAGTGTTTGTTTTTTATTGTTTGGTTTAGTTTGGTTTGTGTTTTTTATTGAGGGAGTGCAGGGTCTCACTATGTAATAGTGGCTCACCTGGAACTCACTATGTTGACCAAGCTTCTCAAGTACTGAGATTAAAAATATGCATTACCATGTCTGGCTAGCAGTTCACTTTTCACATGGAGTTTGATAATCTCCCCAAGATGCAACCAGAGGAGCTGATCTTCCAAGAGATGGCCTGTTTCTGGCCAGTGGCACTAAAGGTGTACTCAGGTCAGGAAGCAAGAAACTGCCACCTTCCAGAAGGCTCTTATATGCCCTTCTCAGTCCATTACTGCTCCCCCACAGAGAAGTAGCTGTGTTATGTCCTTTCTGACTTCTGTCACCACAGATTTGCCTTTGGCATCAACTGTCAATTTATGTTAATTGTCTTGAATCCTAATTTGTGAAGTTCCATTTATGTTACCAAAAATTTATCTTACCCATTCTAGCATGTGTACTGGGATGGTCCTACTCACTTTTATTTATCTGCTCCCAAGTTGTCTGGGTTCCTGGTGAGCACTGTGAATGTCTACAGTGGGCATGTACACAGGATCTACTGGATGCCCCAGTTGACTAACACTTAACAAGGTCAAATCTTAACCAGGGGAGTGGGTAAATTGGTCAGCCTCTTATATGAGTCACTTTCCTTCAGACTGTAATACCTGTTGTGGAATATTAGTTAAGATGTATTACATTCATGTATGCTGTGGAATATTTGTTTAATGGTTTAAAGATATGTTGCATTCTTTTACATTGCATTTGTTTAACTCTGTGAATCTGTGATTCTTTGCCTGTCTAAAACACCTGATGGTCTAATAAAGGTCTGAATGGCCAATAGCAAAGCAAGAGAAAGGATAGGCAGGGCTGGCCAGCAGAGAAAATAAATAGCTGGAGAAATATGGGGAAAAAAGGATTGAGGAGCAAGAAAAGAAGAAGAGGAGGACTCTAGGAACCAGCCACCCACCTAAATAAACAGCAAGCCATAGAGTAAGAAGTAAAGAAAGGTATATAGAAAGGTAAAATTTCAGAGGCAAAAGACAGATGGGATAATTTAAGTTAAGAGAAGCTGGCAAAAAATAATGTAAAATATCTTGGGGTAACTCTAACCAAACAAGTGAAAGACCTGAATGACAAGAACTTTAAATCTTTGAAGAAAGAAACTGAAGGAAACACAAGAAAATGGGAAAATGTCCCATGCTCTTTGGGTATGTAGAATTAACATAATAAAAATGGCAATTTTACCAAAAGCAATCTACAGATTCAATGCAATGCCCATCAAAATCCCAGCAAAATTCTTCACAGACCTCAAAAAACAATACTCAATTTCATATGGAAAAGCAAAAAAAACAGGATAGCCAAAACAATCCTGTACAATAAAGGGACTTCTGGAGGTATCATCATCCCTACTTAAAACTTTAAAACAGCTTGGTATCAGCATAAAAACAGACAGGAAAATGAATGGAACCGAATCAGAGACCCAGATATCAATCCACATACCTACGAATGCCTGATTTTTGACAAAGAAGCTAAAAACATAAAATGGAAAAAAAGAAAGTATATTCCACAAATGGTGCTGGCATAACTAGACATCAACATGTAGAAGAATGCAAATAGATCCATACCTATTGCCATGTACAAAGTACAAGTCCAAATGTATCAAAGACCTCAACATAAAACCAACCACACTGAACCTCATAGAAGAGAAAGTGGGAAGTACACTTAAACACATTGGCAAAGGAGACCATTTCCTAAATATAACTCCAGTAGCACAGACACTGAGAGAAACAATTAATAAATGGGACCTCCTGAAACTGAGACATTTCTGTAAAGCAAAGGACACAGTCAACAAGACAAAATGGTAGCCTACAGAGTGGGAAAAAAATCTTCACCAACCTCACATTGGACAGGGCTGATCTCCAAAATATACAAAGAACTCAAGAAACTTGACATCAAAAGAACAAGTCATCCAATAAACAGAGAACGCTCAACAGAGAAATCTAAAATGGCTGAAAGACACTTAAGGAAATGGTCAACATCCTTAGTCATCAAAGAAATGCAAATCAAAACAACTCTGAGAATCTATCTTACACATGTAACAATGGCCAAGATCAAAAACACTGATGACAGCTTATGCTGAAGAGAATGTGGGGTAAGGGGAACACTCCTGCATTGTTGGTGGGAGTGCAAACTTGTACAGCTGCTTTAGAAATCAGCATAGCGATTTCTCAGAAAATTAGGAAACAACCCATTACCTCAAGACCCAGCAATAACCACTTTTGGGTATCTACCCAAAGGATGCTCAATTGTACCACAAGGACATGTGTTCCACTATGTTCATAGCAGCATTATTCATCATAATCAGAACCTGGAAACAACCTAGATGCCCCTCAACTGAAGAATGGATAAGGAAAATGTGGTACATTTACACAGTGGAGAACTACACAGCAGAAAAAAAGTAATGACATTTTGAAATTTTCACACAAATGGATGGATCTAGAAAAAAAACATATTGAGTGAGGTAACCCAGACCCAGAAAGACAAAAATAATATGTACTCAGTCATAAGTGGCTTTTAGACAGAAAGCAAAGAAAATTCAGCCTACAGTTCACAATCCCAGAGAACCTAGACAACAATGAGAACCTTAAGAAAGACATGCATGGAAGTACATAGGAAAGAGAAAAAGACAGATCTCCTGAGTAAATTGGAAGTGTGTGTTGGGTCACAGGAGAGGGTAGAAGGGGGAAAGGAAAAAGAAAGGGGAGAGAACAAAAATGTATAGCTCAATAAAAACAAAAAAATAAATAAATTAAAAAAAAGAATTTGAAAACATTGTAAGCATTAAGGAAAGGCACACTGTATAGTTTAAGGAAAGATCACTAAATCTAGAGACATACAGAAATCCTTAATCTGTACTAGGAATTATTGTAGTCTCTATTCCCACCCCTATACCTCGGCCACTTGTCTTACACACTCAGAATAGTTGGGGCCCAGGAACAGGGGTCTAAGAAGGATGCAGAGAAGGTGGCCCTGCTTTAGAAACGGAATAAAGATTTTTGAAAAAAGAAAAGCTGGCTAGAAATAAGCCAATCTAAGATCAGGCATTCTTAAAAAAGAATAAGTCTCTGTGTGTTTATTTGGGAGCTGACTGGCGGGCCCCCAAAGAGCAAAGAGTAAATTCAAAAAAAAAACAAAAAACAAAAAACTACAGATATCTCTACAGCCAAGGAGCTGTTTCATAGGGCCATACTCACTGGAGGCATAATTCTCTCCCACCCCTAACTTGCCTCACAACAGTCTCCTGTAGTCGTGTTCTAGGATGATACCAGTGATTGCTCTAAGCATTTGCTAAAAGCAGCAATTTACAGGCACTGCCTTTGTGTACCATAAAAGAAAGATCCAAGGCAAATGTTGGAGGAGCTGCTTGTTCGTCCAGCTGCCCAGAAATGAAATAATCACACAGAAACTGTATTAATTAAGTCACTGCTTGGCCCATTAGCTCTAGTTTCTTATTGGCTAACTTTTATATCTTAATTTAACCCATTTCAATTAATCTGTATATCACCAAAAAGTTGTGACCTACCAGCAAAGCTTCAGCATGTCTATCTCTGGCTGCAGATCCATCACTTCTCCCTGACTTTGCCCTTCTTCCTCCCAGCATTCAGCTTAGCTTTCCCTGCCTACCTAAGTTCTGCTTTGCTATAGGTCCAAAACAGTTTCTTTATTCATTAACCAATAAAAGCAATACACAGACAGAAAAACCTTCCATACCAGGCAAAGGTCAGTTATCTCTGTGAGTTGCTTTCATTCTGCCACTCAGCAGTCCAGACGTCTAAGCCAGCAGTCCTCAATCTGTGGGTCACAACCCCTCTGGGGGGCAAAAGAACCCTTTCACAGGGGTCGCCTAACCACCAGAAAACACAGATATTTGCATTATGATTCCAAAAAGGAGCAAAATTCCAGTTATGAAGTAGCAGCGAAATAATTGTATGGTTGGGCATCATCACAACATGAGGAGCTGGATTAAAGGGTCACAGCATTAGGAAGGTTGAGAATCACTAGTCTAAGAAAAGCCTTTAAAGGGAGGCATGGGAAGGAAAGAAGAGTGGGAACCTGGCAAAGTCACATTTGACTGCATACCCTTCTGATCATTCCATGATGTGTGATCTCAGAACTAGTGACTGAGCATATGAGCCCTAGACAGAGCAGGGAACACAACTGGTATCTGGATTCAGTTGTATCCAGTTTATAGGAGAGTTCATAGAAGCATGTAGATGATGCGTAGCAGAGATAGGCTTTCCCTGCTGAGACAAATGTCAGACCAAAGAGCAAAGACCAAGGCTGTCTTCTCCACCCCTGAGGCTGCCCAGCCCAGTCCTGCAGATGTAGCTGCGTTAGGAAACAGCAAATCCTCATCATCTACAATGGTACCACAGAGTCCCAAAAGAAAATTTCTTCAGGAAATCCCTGGGAATTCCTTTGTGCCAGGAAGGTCTGCCAAAGGAGGCACTATCTCTCGGGAAAAGGATAATTTCACAGTTCTGATTACTTACCTTACAACCAAGTCTCCAGATACATGTTTGCTACAGACAAGGCAGGGAGACGCTGAGAGTTTTTCTCTCCTCACTTCTTGCTCAAACTGTAATTAAACTCATTTCCTTCTAGCAATTCCCGGCTCATGGTTTTTTGGTAAGAGAAAAAAAAATGAACTTCAGATTCTGCTAACAACCCTGTGCAATGATGTGAAGGTGGGGAGGCCAGACCGAGAGGGGATTTAGTAGCTGGCTGTGGACAGCATTCCTCTAATTGGCTCTCGTGACCTTTTCCCCTGGAAGTGCACAAATGAATCCGTGTGACTTTCAGCAAAGCTATTCACCTCATGGCAGCAGGGAAACAGAGGAGCTTGTGGCTTTGGTTCTATAATATTACCCATGAAGCAAGTGTAAACAGAATTCTAAACCTTGCTCTTCTCTTTCTAGTGGCCATGGCTTTTTGTTATTGTTGTGGGTTTTTTCCATGTTAATTTCCATTTGGGGGTTGGTTTATTTGGTTGGTTGGGTTGTTTTGTCTTTTGAGACAAGGTCTTACTTTGCAGCCCAGGCAGGCTCCAAACTCACTTTCCTAGTTCTCTTCAGCTGTCAACATGGCACAGGGCAGAGTTATCTGAAAGAGTCGCCGGTGATCATATTGGCACGTCTGTGATGCATTTTCTTAATTGCTAATTGATTTGGAAGGTCCCAGCCCACTGAAAGCAATGCCAGCCCTAGGCAGGTGTGCCTGGGCTGCATGAAAAAGCTAGTTAAGCAAGCCAGTGGTAGAAAGTCAATAAGCAATGTTCCTTATGGTTTATGTTCCAGTTCCTGCTTAAACTCCTGTCTCGACTTCCCTCGATGATGGACTATGTGACTTGGAAGTGTACCAAATGAATCCTTTCCACCCCAAGTTGCTTTTGGCCATGGCATTTACCAGAGAAACAGAAAGCAAACTAAGGCACTCAACATCCCCCTGCCTCATCCTTGCAGGTGCTGAGATTACAGGTCTGTGGTGTACCACCACACGTGGTACTTTGGAAACAGCTCTTGACTTCAGGTACAGACACAGCGTGGTTAGCCTCGCACGGGGCTAGGGAGCATCTTGATTATTGCTGCTTTTCCAAGTGCACAAGGCCCAAGATGAAGTTTAGCCTTGACAGGGTAAACTAAGCAACACCTTGTTGACCACAATATGGCTCTTTGCTCATTTTCATAAAAATAGGAAGGTACTGAGGGTCTGAGCACAACTGTGGCATGGTCACATGACCTTGGTCTGCTGTATCCTTCCACTTGTCTAACTCCCTGCTCACCAAGATTCCTGTCTTGGTCTTCACTGGCCACTGAAATCCAGGTTCACTATTGCTCCAATGTCTGTGCCTGACTGGATGGCCATTGAAGACCTTGGGCTGCCTCTTTCACGCTTCTTGTCTATTTTCAGACCCTGTGCCTCAGTTGGTCTCCTCTCCTCGGCAGCAGAGCCTCTGCTAGGGCCTTCTCCACCAGAATAAGTGTTGAGAGCCCAGGGATACAAACTGGCCCAAAGGAGCCAGATAGTAGACACTACGGAAATACGTGGAGTTTTTATAAAAGACCAGGAGATGTGGGGACAGATTCTGCCTCAGTGTGGCAGTCACCATTCAGTGCCAAGCAGGCAACTTGCCCAGTGTTATCTGAACCTACTGTTTTCAATGTTCTGGGTTTTCACATGTGGGCAACCAGTGCGAAGTGTTTCAAAACACTGTAGGTCACACGGAGTGTGAATGCTGGATTGAGCCTTCTGGATCCCACTCGGTAGCTTCTCCTCTCATTCTAAAGAGACCTGCCCCTCTGTTTGCTCTCTGCCCCACTTACCAAAGGTGCTTAGAGAAGCAGTTCTAATGCCTGGGTCCAACAAGGCATTGGCCTGCAGTTCTATTGTCCTATAAGAAAATCATCAGTTAATCACCTACTGAACACCTCTCAGCTTTAGCAGCCACATTTACCTGTGGAACCAGCCTCATTTTGATCCATCCAGATCTCTCACAAAGTATACATTCCCATGTTCTTGTGAGCAGGGGCTCCATCTGCACCCCTGGAATTGATTCTACCTACAAAGACTGAGAAATAAATCCTTTTGAAATCGAAGAGACATGAGGCTCCTCCTCTTCGCATTTCTTCAGGAGCAGTGAGCAAGAGCCAGAACATAACGCGGGAGGGACAGGTATGTTCAAAATGTATTCAGGAGTGGCACCTTCTAAGTGGAGAACAGTAAGACCCAGAGGGACCGCATCATGTCCTGAGTAGTTCAACAGAATCAGAAACAACGTTTGGAGGAGCCTAGGTGGTAGCTTTATTTACCTGCCAGGCAGCAAGGAAAAGCAATTTCTTTTTATAACCAGGGCTAGAGAGGAGCCCAGCTGCAGAGCGTTTGCTTAGCATGTATGAGGTATTAGGTTCCAACCATAACACCATGGGGTGAAAATAGGAAATTTCCACAACCAACTCCAGAAAAGAACCAAAAGACAAGTTACAGAGTATACATACAGAACACACACATGCAGAAACAAACTCATGCCTGGATGAAAAGAAAGAGGGAGGGAGGGAGGGAGGGAGGGAGGGAGGGAGGAAGGAAGGAAGGAAGGAAGGAAGGAAGGAAGGAAGGAAGGAAGGAAGGAAGATGACTGTTCCTAGGTATGGAGGAGAAAGTTCATTGTAGATTAAAAAAAAAAAGGAGAGCATAACCAGAAGCAGAGACGTGGAGACATCTGGGAGAGTCCAGAGTGAACATGACCAGACTGAGCTGGGCCAAATGAGAAAAAGGGTGAGAAGAGAGGGGAGAGGAGCAGCCAACCAAGAGGGACAACCTGGACCAAGAGACTGCCAAGAGAGTAAAGGACAGACTAAAGGGGAAAAAAGGACCAGCATTGCAAAATGGCTGGATTGTATAAGGAAGGGCAGCCCAGCCCAATAACTGGGCTGGAGAGTTCAGGGTAGGAAATAGGGGATGCCAGCCAGAAGGGCCCTGTAACAGGCAGAGACTGGGGTATCCAGGGAGAACCTGGCAGCTAGCATCTGTTTTGATACGTTAATGGACACCTCGGGTCACCTGGTTTGAACCTAACAATGTAAATGCACTCACGCATGTGCCCACACGTGCCCCTTCCCACACCTGTAAACTTCAGCTAACCTTAGCCAGTAAACCCTTCCCTTCCCCTCCCACATTTGCAACCCATGCACTGATATATGAGGCACGGAACTTATTTCTGCTCAATATTAATAGCACCAGAGGATCTTTTAACCCAGAATTCCACCTCTTTCCAAAGGAGTTTAACACTGGACCCCAGCAAAGGCCCCAGGCTCTGTGAGCAAGTGAAAAGCCTCAGGGGCTGCCTAGAGGGATTAACGGAAATAATCTTTCCAGGATAGTGGCTTTTGTGGGCCCCGGGACTGGTCTCCAAGCCTGAAACAAGCTCATCAGGCCTGGTGAGTCAGTGTGACTCAGGGCTCTGGGTAGAAGCAGGTAAATTGTTAGCCTTCCATTTGCCCTCAGAGGCCAAGCAGAAGACATCTTTAGAGTGTCTCCAAAGGCCTCGGGCATTTCCTGAATGCAAATTTATTGTGTTTGCTGCCTGAATAAAATGCACAGGGCCCCTGTGTGAGCAGTTTGAGAAACAGCTTCAGAAACCCCCTCCCTCCACAACAACAAACCCTGCCTCCCCAGTGCAAGCACCTGGCCTCCAGCATTACTCATTCCTGCCCACCCTGGGAAAGCTCCCGGTGGAAATGTAAATACATCATCCAATTAACACCTATTAACACCTCAGCACGAATGCCTTTTTCTAGCTTTGGTGACAAAACAGCGTAGAGAACAAAACGTCCAGTGCTGAAAGGGATGGTAAATAGGTTTAGGTAAAGGAAGAAGTTTCTCTGCCAGATAACAGAGGGCTTGATCCTAAGGGTAACCCGGGTGTGGCCTCCGAAACACCTGGGCTTGCAGAGGCTAATTGACTTTCTCAAAGCCCATCGGTGCATCATTTCACTTCAAAAACCCTTCTGAGCCCTCTGCTCTACTTGGGCAGTACGGTTCTTTGACCCGGGATATAGAGACTACAGAGGCGGTCAGGACACAAGACATTAGCTTCACTTTGAAGGCCCCGAAACTACCCCAGGTGGACCCTCAGGAAGCAGTAGCAATGGGAGGCAAAGACCTCCAGGTGAGAACTTGTAGGTCTTGCTGCAGCAGCTGAGTCTTGATGAGAAAGACATTCTCCATGTGGGCCATTTATCGCCCTGCTGATAAATCAGCTTCAGCTGCCTCCACACCGGCTTTCCCAGCCAGTGGTTCCGGGAGAACGTTCTTTAAGACACGAGCATCCTGCTCACAGGCCGTAACTCAGGTCAGCCAGGCTTCCAAGCACTCAAGGACGTGATTGAAGTTCAGGTTCCGCTGCACTGAAAACGAACCGTTTGTTCCTTATTGGCGAGCCCTAATTAAAAAGAAAGGTGGGGGAGTGTGTGCCAGACTTCTTTGTAGACATTATCTCATTTTGTCCTCCAGCAGCCCAGAGCAGTAGGTACCAGTAACAGCACAGGTTGACAGATTGAGGAAAAGAAGCCTTGGAGAGTTCCAACTTGGCAGCGACTGGGATTCTAACCCAGGCCTGTGTAGTGTGGTTGACCATGCTATTGTTTCTGGCAGGTCGTGAGCCGGCCTTCTGTAACCTTTGCCTCTCGGCTACTCATTCCACCCACTCACTCACCCATTAAGCACCGTTACACCGAAGATACTATTCTTGACTAGGTTTCAGTAGAGACTCTAAGTTAGACAAGCCAAGGACATTATCTTCCTGGACTTTCCAGAACATAAATCCGCCAATGTTAAAAACTAAGAGGTCACATTGCCCCACCTCTTCATTTTACCTATAAGGAAGCAGAGTCCTGGCAAGGACAAGGGAGAGGTGAGGGGCTGAACCAGGCTGGCAAGCTCTGTTGGTTCAGAAACATTTTATTTAAAATCCATATGTCATTTTCTGACTTGGTGGCTCTCAGAACTCCAGAGCTCATGCAAGGAGGATTTCCACAAGTTCCAGGCCAGTCTGAACCTACGTAAGTGAGTTCTACAGCTGCTTGAGATATAGAGTGAAATCCTGTCTCGAGGGTGGCAGAGAGGAAGAAAGGAAGGAAGGGTATGGGAAAGGGAAGAGAAAACAGAAGAGAAACAAAAGTAAAGAGAAAATGATGGAGAGGGGAGGCAGAGAAGGAAGCCAAAATCCAAAGCATAGACAATGAAGCTGTAGTCAAGGAAGAAAATTCTGTGCTGATATCAACCCAGAGGCCTTCAGGGGGGATGGGGGGACAACGCTGACATTGGAGGACAAGAAGGATGAGATGGACAGGGCAGTACAGGGAGGGGATATACTCTGAACAAAGCTACAAGTGAAGACGGAGAAAGTTTTTGGCCAGTGCTGCCACATTCAGGCCCTAGAGTTTAAGTGAGGGGCTTCTCTGATGGAGCTCACACAGGACAGGCGACAGAAAAATAATCCCCAATAAATCCAAGCTGAGGCGGTGACAGGTGTCATGATAACAATAACAGGAAGATGGCTGTGGTGGAAGATGCTACCTAACAAGGGGATGGGAGGACACCCTCTGAGGGGTCATATTTACCATAACCCAAACAATAATCGATGTGGATAAATGGCAAGAACAATGGTTAGTGAGACCATAACCAGGGACTTTTCTTTTGGTTTATCTGCTTTCCTCGAATCCCAGGTAAAGGACAAGTAGGGCAATATTTGCCCTATTTTCTGATTTGTTCAAGCTACAGTGGGGTCCAGAAAAGCGGAAAATGATTTCTGGGTCACTGGATAAGATTACATGGGTGGAGCCTAGCCTGGCAGAGTAGGTATCTAACAGCACACTGGGCCTAGCACGCAGGCCTCTGACTAAATTGAGCAGACAGCCATCTCTCTTTTTTTAAACTTGGATTCTTGCTCTACAACCAGGGCTTGAGTTCCCGGCTGAAAACATGGCTCATTAAACTACAGTAACTTCCCCTCGCCACCTGCTGCAGGCAGGAAAGCTGGCCCCAGGGTTCTGAGAGCGTGAAAGCAGGCCCTGCCCCTCATCAGCTGCAGCTCTCAGGAGAGCAGACCCTGCACCTCGCCTGGGTAGCCCAATAGAGCTAATCCTTTTGACCGAGACCCAGGTAAACCAGCCCTGAGAACATGAGCGATCTGGTCCCACCCCTCATCTGCAATTTGGTAGCTTGGTCAAGGGAGAGAACTCGCCCCCCTTGCCACCTATGGCGATGGAAGAGCTGCAGCACTTAAGAGAGTGGCCCCAGCATCTCACCTGGGCAACACAACAGAGCTGTGGCTCTGCAGGTGAGCCAGCCCCGAGGGAGAGCAGGAGAACTGGCCCCCCTTTCTGCCTGCTGCCTAGGGTGAGCTATCTGGGGAAGGGCTGGAGAGCTTACCTTGGTGGTGAGGATGAGCGAGAGCCGGCAGGCTGACCAACCCAGCTACCACCCAAGCTCAGGACCTGGGCTATGAGTTGGCCCATCCCCAAATCCACCCCATCTATAAACTGCTGGAGCTTGGGAAGGGGCTTGTTCTGCAGATCCAAAGCTGCAGGATCTCCACGGCACAGGGCAACAAAGGCTATCCAAGAGGAGTCCCAGTGAGGGCCCGTTATAGATAGTGTAGCAGAAAACAGAGGCTTCAAACGAGACCAATGACTCACTGAAATGAACACTTACAAGATGTACCGACACACTTCAGCTTCCATGATGACATTTTTTCTTTTAATTTTATTTTATGGAGCTAGAGAGATGCTTAGTGGTTAAGAGCACTGGCTGATCTTCCAGAGGACCTGGGTTAAGTTCCTAGCACCCACATGGCAGCTTGCAACTGTCTGTAATTCTAGTTCTAGGGAATCTGACACCTTCAGAACAATAAAATAAAGTTAAATTAATTTATTAAAAAAATTTTATTTAATTTTATTTCGGGGGTGGGTTGCAAGGACAGAGAGCAGATAGGAAGGGACAGGGAAATGAATGGGATCAGGATGCATGATGTAAAATCCACAAAGAATCACTAAGAAGTTCAAAATTCTTTTCAGTAACTTGCCTTGAACAGGTCACACCTGTAATCCCAGAATACAGGAGACTGAGTCAGGATGTTCTCAAGTTCAAGGACAGCCTGGACTTAACAGAACAAAACCCCATTTTCAAAACCCTTTTCCAGTGACTCCTTTAGTCCTCCCTTCATTACCCAACCTCTAATCCTACAGTAACTTCACCTGTGGTCATAACTTAGGTCCAAAACTGCTTTATAGACAAGCCATCAAGTCCTCTCTGTCCCGGCAGCCCCTCTCTGTGGTCTTCTCTTCCTTGAGGATGCTATTTTCCCCCGGCTATGTGTTCTACACTCTGTGGTCTCTATGTTCACTTCATCTCCTTCACTGAAGAAAATAATAATAAAATCTCATTAATATGAAGACTGAAGTAGCTAACGGGGATGATAATACATGCCTATAATCATAGCAGTAAGAGGCTGAGACAAAAGGATGAATTCAGGGCCAGTCTGAGCTACATGTCGAGGCCTTGTCCCAAAAGAAGCAAACAAAAGATGAAAGTGATTAATGAGGTTTGGGGAGCGTTTGTGTGTTGACTGGAATTTTAGGTCTTAGTGAAGAGATACGGAAAGGTCTGCTTGGTTTGTTGGTTTAGGGAGAAGGTGAGATGAGGTGGACGACACAAGGAGTGGCTATGTTGCTGAAGCTGGCCTTGAACTCTTTGCCTCCTAAATTCCAGTATTGTATAGGTGTATACCACCATGCCTGCTTGGGTCCGTGTTATTTTGCTCGTTTTTTGAGACAGGTCTTACTGTGTAGCCTAATGCACAATCCTCTTTCCTCACCACACTGAGTGCTGGATTATAAACAAGCATCACCGTGCCCAGATGGCTATCCCCGCCCCACCCTACCGCCACTTTCTTAAATTAGGTACTTTGGGTGCTGGGGTTAAGACTCAGGGGTTAAGAATACTGACAACTCTTCCAGAGGACCCAGGTTTTATTCTAAGTACCCACATGGTGGATTACAACCCTTGGTAATTCCAGTTCTAGAAGATCCAACACCTTCTGCTGACCTCCACACTCATGATGGCTAGTAACTATCTGTAACTTCAGTTCCAGAGGATCTAACCGTCCCTTCTGAAAACATGTGTTGCAGAGACATATAGGCAGGCAAAAGACCCAGACATACAAAAAAATGTAAAATAATTTAAAAAATAAATTAGGTACTTTGGAGGAATGGGGCATGAACCTCATGGTAGAATACTTTCCTAGTCCAAGTGAAGCACTGGGTTCTATCCCCTGTGTGACAAAAGCAGAATCGAATCGAATCGAGTACTTTGGCTGCAACCCTAAATGATATTAGACAGCTGCCTACTGGGTATGGAGGCACACCTGTGATCCCAACGACTCAGGATGCTGAGGCAAGAGGATCAAGAGACTCAGGCCAGCCTGAGTAAGATAGTAAGACCCTGTCAATTTTTTTTTATTTTACTAAAATAAAAGAAAGACCACTGCCTATTCTGAAAATATAGAGTTAAACTGTGCTTCCAAAAGGCACAAGCTAAGGACAATGTAGGAACAAGAAAGAGCCAAGACCCAGATTTGTCATAACTGCGGGGTGAGTTTGTTTTTGACCATAATAATGATTAATATTATGGCAACACCCTACATTGCGGGTATAAAAACACAATTCTCTCCCAAAATATGACTCAGCCTCCGTGCTCCCAGATATCACCAGCACTCCTTGGAAGGCAACTGTGGCTGCATCCTTGCACCTTCCACGGCTGGACAAGACAAAGCACACTGGAATTTGCTGCTAAATGCTCAGTCTTAAGGGAAGGATTGTACAATGAAGGAGACATCCCGCCTATCACCTGCTGCCACCTAGGCTGCTTCTGGGCCAAACTCCACATTTAATGGCAATCCAAGCACCATCAGAGTTTGGGACAGGAGGGACTTATGACAGCTGAGTAGGGGAGGGGTGGTTTTTTATCTTTTTCTGCAATATTTTATATTTTCAGAAGCATATCCCCAACACACACACACCCTGTTCTTTCTTGGGGACTCTGTAATTGTATTTTTTATGCTAAGAAATAAAACAATAACTTAGCTCCTTTGCTAAGCCCATAGCCTTGGGTGTGGCTTTTCAGTTAAATGATGCCTGAGGAGCAGAGGTGGAAAAGGTTGGGGGATGTGAGAGGCAAAATCTTAGAAACCCAAGTATTCGAATTAGCATCACTTTTGAGTGCATGATCCAGGCCTTCTGACTCCAGCCAAGAGCTCCATCCAAAAAGATGTGTGATTCTCCCCAGTGAGTCAGCGAAACTGCAGGGAAACAGGGTTATCAGAGGAGAGGGCTGTAGCTCCAGGGCTTTCATTCAGCCTCCTTATATGAGCAGGATAGAGACAGACAAACAGGGCCTCAATGGATCAGCCAGAAGGGCTCGGCTTGCAGAGCAGGAGAGGCAGCGGCATGATCCACTTTCAAAGACGCTGCTCCAGTATGAGGCCACCCTATCTACACAAATGTCCCTCACTATGGTGACAGAGGGGTGGGGAAACAGTGACACATGAGAAAGAGAAAGAAAAGAAACTGGGACAAGGATTTGGATGGGGGGATGGCCCAATGTTTGAAAATGATTAAGACGCCACCACAGGATTATTTGGTATCCCAAGAGAAGAGATGCTTCTTTCTCTGCACCCCCACACTGGGCTCACCATTTTTTCTTTCCAGATACCTGGCTTGGGCTCCAAAGCCTCTGGACTTCAACTGTTTTGAAGGAATTTCTGGGCCAGTTCAGTCTGTTTGCTGTCTGACCTATATACAGATGTTAGTAACCTCTACCATTCCCCAGGGGACCCAAACAAAGAAAGCAGGAAAATATCTACTCCAAGTGCTGTCCTTATGTCCAATGAAGGGAATGGCATATTTCCTGACTTTCATGTCACCGCCACAACACACACACACACACACACACACACACACACACACACACACTGACTGTAGCAGTGGGCTTTACTAGTCCCACAGGCAAAAAAATAAAAAAAAAAACACAAACTACCAAGAAAAAATTGTGGAATTCAAATGAACAACACTTCATTCATCTGGAAGAAACTTCTCTGGAAAACTCAGATCTGGAGCAGCAACAAAGACAAAAGATGAAAGCCAAGGATGGTGGCTCCCGCTGTAAAGCCAGCTAGCTACTCAGGAATCAGAGATTGGAGATTGCCATACGTTTGAGGGCAGCCTGGAATACTTATTGAGAATGTGTGTAGGAAAGAGAGGGACTATTAATTTCTTCTGCTGTTACCCAGAGGACTTGTATAAAATCTTGTACTCAGGATTGTATAAAGATGGTAATTCCAAGAGGTTTCAACATAGCCAATGGGATAAGGAACTGTCAGATTTCCTGCTCCCACATCGTATCACAACAAAAGGACTTCTCAGTGTCCCTACTAAGGTAACCAGCTAGGATTATCCATATAGCTCAATGACAGAATGTTTGCCCAGCATGTTTGAGACTTAGGCTCAATCCCCAGAACCACAAAATAAAAAAAGGAAAAAGCCTCTAGGAGACCTAAATAGATGTCAACACTCATACACTGAGCTTTGCAGACTTCCTTCATAAAAGAATTTCACAGGTCTATTTTTTTTTTACTTAAGCCTAAATCCTTACAAATGTGTTTGTTGTTTCCAGAACCATAAAGAATGAGGAATGACAAATAATGAGTCAGAAATGCTGAAGAGTGTGTTGTAGATGTAGGCAGAGAATCAGACAGAGAGTCAGAGAATCTGGGCGCTTCATACGACAGCAGGCTCGTCCCTCCAGTCCAGTAGGGAGTAGTTTGCCTAGCAATGAGAAAAGGGGCCAATTCTTGCTGGCCCAGAAAGTCCAGTGGTCTGCTCTAGGGCACTGTCAATTGCTTCTCAATTATCCTTCCTGCCTGACCATTCGCTTCAGGATAATGAGTTCTGATGATGGCCATTTGTAAGGCTCCTCCCCAAATTTAAGAAATCAAATTAAGGGGAATTGTTTTTCCTTAAGCTCTACCAAGGTAAACTCAGTCCTAGTGGATTCATCACATATGACAGCACAGACACTGGAGCATTCTAAGTAGCCCAGAGGTGGGGCAGCAGCAGCAGTGTCTGGGGCAGGATTTAGGGCACCAGGCTTGTCTCTGTAGAAGAAGCGACCACAGACAAGACACTCTTCCGGGACTGGTCTTACCAAGTCGCCAAGTCACTGGGAACGTTTCTGTCTTTTTTTTCTCGGTGGGGTGAAACTGCACCCAGACCCTAGGTCCTCCTGAATGGTAGACAAGTGCTCTACTGTTGAGCTGCATCCCCAACTCCTTTGTGAGTCCTTAAAGCCTATCAGACCCTTCCCTGGGAAGATGTTTGACTTATGAAGGCTGGGATAGACACCTGCTTCCCACTCCCCTGTCCACATCACTTTCTAATCAGAAGCCCACCCAGCCATCAGGCTCATCATGTCAACAGATCCTGCATGTGCTCTCTGCGGTAAAGACAAGTTGATAAGACTGCCCCTCCACTCTCGTTTCTGTGTGTCAGGGTGTGACCCATGAATAGGGAGGGGAACAATATTAGCCCTAGAAGACATGGAGTTGAGTCACTACCAAGATCACTTTTAGGCCCTGAAGGAAGAAGTACTGGCATAGAAACATGCACCTTGGTACCAGTCCTGTGGGGCTCAGCCGTCAGTTTGGTATCAGGATGCAGGGTCCCAGACAGCAGGCAGGCACAGGGGCTACCAACTACCCTCATAGCCAGAGAACCTAGGTGGCAGGCGGCAGAACTTCTCCCAATTAAACAGATGGCTATAAAAGTCCCATTTACAGCTGTGCCTCGGCCGTCGTTCCCAAAGGAGGAACTTGGCATGCTAGGAAGAAATGCAGACCCTGACCAGCAGGCCTTAGTCCAAACAGAGAGCCAGAGCTCCAGGAGGAACATCTTCTTCAGGCAGTCGCCAGGGGTCTGAACCAGCTGAGGTGTCTCCTGTCCCTTCGGAACTGGCTCAAGAGTAGGAACTGCAAAAGACTGAGAAATGTAGGGCTTTCCGTTCACCATCAAGGTCCCCAGATATGTCAGAAAAGAACCCACCTTGTGTTGTTTAGATTTCTTTGACAATCCTTGAGCCTACTTTTAAAAACAAACAGCTTTATAGAGGTCTATGTTCATGTACTAGAAGACCATTTTGCTAAGATAAAAGTACATTCCCTCGCCCACTAGCCTGCCACCCATCCCTCCCACTATACTGATCTGGGACTGCTTAGAGTCTGAGCTAAGAGTTCCAACAGGAGCATCACTCAGCCCTCATCAGAGAAGGTTCTCTTTCAAGAGATAGTAGTTGGAATAGAGATCTACACATGGACAGTGTGAGCATTTGGTCCTAAATGGAATGCCTTTATCAAACCGCTCTCCTCAAGGCTCAAGGATCTATGCAGAAGAAGAGAGAAAAAATTATGGGCCAGAGGCAGTGGCTGATGATGCACTCACAGAAATTGTGAAAGCATCAATAAAACATGTGCAGGTTCAAACCAGACAAAACTGTTATCTGAGGTTTCTGTCCTGCTCAGTCCCGCAGATGTTCAGTCCCAAAGAAACACACAGAGGCCTGCATTAATCATAAACTGATTGACTTATTAGCTCAGGATTCTTATTAACTCATATGTCCTAAATTAATCCATAATTCTTGTTTGTGTTAGCCACATGGCTTGGTACCTTTTATCAGTGAGGCAGTCTCATCTTGCTTCCTCTGTGTCTGGGTATACCTACAGACTGAGCCTTTCCTCTTCCCAGAATTCTCCTGTTCTCATCGCCCCACCTACACTTCCTGCCTGGCTATTGGCCAATCAGCATTTTATTAAAACAATACAAGTGACAGGATACAAGACCATTGTCCCACAGCACAAAACTTCAGCACTGAGAAAGGGAAGTGCACACAAAGTTCCACTTCTACTAGTAAGCTTTTTGCTATTGATAGCTGCTCTGAGAGGTAAAATCAGTTTTATCAGCCACACTCCAAGTCAGACCTCATGCTCAGGAGTAGTTGACCAACAACATACATGTTTGGTGTGTGTGTGTGTGTGTGTGTGTGTGTGTGTCCTTTTTTAATATTTGTTTTGTTTAAGAGAGAAAATGAGGGCTGAAGCAATGGCTCACTGATTAAAAGCACTGCCTGCTCTTCCAAAGGTCCTGAGTTCAATTCCCAACGACCACATGGTGGCTCACAACCATCTGTAATACATGCACACAGGCAGAACACTGTATACTTAATAAATAAATACATCTTTTAAAGAGAGAGAGAGCGAGAACACTTTAGTAGGTGGGTTGTGGGAAGAGAGCTGAGAGGAGTTGGAGGAAGGGAAAGAATATGATCAAAATATATTGCATGACAAGACTCCTAGCAATAGGGAATATGTAGCCTGAACTAGCCATCCCCTGTGATCAGGCAAGACTTCCAGTGGAGGGATCAGGACACCAACCCAGCCACATAACTTGACCTACCTAAAGTTTGTCCTGCCTATGGGGATATGCTGGTATTTGTTCCTAGCCCAATTGCCATCAGAGAGGCTTCATCTAGCAACTGATGGAAACAGATGAAGAGACCCACAGCCAAATATTAGGTGGAGGTTGGGGAATCCTGCTGAAGACAGGAAGGAAGGATTGTTTGAGCAAGGAGGGCCAAGGACACTAGGAGAAAACCCACAGAATCAACTACCCTGGCTTCATAGGGGCTCACAGAGACTGAACCAACAACCAGGGAGCCTGCATGGGACTGACCTAGGACTTCTGCATATATGTTACAGTTGTGCAGCTTGGTCTTCTTGTGGGACTCCTAATTGTAGGAACAGGGGCTATCTCTGACTCTTTTGCTAACTTTTGAGACCCTACTCCTCATACTGTGTTGCCTTGCCCAGCCCTTGTATTAAACAAGGGGAGGTGCTTAGTCTTACTGTAACTTGATATGCCATGTTTTGCTGATATCCATGGGAGGTCTGCCCTTTTCTGAATAGAAACAATAAAAACAGAGGAGTAGTGGATGAGGGGGGCAGAAGGGAGGTAGGAGAGAGGGACTGGGAGGAGAAAAGGGAAGAAAAACTACAGTCTGATGTAAAAATTTTAAAAAAGAAAGAAAAAATATATTGCATGGAATATTTTAATAAAAAATAACAGATTTATAAAGATATATTTTACATACCACACAACGACCCATTTAAAGTATATAATTTGTCAAGCATGCTAGAAAGCACCTATAATTCTTACATTTGGGAGGTTCCAAGTTCAAGGCCAGCCTCAACTTCATAGGGAGACTCTGTCTCCAAAAAATGTAAGATTGTTTACATTATTATAGGTACAGTCTTTTTTAAATTTTTATTTTTAAAAAATTATATGTATGCTGGGCTGGAAATATTGCTCAGTGGTTAAGTGCAGTTACTGATCTTGTACAGGACCCAGGTCCCATTTCCAGCACTCGCATGATGGTGCACAACCTCCTGTCACTTCAGGGAATCCAATGCCCTTTCTGACCTCCATGGGCTCCTGCACACATGTGATACACATACATACACTAAGGCCCACACGAACACATTAAGTAAATGTGTGCTTCTCTGTGTCTGCCACATATGCACAGAGGGCAGAGAGAGCATCTTGAAGCTGGAGTTGTAGATGGCTGTAAGATGATGGAGCTGGAAGAACAACAAGCAGCCTCTGGCCTTCACTGCCACTCAACTGCAAGTAACATTTTTATTTAACACTTTGGTGACTCGCACGCATTATAAAGAAAAAATACAGGGGCCAGGTGTGGCGGCACACGCCTTTAATCCCAACACTCGGGAGGCAGAGACGCAGGTCTCTGAGTTCAAGGTCAGTTTGGTCTACTTAGTGAGTTCCAGGACAACCAGACTATACATTGAGACCTTGTGTCAAAAAGGAAAGAAAAAGAAGGAAGGAAGGAAGGTAGGAAGGAAGGAAGGAAGGAAGGAAGGAAGGAAGGAAGGAAGGAAAGAAAGAAGGAAATAGCCCGAGGATTGAGGCAGTAGCTCAGTTGGTAAAGCCCTTGCAAGCATGAGAACCTGAGTCTGATTCCCAGCATGTACATATAAAGCTAGGCATGGTAGCTAACTGGCATTTATTATCCCAGGGTTGTAGAGCTGAAGACAGTCAGATCTCTGGGGGCTCACTGGCAAGTTGCCTAGTCTAATCTACAAGCCTTAGGTCCCAGTGAGATACTAAATCTCAAAACACAAGGTGGGCCTGTGGCTCAGGTCCTTTCACACGCTCCAGCAGGTCACAGAAGGGGTGGATGTTGGAGCGGGCCAAGTCATAACCCTGGATCTGGGCCTGGGCAGCTGTAGAGCTGGTCTGCCAGCCAGTTCTCCCCTATCCTCACCAGCAGGGTGAGCTTTCCTGCATTGCCCCAGCTAATTCACCTCTTACAGTAAGGAACAAGGGGCAGGGCTGGTTCGCCTGCTTTCTCGCCCCCAGGGTTAGCTCTCTCACACCTACACCATCAGGGCCAACTCTACTGTGTGGCCCAAGCAAGGTGCAAAGGCCATTCTTCCAAGTGCTGCAGCTGAAAAAGGGGTTTACCACGTGACTCAGTGTGTCACACTGCAGCTTCCATGACGAGATTTTTTTTTTATTTTTCCTCTTTTTCTCCTTTGTTCTCTTAAATTTTGTTTTATTTGGGGGGAGTGAAGGGGAGGAGGGCAGTTGCAAAGAGATGAGGAAATGAATAGGATCAAGATACATGATATAAAAGACACATAGAATAAATAATAAGAAAAAAACCCAACAAGGTGGGTAGCTACTGTGGAACATCACCAGAGGTTGACTTTTGGGCTCCACCAGCATATGAATACACACACACACACACACACACACACACACACTACACACACACACCTGCACCTGCACACAGGAATGTGCATACAAAGAATACATCAATTTCTATTAGAGTTTCCAAGTGTCTATAATAATAACACTTTGCGAAACTACACGTCTGCAGCTCCTTCGGGGTGTTTCAATCCCTCCAAGCTCTCTCTCTTTCCCTATGCTCTCCTCCTCCAATAAATACAAGTAAAACCAAAGAGATCAGTGCCCGCCAGCAGGGTGTGAGATGGGGGAGGGGAAGATGATTCCGTGGATAAAGGCACCTACAGTGCAAGCCTGGCCACTTGACACCTAAATTTGACCCCTCAGCCCATGTAAAGGTAGAAAAGGAGAACCAACTCCACAAGGTTGTCATCTGACCTCTATAGGTGTACCATGATGGTAGACCCCTCATACACCACACACACACACATACACACACGCACACATGCACACACACCCTGCTTGCTTTCTCTGGTTTCTTTGGTTTTCCTTGTATCTGTTGGAGGAGGGGAACGTAGCGAAAGCGTGGGCCTGGAGGGGTTGAAGCATGCTAAAGGAGCTGCAGAAGTAGGGGCCACAGGCCCAGAGTAACTCTTCCATCTTAAAGATGTTCCTGGAGTCTTGATCTGCACTTAAGCACATACCACCCGCCCCCCTTTCAGTTGAAGTGTGAAGCTCAGTTCTCCAGAAATCAGACGCCAACATTTGTCACCACAAGACATCTGGCATTTGGGGACTCCACCCATGTCAGACCCCATTCTCTAGAGGGGACGCCTCGGAGGTAAGAAATCATTAATTATAGCAGAGCCCAACCATAGAGTATGGAACATTCCAGAAACCGTCCACGCACCGAGCGGAGGTTGTCTTTCGGGGAAGAAAACCCACTGTAGTAGCCAAGGCGCCTCAGGAAAGCCAAAGGCTCTTGCTTTGTGCTTTGAGTGGTTGCGCTGGGGAGGACACACTCCAGCAGCCTGGACAGGGCTCATTTGCCCTTAGTCTTTTATTCACTGAAACCTAGAGAAAGGTGTGTGCCTGTGGCCCCAGCTGCTGTGAAACCGGCAGAGCACGTGAGTTTGGGAGTTCAAGGCCAGGCTTGCAACACAACAAAATCCTGCCTCAAAAAAGAGAAACAAACCTGATGAGTTCTGCTGCTTCAATTGCTCTTCATCAGAACGAGCTACTTCTTATAATATCTGTACTTTACCGCGATGCTAGAGCAGAGCCACATACAGAGAACATGCCTCAAAAAGTTTCCTAAGGCAGAGGCAGAGGGCTTGCTACGATTACTAGTTCGGGTTACGATT
The DNA here is from genome assembly GCF_037038515.1 of Microtus pennsylvanicus. NCBI lineage: Eukaryota > Metazoa > Chordata > Mammalia > Rodentia > Cricetidae > Microtus > Microtus pennsylvanicus. The sequence goes on along the minus strand of NC_134601.1, from coordinate 81,567,368 downwards.
GCTGTGATGAAACACCATGTTAAAAAAAAAAAAACTGGGGAGGAAAGGGTTTATTGGGCTTAGAGTTCCAGACCATAGTCCATCATTGAAGGAAATCAGAATAGGAACTCAAACAGGGCAGGAACCTGGAAGCAGGAGCTGATGCAGAGGCCATGGGAATGGTGCTGCTTACTGGCTTGCTCCCCATGGCTTGTTCAGCCTGCTTTCTTATAGAACCCAGGACCACCAACCCAGGGATGGCCCCACCCACCATGGGCTGACCTTGCCTCCATTAGTCACTAATTAAGAAGGTGCCTTACAGGTTTGTTAGCAGCCTGATCTTACGGAGGCATTTTCTCAATGTTTCTCCTTTTTCATGCCAAGTTGACATAAAGCTAGCCACCACAGTGATATTGTAAGGGCTTCTTGGAGTTGGGCTACATACAAGAAATCCCATGCTGGGAGCTAAAATGTTTTTTTAGGTCAGGAGAAAGACTCATCTGCAGTTCCACGAGGGAACCAACACCTAAACTTCCATATGGCTACTCCTGAAAGATGAATACATCTTTCATCCTGATTGTTCCATCTTCTCTGTAAGTAGGAATGTTGCTGAGGGAAAGGCACAGAGCATTTCTCACTCCACTGATTTGTTCGGAACTGTCAACAAGGCCATTTGCTTGCTCTCATCTATGCTGTGACATTTTCTCATAATATGGGTGAGCAAATGGACCCAGGGCCAGGGCCAGGCCCTGGCAGAGCTCAGGTAACAGTGCTCCGCATGACTGCTTCAGCATGGACAGTCTGGTGTCTTACTCAAGACTCTCACTCAAAGAGATGATCTAGGCTCCTGCCCTAGCACCGTTCCAACTGACTGCGATGATTAGCATGACTAATGCTGGCAATCCATTCTCATTGACAAGAACCCAGGCTTGTTCATTTATGTAATAGAGCCTGGTAGGCTAGCTACATAGGTCAAGGTGCCTGCTGCCAAGCATGACTACCTGGCTTCAACCTCCAGAATCCACCTGGTGGAAAGAAAGAACCAACTCCTTCAAGATGTCATCTGACTTCCACATGCTCCTGCTTGCACCTGCTTGCTCCACTAAGTAAATAAAATATCATAATAATGGCCTTTAAGAGAAAATTTATATAATTAACAGGCATTTAAATGGGATGTGTGTGTATTTATTGTGTGTGTGTATTTATTGTGTGTGTGTGTGTGTGTGTGTGTGTGTATTTCTTGTGTGTGTTCATTGCTCTTACAGGTCAAAGGAGGATAATAGATACCCTGGATCTGGTATTGTGAGCTGCCCAATGAGGATGCTGGGAACTGACTCCAGGTACAGAAGAGTAACAAGTCCTCTTAATTGCTTTGCCATCTCTTCAGTGCCTAAAATAGTTTGTCACTGAAATTAGTGACATACAAAATATGTGAACCGATTCGAATAGTTTTCATTGACTAAAGCATAAAGATCCCAGAGTTCCTTTAGAACTGATACTCTTCTCCTCCTTTCTCCATTCTTTTCTTCCTTTCAAATCTTTCTTTTTAAAGACAGATGTTCACTTCAAAGCTCTGGCTTACCAGGAGCTTACTACATAGACCAGGCTGGCCTCAAACTCACAGAGATCCATCTGCCTCTGCCTCCTGAGTGCTGGGATTAAAAGTATGTGTCACTACCCAGCTAGAAATGGAACCCTTTGATAGCTGTTGTAACTCAACGGCAGAACACCACTTGGTACACATGTGACCCTGAGTTTCATCCATAGCTTCCAAAAAAATAATAAAGAGAGGGAGAGAGGGAAAAAGGGAGGAAGGAAGGAAGGAAGGAAGGAAGGAAGGAAGGAAGGAAGGAAGGAAGGGAGGGAGGGAGGGAGGGAGGGAGGGGAGGGATGGGCAAAAATGTGAATCCTGTATTTTCAAATAAGATGCAAGAAGTCCACAAAAGGAAGGCCTCTGCAGTGGCACACTATGATTTAAGACTAGGTGTCCTGGGCTTCCATGTGACCTTTTGGCAAACCTCAGTTTCCTCATCTATACAATGGTGTCAAATAACACAGGACTGGACGGTACAGGGTGGGTCTATATATTCTAGGACAGTGGCTGACACACAGAAAATAATTTGTGAGCTGCAGACATCGTTCAGTTGGTGGAGCAGTTGCCTGGCATGAAGGAAGCTTTGGATTTGATCGCCAACATCATCTAAACCAGGCACAGTGGGCAAACACCTGTAATCCCAACAATGGAGAGGCAGAGAAAGCAGGACCTAGATGGAGTTCAAGGTCATCCTTTAGCAGTAGCTAGCTTTCTTCAGGAAGTCAGTGCACGACTCATGGTGGATCATGAACTAGTCATATAGTACATGTGACTAAACACTTTCCTGATAGGACAAGTACCATGATCACCTGTCTAGTTGGGCTAAGAGAGCAAGCATAGAACATGTGGAATCTTCGTGGGTTCAGCTCACAATACACTCAAAAATAACCAGTCTCAATAAAGGTGAGCTCAATATTCATCCAATTCCCACAATGAGATCCATAAGAGACCACTATGGGGGGCAACGTGGTGGTATTAGTCCCTTGGAGCTCTTTCTTGCTTTTTCTTAATCTACATTCTTTCTACTCACTACTTATCTGTGGTCCCTTGTTCATCTTGGGTGTGGAACAATGAACTCACAAACCAGTTCTAGGGTGATATTGGTAGCCATGACCATTTGGTAGCATAGCTCCCTGGGTTAAGCTCACCAAAAGCTGAGAAAGACTCTGTTACCCTCAAACAAACCATGTCAGTCCTTGGCTACACAGTAGAGCCAGCTGGACTACATGAGATCCTATCTCAAAAGAAAAAAGATACTTCATAGATGAGATATGCACATGATTCCTAACACCAGGATCAAGGTAAGCAAGTTCTCCTTTATCTTTGTGTGTGTGTGTGTGTGTGTGTGTGTGTGTGTGTGTGTGTGTGTGGTGTGTGCTTGGGATTGAAACCAGGGCCCTGCTCAGTGTCTTTCTCTGTCGCAAAGAGGGGAACTCAGTAGCTAATAGATGTTCATTGGCCTCACCAGAGGGGAGTCTCACAGTATAATAGATATTCCAGAAAGAAAAAGAAGCCAAGCGAGGAGTACACTTGCAGTTCTAGCAGCACTCCAGAGGTGAGGCAGGAGCATAGTAAGCTCAAGAGCAGCCTGGGCTCCATTGCAAGAGCATCTTTTATAAATGCAAAACTAGAAACAATACAAAGACAGAGAGATGTCCCATTCCTGCAGCTTTCTGTCCTTTGGCCCTGGATCTTAGTCCCCAAGCACAGAGAGTGATTACACAGTAATGACTCAGAAATCTGCAGCTGACTGAAATCCATCAATCCCTAGCTCTATTCCCCAAGGAAAGTCTTCTTGAGGCAGACAGAATTCTACCCTAGTCTACAGAGCCTGATATCTCTTGCAATTTGGATGATGTTCAGGAATTGGATGAAATAAAATATATCATTACACTCCCTATAATTTGTGCTGCTGTGTTGTGGCAAGTAATGGATAAATTCCCACATGCTGAGACATGTCTTTGGATGACCACTCAGTTGCAGTGGAAAAAGACCATAATATAGGCAGGAAAGCCAATAAAGAAGTTCCTGCAAGGTGGGCATGTTGGGTACATGCCTTTAATCCCAGCACTTTGGAGGCAGAGGCAGGCAGGTCACTGAGTGTGAGGCCAGCCTGGTCTACAGAGGAAGCTCCAAGACAGCCAGGGCTACACAGAGAACCCGACCACCAACCCCCACCCCCCCACTCCCCACCCCCCACCCCACACTGGAGAGATGACTCAGCAGTTAAGAGTACTTGCTGTTCTTCCAAAGGACTTGAGTTCAGTTCCCAGCATCCACATGGTAGCTCAAAACCATCTGTAACTCCAGTTCTAGGGTATCCAATACCCACTTCTGATTTCTTCAGGCACAAGGCACACACATGGTGCACATACATACATGCAGGCAATATGTTCGTACACATAAGGAAAAATAAACCTTTAAAAGAATTAAAAGACACTCCTGCAGCTGGACATGGTAGCGAGTGCCTTCCGGGCATCAAGAGGCTGTGGCAAGAGGATCACAAGTCTGAGGCCAACATTCACTATATAGTAAGATTCTGTCTCAGAAAAAAAGAAACTCCTGCAGTTATCAGTAAAGAAAGTGCATGGTAGGTTGAAGGTACGAAAGAAAAGGGGAATGATGGCTAAAATGAGCTAAGGAGAAGGGAAGAAACCATCCCCACACAAGAAGAGACATTTACTGATGGAGAGGAAGAGGTGGCACTGAGGTGCAAAGGAAGAGTAAAGGCTCACTTGTTTGTGAGAGGGATTGTGTTGAAAGGAGCCTGAGCGATTCCAACCCCATACTTTCAATGTTGTCAGCAAATCAGCAGGCTAGCTCATCTCCCAAACAAGGAAAGGATAGTGGCAGCATAGTTAGGCATGTGTAGTGGGGTTTATATCATGGCTTCCCTGTGCCTCCATCCCATTTGGTCATGGGATTTCCTAGGAAAACAAACATAGGGTGTGGTGTACTCAGTTAGCATGCCTGACAAGAGAGTGCCTTCTACTGAGAAGCCTATGTGTGAGCGAAGATTAGGGAGAAACCAGAGACAAAAGGACAGGCCACACTTTCAAGAAGTGTGTCAGAAGTCTGGCATGGTGCATGCCTTTAATGCCAGCATTTGGAAAGCCGAATTAGGAGGATTGCTCATTTGAGGCCAACCTGAGCTAAGTAGAGAGCTCCTGTCTCAGCAAACAAAACTCCCACTTTCTTATCTTGAGCAATTATGGGAATGAAAAAGAATCAAAGGAATCTGTCAACAGTAAAACCTTGTGTCTAGAAAGAAGTAAAGTAGCTGGAAAGATGGCTCAGCAATTAAGAGCACTGGTTAATTTTCCAGAGGCCTAGGTTCAATTCTTAGCACCTGCATGCTGTCTTATCACCATCTGGAACTCCAGTCCCAGCTGATCCAACAACCTCTTCTGGCCTTTACAGTGTTTATTATTGACTCATTGTGAAATTGCCAGATCATGTATGTAGCTTACATGGTCCATATATTATACATACCATATATTATATTTTATTTAGCCTTACAATCACCTGTGAGCTAACTTGAAATATTGCTTCAATTTTCCAGCCAAAGAGATAGAATTGGAAAGATTCAGGGATTTGCCTAAGGTCACACAGCTGATGAGAGATAGATCCACAATGAGATCTGTCCAGCATCTCTTTGTTTTGGATTTTGAGACAGGGTCTCACTCTGTAGGCAGCCTGGCTTTGGACTCTTGAGTCTCCTGCCTTTGGCTCTGTGTGCTAGGATTATAGACATGCACCACTGCACCTGGCCTGATTTCTTCATTGTCGCGGTTATTGTTGTTGTTGTTTGAGCTGGGGTAGGTCTCTCTGTGTTGCCCAGGCTAGTCTCAAATTCCTGGGCTCTAGAGATTACCTCCTACCCCTGCCTCCCAAGTAGCCAAGCCTACGAGCATGCCACATCCAGTACTTCTCAAGCCTTTATCTGATACATAATGCCTTCTACAAATTCTCTCGTGGACTCCAAGAGAGCCTGAGGTATACTAATTATGGTATCTGATTCCAAGACTGTCACTCCTCTGGATGGCCAAGCTCCAAACCCTTGCTGGAGGGCAAGTTATCCCACCCCTAGTAAGCAGCCAGCTGGCCCCACTTATAGTTTAAGAAGCTGAGCAATTTCCGCTTGGGTTTTCTCTCTTTTTTTTTTCTTTCCTTTTTCAGGTCGAGGTCAGTAGGTTAAACACCCTCTGCTTTGGAAATCTTGAGAAGATGAAGCTTTTTGTATCTGCAGAAGATTTGATCTCTATCACATCAAGACAACCGTTCAGTGTTGGCCCCACCCTGGCATCATGTGAACCATGCTTACCTCCCCAGTGCCCAATCTTCCCATACACTGTGCTCTGTTCAGGCAAAAGTCACAGTTTTACAAATAGCTTCATGGTCAAGGTTTTGTATTACATAACCCCTTGGGTAAACTATGAGAGTACAATCTTTAGCTTTAAACACAGCCGTTTTATGGGCAGCCAAGCCGTGACACTGTCATCTCATCTCACACCAGGCTGACCTCATCCTCCACTGTGGGCCTCAGATGCTAATCAAGAAAGGCCTGGGATAGGGGAGGTCCAGACAGTCAAGAGCCAGTGAAGTTAACGCCCTGCAAGGACAGTTTTATATTCCCTTCTTAGGGTGATGGGGAAGACTGGGGAGCTGAGCAAGTGTATCCCTCAGAACTCTGCTGTGGAGATTTAGAGCAACGGTGTGCCTATAGGTGCTGGTTTGGGTAACATTCTGATGATATGTCCAGCAATATGTCCTATTGACCTAGGGCCACTTATCACTACTGACGGGTTTATTCTCCATCTTTACAAAACCCAGATTCCGGGTGTGTTTATCAAGTTTCCCTCCATACAACAAAATTCCTGCAATACTTAACTTGCAAAAAGAAATGGACTATTTTTGGCTCGCTGTTTGAGGGCTTCCAGTCCATGACCAGGCAGACCCATGGCTCTTTAGTCTTTGGTATGGGTGCCAGATGCCAATGACATGAAGCACAGCATGGCAATGTGAAACATCTCATCTCATCAAGAGTCAAAGTCAGGGCTGGCAAGATGGCTCAGCAGATAAGAGCTCCTGCTGCCAAGCCTAGTGGCCCAGCTTTTATCCCTAGGACCCACGTTGTCTTAGGGCTATTGTTGTGATGAAACACCATGATCAAGGCAACTTGGGGAGGAAAGGCTTACACTTCTGCAGCACTGTCCATCACTGGAAGAAGTCAGGACAGAAACTCAAACAGGGAAGGACCCTGAGGCAGGAGCCGATGCAGAGGCCAGAGGGGTGCTGCTTACTGGATCGCTCCACATGACTTGCTCAGCCTGCTCTCTTATAGAACCCAGGACCGTCAGTCCAGGGATGGTCCACCCACAATGTGCTGGACCTTCCTGATCAATCACTAATTAAGAAAATGTTCTACAGAGGAATATATGGAGGCATTTTCTTAACTGAGGTTCCCCACTTTCAGATAACTCTAGCTTGTGTCAAGGTGGCATAAAACAATCCAGCACACACATGATAGAAAGAGAAACCCAACTCTGGAAACTTGTCCTTTCACCTCCATATATACACCAAGGCACACATATGTCCACACAAATAAATAAATGATGTAGGTGGGTCTTTATCTATCTGTTGCTTTCATTGGTTAATTAATAAAGAAAACTGCTTGGCCTGATAGGTCAGAACATAGGTGGGTGGAGTAGATAGAGCAGAATGCTGGGAAGAAAGGAAGTGGGTCAGATGCCATGGAGCCAGCTACCATGTCAGACATGCTGAATCTTTCCTGGTAAGCCACCACCCCGTGGTGCTACACAATTTACTAGATATGAGTTAAACGAATGTGTGAGAGTTAGCCAGTAAGAGGCTAGAGCTAATGGGCCAGGCAGTGTTTAAATGAATACAATTTGTGTGTTGTTATTTCAGGTATAAAGCTAACCATGCAGGAGCCGGGCAGGACGAAAAGCAGGCCTGCTCACCTCCTCACTACAAATAAGTAAAAATGCAATCTTAAAAATAAGATTTTCTTAAATACAAAGGGCAGGTGGGCAAGATGGCTCAGCAGGTCAATATACTTTCCCTACAAGCCTAGTGACCTGAGTCCAATTCCTAGAACTCACAGAAAAACCCAGATACAGTAGTGAACATCTGTAATTCTAGCACTTGAATGAACAGGTGGAAGGCAGAAACAGGAGCATCAGCTGGCAGCTCTCAGGCCAGCTTGTCAGTACTCAGCATCACAGAAACAAGGGAGATCCGGCATCAAAACCAAAGTGGAAGGAGAGAAAAGGCTCCAGAAAATGTCCTCTGACTTCCACACACCATGACATATGTGCAACCCCCTACACACACACACAAAGAGTACCAAAAACAATTTATTTATTGATTTAATATCCCGACCACAGTTTTTATCACTCCCCTCCCCCCATCTCCTCCCTCTGCCTCCCTTCCATAACCTCCCTCAATCCACTCCTCTTCTGTTTCTGTTCAGAAAGGCACAAGCCTCCCATGGATATCAACAAAGCATGGCATATCAGGCTGCCATAAGACTAAACATCCCCCCTGTATTAAGCCTGGGCAAGGCAATCCATCATGAGGAATGGGTTCCCAAGAGCCAGTCAAAGTGTTAGGGACAACCTCTGCTTCCATTGTTAGGAGTCCCACACAGTAAACCAACCTGTCACAGTAAACAACTGTCACATATATACATACAAGTTAGTTCCATGCAGGTTCCCTGGTTGTTGGTTCATACCCTGTGAGCCCCTGCTAGCCAGGTTAGTTGTTTCTTTAGGTTTTCTTGTGATGTCCTCGACCCTTCTGGCTCCCACAATCCTTCTGCCTTCTCTTCAACAGATTTCCCTGAGCTTGGGCTAATGTTTGGCTGTGGATCTCTGCATCTGTTTCCATCAGTCACTGGAGGAAGGCTCTCTGATGTCAATTGGGGTAGGCTCCAGTCTGATCACTGGTGAAGGCCTGTTCAGGCACTCTCTCCACTACTGCTAGGAATCTTAGCTGGGGTCATCCTTGTAGATTCCTGGTAGTTTCCCTTGCACCAGGTTTCTACCTGACCCCGAAATGCTCCCCGCTTCCCAGTCATCTCTTTTAGTACTCTCCCCCTCCACCCACCCCCCAACCTGATCCCTCAGGTTCCCCTCTCTACCCACCCCTAATCCACCCAGAAGATCTCCTCTATTTCCCTTCCCGTGGGGATCCGTGCATCCCTCCCTTGGGCCCTCCTTGTTGCATAGCCTCTCTGAGTCTGTTGATTATAGAATGATTTTCTTTTGCTTTACAAGAATATCCACTTATAAGTGAGTACATACCATGTTTATCATTCTGGGTCTGGGTGGCCTCACTTAGTATGAATTTTCTCTAGCTCTAATCATTTGCCTTCAAATTTCTTGATGTCATTTTAACAGCTGAGTAATATTCCATTGTGTAAATGTTAACATTTTCTTTATCCTTTCTTCAGTTGAGGGACATCTAGGTTGTTTCCAGGTTCTGGCTATTATGAATAAAGCTGCTATGAACATAGTTGAGCAAGAGTCTTTGTGTTGTGATTGAGCATTCTTTGGGTATATGCCGAGGAGAAGTATTGTTTTAAAAGAACCTTTAATTCCAGCACGTGGGAGGCGGAGGCAAGCAGATCTCTGTGAGTTCAAGGCCAGCCTGGACTATAGAGTGAGTTTCAGGACAGTCAAGGCTACACTGAGAAAGCTTGTCTCAAAAAACAAACAAAAAAACAAAAAAGAACCAGAAAGCACATGGCGGGACTGAAGTTCCACTGTCCCTTCAAGAGTAGACTGTCAGTAACCTCCCTTCCTCTCACTGGGCTCTACTACTTTCCCACAGCACATGAGCCTTTGGGGGATTTTTAAAATCCAAATTCTAACGTTTGGATATGTTCTGTTAAGAATCAGAGGAAGATCCGAGCTCTCCATCAATAACTCACCAACTAAGACTCATTTGTTAATATTTTTTAAACTATTTTGTTTTATTTTTATCTTGGTGCTAGAGACCAACAACCCCAAGCTTTATGCATCCTAGGCAAACCCTTTTTTGCAAGCTCTGAGTTGATCTCTAAGTTCAGTCTCAGCACTTGGCAAGCAAGGCAAGTGGATCTTTATGTGTTTGAGAGCAGCCTGGGCTACATAGAGAGTTTCTGGCCAGTTAGGGCTGCATGGTGAGAATTTTTTTTTTAAAAAAAAAAAGAATTTTGGTTCCAGTAACTGGGCTCTCTCTTGTCCCTTCCTTCACAGATGTATGACTGCTTCTGTCCCTATAACTGGACTCTCATCTTGCCCCCTCAGTGTCTGAGGCTCAGGATAGATCCTTAGGTACCTAAATTCATCCAGATCATAGGCTAGGGCTTCCCAGCTAGGAACTTTGTGGATGAGTCCTTTGGAATTTTAAATTCTTATGTATTCCAATTCCAGACATTATATTTGTTTGTTTCCTATAGGAAAAGGTAATCAGCACTCATCCATTTCTGCCTTTTCTCTCTTGTCGCCTCTTTATTTCCTTCTTTGTTCTCTCCCCTACATCCTCCCCCTCCTCTCCTTTTTCTTTTTCCATGTCAGGACGTGACCCTAAGTTTTATGCATGCTAACACTTCCTATTTAGTCATGTCAATAATTTCACTTCGCTCATTTCTAACATAGTGTTAAACACACCCTGCCACCTGCTGCTGCTCTTCCCTAAGACTAGTTCCCTTCCTAGACCCTTATCTCCAGTCAGCTGCTAGACTTTCCAGATTCCACCTCAAAGTGCCTCAAACTGAGGCTTTTTGCAACAGCCCCCTCCCCCCCACAACCCACTCCTAGGCCAGCAGTGGTGCCAAGGTTTCCAGGACAGAAAACAGAGCTGGGGAGATGGCTCATCAATTAAGAGCACTGGCTGCTCTTCTAGAGGACCCAGGTTTGGTTCCCAGCATCCACATGACAGCTCACAAATGGCTGTAATTCCAGGAAGTCCAGCTCCTCTTTCTACCATATTCTTGGAACACGGTCTCTCACGGAACCTGGAGCTCACCATTTAGCAAGGTTTTCTGGAACGTCCGAGGAACTGCCTGTCTCCTTCCCTCTCGGGATCCAGGTTTTTACATCAATGCTTGGTGTTCAAGCTCAGGTTCACATACTTGCCTGGCAGGCACTTGACCCATAGAGCCATCTCTCTAGCCTTTGCTTTTGTATTCTGAGACAGAGTTTCCCAATCTGGTCTGGAATTCATTGCAGACCTTTTGTTTTAGTCTCTAAACACACTGGGATTACACACCAGACTCCAGAGACTTCATTTTTTTGGTTGCTTCATCTAAAAAAATTAAATAAATGAAATAAAAGTTTGAAATAGACTGATCTAGCTCAATCCTATGTTTTCACGGGTAGAACAGCAGGGACCCACAGGTATTGAATAATTCAGCCAAAGCCACATACAGTGCCTTTGCAGCAGCAGCTAGAACTATAACCCACCTCTATCAAAATGACAGTTTCTTCCTAGCTAGTTTGCTGTCCTGTGTCTACTGTCTTAACTATATGCCGTTGCTGACTGTTATCCATTCTAGCCATGTTTGTTTTGAGGAGGCTCATACAACCTGTCCTGAGGGAAAGCTGTAGCTAGGAAGCTCCGAAAGCAGGGTAGATGCTGGGCTTCATTTCTATAGCATCAAGTACACTGAGTAACAATGTGTTTCTCAGCTGTCACCTGTGAATGATGAGCATACAAGCTCATGCACACACATGCATGCATGTACATGTGGCCCACAAAACAGAGCAGGGTTTCAGGACCTTCATAGACAGAGGCAAAACGAAGAGAAGGTTCTGCTCATCAGAATTCCTCTGGGTAGACCAGAAGTGGAGACAAGAGAATCATCTGAAACTTGCCTAACGCACACAGTCCAGTACAAACAGGAGAAACTGCCCCCAACAAGGTGGAAGGAAAGAACTAACTCTTGAAATTTGGCCTCTAACCCCCATAAATGTGCTATGGCATGTATGCATGTGTACACACACGCACACACACACACACAAGCTACGTCATGCTAACTGCCTTCCTGCCCATTTACACAGAGATGCTATAAGGCTACTTCATCCCATGTCTGGCATCTCTGTTTCCCTCAGGCTACTAGGCCAAAATAATCACTTTGTATGAAAATAAAATGAATTTGAGCTGGGTGTTCTGTGATCTCAGCTCTCAAAGAGGCAGAGGCCGGAGAGACATCTTGGTCTACACAGCATTTCAAGCCAGATAGGGCCACATAGCAAGACTCTGTTCAAGGAACAGACCATGAATTTAAAAAGTCAAACCACCTTCAATCTCCCAACCTGGAACACTAGGGTTCAGAGAAGAAAGAAAGGCTCTCTGGCTGAGACAAGCCCCTCGACTTAGCTTTCTGCTCAGTCTCCCACAGTGACACTGGGCCCCGAAGCTCTTTTGTCCCTGCTGTCAACTTTACAACCATCCTGTCTATTTTTCATTCAAATTAGCAGAGACTACAACTAAATTCATAGACTTACGGACACGTTAAACCTAAACCTATAACTCTGGATTCTACCCAGTCATATGCAAATGCCTGTACACTTTGCGTTAGAGAAAGCAAGCAAGCAGAGCCCTCTGCCCACATTCCCCCTCAACACCCAGCTCCACGTGCACACAGTCACCACGGATAGCCACATCCAGAGTCACAGACACCATCCTGAGATGTGGTGCAGGTCGCCAGCCTTAGAGCCACATTCCATAGTGTCCCAGTCCTCTCAGAGAACTAACAGATCATTTCACAGAGATGTCATCACCTGCCGGCTAATGTCAAGTTACAGCCAGAATAAATGGTCCATTACCTCCCCCATTACAGGTAGGCCCACAGGAAAATGACAGCAGGGACAAAGGAGACTTGTTCCTCCGTGTCACTGAAGGAGACTGAGCAGAAAGGTAAGATGAGGGGCTCATCTCAGCCAGAGAGCTTTTCTTTCTTCTCTGGACCCTGCTGTTGGGGGTGGGGAGATTGAAGATAGTTTGACTTTTGGAAGACTTCTCAAGCCCTGGATACCTAGGACAAAAGAAAAAGAAGAGGAGTGGGGGAGGGGAAAAGGGAGGGGGGAAGAAGCAGAGGGGAGGGGAAGGGATAAATGTTGCCTCCTTTTTGCAGTACTGGAATGGAGGCCAGCCTCAAGCATGCCAGGCCAATGGTCTACCACTGAGTCACACCCCACCAAAGACTAATGTTTTAACTGGGTTCATCCTTCATGGATGATAGATACTTCCTCTTTTGCATCAAGCTTCAACATTCTACAGCCAGTTCTTTATCAATAATAATCACTGACTTGCACTCCCACCTTATGACATGGCTACATGACATTAAGCAAGTGACTTTAACCTCTCCACCCTCAGATTTAACATTTGTTAAAAACTGAGATAATAATCGCATCTACTTCCTGGTGTTAGGACATGATTTAAATGTAAGGCCCTTACAAAAGTGTCTGGAACTTAGGATGCTCAATGAATGAATTACACAAATAAGCAACTTCCCATTTTCCACTCCCTTACTATTTGCTTGCCCACCCAGGGCTGACAGTGTAGTTGCTCTGTTTCTGAAGACAGGCCTTCTGAAGCCCAGAGAGAAGAAGAAGGACTCAATACCATGGAAAGAGGAGCAAGGTGACTCCGCCAGCAGCCAAGCTTCTAATGTACTTCACCTGTTCTTAAGTGCAGAAAGCAGAATGTCATTTTTAAAGATCTATTTTTATTATTGTTAATTACGTGTCCATGTGTGATGCACATGAGTATAGGTGCCCAGCAGCCAGAGGCATCAGATCCCTTTGGGGATTGTGAGCTGTTGGCCTTGAATACTGGGAATGCAAGCCAGGTCCTCTAGAAGAGGAGGACGTGATTGTGACACCTTCCTGCCCATAAAGAAAAGAAAAGAAAAGAAAAGAAAAGAAAAGAAAAGAAAAGAAAAGAAAAGAAAGGGCATAATTTAAAGAAATTAGAAGAAGAAACATAACTGAAGCTGGGGAAAATTTAAATAATGGCAATGAGAGAGATGGCTCAGCAGGTAAAGGCACTTGCCATGAAGCCTGATAAACTGGGACCCACATGGTGGAAGCAGAGAATAAATTCCTAAAGTTTGCCCTTTATCAACACATGAATTTCAGGCACATAAGCAATAAATAGATGATGATGATGATGATGATGATGAAGATAGATAGATAGATAATAGATAGATAGATAGATAGATAGATAGATAGATAGATAGATTATAAGCAATGACATATTAATATGTGCCAGGTACAGTTTTGCTGCGTATTATTTCATTTAAATTTCACAGCAACTCTGCCATCCATCTCCTAGAGAAGAGGAAACTGAACGGCATGGTGCTGTGCTTATGAAGCTAAGCCATCTGACTCTCAGGATGGAGTGTTCACATACTACGCTATCCTGCTGGCCTCAGGAAATGGAAAGTAGGAGAAAGGCAGAAGTGAGGGCAGAGGATTTGAAGTAAACTGGGGTGGTCCAGCATTTTGGGTCACTTTCAATCAAGATTCAGAGTAACGGGCTGCCTGTGGGTGGAACTCAATGCTAAAGCTCTTGCCTACCATGTGTGATGCCCTGAGTACCCTCCGAGAAAGAAATACACCTGGATTTAAGTCTGCTCTTCACTACTAGGTGTTGAATCCCTTTGGATCTGTTTCCATACATGTGAAATGGAAAGAAAACTATTTCTTACAGTTGTGCTAAGGCTCACTGGAGATAATATATGCGAATCATCTAGGCTTAACCCACGGTCTATAAACAGGAATCTTTGATGTCCTTGGCTGTCCTTTGCCCCCTTGCAGCTCTTCTTGGGCCTTCTCAGCGAAGCCTCACCACAATGGAGAAAACATTCTGAGTTGCTGGAGAAATAAAGAACTGGGTGGGGTAACGGCACTAGAGATGCCTTGCCACTTCCTGAGTAGTGAGACAGTTTTTTCAGCAATGCCTTCTCCTTCCTCCAGAAACAGGTTGGCAGCTTGTTTGGAGCTCCGTTCCCAACTTCACTTAGAGTGGAAGTCAGAATGTTCTTTTGTGGGTTTTGAGTGTAACTCCGTGGTAATCTGGTATATGCAAGGCCTTGGGTCCAATGACTATGGGTGCAATGAAAAAAACTTGCTGTTTTCCTTTCTTCTTTTCTTCCTTCCTTCCTTCCTTCCTTCCTTCCTTCCTTCCTTCTTTCTTCCCTTCCTCCCTCTCCCTCTTTCTTCCTTTCTTTCTTCCTTCCTTCCTTTCTTTCTTTCTTTCTTTCTTTCTTTCTTTCTTTCTTTCTTTCTTCATTTATAACATGTCCTTGTTTTATAGCCTACCCTGGCTTTGACCTGGCAACTCTCTTGAATACCGGGCTTACAGGGCTGTTTTTCCATGTCCTTTCCACATCGGTCTCTTTGTTTGCTTCGGTATTGGGAGGTATTAAGAAAGAAGGAAGGTGGTGTGGGGGGTCGACAATTCTCCATGTGCTGGACCATGCTGAATACTTTTCAACATTCAGCCTCACGGCACTCTTGGGAACAGATACACTTCTCGGCCCTTTCAAATCATGCCCTGAATCCAATGAAGGTTTTTGTTCCTTTGACCCCATCACCCTCAGTCCTGGGAAGCTCATGCATGCTACATTCATAGCCGCCCTCCATTTTGAAAATTTTGAAGCAGGTTCTCACTAAGTTGCCCAGGTTTCCTTTGCACTTACTTGGCAGGACAGGCAGGCCCTAAATTTGAAACTCCCTGGCCTCAGCTTCCAGAGTAGCTGGATCTGCTGGCATCTGCCACTGAGTCTGATGAGTTCTTTTTGTAATGTACATTTTCTTCTCATCCCATTCATCCAGTGCAGCACTAGCCTAAGAATGGGTCCTCATGAGCAGTTTCACTGGGCTGAAATGTATCCGTTTTTGCATAGTCACCAAATTCATAAATTGAGAGTAGTCGGTCGTAGTAGATCTGAGACCAGATTCTGACTGCTACTTTATGACTGATGACTCAGTGCTAAGCACCTGAAATAAAAAATATTGGCACCTCCTACTCCACAAGGTTGTGAAAATGCTTTCAGGAACATTCTGCTGATTGAAATGATTCATAGAAATATTGCTTAAAATAGGGACAGCAAATGGTTGGCTCAGTGGGGAAAGGGCTTGCCTCAAACACCTGACTGCCTGAGTTCAATCCCCAGAACCCAGGTAAGGTGGAAGAAGAGAACTGATCCCACAAAGTTATACTCTGACCTCCACATGTGTACTGTGTATACAACACACATACACACGTTAATAATAGTAAGTGGTTTTAAAGAAATATTTCTTAAAATAGAAGCATCAGTCAGATTAATCTCAAAAGAGCTCCAAATGGGGCAATGGCGTTCTTCAACCTCCGAACTTCATAAAGTCAGGTCTGACAACTGTGGTTGTGGTTATTGAATTTGGGGGTCACAGCCTGTATCCCAAGTCAGGTCCAACCACCCATCATCCATAAGTCAATTAGAAGGGATAAATTAAAAGTAGAAAGCAGAAGCCGGACAGTGGTGGCACACGCCTTTAATCCTAGCACTAAGGAGGCAGAGGCAGGCGGATCTCTGAATTCAAGACCAGCCTGGTCTACAGAGCGAGTTCCAGGACGTCCAGGGTTACACAGATAAACACTGTCACAGAATACCAAACAAGCAAACAACAACAAAAAAAACAATGCTAAAGGACAAAAAAAGAACCCTGTTGAATATGTGATTTGCTCTCTGTTCCCCCAGGCTCGCTGCTAGTGCTGCAACAGAACACCAGCTACATCCTTCTCTCCTCCCCTGCTCACACCTCCTGTGGACCCCACAGAGCATCCCCACCTAACCTCACTCCCCCACTCACCACTGCATCCCAGCCCCCAACTCTGGCAGTCACTCTCTGTTAAATCACAGGCCACACCTGCCAGAAAACCAAGTAAGCTGCCCACAGACCTTCTCTTCTCTCTCTGTTCCATCAGACCCATTTCCTCAGTCTTGTCTTCAGCATTGCAACAGCAGCCTTCCCTCACAACTGCCCATATCTCCCATAGATCCCACAGATCTTCCTTTCCTAACTCCCCTCCCACAACTTCTTGTTTTGTTCCAGACCCCCAAATCTACCAGGCACACCATGCTAACCCAAATGTAGCTCTTCCCAGGGCAACAAGTAGGCTGAAGGCAGAGTGACACCCCTCCACTCTCATCCCCAGCTCTGTAGCAGGAAACCCACTGTGATCTATATGACTCCATCTCCAACAGATCACAAAGAGCTTGTCCTCCAACCTTCCTTCCTTCAACTCATCCAACTATCCCAGCCTCCAACATCAACAAGTATTCCCTGTGAACAAACCAGCTAAACAGGCCAGGAAAACAGGCAACACACTTTGACAATCCAGAGAGAAAATAGAAACCAAGAAACAAAACACGCATCAAAAAAAAAAAAAAAAACTCCGAAATCAGCACCCAAACCTATAATCACTCGAAATCCAGAAACCTAGATACCTATTTAAGAACAAAATCAAGAACAATCAGGGCAATATGTCTCTACTAGAACCCAGCTATCTTACCACAGCAAGCCCTGAATAGTCCAACATGGTTGAAAGCACAAAAATACAACCTTAAAACCAACTATATAAAGATGATAGAGATCCTTAAAGAGAAAATGAAAAAATCTCTTAATGAATTCCAAGAAAACACAAATAGTATAAGGAAATGAATAAAACTGTTCTGAAATTGGAAATTTTGAAGCAATAAATAAAATTCAAAATGAGGGAATTTTTGAAATGAAAAATTTAGAAATTCAAACAGGAATTACAGAGGTAAAAATGGAAGAGATGAGAGAATCTCAGATATTGAAGATATGGTAGAAGAAATAGATACAAGAGTCACAGAAAATCTCAAAAATCTAAAAAGACTCCTGACACAAAACATTCAGGAAATCTGGAACACTATGAGAAGACCAAATCTAAGAATGATAGGAATAGAGGAAGGAGAGAATCCCAACTCAAAGGCACAGAAAATGTTTTCAACAGAATCATAGAAGAAAACTATCATAACCTAAAGAAGGACATGCCCATAAAGGTACAATAATCTTACAGAACATCAAATAGATTGGGCCAAAAAAGAAAGTCCCCTTGATGCATAGCAATCAAAGCACTAAACATACAGAACAACAACAATAAAAGAAAATAAAAGCTGCAAGGGAAAAAGTCAAGTAAAATATAAAAGCAGACCTGTTAGAATTACACCTGACTTCTGAATGAAAACTCTAAAAGCCAGAAGGGCCTGGACAGATGTGCTGCAGATGCTAAGAGATCACAGATGCTAGCCCAGACTACTATACACAGCAAAACTTTCAATCTCCACAAATGGAGAAAATAATATATTTCATTATGATATCAAATGTAAACAACATCTATCTACATATCCAGCCCTATGGAAAGTGCTAGAAGGAAAAGTCCAACCTAAGAAGGGTAACTACACCCATGAAAACAGAGAAAATAAATAATCTCATACCAGCAAAACCAAAAGAAGGGAAGCATGTCTGTGCACACACACACATGCACGCAAATGCACGCACACACACACACACTAACTCACTCACTCATACATACACCACAAACAACACAACAAAATAACAGGAATCAACAATCATTGATCACTGATATCTCTCAACATCAGTGGTCTTAATTCCCCCAATAAACAGACACAGGCTAATAGAATGGATTCAAAAACAGAATCCATCCATCCATTTCATCCAAAAAACACACCTCAACATCAAGGGGATAGACATTACCTCAGAATAAAGGATTGAAAATATATTCCAAGAAAAGAAGTCCCAAAAAGCAAACCGGTATAGCTATTCTAATATCTAACACAATAAACTTCAAACCAAAATTAATTTAGAGATGGGAAAGGACACTTCAGACTCATCAAAGGAAAAATCCACCAAGATGACATTTCAATTCTTAACAACTATGCTCTCAACACAAGAGCACCTACATTTGTAAAAGAAACACTACTACAGCTTAAATTATATATTGACCTTCACATTGGCAGTGCGAGACTTCAGTACCCCACTCCCACCAATGGAAAGGTCATCCAGACCAAAAGAAAAAAAGCCTAAACAGAGTAATAGTAGAGCTAACAGACATTATAAATCAAATGAACCTAACAGATATCTACAGAACATTTTACCCAAACACCAAATAATATACCTTCTTCTCAGCACCTTATGGAACATTATCTAAAATTAACCACATACTCAGTTATAAAGTAAATTTCAACATATACAAGAAAACTAAAATAACTCCCTGCATCCTATCAGACCACCATGTATTAAAGCTAGGCATCAACAACAGAAACAACAGAAAGTTTAAAAATTCATGGAACTGAAAAACTTCTCTACTGAATGAAAAAAATGGGTCAAGGCAGAAATAAGAAAGAAATTAACGACTTCCTAGAATTCGCTGAAAATGAATGCACAACATACCCAAACTTATGGGACATGATGAATTTCATAGCACCGTCACATAAACAAATTTAGAGAGGTCTCATACTAGCAAGTTAACAGCACACCTGAAAGCTCTAGAACAAAAGGAAGTAATTAACACTCAAGAGAAGTAGACAGCAAGAAATGATGAAACTGGGGCATGAAATCAATAAAATAGAAGCAAAGAGAACAATACAAGGAAACAATAAAACAAAGAATTGGTTCTTTGAGAGAAGAACAAAATAGACAAGGCCTTATCAAACTAATTAAAAGGCAGAGAGAGTATATACAAATTAACAAAATAAAAACAAAAGGGGGATATAGCAACAGACATAGAGAAAATTCAGACAATCATAAGGACATACTTTAAAAACCTGTACTCCAAAAAATTAGAAAACCTAAAAGAAATGGGTAATTTTCTCAGTAGATACAACTTAAACAGATCTTTAGCCTATTGTGAAATACAAATAGTCATTAAAAGTCTCCCAAACAATAAAAAATCGGGGCCAGGTATTTTTAGCACAGACTTCTACCAGACTTTCAAAGTAGAGTTCATGCCCATACTTCTCAAATTATTCCACAAAATAGAAACAGAAATATTGTTACCCAATTCATCTTATGAGGCCACAGTTACTCTGATACCCAAATCACATAAAGACTCAACAAAGAATGAGAATTATAGACCAAGTTCTCCCGGTACTAGGTAGTTATGTGTGTTAACGTGACACAAGTCAGAGTCATCAGAGGAAGGAGCCTCTGCTGAGGAAATGCTTCCTTGCGATTCAACTGTAAAGCATTTTCTCATTTAGTGATCAATGGGGAGGGTCCAGCCCATGGTGAGTGGTACCATCCCTGAGCTTCTGGTCCTGGGTTCTATAAGAAGATGGACTAAGCAAGTCATGGGAAGCAAGCCAGTAAGCAGCACCCCTCCATGACCTCTGCCTCCAGGATCCTGCCCTATTTGAGTTCCTGTCCTGACTTCCATCAGTAATGAACAGCAATGCTGAAGTGTAAACTAAATAAACCCTATCCTCCTAACTTGCTTTTTGGTCATGCTGTTTCATCATAGCAATAGAAACCCTAACTAAGACATCCCATGAACACTGATGAAAAAATACTCAATAAAATACTGGCAAACCAAAGACAAGAACACATCAAAGAGATCATTCACCATGATCAAGTAGGCTTTATCCCAGAGATGCAGGGATGGCTCAACTATCAAAATCTGTCAATGTGATCTACCATATAAACAAACAGAAAGAAAAAAATCATATCATCATGTCATTACATCCAACACCTCTTCATAATAACAGTCCTGGAAAGATTGGGGCTACAAGGAACATACCTAAACATAATAAAGACAATTTACAGCAAGCCTATAGGCAACATCAAATTAAGTAGGGAGAAACTCAAAACAACTCCACTAAAATCAGGGACAAGACAAGGCTGCCCACTCTCTCCATATCTACCCAATACAGTACCTGAAGTTCTAGCTGGAGCAGTAAGACCACTGAAGGAGATCAAGGGAATACAAATCGGAAAGGAAGAAGTCAAAGTACCTTTATTTGCAGGTGGCATGATAGTATACATAAGGGACCCTAAACATGTCATCATGAACTCCTACAGCTGATAAACATTTTTAGCAAAGTGGCTGGATTCAAAAGTAACTAAAAAAATCAGTAGCCTTCCTACATACAAATAGCAAATGGGCTGAAAAAGAAATCATGGAAACAACACCCTTCACAATAGCCACAAATAATATACAATATCTTGGTGTATCTATAACTAAGCAAGTGAAAGACCTGTATGACAAGAACTTCAAGTCTTTGAAGAAATTGAAGAAGATATCAGAAGATGGAAAGATATCCCATGCTTATGGATCAGTAGGATTAAAATAGTGAAAATGGTCATCTTACCAAAAGTAATCTACAGATTCAATGCAATCCCCATCAAAATTCAAACACAATTTTCACAAACCTTGAAAGGGCAATTCTCAACTTAATATAGAAAAACAAAATCTCAGGATAGTTAAAACAATTCTGAACAATAAAAAGACTGCTGGAGGTCTCAACCATATATAACTAAGCTACAGTAATAAAAACAGCATGACTTTGGCATAAAAACACACATTGATCAATGGAATTGAATTGAAGACCCATACTTAAATCCACACACATATCGACATTTGATTTCTCATAAAGAAGCCAGAAATACACACTGGGAAAAAGTGAGCATGTTCAATAAATGGTGCTAGTTAACCTGGATCGCTACATGTAGAAGAATGCAAATAGACCAAGTGTATTACCCTGCACAAAACTCAAGTCCAAGTGCATCAAAGAACTCAACATAAAATCAGATACAGTGAACCTGATAGAAGAGAAAGTGGGGAATAGCCTTGAACACATTGGCACAGGAAACGACTTCTTGAACAGAACACTGGTAGTGCAGGCACTAAGGTCAACAATCAATAAATGAGACCTCATGAAACTGAAAAGCTTCTGTAAGGCAAAGGACACTGCCAATCAAACAAAACTGCAACCTACAGAATGGGAAAATATTTTTACCAACTCCACATCTGATAGAGGACTAATATCGAAAATATATAAAGAACTCAAGAAACTGGATATCAAAAACAAACAAATAATCCAATTTAAAAATGGGGAATTGCTCAGCAGTTAAGAGCACTGGCTGCTCTTCCAGAGGACGTGGGTTCAATTCCCAGCACCCACATGGCAGTTTATAGTTTAGGATCTGTGAATCCTAAAAATCAATGCATATAAAATAAAAATAAATGCATTATTTTTTTAAAAAAATGTTAAATGGGGAACAGATCTAAACAGTAAATTTTCAATAGAGAAACCTTAAATGGCTGAGAAACACTTAAGAAAATGTTCGATATCCTTAGACATCAGGAAAATGCAAATTAAAACTACTTTGAGATTCAGCTTATGTAGTATGAATAATAAAAACCCAGAGACAGATATTGGGGTTCAATCTGAAGATCAGAAAAGCAAAACAACCAAGCCACTAGAGAGCTCTTACCTCTATGAAATCTTCAAACTGAAAAGCAAGTTCTTATCTAATCCCACCATATATTCCTCTCTAGTACTGGGATTAAAGGCATGCACCACCACCACCCGGCCTCTATGGCTAACTAGTGTGGTTGCTGGGATTAAAGGTGTGTGTGCCATCACTGCCTGGCCTGTATGGCTGACTAGTGTGGTTGTTTTGTGTTCTGATCATCAGTCACACTTTATTTATTAAAATACAAATGAAATATCACTACATTATTACACCTGCCAGAATGGCTAAGATCAATTATACAAGTGACAGCTCATGCTGGTGAAGATGTAGAGCAAGAGGAACACTCTTCCTTTGCTGGTGGGAGTGCAAACTTGTACAACCACTATGAAAATTAATATGGCAGTTCCTCAGAAAACTGGGAATTGATCTACCTCAAGTTCCACCTATATCACTCTTGGGCATATACCCAAAAAACTCTCTATCCTTCCACAAAGACACTTGTCCAACAATGTTCATAGCAGCTTTATCAATAGCAGGAAACTGGAAACAACCTACATGTCTCTCAACAAAAGAATGGATAAACAAATTGTGGTATGTATTTACACAATGGAGTATCACTCAGATATTAAAAAATGACATGAAGTCTGTAGGCAAATAGGTGGAACTAGAAAAAAATCAGCCTGAGTGAGGTAACCCAGATGCAGAAACATAAATATGGTACTTATTCACTTATAAGGGGATAATAGCCGTTACGTAAATGATAACCAAGCTACAATCTGTAGACCCAGAGAGGTTATGTAAAGAGAGGGATCTAGGGGGCACTCAGAGGTATCCCTGGGAGGGAAAAATAGATTTTACTAGTTGACTGGGAATGGGGCCAGAACAGGAATGGTGGGCCAGATGGTGGGAAGATGGGGTGGAGAGAGACAGTAGGAAGAGATGGCTGGAATTGTGTGGACAAGTAGGGGGTGGGTGGAAACCTAGTGCAGTGGAAACTTCCTGGAATGTATGAAGGTGATCCTAACAAATACTCCTAGTAATGGGGGATATGGATTCTCAACTGGTCATCTCTTGTTGCCAGGCTAGGCTTCCTGTAGCAGAACTAGGATGTATTCAGGTGAGTTGTTGGCCACGAGGGTTCCATGGGAATTCCCAAACAACCCAGGCTGTTGCTAAGAAAGAAGGTTGCTCTCTGAAAACTGACACTGGGCCCCATTGCGGAAGACAATACACACACACACACACACACACACACGCACGCACGCACGCGCACACACACACACAAACTCACTTAAGCATGAAGTCGAGCTGGTGCCTGCATGAAGCCCTCACCCCTACACTCTAGTCCCTTTGGTACAGGAAGGTACTCTGTAAGCTACTGAGAGATAAATGTGGACACCAACCCAACCACAAAACCTTTGACCTACAATCTGTCCTTCCTGCATAATATGCTAGGGCAATGGTGGCACAGAAGTTGTGGGAGTAGCCAATCAATGTCTAATTTGACCCTAAGGGCCACTCCACGAGAAGAAACCCATACCCAACACTGCTTGGGGGGCCAAGAACCAGAAACTGGATAGCCCAGGGACTTAGGGTAAAACCAAATACTACTGGTCTAGAAAAAAATCAATAAAATAATTCCTAATGATATTCTGCTATTTGTGTATAAATCCAGTCATCATCAGAGAGACTTCCTCCAGCAGCAGATGGGAATGGATGCAGAGACCCACAGCCAGACATTATACAGAAAGAGAGAGAGTCTAAATGGGAGGTCTCCATCAAATCATTCCACTCAGAGCTCAGGGAATCCCATGGAAGAGGAGGTAGAAAAAGTGTAAGAGCCAGGAGCAATGAAGGACACCAGGAGAACAAGGCCCTCTGAATCATCTAAGCAAGGTACATATGAGTTCACTGAGACTGAAGCAATAAGCACAGGGCCTACATGGGTCTGCATCTCTGCATATATGTTATAGCTATTAGCTTAATATTTTTATGGGACTCTTTTGCTTTGTTTTGTTTTTTGAAACAGGATTTCCCAGTAGTTATGGATCCAGTCCTGGAACTCACTCTGTAGACAAGGATAGCCTCAAGATCAGAGAGATCCACCTGTCTCTGCCTCCTAAGTGCTGGTATCATGGGGCTCTTGACTTTGAGAACAAGTGGGTCTCTGACTCTTGTGCCTGCTCTTGGGACTCTTTTCCTCCTGTTGGGTTGCCAAATCTAACTTAGATATGATAGCTTTCGCTTCATCTTATTATATTTTGTTATATTTGGTTGTTGTCTCTCAGAAGCCTGTTCTTTTCTAATGACAGACAGAAAGGGAGTGGATCCAGAGAAGAGGAGAGGGGAGGGAGAACTCGGAGGAGTAGAGAGAAGGGAAACTGTTATCAGGATATACTGCATAAGAAAAGAATCTATGTTTGATGAAAGAAAAACATTTAAAAATGTAGGATTTATTTCATCATAAACATCTACATTCTTTATAGTGTGTGCTTATCAAAGTTGTTTCATCTAATTTTTTTCATTTGACACTTATTAGAATCTTCAAGAATTACTTTTTAACAATTAAAATTGTTCCATTTTCTCTATTTTGGAAGTGATCCTTCTGACTCTGCAAAAAATTCTTCCCATATGTGCCTCAGGGCCCATTCATTACAAAAATCACCTTAGCCCAGAATGGGTCCAGGACCCCTACCTAGATAAGTTCTCTCTCTCTCTCTCTCTCTCTCTCTCTCTCTCTCTCTCTCTCTCTCCCTCCCTCCCTCCCTCCCTCCCTCCTTTCTCTCTCTGCTTCATGAATCTGCACTTCACCATAAACCCTTGTTTTATTGTTGTTGGAACAGGGTATCAAAGTCCAGTCTAGCCTTGAACTCCTGATCCTCCTGCCTCCTCCAAAGTGTTGAGACTGCGAGTGTGAGTTACTGTGTTCAGCACTTTGGATAATTTCTTATTGGTTCAGTCCTTCCTTCATTTGAAACAGGTTCTTGCTGTGCATCTCAGGCTGGCTTCACTCTAAATTCCACAAGGGCTAGAATTACAGGTAGAACCCACCACACCAAGTTCTTACTTGGAATACTTTAAAAGTAATCCAAGAGGGCCTGTAGTTTCTTTTATACGTATTCTAACATGGACTCCACCCTTTTAAAGGTGTTTTTAATTTTTTTAAAGTTATGTGTACATATGTGCCTGTGCACATGTGCGTGGGTGCCTGTGGACACCAGAAGAGGGCATCTGATCCTTTGGTGCTGGTGTTACAGGAATCTAGCAGCCAATGCGAGTGGCTGGAACAGAACCTGAGTCCTCTAGAAGTGAAACACTCGCTCGTCAGCACTGAGCCATCTCTCCAACCTCTGGATGCCACCATTTGTATTCGTGGGTCCTCTATAACTGGGTGGTAACTTGCATCTGTGTTCTCTGTTACTGAGAGCGTAATATTACTTTTGAGTGCCTACATGTGTCAGGCATTGTACTTGGCCCTGGAGGTTCCCTCTGAGCTAAAGAGGCACAGCAGGGCCAAGCCACAATGTTATTCCAAACTGAGAATTGCTACAGGAAGTGAGCACAGAGCGCACATGGGAGCTTAAGAGTAGGGCCTCGAATTGCACTGAGTTGTGGGGAATCTTGTTTACTCATTTTTATGGTAACCCTGAATTTGAACTTGCAGCTCGGTGGGGTCTCCAGCAGGAGGCGCAGCAAAGGCGCGGAAGGGTAGAATTGGGGGTTCAGTCACTACAGGAACCTGGGAAGGCGGCCAGCGCCTGCTGCGTGTGAAAACTGCAAGCAACAACGCCATTTAATAGGCAAGAAGGAGGCCAAGCGCCAGAGCCCCAGAGGGACCGTGGGGTTCAGGTGCGGGGCAGAGAAGCAGGGGCTCACGGCAGGCAGGCACCTGCCTGCCAGGTCCTCTCCACCCAGCCTGTCGTCCTGGCTACCGCCAGTTCCCACCCCGACTGCAGCTCTTCCTGATAGAATATCTTGGAACAGGGCACAGGACAGAGCGAGGAAACACCTGTTTCCAACAAGAAAAGAGGTGGGGGGAAGCCCCCACCCGACTTCCAACAGCCTCTCACCAAGCTTGCTCTCCTGAGCCTTGTAAAAGTGCGTCCAGAAAGCCATGGAGATCATTTTTCAAAAAGATCGCTTTCTATTTCTCAACCCCCCCCACACACCCCGGTTTCTATGTCTAAACCACATCTTTTTAAAAGTCTTCTTTCCCTTCTGGGGTTTCCCGCTCCTCTCAAACCCCTTAACCCCCCCCCCCTCCGTTTTGGTGTCTGCAGGGACCTTCACCACCTCTCAGTTGCAACTGCATTTGGCTTCAGTATCTTTTTCGCTTCCTCAGCCCCTGTGGACCTACAGGTGGGGAGTGGGACTACGGGACAGCAGAACAAAGGAACCGGAGCACCCCTGTCCCGGGCCAGACACCCCTTCCGCAGTCTCTTAAGAGCCAGAGAAGAGGGGCTCAGCGGCTCGAGGACGCCCTCCCCGAGCCCCAGTCTCAGGCACTTTCCCGAGGGGAGCAACCAGAGGATGCATGGGAGGTGGGGATGGCCCTTGCAGCAGACCAACAAGCAGACCCCCGCGGAACCGGCCTGCGTGGCCGTGGGCGCCGATGGCTTCCACGTACTGGACTCCGTTATTTCATCAGCAGTTTAAGAAATCCTGCCAAAAGCAGTTATGCCTCACTGCAATGTGTAGCTTTTTCCTGCCTTTTTTTTTTCATAATAAAAGAGGGAGTGAAGCTCGCTCGCTCCCCCCTCCACCCCCTCTCCCAAAAAGAGCCAAATGGATACGAGAAGGGGGGAAAAAAGGAAAGAACCCACACACCAATCTCTGAGGGGATGCCAGTGAGGTGTGGCTTGTATTTAAATATCCAATATGTCAATGGAAGGGGAGTGGGTACGTATATAAAGTGTCGTTTGCATCTGATAGCTCCACGAAGCCAGCTATGAGAGGCCAGGAGAGATGGATGCGGAGGGGAAGCCGCACTTTAACTGAGAGCAAGGTCGGGAGCGCGCTGCCCCACGCTCCCCGCCGCTAAGAAGTTCTTTGGACGCGAACAGACGTGTGCTGCAGCTGGGCAGAGCACGGAGCCTCGCAGCGAGCGAGCGCCGCCGACCCGCCCGCGCCCGCCGCGGGGAGAGGCAGTTCGCGCCCCGCGGCCCCGGTTCAGCCCGCGCGGCCGCCAGCCCCGTCATGGCGGAGGTGGGGGGCGTCTTTGCCTCCTTGGACTGGGACCTGCACGGCTTCTCCTCGTCTCTGGGGAACGTGCCCTTAGCTGACTCCCCGGGTTTTCTGAACGAGCGCCTGGGCCAGATCGAGGGGAAGCTGCAGCGCGGCTCGCCCACAGACTTCGCCCACCTGAAGGGTATCCTGCGGCGCCGCCAGCTCTACTGCCGCACCGGCTTCCACCTGGAGATCTTCCCCAATGGCACCGTGCACGGCACCCGCCACGACCACAGCCGCTTCGGTGAGGACGCAGCCAGGAGGAGAGGGAGGCGGGTGGACCGCGTACGGGGGAGCCGACAGCTTGGGGATGTCGCGCAGGGGGGCCCGCTGAGCCTCCCTGGGCCGGGTGCTGTCCGGACCCGTCGGGGCGGGACGCAGTGGCAGGGCCCTAAGCCTCGCGGCGACCCTGGGGCCCCCATGCCCCGCGACGCTCCCCGGAGGGGGCGGAGGCGCCTTGCGGTGCGGCCTCTCCCACCCGCTCCACCCTCCCTCCTTCGGGACCTAGGGGCTCCTTGTGAGAACCCCAACGTCGGGCCTCTGATGGAAGCAGGTGGAGCCAGGAGAGGAGTGGGAATCCTTGCCTAGGAGGCAAGGGGACTGCGGCTGGCGGAACCTCGAGGGTGGCAGGCCCATCGCAGCTGATCACCCAGAGCAGGAGCCTTCAGGGCCCACGGGCGTGGTGGCTGGCGGCCCGCACCCGGATCACTTTTATCCGGCCGGGACCCTGTAGCCATGGCACTGGCCATCCTTGGGATGGCTCAGGCCAGGGTAGGTGCCAGTCCAGGAAGCATGGCATAAACCGGCTACCTGAGAATCTAGGAAAAACTCGTGGTACCCATCGCAGAAGGACACAAGTCTTGGGCATCTTTTGCCTAGAACTAACTCCTTGCCCACGTGAGGAAACTGTCCTGAGCCCACTGCCAGCCCCAGAAACAGGTGTCCCCTGAGCCCAGGACAGGAAATGTCTAATCTCCAAAGCGGGATTGCCTCCGCCTGCCCGGAACTATACAAACTGTTTAGAGCACCCAGCTGCCTGCCTACATTCAGAACTAATTATGTGATTAATATAAACCTTGATTCGCGATAGAAATCTTTAGCTTTCTGTTTCCTCTTCAACAATTTGCTATTTTTATTTTCAATTTCCTATTCTCTATTAAGCCATCAAACAGGTGCTGTGAAAGTCACCTTGTCTCCTCCATCTTTCAATGTCTTCTGCTTCCTCCCAAGGTCCTTGTAATGCAAGAAGGGTATTTTCTACGACTACCCTCAAGCGGGACATGCTTCGTTTTTTTCCCCCATCCTTCCCATCTTCCCATTCTACATGCTTTTCTAGAGCTGCATCTGGAGTGCTCAGTTTTGAACAAAAGAAAGGAAAGAAAAGAAAAGGGGAGCAGAGGAGGGGGCAGATGAGGGCCAGCCTAAGGCCAAGCGTAGCAAACAACTAGGACCAGGGTTGGTCTTCCTTGCTGGGAGCAGGCAGGAACCCTAATGAGGTCTGTGTCATCTTGGAAAAATGCACTCAACGAGAGCTGGAGTACAGTAGGTTGGGAGGGGTAATGGAGGGGTGCAGGTGTCTGTATAAACTTGCAGCAGGTCCTCAAAAGGGTGATGAGGTGGGGTGGGAGGAGAGGGAGTGTTAACTTGGCTTCTTTCCCTTCCATCACTTGTGATTTAGAAGTCCCCTTTTGTTCCTCTTCCTAAGGAATGGGACTCCCACCCTGAACTCAGAGGCTCCCAGAAAGAACCTAAAGATATTGGACTGGTTCATACATAAAAGAAGTGCATATATGTGCGTGTGTGTTTATATGTATATGTGTAAAAGCAAAGTCCTGAAATGATGGTGAAATGTGGAGTGGGGGTAATGAAATTGGTGAACTTGTGCACTTCTCCTAGCTGCTATGTTTGTCTGACTCTGCCTAAGCTGAGCCCAGTAATCTACAAGGTCAACATAAATCAGTAATAGGCTCTTGGGATAAGTGGTCTTTAATTGCCTCCCTAAAGACACATCTTGATTTCTTTTCATCTCCCATACCTGCTAAGGGTGTTAAGTTTAAGGAGAAACCAGAGGAAGTAAAGCTGGCAGAGGAGGGGATGTTTGCACTGCCGCTTAACTGACTGCTTCAGTTTGGGTTTGGCCTTTTAGAAAAAACAAACTTCCTGAGACCACCTCCACATCACCTTTTCCCTTTCCTCCTTCCTTGATTTCTTGGCAGATCCGTATATTTCCTGTAAAGGAAATGATAACTGGTCAAAGCTGTCTCTTCGTAACCTCCCCTGCCAACTTTCAAACACACTCTTACTCCGTTTAGCATTTGGCACAGGACGAGGTGGTGTTTGAGTTTGCTCACACTCTCCGCCCTCCACATTTGAGTTAATCAGCCAGAGTATTCAATAAATCGAAACTTTAACATTCCATAAGTGCTTTAGCAGTCAACATTCCAGCAGGGTAAAGTAGGCCAGACTTAAGATATAAAATATTATAGATTTCTGCTTGGGGGGAGGAGGGAGTCTCCGAAGGCCATGTAAAGTAAATAGCTATTTGTTGTAATTGGAGAGCAGGGCCCCCAAGGATTACCCTGGAATCCATGTGTTCTAAACAAGTCAGGCTGAGCCCAAGTGCAGCCCCGACTCCAAATAATAACCTGTTGGCACTGCACATGCTCCCTGCTCTCCATTTGCAGTCAGTAGCCAGGAGTCTTTCAGTCCCCGCCTGGCTGGTGGCATTTACATGAGCTTCATAGGGAGCCTGACATTCCTGAGGGGCACCTGTGGACTGACAGAGCAGGGCTGGGGAGCCAGACTGGAGGAGAGGCCTCCTGCCAGGTGGGATGGAGCAGGCTGCTGCAGCTGCTTTGGGTTTTGAGCGATCTGGTTCTTATTTGGCCGAGGGCCAGGGCAGCACTGTCTTGGCCCTGATGGTCTGACAGGATGGCTGAGGGAACCAGATTAAATGACACATTAGCCAGTCATCTAGCAAGGTCCTGAAACAGTGGGGCCCAGGATAGATCCATTTTGATTGAGACCCTGGGGAGGGAGGTGTAAGAAGAGTCTGGAAACTGTCGAGAAAATGCCAGAGCATGAGGTGGGCAGGTCAAGATGAGGCAGAGGAGATGGAGGTCCTGAGCCTCGAAGGGGTGAGAACCGATGACAAACTTTGTCTACTTAATACTTTGCCTCAACGCTCTGCTGTTAACACCCCTGTCCAGCTGTAGCTGGGAAAATATGAAAATGGCTTGTTTTCGCTCCCCTTTCATGCTGGCTGGGATTCAGGAGAAGGTTTAGAAATATCTGTTCCATCATCATGTGCCACTGGGTTCCCACAGTCTGAATCCAACTAATAGGAAAGTTGGCAAAGGCAAATGATGCCCAAAGACAGCTGGGCAGGGATGATTCCAGCTGTTGGAGACCCCTGTTACTGGACACAACCCAAGCAACATCCTGTATGATCTGTCCTTTGGCATCAGGGTTCACAGAGAGTTGGAGAAAAAAAAAACTGGTGACTCAAATGGCCACACCTCTTGGGTTCATGATTTGTTCTCACACCAGGTCTCTGGAAGTGAGATCACAGGCTTCCCTCTGCTACTTAATGAGCTCAGGGTAGTCTGGGACATGGGATCCTTCGAGAAAGGGGCAACTGCTGTGATTAGAGGCTCTGAGGTGAGCTGCCTTAGCAAAGCAAAGATGGTTAGTAGCATGCTTTGGTACCCCTCAGAGGTTAACACCCAGAACAGAATCAAAGTATGGCTTGGGATCGTCTTGCCAGATAGGCCACTCTACATTTTTTTCCAACACCCTCTCTAGGCACAGTAGAACCAGACACAGAACCCCAGCATGATCCTGTCTGGACCAAGTGGAGTGGCAGAGCAGGCCCTTCTCTCATGTTAGTAACTAGCGCTCTCTGAATACAGCCTACCCCCACTTTTGTTTCCTATTTTATCCTAGGTTTTAATATATTTTTCATTTTTAAAAAGGCATCAAGGTGCACAATCTGTAATACCACTGCCTAGGAGATGGAGCAAGAGGATCAGGATCAGGTCATCCTCAGCTGCATAGAGTTCAATTTCAAGGCCACCCCGAACTACATAAGACCATGTCTCAAAAACAAAAACAAATTTAAAAGATTTAAAGACAGTGTTTCACTACCAGGCTGGCCTCAAACTTGGGAGCCCCATCTTTCAGCCTCCTAATTCCTGGAATTATGGGTGTGTGTCAATTTACCTGGTCTTTGTTTGTTTGCTCTTTTGTTTTGATTTTGTGTTTTCCAGACAGGGTCCCCCTATGGAGCACAGGCTGGCCTTGAATTACCTGTCCTCCTGCCTCAGACCCTCACGTATTAGTAGTACAGATATATGCCTCCACACCCAGATAACATTTATTTTTGTTTGACCTGTTTTATATTAGCTTTTTGAAATTTTATTTTTCATTTTGTGGGTTACAGAGGAAGAAGAAGCTTCAGTGTATGGAGGTCAGAGGACAGCTTGCAGGAGTCAGTTCTTTCCTTCTGTCATTTGAGTCCCAGGATCAAACTCAGGTTGGAGGTTAGGCAGCCATTGCTTTTATCCACTGAGCCATCTTGCCAGTCCTACCTTAACTTTAAAACTATTATTATATTTTATTTCTTTAGTGTGTGTGTGTGAGTGTGTGTGTGTGTGTGTGTGTGTGTGTGTGTGTGTGTGCAAGAGAGAGAGAGAGAGAGAGAGAGAGAGAGAGAGAGAATGGGTGTGTTGGGTGATTGGGTCAGGCATGTGTATCACCCACAGCTGCACATGTGTAGGTCAAAAGGACAGCTTGGGGAAGTCCTCACCTTCTACCACACGGGTCCCTGGAATTGAATTCAAGTGGGCAAGTTTGTAAGCAGGTACCTTTACCTGCTGAGCCACTTGTCAACCCTACATTAGCTTTTCAATAACCCTGTTAATCACCAACAAAGTGAGCTAACTGGTCAATGAAATCCCAGAAGCCTTTACTATTTGAGTTTCACTGGGCTACACTCCCCCATTGTAGAAACAGGCAGACTTATATATAATTAAAGTACACACAACATATTCTGGCTATTGGGATCAATCTTCAGCACCAAAACCAAAAAAGAGAGAGAGAAAGAAAAGAAAAAAGAAAAAAATGTTAAGTGCACAGAAATACAAAAGTACACACACTCTCAAGAAAACACACAGGTTCTAGGTAGATAGTGGCAGATTACTTACCTGGCACGTCCAAGGCCCTACGTTCAGTTCTGAAGTGGGAGGTGTATGGTGGTATGATACAGAGATGTCAAGAGGGAGATAGATGGCGGAAAAGCCCTAGAACAATGCAACTATGACAAGGGGCCATGAGCTAAGGAGTGAAGTTAGCTGTGTGCATATGGCGCTCACTCTCCCTTAACAAAACCCCAAACACAAATCTCTGGTGAAGCTAATTTTGGGGACCAAGGTATGACACTTTCTATTGGCTTATAATTATGCTTATTCTGTTGGAGTCAGACCATTTTCCAACCTTCTGAAACCTCTTTGGATCTTGAGTATCTCATCCCTTCCAACTGGGTCTCCACTGGTGCTAAGGAAAGCTGCGCTCCTGTGTCCTCTTATGAGTTGTTTATTAAAATGTTTAAAGGGCAGAACCTCTTCCAGAGCAATTGAAGATCGCTGTTCATTAAGTCAATGGTTGATTAGCCCCCATCATCACCGTCTTACCCTTCCTTCGTTAAGGCATATGGCATTCTCCTCCTGAAACAATCTGCACTGTGCTATAAGAGCTACTAGGAATCAGGAGCCTGATGAGATAGATGACTCAGAAGTCAAAGACTTGCTGCACATGCCTGAGGACTAGAGGTCAATCCCTGGAATCCATGATAGGAAGAGAGAAGTGATTCCCCCAAATTGCCCTCTGATCTCCACACAGCAACACAACAATAACACTAATAAACAACTTTTTAAAAGTTACTAACAGTCAGAATAAGGATAAGACTCAGAGAACTTGAACATGAAAAGCAAAAGACCAACCCTCAAGTGTTCCATAGACAGGTAGCAGAGCTGTAGATCCTTCAAATAGATCAGAATGAACCATAAAAACATGTACCACCAAAGCTACCATGATTGATTGACTACCTCCATTGCTAGGCTAGCCACTAAAACTTGAGAGAAAACTTCCCACTGGAGTTTTCAACCTGATTGCAGAATGCAGTGCTTCTAAGTTTTTACTTTAGCCCTTGGGAGATAGAGACGAAGGTTAGCCTGGACTGCACTGCTAACTACTTTCTCATTAAAAAAAAATAACTTTATTACATTTATGTATTTATTTATCTATTTTGTAAGTGTGTGTGTGTGTGTGTGTGTGTGTGCGTGTGCGTGTGTGTGTGTGTGTGAGAGAGAGAGAGAGAGAGAGAGAGACAGAGAGAGAGACAGAGAGAGAGACAGAGAGAGAGACAGAGAGAGAGACAGAGAGAGAGACAGAGAGAGAGACAGAGAAATGCATAGAGAAATGCATGTGCCATAGCATAAGTGAAGGCAGAGGAAAACTTGCAGGAGTCAGTTCTCTCCTTCTACCATGTGGGTCCCAGGGATCAAACTCAAATCTTCAGACATAGTATTAAGCACTTTTACTACCCTCTGAGCCATCCCAACAGCCTCCAATATCTTATCCTTCTGGGACAAGTTCTACCTCTCATATAGAATATCAAAATATTACCCTTACTAATCATACTTTTGGCATGAAAGATAGCTAAGTGTGTAAACTCAGTGCATGCTTTCAAACAAGTGTGTTGAGTTTCTGGTCTCTGCTGAAAATGTGGTTAGAGGAAGGAATAGCAAAGAACAATCTAGCTGGGCACAGGCCTTTAATCCTAGCACTGTGAAGGCAGAGGCAGGTGCATGTCTGTGAGTTCAAGGCCAGCCTGGTCTACAGAGTGAGTTCTAGGACAGCTAGGGCTACTCAGAGAAACCCTGTCTCAAAAAACCAAACCAAATCAAAAGAAGAAGAGGAGGAAGAAGGATCTAGTTGACTGTCTTCAGTACTATTTTGTTTTTGTGTCCCTTTACCCTCTTAACAATTCATTTTTTTCTCATGGGGTAAATGAAAAAATTTTCAAAACTTCACCTCTAACCTTGTCAGTTTAAAGGACATTTCTAATTTCTTCCCTTTCCCCTTAAAGTTACAACATCCAAACCAGTTTGGAGTCCAATACTACCTGCCAACTGAGCCGTGGCTCAACTTTAAAATCTCAAGAGAGGGCAGGAGATTGACAGGCTTGTCAGTTTGGGGCTGAGCGAACAGAGAATGCTTTCAGGCCAACTTTTCCCTCCAGCCATAAACAGGGTGAAGAGACTTCGAGCATGGCCTGTGTGGCATTTGTTAGAGTCAGCTACAGGCAGTTGACAGCCTTGTGTGGTTTTTAAGGACATGACAGCTGAGAGGGTAAAAAATGCATTCAGCTTAGAGGACAGTGAGGGAACGCAGGTGGGTGCCAGGGAGGAAGAGGGTGGCTTGGCATTGAGAACACTGCCTTGCCGTTTCTTGAAAGTGTGGTATTCCACTACACTGATGCCGTAATTGTGGAGTGTTTGTTAGCAAGCCTTCCCATGGGTTCTTCACCCTAGCATACCTATGGGGCTTGGGGGTGGAGCCTAGAGATCGAGCTTTTTCCTAGCGTGCCCCAAGTTCCAACCCCGGCACCGCAAAATAAAGAAGAAAATCGCGGTGTTAAGTGGAGGAAAGGATTGTTTCCCATTTTACACGTGGGAAAAACTGGGGCTTAGAGAGATTGAGCACTTTCCCTGAGGTTTTCATTTCTCACTGCAGAAGACTGATTCATCAGATGATTCTCCATGGATACCCAGGGTTACCTGTAGTTGGGGGTAAAGCTGCCTATATAGTTGAGGGTAAATGACGGGTAGGTCATAGAACAGCCTTCTCCTAGCTCCATGTGAGTAACAGAATGATGTTCTATTTTTTGACCCAGGAATTCTGGAATTTATCAGCTTGGCTGTGGGGCTGATCAGCATCCGGGGAGTGGACTCTGGCCTGTACCTAGGAATGAATGAACGAGGAGAGCTCTATGGATCAGTAAGTTTCAGCTTTTCTATTTATCAGAAGCTATAAATTTATCCAGTGTGTGGACACCCTAAGGCAGAGGATAAAATTGTTTGCCTAGCACTTGAAAGACCTTTTACGACTGTAAAGGATTAGTGTCTTCTTGTTCCTGGCTGCTCAGGGCTTTGCTCCAGAATACCTTTACCCATTCAGCCCTCCACCTTAGGTTTTGTATGATATACTTGCTTTCACCTTTTCCATTAGAGGACGCGCTAGTGCTCTGATAACAGGAAGCCATGCTGGTTTGTCAGGAGCCACTTAGGCTTGGGGGCATTAAAGTTTGGAAAGAGCACCTCCTAGTTTTAATGGGTACCCAGAGCAGAAGCCGATGGGCAGCCACAAAATAACACAGTAAAAGATCCAGCCTTCCAGTAAGAAGCACAGCCCCCGATTTCCAGATCGGCTGAACCCCAAAGGCCAAATAACACCAACAAATGAAGAATGAGGGTTCTAAGGACTGGTGACAGCCCCAATCCCCTAGCTAGGAATGGGCTGGCTGCAATACATTTTCTGTGTTCTGGAAGCTAGCCCAGCAGTGGGTCATGGTAAGTGACTTTGCTGACCTTAACCCTTTTGGGGGATCCCAGTATCCTGACTCAGACTTTCGAGTCACATAACATGCTTTCTGGCTGGCTATACCCCATGAAATCAGAACACATTTTTCTCTGACACCTAGGAGATAGGCCTGTCCCCAGCACTCGGTATCGGGCACCCCAGCAAGCAGTATGGCGGCCTGATCATGTATGAGAAGGGCCAGAAGCAGGAAACCCAGGAGCTGCCAGCTTTAAGTAGCCAGATTGGAGGAGCTTTTCAAGGAGATCTTTTCTGAGCTTTCCAGCTGACAGGCTGCTCATTAGGAGAGATCACAGCTCACCTCCCATGCAGCTTTATATAGACCCGTGGCCTTTGCCTGCCAGTTGATGTGGGTGACTGTAATCTCAGTGCAGTCAAACATTATTAGCCCTAAGTAGGAAGTGAGCCTGGTGGGTGCCAGAGGGGCATTGGAAGGCCATAATAGAAATTCTGGGGTTAAAGAGCCAGCCAAGGCCAGCTCCTCCAAATTCCTTTCCTTCAGGAAAGATCACACCCAAAACATTTTTGTGTAGCTCATGAAGGAGGATGAAGAAGATACAATGTGGGTGGGAGTGTTGCGCTGCGTGGAGGAAAGACTCCTTGGACACACAGGGAGACAGGACTGAAATTTTCTAATCTCAATGTGCTGTTGCTATTTCAGGCTTTCCCCACCAGCAAACTGGGATGGAGGAATAGTCATATAATGGGCTCTGCTTTATTTTCTCACCCTCACAGAAGAAACTCACTCGTGAATGTGTTTTCCGGGAACAATTTGAAGAAAACTGGTACAACACCTATGCCTCCACCTTGTACAAACACTCGGACTCGGAAAGACAGTATTATGTGGCCCTGAATAAAGACGGCTCACCCCGGGAGGGCTACAGGACTAAACGACACCAGAAGTTCACTCACTTCTTACCCAGGCCAGTAGATCCTTCTAAGTTGCCCTCCATGTCCAGAGACCTCTTCCGCTATAGGTAATGGACCTCTGGTGCCACCTCTGTGACCCGTGTACTCTGTGGCCATGGTTGGCTCTGCAAACACTATACTCATAGCTTTTCAGTCCTTCCTTCCTATCAATTAGATAACAGAGAAGCACTTACTGTTCAACTTGACCCAGTTGTCCCCTTGTTCAAAGTGTATATCAAGGTTGGGTTATTTTGGGGAGGGACATGGGGGGAGGGGTGGGTCAGAGGGAATCTTGTATATACTTTTTGCTTTACTCATGTTCTTTCCCATGAGGTGGCATGACAAAGAACAGGGGCCCCCTCACTACGGGCCAAGGCTGTCTTGCCGCACAATCTACCCAGCTACTTAGAGATGGGGTGCAAATGAAAGACCAAGGAATCTGCCACAGATGCTACCTACAGAGCTTTGGGAAAGTGTCGTTTGGAAAATCCTAGGGGCTCCAGCCCTGCTGCAAGCCATTCCTGCCCTGGCTCTGCAGATCTCTCATTCGTCCTGACATGCAGTTTTCCTGCCACCGAAGTGGGAGATATGGGGTAGGTTGTAAGGAAATGATATTAAAATGTAAGCATGGATACTGTGCATAAGGACAAACTATTTATGAAATGTATATGCTATTTATTTTATATATTTATTTATTTCAAAATAATTTTATTTTTAATGAGAGATGCTATGACTGGATTTTCATCAGAAAGAATAAGGTCCTACTGAAACAGGAAAAAATGAGTTATTAAAGGCTTTTATTGGCAATAAAATTGTCTTTATATTATAAACCAGTGTCTAATTCTATTGATTTGTGCATTCAGTAGCATGAAAAGGCTGGCCAGCTTCCTTCTATCCAGGTCATTAGAATTCCTGATGGCAGGCTCATGCAGCTTGGGCTGGGTGACTCCAACATCCAGTGTGGCAGCATTATCCAGGGGCCTTCCAGATCTAGCATTCTTTTCTGTCCTATGACTTACTGGAAAATTAGGGAGGAAGGCCTCAACCAACGCTCTTACTAAAGCTACCATTTGTTTAGGACTGAGCATAGAAGAACCCTCTTCAGGGACTTGATGAGGGCTCTGAGCCCCAAGGGTGGACACTATTGGTGCACCTCTACTTCAGATGTGAAGGAAAAGCAATTGAAAATGGTAGTCAGCAAGGAGAGGAATTTTTGAGCCAATCAGCTTCCCTTCAAGAAGATATTATCCTACCGGCTCTGACCACACCCAGCGTCTCTTGCCAGGGCTCCTCCTAGAAGACTCTGGGAAACTGTCAGGACATTCATTCCCTTAGAGGAGCAGTGCTCAGAGCGCATGGTCTCTTGCCCAGCAGCATCACTTGGAAACTGCTCAGGAATAGAAACCAGCAGAAATCTGTGGCTGAGCCAGACACCTTGCATGGTATCAAGCTTTCCAGGGAACTCCTAAGCACAGCATGATACAATTTGGGAACTAACACCCTAAAAAGATGTTTTTGAAACCAAATGGTTCATAAAGTAAATTGGTGGGATAGTGATAGTCCAGAGAATGAAGGAGGCATACCTCAGAGCACTCCCTCCCAGATCAGTCCTATAGTATCTTGTCTTCAAATCCCTGGACTCTTGATTGGCATTTCCAGAAGTAGTGGTAGAAGAGATCAGAAACAAATGGATAAAAGCCTTGTTGAGCACACAAACAATATGAAAGCCTGGTGGGCAAAGGTTTGGCATCTAGGATAGCTCTTCCTCAGCCTGCCCATCATATAGGCATCAACTATTTTTCTAATTAATTGAACATGTGAGTCAGACTGTTTACATACCAGCTCACTTGCAAAACAAAACCAGTAGTAGAGGTGAGATCAATGGTGAAGTGCTTCTTAGCATGTGCCAGGCCCTAGATTCCATCCCCAACACTGTCACCATCCAGCACCACAAAAAAGCAAAATCAAAAGAGTTGTAAACGCTCACCCAAATTTACATGCCCAATAGAAAAGCCACACACCTGAAATACCAAATAAGACTGTATAGTGAGAGCTAAGCTTAGGGCTGGGAATACAGTTCAGTGTAAGAGTGTTTACCTCCCATTCGTAGTTCGATTCCTAGTGCCAAACAAAAAGCAAGTTATTGCATGACATGTATGATCATTAACCAGCCTGCTGATTGGTGGGATCCCCAAGGTGGACATTTCAGTGGTCTAGGCCTACTAGGATGCTTTCCAACAAGGATAATGTCTGCTTTGAAGAAGCAACAGGATTAAGAAGAGCAAAGAACCATTGTGTGTGTTAGACTGTGGAAAAGAGACACTATCTGTAAAATTCTCCAAGATTAAGACCCAGCTACATTAAAAAAAACAATTATGTGCTTTTGAGACAGGGTATCTTTATGTACTCCAGGCCGAGAAACTTGCTACATATCCTAGACTGACCTCAAGTTCACAATCCTTCTGCATCAGCCTCCGGAGTGCTGGCTTGACTGAGGTGCACCTCCTCACCTGGATTATCATGTCAGTAATGAGCATCAGACCTTGATGGCTTGTTTGTGTCAGACCTTGATGGCTTGTTTGTGTGAGACAGGGCTTTGCTATGTCGTCCAGGCTGACCTCAGACTTTTTTTGATCAGGTGATATTTCTGCTTCAGCCTCTTGAGTACTAAGACTACAGCTGTGTAACACTACACCCAGTTTTACAGCTTGATAACTGTAGTTTTGTTGTTGTTCGTGGTGGTAGTTGT
This sequence comes from Microtus pennsylvanicus, assembly GCF_037038515.1. Taxonomy (NCBI): domain Eukaryota; kingdom Metazoa; phylum Chordata; class Mammalia; order Rodentia; family Cricetidae; genus Microtus; species Microtus pennsylvanicus. The sequence continues at coordinate 81,527,731 of NC_134601.1, read as the reverse complement.
TAGGTTTGGTTGTTTCTTGTTTTGTTTCTGGGTTTTTTTCGGGGGGGGGGTGTTTGTTTTTGAGACAGGACTTTATATAGGCCAGGCTTTCCTTGAATTTAATTTATGACTGAGACTTGATCCTCTTTTCTCTACCTCACGAGTGCTGAGATGACAGGCAGATACCATCATGCCTGGCTGTACCTTGATTTTTCTAATGTACTTTTATTCCATTATTTATTTAGTGTGTACATGCATGTATGTGTATCTGTCTGTCTGTCTGTGGGCATGCATTGCCATGGGTGAAAGTCAGAGGACAATTTGCAGGAGTCGGTTCTCTAATTCTTCCATGTGGGACCTGGGGATTGAAATCAAGTTTCAGGCTAGACAGCAAGTGCCTTTACCACTGAGCCATCTCACTGGCCCTGCATTTGGTTTTAAAACCTAAAATTTACCTATGCTATCTATCAGTGCTCAGCTACCTAGAGCTTTTGATACACAGCCACAGTGTGTGACTTTTTGTGAGGCACATAAAATCTGCTGTAACCAAAAAGAGAATGACATTTCTCTGTAAGCAGGGATACTGTTATTGAAATGAGCCCATTATCTCCAGCTTGGAAAGACCACAGGCACTATATTGTAGAGCAGGATGTGCAAGAGAAATGCCATAGCAGTGAGACAGGGAAGAACCCCAAATGCCAAGTCTGGACAGGAGCAGAAGGGACAAGCCTAGAAGAGCGCCACAGTAGGGTGCTTGGTCCTGGTGATTGACGCACAGTAACTGTGGAGACAGAGATTAGGAATCCTGGCTACTCTCACTTTCAAAAAGAGAAGTCAGTCCTGGAAATGAGAATATAAGATACGTGAGCTAGTACCATTACATCAGTCAACAGCAGATCAGCACCATATCCCCAAAGTGCTAAAACAACCTAAATAAAATTCTAGAAAAATAAGCTCTGCAGCTCTGGTCTTGGATTAAATCACGCAGAGAGACCACATTTTAGTTGTCTTCCTCATGGCTAGGACATTCCTGGAGCAAAGCAGGTACTTGAGAAATCTTGTTTACACTAAGTAGTTGAAAGAATGAGTGAACAATTGAGTAAATGGACAGAGACATAGATGTTTCCTTAGCATGTATACATGTCTCTGTATATATGCATACAAATGCTACAAATACTAGGCAAGAAAGAAATTAGGTATTATATAACAGAATAATCTAGAATGCTATGTCAAGTTCTATGTGTACCTAAATAGGACTATGACAAACTTGAGTGTGTTAAGGGAAACTTAAAGGGTTCAAAGGGTTCCCTGTCACTATAAGTGCAACCACTTGACGAGAATATTGTGTCATTTGGTGTACACAGGGTAAATATGAGATACATGGTAAGGTATAGTATTAATTTACCGCCTATATAGTCTACGAGGCTCCCAGAATTCTCCTGAACTCCAATGTTGGTCCTAGAAAGAATACATAAGACCTAAAAGTGCTACCCAATTGCTATCTCTGTCAAGGAAAACAGTGATGATCAGAGATCCCCAATTTGGAGTTCATGAGATTTTTAATGGTCCAAAGAAGGCCATCTAGGCCTGAACTCCCCAGAATAATATGTTTGGTCACATATATTTGGTCCTTGAAGCATCCTTCAAAAGCTAGAGATGGGTACCTTAAGAGTTTCCAGAAAGCATCTGACATAAGAACTGGTGGGCACTGTTGTCCTGTGTGAAAATGCTAACAAAGTCTGTAGGTGTTTGTTTGCTTGCTCTTGCTTGCGTACCCCCAAAATGTGGGTTTTCTGGTCGTCTGAGAGAGAGCTTCAAATATGACAAGAAGATACAAGTGAGGGCACGGAGGACAGCACCACCCCTGACAGCAATGCTAACAGCATTATTCCCCTCCCTTCTTTGTCCCCTTCTGCCACTGTCCTTAAGGTCTTGCTTTGCTTTTTTCTCTTAATTTTAAAATTACTATTATTTTTAAATTGTATGCTTGTGGGTGTTTTGCCTACATATATGTGTGTATCTTGTGCCCAAAGAGGTCAGAAAAGGGTGCCATATGTCCTGGAATTGGAGTTTCAGATGGTTGTGAGACAACATTTGGGAGCTGGGACTCAAATCCAGGTCCTCTGGACGAGCAGGCAATGCTCTTAATTGCTGAGCCTTCTCTCTGGCTCCTCTTGCTCTATTTTCTACTTCAATTCCAGTATACCAGAGACTAGTTTATAAAGAACAAACATTCGGCTCAGGAGTCTGAAATCTAGGGTATTTGTGCTTAGACAGCTGCATCTGCAGGTCCTCTTCACTGGCAGAGACTCTAGACAGAGTTCCAAGGTGGCACGGGGCATCACGGGGCAAGAAGAAGCCATCTGCCTATGGCATTAGTGCTTCCCCCTTAAAATCTCCTTAACCTTAATCACCCCCATGAAACCACCACCACCTTCCCCACCACCAGATACCACAGTCAGATCAAGTCTCCACCTTGAAAAAGAGTCTGGCTGTGTCTAGCCCAGGATGATGTCAAACTCTAAATCCTCCTGCCTCAGCCACCAGAGTGCTGAGACAGCAAGCGTGCATCACCATATCTAGTGAGTCTCTACCTTAACAACACAAAATAGAGATTAAAGTTTAACAGGAATTTTGGTAGAGGCATTCGAGGCACAAGGGTTGTGTATGCTCAAAAAACCATCAAAGTACTGAACCACTAGGCCAAGTCACAGCAGTTCACTGGAGGCACATGGCAGGGCCTTCCCGAAGGACCTAAGTCAAAGAACATAAAAGAAGGACCTGAATCACACTCACCTCCAAATCTCTACAGTGCACTACACCAAATCCCTATGGGTACGGTAAGAAAAGCGTCAGGCCTTGCAGTGGGGTCAGAGGTCACCTGGGCTGAGTCTAAGTTATCTGGGGGGTAGCCCCAGCCTTCCCCTTCCTCGGAAAGTTAGTTCTTAAGGATCACCTTCCTCTTGCCCTAAATGGCTGGAGCTGCTATGCCTTCCTCAGCAGGGAGGACCAGTGGAGCAGGGAAGCGAGAACCAGACAGGAGGGGCTGCTCCTTTGAAAGCCACGTTCATTTTCAGTCCTCTAACTCCCTTACTCGACAGACGGCTCAGAAGAGCCTTTGGTTTGTCATGGAAGAATTTTTCTAGTAGGTCTCTGTGCCAACACCCTGGTGGCAAGTTCAGAGAAATGATCTTTGCTTTGACCTTCAGTCGTTTCTGTTCACCCCTCCACCCAGCATGGGTCGCATGGTCCCCTCTGCATCTACTGCACTCAGCTCGGTTTTTCCTCATTTGCTTTGGAGCCAAAGACATGCAGATATTATTCAGGTCCTGGAATCAGAGAAACCTCATATTTTGTTCTGTTTTTCTTGTACTTTTGCCGTGTGTGTGTGTGTGTGTGTGTGTGTGTGTGTGTGTGTGTGTGTGTTCATGCTCACTCGACTGAGGCTCAAACCTAAGCCTTTATACATATTATGTAAGTACTCTCACTGAGTTACCCTCTCAGCCCTTGGTTGTTGAGATAGAGTCTCACTGTATAGCTCAGGCTGACAATAGGCCCTTATTTTAAATCTGAATCTTTTAACTCTTTGAACAAATTCAATCATTTATTAATTCATTGAGTATTTGTGGAGCACATTTTACATCCTTAGAGGCAGAAATGTGAATAGGAGTTTCTGTCTTCCTGACATAGCTTGGTCAGATATTCTGACACAAGCAAGTGAAGCTATACAGATCACAGAGAAAGAGAAGTGCAAGCGCTGCAGTAGTGATCCCAGAGAAGCTGGCCGTGATGGTATGCCCCTGTCACCCCAGCTACTTGGGAAGCTGAGACAGAAGGATCACTGTTAGTCCAGGAGTCCAAGATCAGCCTGGCCAACACAGCAAGGCTCTGTCTTAGAGCAAGGCTGCAGGTTGGTGTTATACACGAGAGAGAAATGATCAGTTGAGGGGATTGTGAAAAGTCTCCAAACACTGATGCTTAGGCTGAATGCCCACCACTAGGAAGATACTAGGAGTCCTGTGTACCATAAAGGAGCCTAAAATGTGACTCAGAGAAGGAGGTGGAGCTCTCTGTAGGAAGGCATTTTGTCCTTTCATAGCCCTGTCCCACCCCCCCCCAAAGCCCAGCACACGTTCCAGATCCCTCCTCAAACAGAGGCAACTATAGGTTTCCTCAGCTTCCCCTCTTAGGCTATTATGTTCACATGCCAGAGGGACCTGAACTCTTCTCTCCCCCCACGTAATCCAGGTCAGAGCTTCTCAGTGGACAACCTGAATGCCAGCCGCGTGTATAGTACAAGGTGACTTAAAGAACCTCATCCGAGCCCCAGGTAGCTGGAGTTTCCAGTGCCCACCTTCTGTTCCTGTCCTTGGGCTGTCAGCACAGCTAGATACAGCTATGAGGATTAGCTCATCAAGCTCTGTCACTACCCACACAATCTCCAGGGGACCAGCTATTTTCAGCCTGACAAATCTGATTCCTCTAGTTTTAATTCCACCTGTCAGTCATAAACACTGCTGGCATGCAAACATCTTTACATTGGCTCAACATGTACCAAGCATCCTCAGTAAGTACCCAGTCCAGTTGTCTAACAACAGAGTCCAGGGCCCTAAGAAAGACTTCCTAAATCAGAATTTCCACACTTTCTCCTAACCAAAAGGCGAAGAAGCCATCTAAAGGACAATTTATAATGGAAATGATTGTTTTTCTCTGTCAATGTTTGTTTCTTGGAAACAAATCCTCACACTCTCAAAAATTACTTGGAAAATTGGGAACAGCGGTACATGCCTGTAGTTTGTATAAAACAATAAACTTATTACACATTAATATAAGCTATATTTAATAAAAATGACTACGTTCTCAACAATTCAATTAAGAGTGATAGTGTTTTACATCTTCCACTCTTCTGTGTGTCTTTTATCAGGAGTGTGTGTGTGGGTTACATCATTTATTTATTTAGGCACAGAGTGTCAGAGAGCTACTTTTCAGAGGTCAGTTCTCTCCTTTATCTTGTTTGAGGCAGCATCTCTCTCGTTTCTATTGCATTTTGTGCTCCAGCTAGCTAGCTTCAGCTAATCCTGTCTCTGCCTCCCATCTCACCACAGGAATACTGAAATTACAAATGCTCACCCCAAGATCAGTTTTTTTACAATAGTTCTAGGGATTGAACTCAGGTCATTAGGCTTGCTTAGCAATTGCTTTAACCTGCTGGGCCAGCTACCTTCTTGGGCATACAACATACACACATATACATATATGTTTTTCAAGACATGGTTTCTCTGTGTAGCCCTGGCTGTCCTAGAACCCACTATGTAAACCAGGCTGGCCTCAAACTCACAGAGATCCACCTACCTGTGCCTCCTGAGTGCTGGGATAAAAGGTATGTACCACCGCCACCTAGCCACAACAGATACTTCAATAATTAACTTTTTAACATTGTGATGATTGCTTTAGATGACGCAGGTTAAACTCAGTGGGCCACAAAACCAAAAGGCATGACCATTGAAAATGAAGGGGGCTTGCCGGGGCTGGAGGGAGATAACAGAGGGTCTGAGGTGAGAGAAATCAGAATGCATTATATCTGGATGGAATTGTCAAAGAAGAAATTAATTTTAAAAATGTAAGAAAAAAAGAGATGATTTGAGAGAAGCATCTTTTCTCCTTGGACGTTTGAAGGGATGCTTCATGTGTGACTTAATCTATAGAGAGAACTGAGTTGTGTGAGCTGTGTTAACACTGGGACCCACAACTATGCTCCCTTCCCCGCTGCTGAGGCTCAATTCTGCTGTGGTTTCAGCAGCAAATAACCAGTTCTCACTGTAACAAGAACTAACTCACAGCATTACAAAAGTTTACAGAGCCCCTATCTTCTGGCATTTTTTCTAACAGCAAAAATTACAATGGCAGAATTGAACAGATTCTCACATCTGCCCCTGCATTCAATTTGTTGCTATATGTTCTGTTGGCTGAAATATAGAGGAAAATCCAGCTAGTTTCAGAGATATGTAACTGGAAGAGAGAGGGCCTCACTGACCCCCAGGACTCCTTGGACAGTACTTTGAGAATCAGTGCTCTGTATGGTTAACAAGTCCCCAGGTGATTCTTATCATGAGAACGGGGCGTGACCAGAGCGTTGGTTCAGCTCCATTTGCCTCGAGCTTAGCTCCAGTCTGTTATGCATCAAGTACTCTTTGGTCTCTGAGGATGAGCTTCCCTCACGTTTTGCAGAAGACACAAGCCATCCAGTGGTGTTTCCTATCAATCATAGTGTTTGTGTGTCTGTCTGCTTTATTTTTCTTTATATTTTAATGAAAACTTCATTTTATTGTGATAAGATATACATAGCAAAATCTGCCATTTTATCATGTACACACAATGACATCAATTATATTTTCAGTATTGTGCAACTGACACCACAATACTTCCAAACCTTTTCATCACCCCAATCAAAAACTCTGAAACCATTAAGCAATATCTCCTCATTATCCCCTTTTCCAAGTAAGCCCCTGGTAACCCCTAATCTACTTTCAGTCTCTATGGATTTTTTTCACCCTGGACATTTCCTACAAATTGAATTTTACAATGTGCAATCTTTCATGACTGGCTACTTCTCTGTAGCACAATGTTTTGAAGGTACATCCATTTTGTAACATATCATTTTTTTTCTCTTTTGGTTTCTCAAAACAGGGTTTCTGTGTAGCCCTGACTGTCCTGGAACTTGCTCTGTAGACTACACTGGACTCAAATTCACAAACATCCACCTGTTTCTGCCTCTCAAAAGCTGGGATTAAAGGCATGCTCCACCACCGCCTAGCTACATTCCTTTTTTTGCTCGAATAGTATTCCTTTCTAAGAATATACCATATTTTACCAGTGGCTACGCATTTTGGTTGTTTCTACTTTTTGCATATGGTGAATAATGCTACTGTAAGTATCCACATACAAGTGGGTGGGAGTGGTTTCCTCCTCTTGGACATATACCTCATCATGGTCAGCTCTAAGAGGAACAGCTTTGTTTGAAAGGCTGCTCCATTTTGTAGAGAGTTCCAGTTTTTCTTTTCTTTTTTTTTTTCACCTCTTAGATTTTTTTTTGAAACAATGTCTCAATATATAGCCCAGGCTGGCCCTGAACACACAGTCCTCCTGCCTCAACCCCCTGACTGCTGGGATTACAGGCTTATGCCAGCACACCTGGCTGGCCTCTAACATCTGTACATCCTAACCTCCACTTGTTTCTCATCATTTCTATAGTCATACTATGTTGAGGGAGCTGCGGGTTGCATTCCTGCCGCCCTGCTCCCAGCCACCTGGCTAGCTTATGCCCCGAAATAACAACACACAAACTGTATTCATTTAAACACTGCCTGGCCCATTTCTATTAATGTGTGTAGCACCCCAAGGTGTGCTTACCGGGAATATTCTAGCCTACGTCCATCCTGGGTCTGAGCTTCACCGCATCTGCCCCAGAGAGGAGAGATATCGAATCTGAGCTCACTTCCTCTTCCTCCCAGCATTCTCTTCTGTTTACTCCACCCACCTAAAGGCTAGCCTATCAAATGGGCCGAGGCAGTTTCTTTATTAGCCAATGACCTTCCTCCATCATTTCCCCTTTTTCTGTTTAAACAAAAAGGAAAGGCTTTCACTTTAACATAGCAAAATTACATATAACAAAACAGTTATAAAGCAAGAATTACAGTTACAATATTTACATCTACTTTATCTTTTATCATAACTAAGGAAAACTATATCTATCTATTCTTCAACTCCATCAAAGACTCCAGAAGTATATAATATTACCTAAGTAAATGAGAAGCAAGCAACTTACAAAACTCTAGAAATCACAGAGACATCTCGCTGCCTGGACAGCCACCCAAAGTTCCTCTATACCGTTGGGGCATCCATCTTCAGCCTACAGGCCCATAGTTTCCAGCAGACATTTCAATGAAGCAGGAAATTTCAAAGGCAGTTTAGTCACTATCTGCTGTGTCCTGCAGAATGTCTCGCAGACTCCTTCATGAATCAGGAACCCTAAAAGGTCATCTCACCTTTAGGCAATTTCAGCAGTCCTCTCTCTGAGGGTTCTCGGTGTCCAGTTTATGCAGTAGTTCAGGCAAGAGCAGTTTCTTGCCCAAATGGCTATCAAACTCCATAAGGAGCCTCTTCGATGCCCATCGTCCCCTTGAAGTAGATTGGTGCTGCCAGGAGCAGAGTGTCTCATTGTCATGAAAAGTCCTAAGGTATTAAAACATTTAAAATGTCATATTCTCTACCCTTTGAAAGATATGAAGAATGCCCATTTGAAATATATCTATGCACATCTAGAAAATCTAACTAACATAACTACAAGCTTGACTATTATCTATGATTATCCATTAACAACCTATATACATTACATTTTTAAGTGAACTACACAATCACAATACCTTAATCAAGATTAGAAATACATATACATGTAACAAAATTGACCTTAAATCTCTATCAATAAAGCAAAATCTATATACTAATGCAAATTACTCCTACCTATATCAATACTAATTAGGTATGAACTAGTTTCTCATTATGATGTTTTGAGTTGTACTAGTTTTAACTGGCAAATTATAATTGCATATATTTATAGGATATAATCTAATAATTTAAAATATATGTACAATGCTGAATGATTGACTAAGGCTAATCAACGTATTAATTGCCACACTTGTTTTGTAGTGAGACGACCTATAATGTTGTTTTGTTTCTAGATATATTAAATTGTTTTATGTGTGTCAGTGTTTTGCCTGCATGTATGTATGTGCATCACATGTGTGCCTAGTGCCTAAGGAGATCAAAGGGGGTATATGATCCCCTTGAACTGGAGTCTTGGATGGTTGTGAGGCATCATGTGGGTGCCGGGAAGCAAACCCAGGTTCTAAGCAAGAACAATGAGTTCTCTTATCTGTTGAGCCATCTCTCCAGCTCTAAGTTTTGTTTCGAAATATACATTATCATTCATTATTATCACCCTACTGTACAACAGATTTCCAAACAACCATCCTTATGCCGATTCTCCACCCCACCCCCGATAACCATCATCCTAACTCTCTGCACCTTGAAGCTTTGTATTTTTTCCCCTGAGATTGTACATACAGGCAAAACCAAGTGGTATTTGTCTTTTGTGTCTGCCTTATTGCGCATGGCATAAAGACTTACAAGTTCATCATATTGTCACAAACGTCAAGATTTCTTTTTAAAACCAGCTGTAGCGGCACATACCTTTACTCCCAACATTTGTAAGGCAGAGACAGGCAGATTTCTATAAGAATTTGAGGCCAGCCTGATCTGCAACATCTAGTTCTAGGCCAATCAAGCTACACAGTGAGACCCTGTCTCAAAACCAAACCAAGCAAACAATTGCCCCCACCAAAAAAAGAGAGATAATTTTTTTTTACAAACTAATATTCTTGGGGCTGGAAACGTGAGTCAAGTAGTAGAATATTTGTCTTCACATAAAAGGAAGCAAGGTGGTATAAGCATGGAATCAAAGTATTTGAGAGATGGAGGCAGGAAGACCCCAAATACCAGGGAATGTTTAGTGAGTAGACAATGTCTCAATACATCCATAAATAAATAAATAAAATTAATAAAGCACTAGTATTCCAATGTGTTTAGACTATTGTGCCTTTATTTGTTCACCCTTGCTTAGTTCTGAGGATGAATCTATATTTTGGCTATTGCTACAATGAACTCAGGGGTAAGAGTCTCTTCGACTATTAATTTTACTTCCTTTGGTTTCTCGACAGTGAGACTGCTGACTCATAGGACAAAAGTCCTGTCTGTCTGTTTGTGAAAGGGCTTTGACAGATAGCCTAGGCTGGTCCCAAACTCACATCCTTCCTGCCTCTATTTCCTATATGCTGGGGTTACAGATGTGGCACACAGATGTGGTGCGCAGCCAACAATACCATTTTAATTGTTGCTGTTGTTTTGAGGTAGGGTCTCACTGTGTGGTCCTGGCTGGCCTGATACTCGACATGTAGATCAACCTGGCCTCAACCTCACAGAGATTTGCCTGCATCTGCTTCCTGGGTGCTAGAATTAAAGACTCTGTGTTAAGGGTTCACCATACTGCTTTCTCTAATGGCTATCCTAGTGTCCATTCCCGCCAATAGTGTACCATGTGCCATGATTCCCTTTCCGTTACATCCTCCCCAGCACTTAGCCTGGTCCACGTGCGTGTTTGTATGGGTGTGTGCCGTGTATGCACATACATCAGGAGGCCAGGGCTTGACTTTGAATGTCTTCCTCGGACACTCTCCATCTTATTTCTTTGAGACAGTGTGTCTCACCAAATCTCTGTTCACCAATTAGGCTAGGCTGGCTGACCAATGAGCCCCTGGAAATGTTCCTGTCTCTGTCTCCCCAGTGTCGAGATTAGTAGATGGGCTCGCCCAATTTTTTATGTGGGTGCTCGAGATTCACACTCAGTTTTCATGCTTGCATAGATATCTAAGTCATCCCACTCAGCCCACCTCACATGTGTTGGTAAATTGCTTGGAAATACAGAGTCCAGGGATCTAAGGGAGACTTAGTCTTTTTCACAGCCATTGTACTGCGTCCAGGTGCATTAAGGTTTGGGTTTGCATTCCCTGAAAATTAGTTATGCTCAGCTCAGCATTTTCCTATACCTTCTGGCCATTGGCATGTGGTCTTCTGAGAAGCACCTGTACATCTGGTCAACCCCGTTCCCCTTTGTTTTGCTTCGTTTTGTTTGGCAATGCCAGAAATGGAACACAAAGTGCTATAATAGCCAAGTATTCTGTCCCTGGGCTACCCCGCAGCCCCCTTTGTTCAGTTTTTAATTGCATTGTTTATTTTATTCCTATTGAGTTGTTTGAGTTCCTTGCATGTTTTGGATATTAACCTTTTAGCAGAAAAATTGTTTGCAAATGTTTTCTTTTACTCCATATGATAGTATTCCTTCTTTCTTCCTTCCTCCTTTCCTCCCTTCATTTGTTTACCTCTCTCTTCCTTCACTACTCCCCACTTTTTTTTCTTCTCTTCTATTTTTTTGAAATAGAGTCTCAAGCAGTCCAAGGTGACCTTGAACTAGCTTTAGTTTTGGATGGAACAAACCTTCTCACCATAACATACCTGATCCAAATTCTGGGATTATCTCTCTCTCTCTCTTCTCTCTCTCTCTCTCTCTCTCTCTCTCTCTCTCTCTCTCTCTCTCTCTCCCTCCCTCCCCCATTTTTTTTGAGTCCTGTGCTTTGTGGATCATATCCAAAGAACCCTTGCCCAGTTCAATGTGGAACATTTCTCGTATGTTTTCTTCTAGTAATTTTACAGTTTCAAGTCATACATTTAATTTCTTAATCTGTTTTAAGTTGATTTTTGCAGATGGTGTGAAGTAAAGATCAAATTTCATTCTTTTGCATGTGGATATCCACTTTCCCCAACACCATTTATTGAAGGGATTATCCTTTCTACAATATGTATTCTTGGCAACTTTTCTGAAAACAAATTGACCATCAATCCATGAATTTATTCCTGGCCTTTCAAATCCTGTTCCAGTGGTTGATATGTCTGTTTTTTATGCCAGTACAATGCTGTTTCAATTACAATTTCCTTATAATATATTGAAATCAGGGATTATGATGTCTCCAACTTTGTTCTTTTCGTCAAAATTGCTTTGGCTTCAGGATCTGGAGAAGTAGTTCAGTTAGGCAAGGAACACTTGCCTACCATAAGCAAGGTACTATGTTCCATTCCTAATTATCTATCTATCTATCTATCTATCTATCTATCTATCTATCTATCTATCTATCTACCTACCTACCTACATACATACATACATACATACATACACACATACGTACATACCACCAAACTATCTCTGTCTGTTATTTGAATTCTTTTGTGGTTCTGTACACATTTAAGGATTGATTTTATTCTTTCTATTGGCCAAGTAGGGCACTTCATACCTTTTATCCTACCACTTGGGAGGCAGGATCAGGCAGATCTCTGTGAGTTTGAGGCCAGGCTGGTCAACACAGTGAGTTCCAGAACAGCTATAACTACACAGTGAGACCCTTTCTAAAAAACAAGGAAAAAAAAAGAATTGGAATTTTGATAGGGCTGTGTTGCATATGTAGGTCACTTTGTGTAATATGGGCATCTTAACAGTAGGAATTCTTCCAATTCATGGGCATAGGACATATGTTTTAATATTTTCCTGATTTTCATCAGTGATTTAAATATGATCACAATGAACTACGTTTCATTGCTATTATATTTAGAATTGTCGTCTGAAGTCTTTTTCTAGATTGCTATTAGCATATAGAAATATTGCTGGGTTTTGTATGGTTTTCAAAAATAAGTTTTCACTATCTAGCCTATGCTGGCCTCAAATGTGTGACCTACCTACCCACGGCTCTGAAGTGCTTCCATTGCAGGTGTGTGCCATTCCCACTCAGCTCTTGGTGCATTTAAGTGGTTTTGTCTTATGTTATTAAGTTTATTTATATAGTCTTGATTTTTGGGACAAGGCCTCATTATGCAGGCTATACTGGCCTTGAGCTCACAATCCTCCAGCCTCAGCCTCTGGGGTAATAGGTGTAAGCCTGTCTCCATTCATGTAAATCCAGTATTAGCTATATGATTTGTAAATAATTCTCCCATACTTTAGTCTCTTCTTCCTTCCTCCCTCCTTCCCTCCCCTTTCCTTTCTTCCTTCCTTCCTTCCTTCCTTCCTCCCTCCCTCCCTCTCTCCCTTCCTTCCTTCCTTCCTTCCTTCCTTCCTTCCTTCCCCTTCCTCCCTCTCCTTCTCTACCCACCCCATTATCAAATTCAAGGCTTTGCGTTTGCCAGCAAGCACTCTGCCACTGAGCAAAATCTCTAACCCCATCACTTTCTTGGTAATGTCATTTTTGTAGGTGAGGGTTAAAACAGGACCTCACATTGTAGCACAGGCTTTCCTTACAGGGTAGGCCAGGATAAGTTCAGATTTGTGGCAATCTTTATATTTTATCCACTCAAGTGTTAGGTTTACAGGTATGTCATAATACCTGGCCTTAACAATGTCATGTAGTGCACAAAAGTTTTAATTTTTAACCTTTTATCAGAAAAATTGTTTGCAAATGTTTTCTTTTACTCCATATGGTATTCCTTCTTTCTTCCTTCATCCTTTCCTTTCTTCTTTTTTCTTCTCTTATGACTCATATTTTTGTTGTCATATATAAGAAATTGTGACCTAACCCAATGCCTTCTAGCTTTATGGTTTTATATTTTACATTTAGGTCATTGATCATTTTGGGTAGAGTTTTGAATATAGTGTGAGGTAGAGATCCAACTTCATTCTTTTGTATGTGTATATTCAGATACTCCTGGTATCTGAAGTGTCACTGGTTCAGACACTTCTCCCATTCATTTGTAGTAGCATCCTTATAGACAAGATGATGAGTACTCAGTTGTAGAGTTCTTGCCTAGCATGCCCAAGACTGTTCATGAGATCACACACATGAACATACACAAAAATCAATAGAACAAGGACTGGATTCAACTTGCTGTTCTTGCAAGTAAAACAACCATATACATAAAATACAAATAAATCTTTTAAAAATTCAACGGACCAACAGGGGTGAGTGAGTTCCTGACCTGCGGCAGCAGCCCGGGAGAGGGAGCACAGACATTTCTCAACCCCCTATACTTCCTGGCCATTCTACAGGGCTACGCTCCCCAGTTCCTGCATCCCTCTTCCTATCCTATCCCAGCTTGCACCCAGGAAAACGCCCCCTTCTTCCTCCCTTCTTCGGGATCATAAGATCCCCCAGCTCAGCCCTTTTCGGTGCTGGGACTGGGTGGTGAGCACAACCGGGCAGGAGTTCCTTTGTTTCAACAGCCTGCCTGAAGCAAGATAGGCCTTTTGTCTGCGAGGTCCCTGGCCAGCAAGGGGACCTGATCCTGTACCAGAAGATCCATCGGGGAGCATTCTGAGGAAGAGATGGGCAGGCGCCAATCCAAAAATTCCCCCAACAATCTGAAAAACAACATGAAAACTCCAGAACCCAGAGAACTTACAACAGGAGTACCTGAACACCCTAATCCAGAAGAAGCAGAAAAAAATTGACTTTATGAAAGTGATAGAGTCCCTTAAACAGGAGATGAAAAACTCCCTTAAATTCTTCACAGACCTTGAGAGGACAATAATCAACTTTATTTGGAAAAACAAAAAACCCAGGATAGCCAAAAAAATCTTACACAATAAAGGAACCTTTGGAGGCATTACCATCCCTGACTTCAAACTCTATTACAGAGATACAGTAATGAAAACAGCTTGGTACTGGCATAAAAACAGAGAAGTCGACCAATGGAATCGAATAGAAGACCTGGATATTAACCTACAAACCTATGAACACCTGATTTTTGACAAAGGAGCTAAAAATATACCATGGAAGAAAGAAAGCATCTTCAACAAATGGTGCTGGCAGAACTGGTTGTCAACCTGTAGAAGAATGAAAATAGATCCATATTTATCACGATGCACGAAACTCAAGTCCAAATGGATTAAGATCTCAATATCAATCTGAACACACTGAACCTGATAGAAGAGAAAGTGGGAAGTAGTCTACAACATATGGGCACAGGAGACCACTTCCTACGTATAACCCCAGTAGCACAGACAATAAGGGCAACATTGAATAAATGGGACCTCCTAAAACTGAGAAGCTTCTGTAAAGCAAAGGACACTGTCATTAAGACAAAAAAGCAACCTACTGACTGGGAGAAGATCTTCACCAACTCCGCAACAGACAAAGGTCTGATCTCCAAAATATAAAAAGAACTCAAGAAACTAGACTAAAATGCTAGTTAACCCAATTAAAAAATGGGGTACTGATCTGAACAGAATTCTCAACTGAAGAAGTTCAAATGGCCAAAAGATACTTAAGGTCATGCTCACCTCCTTAGCGATCAGGAAAATGCAAATCAAAACAACTTTGAGATACCATCTTACACCTGTCAGAATGGTTAAAATAAAAAAAAAAAAACCAATGATAGCCTTTGCTGGAGAGGATGTGGAATAAGGGGCACACTCATCCATTGCTGATGGGAATGCAGACTTGTACAACCACTCTGGAAATCAGTGTTTCGGTTTCTCAGGAAATTCAGGATCAACCTACCCCTGGACCCAGCAATACCACTCCTGGGAATATACCCAAGAGATGCTCTATCATATGACAAGAGCATTTGTTCAACCATGTTCATAGAAGTATTATTTGTAATAGCCAGAACCTGGAAACAACCTAGATGCTCCTCAATGGAAGAATGGATAAAGTATGGAATATATACGCATTCGGGTACTACTCAGCGGTAAAAAAAACAATGACATCTTTAATTTTGCATGCAAATGGATGGAAATAGAGAACACTATCCTGAGCGAGGTAACCAGACCCAAAAAGATGAATATGGTATATACTCACTCATTAGTGGATTCTAGCCATAAACAAAGGACATTGAGCTTATAGTTGGTGATCCTAGAGAAGCTAACTAAGAGGGTGAACCCAAAGGAAAAAAAATATGTAGTTATCCTCCTGGATATTGGAAGTATATAAGATTTCCAGGCAAAAACTGAGAGCTTGGGGGTGGGGGTGGAACAGGGGTAAGGGGAGATGGGGAGAGAGAAGTGAGAAGGGGAGCATGGGGGGAGCTTGGGGGAATGGGATGGTTGGGATGTAGGAGGAGTGGATATGGGAGCAGGGAAGTATATATCTTAATTAAGGGAGCCATTTGAGGGTCGTCAAGAGACTGGACTCTAGAGGGGTTCCCAGGTGTTCAAGGAGATGTCCCCAGCTTGTTCCCTGAGCAGCTGAGGAGAGGGCATCTGAACTGGCCCTATACTATAGCCACTCTGATGAATATCTTGCATATCACCATAGAACCTTCATCTGGTGATGGATGGAGATAGAGACAGAGACCCACATTGGAGCACTGGACTGAGCTCCCAAGGCCCAAATGAGGAGCAGAAGGAGAGAGAACATGAGCAAGGAAGTCAGGACCGCAAGGGGTGCGCCCACCCACTGTGATGGTGGAGCTGATCTAATGGGAACTCACCAAGGCCAGCTGGACGGGGAATGATGGAGCATGTGATCAAACTGGACTCTCTGAACATGGCTGACAATGAGTGCTGACTGAGAAGCCAAGGATAATGGCATTGGGTTTTGATTCTATTCCATGTACTGGCTTTGTGGGAACCTAGTCTGTTTGGATCCTCACCTTCCTAGACCTGGATGGAGGGGGAGGTCCTTGGTCTTACCACAGGGCAGGGAACCCTGACTTCTCTTTGGACTGGAGAGGGAGGGGGAATGAGGGGAGGGGAAGGAAAGTGGGAGGAGGGGGAGGGAAATGAGAGGAGGGGAGGTGGTGAAAATTTGTAATAATAATAATAATAAAATAAGGAAAATATTGTAAATAAAGTTTACCATTTGGAAATTTTTAACACAAAAAAAATTCAATGGACCAAAGATATATACACTTGAGAGGTGACAAAATAAGCATGTATATCTTTACCTCCACACATGATTGCCATGGATGCCCCCCCACACAACACCAGTCTCCTTTTCCATGCTTCTCCATGAATTCTTGCACTTTCAATACATTCAAGTTTCTCTCTAGTTGCGGTGGTTTGAGTGAGAATGCCTCCCGTAGACTTAAATATTTGAATGTGCCCAGGGAGTAGAACTGATTGAAAGGATTGTGAGATGTGGTCCTATTGTGGAAATGTGTCACTGAGAGGTGGGCTTTCGGGTTTCTAAAGCATACACCAGGCTCAGTGGCTCTTTCTCTCCCTCTGCCTATAGATTAGGATGTAGCTCTCAGCTCCTGCTGCAGTGACTACCTGCACGCTGTCATTCTCACCACTATGATGAGATTGAATTAATCCTCTGAAACTGTAAGCAAGACCCCAGTTAAATATTTTTTATAAGAATTGCCTTGATTATGGTGCCCCTTTACAGCAATAGAACAGTGACTAAGACACTGGTTATCACAAACCTATGCTATCAAAGAATGAAACCATCAAAAAAATTTAAAGAAGTTTGACACGTCTAAACATAAAAAGGAATAAAATAAAAGGTAAAAGAGAAGACTTTTGTAACAAAATAAAAAATTGGCTTTAAATATGCAGAATATAGTACTCATAGACATATGTAATAAAAACCACTATTTCCAATATAATATGAACAAAGCACATAACAATTCACCAAATATGACATGTAATTTATTTTAAACATATGCTTCAACCTCAAAAGCAATTAATAAAATAGAAAAAATGAAGCAAAGTTTGCCTGTAAAATTAAAAGGGTTTTGGTGTTCTCTTTTGGTAATCTTTTTTTTTTTCAAGACAGTTTGATTGTATAGCTAGCTCTGGCTGGCCTTGAACACCTGATCCTCCTGTCTCAACCTCCCAAGTTTTGGAATGGCAGGTATGTGGTGCCACGTGTCCAGCTCAAACTTTTCACTCCTACAAGTTATCTCAGGTATTTTGCCACAATGACAGAAAGTAGACTAATACAATACTTGAGCCAATGAGGATATGAAGAACTAAGTAAGCACAATCATATCGGAAATGAATATAAATCTTGGAACTACAGATATAACCCAGTGGTAGAACCCCTGCTTAGTATGCAAGAGACCCTGGGTTCAATCTCCAGTACTGCAGGAGAAAAAGAGCTTTTAAAAAAGATCATGTCTTTAAAGCAGTGTGTCTGCATCTGAGAACGCAGAAAGTCATAAAGAATCCCATTAAAGTATTCTGCATAAAAAGCCACACTTGCAGGAAAATAGCTGTGAGTTATGGTACATCTCTATGACCTGTTATCACGCTGTTTCTTCAGTTACTTAGTTTTAGAGCCTCATTTATTGGGGATTGCATTCATGCATATGCAAGGGCGTGCTCATGTGTGGGCATGTGGAGGTCCAAGGATAACCTCCAGTGGTTTTACTTGGAAAAAAAAAGGTGAATGCAAATCAGGTGGCTAATCAATTGACTTCAAGACGGCAGAGGATGGTCTAGCTTGTCTGGGTGGGTCTGTCTACCTTTCATTTGTTTGTTTTAATTGTAACAAAAATATCACATCAATTTTTTTGTCACCTGATAATAAAAATACTAAGGGCCACCAAAATCATATGAATAAAATGTTTCAGGCTGTGCTCCCAGCAGAAGAAACTATAAAGGAAAAAAAAGATACACTGTATTACCTTCTCGACCTCTGGCATCCTTGATCATTTCTAGTTGGAAACTCTTTGTAGCAAAGCAGATCTCTTTTTAGCACAATCTGCCCCAGTAGTTTCTTGCCTTTGTTTTAGAGTGGCCCTCTTTTGTATCATCTAGTTCGAGGCTCGTGGATCCATTGAAACCAATAATCTACCCCTCTAGCCACATATTCACTCATTAATAGAGCCACAGCTGAATGTGAGATCTACTTTACAAGTGTCTGAGGATGAGTGTGATGCTGTTCCATCACCTTCTGCACCTTCTGATCCTTCCAAGGTGGAAGTCACAAAGCCCACACAAAGGAGAAGCTCCCTTCTGTTTTGAAACAGGCTCTTTCATTAGGCTCTGGGATTTGCCAATTAGGCTAGTCTGACTGGCCATCAAGCTCCAGGGATCCACCTGCCTCCGCCTCTCCAGTACTGGTCTGACAAGTGTGGACCACTGGGCCTGGTTTGTTATGTGGGTGAGATATATAGATAGATATAGATATAGATAGATCGATTGAGATAGTGAAAAGAAAGACAAGGTTAAGTAGATAGCTCAGCCAATAAAATACTTGCCTTGCAAGAATCCACATAAAACAGCCAGGTGTGTTGGCACAGGCCTTTCATCATGGCACTCAGGAGGCAGAGAGGGGAGGATCCTGGCAAGCTCCAGGTCAGCCATGGCTACATTGTAAGACCGTGTCTTAAAAGAAAAGCTGCAAATGTTACTACAAAGTCATGTGTGATGGCCCATGCCTATGGCCCATGCCTATAACCCTGCACTGAAGAGGCTAGGCAGGAGGACTGCAGTGTTTGAGGCTAGCTTGAGCTACATAGGGAGTTCCAGGCAGACCTTGTCTAAAGAAAGTGACAAAACAAAATGAGATCCATGAATATCTTAAATGACACTGGAATTAAATTATCCCAGGATAATTTAAAGGGGAAAGCAAAATAGAAATCCCATTGCACTATAATCTTAATCATGTCCATATTCCACACATGCAAACATATCCATAGGAAAAAGGAATAATGGTAACTAGGACAAAGGTTGATGGTTGTCTTCAACAAATCCTTAGCTTCTGTACTTTCTGCCTCCATTTTCAAGGGCTTGGTGATTGTTTGGACCCGTGAAGACAAACTAGGCCACACATCTCCATCTCAGACTAATGGAGGAAGCATTGAAGGTGAGTTCAGACACTTGGCTGAGGCAGGAGGAAACGTAACAAGTTCTCTGTGTGACAAGTGGAATATTTCCATCGTCCTACTGGCCATCTCAGACACATGTTTGGATCAAAGAAGGAAATGAAAAAAAGCGTCATGTGCCCTGGGTGCTGCTTGCGGGGAACAAAAGAGAGTACCTGGAAAACACCCATAGGGTGGGAGATTCTAGTTCAAAGCCTTGCTTTGGATAAAAGATCAAAACAGTCGTTGTTGGTGGCACAGGCCTTTAATGCTGGCACTTGGGATACAGAGGCAGGCTAGCCTTGTCTTTAGAGTGAGTTCCAGAACAACCAGGGCTATACAAAGACACTCTGTCTGGGGGGCAAAAAACACAAAACAAGTTCAAAATGGCGAAGGCCTGTGAACCGTTTTCAAAGGGCTGGGCTTAAGTAACAGTGCAAGGAAGACTTTGTCTTGCTCAGTCACAGAGTGAGCCATGAGCTCTGAAACCTGCCTCTTCTAGGTAGCATGACACTGTATAGAATTCTATTATTTTAAACCTATTTCCTCGCCTGTAAAACAAGAAAAACAAAAGGCAACTGAGCATAATGCCTGTGATGTTCCAAGTGTCCAATAAAGCCTGTTCGCTATGTGGGAGGAGATTCTGAGGGATGAAATGGCACGAGGTGGGGATGACTGTGGGCTGTTAAAATTGTTTTGAGTCTTTCAGTTCTTTGCAAATATGTATGCTATTCATGGTCCTTTATGGCACATTTCTATAACACAAGAAAAGTGCCGCATATCCTAAAGAGATTTTTAAAATATTTTTTAAAGATTTGGTTTATATGTATGAGTGTTGAACCTTCATGTATGTTTGTGCAGCACATGTGCAACTGCTGTCCACGGGGGTCAGAAGAAGGTAACAGATCCCCTGCAACTAGAGTGACAGAGGATTGCGAGCTGCCATATAGGTGTTGAGAATGTACCCGGGTCCTTAGCAAGAGCAACAAGTGCTCTTAAGCACTGAGCCAACTGTGTTGGCCAGCAGAGATTCTTCTTAACATAAAGCCTTTTATTTTGTTCTAGTAACTACATCGAAATTTCCCATTCTAAAATAGAGGTTTTTGAAATACTTACTATGGGAACCTGCCTGGCCTGAGGAAGGCTGAGGGAATCCATCCTAGGCCTTGGACACAGAAATGCATAAAGCTCTCAGATCCTATCAGTTTAGCCCATGTTAAGTGTGGTGAAAGAAAAACCTTTTAAACAAATTAAATATCCCTCTAAAACAAAATCCTGAGGCCAATGGGCTGGATGCCAAATTAAAGGCTATGGGAATATTCCTGGGTCTTCCCCTTTCATGCTGTGTTGGTTGCAGTTTCCCACCCCCATTTTGGTTCACATATTCTTCCACGTCCCAGAAACAGTGCTCATTTGAAATGTTACTTCAGTAAAATTACTCAGAAAATGTACCTAATTTTGACTGGCAAACTGAACAAAAAACCCCAAGTGGAACTACTTGTAGTAACCCATCTGAAGGGAGTTGAGAGAACTGCAATAGGAAGACATAGGTGTGGGATGTCGCACTCCCTTCTCTCTGATCAGAAAGGCTGGCCTACCATCCTTCTAGCTCCAGCATCCTTTGATGCTAGGTCTTCCCTTAAGCATTATTAAGGGGGCTGTATGTATAGAGTAGATTTTGGGGAATCCAGTATGGAGAAGAAAAGGGTAAGAATTGGAGGCCCGCACTTGATTTGTGCATCTAGGAGGTGGGAAAAGAGGGTGGGAACCCTACAAATAGAGTAAATTGTTTCCTTTGCTGAATAGGATACACTCCAAGATGCCCTGCTTCACTAAAGGCTTTGAAGCCCAACCTCTCCCAGCTGTATTGTTGCAAAACTGAGGGCCGGGATGAACTAACAAGACCTCTGATGGCTCTAAAGCCCAGTTCCCGCCTCCTTTTCTTAAGTTTGGTTTTGTTTTCATTGAGATTTATTCACAGGCTTCTACCTGCTTTCCTGCTGGCATGCCGGGACAAGCAGCTACAGAAAAAAAAAAAAAAGATCACTATTTCACTCTTCTATTAGTTTGCTTCATGTTTGTCATGATTGGACTATAAACCTATAACAGCAAAAGAAGACACATCCTGTGTCAATGTAAATGTCACCTCCTCTGGCTAACCATAAACTTCATCCAGACAGGACCACTCTAAGCTGGGATCACTCTAAGCTGGTTTTTGTTTTGTTTTCAGTTGTGAACAACGGAATGGGAAATCACCAATTGTTTGCTTTAGAAGCTGGCTTCGAAAACGCCGGTTTGTATTTACCTTGATGTTTTCTCACACTCATTCCAACCACGCAGTTAGGATCTAAGAAAGAGCCTCCTTGGAAACATGTTTTTTCCATTTTCAGCAATGAGTTCCAGAGGCAGTAAGAGCCACACAGCTCTGGGAGTGCCTCTGGGCAAAAGATAAAGGAGGTTATAGCTAGTGGAAGCGGTAATTAGAGCCAATTACAACGTGACTTATCTGCTTTGTCATTAAAATGCCTGTCAGACCTCTCATTTTTCTAAACTAGAGGAAAAGAAAAGGTATAGCTTAGTGGGGGAGAGGGTTAGCCAAAGGGAAAAGGATTTCTACCGCTGTTCTCAAACTCACCCTGTAACCTTAGAAAACACATAGCCTTTTTGGCTTCACAGTGCTTTGCTCAGACTCTTAACTCTGGAAGCTAAAAGGAACTTGGGAATCACTTGGTACAGTCTCTTGCCTTCTTGCAAGTATTATTGCCCCACCCCTTCCAAATGAGACATGAAAGACTCAAAAGACTAACTAGAATCTATCTTGTGCTTATATGCTATGGCTTTGACTTTGGTCTCATTTTTACTGTTATTAAAAGAATGTAATTTCCCTCACAACTCTCATAGATATTATACATGTTAACACATAACAGCAAAGCACTTTGAAAACCTTTAGGGGACCTTATAAATAAGACCTTGCCAAGAGACACTACCACTCTAAACGAATAAAGTAATAGATCAGGCTTGATGCAGGGCATAGCGGCTCCCACTTGAAAACCCTTACTGTTTTGAGGAAGACCTGTATCCAAAGAACAAAAGAGAATTGGCTTGAGAAAACATTACTTTCTGCAGAACAAAAATGTCACTAATGGATATATCGTTTTGAAAAAATAATCAAACAGTAAATGAAAAATGGAATCCTGACATTTGGTCTCTTGGGGACACAGGTAAGAGGAAGTAGCAGGTTTTTCTTACAAACACCGTATAAATCTTCTATTCTATACAATCTCTTAATGCTGGGTTCCTTTGTTCTTCAAAGTATCTGTAGTCTGGTCAATGAATACCAGGACTCATCTGTCTTCTAGTCTCCAATCTTTCTTCACTTTACATTCTAACCCATTCAAATTACCCCACCCTAAGGCTCCATCTTTACCTGCTACTTTGAACACATTGCCTGCCTTACAAACCCTAGTTATCCTCTATATTAAATTACTCATTCAGAATTCCAAGGTCTTTCTCCATCCCTACTGACCTTTGTTCCCTTTCTTTCAATACTACACTTTCTCTTCATATACCCAAAACAAAGCCCATCATCTATCTGATAAGCCATCTCTCTTCACCGTTGTTGAAAGCCAACACCTGTTTAATATGAGGATAAAGGGATGGAGCTGGGCACACAGGAAAAGGTAAAGGACTCTTAGTAGTCATCTGATCCCTCAGAGATGACAGCCAAGCTCCCACCCTCGCCTGGATCCTCTGCCAGAGAAGGGCAGTACAGGCACAATGTGCAGGACAATGTAAAGCGTCGCCTTGCTGAGCAGATTGTGATATGCCCTGAGAATTAAGTTTGTATTCTTAATAGAGGCTTCCATTTTCTTGACAAATGTTATGTACTGGTCACTAACACACAATCACCCTCTCTAGGGTGACTCCCTTAACTGAGGACTAGAGCGCCAGGCAGGGAATTTTTAAGAGGGTTTTATGTATACTGAGAATATTGTGGCAGAGCATACCCCAGTGACGAACACTCTTGAGGTTCTTAGATCCAACACTAGTGATACTGAGTTTAATTCCTTTGCAGATAATAAGCATAGCATTTTAGAATTTTTAGATCACTCTTAAATATGTGTGCATCTGTGTGTGAGCATGCCTGTGCATGTACACACAACCACAGATAAAAGTATTTCTGTAACCTGGTAACTTCTGGGATGGGCTCAGTTACAGACTAAGAGGGTGGAGGGACAATGGTGGATTTATTTCTCTAAAGATAGATTTGACTTTGAGACACTCAAAAGTCACTTAAAATATGTCTGCTGATACTAGATTGGTAATGGCCTGACTATAACTCTGAATGAAACAAACATGTAAAATAACTAACCTATTTTACTTGAAGAATCACAAACACGTGGTACCTTCTTCCAAAGAATTCCTGGTTACTAGGTCATGTAATTAACTGATTTCAAAGTTTTGTCTGGAAGAAACTGAATTCATGCAAAAAAAAGGGATGGGGTGGGGAATGCTCAAGCAGTCTACAAACTTGCAGTTCTTTTAAGGCCAGGTACTATGACTTCCATGCATCCGATTGGACTTCTGGGCAGTAACCACCCAAAACATGGGTGGGGAGTGGCCCTGTTTGACTTAAATGAATGGCACAGATGTAGGGAAGCAAGGAATGGTGCTGGATTACACAGAGACAACCAAAATGGAAACAACACACACAGGCTTCCTGGTATGTAAATTCTTTTTGAGGTTAGAGATCTCCTTTTACAGAATTTAGTATATAACAGATTCAAAAACCAAACTTCTTGACCTCTCAAATAGTAAACAACTAAATGTGCAAAAGAACCACCATCAAACAAGACATCAAAAGCTATACATTTTCTATGAAACAATATGTGCACAGATTTTTTCAAAGCTGTGAAAATGCAATAAAGAGCACAACACATTTTGGTCACTTTATTAAATGACATTAAATAGTTTAAGTTTCAACTACTAAACAGCACTTTGAATGGTGAAAACACAGATAGTATATTGTCATACTTGAATGCTTTTCTTTAAAAACACAATTCCAGTCCTTATATATATTACAAAACAGCCTTAAAGGAAGAAGTGACATCTTTTCTACAGTACTTAAGATACTCAATACAGAACTTAAAAGCAGTCTAACAGAAACCAAGGCAAGTCTTCACAGCTGTATGATTTCAGCAGCCAAAGCTGGATGATGGACTGAAACATTACTATACAACTGGGACAAAACATATACAATATCACAATTCTAGGCCAAAACGCTTTACACCCAAAGAAATAAAACAGGTTACAAAATGTAGAGAATTTAGCAGGCAAAACTGTATTACAAGCAACATTTTTAAAATCGTCATTTTAAGCCATTGCAACTATTTAAAACATCTAAAACAAATATAAAAATGAGCTTTTAGTATCTTATGTGATATTTGTCTTTAAATATTTGTTAAAAGTTGATGTTATACTCAAAGTACATATATCATGTTGCTAAAATGTCAAGTGAGAAGAGTGTATGCAAAGTGGTCCAAGATTTATTTCAAACTCTCTGATTTCCAATTAGTCCTTCTAATTACTATTCAAGTTATAACTTCATTCACTGTGAAAACAGATTAGAAGGTTGCCTAAAATTTTCACATCTATGTCTTTGAGTAAATAATTAGACCATGTTGAAAATTCCCAGGTCTAGTAAATCAGTTTTAAAGTATTCTGGTAACAGTTGGCCAGAGCATACTGCTTTCAAATATTTATCTCATAAATCTTCCTTCTTTTATTTCTTCCAAAGTACACACACATCTGCCCCCCTCCCCATTAAATGAACTCAATTAAATGGCTGAGACAGTATCTAAATACATAAAGTTCATTAGTGTGTTTTATCACGGAAAGGTGGAGCCACCAAACCTCACATATTCTCCATTATTAACACAGTGTGTGCGAATGTTTCAGCCACTATTTTTTCCAAGATAAAAATGGAAATCTTTTATTATTCAAACAATAAAACCATGTTCAATTTTAGCTCAATGTTTAACTCATTTTCAATTCGATTAAGTCCAAAGATGCCTAGAACAAATACTCCACCCAGCTTTTCTTCAGCTATTCTACTACTTGTTATATCATTTCATAAATGATATTGCTATGATGAGTTGACTCCCATAGTCAAACACAATGTTTTTATTGAATAAACTCAAGCAATCAAATTGAACATGAGTAAAATTATAGGTCACATTTCATAAATATGGATCTAGAAAAAGAAATAATATGATTTTCTAGTAAAAAACATTCATGAATTGGGTGAATTAAAAAAAAAATCACCCCAGAGATCAAAACAGGAAAAAAAGTCAAACTGAAAATCAATTTACTAAAATGTAAAAGAACCGGGAAAAAGGAACACGGTGATGAGCGAAAAGGAGAGCATAGAAGCCAGTGATTCTAATCTTTAAGAGGAATATTTCACAATACTGACAGTACTGGAGACTGTTAAAGCACATTCCTCATGTGAACTTAAAGTCAGCAATGATTCTGCCATTTTGATGTTGTTTATAAAACAGGGTGTGAGCCTAAAACCACAACTTTGGCGCTAAGCTCTTCAAATGCTCTAACTTGATTTTCTTAGTTTGCATCCCACTGCCAGCAACAGGATGAAGCACCAGCACTGGCACCATGGCTGACAGGTATGTTTCCATTAGTGCCAAGAGACAGGAAACTCATGTGCAGAAGATAATCCACAACCCTGAAATCTTACCAGTAATTATTTCAGCACATACAACTGAAAATAAAAATGGCAGAAAGACTAAATAAGAAAAAGGAATTTCCTTGTATTTGACTGTACTTAAGGCTGTTTATACAATGTTAAGATAACTGCAAAGCTCCTCC
The DNA here is from genome assembly GCF_037038515.1 of Microtus pennsylvanicus. Taxonomy (NCBI): domain Eukaryota; kingdom Metazoa; phylum Chordata; class Mammalia; order Rodentia; family Cricetidae; genus Microtus; species Microtus pennsylvanicus. The sequence continues at coordinate 81,501,454 of NC_134601.1, read as the reverse complement.
AACTTTAGAGTAGTAGTACTTAAGAATATTGCACACGCTTCTCTGTCTAAAATAATCCTTAGATCTAACTTTTAATCACAGAGACAATATAGCAGGAGCCCAGTTTCAGACTTCAGTTAAAAGAACATTAAGACCATTTCAGTCACTCGAATCAAGAAATGGATTAAGTATAAAAGTATTTTTATAACTTTGAGGAATCAACTCTAAGAACTCAGCTGTGTGTTTTTATATGTAAAGAGCGAATATATAAATCTTTATTCATTTCTAAATTCGTTAATTTTATGACAATTTTATGGTTGCTAAAAGCAGGCATAAAAATTTAGAGAGGAAATCTGTGGAGCTGTTACTGTTATGGAAGGATTTGTTTTCACTGAAAACAATTTGAAATATCTTCTGTACTCAATGCGTGTAAGAAGATTGTAGGCAATATCACTGACAAATGTCAGAGAGAAATGGTATGCCCTATTTAAAAAAATTTAAAACTAATATGGAAGATTGGCATTTAAGGGGTCCAAACTATTTATACAGTTGAGTTCTGTTAAGTCATTGATTCCTAAAAAAATAAAAGATCTTTCTATGATTTTAATAATCCTTTAAACTTTTAGTGCAAAATCACATAGATTTCCCTGGGGAAGGTCCTGGATTTTTGCTTCTCATTGGGGGTGGTGCACGTTGTAAGGGTGGTGGCTGCATACCACCAGCCACTGACTGATACATTCCTCTCATATCAATCTGCTGGTAGTTAGAAGGAGTCATGATTAAACTTGGAGGCTTTGGCATCATGAGGTGACTCAGAGTTGCTTGCTGAAAAGTCATTTGTTGTTGTTGCTGCTGATTGTACTGTTGCTGGAGCCTTCTGTTCATAAGTATTCGCTGAACACAGCTGATTAACTGGAGAGAGAAAAGGGAACTGTATATATACACAAGTGTATGTCCCGCCTCAAAGACGCAAGTATCAAGTTTTGAGTTAAAATCAATTTGTTAAGGGAGTACCATACCAAAAGGAAAACACATTATTGTTATCACCGTTACTAATTTGATGGTATTCAGAAGACCATTACTGTAGAAACCAGTTAGTAACAGCATTTAGGACTAAATTCTCTTAATGACTTGACTATTGTATTGCAGTCCTGCACTGTGATTAGTCTCAAGTATTAGTTACAGAACTTTTTGTCAACTCCCCTTTCTTTGTCATTCTCTTAAATATTTTACATGATGACAGACAAACATTTCAGTGATGGACACCAAGGGGAAAAGCATTTGTGGCAGGAATAATTCCTACCTGAAGGTCTCAAATTCCCTAAGCTAATTTAAAAGTACAATTCCACAGTGCTTTCTAAGTAAAACTCATGCCAGAGAGATTGATTCCCTGGTGTCAAGATAGTGCTGGGAAAGATGATCAAGGATCATGAAATATGGTATCTTTTGGAAAATTCAGGATAAGCAGGAGCTTATACAACATTCAGGACACCACTTCCATTTTCCAAACAAATATACTGAAATTTATACTTTTAGAAGATTTTAGAAAATGATAGAAGCAAAAGTCTTGAGACAATTCTAAATGTCCAAAATAGATAAAAAATAAAATTAAAGAAATAGATTCCATAAAAACACACAGGAGAACTGATTGTGGGGCTGCTCTTTCAGCCAAATATCTTAGTATCACTAGTTGTGTTTTCTTTTCCAGCAAAACTTGAGAATAATCAATGACCATTCGTCCTGTATGGTTATTACAGTCATATCAACTCATTAGAAACTGAAGACAATCCAACAGAGCCTAGAGACAAAGTTCTTACCATCTGTTGTTTTGTCAATACATCGTTGTAGATTGCCTCTCTTCGTTTCACGTCAAGCTCCTGGCTGGCTTGTCTACTTAACGCTAATGCCTGTACTTGGGCCTCAGAGAGATTCATGTTTTCTTTCCACTAAAAGAAAGACATTTCCATTTACTCCTCATAACTGTACAACAGAGGGGAAATTATTAAGGTACTTAAATACAGTCAGAATTTTTTAACCCTTGTTCCCCTTTCTTTACTCATTTGTAAAGAAACCAAGGTTAGGCAAACAGGGTACTAAGTTGTCCACTATTATATGTGTGTTGGCTTCCTCTGGAATAAAGAATTGTTTGGAATTAATCTGTATAAATGGTAAATTTAAGACGTGGTTATACAAACAATGCACACATTCCTATGCTTGATGTCTCAATTCTTATATTCTATCCATTTCTGTCAGCATTTATGCAAAATGGATGAATTACAGTCTAAGACTGTTATCAGCTTATTGGTACGTCACTATTTCTAATCAAATTATAAAGATTACATGATTCTACCTCCCAGAAAGTAGAGAAGTTAACAAACGTTAAAACAAATGATGGCGGAGGCTGATGTAAGTCAACTGTCAGTTACTTACTACAGTTGAAATGATATCTTCAAGAGACTGGATCCTCACTGCTGTCACACTGTTCGTTGCTTCTACAACTTTTTCTCTTCCTTGATTAATAAGGTCCTAGAAGGATGTAAGAAATAAGCTATATAGGGTAGAAAGACAGCAGAGTCCTAAAGTACACGGACCATTCTTCTTGTCAATTTATAGCACTTGATTTAAAACCTAAACAATTAAAGAGAGCAACAAAACTCAGCATCTAAAGTGAAGTAAAACTCAATGATGCAGAGGGAGGTGGATCTCTGTGATTTCAAGGAAAGCCTGGTCTACATGGTGAATTCCAGGAGAGCCAGGGCTACACAAAGAGACCTTGTCTCAAAAAAACAAAAAAAAACCTCAATGATGCAAGAGACATTTTAAGAAGATGCAAATTTGGGGTTTATTGAACCAATTAACTTAAATAAACCCATTAAGTAAATTTTAAAAACAAAACCAGATTCAGTTAAATTATTAAACTGTTGGTATAACTGACTTGTCTCATTTAATTACTATTTTATTCTAGTTTTAAATCACAAATGTCATGACGATGGACAGTAGTATATACCTAATGGCACCCCTACATTGCTTGTAAACTCATGTATGCATTTAACCTACTTTCAAACATTAAGCACTTTGTTTGTTCCAGGTATTTTATAATTGATCAAAGTGCTATTTCCCTAGCCGTTCAGATGCCCTATTGTTCCTTAATTAAAATAATTCAAACTACATTAATTCAAGGATTGATTCCTTTGTGCTCTGTACAAACTCCATTTTACTATATTAGGTTGGTGAAAAAGGTCAACAAATAAACGAAAACTTTCTTGGTCTATTCAGGGTAATCTTTCAGAGAATGTGATAGTGCTGCAGTGGGAGCCGGCAACAAGGCAGCTGGCACTGCCTTTAATTCCTGTTAACTACTTTTGTCCTTTAAAACTCACCTCCAGCTGTTGATTACTCATTGCTGACAGGGCTCCCAAATTAAAAGGAATATAAGGAGTCTGAGAGCTGAAAGTGACAGGGGGTAAATTGGTCCCAGTTGGTATGTTGAAACGCATGGTCAGTCCCTAAAAATCAAACCAAAAAAAAAAAAAAAGTTATGCACTTTTCACATTGTGATTAAAAACTTGAAATTCTACATCACCTACTGGTTTAGTAAAGAATCTACTTTCTCAGATCTAAGAAATTATTAACACTCTTCCACACATAAACAAAACACCCTTTTTACCCGAAACTAAGATCTTATTACATGGAAAGGTTTAACCCGTAAAGGTATATTCTTTTTTTCTGGTTATTCCCACAGACCGAGAGAACTCTGTGAATTCTGATGAGACTCCTAACATATTAATGTTAAAGAAATTTGGTACAATGAGTTAGGAGTTAGGGATTCAGGTATTAAGATAAGGTTTCCATGCTCAGTCTCATTTTTGTTCAAGTGGGCTGCTATTTAAAACAGCCAAGAATTACTAAATAAAGTTGCTGACAGATTGACACTAAATGTACAGCTCTTAATTCAGGAAGGGCTAAACAGAAATGGAGGTTTTTTTAAATTATAAACTGCTTTCTTCTCCTTACTTTACTACCAAGCATAGGCAAACCCCATGAATTGAGACTCCTAACTGGGGAGCCTATACCTGAGGACCAACTATATTAATGTCTTCCTTCAAAGACGACCCCTCTCTTCTTCATTGCTCTGTCCAATGACTAACAGAAAAGCAGAAACTTCTAATTTGTTGCCCAGACCAGTTTTTAACTGTTGAGTTCAAATAATTCCCCTGTCTCAGTCTTTCAAGTATCTGGGACTACAGACACTGCACCTAGTTCCAAAAGAATTATCAGTTATAAGCAGATCATTATGATATAAAATAAAAAATTTCATTGTGGCATACATGCAAAAAATGGACTCAAATCACAGGCACTCTAATTAAGCTTCTTCTTTTCCCCACACAGATCCATGAGAAGAGCATTCTGAACAAAATACCTTCTTTTCTGCTTCATATTCAGCCCAAGCTGCTTTTCTTTCTTCTTCAGTCAGCTCTTCTTCTTCTTTGTGGTCCAAAAGAGAATCATGTTCATGATATCCTACAATGTGTTCTTTGTGTATCTGAAGAAGCTCTGCAAGTATGGTATCCTGTTTTGGGGGGTAAAATCATAATTATTTCCCCTCTGGATCATGTCTTCGTAGTTCTAAACTGTTAAGAGTAGAAACCGACTGCTTTTCATATTTCCAATGCATATTATATATTACCTAGAAAATAGACTGCATATCAGAATTTCATAACTCAAAATATTTAGAGATTTTTTTTTAAAAAGAGAGAACTGATCTCTAACTTGTTATGTAGCCAAGAATGACTTTGAATTCTTGATTTTCCTGCCTCCATCTACAAAGTGCTAGGATTACCGGTAGGTACCACCCCATCTGACTATCTACAAATTTAAATTGATATACATTATCAATTAATCAAAGTCTTTTAAAATGGTGTCCTGAGCTTATTATTATTATTATTTGCATTTGTGTGGTGTGTGTGTGTAGATGCACATATATGCTACAATATACACCATAGCATGCAAGTGGAGGTCAGACGACAACTTGCTGAAACTGTTCTCTCCTTCTACCTTATGGGTTCTGAGGCTCAAAATTCAGGCCATTAGGCTTGGAAGCAAGCACTATTTCCTACCAAGTAATTCTTGCCAATGTGTGTCTTGTGTGTTGAGTACAGTGCCCTCGAAGGCTAGTGGCATTGGATTCCTGTGAAGCTTAAGTTACAGGCAGTTGTGAGCTATGGACATATGTGATGGAATCAAACTCCTTTACAGGACGGTATATGTTCTTAACTGCTGAGCCACCTCTCTAGCCCTAACTCTGTCTTTGAACACTAAAAATTGAATGCTTAAACATAAAATCCTGCTCTGTGTAATTATGACTATGAGAGTATATTACAAAAGAGAGATGGGTGTGAGTCAGTCATGAACATGATAATTTTGCTAATAAAACATTAGTCAGGCAATGTGACACAAACCTGTAACCCCAGCCACACTTTTTTTTTTTCAATAGGAGGTTTCTCTTGTAGTTTGGCTGACCTGGAACTCATTCTGTAGGCCAGGCTGGCAGATCCACCAGCCCCTGCCTCCTGAGTGCTGAGATTAAAGGCACGTGCCACCATCACCAAGCTCTCAGTCACTCTTTAGGTTATGGCGGAAGGATCTCAAGTTCAAGGATTATTCAGTGTATGACCCTGACTCAAAAACCTACCAAACCTAAATGTGGTACATGACTGTAATCCCAGTACTTGGTAGTAGAAAAATGAACAAACTTGAAAATATCCACAAGTTGTTAAAAATCATACATGAAAACATGGATATAAAAGAAAACTTAATTTATTTACAAATGATTTTGCAAAGATGTTAACAAGTTCTCCTTGGAAATACTTTCTAGAGAACAAATTACTGATCAAATGAATGGTGGTGGGGCATATGGCACATAAAAGCAGCTAATTTACATCAAGCAATGCTTAACTCGTGCATAAGTTTAAGCATTGACAAATCCCACACTTGCAAAAAACTGTCTTCACATATTTAGCCATACCTAGAAATAGGATCCAAAACAGGTAGGAAGTCAAATGTATGTTAAATAACTCAAGATGAAAGATGAAGCCCTAACTCTTTTCCTGTACAACAGCAAACACTGATACTAATTCCATATAATGTGATATTTAATCTCATATAAACAACCTTTAACTTGCTACTGTAGCAAACCTGACTTTTTAAAGCTATAGCTATAATTCATTTTGACCTGCAGCATGTGCTTTGTTGAAGTGAGCAAGCTTTTAAAGGACCATACAAAGAGAATTTCAAGAAAATTTCCTGGTAGAACCCAGTTATGAAAGGTACTGTCTGGTATAGAAATCTTCCATCCAAATCTCAGTTGCTGGCCTATGGACCACTAAACAGGCTTATCATCAATTTTTCAAACTCCACAGCAGTTACCAGGACTAGTGGACAAAGAGATGTGCCTGTCTTTATAAACTCATCTACGAAAAGATACTCCCATGACTACCCCAAGCATAAAAGAAATAAACCAGGTAACACTCGGTTTTTAATTTATATATTTTGTTTTCATGAGACAGGGTCTCAGACTGGCTTTGAGCTCCTAATTTCTTGCCTCTACTTCACACGTGCTGGGATTACAAACATGAATCACTATACTCAGATTTTTTTTTTTGGAGGTAAGAGTTTTGCTATACGTCGTGAATTGGGTTCAAACTCACGATCTTCTTGCCTTAGCCTCTTGGGTACTGGGATTACAGGCCTCAATCACCACATTCAGTCTCTAATATTTTCACAGGGGAACATTCAAATAGAACTATTTAAATTACAAGGCTCAGAGGCTTGATGGATAGTACCTATCTTATTTCTGCCTGGCAGTAAGAGAAAACTGTAACCACAATTACTATCAGTTCATTTCTCTGACTAAGCTACCTACTCCAGGGACCAAGAGAACAACTCTACACCTTGGACTTGGAGCTATACCACTGATAACTCTGGCTTTGAACAGAAGTTAAATATGGATGAAATACTACTTGCTCACAGAATAACAAGATGGTACAAGAATAGCAGAATAAATGAAAACACCCAACCTTTAAAATAATAAAGACCTTGTCAATTGAGTAATGTCTATTTCTCAATTATACCCCAAGTCAGATATTACTTATTTACTGTGAAGGAGAAGCCTTTCCAAAAATACATGTGTACTCACAGTAAAAATGTCTGAGACATCAGCGAGTTTTATCAGGTTGGTCCTTAGCATCCTATAATTTCAAAACCCAAATTTACTGACTTGAAATTAGGAGAAATTGAGGACCAGGCAAGTGACTTTTCCAATTATACAAGGGACTAGCTGGGACTAGCAACTGAATTTTCCAACTCTTCCCCAGTAATTATTATTGTATCACACTGTAGAGAATGCTTATTTTCACTAGGCATGGCTCCTCCATTTCCTAGATCTACATGTTTAGATAAAAAAACATAATCACTTAAAGGACTCTGAGCAAGGAAAAAATATAATGAGGTCTTTCATTTTTCTTTCCTTTTAATACTTGTAACTTCTTTGAGATTTTCCTTAACAAGTATAATTTTTCAAGATTTATTTATCTTAAGGTTATGTATATGGGTGTTTTGCCTGTGTGTGTGTGTGTGTGTGTGTGCACCATGCATGTGCCTAGTACCCACAGAGGCCAGAAGAGGGCATGGCTTAACTGGGACTAGCCTAATAGATGGTTGTGAGTCAGGATGTGTGTGTGCTAGGAAGTCAGGTCCCTTGGAAGAAAAGCCAGTGTTCAATGGCTGAGCCATCTTTCCAGCCTCAGTGGAAACTTGTGAAAGACAAGTCATGTTCATACCAGAGTTGGCATGCACTATTTTAACATTTAATTCCAGATGCAAGATTTATTCTATCAAAATGAAACACAGGAAGTGAGTTCAATTTCCAGCAGCCACATGGTGGCTCAAAACCATCTATCTATAGGGGGATCTGATGCCCTCTTCTGGCATGCAGTTGTACATGTGGATATAGTACTCACATACAAAAAAATAAATTCCTAAAAAAGGAAAATTATTTTTTTAAAAAAAACGAAACACGATTGGCCAATTAAGGCCAGGCAATGGTGACAATTCAGCCTCTGCCCCAGCAATAATGCTCCTTTTGATTCCTAGCCAAAGAAATAGTAGTAAGCCACAGGAAAAGTTCACATTTCTTTGATTACTACCAGTAATAAATTTTATAGCCTTACTAACATAGTACCTTCTGCATTTTATCAAGCCAAACCTCAAAAGCCAAAACAGAAACTATTCATATTGTTTCTAATGAATGTGATAGTCTCTCTTTTTAAAGAAATTAATGAAAATAATACTGGTATCTAACTATACAACCTGGGGACAGCTATGAGAAACATGTTATGTATTCCTCCACATATTTATACATGCAGCTTTGCATAAAAATGGGAAAGCATTATACTTAGCTGAAACCTACCTTTCTCTCTTGCTATCTTTGCAACATCATTTTACACCAAATACAAACCATGAGTTTTGATGGGTGTATATTATTATAAGTGGTTTTCAACCTGTGGGTTGCAACCCTTTGGCAAACCTTTCTCTCCAAAAATATTTACATTATGATTCATAGCAGTAGTAAAATTACAGTTACAAAGTAGCAGCGAAAATAATTTTATGGTTGGGGGGGTCACCACAACATGAGAAACTATATTAAAGGGTCACAAGCATTTAGTAAAGTTGAAAACCACTGTATTATACAGAAAATACTTCATCAACTATTCATTCCTAAAAAGTAGTAGTGTTTGAAGACATTAAAAATTTTGTTATGACACCTGCAATGAAATGAATTTGTGGATATATTTAATAATTTCCTCATATGTTGATTATACTCAAGCCCCTTAACAAACATTGTGTACTACAATGACCATTTGAAGATTCTGGGGAGATAGCTCAGTTGGTAAAGTACTTGCTTTGTAAGGACAAGAGTCAATTTGGATCACCAGTACACATGTAAAAAGCTGGGCATGGCTGTACATGTCTGTAAACCCAGGGCTAAGGAGGAAGAGAGAGGAGGAAATCTGGGGCTCCACAGCCAGCTAGCTTAGTCAAATATACAAGCCCCAGATTCAGCAAGAGACCCTATCTCAAAAGTTGAAGATGAAAAAAGTCGACCTCTGGTCAGATGAGCATTCACTCACAAATTCATGCATATGCCACCCTCACTCTAATTTACAAATAAAAAGACAACGCACATAAATGAAGCCATTGTCTTAAAAAAATAAAATAGTTCAGAAGCAGGAAAGCAGACACCTTTCCCACATCTTTGGCTTTTAAATTAATTGCAGCATTCAATAAATACAATTAAACTAATAATGATATTAAGAGAGCCAAAAAGTATTTGTAACATAATCCTCAAGATTACTTCTTTGAAAAAAAGTTTTGCACATCCAGAATTAACTATGAAACTTACAGTTCTCATCCCATGTAAGATACAATCAGTGGAAAGGGTTTTGTTTTCCCCTTTAAAGCAGCATTTATATTTGTTGCTATAGTAACACTATTATTGAAAACAATACTGGAACAGAATCTATAATCACCAAGCCAACAGTCATCAAAATGAGGTTTAAATTACATCCAAATGTGTACCTTTTTCTTTGTTTAAACTTTATTTTTGCTTAAATACCCCCCTTTTAAAAATAAGCTTACAAGCTGAAAATAGAATGGTTTGTAGTTCAGCTAACCACCTAAATTTTAAGGTTTAAAAACGACTAGTTCAATTAATAAAACAAAATTAATGATAAATTAAAAGTTTAAGTTAATTTATTTAGAAGTTTAAAGTATTTGGCAAGCTGACAAAAATTCCTATCTAATTAATTCTGAAATCCAACCTTGAAAATAAAATTGTTAAAAAATAATCAAGGCTTAGCCTGGGGGTAGGGTAGGAGGTTTGCCACATTTCAAAAATATTTTGCTTACTATCACTTTGAATTTGGGTTTTATAATATCTGGAAATAAAAGGTCACCAGAATACTTAACTGCCATATAAGCCACTAACAAGGCTATGAAAAAGTCCCTTTTATTACTTGAAGAAGTCTAGCATTTGAGTGAAGAAATTTAATAATCCTAGTCTAAAAGCTTTTCCTTTCCCATTTGAAGTCAGTTTCTTCTCCCAGACTGTAACGGGAAAAAAAACTCGTGTGTGCAGTAAGAAACCGGAGAGCACACTAAATGAATGTCACATTAGACTTGTGTGTCTGGAGTACCTAACCTTTGCTAGAGAACATTAGAAACAGGCCCAGATTTCCAGAGTATTGGTGACAATTAGTGACAACCATAGAACTTGTCACTTCTAGGGAAAGAAAAGGCATGTCTGCTAAGCTGACATTCGCAGGAGGTAAAAACCATGTTTAATAAGAATGGGTTTTTTTTTTAACATTTGAAGAGCTTGACACTATATTTGGTATCTAGACCTCAAAAATCTGTTATCGGGTTACAATGATTACGTGTGCTACATGCCACTATGAGATGGAGAGTTGTCATTGTAGATTTTATATGACCACAGTTGTTAGTCTAGAGACTACAGTTTTCCAAGTAGGACCTAAACTGGAAATCAAATTTTCATCTCACACAGTCTGTAGTTAACATGACCAACTGCTATGTTTTTGCAAACATTTGTACTCTCTAAGTCAAACTAGGTATGTTATAACACACACAGAATAGAAATACAAACATCAGAAGACAAGTAAATAATAAGGATATAAACATTTAAAAGATATGGAAAGGTCATTCAGTAATTCTAAGATAAAATAAATAAAGCTCTTCTGTAACTTCTGTTCTTTTAAGGGTCCAGAATAATAAATGTAATACAAAAGCTTAGCTATGCAATCTAGTAGCTGAATCTAATAATTCTTGTAAAAGGGGCACAGCTTTAGCTCCTGTCACTCTTCTTCCTCTAACATGTTAAAAGACCCAAATTTGAATTAGCGAAACTAGCTGATAGTAACAACTCTATTAGCACACAGAACCTCTGCTACTGAAATTATTACCTCAATGAAGGGTTGACCCTAGGGAGCTGACAACTTGTTAGATGTGTCCTCAACTCCCAGAAATGTACAAGAAAATGCCTCATAAGCTTTCCTCTGTAATCAACTCCACAACTAAACTGCCCGAAATTCTAAGACCAACAATAAAACTGTGTAGTCAACTTATTTTATAAAAGAGAAACCCGCATTACTTTCTGAATTTCAGATGGAAGGTAGGGCAGGATTTTAAATGTAACATACACATGATCACATAAACAGAAACCATGGTAGTAGTTCAGAAGAATTAAAACTTTGGCTTATTTGTATATTTTTGTTTTTTGAGACAGTTTCTCTGTAGCCCTGGCTGTCCTGGAACTTGCGAGGTAGACCAGCCTGGCCTTGAAGTCAGAGATCCACCTGCCTCTGCCTCTCAAGTACTGGGATTAAAAGCATGTGTAACCACCCACTGCCTGGCCAAAAAGTGAAGTTTTAAATTCTAGTATAAATAGGCATACGTGGCCTGTCGTGCTAGACAGTGCAGTTCTAAGGTCGTTACAATTCTATCACTTACTAGCCCTATGTCTGAGCACATTATTTTTCATTATATGTGTATAAAGTGAGTCTACAACTTTTGTGGTGATATATGTGATGGTCACAGACAGAATCATATCTATCTGTAAGTAATTATCAGAAAGAACTGAACCACTCTTTTCACCAAAGTAGTTTCTCCTCTTGGTAAGCTACTAGGTAAGCTACTGGCATTATTTATCAGTTTTCTAACACCATTTCCAAGAAAATCGTAAACATATAGCTGCTAAAGAAAGACTAATAAAACCTGTCTTAAGAATAAGTATCTATCAAATTACACATATACACACAATATGTAATGTATATATAATGTATATATGTATATACATATGTATATATATGTAAATTTGATCTTAAAAATTGGGGTATTTAGTTGGGGTTTCTGAGATGGCTCAGTGGCTAAGAGCACACTGCTCTTCCAGAGGACTCAAGTTTGATTGTCAGAACCCACATCAGGTAGCTCACAAGAACCTGTAACTACAGCGTCAGGGGATACGATGCCTCTAGATTCCATGGGTGTGTGCATACATACACATACACACACACACACACACACACACACACACTTAAAATAAATCTTTTGAAAAAAAAGAAATCTAGCTGATGATTAACAGATACCTTCCATTATTTAAAGTAAAAAGAATGATAAATCCTAAGCAATTTATATGTAAGAGTATCAAAAATTCTAGAACTACATACAGGGAACTTCAGCAGTCTGTAATCACTCCCATTTTGCCAGAGACTGAGGCATGGAAAAAACTTGAATGTTAACAATGCACAGGTTTATGTAGAGAGATATTGGGCCTGTTTTGCAACTTTTCTTTCTGAATGCTAACTTTGCTCCTTAATGACTAGGTGGTCCCTTACCACAGATAGTTCACATTAAGGATTCATTTTAAACTCATCTTTGAGTGCCATACTAAACCCAGAGTCTCATGCATGCTAAATGCACACACCACCAGAGTTATACCCCAGCCCAAAATAATTGACGAAAGGTCCACATAAGTACTTCAGAGATATTAATTCTTTATCCTCAAACTTTGATTTGTCTTCTTCTATCTTTCTTTTTACTTTGGGCGGGGGCGATGGAGAGGGGAGAGTGTCATCTTTAATCGTAGCACTGGGAAGCCAGGGATAGGCAGATCTCTGTGGGCTAAGGAGCAGCCTTGTCTGCATAGCAAGCTCCAGGCAAACCAGGGATATATAGTCAGATCCTGTCTCAAAAAGGGAAAGATTCTGAAATTTAACCAAGTTTTTCTATGCTTTCTTTGCAGTAAGAAGTCCATACAGCAGACTGTTAAACAGAATATTGGGACAGCTTGATCTCTAAAAGAGTGGGTCAGAAAAACTTAGTCCATAGGATATATTTTAGCATATCAAAATGTATACTACTCTAAATTTGAGATGAGAACACAAGTCAGACCCCTGTAAAAATTTGTATTTTATATATGCCTGTATGGCAGCACTATCCTAAGAACTTCACATGGAACACCCAATGTTCATATCGCTATGAAGGATGTATTACTACACCCAATTTATGGACCACACTACAGAAATAAAGCAACATAGGTTTTGAACTTGCAACCATTCTGCTTCAGTGTCTCAAGATGCTGGGACCAAAAGCATGCATCACTAGACATGGCAAGTAGTAAATATTTGTAGTGGATCAAACTCTCCATAAGGAAATAATTTTAGAACTCCAGCTCAATCCTTCACCAATGGAATCTTGCAAAACACCCTGGCCAGCAAGGATACATTATAAATGATGTAATTTCTACTGGCAGTAATTTCTAAGACAGTGTAGCTTGCCAAAGTTTGAGAATATGCTATCTGGAGGTACCGTTGGCATCATGATCTCTATAACCTAAAGAAAGACATGGTGGCCTTGGCTTACTAATTTTCGCTGTTTTTTTTTAAAAAAAGGAAAAAGAAAAGGGGGTAAAAAGATCCAAAGCAGCACCATAAAGCACTAATAGCAAGTAAATTTTGTGTCGTTTGTAGGAGGAAACCAAAAGTACTCTTTTATTTTAAAAAAACTGAAAACTGAGATCCTTTATTAAATAAGATATTCTAAAACCTAAACAAATACTCCAGAAGCACCAGTTGGCTAAAAGATAATTCTATATTATCTAAGAAAGGGGGAAAGAAAATCCTTAGTTATTGGAAACGGTATTCATTCTTTGGCAACTGCATGCTAGCTTCATTGGAAATGATGATCACTTTTGAGTAATTAATGTTATTATTCTGCCAAATGATCCAACTCATCTCTAAGGAAACTCAAGCCTCCAAATACATGTTTCTTCTATAATGTAGCTAAGATTATTTCCTTTGGTCCCTAAAAGTTTTTATTCATGTCAAATTTTGATCTTATAAGGAGAAAGACCTCATGTGGTGCCTTTTTAATGAATTTAAGTCTACCAGGAGGTGGTGGCACACGCTTTAATCGCAGCACTCTGGAGGCAGAGACAGGAAAGGCCAGCCTGGTCTAGAGAGTGAGATCCAGAACAGGTTCCAAAGAAAGACAGAGAAACCCTACCTCCACAAAGCAAAAAAAAAGTCTATATTACTTTCAGAGAATTGAACTTAGCAAAATGGCAACACGGTATCAACTATGGAATGAAAACTAGTAGTGAACATTGGTGCGGTTACCACATATGTGACAATAAACATACACACTCACACATTGATGTCATCTCTGTGAGGTATAGATATTGTCATTTTCTGAAGCACAGTAAGGTTCACAAAGTTTATGAGGCTTGCTTAAGAGCCAGGTATGGTAACTCATTTCTGACATCTAAGCATTGCAGAGGCCAAGATGAGAAGAATGCTATGAATTTAGGGCAGCCTCGGCTACATAGTAAGTTCCATGCCAGTTTCAACTACAGAGTGAGACTCTGTCTCAAAACAAACATAGAGGCTATTGAGATGGCTCAGTCAGTAAAGGCTGTTCAATCCACATGGGGACTTGACAAGATGAAAGGAGAAAACCGACTCCGCTAAGTTTTCCAAATACCTACTCTTATACTGTGGCATCATGCCCCCTCACCAAAAATAAACTTTATAAGTTAAAAGAAACGACAAGATTTATCTCCAAAAGGGTGTTTAGCAGATGACCTGGAAGAAGGACAAGGCACAAACCACCTTCCACCTTGTATAAACTATTGCAACAAACACCAACTTAGACACTTTAATAACCTACAAAGTAATGGTACAACTGAAGTAATTCCTCTTAAGCCTGCTGTATTTTCTGGTATTCTATTTTTACTCAGATAAATAATAAGCCTTTTTATACCAGTTAACATGTATGTGTGAATATTAGCCTTTGTTTTATTAAACAAAAAAGATTAAACTTGTAATAAAAGGCAGAGAAGTAAATAACAATGGCATTAAACTTCATATTTCAAATAGAACTTTGGCTTCTTAGAAGTTATCAAAAATTGAGCTCATGTGCCACCATGTGGTTCTTACATCTCAAAAGTCAATATATGTAAGCTCAGAGAAAGTTCCTGAAATAAGCTGATTAGCAATTATATGTTTTACATAAATCAATTTTAATGAAAAATATTCCACTCTAGCAATAAGAATGACAAAGGCAAAACCTTATATTATCATGTGCTGGCTAATAAAACTGTACAATAACATCTCTGTTCAGTAAACTATGCTTTGAGGTATTAAAGCTTGAATAAAGGACTAAAGACTAGGAGAGAAAATTGTACACAAAATCAGGGTGGAGAAAGCCAACCTAAAGCCTCACTTAGAGTACTTTAACTTAAATCCCCATTTTGTCTTCTCTATAATTACCACCATGCAGCCCACATTTAAAGAGACATAAGTGGTGCAGTGCTGAAAAGGGGAAGTGCAGAAACACTTCTATGCCAGTTCTACTGGCTTTTGTTTTCTTAATAAAGGGTACAGAACTTAGGCTGTGTACACTGTACTTAAGAGGGAAAAAAACACCTACTTAGGCGCGTATTATGAAATGTGGCCCTGGCCAAGATTTTAATCACTGAAATCTATGCGACCTATAAGTTTATTGCCAGAACAGCATTTTCCCAAAGAAATTTACATAAATGTTAACAAAGGTGAGATATTAATATTTAAGAAACAAATAGTTCACAATCAGCCCCCAACTCCAGTATCAATAGAGCCTGGTTTGGCAAATTTGTAAGTTTGGTGAAGGCTTACGATGACTGAAGAACATAGCATGAATAATAAGAAACCAGAGACAGATATTGGGGTCCAACCTGATGATCAGGAAAGCAAAGCAGCCAGTCATTGGCTCTTTTCTCTACCTCAGACCAAAAATCGCCAAGTTCATGTTTCCACAAATCCTGAAGACTCCACACCCCAATGAGTTCCTATCTCTCTACCCTTTATATTCATTCCTCTCTCCACCCAGCCATATCACACATTTCTCCACCTGCCTATTGCTGGGATTAAAAACATGTGATACCAAGTGCAGGGATCACTTTTGAGTGTTTCTCTTTTAGACAAGATTCAATCTTGTGTAGCCCAGGGTGGCCTTGTAGTCATAGAGATCCGTCTGCCTCTGTCTCCCAAGTTCTGGGATTAAAATTGTGTGCCACCACGGCTAACTAGTATGGGTGCTTTGCCCTCTGATTTTCAGGCAAGCTTTATTTATTAAAATACAAATAATATAGCACTAAATTTCCTCTTTATTGTATAAAATAAAAAGGCTATAATATAAGAAAAACTATATGCAATAAGTACAATAACTATACACAATATGTATAAGCATTAAGTACATCAACAATATCTAGTCAATTTCCATTTGAAAAATTCAGAAAAAATACTCCGTATCTATTCTATCTTGGTGAGTCCAAAGCCTTATATCTTATTTACTTTTTATCATAACTTGATTCCTATGTATGATAAACAAGGAAAACTAAAACTATCTAGTTTACAATTCCTTCAGAGACCTAAGAAGGAAAAATAGTATTAACTAAGTAACCATTAAGTGTGAGCAAGCAACTTCCAAAAATTGTGAGAAATGACACCTGGTTGCCTGGACAGTCATACAAAGTTCCTCTGCAATGTTGGGGTATCCTATATATTTTGAAAATGCCTTGACTTCAAAATTTAAAGTCAAAAGATATGTTACTTTAGAGAAGAAGTTTTGCTTTTTAAAACTCTATTTCTTTTACTTCTATTTTTAATTTTTGGTTTTTTGAGAGAGGGTTTCTCTGTGTATTTTTAGCTGTCCTAGATCTCACTCTGTAGACCAGGCTACCCTCAAAATCAGAGATCGACCTGCCTCTCCCTCCCAAGTGCTGGCATTAAAGGAGTGCACCACCACACCCGGCTACTCTATTTCTTTTTTCAAGGACTTTCTCTATCCTTTTTCTTTTCTTTCCCAAGCCTACATATATTTTTAGACACACTATAAACCATTAAGATGCTTTTTTCTGTATGAATCTGTCTTTACCACATATCTCTATCTTTTTCTGAGTACAAGTCTTTAATCTGTTAAGCAGAATGGCTAGGATTAAAGCTGCAGCTTTGGTGGCTGACTCCATCCCATTCCTTAGCTTCCTGGGAGACTAGCTTCATGGTGGAGGAACAGGCAGGAGTCACATTTATTGCCACAACTCTTGAGAAAAGATGGTTACAAAGAAGATTCATTTGACTCTGTTCTTCTCTTGTCTAGAATCCTTTTTTCTTTTTTAAAAAACTTTCTCAGGCTTTATGTGGAAATTCTTGCCAAATGCTGGGCACAAATTATAGCAAGAATAATAAAAAACCAGAGAAAAATATTGGGGTTAAAGCTGAAGATCAGAAAAGTAAAACAGCCAAGCCACTAGAGAAGTCTTACCTCTAGAAAGACTGGGTGACTGCAGACAGAGCCCTGATCTTCTGTCTCCTCCCATTTTATATTCTCCACTAGTGCTGGGATTAAAGACATGTGACTCACTAGGACTGAGATTAAAAATATGGGCCACCACCACCTAAATCTATTTTTGCATTGATGTTGAGTAGCCTAGGGTGGCCTTGAACTCACAGAGATCCATACGCCTGTCTCCCAAATCCTGGGATTAAAGGTGTGTGACACCACTGCCTGGCCTCTAGTGACTTAGTTTTACCTTCTGACCTTCAAGGTAAGCTTTATTTATTAACAAATAAATAAAATATTGCTGTTATTGAAACATCTTAAATGCCATATTCTGTAGAACTCTGAAGAGTTTGATAATGACCTGTCTATCTAAAATATACCTTCGTTTGACCTTGAAAATATACCTATTTAACTACAAATTCAATTATAATGGAGGCTTAACTACTAACCTGCATTTCCTTATTATCCTAAACTAAACAGTTGGTAACAATTTAAAAGGACTAGAAATTTGTATTACATTGTTAAATGAGTTGTATAGGTACAATAACTTGAATAAGAGTAGAAATGTATATACAGTATGCTCTAACAAAATTAATCTGAAGTTTTTATCAATATACAAAATTTATACAACATACAAGAGTCCAGACCAATGTAAAACATTTAAAACTAGTAAAAGCAGACTCAATAATCTACCTTTTTATCATATATCTATAACCTCTGTCTTTACTTTTCAGAGTAGATTCAATAATCTACCATTTTATCCTATCACATCTGTGTCACTTCTTTTTAGAGTAGATTCAAAAATCTACCATTTTAGCATATCTATACCCCTTTTTTTCTTTTCAAAACAAAAACCTTACATTTAATTTCTTTTGTTTTGATTTTTTTCCTGGCTATAATCAATAACAACTTAACCAAACCCAGTCTCTGTGTAATGGGAAAGTACAAGGTTTGTCTCAAGTACTGGCTAGAGTAGAGTAGTCTGTTAGGGTGGATCTACCTCAGCTAGACACCTAAAAATTGTTCTGAGAAGTTTGTAGTCCAAAGCCCATCTTTAGGTGGTGTTTTTCAGCCTAGTGATAGTATAATACTCCTGAAGGAATTGTCAAAGTCATGGTTCACCGCAGAAAACTGATAGAGACTAAAACCCGAAATCATGTACAGGAAGGTAGATAAAACCTTTTTCTAAAATTAGCACTCTATATGACCATTAATTTCATTATATATATATCTTACACCTTAAGAAAAGCTGTTAAAGAGTCAAAAACCAAAGGATTATGAGATTAGTGGCAATAAAAGTCCTTAAAGTTTTGTTTTTCTTCTGTCCCATATCAGGTGGCTCTTCTGACATGAGACAGAGATTTGATTTCACTTCAATAAGCATGTTTGGGTTTAGAGAAGGAGAGAGCCACACTCCAATTCAAAGCCATTTTTAATCTTTAATTGGAGTGGGACTCGAAAAATATCATTTGTATTAATATATCTATAGAAAATAGAAGAAGCAAATATTTTGGAAGACTTATGAAATTTTATCCTGTTTGGAAATGTGATATACCAATAGGCCAATTTACTCTTTTTCTTGAGATTTTTTTTTGGGGGGGGGGATGATTTGTCCTTTTTCTTCAGATTTCTCATTTGTCCAGTGTTCTTTGGGTTCCTTAATGGGATGCTTTTATTCTCCAGAAAAGACAGAAATAAAACCCATTTACCAACCCTAATTTTGGGGAGGTTCTATTTTGACAAGTTATTTCTGATCAAATGAAAAGCATTTGTTAGATTTATAGGTCAGTTTAGATAAAACAACCATGCTGCTTGATAAAAAACAATTTGGGTGCCAAGATTCTGATGAAATTATTGCTACATTCACACCTGTGTCTACCAGATCTTTTTAATTTTAGTATTTGTTCATTTATAGAAGTTTGTCAAAATATTTGCTTTATGGTCTTTCCTGAATTTTTTTGTTCTCTTTTCTATAGTTATTCTATTATCCAGAGCAGTATGGTTTCTTACAATAGGCATTAGGTTCACTGTTGCTCTGAAAAGGAGTTTCCTCTATTATGGCAGGAAATGACTGAACAAGATTTGGCATAGGGTACTGAAAAGAGACCCTCAACGGAGTTTCTTGATGGCAAAGGATTATACTGAAAATCCCTTGTTGACCCACATTCATTAGTCCAATGTCTGCCTTTGCCACAATTTCTGCATAATACAGAAGGGGGGGGTGTTCTGAATGGATTATGCTTGGAAAAAAAATAGTTTTTAGGAATACCCTGTTTACAATCCCTGTTAAAGTGACCTTGTTTGCCATAATTGAAACAAAACCTGACATTTCGATTTTTCTTCAAACCTCTGAAAAATCACCTCTTACCACATCATCATGGTCATGAGATTCAACACTAATTGTATCTAGGATCAATTACTCCAAAGATGCTGACCTTGTGTTTAATGGCCTAATTATCCTTCTGCATTGAGAATTAGCATTCTCTCATATTTTTGGTTGTAAGACTAGCCTTTAATGGCTGAGACAACTCTCCAGCCCGAGAATTAGCAGTCTCAATAGCCAGAGATTCAATCATTATTTGTCTACCTTCTCATTTTTGGTATCATTTTATTTATTACTGATGTCAATCTTTGTAAGAAATCCATGAAGGTTTGTTTCTTTTGGCCCCTGTATGACTTTAGTAAATGATTCAATCTTCTTTCCTACTTCTTCAATTCTGTCCCAAGCATTTAAAACTGCTGCATAGCATAAAGTCACAATGTGATCATCATATAGAGATTTCCTTGCTAGAGTAGCTATAGTAGCATAAAAGAAGTTGATCTTGGGAGATTTCTATACCTCTAGCTTTACTACCTTTAGTTCAGCTGAAAGCAGTCAGCCACTGACACCTCTACCTCAGACTAAAAAAATTGGTGGGATTCTGTCATCATGAATCCTGAAGACTCCACACCCCACATTTCACTGAGTTCCTATCTTTTCCCCCTTATATTCCTCTCTCCAACCAGCCATAACACTCCCGTCTCCACTTCCCTAGCGATGGGATTAAAGGTGTGTGATCCTAAGTCCTGGGATCACCTTTGTATGAGCTCTATTTCGCTTTTAGACAGATTCAATCTTGTATAGCTCACGGTGGCCTTGTAGTCACAGAGATTCACATGCCTCTGTCTCCCAAGTCCTCGGGATAAAAATGTGTGCCCCCAGGCCCTGGCCTGTATGTATGGCTGCTTTGCTCTCTGATCTTCAGGCAAACTTTATTTATTAAAACACAAATAATACACCACTATAGAAGAACATTATAAAAGAATGGACTGAAGCTAGTTATTCCAGGTTTTTGTTTGTTTGTTTTGTTTCATTGAGTTGTGTTTTTTTTGTCAACTGAACTCAAACTGAAATTATCTGAGATGAGGAACTTTAATAGAGAAAATGCCACCATTAGATTGCTGTAGACAAGTCAGAGGCCTTTTCTAGATTGATTATTGGTATGAGAGGTACCAGCACACTGTGATTGGTATCAGTCCTGGACAAGTGGTCCAGAGGTGTATAAGAAAGCAAACTGAGATGATCAGGGGGAGCGAACAAGTAAGCAGCACTTTTCTATGGTCTCTGTTTCAGCTCCTGCATCTCAGTTTCTACCTTGACTTCTACTGATCATGGATTATTAAACCTGTAAGCCAAAGAAACCCTTTCTTCCTCATGTTGCTTTTGGCCTTGGTGTTTTAGCAATGCAATAAAAAGCATAACTAGGAGAGCTGAGCGTATAATTCAAACCAGTAATCCCAACCTTTAGGATGCTGAAGCAGGAAGACTGCTAGGTATTCCAGAACAGCCTGAGTAACATAGTAAATTCAAGGTGAGTAAAAGCTATACAGCAAGATCCGAGATTTAAAAAAAAGAATATGAGAAGAATATACACATTGAGGACACATGATTCAGAAGACCCTAAAATTAAATCACTAAAAGAAAACATTATCATTAGCAACAACAATGAAGAATCCTATATGCAGATTTAAGGAAATATGAGTAATGTGATAAGGCAGTGAATGAAGCTGACTACTATGATAGTTTCAAGAAGGAACTAAAGACACAATATAAAGGGCTAGTGTGAGGCTTAGGAGTAAAGTACTTGTGGAACAAGTGCAACGTCCTGGGTTCAACCCCAGGAACACAAAAAGACCTACACAAAACCAAATACAAGGTAAAACAAACCAATTATCTTCCTTTCAGAAATCTACCTTGAGTTACTGAGTGAAACTACGCATTCAACTGTAACCAAACTTTTCAAAGACAGTAGATCATTAAGGAAAGATGGAAGTTTTTTTAAAAGACCAGAACAATATGGAAGACAGCAATGGAAGAATGTAGTTCTTACTTTTAAAGAGCTAGAAAAATAAGACACCAAATCACAGTTAAGTGATTAATAAACAAAGTCTGAGACATCCAATCTAATTAGAAAATTGCAAAGTACAACTAAATAGTAACAGAAATACAAGACAAGAATTGTGTAACAAAGAGGATGTGATAAGGCAGAAAGACACAAAATCATATCAGGGAAATAAAAGTTAGGTA
This sequence comes from Microtus pennsylvanicus, assembly GCF_037038515.1. Classification (NCBI taxonomy): domain Eukaryota; kingdom Metazoa; phylum Chordata; class Mammalia; order Rodentia; family Cricetidae; genus Microtus; species Microtus pennsylvanicus. The sequence goes on along the minus strand of NC_134601.1, from coordinate 81,479,457 downwards.
CATTCAGGAAAAATAACTCATCAAAAGGTATACTACTTAATAACTATTTAGATAACACTAGGCAATAAATTTAATAAAAACGAAGAAGATAAATCATTTATAGCGGTCTTAAAAATAAAACACAAAATGAAAATCAAAACAAAGGAGGGGGAAAATACCATAACAAAACAAAAGAGAGAAAACAAAGTTGGTTCGGTAGGGAGGTGTAAAGGAGCAGGAAGAAGTTGGGAGAAGGAAGAAAACATGATCAAAATATATTGTATGTAGCTGGGTGCTGGTGGCACATGCCTTTAATCCCACCACTCAGGAAGAAAAGGAAGGTAAATCTCTGTGAGTTCAAGGCCAGTCTAGTCTATTAAGCAAGTTTCAGGACAGCCAGGGCTACACAAAGAAAGTCTGCTTCAATAAACCCATATGTTTAAATAAATTTTAATTACAAATAAAGAATAAAAATTATAGATAAAAAGGACTAGTGCCACAATTTTACTGTAATAGAAGTAGCTTTGATGATAAAAGCAGATTCAAAAGACAAGAAATGTTTCACTACAAATATCAAAATAAATACTATCAAAATATTAGCATGATGAAATGAACTTGTAAATACAAGCCTAAGGAACAAAAATAACACTTATTGAGTAACTATACAATACCTACTCCACTATAACCACCTTGTTTTAGGTCTGCTATTACCATTCACCTATATCATATTAATAGTATCCTAACAAGTTTCTTAACATCTATTTTACTTTCTCCAGTTCATCTTCTACACTGATACAAAGTTATTTTTCTAAGAATAACTTAGATAGAAAATGTTTCTGTTTAAAATTTAATAGATTCCGTAGCCATAATATGATTCCTAACTTAAGTACTATGATCACAATTCCCTTCTGCCTTGGAGCATTTTTTTCTTCTTCTCTTGCCAAGTAAGCCTACTTCTGTACTGCCACTGTAAACTTACAGTGGTGATGATCTGATTTCTTGAGGCTCCCAAAACTTGTGCCATTTTATGCACATTTCTTTTGCCTGTCCTCCCTGTGGTCTCAGCAATACCATAGCCACACACTTCTATTTTCTTTTCTTCAAGCCTTCTTCAAGCAAGTCCTCTCCCTAACTTTTCCCAACAAACTGGGTAGTCCTTTTACATGTCTGTATAGATTTCTAATATACAACCCAGAATATTCATTTTGTTACTTAAGGCAAGATAAAAAACTTATTAAACTTATAACGAAGTACATAAAAGCAGAGGGAGTCTACCTAAAAGGGGATGCAGGCTTGAGTGTCTGCTGTTTTGGCCTACCTGATCTCATTTAGTCACACATTGCTAGCCCTGAATCATCTCTGTGGAACAGCAAACACAATTATGAAAATGAGTTTCAAGTTTTAGCTATAACCTTATAACCTTTACTCATTAGAGACTGTTGCTTGTAAAAAAGAACTTCCTTCCTAAGCCTATTTGCTTTACTTGAATGTGCACAGCCACATGAAGAACTAATAAATACTTTTATAAGTGACAGAAGTTACACTGTTGTATTGATATGGCACCCAGATAGCTGCTTTCCTAATTCTCTTAATGTTAATGATTTTTTTGAGACCGGGTTTCTTAGTGTAGCTTTGGAGCCTGTCATGGAACTTGCTTTATATATGTAATTTTATTTTATTTTTTTAAGGAACGTCCACTCCACCTTAATCCCAGCACTCAGGAGGCAGAGGCAGGTGGATCTTTGTGAGTTTGAAGTCAGCCTGGTCTATGTAGTGAATTCCAGGACAGCCAGGGCTACACAAAGAAACCCTGTCTCAAAAAACCCAACAAAATCAAAGAACCTCTTTACTGTTTTGAGTTGTGGGTGCAATAATTTACATGCTTACCAAAAGTGCACACGGTTCCCTTTATATCCACATTCTCACCAATACTGACTACTTCTTATTCCTTGGATTCTTAGCTACCCTAACAGATATAAGGTAGAATCTCATTCATTATGTTTTTGATTTTGCGGCTCCCTAACAAGTAGTGATGATGGGAAAATTTTCATACACCCATTTGCTGATTCTTAATTGCTCTATGAGAGAAAAAAAGGTTAAAGAACAGACAACTAACTTACTAGTAGATTAGTCATATAAACATGCCTTCAATTTAAAGCTTAGGAAAACACAGTTTTAATGATTTCCACTCAGATTTCTGATTAGATTTCTTTCTGGGTGGTGGAAATGTTATTTGGCATAAATAACGTTTATGGTTTTCAGAAATATTATCTTCTTTGTGGTGTTGTATTGATAAGTAATTAAGCATTCTTTCACTTATAATCATATAGACTAAAGTTTGTTAAATATCAATTTAGTCTCTGAAAATGTATGAAGTACACACAGCCTTAATCAGAATCTCATCTTCATTGTAGTAGCACAATTTCCTTGGTCCCTGTTGGCATTTGATTTGTTAGTTAACCTAATAATCTGAAAAGACATACCTTTGGCAGCATGGGGGTGTCCCTTTTCTTCTTCTTTTCTGAATTGGGGTCATCTAATAAGTCTGGCTCAAAAGTATAAAGTTCAGTAAGCTCATTCATAGTAAAATGACGTTCAACCTGCTGTTGATCAACAACTCGAAAAGACAGTGACTGCTTTGTTACCTGTCGATCATAAATCTTATCTTCCATGGTTCCCTTTGTTTAAAAAACAAAGAAACAATACACAGATAAAAAAATTGGTCAACATAAAACTTATGGATAAATCTAGTTACACGTTAATATGAAATGCTAAAATTTCAAGGTCACATGTTGCCACAAAAAAATCCCTAACAATGTTAGTCCATTCATGAAAGAATTCATCTATTCTAGGAAACTTACCGTCTTAATTTGTCATCAGGTTAATAAAATTTGACTATGAAGAGTTATTCTAAATTATCTGACCAAAATGGATTTGTGGCCTGCTTTGAGATAATTCTATACTTTATGAAAGTCAAAGAGCAGGCAGATATCAGGATAAACAGAAATAGAAGGCACAAGAAATAAGAATTTAGATAGGTACTGAAATTAGAATACGGGAAACCAGATTTTTAATGTGATATATAATAGGCTAACAATACGCAAAACGTCTTATAATTCAAATATGGCTTTCTAAAATTCAAGATAAACTAATATACTGACATATACTATACATTACTTATAAACTAAAATACAAAGAAGCTGTACACATGTCACACTAAAGAAGATCAAGTAAATAAATATCTGCTAGTAAATATCAGGCTGCAACTGAGAGAAGCCCAGATTTGGGTTCAAGTGGAGAGTATATGTCCTACCTGCTCCTGAAACAGATGTGTCAGTTAAAAGGGCACCTTGACTCTACAAACACAAATGACCTTGAAATGCATCTATTTCTTGAATTTTGATGAATTTTATTAAATCTGAATTCTGAGGGGAGTTGACTTTGTTTTTAAACAGAGGTCTCACTATGTAACCAAGATTGTCATTGAAAGCGCCACCATCCTACCTACAGGTCCTATGTGCTGGGACCACAGCTGTGCAACACGACGTCTGGCTTCTGTCTGACCTAACTTGATATCAGTTTTATTTATAGAATATTTTCAAGTATGTCTCTTTCTAAGAGACCTACGCTGGGCATGTCTAAAGTATTATCAGTTTCATCTGTATATGTTCTGCACCTCTAGATTATTAACATCAACTTCTTAGTATAAAAAGAATGCAAACGACAAACCTACCTGAGCTAAGAACCTATACACATAAACAGGCTTAGTTTGTCCAAAGCGATAAACTCTGAATATACTCTGGATGTCATAAGATGGATTCCAAGAAGCATCAAATATAATCACTCTATTAGCAGCTACCAGGTTAATTCCAAGAGACCCTGCTTTGGTGGAAATGATAAACAATCGCCCTCTAAAAATGAAAATGTAAAATAAATGCTTAGTTATTATGACTTTAATATTACAAAAGTACACATACACTGTATACTTTAATAAGAAAAATCAACTTCCCACAAAAAACAATTGTACTATTATATTAATTATAGTTATATTATTAATATTAAAACCTACAATAATTTATAATTAAAGATGACTTAAAGATTAAGAGGGGCTGAAGGAGGGGATAGAATATGATCAAAATATAGTATGTATAAAATTGGCTTAACAAATAACAAGGTGAACCCAAAGAAAAAATATATAAATCCTCCTGGAAATTGGAAGCAGGCAAAAACACCGGGCAAAAGTTGCAAGCATGAGGGTGGGGGTAGGGGTGGAAGGAAGGGGGGTTGGGAGAAGGGGAGAGGGGAGAGAGAAGGCAGAAGGGAAGAACTGGGGAGAGCTTGGGGGAATGGGATGGTTGAGATGGAGGAAGGGTGGATACAGGAGCAGGGAAGAAGATATCTACATTAAGGGAGCCATTTTAGGGTTGGCAAGAGACTTGGCTCTAGAGGGGTACGCAGGTGTCCGCGCGGGAGAGGGTGCCTGAACTGTCCTTGCCCCATAATCACACCGATGATTATTTCGAATATCACCATAGAATCTTTGTGCGGTGATGGAGATAGAGACAGAGACTCACATCAGAGCACTGGACTGAGCTCCCAAGGTCCAGTTGAAGAGCAGAAGGAGGGAGAAGATGAGCAAGAAAGTCAGGACCGCCAGGGGTTGGTCCACCCACTGAGACAGTGTGCCTGAGCTAATGGGAGCTCACTAAATCCAGCTGGACCGGAACTGAATGAGCATGTGATCAAACCAGACTCTCTGAATGTGGCTGACAATGGGGAATGACTGAGAAGCCACTGATAAAGGCACTGGGACTTGTTTCTACTGCATGTACTGGCTTTTTGGGACCCTAGTCTATCTGGATGCACAACTTCCTAGGCCTGGATATAGGGCGGGGGGGGGGGGGGGGTGTTGGACTTCCCACAGGGCAGGGTTCCCTGTGGAAATTTTTGAATGGAAAAATTAAAAATAAATAAATAAATGGAAAATAAATAAAATTGGCTTAAATAAAAAAGTTATCAATATACATATTAAAATTAGTTCTGCATCATTTATGATTGAAGAAAAGCAAAGTAAAAATCACTGCAGGACTGTTTCTCAGCCTTTTGGCAAAAATCAAGTATAGTGTCTGTTATCAGTTTAATATCCAATGTATCCTCTAACAAAAGAGAGTATGTTATACGGATTTTTGGAGCTAAGAGATAGAATAGGAACAGTTTATGACCACTCCATGCATCGACCAAATATTGCAGTTCCTCCAGGAACAGTGCACCGCCTTTGGAGAACATGAATGAATGAATGAACAAACTAGATTTTGTAAAACATGAAAATACTAAGTTGCGAGGAGAATGTAGAATCGCAGTGCCATATACATTGTTAAAAGTACAAACCATAAAGTCACTGTGGAAAACTGACAATTTCATAGATAAAGATAAAATTAGCCAGGCAATGATGGTACACTCCTTTAATCCCAACACTCAGGAGGCAGAGGCAGGTGGGTCTCTGTGAGTTCCAGGACAGCCTGGTGTTAAGAGCTAGTTCCAGGACAGCTAAGACTGTAGGCAGAGAAACGCTGTCTAAAAAAAAAAATTATCACAAAAAAAACCCAGAAATTACGATCCTTAGATTGCATCACACATAGGGAAATAGCATTGAGGAAAAACTTATACAAGGACATTCATAATAGCTTTAATCCCAAAACCTGGGAAAAATTCAATGTCCCTGAGAAGGCAAGGCTACACACACTGTATATATCCCTATGATGACCTAGAATTTAAAAATAATCAGGAAATAAGCAAAAAAATCACAAATAGTTTTTTGAGACAAAATCTTACAATGTTGGCCTAGCTGCCTTGCAAATTGCTACATAGATGAGGCTGGCATTGAACCTACAAAGATTTACCTGTTTCTGTTTCCCAAATGCTGGAATTAAAGTATGTGCTACCATGTCTGGCACAAATAAATACATTTCAGTAAGTAAATGAAGTGAGACTCGTATTGCTACAATGTATAGGATTCCATAAACAAATTTTTGGAATGAAGAGTGTGATTGACCTGGTTTAGGCCTTAATTTCATCATTTGTTAAAAATGAGAGGATATATTAAAAATATAATTTTACTGAAACTACATTTAAAATATCTATACGTGTAGAACAAGCACCATACCTCACATTGGTTTCATCATTAAATTCCTCGGCCCACTTTTTCCTTGACTGTGCAGTAGTAGAACCATCCAAGCGGTAATAGTCAATATTCCTGAGCCACTTCCCTTCACCTGAAAATGTAAACAGAAAACTCAAAAGAGGAATTTGATGTGTTACCCTACTAATATTAGTAGATTTTTTTTCCTTGAGTATCACTTAAAAGGAAGATGGCCAAATTCTTGCTACAAAGCTTGGCCTGAATTTGATCCACCAGGTTGAAGACAAAACTGAACTCAAATTGTTTTCTGACCTCCACTCACATCCCCGCACATGCACACACTAAATAAGCGTAATAAAAAAAAAAACTTTAAGTGGATGATAGGCCAGGCATAATACTATATGCCTATAATCCCAGCACTAGGAGGGCTAACGGAGAATTTCAAGTTCTGAATCTGAGAAGCTTCTGTAAAGCAAAGGACAACATCAAAAAGACGAAAAGGCAGCCTACAGAATGGAAAAAAAAATTTTCACCAACCCTACATCACACAGGACTGATCTCCAAAATATATAGAGAACTCAAGAAAATAGACATCAAAGTTCCAAATAACCCAATTAAAAAATGGGCTACGGATCTAAGAGAATTCTAACAGAAGAATCTCAAATGGCCGAAAGATACTTAAGAAAATGCTCAACATCCTTAGCTATCAGGTAAATGCAAATGAAAACGACTCTGAGATACTATCTTACATCAGTCAGAATGGCTAACATCAAAAATACCAACGATAGCTTATGTTGAAGAGGATGCAGAGTAAGGGAAACACTTCTCCATTGCTGGTGGGAGGGCAAACTTGTACAGCCACTTTGGAAAACAGTATGGCGGTTTCCCAGAAAATTGGGACTCAACCTAACGCACAACCCAGCAATACCACATTTGGGCATATACCCAAAGTATGCTCAATCATACTATAAGAACATCTGCTCGACTATGTTCATAGCAGCATTACTCGTAATAGCCAGAACCTGGAAACAGCCTAGATGCCCCTCAACCAAAGAATGGATGAAGAAAATGTAATACATTTAAACAATGGAGTACTACTCAGTGCCTTTAAAAAAAAACGAAAAACAATGACATCTTGAAATTTGTAGGCAAATGGATGGAACTAGAAAAACCATCCTCAGTGAAGTAACCCAGACCCAGAAAGAGGAACATGGTATGTACTCACTTATAGAGGATATTAGACATAAAGCAAAGGATAACCAGCCTACAGTCCTTAACCCCAGAGAAGCTCGGTAACAAGGAGAACCCTATGAGAAACATATATGGATCGCCCTGGAAAGGGGAAACAGACAAGATCTCCTGAGAAAATTGGGACATGGGGATGGAGGAGGAAGGGAGGGTGGAAGGGAAGGGGAGGAAGAAAGAAGAAGGAGAAGGGGAAGGATTAGTTGAGGAAATGGGATAGCAGAGATGGGGGAAGGACAGAGAGGGAGAACAAGGAAAAAGGTATCTTGATTGAGTGAGACATTATGGGGTTAGCAAGAAACCTGGCACGAGAGAAGTTCCCAGGAATCCACAAGGATGACCCCAGCTAAAATCCTAAGCAATAGAGAAGAAGGTACCAAACTGACTGTGTCCTATAGTCAGATTGATGAATATCTTAAATGTCATCATAGAACCTTCATCCAGCAGCTGATGGAAACAGATACATGCTATGGGATAATGCTCTTGTACCCTGAAATGATTTGTCACTATTATAGGTTTAATAAAAGAATGATTGGCAAGTAGCCAGGCAGGAAGTAAAGATGGGGTGACCAGACTAGGAGAATTCTAGGAAGAGGAAAGGCTCAGTTTAGAGTCGCCACCTAGATGCAGAGGAAAATGCTGCAGTGAGAAAAGATAGCAAGCCATGTAACTAATCATAGATAAGAATTATGGGCTAATTTAAGTTGTGAAACCTAGTTAATAATAAGCCTGAGCTAATAAGCCAAACAGTTTATAATCAATATAAGCCTCTGTGTGTTTCTTTGGGACTGAACTTGTGGCACCAAGAGGGAAAGAAATTTTTGTTTACAGATGCAGAGATCTACAGCAGGTTCCCCTGCTGTCAGGCTGGAGTTGCTGAACTCCCATTAACTCACTTAAGCTAGTTCAGTAGGCATCTGTATCATGGTATTGATTCCTTTATGCATATTATTGCTCCTCCCTCTAATTGAACTTTGGTAGTTCAGCAACTCCAGCCCGACAGCAGGGGAACCTGCATAGGACCAAACCAGGCCCTCTGAATGTAGGGGACAGTTGTGTGGCTTGGGCAGTTTGTGGAGCCACTGGTAGTGGGACCAGGATTTATCCCTACTGCTTATACAGGTTTCTGGAACCCATTCTCTTTATATGAATACCTTGCTCGGCCTAGATATAGTGGAAAGGGCCTTAGCCCTGCCTCAAAGCAATGTGCTAGACTTTGCTAACTCTCCATGGAAAGCCTTACTCTCTCTGAGGAATGGATGGGAGTTGGAGTTGGGGGGAAGGTAGAGGGAGTAGGAGGAGGGGAGGGAATAGAAACTGGGATCGGTATGTAAAATGAGAAAATATCTTTTTTTAAAAAAAATAAATACATAAACTTTAAAAAAAATTAAATGGATGGTAGAGCAGGCATAATAGTACATGCTTATAATCCCAGCACTAGGAAGACTGATGGAGAATTTCAAGTCCAGGTCAGGCTAGTACTCCATAACTAGACATTCTCAAAATATCAAAATAAGATAAAAAAAAAAGATATAGCTAAGTTGGCAAGTGCATGAAGCCCTGGATTCTCAGTACAAAAGAAAACCAGATGTGGTAGAGAGTAAATGCATACAATTCCAGCACCACTTGGGAGGTAGAGGCAAGAGGACAAGAACTTCAAGGCCAGGCTCAGATAAGAGTGAATTCGAGACTATATATTTAGGAACAGAAACAAACTGGGTTAATGGCTCATGGCCGGCTGTGCAAATATGAGGATCTGAGTTCTGATCCCTAGCACCCAGGCAAAAGCTGGGCATGGTGATGGGCTCCTGATGCTAAGGGCTTACTGGCCAGTCAGCCTAGCTGGATTTGTGAGCTCCAGTCAGTGAGAGACTTTGTTTCAAAAAAAAAAAAAATAAGAAAGAGTGACTGAGGAAGATACCTGAGGCTGACTCTGATCCTCAGGTACTCAGAGGCACTTGTGTACAGGCACACATATACACACAAAAACCAAACAAGAAGGTAGGTTATATTACTGAACAGATGAGCAGTATACTCTTCTAGCATGTACAAAGCCCCGAGGTCCCATCCTCAGAAAACAGAAATGAGTTTATCTCTTCTTATTGTACAAAATATATCCTTCCCCCCTTTCCAGTGTTGTATTGAGACAGGGTTTCACCCCATAGCCAAGACTGCCAACACAATCCTTCTTGTCTCTGCCTTCCTAGTGCCAGAATTATAGTACTGTCATTACGTCTAGCAGAAATACGGTCCTTTCCAAAACAAGAGATAATTAATTACATCATGAATAAATTCACCACACTGGCTCTGGTGGCTCATGCCTGTAAATCCTAGTATCTTGCTCAAACAAGAGGTAGAAAATACCTGAGAAATGTCAGCCTCTACCCTCACTGGCCTGGAACTTTAGGTCAGTACCTAAAACTCAAGATTCTGGAGTTCTCTGACTTTGGACATTTTGCACAGACAGCTAGATTATAATTTCTAATCTGAATCTGATACTCTAAATTAAAACCTATAGTATTCCAAATTCCGATACTTAAAAAACTTCAGATTACCAAACACTTTTTAATTTGCAACTAGGGTTATATGTGTTTGATCAAGCACTACCATGATTTACTGTGGTGTTCCTTAAATCTAACATACACAATACACAGTGCCAATCCTAGGAGTAGTAAAAATAGTCACTTAAAAAACTCCATTGGTAGTTGTAACCAATGCTTGCAAAGACAAATCATAAAATTAGAAATAAACTGAGCCAGGCAGTGGTGATACATGCAGCACTCAAGAGACACAGGAAGGTGAATCTCTCTGAGTTTGAGGCCAGTCTGGTCTACAGAGCTAGTTTCAGGTCAGCCAGGGTTAGAAAAACTTGCCCCAAACTAGATGATAAAAAAAAGGAACCAATTGAAAAGCATATTAAAAAAACAAAAATAGGTCAACTTTACTAGTGATCAGAAAAAAATATAAATTAGCCTAACAAAGGAACACCCCAAAACAAAGTCAAGGACTTTGAGTAAAAATAGTGATTTACAAACTGTCTCTGAAATACAAGAATCAGAGTAACTGCCAGGTGGTTGTGGTGCACACCTTTAATCCCAGCACTTGTGAGGCAGAGGCAGGAGGATCTCTGTGAGTTCAACGCCGGTCTGGTCTACAGAGTGAATTACAAGACAGTCAGATCTATTATACAAAGAATTCCTGTCAGAAAATTAAAAAAAGAGTCAGAATAACCAAGGGCTTTATTCTGAAGAGAGAAGGGAGGGAAAGCATGAGGAAACATGACAAAGTAGACAGGACCGTTGAAAGGCATAGAGAAAGAGAAAGGTTACAAACACAACCATGGGAAGCAACCTAAGCCCACACACAGCTCAGCCTCCAAGGTCTGATTACCTACTATGTGTTGGTTTTTGTTTCTTGTGGTCCTGGAGCTGAAACTTGCTTTGTACATCCAAGTTGCATGCTCTATCACTGAGCTACATCCCCAGACTCTTCAATAAGTTTAAAAAGAATTGCCCTATAGAACTATGACAGCCTACAATCCCATTCAAAATATTAGAAAATTTGTGTTTAAATATACAAAAACTCAAAATAGTCAAAACATCACCGTTTACAATAGCCCAAAGGTGAAAACATACCCAGTATCAATGAATGACTGATGAAAATGTGAAATGAGGCAGACAGTGGGATGATGGGGGATTTCCCTCTGTATGCTGTGATTATCATTAAGGAACAAAGAAACTGCTTTGGACCTATAATAGGGCAGAACATAGGTAGGCAGAGAAGACAGAACTGAATGCTGGGAGAGAAGGGCGGAAAGAGAGATGCCATGGAGCCGCCACTAGAGTCAGACATGCTGAACCTTTGCCGGTAAGCCACTGCTATGTGGCGATATGCAGATTAATAAAAAAGAGTTAAATTAATATATAAGTTAACCAATAAGAAGCTAGAGCTAATGGGCCAAGCAGTGATTTAATTAATATGGTTTCTATGTAACTATTTTGGTTCTGGGCAGCCAAGACAAACAAGCGGCCTCATCCAACAGTGGGATAATAGATCATACACAAAGTATAACTTAATAACACCTGCCACAAATAGAATAACATTGAATTTAGCTCACAAAGTGAAAGAAGCTAATAATGAAACACTGTATTAGCATATTAGATTTTTGATAAATGGATTTTAGCAAATCTTGGCACAAAAGAATAACAACAAAAAATACATTAATATAATTCAGTGTAGTAGTCATTTTACTATTTGTATCCCATTAACATCATACCTTAAATATACAAAAGAAATATTTAAACAAACAAAATAAAATAAAACAAAACAAGCAAGCATAATAACAAATGCTGTGATGCACTCAAGCACAAAGTTGAGGCCAGAAGATCATGAGTTTGGGGCCAGCCTAGTTAAACATCAAGAACCTGTTTTAAAACAGGGGATGAAAGGGGAAGAAACAGAGATGATACATAGATGTCTGTGAATAAACACAAGGAGAAAATACAAGCTAATTCTGAATTATCAGGGTTGTGAAAAATTGCATAGTTTGGTTTCCTTTATCCTTAAAATGTTTATATATGCTCAAGTGAGTGTTTTAAAGCTTATAATAATGTAGGCATGCTTATAACTTACCTTTATAGATAAGAGGTTTATCTTTATCTTCTGTTTTCTCCCTACTAGCCAATTCGAGAAAATCTTCAATCAAGTCCAAAGATATGAGTGACTGGCTAAAAACAAGACTTAAAAAAAAAAGACTAGTGTTCATGGATTAGAAGATCAATCCAGTAATTATTTCTCCTAATTAAGTATTAATTTAACACAAAATCTTATAATTAAAATCTAAAAGGTTCAGCAAGATATACATTGAAAAAATTAAAAAGCTGACTGTAAGATTTGTATGAGTGTTAGGCACAAGACAAACAAAAAAAAAACCAACTGAAAGGTAACTCAGCTCTAAATCACCAAAAGGCAGGAGAATATCAATGGAACAGAGCCTATCTGGACACAAACATAGTAACAGTTTGGTTGTCTCAGTTGTCTTCCCCAGAATCAAACACTCTACTGAATCAATTAATTCTGAACTACAAACTAAGTTCTTGATGGAACCGAAGTTCCTAGAAATGCTATTTAATTGCTATTAATATAGAATTTGAACAATTATTCTAGACAAGAAGTCAGCCTGAACCAATAAGCAAGTAAGACTAGTCTGGGAATCACTGAGCTAAGAACCACGCAAAGAACTTAAGAATCACTAGGAACAATTATCAAAATACTAATAATAACTGTTTCCTAGCTGCAAATAACAAAGAAAAGTTGATATCTGATTGACAAAAAAATGTTTATACTTGCACAAGACATTTTGGTTTTACCTACTTTATTAGCATTTCATATGAAAATATAAAGAGCAGCGGGGCGGTGGTTACACGCACCTTTAATCCCAGCACTTGGAAGGCAGAGGTAGGCGGATCTTTGAATTTGAGGCCAGCCTGGTCTACAAGTGCTAGTTCCAGGACCGGCTTGAAAGTCAAACAGAAACCCTGTCTCAAACCACCCCCCCCCCAAAAAAAAGAAAAGAAAGGAAATATAAATAGCAATATAAGACTGACTATATGGTTCAGTGGGTAAAATAGCTTGCCATCATCAGTCCAGACAAGTTGAGTTCAATCCCTGGCTTCCACAATGATGGAAGGAAAGATCCAATTCCCAAAGTATTCTTGTTACTTCCTCACATGTGCTATGGCACAGGCAACATTCATGTATGTAATTAGAAACTTTTAAAAAGCAATACCCACAAAAACAGATCACTGGGGATAGATGGACTTTATTATCTACTTCCTGGTCCCTGTGAAAAATGGCAGCTACACACTGCCTTTGCCATGCATATCCCTTTATAATGAATGGACTAAAAATCCCTCTGAAACCATGAGAAAATGCTCCTCCTTTAAGCTGTTTTTATCAGGTATTTTGTTACAACAATGAGAAAGTGAGTAAGACAGATAATATCCAAAAAATTGAAGGTGCTAATGATCTTCTATACACTAGGCAAGCACTCTATCACTAGCAATAGACGCACCTAAGCTCTCAAATTGTTTTTAAACCACAGAAATTGATAACAGAAAAACATATCTGTAGTATCATTTCTTCTCCTGTACAAACTCTAAACTCAAGTATCTACTTCCTACTTTTCATCTTTCATGAATAACAAAAATTATTCAAACTTAGCATGGCTCAAAGAAAAAATTCTTTATTTCTTCTAATGTACTTGTTTAGTCTATAGCCCTCTTTATTTTAGTAAATAATACCATAATCCACCAGTCATCTAAATTGCAGATCTAGTAGTCATCTTTGATTATTTCTTGCCCATATTTAATCTATCAATTCCTATTGTTTCTAAACCAAAACATAACGTTTACCAATTAATCCCAGGACCTGGGAAGCGAAGGCAGAAAGAGTATTGAGTTTAAGACCACCCTGAACTATACAGTAAAAAGCCTGAAGCACTGAAGAAAAAACTTGATATGTACTCAGAAACACACTGTTTATACTTCATTACATTGTAATAATAATAAAATGTACTTTACATGAGAAGAAAACACTAGATTTATTTAAATAAGCTTTATAAACAATAGTAAGTATACTAAAAAGTTCATTTACATAATAGATATATGAAAAAGCTTACACTTTATCCCCAATTTCTTCTGCCATTCGAAGAATTTCAAAAAGAAGTACCATTTTTCCAGAATGCTCTAAAACCTCAGCATCAGCATCTGTAACAAAATCTTTGTACCAATCTGGAGCTGGACTACTTGGATTAGAAGTGGAAGTAGTTTTACCTAAATAAAATAAATAGAACATAAGTAAGTATATTAATCAGGAAAAAAACTGAATGAGACCAAAAGGAGCAAAATAAGCCAAAGTAAGAAGGGTTAAGGGACTGATGAATATTTGGTACAGGGACAGACAGATGACCACGAAGGCCATCACAAGAGAAAGCTCTACACTGAGGAAAGGGCATTGAATTGGAAGAGATGAAGGTTGGAGATATGCAAGGTGGTAGCAAGCAAAAGATGGATTCTGACAGAATTCAAGAAGACAGATGCTACAAGCAGGGCTGAGGAGGTCAGAACGAGATTATAAGAGGTGGAAATCCCACAGACCATAAAAAACTAAAACCCTGAAAATATACTATGAAAGACAGGAAACAACAGAGACAGAGAGAACAAGGAAGAAAATGTCTTCCCCGTGCCAGTAAACCCAAACAGTGACCTGAGAAATCATCCACTCACACTAAACCATTGTGTTTTTAGTTTAAAAGAAAATTTGGCCATAAAAGGAACAAGAAGAAAGTATAGGAAATAATCTGCTAGATAATTTAAATGTAATTAGAATCAAAATAAAAATATTAGGTTAACATGCTTCTACACTTTCTTTCAACTCTGTTGCAAAGTATTTTAAATCTTAATGTTATAAAAAGCATAGAGCACAGTGAACTGTGTTTCATATCTAATCTTCATCAATATTTTAACTGTACTTAGTACAGATGAGTCTAAGATATAGTTCATTTTCGCTACTTTTTCTAAGACCAAACTAATCCTCTACTTTCTATATATCTGTCATTTCTGTTCTACTCCACGTATAACCCTAAACTGTGCATCATCTTGGTTGGCATTTTAAGCTGTGGACAAATAGTACCATCCTGCTTGTATCGTTCTGCAAATTATTGCTCAGTGTGGTTTCTCACGCGAAATGTAGTTATTCGTGTGTGTCATTTAGCTTTTTGATTCAGTCACACTAACTGCCATGTAGTATGCAACTACATGATTATGTAATCTGTTATTAACGTTCTGTCTGTAAGATAAAATGTTTCTCTATGAAAGCAAAAGGAATGTTCAATGCTGAGGCTATATTTTCTCATATACCATGCATTTTATACCAGAAAGTTACACGATGATTCCTACAACAGTGCAACATACCAACTTTACAGAGTCATTAGCCAGTATTTACAGAATCTTATTTTCTTGAGAATCTGGCTATGCTGTTTGTTTTGTGATCTCACTTTCCCCAGGCTGCTTATTAGCAATTTTAGTCATAAAATTTTCCTAAGGTTAATATTTCTAGTATTCTATTATTTTCTTTTTAAAATTCAAAAATGTGCCAGTCAGTGGTGGCACACACCTTTAATCCCAGCACTCAGGAGGCAGAGGCAGGCGGATCTCCGTGACTTGTAGGTCAGCCTGCTCTATAAGAGCTAGTTCCAGGACAGGCTCCAAAGCTACAGACAAACCCTGTCTCATAAAACAAAACAAAAGAAAAATTTTAAATGTACTTATTGTGTTTGACATAGGGGGACTCATCTGTGGGGGTCAGGGGCCAACTGTGTGAAGTCCATTCTCTCCTTCCACCTTTATGTGGGTTTCTGGTATCAAACTCAAGTCCGCAAGCTTATACTATCTTGCCAACCATGTTTTAAAAATATTTCTATTTTGCTTTTATCAATTATACATGTGTACACTTTGAATACTGACCACTCCTCACCTCCAACTTCCCACCAGTTCTGCACACCATTTAACCTCCCTTCTAATCTCTCTACTAAAGAGATTTGTGTGTTCATTTTCTTCTGTGACACACAAGATAAACCAAGGCCATCTGTGTAAAATGTGAGTTTGGAGCTATCAGCTGGAAGGTGGTGGCAACAGCGGAGGATATATGACTAAGACAGTCATTTATTTACCCTTGTCAGAAGCTAATGACTGCCAATAGTTGAGAGATAAAGAGTGACCCTTGATCCCTCTCCTATTTCCTTGACTGAATGTTGAAAGAGCTGGTCTGGTGTGGGCTCAACTACACTTCATATGAGTTAATCTAACAGTTAGTGGTGCTCCATTGCTCTTCACCTTTAGCTTCCCACTATTACATAGGTCCAGGTCCCTGAAACTACTGGCCTGTGGTTAGTCTGGGAACATGAATGGTAAACTGTCCTCTTCGCTAACATGAAAACATGACTTGGTGACCACAACTCATCGCACACAGGAAATTTGGGGGAAAGAAAAACAATGTGGCTTATTCTGAGCACTATTTGTGGGAGTCTAGAATTTGGAGTCACCACGTACTTAGTAACCAGCCCCCAATAAAAACACTTTAACAAGGAATCTCTAATAGGCTTCTCTAGTAAACAATACTTTGTACATGTAGTAATTGAGTGCTAAAGAAGAACACTCTAGAAGACTCCAAAGAGTGCACTTGTTTGAAAGAAAATGGCCCACAAAGTGATTTTAGGAGGTGTGGCCTTATTAGAGGAAGTGTGTCACTGCAGAGGTAGACTTTAAAGTCTGTTTTGCTTAAAGTTCCCTCAGTTTCACTTGGCAGTTGACTTCCAGTGAACTGCAAGATGTAGGACTCTTAGCAGATCTAGTCTGCCTGCACACTGCCATGCTCCCCTTTATGACAGAACCTCTGAAACTAAGTAAGCTACAAAAATTAAATGTTTTCTTTATAAGAGTTGTCATGGTCATGGTGTCTCTTCACAGCAACTGAAACACAAACTAAGTTTTGGAGTGATGTTTAGAAGTTTCCTTTGGACTTTACTGCATGTCTTTTTCTCTTTGTTGACCTTGTGTTATAATAAACCATAGTCCTGAATATGACTATCCCCTGAATTTTCTGATACGTTCTAGTCAATCAATGAGCTTGGACACAGTCTTGAGGACCTTGGAACATAACTTATTAAACAAATGTGAACACTTTTTATAATCAGTCACCTAGCAAACAGCCAATGCTTCTGGAGAATAGTGCACTAAAATAATTTTAATATGAAATCATCAGAACACAAAAATGCTAGCAGAAAGTAAAAATGTGAAGTTATATAGAACGTAATTATAATTTCCAAGCAAACAGAACAAATTCCACTCTTTTTTGTGTGGGTAACTGAGGATCAAACCCAGGGAATCCTGAATGATAAACATGTGAACTACCATTGAACCATGACTTTAGCCCTTCCATTCTAATTTTGCTCCTACTAAATATAATAATAGTCTATTATCTTAGCTGGTAGAACGCTTTTCTAGCATACATGAACCCCTGGACACCATCCTCAGCACTGCAAAAATGAAGTATCATGGCATATATCTATAAGCCTAACACTCTGAAGATAGATATAAAAGAACAGAAGTTCAAGATCATACTCAGATACATATCAACAACCTAGACCCTTTCTCTAAAATAAATAATACAGAAACCTATGGGCTACTCTAAGTAATAGATATTCTGGTTTGGAATGGTAGACCATGTCTCTAATCCCAGTAGCAGGGAGGCTAAGTAAGGATAATTTCAAGTTCAAGGCAAGTCTCTGTTAGATTGCAAGTTCCAAGCCAGCATAAACTACACAGAATTTATGTCTCAAAAACAAACAAATCCTTAGCAATATATAAAATTAAAACTTATAAACAAGTATGTCACACTGATTTTTCTTATTTTATCATCCACATAATTTAGTTATAACTTCTGTTATAACTCTGTGCTGTGTAAAGATTCATGACATGTTATCGGGAACTGAATGAATTCAGAACTATTTTATATATGTTCTAGATCCTCGAAGAATCATAGAAGGCACAGAATATGATGTGTTAAAAAGCAATACACTTATTCAAAACTTCTTGATGCCTTCTAAACATATTTAAATAAATGGACTACTGTTGTATATGGAGTAATCGTTCACTGTACATTTTAAAGGGGAAAAACCATTAACATGTCGGCAAAACACCTATACACATAAAATAAATAATAGAGGTAAGAAGGGAAAGGGGAGAGACAGACAAACAAAGTGTATGTAGGGGGGAGAAAAGCAGCAGCAGCATAGTTCTATGGTCTAGAATATGGTTTTCCCCCTCACTAAAACTCATTTTAAAATTTGATTCCCAAGAGATGGTTAGGTTGTTAAGGCAGATGAATAAACCAGAATAATGCAATGGTGAACACCGATAAAACTGAGGAGGCTAAGGCAGGAAGATCATGAGTTTGAGGCCAAGAAAACCCTATCTCAGAAAATAAATAAAAGAAGAATTAAAGGAGGGAGTCATCTTGTGAGAATTATTATAATTCCTTTTGTGTTTTATCTTCTCCTTGAGTGCCCATTTGGTCTCTTATTTTCTACAAGGTGAACAGCATGACTCTCACTGCATACATGCAAACATGGGATGCTCAGCCTCTAGAATTGTGAGCCCTAATAAAACTTTTTCCTTTACAAACTATACAATCACTTGGATAAAAACAAATATAGTATATTCTTAAATGAAGATCATTTAAATCTAAAGAACAAAGTTGTATTTTACCATCTATCCTAGAGAACGCTTATGTGTATATGTTATATATATATATATATGTTACAAAATACAAAATATATCTACAAATAAGTAACTTCTACTTAACTTCACACAGACATTAAAAAACAAAAGCAGTCAAAACTTGTCTTTTGGAACTCATAACTTTTCCTGCTTTCTTTCAAGGACACACCATACTGCCTTCTACACCCTGCTCTAGTGCCCAAGTCCTTCACATTAGAGCATATATAAAAAGAAGAGATACTTCAGAAAACATACCAGAAAAAAAGAATGGAAGCAGCTAAACATTTTTAAAAGCAATCCAGCCACACATACCACTTGTACTTCTTGGTGATAAAAGGAACGTTGGCCAACTTTTAAAGTTAATATCTTATTCCTTGAGAATTTCATACGTGCATCAAGTCTATCGCCATTGCCTCCCCGCTTCAATTCTCCCAACCCTCTGACTTCCATATTACTTATTTACAGCACTGAACAATTCTTTCTCTTTTCAGCCAAAACAGAAAAAAGAAATTCAGTAACCATATTTCCATACAATTATTTCCAGGAACACACATATAGAGAGAGACTGCAGAACTATACGCAGAAAGGGGGGAGAAGAAAGCACAGAAGGAGACAGAAGCAGCTTTCCAATGCATTAACTCTATAAGAACAGGTTTTGCTGTTTTAATGAAAATATTCTTTTAATTCTATTAGGAAGATGAATGCTGATAAAGCTGCTTTAGTAGATGGAGTAGCCAGAGAGAAGAAAAAAAGGGAAATTTTGTAGTTTAAATCTCATGACTCCCCTGATTTGGAGAATCCAGGGTTTGTGGTTAGGCTGCCACCTGTCTATTCCACAGAGGTACTGAAAAGAGAAGCGTTTATAGAGGAGTCACTGAGTTAGTCAGCTGCAGACCTTTGCTCACTCAAGCTTATCTGATCACAAGATCATCCAGCTGTCACCCACACTGCTTTCCTCCTCACTGATGCTTAACTACTGGGCTCTAGAGCTTCCCAATGCCAAATATTTAGAGCCATTTACAAGTGCAGTATTTTAAATAATCTGATGTTTGGTCCAGGCTTCAAAACTCCTACAAAGAACATAGAAAGGCTAAACACTAATTTTTCAGCATATACAAGGGGAGAAGAGCTGAACCCACTGGACAGTAAACTCTAAGACTTTTTTACTTTCATATAAGAGAGAGAAAAACAGCAAAATAAACAGCACATGTTGTAGAGGAAACCAAAGCAGATAATTATAGACTATGAAGAATTTGAAAGAAAAAAAACCTAAATGATTAAAATTCATTCTAATATATACAATTCATTACCTGAAATGCTTCCAGATTTCCTATGTAGTTAAGTGGAAATCCTTGCGATTAGACATATTTGGGCCTGAATGGTAGTTCTACAATTCATTTATAAACCTAAATTTACCAATGACATTGCAGTATCACTAAAGAACTGTTAGTTACACACAGAATCAGAATAATTGAGTGCAGGTTTATAAAATCAACTTAACAAATACCTTTCCTTTTGTCCTCCCTCCAAAATACCAGAGGGAAAAAAATGAATTGCCTACAACTAAACATTAGTTGGAAATTGTTGCAACTCTGTGCCCTCTTTCATTTTAGGTTCTTAATAACCTAAGCAAAGAAATTCCTTTGCATCAACATTAGGATAACAAAGAACAAAAAAAGCACTAATGACCTAACATGGTCTAAGTCAAGGTTCCGCAAGAAAGGCAACATTCATTACACTCACTTTCCTCTAGCTTCACAGAACCTGAGGGGTTGTTTCCTGTGTCGTCCACATTTCCTTCTCCACCTCCTCTAGATCTTGAATTCCAGACTTTGATGACTTCAACATCATTGTCACTACCACTTCCACTTGAGCTACTATCCTTTTTCCCTTTTTTACCCTTTGTTTTCTTCTTCCTGAAACAAAAAGAAAGAAAATTTCATGTTAAGAAAGCATATTAAAGCTATAAAGTCAATTCTTAGCCGACAACCACAAGTATGGGGTTTTGAATATATCAGCATAGGTAACAAAGTACTCAATTTACTTTGCATACTCATCTGAGCTTAAGCTCATGGAGGTTTCATCAGAATCTGAAGCTATAAATTCATCCATACTATCTTCATCAAAATAACCCTAAACAAAAAAAGACATATGTTTTAGTAGCCCATTTCAGAATATATTGGAAATTCAAGCATTTCATTTCACTTAAATTAACCAACATCAATAAATAAGGACTAAGGAACTATTGAAGATGGGAAGAAACAGTGGCTTTTTAATGGGATTGTACAAAAGAAGGTCCTCTATGGGATGATCAAAATAAAAAAAAGGGCACTAGAAACATGAAGAAACAAAGTTTGTTGTTTTGTAGCACAGTTAATTTCTTAGCTCAGATAAGTTACTATGGCTATACAAGATATTAAAATTAGGAGAAACTGGATTAATTTCTAATCTTTCAATAAATATAAAATTATTCCAAACTTAAAAAAAAAAGAATTAAGACAAGCCTCAGCCAAAGCTGGCCTCACAATGCTTGATCTAACTACCTCAGCCTTCCAAGTGCTGAGAGTACAAATGTGTGTCAACATACCCAGCAGGGCTTTTGTTTGTTTGTCGCATGGAGACAGGGTTTGCTGTACTATGGGCTCCCTATATATCCAAGATGACTATGACATTCAGATCATCCTACTTCCACTTGCTAGGTGCTGGGATTAGAGATGCACGCTACTTTGCCTGGTTCTCAACATCCATGGGTATTATGCATGCTAGACACTCTACCTATCGAACTACATTCCCAGCCTAATTTTTTGCATTTTTTCCAGTGTATGTGTGTGTGCGCACGCGCGCATTCACGCATGCACATGCACTCATACAAGCACATGTTGTCAATGGGGATCAAAACTAAGGACCCTGTGCTTAATAGCCAAGTATTCAAGTAGTAAGATATGCCTCTACCCCTCTAAAAAAAGTTAAAAGGGCTCAATACAAAAACTTTTAGGACTGGGACTATAACCCCATTGGGTTCAAAGCCAACACATAAACATTTAATGATTCTATAAGTATAATGAATTCAAAACATAGAAATAAGTTAGGCATGGTAGCCACAAGTTGGAGGCTAAAGTGGACTACACATTGAGTTTCAGGTCATCCAGTGATATAGAGTAAGACCCTTTCTCAATGGCAATAAAAAGAAATAAAAGTGAACTAAAAGTAAAAGAGGCTGAATTAATGAAACAGAAAGTTGCTTCAGAGAGAGAATATAAAAAATAACATTTAAATAATTTGAGGTACTTAATTTACCTTATTTTCTTTGCTAATGTAGTCCAGCTGCAAACACCAAGGATGAGTCCAAATTCTACTTAACATCTGAAAGTCTTGAAAGAGCTTTGCACCTGCCTTTCCTCTTCCACCTTCAGTGCTATTACCTACACCTAACAAAAAGAAACCACAGTTGAAGACACAAGAATTCTCCATTTCCACCATGGTGGTTCTATACTAGGTCTCATACATGCTCAAGCCACGCCCAGCATCTCACTTCACTTCCTGGATAAAGATGTAGCTCCTTCTCTACTCAGCTCCTTCTCCAGCACATGTCTGCCTGCAAGCACCATGTTCTGTCATGATGGTATAAGACTAACCCCTCAAACTGTAGAACACCCAATTAAATGTTTTTCTATTTTTCTTTTTTTTTGACAGCTGTAATGGTCATGATGTCTCTTCACAGCAATAGAAATCCTAACTAAGACAGAAGTGATAAAGATGGAGAGCAAGGAAAGAGATATTTTGATTGAGGGAGTCATTATGGGGCTAGCAAGAAGCCTGGCCCAACTGGTCTTGCCCTGTGATCAGGTTGATGACTATCTTAAATATCACCATAGAACCTTCATTCAGCAACTGATGGAAACAGAGGCAGAGACCTGCAGTGGAGCAGTGGGCTGAGCTCCCAAAGTCCAGCTGAAGAGTGGGAGGAGCAAGAATATGAACAAAGAGGTCAAGAGTATGGTGGGTATATCCACTGAAACAGTCTACCTGAGCTAATGGGAAGGAACCAGCTTAGAACCAAACTAGACCCTCTAAATGTGGGTGACAATGATAAGGCTGGGGCAGACTGAGGGGCCACTGGCAATGGCACCAGGATTTATCTCTACTGCTTGTACTGGCTTTTTTGGACCATTCTCTTTGCTCAGCCTAGATATAGTAGGGAGGGCCTTTAACCTTCCCCCAAAGCAATGTGCCTTACCTTCTCTGAGGAGTGGATGGGGGAATGGAGAAGGGAATGGGAGGGAGTGGGAACTGAGATTGATATGTAAAATGAAAAAAGATAGTTTGTTTTCTTTAAAATAATAGAATTAAAAAAGAAAAAGAACAGAAGTGATAAAATACGGGAATTAAAATATCTAAAATTTTGAAAAGTTTATTACTATAATATCAGTAGAAATAGCAAATAAAAAGTTCTGATTTTAGTCACAACAAAGTCATAACTACTAACACAAACTATAATCTTTTATCAGTCCCATAATGGGGGGCTCACTGCAATTTTAATTAAAAAGGTCACTAAAAATACATACTTTCCCTTATATTTTTGAAATGCCCTAAATTGTATTCATGGCCCCTTTATCTATTACAGATAGATAAAGTGTTGCTCCATACAGATAGGCCTCCAGCAATTCTTTCCAACTATGACAACTCAAAAAGGCTTCTTTCAAAAATTATGTTGAACAAAATATAAATGAGGGTAGGAGAGGAAAATATTCTAGGTAAAGACAGACAAATAATAGTGCTCTTACTACTATAGGAGGGAAAAAAATCAAAGACCTGAAATCCACAGAAATACAGAATAATTGGGAGAAGCAAAGGGCTGGGGAAAATGAAGGGATGGAGGGCAACAGGTATAAAATTTCAATCACATATGATAATGTTCTACAGACATAATAATAAGCATAAGGACTATAATGTATTGTATACTATAAACCGCTAAGAGTGTATTTTAGGTATTATTTCTATATACAAAATGTATGAGAAAAAAACAGGCATGCTTAATCAGCTATATTAACTTTCTTGCTATGTAGATGTATACATTAAGCGTGTCTTAAGTATAGTTCATAATGTTGCTCATTTAAGTCCAATGATGATCTGCTTAGCTATTCTAGGAATCACTAAAAGCCTTTTGTGTTTCTTGGCCATATTGGTGGAAGAAGAAAAATAATGAGGGCATTAAAAATGGGGAAACTTGGGGCCAATGTGGGGCTGGGAAAGGCACATGTTACTAAGCCTAAACTTAATCCCCAGAACCCACATAAGGTAGCAGAGAACTGAGCATTACAGGCTGTGGTCTAACCTGCACATGAGTGCCATGGTCCAAGTGTGTACACATACACTTGAAAAATAAATGTAATAAAAAATATGAAAAATTGGAAGTGGCAGTGCACACCTTTAATCACAGCAGTCAGGAAGCAGAATCAAGTTGGGGGCCAATCTGGTCTACATGGTAAGTGTCAGGGTAACAGGAGAATCTGAAAACAGAACTGAAAAGGAATATGGTAGCACAAGCCTATGATCTCAGCATTTGGGACACAGAGGCAAGTGAATCATAAATTTAAAGACATTCCTAGCTAGACAGAAACTTTGAGGCCGGCTTGGATGGTGGTGGCAAAAGCCTCTAATCCCAACACTTGGGGGGGCTGAGGCTGCCAGATCTCTGTTGAGTTCCAGGAAAGCCAGAAAGCTGTTATAGAGAAAGCACGTTTTGGGGGGGGGGGGGGAAAGGCAAGAGAAAAACCAACTAAAAGAAATATGGAAGCACCTTATAGGAGTTAGTTCTACAATTAGTTTATCTCAAAATATGCACTGATGAAATAATCTCCTTTAACACAAAAATCTGATTTTATATCCTCTAATATTTCTGGGTCAATTAGTGAAAATAAACACTTAAGATGACCTAAAAAAAATCTCCAAGACATCACATACCTAATACAAAGTACCCAAGAGAATTCTATATATTCACAAATAACTGAAAAAATATGGTATTAAATTATCTCATCAACGCAGGTCTAGAAAGTTGAAGAATGTGGCTTACTTTTCATGTGCAAACATGTTTTACATCAGTTGAAATCGAAATCATGCAGTTCTATCATTTGCTAATTGGCTTCAATATTCAGTTTGCTAATTGGCTTCAATACACATCATTGCTGAACTGTCCTCTAAGGGAATTGTTAAAAACCATGTTCTTACTTCAATATTTGACGAAAGAAATAAGATTAGAGATAGTACAAAAATCTTGTCTGTACCACCAAACAGTTCAACACAAGCTGTGTTTGATTTATAAATTGTACTATAAGATACCAGAATAATAAAATCTTCAGGCTGACTGCTTAAGAAAAACATCAATTTCTTGAGGAAAATTAATCCTTAGTCAAAGGAATATCAGGAACTACGGTCAAAAGTGCTTCTGGTCACAGGGTAACAGGAAAGAATTCGTAAAAACAAAAAGAAATGTCAAAAAAAGATGAAGGAATTATTGGGGCACAGCAACTGGAATGCTCAGGTAAAGCAAATACAGTTTAAAGAAATGCTACAGGAAATCTTGATGTTATATAGGACTCTGAAGTCATAAAGAATAAACAACAGAATAACTGAATATAACTTTTGAAAATAAGTCACTGTGTTTTCCTTTCAAAGACTTATTAAATGTGGGAATACAATGCATGCCTGTACTTCCTTCCAGTACTCAAAAGCTCAGAACAGAATATCATGAGTTCAAAATCATCCTGATATATACATCAAGACCTTGTTTCTCCCCTAAAAAGTTTTACAGAGATATAATATATACAGTATGAAATTACAAATTAAAAGTATAAAATCCAGTGACTTTTACTCTACTCACAACCATTGTCACAATTCAAAGACTTTTGGCTGCTAGAAAGCCTTTGCTGGTTTTGTCTTTGCAGTGGTGGGTATTGATTCTAGAGTAAAACACATGCTGGCTAAGCTCCATGCATCTGAGCTACACCTCAACCCCACAATTCAGCTTGAAAATACTTTCATCACCACTACAAAACACTACACGACTTAGCCTCAACCTCCTCATTCCCTCCTTTGCATAGCCCTTAGCCAAACTGCATCTAATGAATCTGTAGATTTGCCGATACATGATGTTTCATATAAGCAGCATCATAAACTTATGCATGGCTTCCTTATTGCCAAATATTACCCATTATATGTATAGTCCTTGTTTCTTCATCCATTCATTTTGTTAACAAACATAGTTTCTGCACTTGGGTATGTATTTATGAAAAATGTTACGATCAACATTGAAATTAAAACTTCATTTCAATTGTGTATACATCTAGGATTAGAACTGGTGAATAATCCTAAATCTTGGCCACTTTTTTCTTTTATCATATCCTATTTCATGTATAGTGATCCATCACTGTGTGCCTACCTTACATTCATTTCCTAAGTAATAATATGAGTAAGTGCCAGTTGTTTATATTCTTTGAAGAAGTCTTCTTGATTCTTTAATACCTACCAGAGCTTGCAGGAGGGGGAAGTTTGAGATACTTTCTCTATTAACCCAGGCTGGACTGAAGTTCATGATTCTCCTATTCTAGCCTCCTCAGTGTTGGGATTATATGTGCATACTACCACACTAGGCAGGCATGTCCATTTATGACTGGGTTGTAAAAGTCCGTTTTATATGTTCTAGATATAAGTACCTTATTAGACAGGATTCATTTAGGTTACCTCTTATCACAACTTATCTTTCATCTTTTTTATCAATTGAGACAGGGTTTTACTCTGTAACATACGCTGATATGGAACTTGCTAGGAAGCCAAGGCTGGCATCAAACTTGAGGTCCTCCTCCTGCAGCTTCATGAGTACCTGGATCACAGGCCATGTGTCACCATGCCAGGTTAGTTTTAGTTCTTAAATACAGGTCCTACACATTTTTTGGTAATTCATTGAATGAGGTAATGCATGGATGTGTGTGATAACCTCATTGAGAGGATGGGATGAGATTGTCTGCTTCAGTCCAAGAGTACAAGACAGCCGGGTGAACACAGGCAGACCATATCTCAAAGTGAGAAAGGTGAGTGGGAGAAAAAATGAAAGGGAGGCAGAAGAGGCTAAGAAGAAGCGAGGAGAGAGACGGTGATTCCTGCTCAGTTTTGTTTTGTTGGTTTTGTTTTTTAGTTTTTTGAGACAGAGTTTCCCTGTTTAACAGTCTTGGCTTTCCTGGAACTCACTTTGTGGGCCAGGCTGGCCTTGAACTCAGAGATCTGCCTGCCTCTGCCTCCCAAGTCCTGGAATTAAAGACCAACATTGTTCCCAGCCAGCTTTGTTTTTCATTTTTTTCAGATGAGACATTTACTAGGTTTTCTTACTGTCAAGCTTGCCCCACTTCTCTCCCCCTTTCCATCTTTCTGTTTCTCCCTCCCTCTTGCCTACTCCCCCAACCTGGTCTGACTAAGCAGCTGGCTGTCCCAGAATTCATTATGTAGAACCAGATGGCCTGGAGCTCACAGCAAGATGCCTGCTACCATTCCCAGCTAAGCATCTCTCTTAAGATGTCTATGCATCTCATCTCAGTGAGCTTCCAACTCCCTATGTAACAGAAGACAATGGCCTTAAACTACTAATCCTGCTGCTGTCACCTCCTAAACACTTTCATTATAGGTATGTGCCACCGAGTCTAGCTTCTTTTTAAATCAATAACTATATGCAGGTGGGCTAAAGAGCAACTTTTCACCTATATTTACTATTCTTATTATATGTATTCATCAGTTAGGGCCAATAAGTAGAAACCTAACTCCAAACGAGAGACCAGGTTGTTATGTAAAGAAGTATAACATCAAGTATACTGGGTAGGACACATAGATAATAATACTTGTGCATTCTAGTTTTTAAAAGGATACCGAGAAGAATAAATTAACAGTACTTCAGTCAACATTTTAAACATTTCTCTGTTTTTTTTAAATTATAACATGGAGAGGATAATATGGTTTGCCTTGGATTTTGCCTTCAAACCTTGTGAACTTGATAACTAAGACACAATTTCATGGATGTAATTTACATACTTTTTCATACAAATGTAGAATATTTTTAAAATTACTCTAAATTTTTTTGTTTTCTTTTACAGATTTACTCCGCATGTGTAATTCTTCTGAAGTAGCCCTGTTTTGGTTTTGTTTTGTTTTTTTCAAGGCAGGGTTTCTCTGTGGAGCCCTGGCTTTCCTAGAACTCACCCTGTACACCATGCTGACCTCAAACTCAGAGATCCACTTGCCTCTATCTCCCAAGAGCTATGACTAAAAGGCGTGTGCCACCATGCCTGACCTGAACTAGTTCTTAACTAATTAAAGGCTTTATTCACATAATACACAGATATTCGTGGGCATTTTCTTGCATATTGTTAGCGGTGCTGAAAATCAAGCTGAGGTTCCCATATATACCATGTTTAGTTGAAGAGTACTTCAACTAAACAATTATTGCTTTAAGATTGTCCCTTGAACAATCTTAAACAAATTACTTGGATAGTAATTTTAATTTAATTATAATTTAATTGCAATTTTTTATTGATTTTTATTGAGCTCTACATTTTTCTCTGCTCCCTTCCACTTCAACACTCCCCCAAAGTCCCCATGCTCCCAATTTACTCAGTAGATCTTGTATTTTTCTACTTCCCATGTAGATTAGATCTATGTATGTCTTAAGCATACTTATTTCATTCAAATGTAAAAAATATGAAATAAACTTAAAAATGGCAAAATTACCAAGAGCATATTCATACAGAAGATGAAAACAACTGAATGCATTTGTTACCTGTTAAGTGATCTAAGTAGTACTGATAGAGCTTGCACTGAATAGCAGTCATTCTCACAGCTAATACATATTCATGTTTTGGAGGCAAAAACTTTGTTAATGCTGTATAATCTTTCCTCTGCAATTAACAAGACAGAATGCAAATCAGTTATCTAAACATATAAAAACTTTAAGAGCTCTCATTTGTTGGGAGTTAAAAGACACATAGTCAATATTTTCTAAATGATATTTACCCTCTCAAGTTGTAACAGAAACCACATATGACTATACTTAATATATGTCATATGACTATATAATGATACATTGGTTTAAAAAAAGATACTGCAACATGCCCATCAGATTTTAAAATAAAGTGGTTACATGTGATCGTTTAATAAAATTCAAGTTCTCAAGATAATCTTTTCGGTATTTAAAAAAAAAGTATAAGTAGAAGAAGTCATGTGGTAAGTAATACTATCAAAAATGACTTGCTTTTCATGTAAATCATGAATCAAAAGTGTCATGGGAATCAAAAGTGTCACATAGGCAGGGCAGTGGTAGTGTGCACATTTAATCCCAGCACTCTGGAGACAGAGGCAGCCAGATCTTTGTGAATTCGAGGCCAGCCTGGCAAGTTCCAGTATAGCCAGGGCTACACAGGAAACCTCCTGTCTCGGAAAAAATAAAAGTGTCACGTAGCCAACTGTTGAGGCATATGCCTGTGATCCTAACACTTGAGATGCTGAGGCAGGAAGATCAAGGCTTCCAATCCAGCCTAGGCTAAAAAGAAAACCCATCTCAAAGGAGAAAAAGGGGGAAAACACACACACATTCACACAAAACTCAAATTCTAAGACAATCTGAATTATGCCAAACACTAACACATAACTTCTGAAGCTATGTTTGTCCCTTTAAGAAAATAAGTCATGCTTAAAAAAAAAAAAAAGAAAAAGAAACACCAATGGAACCATGTTACTGTAGGGACAGAAAATAATACTAATAATAAGTGAATAGAAATAACTACTTAAAACAAAACAAAATAACAAAAAACCCAACTTACTACTTGGGTAATAACAGCAGTAAAGAAACAAAGTACTTATGAGTACATGTAGCCAACCTAATCAAACACAATTGTCTTCTATGACAGCATTATAGCCATCCTAAAAGATATTCTGCTTCACTGTGGATCATCTTTATAGCCACCCTTAGGGTTTAGTGTCCTCGGAGAGAATGTAGATATTTAAATTTCTGAATTGATAACAAGATATTTACCTATCTATAAATATGGATTCACCAATAGTCTTACTTAAATAACACTACTAACCTGTTCAATATATACCCGAAAGTAACGAAACCATTGTGTGCATGTGTGTGTGCGTCTGTGAATGGATGTATGACTAAAGAGTGAATGAATATATGAACCACATGTGTGTCACAGCATAAATGTGGAGCCCAGAGGACAACCTTGTGAGCAAATTTTCTCTTTCCACTTTTACAGAAATTCCAGGGATTAAGCTCTGGTTGCCATGCTTGTGCAGCAAGCACCTTTACCCACTAAGCCATCTTGCCAGCCCCTAAAATGATATGTTAAGGATTACTTTAAAATCAGTTCTACTCTTAGTTTATACTAGCCTCTACTACAACTATTTCAAACAATGAGGTTCTGAACACCATGCCATAGTACAAAAAAGAATTTCTTCATCATAACAGCTGTGCGTCTTAAGACAATGAATTTAAACATGAACATAGCAATATATGGGGCAAGAGCATTAATCAACTGTGTTCTTAAACTGTGAAACATATTACAAATATGAATAAATGGCAGATTTTTAAAGAGATGCAAAACTAAAAAAGAAAAAGAAACAAAAGTAGTTGAAGCTTCAACTCAGAAAATAATGTGGGATGGCAGTATTCTTATTATGGAAGCATCTGTACCTGAACACATCCGGCTAACATCTCATAGAGAATATGAGCACGTTTTTTCATCACTCTCACATCTGCCATTGTAGAATCTGCACACTGACCATTCTGGATTGGATTTATAAATCTATTCCTGAACTCCTTGATGGATCCAAGCAAATTTTCCTTGATAAAGTTAACCATGCAATGATCTAAGAGACAAAATATTGATTCATTAATAACATTAAAGATAGAAACCCAGAAAAACTCCCCAATATATCGCTCATGCCAAAACCTCAGATTATAAAGGGAAGGGAAACCGGAGGCAGAAGGGAGGTGAGGAGAAAAAGTCGAGTTTAGGAAAATATCTGGTTCTAAGTCTGATCTAGAACTACATAAATCATATGAGAAACTGAAAGAGACCATCCATAAACCCTAAGTGTTGCGGGAGGTTGTTTTACTGAACTTCCTAATTACCCAGGTAACATTATTTCCCTTCTCAGATCTTTGATGGGGTTGAAGACTATATAAATGTAGTTACTTTCTCTCATGACTTGGCCAAGTTATTTATTATACAAGACCTAAGCTAGTTAGAATAGGATATTTGTACTTATTGTATATAATTGCATAGTAGGTTTAGAACTTTCTTATTTAAACAAAAGGGGGAGGTGTTGCGGGAGGTCCTCCCGCTCCTCCAACCTATAGCTGCTGAGATACCAGCCCATTGGGGCGTGGTCTCTCTCCCTTTAAAAAAGCAGCCACTTCCCTCTTCTCTCTCTCTTCACTTCCTGCTCCACCGGCGACTAGATTCCTTTCCTGGTTGCGTAGAGGGCTGTTGCCTGGGACAGTGATCTGTAAGTTTTTTCCCCTTTAAATAAATACCACCCTATTAATCATAATCCCAAATTGGTGTGGCACTGTTTGTGACTTACGCCTTCACCCTAAGCCTAGTTCTTCTAAAAAGTGATTGATTCTAAATCACTATTCTTTACAGGAAAAAACAAAACAAGTATATATAACTATAATGATGATTTTATGGTCAGTGAGGGCATGTTGTAAGAAAAATAAATACAAAATAAAAGTAATAAAAGTAGATAATAAGCTACTATGACGCAGTGAAGTCTGTTCTTGATTCAGCTGTGCAAGCCTTTAAAGGTGCCACCACTTGCCCTATATTAAACAGCACCACAATGTAAAATAGCATTTCTATAGTAAGGAGAACAAAAGAACAATGGGAAAAATAACAAACAAATAAAAAGCCTGATGAAATGGAAAACACGAAACTCTATGATGACAATTGGAATTTGCTAAATAAACTCCTGTTCCATTCCAAGAAAATGAAGGCTATTCACAGGGCACCTCTCTGTATATTTCAGTTTTCTCTTTCAAAATTGTTCACAACCAGCCTTTCTTTTTAAACTTTTTTGCAAGTGGAGGGGAGGTTTCACTGTGTAGTATTGGCAACCCTAGAACTCACAAAGATAAACCTCCTCAGTGATGGGATCAAAGGTGTATACAACCACACTCAGCCTCTTTTTGTTTCCTTATTAGTACTTCCTCCAAACTGGATATATGACCTTATAAGACACACTGAATAAGCACATACACATTTTGTATATTTTAAAGCAATCGTTAAAGAATTCTGATACTTTTTCAAATATTTGAGTTTCCTTAGCTATATCTGAGCAATGACAACAGCACATGTCTTGTGGTATGCTACTCCTATCCATACAGCATTTCACTTATGAGCATGTTGTCCTTTTACAGAAGAATCAACTATAGATCATGGTAAGGGACTATAACAAACAGAAGGAAGAAAAATGGTAACAGTGCAAAATTATATGAGTCAACAACAGCATTCTGGAGCATAAAGGTGTATATTAACTCACACTCGATTAGGTTATTTTGAAGTGGTGTTCCTGTTAAAATAATCCTCCTTCTTGATCGTATAGAGTTCATAGCTTTAGAAACAGCAGATGCTTCATTTTTTAGAATATGGCCTTCATCACAAACAACAAAATCAGGGCCTATAAAATGTATACAAAAACAATGCTTAATTTAAACCCAATGAAACTAAAAAGGCTGTTCCTGGAAACTAAAAAGGCTGTTCTATGGTTAATCATTTTATAATGTTGGTCTTGAAAGAAAGTAACATTATTACAAGCACAATCATATTTTATGTCTCACTATGTATGGTTGAAATGGCACTGATTAGTATTAATCAAAGCAACCACAGCCAAGTACTAAAGTATTACTATAAATAGTATTAAGGTCTATAAACCTTGAAGACTAAAGCTTAAAGATTTTACCAAAAGCCAGGTGATATTGGCACATGCCTTTAATCTCAGCACTCACTCAGGAGACAGAGACAGAAGGATCTCTGTGAGTTTGAGGCAAGACTGGTCTATAGAGCAAGTTCCAGGACACCCAGGGCTACACAGAGAAACCCTGCATGAAAAACAAGCAAACAAATAAACAGAAGACTTAACCAACATAAAAAGAGCAAGAGAAATACAAGTGAAGAACACCTGGGTTTTTCAAAAAGAACTATCTTCTGGGGGATGACAAAAAAAGAAATAACTTTTAGAACTAAGATACTTTAAAATGCTTAAGCACTTTTAACAATTAGAATGAAATATCTTCAAAGATAATATTTTGGCTATAGATTACATTAAAATTATCACAAAAGACAAAGAAGAATTTATATATATATATATATATATATGAAAAAGACAAATATCAAAACTCTATAATGAATAATATAGGGGCTGAATAAAGAAGTGGCTCAGTGGTTATAAAAACTTGATGTTCCTCCACAGGTCCTGGCTTCCACCTCCAGCACCTAAATCATGGCTCCCAACCATCCATATCTCCATTTCCAAGAGATCTGACACATTTTTCTGGCCTCCATGAGCAACAGGCATGAACCTGGTGCACAAAAATACATGGAGGCAAAAACACCCACACATATAAATAAAAATAAGTATTTTTAAAAGGAAATGATAAAAACTAATTACAAGAAGTCATAAAACATTTGCAGTTTATTTAAAATAACACTAAATGCTGAGACTATTTTATGTTTTAAACACATTCCTCTTGGTATATGTTATACATGGTATATATTATGAGATACTCATTGCAATACAAGTAAATAGTTTGAGACTTAAAACTATCTCTAATCTTAAGGGACAGTGACAAGGACAAGGGAAGGATCAAGCATTCAAAACCCACCTCAACTATGTAGAAAAATACCTTTGTCACCCCCCCACACACACACACACAATTTAACAAAACACTAATGGAAAATCAAAGTATTGTTGAAGTCATAACAAGGATAACCTAGACATTTAAACTTAAAAATTAACTAACAAGAGGACTGGAGAGATGGCTCAAAGACTAAGAGGATTTGCTGCTTTTATAAAGGACCTAGGTTCAGTTCCAAGGACCAATTGACAGCTCATAACTTTCTGTAATTCCAGTTCTTGGGGACCTAACAAGTTCTTCAGGCATCTTCAGGTGCCAGACACACATATGGTACGGATATAAATGCAGGCAAAACACTTACACAAAAAAATACTTTAAAAATAACTTAAAAATTAAAGTAAATGAATACATTTTAAAGTAAAATAAGCATCATATCACCTAAAACTACATTTAGAATTGTATTACACATTAACCAGAATTTACTAAAGCAATGTTAGGCTACATAAAAAAAACCATTAATTTCAGAGCAAGCTGGATACTGTACACCTAGCACCTGGAACTGTTTGCTGGGAAGCTGAACAGCAATAGACTTAATTCCATAGAAGGTTTAGAATTGAAGGCATTTACTCAGCTAACTAGCCCTCCTCTCCTTTGTGTTCCTAAGAGCTCCTGCTTGTCCTCTGATCTACTAGTCTCTCCAAGAATTGTTTACATTTTTTTGCTCTTGGCTCTATGGTGATCTGTCTCTTTACCTCCAGTCTCTGTCACATAACACTAAGTCTTGTTTTAAATCTTTTGCGTATATTCTCTTAGCTTCCTCTTCTCAGCTAAAACTGTAGCAACTTTGTTGGTGGCTAAGAAAGCAAAAATTCATGAAGTGGCAGCAATGTGCTCATGAGTTAAATAACTGGTAAATTGCTATCCGAGATGTACTAAGTAGGAGCCAAAGAGAATGTCTAAGAATCTCAAAGTAGTGGACAAAGAAGAGAAAACAGAAGCATACGGAATTATATACCGGCTTCCAGTTTCCAATAGCATTCAGACCACCATTAAAATAAAAGGGAGCCAGACATATGATTTAGTAAGTCAAAGTGCTGAGGCTAGTTGCAAATGCATGAGCTCTATTACAGAAACCCACGGTGGTGAAAAGGTGCCAAAAGTTGTGTTCTGTCCTCTGTACATGCAAGCCATGGAACACATATGTTTACATTCATCCATTCTACTCATTCCTGCAATCTCAACCCCTCCCTCCCTTCTCTCTCAGACAAAGTAAGATGAAATTTAAAAATAAAATAAATCATTGCATCTTGAACTGATTCTGGAATCCATTCTTGCACCAATTCCCAGAAATTGAACTAAGATCATCAGGCATGCAGAATAACAGCTTTCACCCACTAAGCTACTTTAGTGCATGCCCCATCCTATTTCAGATGGACATATGATCTTACTGCCTCCATTTCAGAAATACTAGGATTACAGATGATTTGCCATGCCCAGCATATAAAACTTACTTCAAAATTAAATTTCAGGCTGGGGATGTGACCTAGCATGCATGAGGCATTGGGATTAATCTGTAGTACCACATCATCACATAAACCACGTGACAGGGTTAATGTCAATAATTCCATCACTCAGGAAGTGGAGGCAGGAGGATCAGAAGGCAAAGGTGACCCTCTGCTAGTCACAGAGACATCCCTGTCAAAATAGGGAAGGCTATGCACATGCCACAATGCCTGATTTTAAAAACTGTTTAAAACCATTCACAAGATACACTGAAAAAAACCGGCTGAAATAATACAATAGTTAAAATTCTAATACACCAACCTCAGATCGAAACACGAAAACTCAATAGCTAAAAGTATTAAAGATGATTTAATGTTATTTAAATTATATTTAGAACTAAGAAAAAAATAAAACCTAATGGACAAAGGAAACAAGTACTGGCTACTTAATAAGTATTCAATTAATAACTCTTAAATTACAGATAAACACATATTTTTCAACTGGCTTTGTCATGTCAGCGCTGATAGTACCTTACCTGGATCAACTAAAGCTTTATTGAAAATTTCTTTAAGTTTCCGACTCTTCACATTCCTTCCTTGAGCAAGATTTCGGTACATCTCATAACCTATGATCATAACGCCACCATCTTCTTGCCATCTCTGTAGCATATAACTTCTCTCCTGAGGACGTTTCACGGTTGCTAATTCAGAGACCTTGAAAAATAAAGGTTTAACAGTAGCTATTAAAACAACTGAGTTTTAAATACTGCCACTGAAATGTGCATTAGTAACTAAGAATCTTCTTTCCATATAGGAATCTCATGCTATTGCTTCAATAGGAAACATAACTAAATGTTACCTCAAGTTTTTCATCATCATTTAGTCCCTCCTGCCACTTCTCAAATTCATTCATCCAGTTCAAAGCAGTGTTAAGAGGACAAACCACTAAAGCTGTACTGAAATCCAATTTGTCACACAAAAGAACTGTGTGAAGAAAACTAACCACCTACAATAAAGTAAATAAAGTTACATTTTCATTTAAATATACACAAAACAAATTAGAAAAATCAAACAATCACAATTTACTCAGTTTGCTTTAAATAATGAGCCAGGCAAAAAAAGCAAGATCATAATTCCAAACCCATACAAAATATAGATAAAGAACTATAACATTAAAACCAGTCCTAGAAATGAAGGAGTTTTAGTAGTGAAAAGGACTTTAAACTTTTATTATCATAACAAACTATAAAGTTCAGTAAAAAGGCTGGGCAGTCGTGGTGCATGCCTTTAATCCCAGCACATGGGAGATAGAGGCAGGCTGATCTGTGAGTTTGAGGATAGCCTGGTCTACAAAGCAAGTTCCAGAACAATCAGGAATGTTACACAGAGAAACCCTGTCTTGGGAAAAAAACAAATTTCACCTGGTATCCTTGAAGCTGTTGGTAGTCACACCTGCAAGCACACTGCCTCAACTCCTATCACTCAGCACCTTTACACAAACATCACTCTTTTTGTAGTGCTGTCAAGAATATTTGGGTTTTTAACTTTTTCTTTTATTTGAGATTATAAAGCAATAGTATCATCTCCTCCTTCCCTTTCTTCCCTCCGAAATTTCGCACATACTCCTCCTTGCTCTCTAGCTAATTCATGGTCTCTTTTTCCATTGTTTTTATGCACATATATGAATATGCATACACAAACACCATCTCTTTAAATATGTTTACCCTAACTCTTGATCCTCCCCTTTTAACAGAGTATCAGAAAGTACATTTTTAAATTTCATTCCTCACCACAATATGCAATATAAAATACTTGAGAAGGGACCTTATTCTTCTTTACTGCTGTATCTCTACCACCCACCTAAAACACAGCAGAATCCAAAACACTTATTAATGTATGTGCAAAATGAATAGGTTTATTTCCTTTTTTTAAAAAAAGACTTATTTATTTATTATGTATACAACATTCTGCCTCCATATATGCCCGCACACCAGAGGAGGGCACCAGATCTCATTACAGATGGTTGTGAGCCACCATGTGGTTGCTGGGAATTGAACTCAGGACCTCTGGTAGAGCAGTCAGTGCTCTCAACCACTGAGCCATCTCTCGAGCCCTAGGTTTATTTCCTATAGCTCTTACCTGCAAGGTCTTACCAAGGCCCATGCAGTGGGCAAGAATACACCCTGAACCTGGAGATTTCTTTGTCTTTTTCACAGATTCACAGCAGCAATCCCACATAAACTGAACACCTAAGAATGAGAAACCAAAACTTGTAAGAAACAGTAAGCTTTTAGATTTTGTTTTTTAACATTTATTTTATGTGTCTAAATGTATACTATATGAGTGCTGGGAATCGAACCAAGCTGCCATACAAGAGCAACAAGTACTCTTAGCTACTAAGCCATCTCTCTAACACCCAAGAAATAGCATTCAAAACACAATGGGCACTAAAGATATTTTGTTGTTGTTGTTGTTGTTGACTAAAGACATTCTTAATACAAATAGAACTGGTTTTTTTTTCTGCTAAAGTAAAGCAGAACTAAAACACAAGCAGAAAACGGGGGGATGTCTGTTCAAATACCCTAAAGTATAACACTAGATTTCTCTATACCTTAAGATAGCTTTAAAAGGTAGAAGAATACTTGAAAAACAGAAACTTTAACCAAAGAGGGCAGAGCTTTGT
This sequence comes from Microtus pennsylvanicus, assembly GCF_037038515.1. Classification (NCBI taxonomy): domain Eukaryota; kingdom Metazoa; phylum Chordata; class Mammalia; order Rodentia; family Cricetidae; genus Microtus; species Microtus pennsylvanicus. The sequence goes on along the minus strand of NC_134601.1, from coordinate 81,441,668 downwards.
ATCAAATACACATTAAAGGCTACAGAATCAACCAGAAAACTATTCCGGGAAGAAAATTCTTCGTTGAGCAATAGAAACTGAACAATAAACAGGGCTGGTAATCCAAGAAGTAGGAACAGCTCAATTTCCCTTATGGACTACTTCACATATATATTTAAAATTAAAGTAGTAGCTCTATAGTAACACAGCAGAGAATAGGAACAGTTGAATAACTTCCTCATACTAATGTAAGAAAATCAATAAAACACTTACTTCAAAATGCTGAAATGGCACTTCCCTAAGAAAGCTTTTGGTTAACTGTGTTTCTTTCTACCTGCTCTAGCCAAGCACTATGTACTCTATGTACTCTGCTTCCCACTTGTAAGAGCACTTCTTGCCAATTTAAAACATTATGCTTGCAGTCACCAAAACTTATTCTCCCTTCCTGGTAAGATCTATAACAGCTGTAATCATATTATTGCTCTACAATGTATCTCCAGTGATTAGCAAAATGCTAGACAAACAGAAGAAGACAAAATATAGGTAAAATTTAGCTAAAAGTGATTAAATCATTTAATAACTTCTTACCATCTACTTGGTGGGGTTTCAATTTAATAACCATGTTTCTATGAACCTGCACTAAAGGTTCTTTGGTTTCTTCATCTTCATCTAAAACCAATTTGGTTGTTATTGGACACTTGGTAGGTGAGGCATCCTCAATTTCTATCACCTACAAAAAAGGGAGTTGTTGATAGTTAAGCTCACAGAAATCTTTCAAGCAATGGTGGAGTAGCAATCTTTTTTGCTTTTGTGTTTGTTTTTTTGTTTGTTTGTTTTCAATACAGAGTTTCTCTGTTAAGTCCTTGCTGTCCTGGAACTCACTCTTGTAGATCAGGCTGGCCTGAAACTCACAGAGATCCACCTGCCTCTACGAGCCAAGTGCTGGGTTAGCCACCAGCTTGTATCAATCTTAAGATAGATTTTTCCAAAGCATAAACACACCTATACTCAGGTTCATATTTCCCAGAGAAAAAGAAAATTTCATATAGACTTGAAATCACTATAGCACCCAAAATATTGGAATACAGTTGTATTAAGTAGGATTTTAAGTAAATAGCTCTCTCAGTCAGTGAAGTACTTGCTTGTACAAGCATGTGGACCTGAGTCCAATCCCCCAAAATATGTGGAAGGAAGGAGGGAAGGAGAAAGGGTGAGCAGGCAGGTAATTAGGCAGGGGAGTGGGTAAAGAACAAAAGGACAAAAGAAGGCAAGAAGGAAAGAAGCAAGCTATCCCTTCTGATAGTAGAGAAAGGCAGATTCTATCACTCAGAAGTCAGTCAGCATAATATACCTGGCCAACTCCAAGTCCCTATCTTAAGTGCGGTTGATAGTTCCCGAGGAATGACACTCCAGGCTAAACTCTGCGTTCTACATAAATATGCACCTCACACACACACAAATACATATATACTAACAAAAACCTTAATTTAACATACACACGAGAACAAGTATGTGTACACTCATTTTTTGTCAACCCTAACTAACACTTTAAATATAGGAACTAAACAACAGATTTAGACCTAGAAAACTGCTTCCATATAGCCCAAACCCAATGATGTTTTAACAAAAGAAATGCTTATGTGAACAACTTATTGTCACATGCAAAAAACTAACAAAAATTCTTAATTAGAAAAATTGTAGAAGTGGGGTATGGCTAGATAGTGGAGAGTTTGCCTAACATGTGCCAGGCCTTAAGGCTCAATTCCCTAACATAGAAAACTAAACAAAACGTTGTGTCAAGCATAGTGACAAAGCCTATACTCTTACCACCTGGAAAGTAAACACAGGAAAACCAGGGGGTCAAAGACAGCCTAAGCGAAATATTGAGTTCATAAACAAACTTTGCAACATGAAACATTGTCTCTAAAAACTGAAAAACAAAATATGCCGTTGAAGTGGTAGTCAACCTCTCTCCCATTCCTAAATGCTGGGGTTACAGGTGTTTACCACCACATCTAGCCTAGAAGTTATCTTGAAGCAAACATAAAAAACTAGGGAACTTTATACATAAAAATTGGAAATTAAATCACAGGTTTGTAATGAAATACAAGGACACTAAATTTACATGAAATTTTAAGTGATAAACACATCAAGAATAATACTGAGAGACAGAGTTGAGCATATACATTTAGGTCCAAATTCCATTTCATTTTGCTATGTAAATTTTCTTAACATTAGTTTCTATACTTGAAAATTAGGAATATGTTTCAAGAGCCCTCAGAGGAACTGTGGAAAATAAAGCAGCACATATTAAGAATTTAGTACATAATAAGTATTCAACTTATTATGTCCTAGCATAGACGGTATCATGCCATATCACAAGGAACAGCCACTACAAAAAATTTAATTTCTTAAAATGCCTTGGCCTGTTTGCAAGATATGGTAGGCAAAATGTTAAAATGGCACCAGTATTCTTGCCTCTTGGTATAAACGTCCTGTATAATCTGCCCTTGTTGAGTGTGGTTAAGACCTATGAATACAATGTGATATGAGTCCCAGATATGAATAATCATCATTTAACTCAGATTTACTCAAAACATACTCTCCTAAGTAGGCCTGAACTCAAAAAGTTAGCCATTCAAAAGATTGAAATGCTTTCCTATGGGGCAAAGAACGGAAGCAACATGTCATGTAGCAGAAAGAAGCATGTAGTCGATAAGAGACTATGTACGTGACTGCAAGAAACTAACACACCATGTTAACAAGTTGAGAAAATAACAAAAACTCTTAGACGAAAGTACAGCCCTGGTTAATTTCTTAAACATAATGAAACACTGAGCAGAGGATCCAGTAGAGTCATACCTAGCTAAGTCACTCCCAAATTCTCTAATAATGGTAAGATAATGAATTTATCTTCTTTAAAGAGGTTAAGTGGATGCAAACATTTTCAAACAGGCAGAAAACCCCTTGATGTCTGCAACCTCTTTCCTTGGGCAGATCTGAATACTCTGAGATCATTACACAAAGTACCAGGGAATATGAGTTCTCCCCCTCTACTATGGTATAGAATGCTTTGCATCCTTCTCCCGGGTTCTGATGCATACAAGCACGTGGAGGGAGAACTTTTTGTCTTGGAAACTTTGCCAGCCTCGCTTGCATACAGGAGCTGGCCACTTACCCAGACCACAGTAGAAAAGCTTACTGTGACCATGAGTAGCATCTGCTAGTAAAGATGGGAAGTTCTTTTCTTCAATATAATATGCTTTCTTTGCTTAGTTCCCTACCTCATTTTAGATTAAGTATATTCATTATTATTTTTTTACAGTAATTTTCACTTCGTAGCTTATTCTCTATCATTATTTTGGCTATTATTTTTCCTATGGTTCTTAGTGGTGTTGTAGCTGGCATTTACTCATTATAAATTTATTCCTATATCTGGTTTAATTTTGGGTTCCCTAATATTGGGTTCTGAGTGTTGATAAGGAATGAGCTCACCATAAAAGGCAACTCACAAAGACACCAATAAAAAGTCAACAGGTGTATGTATCCCAAGGTTATAGAGGTCACAACACAGAAAAATAAAAATATAGAAATTCAAAGTAGTGCAACTTAAAAAGAACACATTTCTCAAAATATTATAACTTGAAGAAATAAAATATAATATGACCTTATAATAATGTTTAAAATATCCTTATCTTTTTAATGTTATAGTCTCAACTATTAATAGATGATGATACCAATTCTGGAATCTACTCCAAAATAATCCAAAAGTAGGTAAATATATGAAACAAATCTGGTACTGTTAGTAATGGATGATGCTGGAATAAAAGATACATGGAGGATTACTATATAATTTTGCACACATATATTTGACAGCATTTTCACTAAAAATTGATTCAAAAAGAGAAATCCCGGGGCTTAGAGAGATAGCTCAGAGGGTAACAGCACATACTGCTCTTGCAGAGGACAAGCATTCGGTTCCTAGCACCCATGTCTGGAAGGCAGCTCTAGTGCCTAGAATCCCAATTCCAACAGATCTGACACCGTCTTCTGGTCTTCATGGGCAAACACACACACATATGAAGCAAACCCACATGCAGACATACATATAAACCCATAATTTAAAATAACATAAACTTTTAAAAAAAATTTATACATATAAAAAAATCAATTTAAAGCTGACACGAGAACTCAGCAGATAGAGGTACTTTCTACACAAGCCTAACAACTGAGTGGAACCCACATAAAAGCAAAAGGAGAGAACCAATCACAAAGTGCCTTCTGATAAACACATGTGCATCATGGTACATATGTACCCCATACACACAATTTTAGAAACTAAAAAGAAATTTTAAAAAGGAAGTCATTTTCCTAACTAACTATATTACAATCATTTGTTATCATGTAACAGTCTCAATTGTTTTCAAATCCTTAATTATACAAGCATAGCCTAATAAGCATAGCATGCTAACACTGGTGTAAAAGAATTTTACCTAGAAATCTACAGTTTATTAAGACATTCAACTCTTGAAAACCTGTATGCATCTGTGACATATGTCTATGAAAGTTATATATCACAGAAATACAGTGGCTACCTCTCTTAATTTCTCTCTCTCACGTTCTCTCTCTGCAATACGTTTTCGTCTCTCTTCTTCTTCTTTAAGGGCATTCTGGGTTTCTGTTCTTAGTTTATCATCTTTTAGAATCTTCCGAATTTTCTTTCTGCCTTTTCCAGGGGACTTAGAATCATCATTTTCATCCTCCTCCTCCTCTTCTTCCTCCTCCTCATCATCTTCCTTTTTTTCTTCTTCAGAATGGGTCTGTGGAATTCAAATACAGAGAAAAACAATAAAAGTGCTCTAATACATTTATTTCATGTTAAATTGCGTAATGTGCCAACAAGGGGTAGATGAAAAACTTTATTAATTATATCCAGAAATAAACAAGTGTTGAATAAAACTTCAATTAAACCAGAACAAAAGAAAAGAATCAGGGCTAAAGAATCAAACAGGTATTAATTTTAAAACTGTATACAAATAGCAAACAAGAACATGAAAAGATATCCAAACTGACAGGTCAGAGGAAAAAATTCAAAACTGTAATTAGGTACCGTTTTATGCACATTGTAATTATTATTAATAAAAACAAATTTTGTAACACAAAGGGGGCCTGCTTGTTGTTGGGGTTTTTGTCCCGCCCAGTACCCCACAACTGTTTAGCCCCAAAAAAAATCACACATAGGTCTCCATAAATTATAAGCTGATTGGCCCATTAGCTCTAGCCTCTCTCACTGGCTAACTCTCACATCTTGATTAACCTATTTTTCTGATCTATGTTAGCCATGTGGCTCAGTACCTTTTTCAGTGGGGCAGATCACATCCTGCTGCTTCGGTAATCTGGGCAGGAGTGGGAGGAATCAACTTCCTCCTTCCCAGAATTCTCCCGTTCTCATTGCATCATTTCTATTTCCTGTCTGGTTTTCCTGCCTATACTTCCTGCCTGGCCAATCAACATTTATTTAACACATGATTGACAGATTACAAATTCTCCTGCACCACTTTCCCCCTCTTTTTAAGAAAAAAAAAAAACAAAGGAAAATATCCATAGTCCATTTTTTGGGAATGTGGGCATAGTATTCTAGGCTACTTCCAGCTGGTTGGGGGCACTGATAATCTTATAAGGAACCTAAAGAAAATTTAGAGTTATAATCAAGTCCTGATTGGAGTATCCTGTGAGTCTTGATCATCTCAGGCAGCAAAATTTAAGAAACTAAATGTCAGTGAACATGAGGCAGTACAGTGCTTCTAAGAATGCTAAATGATGTAACCAATACAGAAAAACTACGTGGAAATCTGACCCAGCAATTACAACTTGCACACATACCAGAGACAACTAAATGCAGGAATAAAAACAAATATTTACAGGTATGTTCATAATCGCCTGACTCAAAACAATTAAAAGGAGAAAATAAGCGATGTCCAACAACAGGTGAATGAATACTCAAAATGTGATATACATATACAACAGTTTATCCAGATGTAAAAATGAAATGCTGATATATGCTACAACATGAATTAAACCTGAAAACAATTCATCAACAAAATAAGATAGGAAGAAAAGCAAATATTTTATTGTAGAAGGTACTTTAAATGTCAAATTCATAAATCAGAGCACACCAGAAGCAAAATAAAAATCAGACAGAAAAATGACAAAGTTCAGTTGGTCTTGGGCTGAAGAGATGTCTCACTAGTTAAAAAGGCTTGCTGTTCTTCCAGAGGACCTGAGTTCAATTCCCAGCACCCATATCCAGTGACTCATAATGGCTCTAGGAATCCATTGCCTTCTTTTGGAGTCCTACCTGCACATACATGGCATTAAACACAACACACACACACAGAAATTATGTTTTAAACTTCTGAAAAGTCCAGTGGGCCTGAAATTATTGTTTGTGAAAACAATTAAGGCCATTAAATAGTATATTCTAACATGTTTCCAAAGTTAGTTTTTCAAAAAGTAAAGCCTTCTGGCCTAGGAGATTGTCTCAAGTGAAGGGTAGGTATCTAACATGCCTGAGGCCCTATATTCATGTCAGCACTCAGGAAGCTGAGAAAAGAGGGTCAGGAATTCAAAGCCTACCTCAGAAACTGAGTTAGTTCAAGGTCAGGCTGAACTACATGAATCCTATCTCAAAAGAGGAAACCAATATACTGTGTGAAAAAAATATTTTTGTGAATTTAAACAAAGAAAAAAATGAATGAAGATAGTTATGTTTTGGAGCTGGAGAAATGGCTCGGTGGTTAAGAAAGAGCACTGACTTCTCTTGTAGAGGACCCAGGTTCAATTCCCAGCAACCACATGGCAGCTCACAATTGTTTAAAACTCCAGTTCCAGTGGATCAACCACCCTCACACAGACACACAAGCAGGCAAAACACCAATTTGCATGAAAAGGTAATGATTGTATTATATTACAATGTTTTAAATGTGAATACAATAACATTAAAAATGAATTAAAGACTTTCTGCTAAAGGCAGAGAATAAGAAAGAACAAATGATTCTTTCAACAATAGTAAGAATTAAATAATAAAATATAATTACTGAATGGAATACAAACAAAAATGGTGAACTTACTATGAAGTATAATATAATGGGTGAATAATAATTCAAACAAACAACAAATGCCATTATTACCTTATTTTCACTGGAGGAATCCTCTTGAACTTTAATCCGTCGTCTTTTCTTTTTCTGTTTATAACTCCGCTGATTTTCTTCCAATTCTGCTTTCTTTGCAGACCTTAAGAAAATTTTAAATGTAAAATGAAGTAAAATAAAATGCTTCCTGATGAGTATGTACTATTCTGGAAATACCATGCCAGGATCATATATATGCTGGCACACATACTACAGCACTGAGCAGCATACATATGCCATCTTATTATTTTAGTAATAATAAAAGGCACAAATCATAAAATTAAGCATCTTAGCAATTTTTCAGCATATACTTTAGTAGTATTAATAACACTGACTTTTTCTGAATACCACTGCTCAAATGTATGGCATGCATATAGCATGCAGCAGACTGCGGGGTTTCATTCTCAGCACTACAAAATCAAAATCAAGCAATTAAAAACATTAACGAGGGGCTAGGACTGTAGCTTAGGTGGTAGAGCGCTGGCCTACAAAGCACAAAGCTCTAGGTCTAAGCCCTACCACAGAGTAAAATGGTGCTAGGAAACACCTGCCATCTCAGCACCCAAGAAGTGAAAATAAGAGTAACAATGGTTCAAGGTCATCCACAGGTACACAGAAACTCCAAGTCAGCAGCCCTGGCTATATAACACTGCCCAGCCACCCCCCCCCCCAAAAAAAAAAACAAGAAGAAAGGAGGGGCAGAAAAAGAGGAAGATCTGTCTGGGCCTGTACCTCATTGGTAGAATCATTGTCAAAAACACATAAAGCCCTGAGTTCAACCATCACCACTATTACAGACTAAATATAATTATCTGTTTTAATTTTTATTAACATATATTAATTTGCACAATGTTAAGGGTTTCATAAACACATTTATTCCCTGAGAGAGAGAGAGAGAGAGAGAGAGAGAGAGAGAGAGAGAGAGAGAGAGAGAGAGAGAGAGAGCATCAATGTGTAGCAGTTAAGAAAACTTGTAGGCATCAGTTCTCTCTTTGTATCAATTTATTTTCAAGGATAAGGCTTATCAGAAAGTATCTTTACCCACTGAGCTTTCTCACTTTCAAAAATTAATTTCAAGCATGTGTGTGTGTGTGTGTGTGTGTGTGTGTGTGTGTGTGCAACTTTATTTGCAATCAATCATAGTCCTTCTTCAGAGGGAGGGGGCCAGAGTACATATGCAGGGAAACAAGAATAGCTTACAAGTATCGATTCTCTCCTTCCACCACATGGGTCCTAGAACAAGCTCAGGTCATCAAACTTAGCAGTAGGCAGCTTTACTGTCTGGGCCATCTCACTGGCCCAATTCCCAACCTTCTTTGCAAAATAAAGCAAAACAGACATACAAACAAAAATATGTGTAATACTGACCTTGTTCTAGGCCGCTGTTCATCCTCAGATTCACTGACTTCTTCACTAACTCCTGACTCTTGAAAGTCAGTGTCTTCTGAATCCTCACTGCTCACTTGAATTTAGAAAGAAATGAGTAAATAGTTTTCAAAAGAAACAAAATCCAATTGGTCATTTCACATTAAAACACTAGAGAATTATATAAACACCAAAAGGAGAGAGACAGACAGAAAAAGAGAGAGAGAGTATATATTACTAAGAGAGAATATATTACATAAGATATACCAAATTCAAGTATTCAAGCCCACCATAGTGGCACACCTTTAATCCCAGCACTAGGGAGGCAGAGGCAGGTAGGATCTCTGTGAGTTTGAGGCCAACCTGGTCAATAGAAGGAGTGCCAAGACAGCCCAGGATACATGGTAAAACCCTCTATCTCAAAAAAAAAGCAGACCAAAACATGATAAACCAGTTAATGATTCAAATGGTACAGGCTAAACAGCCTTAATCAGATCTGAAATGCACTAAAATCTGAAGTCTATGAATATCAACATATTCCATGAGTGAAAACATCTAAACTCATGTGCTAAGTTGCTACCAAAATGCAGGTGCACTGGGAATACTGCCTAAGTACATGAGGCAGAGATGACAAATAAATGAATTTTGTGTTAACAAGGATCCATTTCCCAAGATATCATTATTTATATATCAATATTTCAAAAAAGGGAAAACCCACAAAACTAAAGCATTTCTGGTACGATGCATATCAGATAAGGTATACTAAACATGTATTTATAAATATAAAACTGTACTTCTATATTAAAAATGCAGGTGTTTAGTACTATATAAATTAACAAAATGAGAATTAGCCATACATACATATGTAAGTAATAATCAAAGGTAAATTAATGGAAGTAAGTCTGGGTACAAATAAACAAGGCTGCTCAAGGTAAAATGATTATAAACTTTCTGCCAATGAGGATGATTAACAACCATGTGCAGGATACAGAAAGCCATGACCTAAGGATTCTAAAAGAGAAACAATAGCAGGCAGATTGCTGGTTGAAATCAAGACTGATATAATGACTCCTCTATAGTAAGAGGGAGACATAAGACAAGTCAGCTGTTGACTGCCATGGGTAATTTTCTTCCTTTGTCTGCTGTATTGCTTAAGTTGTTTGACTGGTTGGTTGTTGTTAATGTTTTTTGTCAGCTTGACATAAGTAAAAATCACTTGGGGACTAAGAAGAGCAACTGAGAAAATGTCTCCAGTAGATTGGCCTGTGAGCAAGACAGTAGGGCATTTTCTTGATTCATGATTGATGTGCACTGGGGTAAAGGGGTGGTGATCAGCTCTGGGCAGGTGGTCCTGAGTAGTAAAGCAGGATGAACAAGCCTTGACAGTCAGTAAGCAAACTGTTCTTGTTTGTCTATCGCCTCTGCTTGTGTTCCTGATCAATAATTAGGAACCAGCATTCCTCAGTAATGGAGTGACCCGAGAGTTCTAAGATGAAATAAACTTTTCCCCTAACATGATTTTAGTCATGGTGCTTATCACAGCATTAGAAACTTTAAGATATTCCTGGGTTTTTTGTTTGTTTGGTTGGTGGGTTTGGTTTGGTTTTTCGAGACAGGATTTATCTACAGCTTTGGAGCCTGTCCTGGAACTAATTCTTGTAGACCAGGCTGACCTCGAACTCAGAGATCTGCCTGCCTCTGCCTCCCGAGTGCTGGGAATTAAAGGTGTGCACCACCATTGCCTAGCTAAAATATAAAATATTCCTGGTTTTAAGGTGTAAGATAGGCTGAATTCTAAAACTACAGAGACTATTAATGGCGAAACTGTCAGAGTTTTCTAGTTATGCACTGGGACCAAACATGAGATCAGATATGTACAGATGCTCTCTTAGGGGCAGCGTTAAAGTGTCTGAACAGATATACTCAAATTTGAATATGAGAACTCATTCACAAAACAAGTATTTGCTTTACAATCAAAATTAAAATGTCTTACCCTTCCTTCTATTTATTCCTTTGGCTTCTTTATGTTCTTTAGGCTTTGTCTTTTTTTCTTCTCCAGATTCTCCATCACTCACCGCCAGCTTGTATCTCAAAAGTCTATGTCTGTATCTTGGCTTCTTAGATTCTTCGGAATCTGAATCTGATTCAGAATTGACTTGATTTGGGGCTTCTAAATGAAGAAAATATATCTAAAAAGCCCTCATCAACAGACTTTCTTTTAAGTACATTTTAAAATTATTCTCTCCATTCACAATTAGCACAATTTATGTACCTTAATACCACCACTGATAACAGGTAGTCACTTACCAGCCCCAGTTACTGACTATGGACTAACCATCACCAGTGTGTGACACTTTAAAATAAGAACTATTTTGTTTACATGTTTATTGACAGTAAGGGAAACAACGAGCATAACTTACACAATTATCGTAATGCATACAAATGATTTGTGATAATAAAGTTTCAAATATTTTTTAAACCCTCAAATGCATTTCCTGAGATTTCTTGGTCAGATAATCTTCACAGATTAAATGGCTAAGGAAATATACTATAAATCCAACATGGCAACTTCTCTGTGGGGAGCTCACCCTCATCTCCTGGTGTTTTTTCACTTTGTTTTCCAATTCTTTTTTTCTCTTCTTCAGGTTCATCATCTGAAGATCCATCCTCATCAGAGGAAATATTGGCGTTAATTTCTTCTAAAAGCATCTTCTTGGCAATTCTTGGGAGTAAAAAAATAAATAAATAAAAAGCTGTATTTTGGGGGGTAAAGTACACCAAATTAAAAACAAATTCTCTGTATCAAAATAAAAATAAATATGGTCAAACAGACTTTATATTGCAAGCATGAGACAAGACCAAAAAAAAAACATGTTTTAGCACAAGCTACCAATGAACACTCTTGAAAATGTTCACTGATCATTCCTCAATTCCACATAATTTTTTAATGTACTAAAAACTCTCAGGGATATAGTCTACTAAGTATTTTGACCAATTAAAAGTTGATGCTGCCATCCTCCGGTGACTACCATGTGAGATAGGCTAACAACAGTAAAATTCACTTATCCAGACAACAGAAGTTCAAATCTGCAGAGAAAGGGATACTTAACAGAAAAACAAAATCTCAGAAAAGCAATGAGTAACAAACCAATCTAATAGGAGACAGCACGTCAACTACATGATAAGATGTTTGGACCTTAATTTCACTTTTCTTCATAAAAAGGTTAACCAAAGTAACACCATTAATATTCGATACTGAAGCAACCATCAATCATTAGTATTAGTCAAGCTGGGGTATTGAAGGGGCAGCAGTGCCACTTATAAGGTGAAAGAACACGTATTATTATAACTGAATTTTAAGTTTCAGGAAAAATACAGAAAAATAGCTTTGCTCATACAATTTCTCAAGATGCTTCTCGAGACAAATTTGCTTAATGAAGACACACCTTTTACTAATATGAAAATACACTACTTGGTAATTTCAAACTTAAACTAAGAAAAATATCTGAAAGTGTAAAATAAAAGCAATAATGAAATTTTTGTACAAGTTATGGTCATGGATTGCTCTAGGTATCCTTTTGCTATATATTTGTAAATCACCGTAATTAATAAAAGAAAAGCTTATAGCAAGATCCTAAAACCTTGTCATGACTTAACATTTATGAGGTAAACAGCCATTCGGCAATCAAGACAGCCTGATTAATTGAAAGTGGTATTCTTGTGACTACAGAACCTTTGTTTGGGTTATGTTTCATTAGTTTTTCAAAACGGGGTATCACTATATAACCCGAGCTGACCTTGAATTCAGAGAGGCCTGCCTCTGCCTCCCAAGTGCAAAAATTAAAGATATGTGCTACCAAACCTGGCCACGTTTGTTGTTTCAACCCTTCTCTACCTTGCTTAGCATGATGTTTCACTTCAATAAAGAATTCCCTTCTTAGTAAGGAGCAGTAATATGTCAAGGCCTCAGCTTTGACAGATAAAATGTTCACTGCTATTTACATTGTAAGACGCAGATTAAACAGCTACAGAAATGTTCATTATATGCCATTTTGAACTATCTCCTTCACACAGATAGATCAGAAAACAACACAGAAAATCACCAATAGATGAAGGAAGCCACAGATGACTATTTTTCTGATGGTTTCTGCTATGATTTTATAGACTAAATTATCTCAAATTAACTCTTTATAAGGTTAAGGAAGCAAGCTTTGCTCTTATACATAGGGATAAGTGGTTCTGGCTTGTAGGAAACATTTTATGAACAGTAGACTAACTAAGGGGTGCAATATTGTATTTAGACAAGAAAAAATAACAAGTATCATTTACTTTCATCAGTTTATAAAGAGAATCCACGAATTCTTCCTCAAATTCATAAGCCATTACCAAATAAAGGAAAGTTCTTTAGAACTAAAAGAAAAGATCTTTTATAGAAGATGATTTCTAAAATCATCCTAAATACATACTAGATCAGTTCTTCTCATCAACTAGGAAGAAAAATCTTTCTCAAGTTAAGCTAGGTAATAGAGTCTTTAAAAATGTGTCTATATATAAAACTTGTACATGACATGTTGCATGTTAGATTAGAGTCAGAAAATTGTATTTATTTCACTAGAGGCTACAAGAAGATCTATAAAATCATTTGGGTAAGGCAATACATTCTGAATCTACTTACTCTAAATGTCAATGTAGTAACCTGACTTCTGGTTGTGACCACAAATTCAAAGAGCTTTAAAAGTTCATGCTAACTATAAAAACGTTAACTGTAAGCAACCAAACGATTTTTCCTCTTTCAAATTCTAGATTCTTAAGACTATGTCTAAGTGGGAAGTCAGAATATATAAATCTAACGAAAGTATTCACAAGATTTAGATTGTCAAATAACAAAGGAATATTAATGTAAACAGTGATACAATATGTTAAGTAATAAATTATACAATAAATCACTGAAAATGACAGCACATCCACGCATTAAAGAATTACAACTTGTCAACAATCTTCAGTAATGTTAAAGTATGGGAAACAATTATGGTCACTTTAGAAGCAGATAAACCACAAATTTCAGAGAATGGTCGTTTTTCTCCAAATCACAAGTTAAATACAGAGTAGTGGAGACTTCTTAAGATTTTTAAGACTAGGGCATTTTCAAACTGCCCTGGAACATTATCTTACCAAAGTAAAATCTTATTTATAGCAAAGGATACTAAGGAAGTTGAATAATTTCGCATAAATTATAGCTGATGGGGAACTAATGAGGTGGCAAAATGTTAAGCACACATACTGCTCTTCCATAGGACACAAGTTTAATGCCAAGCACCGGCATGATCAGGAAGCTCACAACGTTCTGTAACTCCAACACTTGGGGTAATCAACATCCCTGGCCTCTGTGGGCACCTGCACACATGGTACATATACCCACACATAAACTTAGAGATAAGAATAAATTTAAAAAGCAAAATGATTGATGGTTCAAGCCTCATGTCAAAGAATGACTGTTATAATCCTAACATAAATTCTGCTACATCAGAAAATTATAATTCAAAGGACCTAAGGGCTAAGACCAAACTTCAATATGAACAGAAAGCATGCTGAGGTGAAATGTGTCCCACCTACAAAGCCAACAGTGAGCCACTTTAGGGAAACTCCACTACCTTAACTCTGGAGTCATGAGCCACAGAGACATCACTTGAGAACCAGCTGAGGCTGGCAAAGCATCATTTGAGGCCTCAGCTGGACCCATGCTGGTATGCATGTGATGGATGTATAGTCATGTTCCCTAGTTGATTCTGTTTGCTCTGAAGTTCCTTTCTTGAGGTTTCCAGGATGTTTCTGAGAAATTCATCCAGGCAACAAGGTGCCCCCTGGAATCTCAATGATCAAAATTATACCATGGGACCAAGTAGAGCATTCAAAGCAGTCGGGACTCTTATCGGAAGCATTAAAGGCATAGGCCATGTGCCATTCTTGTGGCAGCATACCCAGGCAGAGCCTGATGTAATAAGAGCCTCCATTTTCCTGAAAGGGAGGGAAAGAAGAGGGGAGAAAGCAAAACAATATGGAGGGAAGGTATAGTCCCACAAACAATGAACAGGATGATGCATAAGATAGGACCCCCAAGTCCATACAAACAAAGACTTCTAAATTACACAGCAAATGCTAAGATAATATTTTATTACACCTCATCTACTAAAATAAGCAAAAATGATAAGAAATGAGCCTGATGACACAAAAAAGCAATCAGAAAAACAAAATTAGAAAGTAAAAAAATCTGTTAGAAATTGTGATCTGGAAAATAAGTGAGTAATGAATGCCTCGGTAAAGTGCTTAAACAGGAAAAAAAACTGCCTCCAGCTGGCATGTAAATCAATAATTCAAAAAAAGTGAATTTCTCTATAAGGAACTATCTGGATGGATCTCCAGTACCAGAACACTTTAGAAAAAGCTATAACAAAAATAACACAAAATGTTATATATAACCAGAAGTCAAGAACATACATTCTAGTGAGAGACAGCAAATGACAATGCTAATGAATACCTGGACAAACACATCAAAGTCGTTCCAAAAGACAACTATATATGCATTCATATGCATATAAATGCAATCCACAGTCAATTTTTATGTCTTTACAATTCAAAGAATCAAAGTTTTCTTTTTTAAAAGAGCTCTAAATATAAACATGTCAGTATGTTTTTATATCTACAATAGAGTAAAATGACATCACGTAATACATCCTACAACTACAATTTTACTATTTAAGAAGCTCTAAAACAAAAAGAAAAAAAAACTTCTCAACTTAAAATTACATTTTTGAAAGGGTAATAAATTAACAAAGTTTATTAAGAATTGTTGTTCTACACTCTGCATAAAGTGCAACAATGGAATATATGGCTGTGAGATAATGTTCTTGTATCCTGCAAAGATTTGTCACTTATATTGGTTTAATAAAACACTAATTGGTCAGTAGCCAGGCAAGAAGTTTAAGCGGGGTGACCATACTAGGAGAATTCTGGGAAGAGAAAAAGGCTCAGTCTGCAGTCACCAACCAGACATAGAGGAAAGAAGATGCTGCACTGAGAAAAGGTACCAAGCCAAGTAGTTAACAAAGACAAGAATTATGGGTGAATCTGAGTTGTAAGAAATAGTTAATAATAAGCCTGAGCTAATAGGCCAAACAGTTAATAATTATTACAAGCCTCTGTGTGTTTCTTTGGGACTGAATGGCTACAGGATCAGGCAGGACAGAAACTCTGTCTAAAATATACAGCTAATAAAATAGATCATTGGCTTAAATGTATTTTATTTAGATGACATAGTTTCTGAGTATACATAACATAAAGCACACATTATACTTTCCAAGTTTATTTGTAAAACAATTACAGGGTGAAAAGTTAAGGAATGTTTACTATTTTCAGTGAGAAAAGAAGAGTAAATACATATTTTGCAGCAGAGTATAAGGCATTATTTTAATCACTGCCATTTACTTCAAAGATTAAAAAGTTTTATACTTATTATAGAAATTTTTAAACTTTATACTAGTATATTATTTTAATACAACTTCAAAATTCCTTAATGTGAAGTTTTCTATCAAAAAAGTAAATAAGCCATGATGATCTATACCCCAAAATGATAAGAGTTCTAAGTTTTAAAGGAATTTTATTGAGAAAAAATACATTAATGTCAATATAGGACATTTAGTCATATTAAGGAATTCGATCTTTAATATCCAATATTTTTATAATAAAAACAGAATTAAATGAAAATCATTAATTTAAAACATAGAAGTTAAAAGCAAAGAATATCAGGTCAGAAAAATGAGTTACATTGGCTACACTATACTGTAAACTTTTTATCCTGGCAAAATATTTATTTGCTCAAAGTCCCAATATCATCAAAGAACGGAAAACAAGAAAGGGTATTTAGTAGTCTGTCTAAGCCCTATCCACAGAAGGAGAAAGGTCTTCAATACTAAAACTATTTTTTTCTTTGATGAGCCATCTAGTAAAAAAAATAAAATTGCTGACACTTGCAATTAGTTGACTCATTAGCCAGCGGACTCTATTGTCTCTGGCACCTCCACTGACTTCATTGATCATACTTACCAGAAATATATCAGCAAAGTAATGAAAAAGAATTACCTTAAAATTCCTAAATACTCAAAACATTTAATTCCAAAAGAAAAAGGAACAAAATTCTTTATTTCAAATGCTGTATTTAAAGCACAATAAAGACTCAAAATAATTTTACTAACCAAACAAAACCCATTAAAAAAAGCCACATAAAAAATTCTAGCTTTAGCAAATTTGTAAATATATATATACACATACATACATACATATGTGTGTGTGTGTATATATAGAGAGAGGGGGGTCAACTGTAAATATATTTCAAATGAAACTGTAAAGGGACTTGTTTCACTACTTCTCCCAAAATCAGATGAGTAAGCATCAAATATGTTAATTATAGTTTCTATATAATTAATGTCCAGGAATTATTAGTCTCTTCCTAAGTAACTAAGCTGCATTAAAAGTACAAAGCATTCATTAACAGAATATCCACATCATGCCAACAGGGCAACAAGAAAAATTGTATATTGCCTAGATTGAAAGGCAAAACCTATTGTCCCATTCTCCAAGAGTAACAAAAACTTCAATCAACAACTCCCATAACAGAGTTTGCATTTATGAAAAAATTAATTTAGTGCCATCTATAGGAATTCTGAGAAAAAGGTACAACATTATTTAAACCATGTACACCTTCAACAATAAAAAAATGTTATGTGCCAGGCAGTGGTGGTACACACCTTTAATCCCAGCACTGGGGAGGCAGATGTAAGTGGATCTCTGTGAGTTAAAAGCCAACCTGGTTAGTTCCAAGATAGCTAGGACTCTAACACAGAGAAACCATAGCTCGAAAAAACTAAAAAGGGAAAAAATATGTGCTAATATGCTGAATATACACTAATATTCTATTACTGAGTGAGGCCCACTGACAGCATTATGTTCTACAATATATACAATTGGAAAAGTTTGGGTCAAGAAGTCCCCAGTCATAATAAAAAGAAAAGAATCACAAAGCATGTATCCACTGAACGTTCCTAATCTCAAAATTTTGATATGCTGTGAAATACTTTGGATTTGTAGATCTTCAACATTTAAATGGTAAAGTCTTGCTAAGTAAAACTGAAAAATCTGAAACACATTTGCTCCCAAGAATTTTGGCTGAAAACTGTAAAATATAAGTTTTTATCGATTGCATGATGTTTTTTCAAAGCAAGAACCAATTTAAAACTAAACTAAAGGTGGTGCACGCCTTTAATCCCAGCACTGGACAGTCAAAGGCAAGCAGATCTCTGTGAGTTCAAGGTCAGTGTGGTCTACAAAACAAGTTTCAAGCTAGCCAAGGCTGTTAAACATAGAAACCTGTCTCGAAAAACAACAACAAAAGAACTAAGTATTTAAAAGGTACATGAATCCTTACCATGCTGGCACAATCATATAACTAAAATAAACTATAATTTAAAAAACTCTTGCCAGGCAGTGGAACATGGTAGGTAGCACACACCTTTAATCTTAGTACTTGGGTAACAAAGGCAGGCAGTTCTCTTTCAGTGTGTGTGTGTGTGTGTGTGTGTGTGTGTGTGTGTGTGTGTGTGTGTGTGTGTGTGTGTGTAAATATATACATAATAGCATGAGCTACATAGTGAGACAGTTTCAAAAACTCACCAACAACAATGTATTATTACTATGATGATGATGTAAAGCCTAAGGTGAAAAATCTGAGGTAACTTGTCAAATGCATAAATTTCAAAATTTAAGAGCACTAATTTTTTCTTATAAAAAAGATCAGAAAATGATAGCTATCTGCTTCAATCAAACTATAGCTGGTCAACTAAATAGAAATATACAGACAGGACAATTCTAACTCACAGTGGTATATACTTACTTTCAAATGTTAAACTAACAAAAGTTTTTTATTTACAGTAAAATGTTGAAAATGTAACTTTTTAATGATCTCAAAAGCCTTATTTTTATTTTCTTACTATCACAGCTTTAAAATACTAAAGTAAATAAAAAGAATTGTTTATTAAGCCTTCACCAAAATATAAACATATGTGTTTTAGAAATTTAAAGTACTGACTTCCTTAATTTGAAGAATGAGAAAACTTCTTTGGCTTACAAACTAACCATTTAACTTTATTCTAAAAAAGACCTATAAACTTTATTTTATTTTAGTTTATTGATTTTTCAAGGCTTCTCTATGTAACGTAACAGCACAAGCTGTCCTGGAACTAGCTCTGTAGACCAGGCTGGCCGCAAACTCACAATGCTCTACCTGCCTCTGCCGCTCAAATGCTGTGATTAAAAAGGCAAGAACCACCACCTTCTGGTCTTATAAACACTTATGAAACATACATCATAATTAAAATTAAATGCTTGAACAAGAAAAAGTTTTAGATAAATTTATTGCATTCAAAGTTAAGCATTTGTAACAATACACTATTTACCTCTTCATAAACACCAACACTGGACTACAAAAATAGAAAAACGTATAAAATTTATACACAATTTACACACAATTATACAATTGTGTACAAATTTACAATTACAATATGCTTTCTATCAAGATACATCTTGCTAAAAATATGATACTGAAAGATTTAAACATGATCTTCAGACAAATTTTTGAAGGTTGCTTAGAGCATAGTCAAATCTGTTCAAGTACTTAGTCTGAACGAAAGTAGTGCCAAGAGGTATTTATATTCCCATCAAGGATATGAGGAGTAGCTAGTCCATGCATAGTAAGATGCTTGTTTGGTATAGTGGCTATTAAACAAGTTATAAATTGTATATTTTATAAAAGCCATTAAAATGAGTATAAAGATATGCTCAAACTAAAATTCAATTACTCTCCAAAATACCCAGAAGAGTTGCAGGGTTTTTTTTAATTTATTTATTTATTATGTATACAGTGTTCTGTCTGTTTGTATGCTTGCTGGAAATGAAGAGGGCACCAGATCTCATTACAGATGGTAGTGAGCCACCATGTGGTTGCTGGGAATTGAACTCAGGACCTCTGGAAGAACAGTCAATGCTCTTAACCTCTGAGCCATCTCTCCAGCCCCCAAGTTGCAGTTTTTTTAAATCACAAGTTTAAGATGGAATTAATGAGACTTTTTAATATAATAGTTGTCAGTTAAAGAGAGGTAAAATCAGAGAATTTTAGAAGTGAAAATGTTAATTTTTGACAAGCTATAACAAAAATTATACTTTAATAACATTCTTAATTGGTGACTAAATATAAAAGTTCATCTCTCATAGTTAAAAAAGTACTAATAACTATTAGTAAAAAGATTTTGTAAGAACTACTACTAACATCTATGGGCTTGTGATTTATACAAAAACAGTAGCATATATGAATGAAAGCATTCTAAAAGAAAAGCAAGTTCTAAATGCTTTCATAATCTAGCCCTAATGGTATATACTATAAAACCTCTGGACAGACATTTGTAAGAGAAAAACTAAATAGGAAAGCAGAGGCTGAGTCTCTGGCTTTACAACAGAGCTCTAATTAACTGTAGAAATAAGTATGGTCTTTCACCCTAGTTAAAGGATTCAGTCTACTAACACAATGCCAATGGCTGAAACAGAAACCTGTCAGCACCAGCAAGACACAAACCTGGGAGAAAATAACAGATGACCTTAGAGCACTTGGTTCATTTATCACAAAATTATGACAGCAAGTATGTATTATTTTCAGTTTCTAAATACTAGAGCTTTCTATTGGAAATAGATGGTCATTTTCATGGTCTTTACTAAAATCGTTTTTCAGACTATTGCGTATTTTTGGTATCAGAATTAAAGAGAAAATATCCATTTTTCATTGTTAGAAATAAAAAATTATGACAAAAAAATTATATTCACCAGCCCAATATTACACAATTAATTATTAAAAGGTTAGAAGTTGACCATCCACTATACATACCAGGCTATGTTCTCATTAGGTATCCTAAAGAATAGAAAATGTTTAAAATGTATGCAGAACCATGTTGACTATGGTTAATATGGTTAATATATGTTTAATTTACTCACTGCTGTGACAGGGTTGTCATTTTTTTTCTTTCAGCCGTCCCTTAGATAAGGATAGGTAACTGTATAGACTTCACTGTTTACATTTAAACATACTGTTTAAGTCTTAGTGAAATTAATAATGTCATACTATATACTTCTATTTGGGAAAAAAGGTTAAAATATGAATCGGCCTATATACGTCATCAACTGATACTTAGTTTGAAAGAAATTTTCTAAGCTTAAATATATGAATTTTTTTCATTCTTCACATGTCTTCATAAATAGGCCCACTATGTTGAATGACAAAACAATAATCAAATATAGAGATGTCTGTTCTTGCCATTTATTATGATTCACTTGTATCAAAAATTAATCTGTCAAAACTGAAAGCCTCAAAAAATAATCACATTTTACATGGAAAGATAAAATTGACAGTTCTTTATAACACACCCTATGCTAGGTGTGTTAATATTGATATTTGTTTTAAGCTTTCTGAGCTTTAGCCCATTTTCTGGCCTTTCTTTCAAACTTGCAAGAAGACTGGCAAGAGTCTTTCTAAGGCAGGAACTCCTGGTTTTTACAACCTCCTTGTTGTTAAGTTGTTGCTGTTTGCGCCCACGCCTAGGGTGTGTTATAATCTTAAGTCCTTATAGATGGAATCATACCTATTCTCAGGATCATTGTCATCGTCGTCATCATCCGCTGTGACAGGCACTGATTTAGATAAGGCTTCATCTCCTTGGGAGAAAAAGTGTACTTAAAATTAGCTTTGAATTATCTATACAAGTAAAGCTGTGTAAAATAAAACCGAAACCCAACAATGCTAGAGCAAACTAGTAGGTTCTATACAAAAGTGCTGAAATCTAAATAAGTACAAGGAATGTTGATAAAATACATAAAAGGAACTTTATGAAGGATCGTGTGTGTCTGAAGGTTCCTTTCAAAGCACAAGAATTTTAAAGGCCATCCTTTTTACAAAGTCTTATTAGTTGCCATCATTACCTGTAGTTTGTTACAGTAACTGTATTAATCTACTGAAAGTGCAAAGTTAACCAGTGTCTACTATATCTGGATTCACTGAAGTATAACAAAACTGCTTCTAATTTGATAGTGCCAAGTAATAGAAAACCACACTTTGAATCCGTATAAAACCTACAATTTGAGGTACCCAAAAAAAGACATTCGAGCACACTAAGACTTACTTCATTTTTAAAAGTTTTTTATTTAAAATCTAAGGAGATAGCTGAGGCTGTAGGTAAGCGGCATAACACTACTCTTTAATATTCACAAGGTCCCAGATTCCACTGCAAACACAGCAAAAAGGGAACAAAGGCAGGACGACTGGAATTTGTGCATTTCATAGTACAAAAGTTTTACCTTAAAAGAACAACTTAAATATTAAACTCTAGTTAATATTATGAATGCCAAACCACTCAGGGTTACTTATGCTGATGTTCAATATTAATCCACTATTAATTCAATATTATTCACTATTAATGAATGGAAGATGTCAAGGACAATACATAGGGGGAAAGCTCACAATAAATACCAATCTCAAATTAAGCAAATTAATTAGTAATGGAGACAAGGAAAAAAAACTCTACAGTGAGGAAGGACACAGGTGTCATAATAATGAAACATTTAGGCATTTTTGTTGTGTTGAGGTTATACAGAGCTAAACACAAGAAAAACCAAAATAAACACATACATACACACACACACACACACAAACACACATGGGGTGGGGAGAACAAATGTATATACAACTACTGAGTTAAATCAGGTATGGTGACTCACAACAGTAATCTTAGCAATAGACAGGCAGAAGCAGAGGATCATAAATTTGAGGCCAGCTTGGGCTAACAATAGGCTAGGCATGATGGTGCATACCTTTAATCTCAGCACTGAGAATCAGACACAGGAGGATTTGTTTGAATTCAAAACCAACCTTGTCTACATAGTAAGTTCTAGACCAGCTAGTGTTACATAGTGAGACTTGTCTCAAAAAAGAAACATGAAGGGGCTGGTGAGATGGCTCAATGGTTATTTAGCATTTGCTGTTCTTCAATAGGATTGGAGTTCAGTTCCTAGCACCCTTGTCAGGAAGTTCACAAATGCCTGTAAACTCCATCTCCAGGGGATCTGACACCCCCTTCTTCTCTGTGGGCACTCACACAATTGCACAGAGACACAAACATACAAATAAGTAGCAATGTTTTTTTTCAAACCTACTAAAATCTAAATAAATCTTCAATTTTCTGGACTTAACACTGTATTAGTTACACAAGTTATCACTAGTGAGGAAATCCAGTAAAGGTAATATTTGAGACCCTTTTTTCCCTTATTCTTTGCAACTTTTTCCATAACATAAGAGAGGAAATGGAGAAAAATATATATAAAGAAAAGACTTTGGGCTAAGTAATGTACCTCAGAGATACAGTACTTGCTTGGTGTGTGCAAGGAACTGAAACCTAGTACTGAGGAAGGGTCGACAGATACCTACAGATTTCAGGATAGAAGCATGCTAACTGTAGAAAAGCAAAAATAACTCTCAGGACACTCTAGTAAACATCCCTCTTGAACAATATTAAAATAACATATTCCTAGCTGTATTACCTTCATTCCCTCCGTTTTAGAGGCAAGATCTCACTATTTGGCCCTACTTGATCAATAATTTGCAATGTCATCCAGAACAACTTCAGATCAATTACAGTGATTCCTCTACCTTTGCCTCTGGAGTGCTGGGATTACAAACCATTAACTCCATGCCATTCAATGTAATCCCCTTTACTGTCTAAATGTTGACCTAAACTTCAAAATCAAGTTCAAACAGTACAAATTATTCTAAATTTTTGCCTAAAATACTTAAATAGTTCATTTACCATTACAACACCCATTGTGGCTTTCTCAATTTTATTTTTGATAGCTTTTTAGGAGTAGAGGAATCATTCTTTTTGTTCTGTTTTGCTTTGTGTTTGAAAACAGGATTTCTCTATGTAGTGTGGCAGTCCTGGAACTCACTACATAAACCAGTCTAGCCCCATACTCAGGAGATCCAGGCAGTCCTCTGCCTCCCAAGTATTATGATTAAAGGCGTACAACACTGCAACCCAGCTTAAGCAATGTTTTTTAATCACTGGCTCATACCTAAGTTTATCCTGAAAAAAAAAAACATTATTTTGTGCATGTTTATCTTCAAAACCTTTCATATTTCTATTATGTTTGCATATTTTTATTGGTAGGATAAAATCCCTGGTAAATTTATCTTTTATTTCTTATCCTAAATATTCCACTTGGTCCTAGCAAATTTATGTTCTATTTTTTATTCTAAATATTCCACTTGGTCCTAAGAAATTCACAAGCAACAAGGTTTATTTAATCAAACTGTTGAATAATTAGCATCTGATTAAGAGACAGATACTCAAGCTTTTTTGGATATATATCCCTAGCACCTAGTCAGTCTATGTCAAGGTTCTATTGGCTAAAATGGAACATAATTGTCTAGGTTAGTACTGAATTATGGGATTACTGGGAAATGCTTTCATTGTGTGTTTGCCACATGTTGCCAGCTTCTAAGGTCTAATGAATAATAGTACTTATTACACAAAATATTAATAATTCCAAACATAAGACAGAAACTTTCTGTTGGACATAGTGGTACAAGCCCATAACTTCAGTACTCGAGGTAGAGGCAGGATGATTACTACAAGTTTGAGGCTGCTCTAGTCTACATAGACTAGTGAGTGCTACATAGCAAGAGCTTGTCTTAAACATCATCAAAAATAAAGTAAAATGAAATAAAATAAATGATGGGTCTGGGGAGATGACTCGGGAGCTAAGGGCACTTGATGCTTTCACTGCTCTTGCAGAAGACCTGTGTTTGATTCCCAGTCCCCACATAGTGGCTTCCAAACTTCTCTAACTCAAAGTCCAAGGAATCTGAAGCCTTCTTCTAGCCCCCAAGAGTACCACGTAAAAATATGGTGCATAGAAATACATGCAGGCAAAACACCCATTAAATATCAATTTAAAAAAAGATAAATATAAGGTCTAACACGTCAAATCACTCAGTGGTAGGGCATTTGCCCATCACACATGAGAGGCCCTGGACTCCCCAACATTCGACACCCAGACTCAGAGAGAGAGAGAGAGAGAGAGAGAGAGAGAGAGAGAGAGAGAGAGAGAGAGAGAGAGAGAGAGAGAGAAGCTAATAACTTTTCATTCTTACAGACTAATCTTTAATAGGGATTTTACCAACTAACCTGCTAACTAAAACATTTTCTATCAAAGTAACTATTACACTTTGTGTTTGTTTAAATTATGTATATACGTCTATTGTATGAGTACATACATGTTTGTACATATGGCCATGAAGGCCAGAGAATTAGGATCTCTTAGAGCTGGAGTTACAGGTGTCTGTGAAAAACAAAATGTAGGTCCCTAGAATTGAACTCTAGTTCTCTAAAAGAGCAGCAATATGTGCTCTTTTTAAACTATTGAGCCATCTTTCCAGACCCTAAATCCATTTATAATACAAGACCACAATTCTGAAGTTGAAAAAAAAGTTAGTTTACAGGAAAACCTGATCTGTATTAATACTCAAATATTTCATTTGTGGAAACATTGTTTGATTTTGTGGCATCACATCAAACCTCTTCAAGAGTTTTTTTTTTAAATGCCCTATAAATTTAAAGGTTTTTTCTTCTCAAAAATAAGACTGAAGTTAGTTTTATTTAGAAAGTTGGAATAAATGAGAAACTCATAAGTAATAAAGAAAAAATTCTTCTGATTTTGCCTATACTGGAAAGTTTTCTAAAAATTTATTTATATATTTAATAATTCTAAATATTGTTGATATTGTCTTAACTAATTAAAAATAAATACAATTAACCAATACACATATACTAGTCAAGCGATTAAATTTTTTTTCTAGGTATTAAGGACAAACTGATCTAATTCATCAGGGTGGGGTGACTTTGGGATTTTTCTTTCTTCCTTTATTTTGATAGTGTTTCTAAAAGAGAAATACCTTTTCATATCATTAGATACTAGTTGATGAGGAAAAGGATTATATTAAAGTAAATTCCAATTCTTTAGATGTTCAGTGCTAAAGCATTTGTCTAGTGTACAGAAGGGCCTAGGAATAATCACCTTCTAATATCAAAACAAATTATTTTAGAGAACCAGATGTGGTTATTAGAAAAAATTAGGCAGTGACCAACCTTAGCTAACTTGGTTACACTGAGTTAAAAGCCAACTGCGTATAAATGAATCCATCTTTAAAACAAAATATGTCAAGGAATTTGATGGGACACACAAAAAGATGTTTTGATTTAAATAGGAAAATCTAGCAAAGCAGTCAAGACTTTTTATATGCCATATTATACCATTATCAAGCACTCCCCACCACTGCATGAATACTTACTAAACTATTGACATTGTAAGCGGCCTCACAGAATGAACACACACTAGTGCCCCTCAAGCTGACTAATGAAAAATAGATCCCAAGAAATGGGAATTTCCCCAAGAATCTCTAATTTCTTTAGAAATCTCACACTAGGAGAAGGAAAAGGCTAGGATCCTGGAGCTAGCCAAAGAGAGAATTTGTCTCTAGGAAAAGCGGTCCCACCGGTCTATCAACTTGTCAAAATACCTTGGAGGTAGGTGTTAGCTTCAGCAACACGTACACAAACTGAAATGATAGGAGAAAAATAACATTGACCATGCTCAAGGATCGATCTCTCTCTCTCTCTCTCTCTCTCTCACACACACACACACACACACACACACACACACACACACACACACACGCGCGAAAATTTCTGTATTTTAAACAACAAAAACAAACCAACAACAACTTGTAGTATAAGACTGACTAAATGAAGACCAACTGATGAGTCAGCGGCAAGCAGGACTACACCTTCACCAGGAGTGCTTGGATGTGCATGTATCATCCTGGCCCTCCACAAACTTTAATCTCACTTCACTTGAAACATGTCTGGCAGACGGCAGTAAACTGAATCTCTATCCCTCTTTCCAATGTGGCCATAATGAGTAAATACATTTTGACTTTTTACTATAAATCTGGCTGTTTTAGTTGGCCCCTGGGAAACAGCAGCTAGCCAAACAACTTGGCTTCTTAGGATACAGACTGTAACACCAGGTTTGGTAACAACATCAACTTGATTTTATTTCATAACTACTGCACATTATTCCAAAGAACACTGAACACTGACAAAGTAATTCTGCTGTTTATCCAACAAACTTGGGGTGCTTGACATAGAATGCTTGAAATACCCTCTAATGATGGCATAGAAATAAATAAAAAAAGTATCGACAGTAAATGTCTAAATAAATTTTAAATAGGTTTTTCCTCAACAGTAACTCTGAATTTCACCTTAGGGAAAATTAAACAATATAGTTATCATAGAGGGGGACAGATTACAAATTCTAAAGTTGAAATTTACTCTTGCATACCTGAAGACTGACAAAATCCACTGTGTGAAGGCAGCACTAAATTTTCAGTCACAGGCTTTATTTTCTGTTCATCACTGCTCTCCTCGCCTGCAGAATTCTGATCATCATCTTCTAGATCAGAAGACGAAGAAGTAATGTCTGCTTGCTTCCTTTTAGTACTTGTTCTTAAGGACTTTCTTCTTTTATCCTTGGCGTTGCCTATCTTCTTTTTGGCTGAAGTTCTTTGTTTCTTCCGCTTTTTATTATCTTCTGAACTTCCCTCAGCATCGGAAGAAGATGAAGCACTCCGGATTTCCTTGGTATTTCTCTTGGAATTTAAATTTCTTCTTTCTCTCAATTCAGTTCTTTTGGGTCTCTTCTCGGTAGAGTCACACTCTCCTTTCAAGGAGTATTTCTCAGTATCTGAGGATGAACACTCTGGCCTCTTCCCTGAACCCTTTGCAGCCAAGCTGGATTTTTTCTTCTCTTTCTGAGAAATTCCATTCTTGCTCTTTTTCTCTTCTGAAGAGTCACAACTGTCTCCTTTGCCTGGCAACTTAACACTATCAGATGCGTCTTCCTTCTTTTTGGAAAACTTGTCTCTCAATTTTTTGCCTTTCTTTTCTCCATCAGTTGTGTCATGCTTATTTGGCTTTATTCCTTTAGGAAAATGGCCAATTTCTTCTCCCTCAGGCAACTTCTCAGTACCATCAGAGGAAGACTCATACTGTTGCTCTGACTTAATTGTTTCTTCCTTTAGGTCCAAAGTTTTCTTTCCTTTTGCTCCAGTTTCCCGTCTCTTCTGCTGCTTCTCGCCTTCTGAAGATTCATCGCTGTGCTCTTTCTTTGGAAATCTATCAGCACCATCAGATGAACTACTCTGTACTTTTCTACATGCTCTGGTTCTCACATGTTTACTCCTCTCTTTAGTTTTAGAAACTCTTCTGTCATCAGAATTTCCATCCTCCTCTCCGCCGGAAGGCTTTTCCGCACCATCGGAGGAAACACTTGGCTGCTGCCTTGCACAAAGCGCCTCGCTCAATTCCATGGCACTCTTGTCTTTTTCAACTGAGCTTTCAGCTGCAGACAAATTCTCTCCCTGTTTTTCAGTGTCGCCAGTGTCGTCACTAGACAATCCTTCTTGTACAGTCTTCACACTGGCCTGCCCTTCATTATCTACTACTTTTTTGCTCTGTTTTTCATCTTCAGAAAAGTCACATTCTTTTTTGCCTGAAATACTTTTTTTAGTTATTCTGGCAGCCCCAATTCTGCTCATGGTTTTTATCTCTCTCTCTAACTCTGAGTCATAGTTAGAGGAATCTGAGTAGCTCTGGCGTTTCTTTTTAGAGATAATAGAGGTGTCAGTTGACTTTCCTTTTTTAATGTCAAAGTCTGACCCAGAAGTAGAATTTTTCCGTTTCCTTTTTCCATTATCGTCAGTCCCTGCTTCAGCTTTATGATTCATGTGTGTTTCATTAACATCAGTGTCTGAAGAAGAGCTGTGCCCCATCTGGCTTACCTCCTTAAGGACTGCTAGCATTTCATCAGAATCTGAATTCTGATCCACAACCGTGGGTTGCTTAGCTTTGGGCACCTTATGAGGTTTAGGGTTATCAATAGCACAGTCAGTAGAATTTCGCTTATCCTTTTTTCTTATCGGAACTGACAACTTTTGTTTCTCTTTAATAGATTCATTACTTTCTTCATCTGAATTCGATATTGCAGGGTTACTTTCTGTTTGTCTCCTCAAGGGTGTAGTTTTTACACGTGGAGATCTTCGAAGATCAGATTCTTCTAAAAGTAATTCAACATCATTTTGAACTGAACGCTCATTATCACTATTTTCCTCTTCCAGTCCACATTTCTCTGAGTTGGGGGCCACCCCAGAACTTTTACGGCCATCCTTCTCTTTTGAAACTTCCTGAAGGTCAGCACCTTTAATTGGGGAATTAGAAAGGGAGACAGGAGTGAGTTTAACATATAATTCCTTTCTTACTTTCGCTGCCATTTTTGACTTACTGCTATCCTTTGAAGAAGTGGGAAGTTTTAGAGATAATCCCTCCACTTCTGGCACAGTCCCACTGTGGCGGCCATGTACTCGATAATCAGCTGAACACTGAACTTCCATAGCATTCTCAAGGCTGTCAAATATGTCTTCAGGAACTGAGGAAGGAACGGACACAATGTCCATGTCTATGTCTTCAGAAGGATTAGAAGGTCCAAACTGAGGTCCATCTTTCCTACTTGAACCCTTATGTTCACCACTAGTACTTTTACTTGCTTTGTGCTCTTCTTGGATGTGCTCGCTGCCTATGACCTTAGCTGATGATCTAGCATCTACCTTTAAAAGGTCTTTCTTCTCTGTAATAGAGGATTTGTCCCCCTTTCGCGCTTTTGTTTCAGACTTTACATCTGTGATTTTAAGCTCTTTGGTATTTTTCTCTTTGTGCAAAGCATCCAAAACTCGGATCTCTGAATTTAAATCTTCTTCCAATGCAAGATGAGTCTTCTTGATATCAGCCAACACAGATTTAAAAGCCTTAAGCTGACGTAACTTCAGAGCAGGACTCATTTCTGAATTATCTGCTGCCTGTTTCAGAAACTTAACATAACTAGAGTTCATGTTAGATGTAGTCTCAATCAGTATTTTTGTCTTCTTAGTTAATTCTTTGGGCACAGTGAGTGCTGAGTAAGTGCAGGTTACAGAACCAGAACATGAATCCTCTAATTTTTTTTCTTCTCCATTACAACTAGAACTATTCTTCTTTGGAGAAAATTTGCATGTTTGGTCACATACTTTACTACTCTTTTCACTGTCAACTTTTATCTTCTTCTTATTTTGTTGCAACAACTGTTCTAAATTCTCAAATACGCTGTTACATGCAGTGACCAAGTCCAATAGAGGCTCGGGTTGACAAATGTAGCAATACCATTGATTGTTTTCATCCAGTATTGTAGATAACTCCTTTCGACCAAGGTTGCGCAAGATGCATTTCTTACAGAAGGCATTATGGCAAAAGTCGCAACAAATCAAGTTCCCACCTTCTGCACACCATCTGAAATGGTTTAAGGATTAAAATGTTATTTCCAGTGAAACTAATTTTAATGTCTTTATACTGGCAAAAGAATTTAAAATTTCCATCAGTGTTTTCAGTGGTAATTTAGATCACCTGCTTACTTTTAGCAGAAATGTAAAAGTAGACAAACTGGTTTTGTGGAAAAGACAACCAACAACTAAACACAGCAATGAAAACACTACAAAAGATGACTCTAGGGATAGAAAGATAACCCTGGAGTTAAGAGAACATAGTACTCTTGTAGAAGAATAAAATTTGGTTCCCAGCACCCATGTCATACAGCTTACAACTGCCTGGAACTCCAGCTCTAGAGGAATTCAACATGTCTGGTTTCCAAAAAAACCTGCACACACCTGCACAGACACACATGCATATATACTTATGACTGAAAAAGAATTTTTAAAGGTAATTTAAAAAAATAATTTTAAAAGATGTATCTAAAAAGATGAGAGTGGTGGGGGACGCCTTAAATGACAGCACTCCAGAGGCAGGCTAATAATCTCTGTGAGTTCAAGGCCAGCCTGGTCTACAGAGTGAGTTCCAGAACAGCTAGGGTGTAACACAGTAACAAAGTTGATAATAACCCCAAAATAGAAAACAATGAATGTTAAATAAAGAATTTATTACCTACCTACATTGCTCATCCATTCCATCTGAGTCACGGCTAATATCATCACTCATATAATACTTAAAACAGTTCTAGTGAAAGAAAAGAGGAAGGCAGAATTTATTCAAAATATACAAGTCCTAAATGCTCCTTTGAAATCATTAAAAATGTGAAAGGGATGTGCATGGTTTGGATGATGAAAGCAAAACCACTGTACTGCCCAATATTAGTTTTTTAAACATAGGACTATTTCAAGAAACTGATTCCTTGAAATGCATTTTTCTTCTAATCTCATCCACAACCACTACTCTTTAAATAAAAATATGATAAAAATTCTATTTATAGCCAAGTGGTGGTGGTGCATGCCTTTAATTCCAGTCCTCAGAAGGCAGACAGGTGAACTCCATGAGTTCAAGGCCAGTCTAGTCTACACAGTGAGTTGCAGGACAGGCTCCAAAGCAACATACGACCTTGTCTCAAGAAAAACAAAAGACTAATTTGTTGTTTGTTTAGGGACTGGAGTTAAAAACAAGAACACTGCCTCTTCTTCCAGAGGACCTGGGTTCAATATCCAGCACCCACATGGCAGCTCACAACTGTCTGAAACTCCAGTTCCAGGGGACCTGGAACCCGCACAGTCATACACATAGACCAAGGCACATAAAATAAAATAAATCAATTATTTTAAAATAAAAAAATTTAAAAGATTTTACTTAATAAACATTTCTAATCTTATTCAACTAGCTACCAAATTTCTACATAAAAGCATACATGCTTTTGCTAATTAAAATGTAAAATAGTCAGCATATACAAACAAGTACTATGTTTACAGCTAAACAATTAACAACCTGCATTATCTTTAAATCTCAAAATAAGCTGAGCAGTGGTGGTGGTCACCTTTAATCAGAGCACTTGGGAGGCAGAGGCAGGTTCAAGGCCAACTTGGTCTACAGAGTCAGTTCCAGGACAGCTACGGCTGTTAAACAGAGTAACCTTGTCTCAAAAAACTAAACAAAACAAATAAATAAATATCAAAATATCTACCATGCAAGATAGGATACATCATGATAAAGAAGTTTGAGGTTCATTAAAAGGTAAATAATATCCAATACCTAATGCAGGTGTCTGAGAAGCAAAGCAGTTATTCAAATCCAAGTCTGATTAACCTAATTTTTTTCCAGTGGAACTGTTATTAGTAAAATGGTCAGCACTGAACAGTCAGACCCCATGGGAAACTGGAACACAGCAGTCAAGCATATAATGAAAGAGAGCAAATGCTGAACCCAGTGATAAAAGATCTGGTTGTCAGAACTTAAAACACAAAACACTGAATAGGCCTCTGGGGAAAATAAATTCAAAGAAGGGGAAATAAAAGAAAGGAAAAAGAAAAGCTTAGCAGAGTTGTGGAAGTCAGAATCTACCAAAAATTCATGCCAATAAAGATCTAACATACAAGGAAAGTATGGCCTACAGCCGCATTTCAAAAGGGTCTTTTTTTTGGGGGGGGGGGTGGAGTCTCAACTGTGGACCTCTACCTGGCATAGAACTCACTATGTAAATGAGCCTGGTCTGGAATCCACAGAAATCCACCTGCTTCTGCCTCCTAAGTGTTGGGATTAAGGTGTGCACTACCACTCCTGGCTGAAGGTAGTAGCTTTTTATTGGGAAACAAGCTAAAAAAAAAAAAAACTTAATCCAATGCAAGCTGGAGATCCTGCAAGCTTGGCATCATAGATATTTGAAATTGAATCCGGGGTGTTTAGCAAGGCATAGTAGCGCTAACCTTCAATCCCAGCACTAGGGAGGCAGAGGCAGCCTGGTCTCTGTGAGTTCGAGGCCAGCTTGGTAAACAAATCGAGTTCCAGGACAGCCAGGGCTACAAAGAGAAACCAACCTCGTCTAAATAGATAAATAAATACATATACATCAAGGTGTTCCTAATAAAAACATGCACAAAGTGTTAAAAGCTACAATTAACATATATGAAACACTTTAATGTCTTTTATTTCCTACTCATATTAAAACTATGTTTGAGATGCAGATTTAGAGAAGTAGGATACGCAGGATAGAAAGTTATAGACCACACAAATACACACACAGGAAAGTGCAGGTTTTGAAAGACATTTGACTTCTTTTGCTTCCCAATCTCTAAATATCATGATACACATCTAGAACATACTAAACTAATCCACTTAAACAATCTAATTCTTACTCATATTTTAAGTATCAACTTGTATCTCCCAAGTTGTAAGGACACAAGCTTCCTGGATGCCCCACAATCACAGTAGCTTCCACATAATGGCCATTTTCAGGATGTTCCTTTGTACCTGTGTCCCTCATATACTGTGAGCCCCCCAAAGGGCAAAGCCTTGTCACCAAATCTTTACATACCTTACAAATAAGAACTTTCAGTGAAGGGTGTCTATAAATGGAATCTTTATGAAAATGATTGACCTGTTGTCCACAAGCTGTGCAGCTCACGATCCCATGAAGTCCATCTTCTAGGAAGAAAGAGTGATCATTACTCACATATTTACACTCACAGGAAAAAAGATATTTGCCTTAGCCAGAATTTTACAACCTTTGCTTTGTATCAGAAATAATGTATCTCGTAATCCTTGAGAAAATGACATTTTGGACACAGGTTAAAAAGCCTAATTTTACTGACCTTTTAAAAGACCATAACAAACTTGGCAGACTCTGAGGCCTAAATGCTAACTACATTCATTCATCATAAAGCCCACCCATTACAATCTTGACATGACCTAAAGAGATACCATAAAGAAATCCTTAAAATGAGATTAAAAGCTCTTTGTTTTTTGAGACAGGTTCTTGCTATGTAGCCCTGACTGGTCTCATACTTGAAATGTAGCCCATACTCGTCTCGAACTCACAGCAACCCTCCTGCCTCAATCTCCCCAGTGCTGGGATTATAGGCATACACCACCACACCCAGAACCAAGCACTTTCATTTGCTAATGCCTTAGAAACAAATTAAGTACCAGTTCTTAAGGAATGAAAAAAGTAAGTTACAACGGTGGAACAGATTCTTTTTCAATTGTACAGTTAAGTTAGACATACCATAAAGGTTTGGCTTCTTAAGTAAAATTTGTTTATATAAACCCTACCAATATGGTACATAGAAACTGGGTAATTTATAGTGTCACCAATTCCCAAATTTACTTCAACATTACTAATCACCAATTACCTTCCTTCCTACTTGACAGCCTGTTCCTTATCAATGATGTCTACTATTTGCAAATATAACATTGTGACAAATGCAAATAAGACATCATCTTAAAAAGCAGAATGTCTGCGAGGGTGGGAGAAAAAAACTCCAGTTTATAATTACTGCAGGAAAACGAGATGAACACAACTTATTCAAGAAACATTAAGCAAAAAAAAATCTCACCTGCCTCATTCTTTCTTTTAAATTTTCTGTTATTATTTATGTGTATGGGAGTATGCTTTCACTACATCTATTACTCTCAGGGGACAAAAGAAGGAATTAATAACTTGGAACTGGTGATAAAGATGGTTTTGAATCACTTGGATACTGGGAATTAAATCTAGGTTCTCTGGAAGGGCAGCTGGTGCTCTTAACCACTGACGCATCTCTCCAGTCCCTCCTACTTTACTCTCCATCCGTAGTTCTTTTCATTCTGAGAATATCAAATTAGAGGAATCTTAAAGCAAAAACACAACAACAAAGTCACAGAACTGGAATCCCAGCAACTGAGGCTGAGACTGGAGGATCACCTGAGCCCAGGAGTTTGAGTCTAACCTGAGCTACATAGTGATACTCTGTCTCAAGAAAGAAAGGAAGGAAAAGAGAAACAGAGAAGAAAGAGACAGAAAACAGAAAGCAATTCCTACCTCTAAACACTAAAGACAAGGTTTTGTAGATAATCCTGATATGCAATCAAGACCTTGATTCAGATCCTGTAGTAAGACTATCCTTCAAAGTAAATCAGTGCAAATGTGTACATTCAAAATGAAAAGGAGGCAACTGGTGGGGAGTAACTGTCTCTACCCCTAAACAAAAGATAAAATACTATGTATATTTCTCACCATAATTCTGTATTTTGTATTTTTGCTACTTTTAAGGCCCAAGGCACCATGGACCCAAATATTACTATATCTTTATTTGTAGGTGTTTTTTAAAAAATTAAAGAACACATTCTTTTTCATAAAAAGAGAATCTGAAGGCTTGCTGTTACACAAGAAACCAGTGTCCTATATCAATGCTTTTTCACTTTAGATACTTTTGAAAAGAAATACAATGTTATTTATGTTAAATAATGTTTCAGATAAACAAGATAAATGAAAGCTACAGTTTGAGTATTCATCTAATGTTAAATTCTATCCAGTTAAACATCCATGTACTTTTGTGTATATTATACATGATATTTTGTTAAACTTGATGACCCTTTGGAGATTTCCTTTCTAATATGTGCAAAAGGAATCATAGTTGAGGACAGCAACTGCTTCTTATTTGGAAATAGATGGAAATCTGTTATACATACAACACTGTATATAGAGCAATGAAACTAAACCCATGCGTTTACTGCCATGGATAAATTTCAAAAATCAACACTCCCAAAGCACATTAAGAGCATACAATTTCTTGTACTTTTTTAAAATGAAAAATGGTTTTGACTCACATATTAATATAGATAACCATGCACATACATGCACATGCATAAAACTTTAAGATAATCATTACCTGTGGGGTAGGAAGAAGGGAAAATGGATGAGAGTAGGACTGAATCAATATATTATTTAAGTGAGATCTGAAGCAAATATGGTAAAATGTTGAAATGTTATTTTACTTATGTGTTTCTGTACATGTAGGTTTCAATTTTTAATTTTTAGTTATGAAGTATCTTAAAGATTCTAAACTGTGTAAATGGAAAAGAGGCATTTTTAATTTATTGGCTCAATATATTTTAGTGGTTTTAAGAAAAATAAAATTATTTTTCCAAGTAGAAGAATTGTGTAATAATATATATGTTTTAAACAATTTAACTGGGCAAACTATATCAAAACAGACTAAGATTGTTTAATTTTCATCAATGTACTTTTATTGTTATTGTCCCAAAATTTTGTTCCAAATTAATTTAAGATTATTTTATATATAAAGTATACATTCCTCACAGTATTCTAAATTCAAGCTCCATTTTAGAACTAATCTACTAAAATGTTTGAATACTAACTATAGCATCCTTTCTCTCAAACCAATAGTTTATTCACACATTCACATATTAGCAATCCTAAAATTTAATTTCCTGTGAGATTCCTGACAGCTTAGACATGCAAATCACTGAGATGAAAATAATCATGAAATATTTAGGCACTACATACACAGCCCCTTAAGCATGATAGAAATATTCTTACAAAGAACATCCAAAAATATTCCAGCAACACATGTGCTAAACCTAAGCACCAGCAGCATACCACAATGGCCCAAGGAATTCCCTCCCAAGCAACAGTGGCTCCTCCTTTTCTTCAGCTTTCCAGTTGTAGCCACATTTCAGGCACTGACTGCTCTGGAGCCTCCACACAGACATTAGTCTTAATACAATGCTGTATACGGTCATTTGTCTTCACTATGAGACCCATGATCAAACAAAAACAAAAAACAAAACAAAAAAAAAACAAAAAAAAGTTACTGGTCCTTACCATTATTCTTTACGTGATGATGAAGGCTTAAGAAGAGTACCTTAGCTTTGCTGACCTATATTGTCGAAATGGCAACTTTGCTACTATAAATGAGAAGAATCTCAGAAAATCCCTTTTATGCTCAAAAGAGGTTGAACACCCTCTTGTGGACAAAAGACTAAACAACAGTCTCTTGATTTTTACCTGCACCCTAACAAATAGTTTAAGTACAGAAAATATTTTACTAGTTCTATCAAGATAATCATACCACTAAAATAAAAATCTTAAAATTTTCATCAAGAATCTCAGTATAGTTTCACAATTATGTACTATAAACAAATAAAAAAATGGACACTTCCAGAACACTCCTACTTGAAAATCTACTGTCATGTTCTACTTTTCAGATTTATTCCTCTCATAGTTACTGATTCTGACTATTATTCTGCCCAAAAAGTATATATAGG
This sequence comes from Microtus pennsylvanicus, assembly GCF_037038515.1. Taxonomy (NCBI): domain Eukaryota; kingdom Metazoa; phylum Chordata; class Mammalia; order Rodentia; family Cricetidae; genus Microtus; species Microtus pennsylvanicus. Next base: position 81,404,800 of record NC_134601.1, on the reverse strand, counting down.
CACTATCTAAAATCACACCAAAAATGTGACACAAACGCAACTGTAATAGATTTGTAAGCAAATTTTCCTGCTGCTCTGTCTACAGATGGCTAGGTAATCTGGCCATGTATATGAGGGAAGACAAAGAGTGAGGAAACTAACAGATGGAAGGAGGTTCACTAACTCTAGCTCCCACCTCTTCCACTTATTATTACAATGCAACTGTAGTGCCCATGAAGAACAAACTGAGGCACAGTGCTGACCTTATCCAGAAATTATAACTAGTCGTGAATAAAGGGATTGGAATTTTTAATAAGTACGCCAAATAATACCTAATGTTGTGCTCTATTACTATACATAGTATCGCTCAGTATGTATGAAGTTGTATACATGGAGGCCACAAGCAAATTTTTTTGCACAATTTTGAGATTGCTTCCACTGGAGGGCACACTCATGCTATTCTGGCATGTATGTCTTCTGGAACCAGTATGTGGAGAGAAAAGGCTAAGCTTCTTGTAACAACTTGACAGCCACTGAAGGCAAAGGTGTTTTTCAAAAATGGACTTTAACCTTTTCTGCTTCAGAGCGCAAAGAGAAACAGAAGTTATTTTTAAGTAATGCTTTTAATAAACAATGGGCAGAAAAGTGGAGGTATTTTTAGTAAGCATATCAGATTTTCCAATATGGTCATAGACAGCAATTTAAACTCGTTTCATTTTCACTTGTATTTACCTCCGCGTTTTTTGAGATTTTCAGTTTTCATTTTACTTCTGCTTCTAAATTCAGGCCCTTTAAAATCATCTTTGTCTTCATTCAGCACTGGCTCTGGTTGTACAATCACTGTACCTAGAATGATTTCATTTAAAAAACCAATTACACATATTAAATGTGCAAGTGAAGTGCAAGACTTCAGTTCAGATAAAGCCAACATTGCTGGTACATAGTTTGTCAAGTTTTTAGTACTTGGATAAGGACCACGGGATAGTAGTAAAAGGGCCAGGTGTCAACAATCAAATTACTTGTTGCAGTTTAGAGATCATAAAAACAGGAGGGGGAAGTATTATGAAAAAAGAAAAATGTCGATCAAATAGAAAGCCTCAGCCCAGCTCACGATGTTTATAGTGCCTATCATAAAAGCTGTTATGAAATGAACATTCATGCTAAGCCCTAAAAAGTCTAAAGTAAATGGCAGAAGGGGGAAGACATCCTATTTTTCTCACAGTCCAAATTAGAAAAAAAAATATTAAAAGATTTTTAAGTGTGTTTTTACATTGTTTTGGCAGGAGGGACTTGTGGGGTTAGGCAACAATGAAGTTCATTCTATTACTACAGCACCTAGGCTACACAATTTCCCCAATAGTACAAAGCTTCTCTAGCTTTCCAAGTTCTTCAAGAACATTAAACTGCAGGCTGTTTTAAGACACTTAAGCTAAAGTAGTCTACCAATAAACTGTAAAATAAGATCATCTGTTAGCATCTACTAAAATATTTTGGAAAGATTATCCTTCCATAAGCTCTAAAACTTCCAAACTGCGAAAAGAACAACAACAAAAAAAAAAACAAGCATCATAAAAGGGGTTCAAGCCTCAACATTTACTTACATTACTGGGCTTAGTACTAAAGTGGCCATTATTGGCAACAATTAAGAAAGTCAAAGCAGGGAGTCGTCAGAGTTCCCTCTGAAACACAGGAATATGTAACTCAGCAAGCAGATTTTGGCAAATTCTTAGCATCTAGTTTGTAAATGGATATTTAAGCCTCGGGGGTGAATAAAAAGGGCTGGGTAGGCACAGAGGATTGAAGCGTTTACAGGCTGTGGAAAATTTAATACTCATATTCCCAAAAATAATCATTTCACAGATATGCTTTCAGAGAAGAGCTCTCAAGATTTAAAACTAAAGTGTTTCTTTCTGAAGTGGGAGAAAGAATACCCACAGACACTGGATTAAAGCAGGCCTGGGCTGAAATCTGCGCTTCTCAACCTAATGTAAGGAAAATCCCTTGAGCTCTGAATTTGAACCTAAACTTCTTAACAACACAGAAGCAATAACTGCTATATAACACATTGTTTAGAACAAAGGTGCTCAACCTATAGGTTGTAACCCTTGGGGAGAGTTGTTGAACGACCCTTTCGGGGAGGGTGCACCTAAGATCATTGGAAAACATATTTCCATTACAATGCATAACAGTAGCAAAATTACAGTTATGAAATAGCAACAAAAATAACTGTATGAGGGGGGTCATCACAACAGGATGAGCTATATTAAAGGGTAGGGCATTAGGAAGGCCAAGAACCACTGGTCTAGAGGTTTAAATGAGGTAAATCACTGACCTATGCATATTCAATACAGAACTGTAACAATGAAGATAGTCGCCAGATGTAAGTTATGAAATAGGTCACAGTTGAACATGAACTTGAGCTTAGCTCAGGCTAGTAACATCAGATACCAACTTCCGACTACAATACCAATAAAAGAAATGTTTGGACTCCTAGTTCTTACACTGAAGCACTCCCAGTGACACTCAACAAGAATCAACAGTGAGTAACTGCCATTAGGACTGAAACTTCCACATTAGTTCTTCCTACTGACAGCCACAAAACAAATACATAAAATTGCTATAGATAATTTGCAAAAAAAAAACAAAAAAAACACCAAAATGATAGTAACCATCATTTTCTTCTACCTTTCTATCTTTATTTTATGCATTTTTCATTTTGAAATTCCTAATTATCCTAACTTAACCTAATTAAGTGAAACCCTAACTTTCATACTCACATTCAACAGACTTCCATAATTCAAAAATTATGAACAGAGAATCAGGTTTAGTAAATACTGCTATACATGATCTGCTAAGAGGCCAGAATATATTATTTAACAAAGGAAAAAACTCTAAATAGTTGACTATTTGAAACACCATAAAATCACCAAGACCTTTATCATTCTGTAATTATCTAATAACATAGCTCTCAGTCTTGAACAACAAAGAATCCAAAACCTCCATTTGGCAGTTTTTCTCTCCAACCTAATCAATAATGTTTCACAAGTAGGACTACAACACTCAAAAGGTCTGTGGCAAGGCTTGTTCAAAGGATAACTTCAAGAATATATCTAAATCTACTGAATAGTTAACATTTCAGGGGATGTCAGAATGCAGTTAAGACAGGGTAGAAGACAGTGATGCTTGCTTAACATGCAAAAGGCTGTGGGAATAATGCTCAGCACTGCACAAAAATAAATTTAAAAAGACTGAAGTAGACCACAAAATGCTTTATGTTTTCAAGAAAAATCCATTACATTTTGAAATAAGAATACTTGATATTTATTAAGTCAAAACTTAGTATCTTAAATCTTTAAAACAACTTCCATATTCAAATGTAATTTGGAAAGTTTGTCATCCCCTTATTATAAACCCAATGAAAACAAAAAAATGTTTGATTTTGTTCTTTTCAAAACTAACTGAATTATGTAACATTTTCAAACTAAATGTTTTCATTTCCAAACTAATATTTCCAGACCACTATCAATGTAAAACAATGTTCATTTTAAAATACATTTCAATTTAACTTCATGTAAAAATTAATACACATTACCTTTTGGCAAGCTTTGCATAGTAATTTCATTTTCTGAATTCTCATTAGCAGCTTTTTCATTTACATTCTCATCCATTGGTTTTTCATCATCAGATTCTACATATTTTGTCACAATTGAAGGTTTCCTATGAAAAGAGTTAAGTTCATGGAATTATAGGCATTTCGGACAATTGGAACAACATAGCAAGGCAATAACTAACATGTTTAGATATAATAGTGGCTCCCAAGCAAGTATGCCATCAGAGTCATTGGCAGAAAGTATTTCTTTATCATATCACTAAAGATTGTAACTGAACACACACATTATGGTAACAAGTGGATTTTTAAGGAATTATTTTTACATCACTACTTCGGGAGGAAAATCAATAATAATCAAACTGTGTTTAGTAAGAGACAGTTCTATTGTATAAGGAATGGCAAAAGCAAGTAGTACCACAAAGAAAATTTCTAGGAAGGGCTGCCCACCCATGGGTCTTTGGTATACCTGGAAATAATTCCTGTCCTTATGGATAAATTTGGCAATTCAAAAGAAAAAAGGCCTCTTAACAGTTTTGGAACTTCTTATATAACATACACATATAATGTCTTTTTCCATCCTCAACAACATCATGTAACTATTCAAAACCCACATTGTTGCAAAAGAATTTCAACATTTCTCTTCTTTGTAAAGTACTCTATACTGAAAGGGTCACTAAGACATAAATCTGTCTCAAAAATTTCCTTTTGACTGAAACTGCACTACAGATCTATTAGAATTTATTGCATTACTCATCTCTAAGCATTTTGACTTGTATAGAATGGTTTATCTAAAACAATGGCACTTGAAGTAAGTTCGGGAAAAAATACATTGTATTTTTAGAAACAGTAAACCAAAAAACAAATAGAATGAAAGGAAGAAAGGAGGGAGGAAGAAAGGGAGAAAGGGAAGGAAGGAGAGAGGAAGGGGTGGAAAGGGAGGGAGGGAGGGAGGGAGGGAGGGAGGGAGGGAGGGAGGGAGGGAGGGAGGGAGGGAGGGAAAGAAAGAAAGAAAGAAAGAAAGAAAGAAAGAAAGAAAGAAAGAAAGAAAGAAAGAAAGAAAGAAAGAAAGAAAGAAAGAATTGTATTCCTTCCAATGTCAACCCACCTCTTTGACCGTGATGATCCAAATGATTTGGATTTTTCTGAGGTGCTAGTTCCCTAAACATGAGGAGAAAAACACAATGGTGAGTAAAACATTCCCAGTAACAATATCTCTATAATCAATCATCTTCCTATAGGAAAATCTTCTTATAGTAATATAACAAAATAGTATTTCAAACACCCAAAATCTTTCTTTCAAAGAATTCCAGAAACAAATTCGGAGGTTGAGAATGTACCTCAGTGGTAAAGCTGCAAAGTCCTAGGTTCAGCACCAACACCAACAGGCCACCAGCCCTGGCCACCTCAGCCCACCACAGTCCACCACAACCTACCACAGCCCAATCCACCCACAGCACACACGCACACACACCACTAATTCTCATTACTCTTGGGTTTCCTTGACTGAAGATTAAATCTGTCTCTTAAAATGGGGGGGGGGGTTTAAGGGTGCTAGAACTTTAACCTAAGAGCCCTAGCATGTGTTCTTCCATTTATTAACATTTAGTTTACTCTTTGATAATTTTATACATTTAATAAAAATGTACTTCAAAGCAGCTGTGATCACATGCACAAGAACAAGCCACCAAGTCAGAATTCCAGCAATGGTAGGGGTAGGTGAGTGACTCCTGAGGCACCACCTTTAACATGTGTCCTAACACTGAACTACACCCCAGCTCTTCCATTTTCTTTTTACTAATGTTTTATTTGGAGATAATGCCCCACTATGTAGCCCCAGCAGACCTGGAACTTGCTATGCAGACTAGGCTGGTATCCAATTCAGAGTCCCACCTGCCTCTAACTCCTGAGTACTGAGGCTGCCACTATGCCAGATGTTCTGGATTCTTTTGTTTATGCTTCTATGGTGTTGGTGTGTGTGTGTTTATGTGTGTAAGTTGCTACAAAAGCACTCTACCACTGAGCTAATTCTCGTGAAATAATTATAATTATCAGCTAAGGATGTGGAAAAGAATACAATGTTTATACCATGATCTCTGTCTCATCTAACACAAAATAAAGGAGCAGAAGCAATCAGATTTGAGAGGCAGGTGTTTTTAAGGAGTTACAAAAGGTGCCATTCTTCTTTAATAAACAGCACAAAATAATCTCCCTAAAATGCAAGCCTGGCAAAAGATGGAGGACCTCAGTGTGTGTTAACAGGATAATGCTTAGGGACTCTGAATATCATGTTTTGAAAACTCTTACAGCCAGCAGAGCATGGTGGCACACACCCTAATTCCAGCACTCAGGAGGCAGGTGCAAGTGGATCTCCATAAGGTCCAAGACAGACCAGGCTAGACAGAGAGACTCTATCTTAGGAGAAAAAACTCAAAATTCTAGAGCTATTTTCACAATGTATATCTCAAACTGATAATGACAGTTAAATATCTTCTCAATTAGCAAGCCTTTTTGACCTCAAATAAACTGCTAGAGTGAGCTGCATGATAAACACCCTAACAAACACAACAACCAAATTAAAGTATCACAGTGATAAGTGCATACAACAGTAGCCTTAAATGTTGACATCTATTAAAACTGAAAGCACTAAAGACAAATATGCTGATTAATAACCTTTAAAATATTTCAAATTCTACTTACCTCTTCCTTGCTATTTTCCATCATATCAGAGTTAATTACAGAACCACTGTTTTTATCTAAAGAAAAAGAAGAAATGGAAGAATATTTACCATCTCTTCGACGTATTATCAAACAACACCAAAAGTGGCAGTGTGGCATGCGCCGATAATCCAAGCACTCAGGAGGCAGGTATAGGAGTAGTAACACAAATTTGAGGCCAAATGGCTTACATAACAGGTCCAAGATCAGTCAGGGTTACATAGGAAGATCCTATCTCAAAAAATAAAATAATTAAAAAAAACAAATAGCAGAATACTAATACCTAGTACTAATACTAATACCAGGACCATTTTGTAGCTATGAAACACAGTGATATTGATAATACTAAAAGCTTTTTATTTTATTTTATTTTTTGGTTTTTCAAGACAGAGTTTCTCTGTGTAGCCCTGGCTGTCCTGGAACTCACGAGGTAGACCAGGCTGGCCTCAAACACAGAGATCTGCCTGCCTCTGCCTCTGCCTCTAAGAATAACATGACTACTAACAAGCTGTATTTCATCTCATTATAGAATATTGGCAACAGAGACTGGAGAGATGGCTCAGCTGGCAAGAACATTCACTGATCTTATAAGAGAACCCAGGTATGACTCTCAGCACCCACATGTCAGCTCACAACTGTCCATAGCTATAGTTCCCAGTGATCGGAACATTGCCCATGAACAATAAGCAGACAAGGGTTGTACAGCAATACGTGGCAAAACACCATACACATAAATCCTGGAGGGCGAGGCAGTGGTAGCACAAGCCTTTAATCCCAGCACTCGGGAGGCAGATGTAAGCAGATCTTTGTGAGTTCAAGTGAAGCCTGGTCTAGAAGAGCTAGTTCCAGGACAGTCAAGGCTGTTACACAGAGAAACACTGTCTTGAAAAACCACCAAAACAAAACAAAAAGCAAACAGAAGAAAATAATACAGATTAATAAAACCAGGAATAAAAAAGAAAATTCAAGAAGCTAAAAATTGTTCAAAAAATGGAATCAACCTTAGGCTAGACTAATCAAGAAATAAGAGAGGATTATTATTGCCAACGTTAACAAAATAAAAAGAATATAAAGGAAATCTTATTAACTATACACCAAAAAAAAAAGAGGAATGTAACAGGCAAACTAATGAAATACGCTCCTGAAAATTAAGACAATATGGAAAAGATTAGTCATCAAAAATGACCCACAAAAAAACAAAAGTCCAGATGTTTTAATCAATAATTTTAACAAACACGTAAAAAGGGATGTTAATACTTTATGAATTCCTCTAAAAATGAGAGGATACTTCTGGATTTATTTTGAGGCCATAATTACCCTAATACCAAATCAAAGTAAGATAATCACAAAAGGGGAAACTACAGATTACTATTACTTCTTAAAACTCCACACAAGAAAAAAAACTACAGGACTGGGGATGTGACTTGATGGTAGGCACATAAGAGTATTTGATTCACAGGAAAAAAGCCCTGGGTTCTTTCCCCAGTACCCCATAAACCGAACATGGAGGTACATGCCTGAAATCCCAGCACTGAAAATGGAGAGAGAGGCAAGGGGACCTGGGGTGGTAACACAGGCCTTTAATAGCAGCACCTGGGAGACAAAGGAGGATCTCCACTGAGTTCAAGGTCAGCCTGGTCTGTATAGTAAGACAGTCTTAAGTAGAGTATCCCAAAGAATCTATAAAAATACAAGAAAAAATTACTAGAACTAATAACTAATTTCAAGAGCACAGGACACAAATTTGACATAGAAATGTCAAAAGAGTTCCTAAATAGTTCAAAACAAGATTTTTATATGTAAACTAAACAGAGAATCTCATACTTGAAAGACTAGAGGTTCAAGCACTAGTGTTGTAATAGAAGTGGCAGGGCCGCGTCCCTAGCAACTGGCCACTTACATGGCTAGCTGATGCCCCGAAATAATTACACGGAAACTGTATTCTTTTAAACACTGCCTGACCCATTAGTTTCAGCCTCTTAACCCATTTCTAATAATCTATGTAGCACCATGAGGTGCGCTTACCAGGAAAGATCTTGACCCACATCTGTCTGGAGTGGGAGAACCATGGCAACTGCCTGACTCAGCTTCTTTCTCCCAGCATTCTGTTCTGTTTGCTCCTCCCACCTATCTTCTAACCAATGAGGGCCAAGCAGTTTATTTAACCAATGACCTTCCTCCATCACACCAGCCTGTGCAACACAGCCATCTGGGGGGAGGGGTAGAGAGATGGCTCAGCAGTTAAACACATTAGTTGCTTTCCAAGAGAACCTGAGTTCAAGTCCCAGCACCCACATGGTGATTTCACAACCATCTATATCTCCAGTTCCAGGAAACCTGACACTCTCTTCTGACCTCCATGGGCACCAGACATGCAAGTGAGACACATACATGCATGTATACAAAACACTCCAATTTAAAAAAAAAAGAATTAAATCTAATTTAGAAAAAAAATTAAAGCCCTGATGTGTTTAGGTAAAAATACTTATAATATTAGTATTCTGATAACAGAAAAGCACCAGGCTAAGAATGTATACAGTTGTCTATTAATTAAACATTCCTAGTCTTTGTTTTTTTAAAGAGTCTCCCTATGCAGCCATCCTCTTTCCTCATCCAGTGGAAAATGGAGACAAGTTCAGGGTTATCCTCCACTACACAGGAAGTTCGAGCCTGGGCTACAAGACATCCATTCTCAAAAATAATAACAAACAAACAAAAAGAACTTTCTGCCTCTGCATCCCAAGAGCCTTTGATTTTATCACCCACCATTCCCGGCTGGCTATCCTCTGGCATTGCCACTGCTACCCTCACCCTCCTAAGCTGGGTCTTGAACCCAAGGCAAGCACTCTACCCCTAAGCAACACTGCCAACCTAACATTCTTATTCATTAAATAAATAACTTTCCAGTTTTATAGTTACCTTTTGAAGAAAAAAAATGATGGCCAGTTTTGAATACTCATTACAGGGGGAATTATTACTATTAATCTTTCATCAAATTCACCACCATTCTCTCTAATGTTCTGTCAAATATTATTTGGTTATTCATAAATTCTTTAGCTGCAGAATTTCAAATTGGTTTTTTTCTTACAGTTTTTCTCTTACTGGACTTCCTCATAGGTCTGTTCCTAATTATGCCTGCCTTTTGATATTTGAACATAGTTACAATACTTGTCTACTCATTTCAACACCTAAGTTTCTAGAGATCCCCTTTGCCTTTCATGAATGAGTGACATTTCCTCTTTTGGTCTATCTAGCATCTTAAATTGGATACTGGACACTGTGAAATAGTCAAGCTATGTCTGTTATGTTTCTGAAAAGAGCTGCTGTGTGACTGCAGATACTTAAGGCACCTGAAATCAAAACCTACCCTATATAAAGAAGACAGCCAATTTTTTGTCCTATCCTTTCACAGCCCTCCCCCACTGCGGAGAATCCAGCATACACTTAGACAATTCAGTCAGAAGACTGTATGGGTAGGTCTTTTTTTTTTTTTTTTGCTAGAGGGTTTTATTTTCTGCAAAAATTAAGAGCTCCCATTTGGTAGCTCTAACCAAGATGAGCTCTCCTAGCTCACTTTATAACTACTTATACAGTGCTCAAAGGTTTTTCCTTGACACTGCATCCAATTAGACCACCAGATTTTAGTTAGGTCTTAACAGCTACAAAAGGTAACTGGAAGGAACATTTCCTGAGGCAAAGAGGCTTTATTTTAACAAATGGAGAATTCAGCCAGTGTCATTTCCTTCTTCTAGGCTCTGCCTTTCCTTCCATTATCCCCCACTACTTATCTAACTCCTTATTTGTGCTGCCCAAAGCACATATAATATTGGATATTTGTGAAAAATATGATTCGTTCAACTGAAGCCACACTCTGCCCTGCCACTAGAAGTAGACACTTAATGTGCCCAACTAATGAATACAGGACTCTGGCAATAAACTTCATTCTAAAAACAAGAAATTAGCTGGGCAGTGTAATTTAAGTCTGTAAGTAGGGACCCTCCACATCCATCAACAAAATATATCAATTAAATCAATAGAGTTGAGCATGATAATTCCAGCACTTAAGATACTGAAGTAAGAGCCGGGCGGTGGTGGCGCACGCCTTTAATCCCAGCACTCGGGAGGCAGAGGCAGGTGGATCTCTGTGAGTTCGAGACCAGCCTGGTCTACAGAGCTAGTTCCAGGACAGGCTCCAAAGCCACAGAGAAACCCTGTCTCGAAAAATTAAAAAAAAAAAAAAAAGAAAGAAAGAAACTGAAGTAAAAAAAAACAGTCAGGGCCGGGCGGTGGTGGCGCACGCCTTTAATCCCAGCACTCGGGAGGCAGAGGCAAGCAGATCTCTGTGAGTTCGAGACCAGCCTGGTCTACAAGAGCTAGTTCCAGGACAGGCTTCAAAAACCACAGAGAAACCCTGTCTCGAAAAACCAAAAAAAAAAAAAGAAAAAAAAAAGAAACTGAAGTAGATGGGCTGGAGAAATGGCTCAGAGGTTAAGATGAGCCATTTAACTGTCTTCTCTTCCAGAGGTCCCAAGTTCAATTCCCAGCAACCACATGGTAGCTCACAACCATCTATATAATGAGATCTGGTGCCCTCTTCTGACCTTCAGGCATACATGCAGGCAGAACACTATACATAATAAATAAATAAATCTTAAAAAAAAAACTGAAGTAGAAGACTGCTTACCAGTTCAAAAACCAGCCTGGGCTAGGGGAGAACTTGTCTTGGTAAAAATCTAGAGCAGTGGTACATGCCTATAATCCCCACACTCTTTAGGTAGGGGGAGAAAGACCTCTTAGCTCAAGGCCAGCCGGGTCTACACAGTGAGTTCATTGAATAACAAGGATTATCTAGAGACATTTTACTTTAAAACAAAACTGAATGGATGGATAATTTCAAACAAATACTAAACTTCAATTACATTTCTCTTCTGTTATTAGCAACTACAATGAACTTTTAAGTAAAAAGAGGATTAGGCAAATGACTATAAAAATTGAAGATGATAGGAGCCCAATTTCTTTATTTTAGAGAAAAAAAAAGCTCTAAATACAAAAAAAAGAAGGCTGCAGAAGTGTGGTCTGAAATTACAAATGCTGACATCAACTCCTAAACATTTAACACATTTGCACTAGCTTTCCTGAAGAAGCAAGCAAGGCCTTCCTGGGGACAATGAGCACACCAGGCACATTAATATCTGTTGTTAGCCTTAAACATGTTGTGGAGACAAAAAAAAAGGAAGGATCCAAGAAATGATCAGTACTTGTTTTACAGAAAAAGTCAATGGATGGTGGCACACTCCTTTAATCCCAGCACTCAGGAGGCAGAGGCAGGCAGATCTCTGTGAGTTCGAGGCCTGAGTTTCAGGACAGCTAGAGAGAAACCCTGCCTAGGACAACCAAATCAAAACAAACAAAGCCAAACAAACAAACCAAAACCAAACCAAAAAAAAATCAAACAAGCAAACAAAAAAAGTCAATGTAAGCATCCAGAGAGCCATCCTCCTGTAACAGCCTACTTGCCTACTGAGTACTGACATTTTAGGTATGAGACACCAATCCAAACTTCACTGAGTAGTATTATTAAATAAACAACATAACAATTTAAATTCTAAAACACACGTAACCAGTGGAATAAAATATTTCTGTACTTCATCAGGGATACAGTTGTACAGCACTTGCCTAGCAGGCTTAATCCTTGAGTTCCAGCACCTGAAACCTCTACTGCTCATATCTCTGCTAATACTTATCTACTCATTACCTCCTTCACCAGGAACTTCCATTAGACAGAAAACAGAATTAAGTGTTTCACTCTATGCATCATCAGTTTACACATTTACACTTTTCCTTCCAAAATTAAAATTATACAGCAGATACTAGCAAACATATCCAATAAGGACTTCTACAAATTAAGTAGCTACACCATACAAAAATAAATAAATGACAACTAGAGAGGTGACTTAGCAATTAAGAACGCTTACTATTCTTGCAGAGGACCAAGATTCGGTTCCCAGCACCCTCACCAAGCGGCTCACAACCACCTACAATGCCAGTTCTAGGGAATCTGAAATTGTAACACAGAGGAATCCAGGCCTCTGCAGACACCTGCACACATATCGCAGACATAAACTCATGCAACCTCACACATCATAGACATAACTAAAAATATAAGAAAATACTTATAATAAATTAATAGAAATAAATAAAAAGGGACTGCATACAGCAAAGGTTTACCTGTGCTTTGGTTCATAACAACTCGTGGCGAAGAACACGTTTCCTCAGATTCTTCTGACGAATGTGCTAGGAAGTCATGAAGCTTCTGCACCAATGTATTCAACTTGCTTTCACTATCAAAACAAAAATTTTAACAATGCCCTTATAATAAACATAAATCTTTAACAAACACTGAAGTTTATCCTATAGTCTTATGAGAATATACATACTCAAAGTCAAAATTAAGGCAATAAATTTTATTTTGCTGAAGATATAAAAATATAATTAACAGCCAGGCGTTGGTGGCATGTGCCTTTAATCCCAGCACTCAGGAGGCAGAGGCAGGCAGATCTCTCTGAGTTCCAGGCCAGCCTGGTCTACAGAGTGAGTTCCAGGACAGCCAGGGCAACACAGAAAAACCTGTCTAGAAATCAAACAAATAAACAAAAAAAAATATAACACAATCTACACATACAATTATGGACAGACTAAAAAATATCACTTAAGAGAAATGCTGATACTCTTCACTAAACATTTCTAGAATATTAACATCTTTCAATATGCTCAATATGGTATCTATAAGTTACATTTCAAGATAACACCAAGTAAAGCTTATCACACGTACTGGGAATAGAGATGGGCATCAAAACTATTTACTTTGTACAAGGCTCCAAGCTTAATTCCCAGCACTTCCAAAAATAGCAAAGAAAAAAACATATCACCTAATTTTTTTTAAGAAAATGCAATCTTACAACCATGAATGAGTTTCAAAAGAAAAACTGCAGCAATAAAAAGCAAGAGACACTCATGTTTAAATTTTATGTATCTTTAGCTGGACATGGTGCACACCTTTGATCACAGCACTCAGAAGGCAGAAGCAAGCAGATCTCTGAGTTAGAGGCTAGCCTGGTCTACAAAGAATGTCCCGAGATATCCAGAACTACACTGAAAAATCCTGTCTCAAAAAACAAACAAAATTTTATCTACCTTTATTTCACAATATCTAGCTGGCCCTTGTATATATCTTCTCATTATCATTAATAACTTAAGTAACTTTTTTTATACATAAGCTATATCTGAAAAGGCCTCTGAAACCAAAACACTGGTAGATCACCTTCTCAAGAAAGCTTAAACACACCAACATGCAAAATATGTAACATTTTTCTTCCTTTACACGAGAAAATTAGTAATTTATCAAGTATATTTACTCCTTGCCTTGACTAATTTGTTTTTAATTATTCTATCATCTGCCTGGCATAGAATAGTTGTATAAAGACTGATGGTAAAATGAAAAAGATTATAGAACAGGACTTGAAAGAATGAAGACTTTTAAGAGACCAATAACAGAATCATTATTTACAGCATAAACTGTTAAATTGTTTAATGACTGAATAGGGTTGCCTTACATGGTGGCAAACACCTTTAATCCCACACTCCAGAGGCAGAGGCAAGCAGATCTCTATGACAAGGCTATTCTGGTCTACAGAGTGAGTTCCAGGATGGCCAGAGCTACACAGAAAAAACCTGACTCAAACAAATGAGAGAAATAAACTGATAAGGAATTCAAAGCTTAAACATTTAATCCTTTCTTTTAAAAGATGCAGATCTTTCAAGACTGGAAAGATGACTCAGCAATGAAAACCACTTGTGCAATCATGAGGACCAGAATCCATATCCCAGCATCCACGTTAACAAGCAACTGTCGCCCAATGGAAGCCAGAAACAGAAAAATCCATGGGGTTTGCTAGCATCTAGTCTAGAAAACACAAGTTCCAGGTTCAGAGAAATCCTGACTCAACAGAATAGAAAAGGATAGCAATAACCTTTTCTAGCCAGTGTATACACAGACATGAGCACCAGACAAATAAATATACAATCACAACACACAAATAAATTGTTTTAAAGGAAGATTTTATAAGCTTAAAAGCAAGACAGGAAATAAACAAATATTGACTACATCAAACTTCAAAACAATTGTGTCAAAGGATACCATCAAGAAAATGGAAAGACTAAAAGCAGAAATTAATGAAATGTGAAGAGGCTAAAGAAATGGTACACACTGCTTTTTCAGAGGACAAAGTTCAGCTATCAACACCCACATTAGACAAAAAAACTGCCTCTAAATCCCACACTCATGTGCAAAGACAAACATACACGCATACATTAAAAAGGGGCTGGAGGAACAATTCAGTCTTTATCACACTTTTTTTTTTTGGATTTTCGAGACAGGGTTTCTCTGTGGTTTTGGAGCCTGTCCTGGAACTAGCTCTTGTAGACCAGGCTGGTCTCGAACTCACAGAGATCTGCCTGCCTCTCCCTCCCAAGTGCTGGGATTAAAGGCGTGCGCCACCACCGCCCGGCAACAATTCAGTCTTTAAGGGCACTGGCTGTTCTTGCAGAATGCCTGGACTCAATTCCCAGCATTCACATCATGACCATCAGTAACTCCAGTTTCAGGAAATCTGATGGCCTCTCCTGGCTTCTGTAGGCACCATGGAAGCATGTGATGCACATACATGCAAATACTCACACATAAAATAAAAACTGTAAGTATGTACCCATCTTAAAAAAAGAAATTAATGAAATGGGAGACTAAAAGACTAAGAATCATGAAATAGAGTTTGGGTGAAGGGGGTTTACTCAAGCTTGCAGAATACTTGCCTAGCACAAATTCCTAGGTTTGATCCCCAGCACCAGATAAACTAGGAATGGTGACATGTGCCTATAATCCCATTCCTCTGATGCTAGAGGCAAGAGTACCAGAAATTTAAGATCATCCTTACCTGCATAGCAGTATGAAGCAAGCCTGGGATACTGAGATCCTGCCTCAAAAAAAATTAATAAAAAAAATAATAAAAAGTTGAGATTGGAACTCAACCTTTGACCTGCCTATAGAATGAACTGGGGTAAGGGTGGTGCATAGATCGTGAGAGTGGCCATTCCATAAAAGTGAACCCACGCCTGACAGGTTTGAAGTGCCAAGACCCAATAGCTAAATGACCCAAAGACCTAGGAAAAAATCAAACACAATTGGGGGAAGAAAATATGTCAACATAATGACACCTAACGATATTATGCTATACTCATAGATTGGTGCCTTGTCCAATTGTCATCATAGATGCTTCATCCAGTAACTGATGGAAACAGAGACCAACAACAGCCAAGCACTGGACCAAGTTCAGAGAATCCTGCTAAAGAGAAGGATTATACAAACGGGGGGGGAGGAGTCAAGGGAATCACAGGGAAACCCACAGAAACAACTAACGTGGGCTCAAAGGAACCCAGAGTCTGGAGCTTGCAAGGAACCAACCTAGGCCCTCTACATATGTGTGACAGTTGCGTGGCTTGGTCTACTTATGGGACTCCTAACAGTGGGCTGTCCCTAACACTTTGATTGGCTTTTGGGAGCCTATTCCTCATTCTGGGTTGCCTTGCCCAGCCTTAATAAAAAGGAGAAGCTTATTCCTACTGCAACTTGATATGCCATGGTTTGTTAATTCAAAAAGGCCTATCTCTTTTTGAACAGAAACTGAGGAGAGGATTGGGGGAGGGGAGAGGGGAGAGAATAGGAGGGAGGAGGGGAAACTGCAGTCTGGATATTAAATAAATAAATAAATGTAGTTAATTTAAAAAGGAAAAAAAGTTGAGGCTGGAAAAATGGCTTGGTGGTAAAAGAGCATTGGCTTCTTTCTCTTCCAGAGGACCCAGGTTCAATCCTCAAGCTCCAAGGGATCCTTCATCTTCTTCCAGCCTCCCCAGACACCAAGCACATATGTGATACACAAACATATATGCAGACAAACTGCAAATATACATAAACACATAAAAAAGGACACCAGAAATGATTCCTTGAAAAGATAAAATCAAAGATAAAAATCAATAAACAAACTAAACAAAATACTGAAATTAGGAAGGAAGTTGAGAGGATGCTTAAGAAATATTTTAGAAATTTACATTCCAAGTAGATGGGAAACCTAGAAGTAATGGATAGATTCCTAGACACATACAGCTACCAAAATTAAATCAAGGAAACACAACTTAAATGGCAAGCGAGATTGAAGCAGTTAACAGTCTCAAAAAAGAAAACCCTAGGCATGACCAGAAAGATTTACTGGTAAATACTACCAGACTTCTAAAGTAAAGCTAACATTGATGCTTCTCAAACTATTCCATAAAAGTAGAAAGGCAAGAGGCAAGCAAGATGATTCAATAAATAGGTAAAGGGAGGGACTTGTGGTAAAGGAGAACCCACATGGCTGAAGAGAACCAATTTTCAAAAAGTGTTCTTTAAACTCCATACATACTAAGGTACACCCATGAGGGCACAAAAGGGGGGGAGAGGGCACTCACTAGATGAATATTTTTATTTTTTATTATTACTATAGTATTTTATATGGATGGGTATTTTTTCCTGTACATATGTCCGTGTATATATGTGCCCAGTGGCCACAGAGGCCAGAAGAGGACATTGTATCCCCAGGAACTGTAGTTGCATATGGTTGTGAGCTAGCATGTAGGGAAATGGAAGCCAGGCCCTCTACAAGCCATCAATGCTGGTTACTACCCAAATGTATTTTTAAAACCCCATTCTGGGACAGAAAGATGGCTCAGAGGGTAAAGGTGTTTGCCACCAAGCCTGAGGACCTGAGATCATCCCCAGAAGAGAAATGGCCCCTAAAACTTGTCCTAGCCTCCATCTATGCTCTATGGTGCACACACAGAAATAAGTAAATGAAAAAACAGTAAGTATAAAAATAGGTTGAGAGGCTAAGAAAACAGCTCATGGTTAAGAGCGTCTGCTGTTCTTCAAAAGGATCCCAATTCAGACCACGCACCCACATTAGGCAGCCTTAGAACTCCAGCTCCAGGGTATCTGATACCCTCATCTGGTTTCCTTGGGTACTGACACACATGTGGCATACATTCACACATACACGTAAGGAAATCTATTTTATTTGAAAAACTGGCAAATAACTTTTATATAAAGGCATCCAAAGAAAATGCACAAATGGCAATGCAAATCAAAACCACATAAGAAACCATTTGAGGTCAGGCAGTGGTGCACACTTTTAATCTCAGCACTTAGGAGGCAGAACTCTGTGAATTCCAGGACAGCCAGGGCTACATAGAGAAACCTGTCTTGGAAAAGAAACAAACAAAAAAAAAATCAAACAACAACAACAAAAAAAAAGCATTGATACTCAATAAAATGGATAAAACTATTTTAAAAAATTCTGGCAACGCTACAGAAAACTAGAATCCATATGCATTGCCTGTAAATAGAACTGGGGATGCAGCTCAGTTGGTAATGTGCTCACCTAGCATGTATGAGGCCCTAGTTTGGATCCTGAGTGCCACACAAATTGGGCAAAGTGCCAGCACTGGAGAGGTATAAGCAGAAGGATCAGGAATGCAAGACAACTCAACTTATTTCACCCCATTAAATAAGGATTCAACGCCAGCCTGAGCTATGAGACCTCATCTGCAAAAACAAAACGTAATACAAAATTGGTACAGGCACTGTGGAAAAAACTGGCCTGTTTTATATATATAAATACACACACACATATATACAAGGCCATGGACTTGTTCCCTAGCACTGAAAAAAAAAATAAAGAGTAACAAAATGAGCCAGAAATCCTACTTCAAGAAATACACCCAAGAGAATAAAACCCACATCCTAATTCATCAAAAATAATTGTAAGCAATTGTTCATAGCAACAAGATTCATAATTTAAAAAAAAACAGAAAGTACTCAAATATACATCAACAGATAAATGGATAAACAACATGCAGTTTCATAACAGAATATTACACTCCAACAAACAGATACAACACAACACATTTTAAGATGACATTTCTCTATTTATATATCCAAAATGGGCAAGTCCATAGAGACAGAAGTAAAGTACCAATAGCTAGGGGATGGGAAAAAGGAGAATTAGAAGATAGAGGGAATCCCTATATCTTTTTATGGTGATAAAAAATACGTTAGAGGCTAAAGATATACCTCAGTTGATAGACTGTTTGTCTAGAGTGCACAAAGCCATCCCTAGGTGTAGATGGAAGTTTCTGTCCCACCCAGTCCCTCAGCCATTCAGTTCTAAATAAACACGCAGAGGCTTATATAAATTATAAACTGTAGTATTAGCTCAGGCTTATTATTAACTAGCCCTTACAACTTAAGTTAACCTATCATTCTTGTCTCTGTTAGCCAAGTGGCTTGCTACCTTTTCTCAGTAAGGCATTCTCATCTTGCTTCCCCTGTGTCTGGAATGGTGACTGACTCTGCCTTTCCTCTTCCCAGAATTCACCTAGTCCGTTTGCCCTGTGTTTACTTCCTGCTTGGCTACTGGCCAATCAGCATTTTATTAAACCAATATGAGTAACAAATCTTTATGGTGTACAAGAGCATTATCTCACAGCACCTAGTACCATATAAAACCATAAAACTGGATATAGTAGTACACTCAGAAGAAGCAAGACCAATGTCATTCTTGGTTACATGGTGAGTTTAAGACCAGGCTGGGATACATGAAACCATGTGCTCAAAAATAAGAAATAAATTCCTAGAGCTAGATTGCAAAGCAATGAGTTTATTTAAACACTTAATGTTTTTAATTTTCAAGTAATTAAGAAATAAAAA
Source organism: Microtus pennsylvanicus (assembly GCF_037038515.1). Lineage (NCBI taxonomy): Eukaryota > Metazoa > Chordata > Mammalia > Rodentia > Cricetidae > Microtus > Microtus pennsylvanicus. The sequence goes on along the minus strand of NC_134601.1, from coordinate 81,385,643 downwards.
CATGCATACATTCCAAAAAAATCCACAACCAAAACTTAAGGTACAAACCAGCATGAAAATTTACATAAAAAATAAATATTTGGGCTGGAGAGATGGCTCAGCATTGGCTGCTCTTCCAGAGGTCCTGAGTTCAATTCTCAGCAACCATGTGATGGTACATAACCATCTATAGTGGGACTGATGCCCTCTTCTGGAATAAAGACATACAAGCACATAGAGCACTCATACATAAATACTCTTTTTTGGGTTTTTTTTTTTTTTGAAGCAGGATTTCTCTGTGTATCTCTCTCTAGCTGCCTGGAACTCACTCTGTAAACCAGGCTGGCCTTGAATTCACAGCAATCCACCCACCTCTGCCTGAGTGCTGGGATTAAAGGTGTGTACCACCACCACCTGGCTATAAAGAAATCTTCTTAAAAAATAAACATTTAAGTAGCAGGCCCAAAAAACACAAATGAACTTTTGGGTCTCTCTGCATAGTCCTGGCTGTACTCTTACTTTGTAGACCAGGTTGGCCTTGAACAAGAGATCTGCCTGCCTCTGTCTTCTGAATGCAAGGATTAAAGGAGTGAGCCGCCACCACCTGGCTAAACGAGTATTTCTTTTTTATAATGTATACAGGTCCTTTTTCTGAAAATACGCCTGCAAACTAGAAGACAAGATCAGATTGTTAGCTGTCATGTGGGTACTGGGAATTGAACTCAGGACCTTTAGAAGAGAAGTCAATGCTTTTAGCTTCTGAGCCATCTCTCCAACCCCTAAAATAGTATTCTTATTTGACCTCTTCATCACATGTTCTATAACGTTTAAAATATCAATGTTTACATAAAACAAAACCTGCCTTTCTGCTGTTTACTATAAATTAGGCAAACACACCATGATCATAACAAAATTAAAGTGATAGGATTGTGGGTTTAAGACTAGATGCTCAAGGAGATTTTTCAGAGATTTGGATCAGTGCCTGTCCTATTTCAGAATTTAACCACATGACCACATTCACGAGGCTTGTAATCAATCACAGCACCAAAATATCCAACCAGGAGAAGCACAGCCTGCTCTCATTGGAATATAGTTGGGGCTGGAGATCTGGGTCAGTGATTTAAAAGTGTGTATCTCTACTTATTTTTTGCAGAGGACTCAAGAATTTAGTTCCTAAAATCCTGCAGGTGGCTCACAGATGCTTGTGTTTCTAGGTCCAAGGGATCTGGTAACCCCTTCTGTCCTCTGAGGGCATCTGCATTCTTGTGAACACATAGACACATATGTGCATGCACACACACACAAATAAAAATACAACATGGGGAAAAATGTACTCAAAAGTCATAGGTTCACCTAGAAAGCCATCAATAATGGAAAAGAAGCCCAAACCTCTTGATTAAAAGTTGGAACTGATTAAAAACAAGACAGAGGCTGGAGAAATGACTCAGTCATTTAAGGGCACTTACTCATCTTGCCAAGGACTGAAATTCAGTTTCCAGTATACATCTGAGGCAACTTATAACCATTCCAATTTCAAGGGATCAAACACTTTCAATCCCAGCACTTGGGAGACAGAAGCGGGTGGATCTCTGAGAAGGAAACCAATCGGATCTAAAAAGTTTCAAGCCAGAGAAAGATACAAAGAGACATAAGGGAGACACCCCCAACCTAAGTCTATCTCAAGCTAACTTCACTTTTTGTATTTTACTCTTGTCATTGGGATTATTGTGGTGGGATTAAAGGCATGAGCCACTGCCACCCCACTAAAATGGCTTTTGATGAAATCATTCCTAAACTTAATTTTCCAAATAAAAATTCCTACAAATACAGCAACCTCACCATGCAGTCACTTAGAGACAACACTATAGATGCTACACAGTGCATCAACAGAAAGACTGAACGTGTGATGCATTTAGCATTGTCAACCTTTTTCCCTTCAAGAATCCTATTTACACATCTCCATTCTTTTTTGCCTGGATTTCCTATAGGAATCAGCTGCACATATTCTTTCCCACTGTAGCTTTGGAAGAACTCCATTCCTTGTTTTATGGTGTCATGGTCTTCCTGGTGTGCAGTTTGTGTCATAGAAAGGTATTAACAGCTTTCATTTCAAATAAACATGAATAATTATCAAGCACTTTATACAGAGGACTAAAACTGAATCTGGCATTTAAGCAATGTGAAACAGTCCTGTAAAGGATGGTAGTGTAGTGCCATTAAGATGTGACAATGTACCTGCTTTGTGACTTTTTTGGTTGGTTTGGTTTTTTGAGGTGGGGTTTCTCTATGTAGCCCTAACTATCATGGAACTAGCTCTGTACCCCAGGCTGATCTCCAACTTAGAGATTTGTTTTCCTATGTCTCCCAAGTGCTGGGATTAAAGATATGTGCCACCAAACCCAGCTCTATATGACTTAACTTCTGCATCTGCTCCCTTAATTTTCTTTGGGAGGGGGGGGTCTACTTTCAGAAAGCAACTCTTCCAAGCTCTTATTGTGTTCCTTATTATTAGGAATCAAGAACTATTAGAATGTTCCAGCATGGAGGCACATGCCTTTTAATACTAACACTTGGAAGGCAGGCAGATCTTATGAGTTCAGGGCCAGCCTGGTCTACAAAGCAAGTTCCAAGACAGCCAAAGCTGTCTCGAAAAAAAAAGAAAGAAAAGAAAAAGAAAACCAACTCTACATGGTAGGGTTTTTTTTTTTTTTACCTCTGCATATGTGCACTATGTCAGGCACACCCACATCCATAGTAAGAAGTAAAAAAAAAAAATTAAAAGTAAATGGGGAGGATAACGAGTAATATTTCTCCTTCTACCTGCTTATGTTAAAATGAATGCACAGCTTTCATTGCTGGGAAAATTTTATTGCCTTCTTTAACTCACCTAATTTTCTTTTAAAAGATTATATATAATTCTGAAACTAAGATAAAAGGAGAAAGCATCGGGGACTGGAGAGATGGCTCAGTGGTTAAGAGCATTGCCTGCTCTTCCAAAGGTCCTGAGTTCAATTCCCAGCAACCACATGGTGGCTCACAACCATCTGTAATGAGATCTGGTGTCTTCTTCTGGCCTGCAGGCATACATGCAGACAGAATATTGTATACATAATAAATAAATAAATAAGCAAGCAGAAAGCATCATTGAACATATTTCCCCAAATTTTTTATGATGATCTAATACCTACCACTCAGGAATATACACCAGAAAAGGTGAGCAGATGTGACAATGCAGTACAATAACACAAGACTGTGATCCTAGCTCTGCAGTGTGAGTCTGAAGCCAACCTGAGCTATATTACAATACCTGTCTCAAACCACCACCCTCACAAAAAAAGGAAATTAATCACATCTACATGTGTTTCTAGTTTCAAGATCATCGTGTCTAGATAAAAACAGCGATTTCATTTGTCCATTCCCATAATCTCACTTTAAACATTAACTGACAACCAGCTTTTCACTAATCAAATACATTCATGCCTTGCTTTATTTAAAATTCAATACTCACTGGATTTGGCACAGCTGATCTTACTCGTCAACTATTACTGGGTTGAGAAGTGCCTTGAAGATTAGCAAAGCACATTTCTGAGTATGTATAAAGTAAGTGCAAAGAGAGGATTAACAAAGTGAACCATGACTCAGAATGTGCTCAGGCCAGTCCAGATGTTGAAGACCTAAATATAATAAATGGACATTTTAAAATGAGTGCCCCTAGGTGGCGGTGGTACAGGCCTTTGATTCGATCACTTCAGAATTCAAGACTGGCCTGGTCCAGAGAATTCCTACACCCAAACAAACAAGTTAGTAAATAAATAAGGTGATATTTAAGAAAATAAAATGAAGACAGAGCAGTGGTGGTTAAACAAAACACTCAGAAAGCAGAGGCAGGCAGATCCCTGTGAGTTCAAGGCCAGCCTGGTCTACAAGAGCTAGTTCCAGAACAGGTTCCAAAGCTACAATAGCTAGTTCCAGAACAGGTTCCAAAGCTGCAGAGAACCCCTGTGAAGGGGGAAGGGGAGGGGGGAGGGAGACAGAGGGAGATGGAGGGAGGGAGAGGGGAGACAAAGGGGAGGGAGGGAGGGAGGGAGGGAGGGAGGGAAGGAAGGAATAAAAGCAAAAGTACTTTCTGCTTCTGGAGCTGCTTTGCTGCCATACACCCTCACCATCCCAACAAACTGAAAACTCTGAAGCCATGAGCCCAAAGAAACTTTTCAATGAAAAGGTCGCCAGCATAGAAGTGTTTTAAAAAACTCCTAAGGAAAAAAAAACTCCTAAGGAATGCCCCATCCAAGTATCATAAAAATATTCTTTTCAAGGCTGTCAAGTACTAACTGTGCAAATACAGAAAATAAGGTCCAAGAATCTGTCAATTTTTAATTAGATTTATTACATGCCATGCCCAAGGAGATCAAATAAGGGTCACTGATCCCCTGGAACTGGAGTTCTGGATAGTTGTGAGTCACCATGTGGGTACTGGAACTACAACCTGGGCCCTCTGCAAGAGAAACAAGTGCTCCTAATCACAAAGCCATCACTCCAGGCTGTCTGTAATTTTCAAAAATATATTTACTTTATGTGTAAGCATTCAGTAGCTCATGAAGATCAGAAGAGGCATCAAAAACTTTGGAACTGGAGTTACAAGCTATAAGCTGCATGTGGGTGCTAGAAAGTGAATCTGTGTCCTCTTAACCATCGAGCCATTTCTCCGGCCACACATATGCCCATCTGTAGATTTTATGCTTTAATTTTACTACTAAATAAGGCAAAAGTCCATGCAGATTTTTGCCAAACCACTGAATACCAACCACTGGAAAAACAGCTGTTAAGAGAAAATGGTAGCCAGGCAGTGGTGGCAACATGCCTTTAATCTCAGCACTTAGGTGGCAGAGGCAGGAGGATCTCTTTGAGTTTGAGATTGGTCTGTTCTACAAAGCAGATGCCAAAACTATGAAACAGAGAAATCCTGTCTCAAAAAAAAAAGTAAGTGCTTGTCTGGTAGAGTTGGTAGTGACAATGTACACATTTAATTCCAACACTCCAAGTTCGAGACCAGCCTAGTTTGCAGAGCTAGTTCCAGGGCAATCAAGACTACAAAGAAATCCGAGCGTGGGGGGATAGTAAATGTTGGAGAACTTTTTAACAAGCATGCCAAATTTCAGTAAATTGCAATGTGTATTTTATACATAGTGACCAGATTTAAAAATCAAAAGAGTCAGGGCTGGTGAGGTGGCTCAGCAGTTAAGAGCACTGACTGCTCTTCAGAAGTCCTGAGTTCAATTCCCAGCAACAACGTGGTAGCTCACAAACATCTATAATAGGATCCAATGCACCCTTCAAGTAAACTGGTGCCTAGCACTCATACATAAAAACAAACAAAAAATTTTTAACAAAAATTTTTTCTAAATGATTTATTTTTATTTTATATGCATTGGTGTTTTTGCCTGCCTGCATGACTGTGTGAGAGTGTCGGATCCCTTAGAACTGTAACTACAAGACAGTTGTGAGCTGCTGTATGGATGCTGGGAATTGAATCCTGGTCCTCTGGAAGAACAGCCAGTGTTCTTAACCACTGATCCATCTCTCCAGCTCCCTTAAAAAAGAATCATATTACAGGAAAGTAATACTCAGAGAGACACTTACTTGCAAAATGTAGTAAGAGAATCATAGTTTCCACTTTTAACTACTAATATAGAATCAAGATGTGCAACTCTAATCAAATCCAATCCTATCATGCATTCTTTAGGGAAACTCAAAAGACTTACTAATAAAAGCTAATGAGTAACAGGGCTGGGGATGTAGGTCAGTGTTAGAGTGCATGCCTAACACAAGCAAGGCCCCGGGCTCAATCCACTAAGCTCACAAAAATATTTTCTTAAAGAGTAAAAAACAGTTTATTCTAATAGATAATACTCAAAACTAAATACTTTAAAAGACTAAAGATACAGTAAGGCAAGCACACAGCTGTTTAATACAGCATACTGTTTCCAAAATGTGTGTGAGTTTGTTTTATTTTATGGTGATGGTGGTGGTAACTGTCATCACCATTGGAGACAGAGTTTGTGTACCCCGGAGTGGTCTCAAACTCAACTGTGTAGGTGAATGCAACCAAGAACCCTGTCCCCACCAACTGAGTTATAGGATTATCACTGGCACTGCCATGCCTACTTTATTTCCAAATTTTTAATTGTTTTCTATTGTCTTTACTAACACCTTCTTTAAATTCTCAGATTTTTAAATTTTTGTTTTATGTATTTCTATTATATATACACAAACACACACAAGTGTTTTGTCTAAAATGTACATGCCTGATGCCCAGAGAAGCCAGAAGGTGTTGGATGCCTAGAACTGGAGTTTTAGATGGTGGTAAGCTGCTATGTGTATGCTGAGAGCCAAACTTGGGTCCTTTACAAGAACAGGAAAGGAAGTGCTCTTAACTTGTGAGCCAGCTCTCCAGACTTTTTGATTTTAATATTTATGAACACATAATAAGTCTCTAGCTTTATTTTTCATCCCAAGGCTACTGTGCAATAAATACAGTGATAACAAGATGAGGTTCTAACAATAAAAAAAATCATCTAATTCCTGCACTGGGGATGAAACCCAGCTTATGAAGAGCTTCTGTGTGATGCCCCACGTTTAATCCTCAGCACCACAAAAAGAATAAATTAGAAGCTGGTGGTGGTGCACACCTTTAATCCCAGCACTCAGGAGGTAGAGCCAGGCAGATCTCTGTGAGTTCAAGGCCAGCATAAGCTACACAGAGAAGCCCTGTCTTGAAAAACAAAACACAAAACAAAACAAAAAGAACTAGAATCTCTAAGTGTTTGCCTGTATGTATGTCTGCACCAGGTGTGTGCCTAGTACTGGAAGAGAACATAAGGGGGCGTTTGGATTCCTTGGAACTGGGCCTATGTGCTGCCATTTAGGAACTTTGTATGCTCTGGCTATTTTGAGCTGGAGCTTGACCTTATGTAACACATTAAATTAAGCATGGCCTTTGTCACTGAGAACACTCCAACAATGAGTTAATAATAATAAAAATAAAGATTATCTTTTTGCTCTATTATTATCTACTGCTCTATGTAAAATGTTGCTTTATTTTTGGCACTCTTGTTTTGAAATGCTGGTGGAGCACTTTTCAGTGCTTAGTCTTTTGTGAAGAGTAGGTTCTAATTCATTTGAGGAAGAGTGAAGGGGAAAAACTGGACAAACGGAATTATTAGCTTATCTTAAATCTATCAGATCTCAGGTCCAAGGCAAAGCAAGGCACACTCACACACACCACAAAAACCCTAGAGACAAACAAATACAAAAAGCCATTGTTTACCTGAAACCGGGTATTTTAACAGTCTCTCTCGGACAAGCTGCTGGAAGCCAAGGACCGATTGAGTGAAGAGTTACAAAACTTCAGGCCTGTGGCAGGGCTGGAGAGATAGCTCAGCAGTCAAGTGTCTTGGCTGTTCTTCCAGAGGACCTGGGTTCAATTCCCAGCAGTCACATGGCAGCTTGAAACTGTAACTCCAGCTCTAGAGAATCTGACACACTCACAAAGACATATATGCAAGCAATGTAAAATAAAAGAATCACTGTAGCCTAAGTCTTATAGAACACCTGTATTTTTACTTCCAGGATTTTAGAAAGATCTCACTGGAAAGATCTGAAAACTGATCTTTGAGCAAGAACAGGAGAAAGTAACCATATCAAAATATGCCCAGAGAATTATCTATCCTTTTGGAGAAAAGGCAATAAAATAACCCTAGACATTTCTTGCCTTCCTGTGTTACCTTAGTGGATATAAAACTCAGGAAATTATTTTTGAAGGTCAAAATCAGAAACCTGGGCTGGAGAAACCACTCAGAATTAAGAGCACTGGCTACTCCGAGAGGACTCTCATTTAGTTCCCAGCATCTACATAGCAGCTCACAACAGTCTGTAACTTCAGTCAGTTGCAGGGATCCACTGCCCATGCCTGACCTCTTCAAGCAATAGGTACACATGGCACATAGACATACTCACAGGCAAAACACCTATACAGATCATTTTTAAAATAATAGACAAAATAAATCAGAAACTGGGGACAGCACTAAAAATCAGAGATTTCAGCTCACACTATAGTCCCAGCATTTCCAAGACAAGAAAGGAGGATTGACAAGAGTTTCAGTCCAGTCTGGGCTACAGAGAGAGATCCTATTTCAAAAGAAACAATAGATTTAATTGTAAAGGACTCCCTAACTCCCTACTATTACATCAAGGAGACTCTAGCATAATAACGGTGAATTAAAACTAAGATAGCACCAAGATAAGGCATTGTTTAGGGAAGAATTCATAGGAAAATAAAAAATAGAAAGTTTTTTTTTTAAAAAAAAAAAGACAATAGAAGAAGCTTTAAGTCTGGGAATGTGGTACAGTGCTTGCTTAGCGTATACAAGGTTCGGGTTTGCTGCCGAGCAGGAGGTGAAGGAGGTAAAGGAGGAGGAAAAATGAGATTTAAGCCTGCAGCAAAGGAGGCTGAGTTTGATCACCTCAAACTTTTTTGGTACCCAAAAAAGACAAAATCTCATACTAAAATACTGAGGGTTACCTCAGTTTCTGTTATTAGATAAAGCATGCCTAGATTCCAATAACAAAAACAAGGCCTCCCACAGGGCAAAAACAAACAAAACCACAGTCAAAAAGAGACAAAAATTAAGTATCAAGACCAACTCAGATCTGATGAAGAATTTGAAATTATCAGACTGAAAATATAAAGTAACTATTACTAAAACAAATACCGTACTGAAGAGTTAGCAAAATGCAAGATGAGAAAGGTAATATTAGCAGTACATACAAGAATGTCTAGTCAGGCAGTGGGAGTGAACACCTTTAATCCCAGCACTGGGGAGGCAGAGGCAAGGGATCTCTGAATTCAGGGCCAGCACAGTCTACAGAGAGAGTTCCAGAACAGCTAAGGCTCCACAAAGAAATCCTGTACCAAAAGACTTAAAAAAACAAACAAAATTTCTGGGCAGAAGCTGTGTGTTACAAATACTGACTGATTAGAACTTCAGTGACTCAGAGGCTGGAATGCTGCAGGTCCAGGCCTTGTTACAATTTAACTGGCAGTGAGGACTGAAGAGAAGAGATGGCTCAGTGGTTAAGTGCACTGGTTGATCCTCCAGAGGACCCGGGTTCAATTCCTAGCACTTGCACAGTAGCTCAAAACTGTCTGCAGATCTAGTGCCCTTACACAGACATATGTTGCAGAATATTATTTTAAGGTGTGTTACATTTGTTTATGTTCCAGAACATTTAATGAGACAAACATGCTTCATTAAATAAAATTCTCCTGTGGTCAGGAAGCTGCATCGGCAACTTGCTGACAGGAAGTAGTAGGAAGGAGCCCGGTGGAGAAGGGTTTTCAAGGAGGGGCAAGGAAAAGCTTGAGGGCTTCAACGGGAGAAGAGGAGGCCAGCAATTTGCTATTCAGCCTCCCTGAGGAGTAAAATTCCACCTCAAATCTGGTATCTTTAATTCTTTAGAGGGTCAGAGATTTAGTAAAGTTCCCTTTTTAGCTTTGAAAGAATCTGTGTCTGAGAAAACAGAATTCCCTCAGGCTGCAGCCCAGAGGCCTAATCCCTGCTGGTGGCGGCAGAGTGGCAGTTGCTGATTCCAACAGCCAAGGCTTAAAAGGCAGCAACAATCTTAAAAAGATTTGCGTGCAATGGTGGAGCATGCCTTTAATCCCAGCACTCGGGAGGCAGAGGCAGGTGGATCTCTGTGAGTTCGAGACCACCCTGGTCTACAGAGCTAGTTCCAGGACAGGCTCCAAAGCCACAGTTTCTAGAAACCCTGTCTCGAAAAACCAAAAAAAAAAAAAAAAAGGACAACAGACTTATATAAACTGGTAAAATGCTAATGCACACAAAAATAAAAAATCTTTTTTTAAAAAAAGAATATCCATCTTTGGCTATGTCTATACACCCTCTAAAGATTCTGTTCCTTGCCCACCTCTGTATGGGACCTACCATCCTGTAAAAGACAGAAAATAATAACATTTAGAATGAATGTATTAACAAAACCCTATTCCCCACTAATCAAAGAACAATGCTAGTTATAAATATATCCTGTAACTCTAAAGCAAGCAATAACGAAAACAATTAAAAGGGCCAGTGAGATAGTTCTGACAGGTGCTTACCACCAAGCTTAATTACTTAAAGTCAATCTCCAGGACTCATGTGGTATCGACAGAGAAAGAACCCCACAAGCTGCTTTATATCTCCACACATGCAGTAAAGCATGTGTACATACATCCTCATGCACAAATAAATATAATTTAAGTTATTTTAAAAAAGTTCTTTGTAGCCGGGCGGTGGTGGCACACGCCTTTAATCCCAGCACTAGGGAGGCAGAGGCAGGCGGATCTCTGTGAGTTCGAGACCAGCCTGGTCTACAAGAGCTAGTTCCAGGACAGGCTCCAAAACCACAGAGAAACCCTGTCTCGAAAAACCAAAAAAAAAAAAAAAAAAAAAAAGTTCTTTGTGACCAGGCATGGTGGTGCACACCTTTAATCCCAGCACTCAGGAGGCAGAGGCAGGCATAACTTTGTGGGCTTGAGGCCAGCCTGGTCTACAAGAGCTAGTTCCAGGACAGCCAGAACTGTCACACAGAGAAACCCTGTCTCAAAAAACCAAAAATAAAATAAAGGTCAAGATGGCCAACTGTGGTGGCTCACGCACGTAATCTCAGCACTTGGGAAGACTAAGGAGGACTGCTGCAAATTCAAGCCGAACCTGGTGCACAGAGAAAGTTCCAAGAGGGCCAAGTCCAGTCAATGAGTGTGTCTCAAAAAAAAAATGTTAGGCCCTGAGGCGGTGGTGCAGGCCTTTAATCCCAGAGGCAGGCGAATCTCTGTGAGTTCAAGGCCAGCTTGGTCTACAGAGCGAGTTCCAGGACAGGCTCCAAAGCTACACACAAAACCTTGTCTTGAAAAACCAAGCAAACAAATAAATAAATAAGCAGAAAAATGTGAGAGCAACAACAAATGAGTGAAGAACTGACTGAAATTTAATGAAAGGTTATGAATATGCACTTGCCCTACCTATAATTAAAAGAACCATGGACACATGAAAAATAAAAACACTGCTCTAACCAGTACCAGTTCCAATGGGAACAATGTTTGCTCCAGAATACCTGTGAAAATGTCTGGAGACTGTTTACAGTAACAAGTCAGTGACGTTTCTTATAATTTATTGGCTTATATATTATTAGTCCTGTGTATGCTTGTGTATATAATGCATGTGTGGAGGTCAAAGGACAAGTTATGGAATTAGTTCTCTCCTACCTTTACATGGGCTCTAGGGACTGAATTCGGATCACAAGGCTGGCAAAGCAAGTACCTTTACTCACTAAAGCATCTCGTGTCAGCACAGTTTCTTGGTTTAATACACATATTTTGGTCCTTTTTTTTTTACATTTATTGTATGTGTGTCTCCATGAATGTGGAGATCAGAAGGCAACTTGTAGGGGTTCTCTCCTTCCACCATATCAGTCCTGGGTATGGAACTCAGGTCCTTGAGCTTGGCAACAGGTCTCTTAACCAACTGAGACATCTCTCAGGGATCACCCCCTCATCCCCTACTCCACACCCCTGCCAGCCAGTTTCTTTCTTTTTTAATCGGTGCGCCTTGGTGATTTCAAGACAAGGTCATACTTAGTTCCCCAGGCTAGACAAGAACTCAAATTCCTCTTGCCACAATTTCAAGAATGCTGAGATTACACTGCAGACATGGGTCACCATGCCCAGCACCTATGTTGGTTGTTTCCAGTGCATGTATGATAAAAAAATAAACACATTAAAAAGCTCAGGGTTAGGGACATAAAAACCTTTTCTTTCTCCTTTAAACATCCATCAAAATTCATCATTTTTACAACAAAAGAGAAAGGTGAAGAGTCAAATGGCAAAAATAAGAAGAGCAAATTGTAATGCAAGGATTAATTTTTCTATAAACTGTCTTGAAATGGGTAACAAGAAATGGTACACTAACGTGATTTACAAAGACCTGGCCATTGCTGGGCTGTGGTGGTGCATGCCTTTAATCCCAGCACTCGGAAGGCAGAGGCAAGCAGATCTCTGTGAATTCCAGAGCACTACAAAACGAGTTCCACGACATGCTTCAAAGCAATACAGAAAAACCCTGTCTCTAAAAACAAAACAAAACAAAACCCAACAACAACAACAACAAAAAGATATGGCCATATATTGATTTTTAATGTTTTCTATCATTTTTTTTATCCCTCCTATTTCTTTCAACTTACTTTTTCATCTACAAACTGTAACTGTTTCATACCACTGCTTTAAAAGAATGTAACTAAAAGTTTTACTTCCTGGGGCTGGAGAGATGACTCAGCAGTTAAAAGCACTTGGTGCACTTCCAGAGGACCCAGGTTTGGTTCCCAGCACCCAGTGGTGGCTTATAACTACCTGACTCCCGTTTCCAGGGATCCAATACCATCTTCTAGCCTCCGTAGGCACCAGGCACACATGTAGTGCAAGACATACATGCAAGCAAAATAGCTATACAGATTTTTTTCAAATAAATAAATAAATTATATATACACACACATACAACTTCCTCAAGGCCAGCAAGCTAGCTCAATAGCTAAAGGTACATGCCACCAAGCCTGACTATCCCCAGGAATGGCATACTGAAAGGAGAAAACGGACTCCTGCAAGTTGTCCTCTGACCTCCACAAACACATCATGAATCACACACACAAACACACAAGTAAATGTAAAAACGTTTCTTCAATGCTCACTCTGGCAGCCATTATATATGCTGAAACTGGAACAATGCAGGGAAGATTAGCATGGCCTAAGCAAAGATGACCCACAACTCCATTTTTTAAAAGGAAAAAAAAGAAGAGGTGAGATAGGTAAAGGTGCCTAATGCCAAGCCTAACAACCTGAGTTTGTTCCTGGGACCCCAAATGGTGGAAGGAGAATAGACTTCTACAAACTGTCCTCTGACCTCCACACACTCACTGCGGCACACACATGCTCATACACATACACACACATGCTCATACACATACACACACATGCTCATACACGTACACAAACACAAAAATACCTGCTGAAAAAATTTGTGTTTAAAAGAAATAGAAAATCCCAGCACTTGAGAGACAGAAACAGGAGGATAGCTAAAAGTTCAAGACAAGCAGGATTACCTGGTGAGCTCCAGACCAGTTGAGGTGTTGTGAGATCCTATCTAGAAAAAAACAAAAACAAAAACAGGGCTGGGGGCAAATGCTTACCATTAGAACCTTGCACCAGGCCCTAGGCTCCACCCCTGGCACTGCATAAAGTCGGGACTGGTGACACCTAACTGTAATGGCAACACAGGAATGTGGAGGGAGGATCCTGAGACTTTCACCTGAGTTTTAGATATGCAATTCTGTCCTAATTGCACATAGCCTCTTGGAGCGGCTTAAATATATACATCTGAGAAGGCTAGGCATGTGATTCCACCATTTCTGTGGCAAGGGGATGCTATCATCTCTGTAGGGCAAACACTTCTCAGTGCAACCTTTCCTGGGAGTGCACCCACAGTCCTGTAAGTAACCCCTCAACCTATGCTCTCGAAGTAAGCCCAATAAACATACTGTTTCCCAAGTAAACTCTGGAGGAATGCGCTTGGTTGTCTTGGGACCTGAGGAGGAGGAGTAGACTTGTTTGTTATCTCCTCTAAGGAAGGAATTTTAGCAACATTTGGGTGGTCAGACTTGCTCAGCAAGCCCACACCCAATGAGCTGAAATCTGGACTCCTTGTTAATTTCCTACTTTAGGCTTAGACTTCTAAGACTTTAAGTTATCTCAAGTCTAGTGCTCGCCAACCACACACTTTTTTTTTTCAACACTGGGGACTGAAATGTTTTGGCAAACATTCTAGCATTAAGCCACAACCCTAATCCTTTTTCATCTTACTTTGAGATAGGGTCTAGCTAAATTTCCCAAGCTGGCCTCAAATTTGAGATCCTCCTACCACAGTGATCCAAGTCACTGAGGTTACAGGTATAGATTTCCCGACAGTTTAACATTTCACTATTTCATTATGATTTATTACTCAGGGGTCCCATGGCCTTCTACTGCCAGGGACACAGCAGTTCAAGGCACAGGCAGCCAGAGCTCTTGCACAGGGCTCCAGAAGGGCATAAGGATACCCTGCTCCTATTAGCAGCCCTCCTACTGCTATGATGAGCATTTACCTAGCACTGAGCACCAGCATGCAGTATGCTGTTTCAGCGCATTACCTCGGCTTTACATTGTGCCCATTTAACAACTAGTGAAAACCCCAAGGGCCAAGATGCCTCAGCAATGAAGGTGTCTGCAGTCGAGTCAAGGTTGTCTTCTCCACATGTGCATCGTGGCATGTGAACACAAATTTGAATGCTAAATTAGAAAAATGTAAAAGGAGAAAATGAACTGCAGACAGACCAGATAACTTGGGCAAACTGCTTCTGTGTACATTTATTTTATTTTATTTTTAGTGCTAGGATTAAATACACCATCTCCCTCAGATGCTAGACAAATTTTCCACTTCCAAAGTACCTCAATTTTTTTTCCATTTCAAATTTCTGGTTTGCTTTTAAAAAGAAAAATAGAAACCAAGCAAAACCTCAACAATAGTACTACTATTAGGAAGTGCCTCAGTGGGTTTGTTTTCCTTCACTAAGTGGCTACAATAAAAATGGGGTCCCTTTTTCATGCATTGTAGGTTACTTTTCTGTGTTTGTTTTTTGAGACAAGGTTTCTCTGTGTAACAGCAGTGGCTGTCCTGGAACTCACTCTGTAAATAAACCAGGTTGGCCTTAAACTTAGGGAGATCCACCTGCCTTTGCCTCTCAGATGCTGGGACCGCAGGTGTGAGCCACCTTGCCCAGCCAAAAGGGCTTCCTGGAGCAAGACAAGCTAATCACACCTATAGTTTGAGTACTTAGGAGGCGAAAGCAAGAGAATGAGGAGTTCAAAGTCAATCATGGCTACAGAGCAAGGTCGAGGCTAGCCTGGGCCTTGTCCCTGTCTCCAAAAAATGAGGGAATTTGCTTTCTGGGCTGGTGATAGAAGGCTCAGGCTTCCATCCCTTACACTGCAAGGAAAAGACCCAACCAGACTTTCTGCACTTAGAATTAAAATGCAAACTCCTCGCACTGACACTGGTAAATCTGAGAAAGTCAAAGGGTGCCTTCACCCCACATTGCCCAAGTCCCTATATGCCCTATTTCACTGTGTTTCCCTTCACAGCTACTCTTCTGAGTAGTCAGACTCAGATATGAGTGTATGCATGGGTTTTAAAACAAGGTCTGACTATGCTAACCCCAGCTGCCCTTAAACTCAGATCCTCTTGCCTCAGCCTCCAGAACAGATGGAATTCACATGTGAAGATGTGAATATGGCAAAACTTCTTAAATCTACACATACTGTGTCTCTTATCCTCACTTCCCAGTCACCCTTCAAACTGTTCCAATCCTAGTTCCCACAGCTATTATCCTACTTCAAAGAAAGGGCCAGTGAGCCATCTAAGCAGATGAGGGCCTAACTTCAATCGTCAATGTCCCACAAGCTAGAAGACTACTGCAGATTGTCCTCGGTTCACTGTTCACTGTACATGTGCTGACATGTGACTCCATACACACATAAACACAAAATGAAAAAGTAAATGTATAATGAAAGAAAATGGCCCAGAAAGTGAGTGGCACTATTAGGAGGTGTGGCTTTCTTGAAGTAGGTGTGGCTTTGCTGGAGGAAATGTCACTATGGAGGCAGGCTTTGAGGTTTCAGACCACTTCCTGTTGCCTGTAAGTCAAGATGTAAGAACTCTCAGCAACTTCTCTATAAACAAGTCTGCCTCATGCTGCCTTGCTTCCTGCCATGAAGATAACGGGCTAAACCTCTGAACTATGAGTCACCACAATTAAATGTTTTTGTTTATAAGAGTTGCCATGGTCATGTTTTCTCTTCACAGCAACAGAATCCCTAAGACAAAATATAACATGAGAGTTTTAAGAAATAAATACATAGAAATAAATCTAATCAGGTTCAAACTCTGCACGATGAAAACTAATATCATTACTGACAGAAATTAAAGAAAGCTAAGTAAATGGAATGATATCACACATTCAAACTGAACTATTTCATTAACAACAATATTCAGGAGAGATGGTGCCATGCACCTTTAATCTCAGCACTTGGGATGCAGAGGCAGGTGTTATTTCTGTGAGTTCCAGGCCAGCCTAGTCTACAAAGCCAACTCCAGGCCAGCCAAAGATACAGTGAGACACTGTCACCACCACCTCACCGAAAAACTCCAACAAAACACTGACTATGAATGAACTCTTGATCTTCTATGAGCGAAGAGCTTGGGTTACAAGCATGTGCAACCAAACCCAGTTGATTAAGTAAATGTTTTATCTACAGATAAATAATGAAGCCAAAAACATTTTCCAACTAGAGAGCTGAATTACTAACCAAAATATATAGTACAGGTTTTATATTAATGCAGTATGTTGATCTTATACATTAATTTCATGACACTTTCATACTGGGATTAAGGGTATGAGCCATTATCACCTCGATCTGTTTCTGCATTGTTCTTGTGTAGCCCAGGATGGCATTTAAACTCACAGAGATCCATCAAACTCTGTCTCCCAAATCCTGGGATTAAAAGTGTGTGACACCACTGCCTGGCCTCCAGTGGCTTAGTTTTTACCTCATAATCTTCAGGCAAGTTTTATTAAAACATAAATATCACTATATTTCCTCTTTTTGTGTAAAATAAAAAGGCTATAAATAATATAAAAACTATACACAATAGTACAATAACTACATATATAATTTTTGCAGGCAATAAATGTATCAACAATTCCTATTCCATTTGCATTTGACAAATTCAAAGAAAATACTCCATATCTATCCTATCTTGGTAAGTCCAAAGTCTTGTACCTAATTTACTTTCTATCATAACTTGCTTTCTGCGTCTGGAAAACAAAGAAAACTATAACTATCTAGTCTTCAACTCCACCACAGAACCAAGAAGGAAATAATATTAACTGAGTAAGCAGGAAGTGTGAGCAATCAACTTCCAAAAATTATGAGAAACGACAAAACAGAGGGCTGCCCCAACAGTCACCCAAAGTTCCTCTGCAAAATTGGGGCATCCATCTTCAGCCTACAGGACTAGAATACCTGACAGACTTTTCTATGAAGCAGGGTATTTGAAGGACTGGGCCACTGTGTCTGGGCAAGGTTTGGCAGTCACTATCTTTTGTGCCCTGTTTGTCCCACTAGGACAGCATACTGTCAGAAGTTGAGGCAAGAGTACTTTCTAGCCCAGTGGCATACTTTTGCCACAAAGAAAGTAATAAATTCCATATGGAGTTTCTTTGAGTCCCATTCTCTCTGAAGTACATTGGTGCTACCAGGAGCAGACATGCTTCATTGTCATAACAAAAAGAAAAAGAAAACCCATGTTATCAAAACATCTTAAATGCCATATTATGCAAATTTCTGGTGTTTGAAAATGACCTGCCTATTTACTATTATCTCTGTATGACCTTGAAAGCACACCTAATGTGACTACAAGTTCGATTGTAATGAGGGACTAATTACTAACCTGCATTTCCTTGTTATAATCTTAAACAGTTGGTAATAATTCTCAAGGACTAGAAATTTGCATTACATTACTAAATGAGTTGTATAGGTACAATATCTTGAACAAGAGTAGAAATGTATGTACAGCATGTTCTAACAAAATTAATCTCAAATTTGTGTCAATATACAAAATTTGTATACAATATACAAAAGTCCAATCTAATGTAAAACGTATCAAACTAGAAGCTCAATTTTCCTTTTAGAATTAACTCAGAGACCTTTTCCACATAAGTTATTAATTTTTTACTCAATTTATGTAGTAAAAAGATCCATTCTAAGATAATATCTTCCCTCTACATTAAAATTCCTATAGGGGGAATGTATATGACCAGAATGCAGTTAAGATTTAGATCCACGGCCGGGCGGTGGTGGTGCACGCCTTTAATCCCAGCACTCGGGAGGCAGAGGCAGGCGGATCTCTGTGAGTTCGAGACCAGCCTGGTCTACAAGAGCTAGTTCCAGGACAGGCTCCAAAAAAAAAGATTCAGATCCACACAATCCACATATGCCTTCTGGATTTCTCTTGAATCAAAGTCAATTCTCTCTCAGCTTCAGTTCATAATTCTCTAGGACTATTTAAGTCCTTGTTACCATCTAAGGTTTTGTTTAAATTAATCACTTCATCAGGTTTTATCCCAATAGTGGGCCATCAATGGGAAATGTCTCCTAGTAATCTTTGAAAGTCATTAAGAATCTGCAATCTCTCCTAATTTGTACCTTTTGGGGTCTAATTTTTTGTACACCTATTTTATAGCCTAAATAATTAATAGAATCTCCTGTTTGTACTTTTCAGGAGCAATTTGTAATCCCCAATAAGGCAAAACTTGATTTACTTGTTCAAACATTCCTTCTAAAGTATCTACATCTGAATCAGATAGCAAAATGTCATCCATGTAACAGAAAACTATACATTCAGGAAATTACTTACATATCATTTCCTGTACAAAATATTAGCATAGGGTGTGGCTATTATCACACTCTGAGAGAACCTTGCATTGATATCTTTTAGCAAGTTAAGAATTATTATAAGTAGGTACTGTGAAGGCAAATTTTTCTTTTTCTCATAAAGGTATTAAGTCTGTCCTGTTCCTTTAAGAGACAAGTCCCGCCCACTCCCTTCCCCCCCCCCCACTTCACCACCAGGGAGAGCTAGTCTCTCTCTCAAAGAGGCAGCTTCTGCCTCACTCCCTTTTCCCCACTTCTCCCCGCTCTACCTCCTCCTCCTCCTTCTCCTCCTCCTCCTCCTTCTCCTCCTCTTCCTCCTCCTCTTTCTTCTTCTTCTCTCTCTCTCTCTCTCTCTCTCGTTATTTCTCTTTCTGCCTCTTTCTGCTCTTTCCCCTTTTCCCGTCCCCTCCATAACCCACCTCATAAATAAATATCCAAGCTCACTCTTCATGGCATGCCTATCCATCTGTCTCTCACATACTGTGGCTGTGGTTCCACGTATTCTATCCCTCTCAGTCTCTCACCCACCACACAGCTCCTGGCCTGGTACTTGCTGATCTCAGTTTCTCACCCACCATGTGGCTCCCTGCCTAGGCTCCCTGTCTAGGACTCACTGACCCTTCATGGCCATTAGGGGGCTTCCTGCCTGGGGCCCAGCTGCCTCTGTGGCCCGCTGTGGTCTCATGTTCATGGACCACTGCTGTCACTTGGGGACCTGTGGCGTTTTACTTTTACTGTAACATGTATAGTGAGTGAGGCCATCCTTTAGGCAATAGAGAAGGCAAAGGAACACCAGACTGTAGAGAGTCCATTGGCTGAATCACCTTATTAACAGCTCTTAAATCTGTTATCATTCTCCATTTTCCAAATTTCTTTTTAACAAGTGCAAGATAATTCCAAGAGATGGTTGATTCTTCAATATGCTGAGCATTTAGTTGTTCCTGTACCAGCTGTTCTAAAGCCTGTAGTTTCTCTGTTGTTAAAGGCCATTGCTTACTCCATACAGTTTTGTCTGCCAACGATTTTAGTGGCAAGGGTGTTGGTCCCTTTGGAAAGTCAGCAGCTGTTGTACTCTGTTCTTGTATAATCTGAAGGGTCAGTGACTTTTTATAAAACCTTCTAACATTTTTCCCAGAAACATATGTTAATTTATGGTTTGTTTCTAAGACTGGGGAAATGTTAATCCACATATTCCATTGCTATAACAAATCATATCTCCAAAAATTCATTGTTATGTTAGCCACATATGGTTTTAATATTCTTCTTTGACCTTCTGGCTCTATAATTCGACACATCTCACACTCTGATTTACCTGAGATAAAGTTCTGATCCCTAAAAACTGAACATTTACATCATGAAGAGTCCAATTTGTATGCCAAGATTCTAATGAAATTATTGTTACATCTGGACCTGTGTCTACCAGACCTTCAATGACAATGTCATTTATTCATATTTTTAATTTTGGTCTTTATTCATTTATAGAAGTTTGCCAAAATACTCACTTTGTGGTTTCTCCTGAATTTTTATTCTCTCTTCTATAGCTGTTCTATTATCCACAGCAGTATGGTTTCTTACAATAGTAGGAATGAAGTTCTTTAATTGCGCTGGGAAGGAGTTCTACTATGGCAGGAAATGAAGTGAACCTGATTTGGCATAGAGGCCTGTGAGAGCACCTTCACAGAGTTTCCTGACAACAAAGGATTACCATGAATATTCCTTGTTGACCTACATTCATTAGTCCAATGCCTGCCTTTGCCACACTTTCTGCATAATCCAGAAGGGAGGGGTGTTCTGAATAGATTATTCTGAGAAAAAACATTGTTTATAGAAATACCCTGTCCACGATCCCTTTTAAGGTGACCTTGTTTGGCATAATTATTACATTTGATATCTCAATTTTTCCTCAAACCTTTGGAAATCACCTCTCCTATCCATGCATCATCATGGTCATGAGATTCAATATTAATTGTATCTCAGATCCATTCCTCCAGGTGGTATATATGTGTTGCTTTCATTGGTTGAATAAAGAAACTGCATTGGCCTAGTTGATAGGACAGAACTTAGGTAGACGGAGTAGACAGAACTGAATGCTGGGAAGAAGGGCAGAGTGGCAGATGCCATGAATCTCCTGCCTGAGACAGACGCTGGTTAGAATATTGCCAGTAAGTCACAGTCATGTGGCAATACACAGATGAACAGAAATGAGTTAAATTAAGATGGAAGAATTAGCCAATAAGAAGTTAGAGCTAATGGGCCAGGTACTGTTTAAATGAATACAGTTTCTGTGTGATTATTTCAGGTGTAAGCTAGCTGGGCGGCTGGGACAGACCAAAAGGGTCTGCTCTCTGTGCAACACCCAGGTGCTGACCTTGCCTTTAAGAGCCCAATTATCCTTTGGCATAGAGAATTGGCATTTTCAAAAGTCCACACACCTTTGAACACCTGATTTGACAAAGAAACAAAAAATATCAATTGGAAAAGAAAGCATATTTAACTAATGGTGCTGGCATAACTGAATAGCAACATGTAGAAGAATGAAAATAGACCCATATCTATCACCATGCACAAAACTGAAGTCCAAAGGGATCAACATAAAGCCAGCCACACTGAAACTTATAGAGAAAGTGGGAAGTACACTTGAACACACTGGCACAGGAGACTACTTCCTAAATATAACCCCAGAAGCATAAAACTGAGAGAAACAATAAATGGGACCTCCTGAAACTGAAAAGCTTCTGTAAAACAAAGGACACAATCAACAAGACAAAATGACAGCCTACAGAATGGGAAAATATCTTCACCACATAAGACAGAGGTCTGATCTCCAAAATATATGAAGAACTCAAGAAATTGGTCATCAAAAGAACACATAATCCAATAAAAAAATGGAGTACAGTCCTAAACAAAGAACTCTCAACAGAGGAATCTAAAATGGCTGAAAGACACTTAAGGAAATGTACAACATCCTTAGTCTTCAGAGAAATGCAAATCAAAACAACTCTGAGATTCCATCTTACACCTGTAAGAATGGCCAAGATCAAAAACACTGATGGCAACTTATGCAGGAGAGGTTGTGGGGAAAAGGGAACACTTCTGCATTGCTGGTGGGAATGCAAGCTGGTACAACCCCTTTGGATGTCAGTGTGGCGATTTCTCAGAAAATTAGGAAACAACCTTCCTCAAGACCCAGTAATACCACTCTTGGGTATATACCCAAAGGATGCTCAATCGTACCACAAGGACATGTGCTCAACTATATTCATAGCAGCATTGTTTGTCATAGCCAGAACCTGGAAACAACCAGATTAACCAACATTTTTAGTGATAAGCCAAAAATGATAAAGAAACTGATGTTTACAAATTGACATTGACATTACATAAATCCCATCTAAATTAGATATTCTCTCATTTAATCATTCTATTTTCAAACTATCTTGCATATTATCATACATTATATTAGTTTTTCCCATTTTTAATGTGGGAAACCTCTCTTATCTAATTTCTTACTTTAATAATTCCCAATTGTCTACCAAATCTATGCTGATGAAGATGTGAGGCTTAGGGGCTGGAGCACTGGCTGCTTTTCCAGAAGTCCTGAGTTCAATTCCCAGCAACCACATGGTGGCTCACAACCATCTGTAATGAGATCTGGTGCCCTCTTCTGGCCTGCAGGCATACATGGAGGCAGAATACTGCATACATAATAGATAGATAGATAGATAGATAGATAGATAGATAGATAGATAGATAGATAGATAGAGATCTTAAAAAAAGATGTGAGGCTTATTGCTGCTGTGTAGAACAGTAAAAGCCTGACTGGATTTCAAGGCAGCTACACAGTTTGGTAGCAGCCCATGAAGGAGGTTCAGGGAGAGCCCACAACCCATGGTGAGGAGAGGAAGAGAGGGAGAGGGAGGGAGGCGGGAGAGGGGGAGGGGGAAAGAGACAGGAGAGGGAGCGAAGGAGAGGGAGGGAAGGAGGGAGAGGAGGGAGAGAGGGAGGGAGGGACTGAAAAACACACAGGGGACTGTTTGGAAAAAGCACGTGTTTTAGGAGGCTGCCTGAAGGCTACAACAGAAAAATCCCAAACTCATTCAGAGGCTACCTGAAAAAAAAAAGAAAAAGAAAAAAAACCTAGCCAGATGGGGCAGGAGCTCCATGTGCAGTTCTGGTCTGCGCTGGTGGCTTTTGTGTGAATTCATACCAAATGTTGGGTGCCAAATGTAGCATGAATAATTTAAAAACCCAGAGACAGATATTGGGGTTCAAGCTCAAGATCAGAACAGTAAAACAGCCAAGCCACTAGAAAACTCTTACCTCTACCAAGGCTGGGCAACTGCAGATAAAGAGCTGAGCCTCTGTAGCTTCCTGTCTTATATTCCTCTTTAGTGCTGGGATTAAAGTGTGTGATTCCCTAGCACCTTGATTAAAGGTGTAAGCCACCACCACCTGGATCTGTAGCCCTTAGTTCCTACATTCTCTCTGCCCTGGCTCTGTGATAATCTCTGAGACTTAAACAAAGTGATATACAAGTCCCACGTAGGTTGGGCACTGGACATTCACTTAGTTCAGCACTGACCATTATAACCATATAAATGGTTTTTGAGTCTTTTTAGTTACCATCATCCACTGGGGAAAAAAGGTTCTGGCAGGAGCACTAATCTGTCGGTATTATATTAAACATAATTATTCAGGTGGCAATTTGATGAGCACATCCTAAGAGATTTGTAGAAGCACAATGGAAATCTGTGGGACAATACTCATCCATTTTGTTCAACGTATTGTATAATTCTGGTGATAATTATCAGCGATAATATGAGAAAGTGAGTTCCTAAAAGTACTGGTACTGAGATGGCTTCATATGGTTTAATCCCTGGTCCCTGGAATCCATATAAAGATGGAACGAACTTATTGCCAAGCCTGACAAGCATTCAATGCCCAGGACCCACAGGATAGGAGGACAGACCCAATACATACAAGCTGTTCTCTGAACTCCACATGTGTACCCCTATACTCGCCAGAAAAGTAAATAAAACACACAAAAAAGTTTTTAATAAAAGCCAGGAAATAGCCTCAGTGGATAAAGCATTTGCTGCACAAGAGAGAACCAGAGATCAGATTCCAGAATCCACATAAAAGCTTAGCAGGTGTGGCAACTGCTTGTAATCCGAGTATTCACATGGTAGACATAGGACATTTCTGAGGGAAACTAGCTACCTTGAGTAGCCAGAATCTGAGAACTCGAGGTTCAACAAGAGACCCTGACTCAATAAACACAGTGGGGAGATATCGAGTAAGAAACCTAACATCAACCTCAGCCCTCCACAAACATGTGCAAACGTGTGTATGTGTACACACACAGGGACGGACACACGGATATAAATATACATATGCAAAATAAAAATCACTGGGCAAGCAGGGTGTGGTGATGCATTCTCATAATTCCAGAACTTGAAAGGCTTGAACTATTAATATACAGCAAATTAGAGGCAAGCCTAGTCCACAAAATATCCTGTCTTACTTAATAATGCCAACAACAACCAGAGGATGTTTTCTTCAGTGGTGTAGCCAGTTATAAGTTGCCTGTGTACCAGTAGAGAGTTCCCATCCAACTGCCAGGTGTGTCACAAGGCTTCAGTCCCAGCCCTCGGGAGGCAGAGGCAGGCAGAGCTGTTAGAGGCCAGCCTGATTGATACAGCAAGTTCAATGCCAGCAAGGATTACACAGTGAGATCCTGTCACAAGAGTAAAAAATAAAACAAGAAGACCATGCAAATTTGTGCAACCAACATCAGAACTCATAGGGAAAAAATGAGATTAGAAGCTCAACACTTGCACACTTTTAACCCATACCCCAAGAAGTAGAGGCAGGTAGATTTCTGAGTTTGAGGCTAGCCTGGTCTACACACTGAGTTTCCAGACAGCCAGGAATACACAGAGAAACCCTGTCTCAAAAAAAAGCACAACACTCAAAACATCCACCAGAGTCAAGCATACTTAGTGTACACCTGTAATCCTGACATTCGGGAAGCTGCAGAAAGAAAATAATGTGTTCAAAGCCATTCTCAACTACATACAAATTCAAGGCTAGCCTTGGCCATGTGAGACCCTGTATCAAAACAAAAAAAAAGAAAAGAAAAGAAAAGAAAATACTGTATGTGGTGACTTATAATCCTAGCACTGGGAGGGAAAGGTGATGAAGAAGATAGACTGGATGGACTAGAGTGAGACCCTATCTCAATGAATGAAGGAAGAAAGGAAGGACAGGGAGGGAGGAACAATAGCAAGAGTTTTTTCCTTTATCTTATGTATGTGGTGTTTTGCTTATATGTATCTCTACACACTACACTTAAGCAATGCTGCAGAAGTCCAAAGAAGGCCTAATTGGAGTTACAGACAATTGTGAGCTGTCATGTGCATACTGGGAATTGAACCTGGGTCCTCTGAAGAGTAGCCAATGCTCTTAACCTCTGAGTCATCTTTCCAGCCCCAAAATGATAGCAATTTTACACAATTTACACATGATCCAGAAATGCTTTGAAAACAGACCTGAAATTTGCTTGTGGAAATGAACTTCAGAAGAGCTGCAGTTCATAAGTCAAGTATGTTAGGACATGAATAATCTTAGCACTCACAAGAAGCTAACGTAAGCATCAGGGCAAGTTTAAGGTAAGAACAGACTTTACAAGGTGAGGTTCAGGCATCCTTGCTCTAGAGAGTAAGACTGTCTCAAAACAAGTAGTTGCAGCTTGTGAATTATTGTCAAATGGTAGAAGGCAGGCTATGAAAATTGAATGGAAAACTATTAACAGATGCAATTAGGTGTGGCTCCTAACATGGTGAACTAAGGTAGCTGATAAATGTTTGGCATAAATACATGTTTATGCATGTATTTTTATGCAACTCTACTCAGCTGGGTATGGTTTTCCTGCATTTACCTAGTGCAGAAATCAACAAATGCTTTCTATAAAGGCCAGAGAATACTTCCTTTAGGCTTTGTAGACCATAAGGGGCAACCATCCAACTCTGCAACTACAAAACACAGTTGCTAAAATCGCATCAGGTGGCATAAACAAACAGGCTTGGGTGCATTCCAATAGAACTTTACAAAAACAGGGCCACAAATTGGTGGCTAGATCAGTTTGCTGACCTCTGACTCACAGAGGAAATCCTGCATAAGCCAAGTATTAAATTCTGCCTTATGATTAAATTGTTCTTTGATGTATCAATCTTTTAAAACAAGTTAGAGGCGTGTTTTCAAAACAACCATCAAAACTAAATTTGGAACCTATCAAATGAATCAAAACATGTTTTGATTTTTTGTTTGTTTGTTTTGAGACAAGGTTTCTCTGTGTAAGTCCTAGCTGTCCTGGAACTCGATTTATAGACCAGGCTGGCCTTGCACTCATAGGGATCGACCTGCCTCTGCCTCTGGAATGTTGGGATTAAAGGTGTGCGCCACACCCAGCCACAAAACACGTTTAATATAAATGAAATAAACAAAACAGAGCTGTTTTACCTTCCTCACAGAGGCTGCCCTTTAAACCCTAGTGGCCTGGCTGTCAGGCCTTAGCCTGGGGGAATTCTGTTCCCCCAAAACAATGGCTGTTGCTGCCACTACAGGCAGCTTTAACTAAATTTCTATAGTTCTACTAAAACTGGAGATTCAAAAGCCTGAAAACCTAAAAGCTCAGAGAGTTAGAGTAGCAACTGGCTAACCTTCTCTCTTCACCGGTGACCCTAATCCTTTTAGTACCTGTGAACTGAGATCAAACCCATTCACAAGAACATAGAGCATTTATAAAATCACCAGGCCCGAAAGCTAACTAACATGCGACTGTCCAAATGTTAAATAATACTTTCCACAAGTTAAAGGAAGTCTTAGCTGACCTTCTTCCAAAATAAAAATGCTAACATATAATTGCCTGGCCCTTTTTGTCTATTTATTTATTCATTTATTGGTTTTCTCAAACTGCCATTCCTCATATGTGTAATCGTCTCACAGTCTTGTCAAGTGTGCCCATTATTGGAAAAAAAAAAACTTTGCCAGGTAGTGGTGGCACGCACCTTTAATCCCAGCACTCAGAAGGCAGAGGCAAGCCGGGCGATGGTGGCGCACGCCTTTAATCCCAGCACTCGGGAGGCAGAGGCAGGCAGATCTCTGTGAGTTCAAGACCAGCCTGGTCTACAGAGCTAGTTCCAGGACAGGCTCCAAAGCCACAGAGAAAAACAAAAAAAAAAAAAAAGAAGGCAGAGGCAGATGGATCTCCGTGAGTTCGAGGCCAGCCTGGTCTACAAAGTGAGCTCCGGGACAGCTAGGGCTTTAATACAGAGAAACCCTGTCTCGAAAAAAATTTTAAAAAAAGAAAGTATGCCCACCCTCTAAGGACTAGACTGAAGTATCTACTGCATCTCTATTTCTTAGACCCCATCAGAAATGCCTTCGCATCAAGTTAGTGCACTGACACACACCATCATCTGGAGGCTGAGGCAAGATTATTGCAAATTAAGCCAGCCTGAGCTACAAGAAAGATTGCTCCAGAAGAGACAGAGGGAGAGAAATAGGCAGTGGTGGCAGTAGCAGAAGAAAAGATGCAGGGAGTAAAATGTCTTCCTGGGCTTGAAGAGTTCATCTAAGATAGGGGGCATACTTAGCATGCTGAAGATGTCCACAGCACTACCAAAAAGGAGGGGGGAGTTCCTACTCCCACAGTAACCTCACTGTACCTTGGACAGTATTTTTATCATTTTTTTAACTTGCTCCAAATATTTGTGTATATGTCTTATTTCTTCTACTATGTGTAAAATAAGACTAATTTCTAGCCAGGCAGTGGTGGCGCATGCCTTTAATCCCAGCACTCGGGAGGCAGAAGCAGGCAGATCTCTGTGAGTTCGAGGCCAGCCTGGTCTAGAAGATCTAGTTCCAGGACAGGAACCAAAAGCTACAGAGAAACCCTATCTCGAAAATCAAAAAAAAAAAAGACTAATTTCTAACCATACTAACCTTTCCAACTCACAGTCAAATCTTTGATGTGAACACATTCAAAACTCAATAGAAAGGTAGGGTCGTGGCACATGCCTAGAATCCATGAGGAGTTAAAAGCCAGTCTCTGCTATATAAGTTCAAGGCCAGTCTAGATATGAGATTCTGTCTCATGAGATTCAATGACAATCCCATCTAGTCTGTAAAACTTTACTAGACCTCTTTGAAGTCAGCATTCTCTCCTCTTCTGATCCTAGCAGAGCCAATAAATATGACACTGTAGAACTGCTTCCTTACTCAGCCACCCCCCCCCCTTTAATAAGAATGCCTACAGGGCATCAAGTCTTTATTTGGGGAGGCAGCTTGTGCTATCGTGCAGATGGAGTCTTGTGAATCAGTTCTCTCCTTCCACCATGTGTTTCAGGACTAAAACTCAGGCTTGGCCATAAGCACCTTTATCTGCTGAGCCACCTTGCTGAATGGTGGTAAAAGGTAAGGAGTTGGCGTGAAGAAATGGAGAGATGGAAAGAAATGCAGAAATTATTACCCTTTGCACAGATAGTGCCCAGCCTTGTTCCTCACTGACACGCAAATATTAGATTAACTGGCAAAGTAGTCTCCCAAAACACAGTGTAGGTTACTAATATGCCAGCGCTACCCTAAACAAAAATTATGAGAAATTAAAAAAAGAGATAGCTAGACTACAGATACCAGGAACAAGAATAACTATTTTAAGCCAAAACTGAGAGACTTCTCAGGGGCAGGATATGAAAATAGTAGCTACAGGGCAAATCTCAAACAACTTTTTCTAGAGCAAGAATCTTGCCCCAGGCAAAAAGAACTGGCTAGGGTAATAAAGTATTTTTTAATCACAAAAGGACAAAACTACACTAGATAAAAAGTAGAACAAAATCTAAAGCCAAAATTAGCAACCTTCCAGCACAATAGTTACTCTTCTCAGTAAATACCTGCACTTGTATGTACACATGATATAGAGCACATCAGCAACAAAACATCTCTACACAATCATTTGCGTTTCAGAGCAAAAGATGCATGTACATTGAATAAACTTCCCCTCGTCACTAGCCTTCTCCCTACACCCCAAAAGTAAATCAAAGCAAATCTTATGAAGCCGAGACATTTCTAAAATGAGAATATCTTCTACAAATTCATTCTGCTAATAACAAAACATAAACTTGGAAATAAAAATTTATCCATCCAAGCTCATCCAATCAGAAATAAGATGTAGCTATTTGACTAGAAAAGTCAAATGGTGTAGGAGGTTCTTCTGTTCATGTGTTGCTTTCATTGGTTAATGAATAAAGAAACTGCTTTGGGCCTGATAGGGTAGAATTTAGGTAGGCAGAGAAGACAGAACTGAATGCTGGGAAGAAGAGCAGAGTGAGGGTAGTCATGGATCTTCTGCCTGAGACAGACGCTGGTTAGAGTCTTGCCGGTGGGCCACAGTCATGTGGTGATTAACAGATTGGTAGAGATGGGTTAAATTGGGATGTGGGAGTTAGCCAGTGGGAGGCTAGGGCTAGTGGGCCAAGTGATGTTTTAATGAATACAGTTTCTGTGGTTGTTTTGGGGCTGAGCTGGCTGGGCAGCCGGGGCAAACAGGGGCCTGCTTCCATACAACAAAGTCAGGCTTGGGTCAGTTGACAACAGTCCTCCAACTATTATTAAACTAAATTAAGAAGGATCCCAAAGATTTTACTAATAAGGACTGTTGTAACATTGAACAGAGTGGCAAATACCTAACTATCCTATGCCTTGTGAGGATGCAATAGGAGTATCATGTTGGAGACCAACCTGAACTGCACAGTAGTTTTGAAGCTAGCATGGGCTACACAGCCATACTGTGTCTCAAAAAAATATTACCTCACATGCCTAGATCCGTTCAGAAGTAATTCTTTTCTTTTGTCTTGCTTATTATGACAGATTCTTGCCATGCTGCATAGGTCTGCCTAGAACTCATCCTCCTGTTTCAGCCTTGAAGTGACTGGAATTACAGACAAATCTGCACCACCACACCAAGATAGAAATACTTTTATGTATGTACTACACATACTTATCTAAAGAGAGTGACAATATATAACTGACAATTCCATGACCAACTACATCAAAGGCTGCCAAATATAGTCTGATCAAAATCAAGGTTTAAATTGGTGTGGTAAAGAATGCCTATAATTAGCCAGTGGAGGCGCCCACCCGCCTTTAACACTGTCTCAAAAACAAACTTTAGTATATGTGCTACTAAAGGAAATGGACTGGGAAGGAACAAGCATAGGACCAAACTAGTCCCTCTGAATGTGGTTGATAGTTATACGGCTGGGGCAGACTGTGGGGCCACTGACAGTGGCACTGCGGTTTATCTCTCTCTACTGAATGTACTGGCTTTTTTTGGATCCTATTCTTTTTGAATGTATACCTTGCTCAGCCTAGGTATACACAAAGCAAAGTGCCTTACCCTCTCTTAGGATTAGATGGGGGTGGGTTGGGAAGGTATGTGGAGGGAATGGGAGGAGGGGAAGGAGTGGGAATTTGGATTGGTATTTTAAAAAAAATTCTAATAAACTTTTAAAAAAAAACAGAGCCGGGCGATGGTTGCGCACGCCTTTGATCCCAGCACTCGGGAGGCAGAAGCAGGCGGATCTCTGTGAGTTCGAGACCACCCTGGTCTACAGAGCTAGTTCCAGGACAGGCTCCAAAGCCACAGAGAAACCCTGTCTCGAAAAACCAAAAAAAAAAAATAAAATAAAATAAATAAAAGCCAGAAGGCGGTGGCACATACATTTAATCCCAGCACGTGCTCGCTCGCTCTCTCTCTCTCTCTCTCTCTCTCTCCCTCTCTCTCTCACACACACACAGGCCTGGCTTAATGTTTTCCACATTGCTGAAATACAGTATTTGCCCAACTAAACATATTTAAAATACTGGGTTACTATCCAATTCCTAGATAACGATCACCTTAGCAGTCTCTAATGTCTTTCTACGACATTAACTAACATCTCTCAAACCAGAAAACTTCCACTTTAAGACTAGCCAATGTGGTGGCACACATCTTTAATCCCAGCACTTGGAAGGCAAAACAAGCACATCTAAGTTTGAAACCAGCCTGTTCTACATAACATGTTCCAAGCCAGCCAGGGTTACACGGTGAGACCTTGTCTTAATAAGGGAAGCTGGGGATAGAGAGTTGGGTCATTGGTTAAAAGCATCATATATTGCTCTTCCATAAGATCTGAATTCAAATCTCAGCACCCATACCAGGTAGCTCACAGTCACTTATAAGTCCAGTTCCAGGGAGATCTAACACCTCTGGCCTACACAGACATCACAATCATGGGCACATACCCACTCTCTCACACACAAATCCACACTACTAAGAAATAATATAAATAAATAAGCACAATACCAAAAGTTAGGTCTTGTGACGCACCGCTGCCACCTCCTTCTGCCACTGCTGCTTTTGTGTAATTTCAGTGTGGGCCTTGGCCTCTTTTGTGAGGCAGTTTTCGCCACGGCAGGTGAGAAAAATCAAAGCAGTCAAGACTGAGTACACAATCATATTAATCTAAAGCTGCTCTGGCGTAGGCTGGTTCTGTGGCACAGCGAGAGATTAAGAGGCCTCCATCCCTCTGGCAAACTAATGAAAGCCGATTATGAACAACGGGGTTTGTTAATGAGGCAGATCAGTTTCTGATCTGATGGACAATCCACCAATGAAACAGACACACCTGCACAGCTAGAACTGGAGGCCAAACAGAATTGATGCATTCCAACAACAGCCAGGAGCTGTCTACTATAAAGGGGCCTTCTGCTTTACTCTATAATTTTGTCAGACCAAGAATATATTCTCCAATCAAAAGCCCAACTTTGGTCCCACCACATTGTGACAGCATGGTTTTCTCTATGCTTTCATTCCCCTTCCCCAGTCCTTTATTGCACGTAAAGTAACGGTGTATATACACAAGCATGTTGTGCTTTTCTTTTCAAACTAAACTGCCAATGTTGTTTCGGCTGACGTCAAATGGAGATGGTCTGGGGGAAGGTATTGGTTCTGGGAAAATGCCCCCTTTCTCCATTAGTGGCATGTTTAATTCAGCTCTTTATATTCCAGGAAGTGACTTTGCTTTCCTTTTAACAAATGAAACAAACAACATGAAATTCCTTGCATACCTTGCTTGATAAGAGAAGTTTAATGCTTTTCTTTATTGTTGTAAAACCAAGTACAGATTTCTAACTCTTTTGTATGTACTGTTACAAGGATGGCAATCTGTGTTTTAGTAGTGGTAAATTACTCTTAAAAAAATCCTAGCCAGTTTTCCCCTCAGGCCAAGCAAAAACAGCCAGGGATGTAATTCAGTGGTAGAGTGGTTGCTTAGCATACAAAAGGCCCCGGGCTGGGTCCCCCAAGACTGGGTGAAGGGTATAACATTATCAGCTGCTGCCTATTCTAATAATCAGTTGCCATAAGGATTAGAATGGTATCCATCCTCTCAATACCAAGATCTCAACACCAATAAGTTTATTAGTTGACCAAAATTTTCCATGATGTCAAAAACATGAAACAACTCAGTGACTTAAAATAAAACAGCTGTGTGCATACCTCTAATCCCAGCACTCAGGAGACAGAGGCAGGCGGAGTTCTGGGAGTTCCAGGATAGTCAGAGCTATTACAGAGAAACTGTAAAAAAAAAAAAAAAAAGTTAAGAGACCAAAAGTCAAAAGTGAGGAAACTGTAATTCCAACTAGAGAGCTTGGGACAGCCTGGGCTACACAGTTTGTAAAACAAAAAACATTTAAAAAAAACTGGCCAGCACTTGGGAGGGACCTCTATGTTTGAGGCCAGCCTGGTCTAAAGTTCCAGGCCAGCCAGAGATAGAGCCTGTCTTAAAAAAAAGATGTAAATGCCGGGCGATGGTGGCGCACACCTTTAATCCCAGCACTTGGAAGGCAGAGGCAGGCGGATCTCTGTGAGTTCGAGACCAGCCTGGTCTACAGAGCTAGTTCCAGGACAGGCTCCAAAGCCACAGAGAAACCCTGTCTCGAAAACCCCCCAAAAAAAAAAAGAAAAAAAGAAAAGAAAAAAAATGTAAAGCTCTTAAAAGCTGAGCCATTGATTATTCCGTATATGACTTAGCCAGGTCATCAGTTTAATTTTCCTTCCTCTGGCTCTTGCCTACTGAGCATTTTTCTACCACAGGTCCCTAAAACATTTGTTGTTTTTTTTTTAAATACAAGTAAAACAATAAAACTAAGCTCTTCTCCTACCTAAGAAAGTTCTAATGAAGAAAAACAACTGGAATTACTACGCAAAAATCAAATTAATGATAAAAGTATAGCTGTCCATATTATATCTGTTTCACATTAAAAGATAATGAAGCCAGGAAGGGTGGAGCAATGGAGAAACTGGAATTGAGATTGACTGATTTGGAACTGTGGGCTTGGTTCTCAACCACTGTCTGTTTCTTTAGTAACTGTGATTGTTATGACTAGGGAGATTAGTGACACTTCAGCCCGAGACAATTCTTAGTACCCCAAGGAATTCTTCCACAGCAATAACCAGGGAAGTACAGCTTTACTGACACTCTACCATTTAGACATATGGTTTGCCTTGGTTGGGGGGGGGGCTTTTTTCCCTTCTTCCTTTTTTTAAAGACAGGATTTCTCTGTGTAACTCTGATTCTCCTAGAACTCACTCTGTGGACCACGGTGGCCTTGAACTCAGAGATCCACCTGCCTCTGCCTCCTGAGTGCTGGGATTAATGGCACGTGCCACCACCAGCTGGGCACAAACAATTTTTTTTTTTGGTTTTTCGAGACAAGGTTTCTTTGTGGCTTTGGAGCCTGTCCTGGAACTAGCTCTGTAGACCAGGCTGGTCTCGAACTCACAGAGATCTGCCTGCCTCTGCCTCCCGAGTGCTGGGATTAAAGGCATGCGCCACCATCGCCCGGCTCACAAACAATTTTAAATTAAAGTAATTCAATCCCTGAAGTCAGGAGTGGTGGCTCATACCTGTAATTCCAGCACTTGGGAGGCTGAAGCAGGAGACTGGTCTATGCAGAGGCCAGCATAGACTACCAACCGAATTCAAGGCTATCACAGACCACATACTGAGACCTGTCTCAACCAAAAAAGAAAAGAACAGAATACAAGCTGAGTTAACGCTGGATAGAGCCCGATGGTGGCGGCAGGCGCTTTTAAACCCAGCACTCAGGAGGTAGAGGCAGGTGGATCTCTGTGAGTTTGAGGTCAGCGTGGTCTACAAGAGCTAGTTCCAGGACAGCCAGGACTGTTTCACTGAGAAACCCTGTCTCAAACACCCCGCCCCCAAAAAAAGACTGGGTAGAATTCAGGCTCCACTAATTACAAGTTGTCAAACTTCAATCAAGTTCTGTTTCTATTTCCTCACCAGCAAAACGGGGAAGATGAAGTAGTATTCTGAAAATTAATCCCAACTATACATGCTGGGCCTTGCATACTTCAGCACTTTAGAGCTCCTGGAGAAAGCCGAGTTTGGTTCTGGGCACCAATTGTCAGGTGCTTCACAAGTGCCTGGAACGCCAGCTTCAAGGGACCCAACACCCTCTTTTCTGGCTTTGTGCTTGAGGAAAAATGGCCCACATAAGCTCATACATTTGAATGCTTAGTCATCAGGAAGTGACACTATTTGAGGAGCAGGAGGTGTAGCCTTGCTGGAGATTTGAAAAGCACATGCCAGGCCCAGTGTCTGTATGTCTGCTTGCCCATCCCTCCCTTCCTCTCCCTTTCTGCTACTGCTCCAGCATCAGTAGTGCTGACAATGATCCCACCATGATAATGGACTAACCTTCTGAAACTGTAAACAAGTCCCCAAAAAGAGTTGCTGTGGCCCTGGTGTCTCTTCACAGCAATAGAACAGTGTTGGCACTGGCCACTCTTCCAGATGCCCCAGATTCAATTCCTAGCACCCACATGGCAGATTACAACTGTCTGTAACTCCAGTTCCACGGGATCTGACAACCCCCCACCCCAAGATATACATATAAGCAAAATACCAATTCACGTGAAATAAAAATAAATAATTTTTTTAGAAAAATAAGTTAGTACCAGGTACTGAAGTTTTGTTATAACAATCCCGACCATGCTGTTGGAGGAATATGGAAGACTTTGAACTAAAAAATCAGACACTTGAAGAAGGGCTTAATGGGCCATTCTGAGCTTGGAAGACGATGCAGAGGGAGATTTGAACTGTGAGGGCCCAGCTCAAGAAGTTTCTTTCAGATGACGGGCTGGAAAGATGGCTCAGTGGTTAAGAGTACTGCCTGCTCTTCCAAAGGTTCTGAGTTCAATTCCCAGCAACCACATGGTAGCCCAAACCATCTGTAATGAGATCTGATGTCCTCTTCGGGCCTGCAGACATGCATGCAGGCAGAAGACTGTATACTTAATATTTTTTTAAAAAAAAGTTTCAGATGGGAAAAATAGGCCCTCAAGAAGTTTCAGATGGGAAAAATATTAGTAAGTGGCCTAGAGACCATTCTTGTGAAATTGACAATGTGGGTACTTTTTGCCCTTGTCCTAAAAATCCGCCTGAAGCTAAACTGAAGAGTTTTAGATTAATGCCATTAGCAGAAGGCTTCAAGACAGGTAATATTGACCATATGACCTAGAGTGGCTATTAGTCTTCACTCTTACGCAGATCTATGACGATAAGGAACAAGCTAGACAAGGGGAGACACAAAATGTACAGTTTGAGGAGAAAAGGGGCACCAGGAAAAAGTTCAAAGAAAAACCTGATGCTAAGTGGAATAAAGGGAGTGGGGACCTCAAAGCAAGACCCCACTCAGGTAAGCTAACTTGTGAAAAGGAATTCAAGAGAAATTTAGGCAGTGAAGGAAACCATCAGCAACAGAAAACTGATGAAGATGTAACTGAATGAGGGGGCCATGTTCCAGCCCCAGCAAGCGGCAGAACTTGATAGCTTTGACCACAAGGTTCAGGCTTTGGAGTCAGGGATACAAGAAAGAGGCTGTGGCATCTCCCTGCACAGAGGCCTAAAGAAGCCATTGTGTGAACTGTGAAGGTGAAGCCTGGATTACCTTGGAGAGCCAGAGCCTTGGAACACCTGCTGAGGACAGCTGCTAACACAGCAGAACCAGCCCAAGGGAAGTATGCTGTAGGCAATAAAGCTGCAAGGAGTTGGAGACCGGAAGAATGCTCCACACCACGATGATAATAAACTAAACCTCTAAAACTGTAAGCAATTTCCTAATCAAACATTTAAATCAGAGTTGCCATGGTCATGATGTCTCTTCACAGTAATAGAACAGTGACTAAGACAGGCCTCTTCCAGCACCGGCACACATGTATATGTAACACATAAATAAGACACACCTTTAAAATAAAAAATTTTGTTGCCTGCCAAGATGGCTCAGTGAGTAAAGGTGTCTACTGCAAGACTGAGGACCTGAGTTCTATCCCCTGAACCCACATGGAAGGGGAGAACACACTCTGACCCCTGTAGGTCTCACATATAAACACACTAAATAAATGTAACTTTAAAATGTGTTAATTATGCAAAGACAACAAGTACTCAATTTTAGTTATGATTACTGTCATCACCAGGATCAAAAAAAAAAAAACCCTCAAGACCAGTAAAAAAATAAAGAAAATCCCAGCATTAAAGCAGTAGGCATAATTTCTTCATCCTAAAGAAAGAGGAGTTTCCTGAGGTGGTTGTGTCAAATACTGTGTAGAAGTCTCAGACACTGGAAAAAC
This sequence comes from Microtus pennsylvanicus, assembly GCF_037038515.1. Lineage (NCBI taxonomy): Eukaryota > Metazoa > Chordata > Mammalia > Rodentia > Cricetidae > Microtus > Microtus pennsylvanicus. The sequence continues at coordinate 81,349,281 of NC_134601.1, read as the reverse complement.
TGAAACAGGAAGATCTACTGGGCCTAGGAATTAAAGAGTCAACCTGGTCAACACGGTAACATTGTTTCAAACTAAACTGCACTAAAACTGGGGTGCAGCTCAGCAGGGGAGCAGTAGCTTAGCAATTCACAGGACCGCAAAGAGGAAGGCTAGGCTGATAGAACAGGTGGTAGCATTCTTACTTAGCATGCACAAAAGTCCTGGGTTCAATCCTCCAGTCCAGCAAACCCCGGCACGGTGACATGTAATGCCAGCTTTGGTAAGTTTATGATCTTCCTTCACTACACTGTTCGAGTTTAGTTTACATGAGATCCTGTCTCAAATAAATAAAAATGAAAGAAAAGAAAAAAAAAGAGAAAATCCAAGGAAGACCTATTTTTTTTTTCATTTGATACAGTCTTAGGATATTGACCAGGCTGGATTTGAACTTGTGAGATCCAAGATTGTTCTGCCTCAGCCTCTTGATGGCAGAGGCTACAGGCAACACCTGTGTTTTCTGTTCAGGAATTTTCAGTTTTGAATCAGGCTGGCTTCAAATGCAGCTTCACCCTCCACAAAGGCACAACTACGGTTTTAAATATAACTAAGAAACTAAATAAAATGTAGCAATCATACAGAACTGAATGCCTAATAATAACCTGCCAATACTTCCTAATACCCCATAAAGATTTGTCTTACTTGAGTCAATTAACTCAAATTCAGAAAACAAGGCAAAGATCTTTACACAACTAAGAGCCTGTATTTTAGAACCAACGTATATTTTCCCTAAGTAAAAAGAGCATCTATGCGCTGCTTGCTTAAAATAGGCTGATAGGCTCGTTCTCAAATTCTACCATCTAAACTGCTCTAAACACATGCTGTCCTAGTAGTAATTCAAAGGCACATTTTGCCAACTATAAATGCAATTATGATCCATGCTACCTGTAATTTTATTTTGCCACTGGGTACCAAGCACGCATCTCATCTGAGCAGAAAAAAAAAGCAACCTAATTCACTCTTAGGATGAAAAGTCAAATATCGAACTGCCCACAGAGAAAGGTAACTGCATAAAAGCAGTATACATTTCAGATTAACTACTCAAAACAGTCAAGAAGCAAACTGGAAACGCGTGAAAACAGCCTCGGTCTAATTAAAACGTTTGATTAGTAAGATATGGCCTGCCGGGCACAGCTACCTCTGCAATAAATCTTACTTCTGGTGAATCCCCGTTAACTGGCTCCTCATCTCTCGTGGAACAAATAAATAAAAACATGACCTAACTACTTCCCGAAATATGCCCCAAACGCGGGGAAAACAACTGATGTCCCACTAAAAACCGGACTTTGCCAAAAAGTAGTACGCCAGGCTTCTCAGAAAGCAAAAAGCATTAGCCTGCCCCCCTCCCCCGCCGCCAGCCGTTGGAAAAAAAAAATCCAGGATACCCTCCAGGATTTGGGGTGGGTGAGAAAGAAGATAATACCTTTGGGGCCAGCGTCCTTGCCCTCCAACCTCGAAAGCTCTGCCACCGCAACTGCGGGGAGCCGAGAATTTCCCGGGGCGACTGCCCTTAGAGAGCTCGTCCCAGGATCTCACTTCCTCCCGCCGCCCCTCCTCCGCCCCTCCCCCTCCCCTCCCCTCCCCCCCCCCACCCGGCACAGTCGCTAGGCCCAAAGATTAGGAAGAATGGCCGCAAGCGCCCAGCGCCCGCGACTCCCCGGCCACCACACTGCAGCCACTGAGGCAGGAGCCCAGGAGAGGCTCCCGACTCGGCGCCGGCGGGAGGCGGAGAAGTCGCGGCGCCACGCAGGCCGCCCCCGACACACACCCCTAGCCCCAATTGGGGCTCCCCACCACACTCCCCCAGCCCCGCTCACCTAGAGGGAAAACGATGCCGCTGACCGCGAAGCCGCGCGCGGGCCTAGGGCGCCTAGCGCACGTCTTTGCAAACACCCCACTCGAGTGGAAAGCTCCCGGGAGCAGAACGCCGGGGCCCGTGACAAGGGCTTGCGTTTTACCTCATGGGCTCAGCGGTCATGTTTTTGGCTCGGACGCCTGCTTGGCTTCGGCTACCCTTGGGTACCGATCCTCGTTCCCCAGCACCCGATCCCGAACGCAAAGTACTGGAAGCTTAGTAGTCACCGCAGCTGCTGCTGGATCTTCCCCACAGCTCAAAGGCCGTTGCCGCTGCCGCCGCCGCAGGAGCCGCGGAAACAAAGCGACGCCGCCGCCGACGCCATTTTGTTGGGCCGAGGCTCAGGCAGGAGAATTGGCGCGTCCTCCCTCTTCCGCTTTCCGTCATCTATTGGCTACCTCTGCCAGAGCTCAGTGTCTTATTGGCTACGGAAATTCACCTTCTTTGGGGGCCTGTTGCTAAGGCGGTCGACGTCATTAGATTCCATCCACCTTTTCATAGAGGGTCCAGTTCATTCCTAGCTGACCTCAAAGTACCAGGGATATATCTTGACTTTATCCTAAAAACACTCTGTTGGTCCATTCTCTTTACCTCCATCTAATTGACGAAACAGTGACACCCCATTTATGCTTATTGAGAATTTACTATAGGTCGACCCCTTCTGCAGATGCTTTATCTGAATTATCTCATGCAATGCTTGCACCCTCTAAAGTAGACAGACCTAACATTTTCTGTGTAAGGAAACCAAAGCACAAATTCTTCATTCAACCAAACACTCATCCTGGGAGAAAAAAAAAAAGACATGCTCTTGTGCTCTTTTGAACCCAAGGCTTTGTGCATGCTAAGGAAACATTGTATCAATAAGCTACATGCGCAACCCCATTAACCTCTATAAACCATCCAAAATGTAAATGTTTTCTTTCCTTGATCTTGTAATGCCCTCGTTTTCTCTCCTACATGTTTTATGCATAATATTACCTTGCCGGGGTGCTTGCGCCTATGTGCATTTTTACATTTGGGGGGAAGAGAGTGAGAAAGGTTCTCACTATGCTGTCCTGGCTAGGCTGCAACTCACTGTGTAGATGAGGCTGGCTTCAAACTTGCAATGACCTTGCCTCCCAAGTGCTTAGAAGACAGATGTGCCCCACCACACTTATGGATATTTAAAGATAATTACATGTATATGTTCAGCCAGACATTGGCATGCAATTCTTTAAAAAAAAAAAAAAAGCCGGGTGGTGGTGGCGCACGCCTTTAATCCCAGCACTAGGGAGGCAGAGGCAGGCGGATCTTTGTGAGTTCGAGGCCAGCCTGGTCTACAAGAGCTAGTGCCAGGACAGGCTCCAAAGCTACAGAGAAACCCTGTCTAGAAAAACTAAAAAAAAAGAAGAAGAAAAAAACCCACCCCACCACTTGGGAATGTGGGTATTATATTCTTTTGGTTTTAAAGATTTATTTAATTATTATGTATACAGTATTCTGCCTGCATGTATGCCTGCAGGCCAAAGAAGACACCAGATCTCATTACAGATGGTTGTTGAGCCATCATGTGGTTGCTGGGAATTGAACTCGGAACCTCTGGAAGAGCAGCCTGTGCTCTTAACCCCTGAGCCATCTCTCCAGCTCTGGCATGCAATTCTTTTCATATTGAACAAACTTGAAACTGTTACACAGAGATCAGCCATTACTTCAATCTGATGAAGGTATATCTTATAAGCCAACGTATCTAAATCCTTTTTCTCCTCATTTCACTCTTCATTCATAATCTCTGCAAATCACAAATAGTCTATTATTTTAATCGGAATTAATTTTTCATTTGTTTCTTTTCGATTTTGCTTTTTGTTTTGTTTGGTTGGTTGCTTTGGGTTTGGTTTTTGGGGTTTGGTTTGTTTTTTTTTTTTTTTGAGACAGGGTTTCTGTGTGTTTTTGACTGTCCTGGAACTAGCTCTGTAGACCAGGCCAGCCATGAACTCACAGAGATCAACCTGCCTCTGCCTCCTGAGTGCTGAGATTAAAGGCATGCACCACCACTGTCTGGCTCAGAATCTTTTTAATGTAAAATAACTATGTTTATGAATCATAAGAAAGATAATTTCTTTACTATTAAAGGGTAACTGGCAAATTTTATTGAAATACTTGTAATATAATCATATTCAGTCATGATAATCTATAGTTTTCCAACCACAATATTTTAAGGAAAAAATTATCAGTGTATAACCCCTTGATAACATTCTTCAATTAGTCACAGAAAGCAGCACACAAATCTCCTTGGATGTTTATCCATAAATGTGGAACTTGTCAATTTTTGTTTGTTTTGAGGGAAAAAGAAAGTAAATTGCCTATAAGACAGAAAATCAAATAAACAAATAGTTATTCGTAGTTTTTAATAAGCACCTTCACAAAACCCAATCCATGTAAAAATAGTTTTTTATTAACTTCTAGAAAGTATCCAGAAGACAGTCTGTCTTACTCACTATTCTAATTGCTGTGAAGAGACACCATGACCAAGGCAACTATTTTAACAGAAAGCATTTAATTGGGGGCTGGCTTACAGTTTCAGATGTTCAGTCCATTATTGTGGCAGGAGCATGGCAACAGGCAGGCCGACCCTGGAAGAGTCGCTGAGAACTACATCCTGATCTGATCTGGGAAGAGAGAGAGAGAGAGAGAGAGAGAGAGAGAGAGAGAGAGAGAGAGAGAGAGAGAGAGAGAGAAACACTTTTCCTGGCTTGGGCTTTTGAAACCCCAAAGTCCAGTAACATAGTCACACCTTCTCCAACAAGACCATGCCTCCTAATTTTTGTAATAATTTCAAGTGATACCACTTCCTGGTGACTAAACATTCAAATGTATGTGTCTATGGGGTCATTTTTATTCAAAATACCACATTCCACTCCTGGCCCCCATAGGCTTCTAGCAAAACCATAATACAAAATGCATTTTGTCCAACTTCAAAAGTCCCCATAGTCTATCACAGTCTCAACATTGTTTAAAACTCCAGTCTTTTCTGAGACTCATAGCAATCTTTTTTTTTAATTTTTTTTGAGGCAGGGTTTCTTTGTGTACCCTTGGCTATATTGGAACTCACTCTATAGACAAGGCTAGCCTCTAACTCAGAGATCCTCCTGCCTCTGCTTCTCAAACGCTGGGGTTAAAGGTGTGCACCATCACTGCCCAGATCATGGCAATCTCTTAACTGTAGCCACCTATAAAATTAAAATCAAAAAGCAGACCACATACTCTCAACATACTAGAGAGAACATATATTACCACTCTAAAATGAGGGAGAGAAAACGTAGTAAGGAAATACTGGACCAAAACAAGACTGAAAACCAGCTGAACAAACTACAAACTCTGTGTTTCCATGTCTGATGTCAAAACACTCTTCAGATCTCCAACTCCTTTCAGCTTTGTTGACTTCAACACACTTCTCTTGGGCTGGTTATGCTCCCTGTTAGCACCTCTGCTCGGTAGTTATCCCATGGCTCTGGCATCTCCAACATCTTGGAGTCTCCAAGACAATCCAGGCTTCACCTTCACAGTTTCATACAATGGCCTCTCTAGACCTCCAGATTGGGACACCCCTGCCACACACCTGGCCTCAGTGGTTTTCTTTAGCCATAGAGGGATATTCCTCAAGCTCTTTCTTGTATCCTTGACTCTAAAGCCAGAACCACATAGCCCAAGTTGCCAAGTTCTCCTGCTTACTGGGGTTGGAACATGCTCCTTTCGTTGTAGATATACATACTAATTACAAATTACTAATAACAACACTTGGTCAATACGGGTCATACTAGGCTATCTTGAAATCTCTTTTGTCAATGCTGTCAACCCAAAACTCTTCAATTTATCATCAGGCACCTTTATAGGACAAAGGCAAAAAGTACCCACATTCTTTTCCAAAATTCCCCAAGAACACTAATTAAACTCAGTGAGTACCTGAGTAGAGTGCTTTAATTCCAGGACTAGAGAATACACAGGCAGGTGGATCTCTGTGAGTTCAAGGCTGGCCTGATCTTCATAGTGTATTCCAGGACAGCCAGGGCTACATAATAGAGAGATCCTATCTCAAAATAATGTGAGAGGAGACACTTAGGAGGGTAGTTGAGTGGGAGATGAATGAGAGCAAAGTATAATGACATATGTATGAAGATGCTATGGTGAAATCCGTTTGTTTGTATGCTAACCTAAAAATTAGTACAAAAGGGAAAGAAAGAATTATATCTAAAAGATGTAAGAGAAAAAAAGCTTAGAAGGCACAACCAAAAATTATAAAAGTTAAAAGATCAGTGTTGAGTATCTCGGTGGGAGGATGTTTGCTTAACCTATGAGATCCCATCCCCAATACCACAAAATGAAAATAAATGTAAAAGGAAAGGTTAGGAGGCTGGAGAGGTGGTTCTGTGGTTACGAGTGTGTAGGGGCCGAATTTTTGTCAGGGCTGGTCCCTGACACGGGTGTGTATTGCTCTCGCAGAGAGCCTGTGTTCATTTCTCAACAGTCACTCAGACAATTCACAGCTGCCTGTAAAGGACTCCAAAGTAATCACACTGCTCTGATTTCCATGTTCAGCTGCACTAATGCGCACACTGTACACACACACACACACACACACACACACTTAGAAATAAAATATAGCCAGGCATGGAGGCGCACACCTTTAATCCACGCAATCAGGAGGTAGAGACAGGTGGATCTCTGTGAGTTCAGGGCCACCCTGGTCTACTTAGTCAGTTCCAGATAACCAGGGCTACAAAGAAAAACCTATTTCAAAACTCTATGTGTGTGTGTGTGCGCGCACACGCGCGCGTTCATATGTGTAATTTTTTTTAAATGATAGCTTAGATATCTCCAGATGAAATGTCTCAGTGATTTTTTTTCAGCACTGTGCTTTTCCATTACCTCCAAATTTCCCTATAATGAGAATATATTATAAAGGTGATGGGGGAAATTAATTTTAATTGTTGCAAGTAACAAAAGGATTATCCATTTTCTAGTGACAAATATGAAGCAAGTAGCGATTATACCAACATAAACCTCAGCTCATTATCTTAACAGATGTTCTCATAAAATCCTAATACTAGTGAGGCCCACACACTAGTGAGGGTGCATATCATAGATCATGTGGCGGAGATTTTTCACTCCGAGGCAACCAGGAAGCAGAGAGAGCAAATGCCTTGCTCATTGGCTTGCTTTTTGCCTCCTTCTCGTTCTGTCTGGACTTGTAGCTCATGTGGTGGTGCCATTGTTCACATTAAGGCAGAGCTTTCCCCCAGTCAGCTGCCTCTGGAAATGCCCTACTAATCTCTCTCAATCTACTCAAGTAAAGAATCAAGGTTAACCATCACAATGTTCTATGTATCCTAGGAAGAGGATGTTCCTTCTGCACTCAGAGGCTGGAACATTCTCTAAATGTCACATCCATTTGGTTAATAACGCTGTCTAAGGCATTTATACCTTAGTTAATCTTCTGTGTAGTTATTGTACCTGCTGTCGAGAGGGGAGTGTTTCCTATTATTTGTATTTACTTCTACCTTCTCTTCTATTTTATTTTGGTTAACATATGTTAATTTGCTATTGTAAGTTGTGTACTCATTTAAAATTGCTGCACTTTGCCGGGCAGTGGTGGCCCACACGTTTAATACCAGGACTTGGGAGGTAGCTGCAGATGGATCTCTGTGAGTTCGAGTCCAGGCTGGTCTACAGAGTGAGTTCCAGACAGCCAGAGCTGTTACACAGAAAAACCCTGTCTCAAAACAACAACAAAATAAAATGTGCTCCTTTGTCTTTATGTTCTTAAGAAGTCTCTGCTTTCTAATATAACATTACCACTCCACCTCTCTTTACTATTCATTCAGTTGGCATATCATCTATTATTTACTTTTAACTTGTCTTCCTTGAGAAATAGCATATGTGTCATTTGTAGATAGAAAATAGGTAAGGTTTTAAAATAAAACTTCAGTGTGCTAATCTGGTTTTGTTGTATTTGGGGTTTCATTTTTGTTTGGTTTTGTTTGGTGCCAAGGAGGATTGGAACAGAGTCTTATATGGCCCAGTACCATAGCTGAGGATTACTTTGAACTTCTGATCCTTCCCACATGCTGGAATTACTGCTATGGACCATAGCTACTGGTTTCTGCAGTTATTAAGAGCCCAGTACATACTAGACAGGCCCTCTACCAATTGAGCTATATTCCCAGTTCCACATACTTTGATACAATATTTTAATACTTTTGTTGTTGATTTTGTTCATTTATTCTACTTTTAAAAATTAACATATATGTATTTACTGGGTGTGCCAACACATGCTTTAATACCAGCATAAGCTGAGGCAGAATTGTCGCAAGCTTTTTTTTTTTTCAAGACAGGGTTTCTCTGAAATAGTGTGAGAGCCAAAGTTACATTTTAAGTTTTAATTACTATGTCTGAGAGATCCATGAAACAAAAATGCCTCTGATCTGCAAGCCCCTTTGCCCAGGGAAAGATAGTTCCTGAAATGCTGGAGGCTATTGTTTATGGGAGATAGCAAGTCAGGGGTTTTTCACTCCCCCAAACAAGGTTGTTTGACCCACCTGCACCAGGTGGGAGGTTCACAGGCTGGAGGTACTTCAGGATATATGCTTGCTCCTGATTGAACCTGAAAGGAAATGCAATGAATTATGGGTTTTCCTTCATGGGTCCTGGTCATACTTGATTCTGGGCCATTTTCCCATGAACCTGGGTATGGACCTGGCCAGTATTTAATTAAAGCTTGCTTCAAATTTGCCTTCAAATTGTGGTAGTAGTTTTATTCTCGATCGCTGGGGTTAACAACAGTCCTAGCTGTCCTGGAATTTGCTCGGTAGACCAAGCCAGCCTCGAACTCACAGAGATCTGACTGCATCTACCTTCCAAATGCTTGGATTAAAGGCTCGCACCACCACCAACCAGGTGAGGCTATCTATCAGATTCCAAGGTGTTTAGGTGGAAGTCCTGCAAGTGTCAACACCTACCCAAAAAGGTTGGGATATTTGGAATCCAGTTCCTACCTGTTCCAAACCCAGCCCTCAGGGTGTCAAGCAATGGCCCCTCCCCTGGAGTTGCCTCAGTTCAGACTCCACCCTGAGAAAGCCCACCCTCAGCAGCTCCACTCCCAAAGGGCATTAAAAAGTTCCTACCTCCTGGGTTCCCCTCGTGGTCTTCTCAACTTCCCCTGGGGCTACCCAGGAGTGTTTGCTCAGATTAAACCTAGATTTATTAATCAGTTTGATTGGCTTATTACATCAGCGGTGGTGGATTCCCATTAACCAACAAGTATTCAACTTAACACAGGGCAGCCAGTGTTTATGTAACAGTGTATGTGACTCTGTCTCAAAAAAATGGTTTTCATTATGATATTTTTCTACATGTGTATGTACATACACACACACAAAATAAGAATAATAACAACAAAAAAGAAACTGGCTGTTAGGTAACCAAAGCTAGCTTTGAACTCCTCATCAGGAAGTCAAAGTCATCCTCAGTTACATAGCTAGTTGTAGGCATCTGGACTACAGGAGATTTCTGTTTCAAATTTTAAAAAAAAAAGAGTGGAAAAGTATTCTATTCTATTCCCATGTGCTTGGAAATTCCCCAAATTCCCTTTAGATATTGCTACTTTCAATTAGTTGTGCTCAGAGGACATACTTCATGATTTCAGTCTTTTTTATTTATTGAGCCTTGTGCATGATTGTTGTGTGAGAGGCTTTTCTTAGGGAAACACCACACACACACACACACACACACACAGGATCCCCTGAAAGTGGAACCTATGACAATTCAAAGTACTGATTACATCAATGGCCAACTTGGTGAAGCAGAGTTTTTGTTGGGGTTGCTAATAGAGTCTGGGTGAGGGATTATTTTCATAAGCAGGGATGACCCAAAGGCCATTGCATGACCAAAAAAACATCCACTTCCCCTGATGCAGAGGAGTCAGGAAAACTGGAACCCTATGGCTCTCTTCCAGGGGACAAAGGCACCAAGAACCTTTCTCAGTAGCCCAGGCTCCTCCCCTAAGCAGTTGTTTGCTTCTTTTATAAAGCTAGGGGGAGACCTTAAAGAATCTTTTCTTTCTCCTTTTTCAGACACGTGACCTGTTGTTTACCTCTTTAGACTCAGGGTCTCCCCCCTCCTACAGAGCATGTTTTAATTCCCAGGAAACTGCCTTAAAACAGTGACCTAAATTATGGTAGAGTCTAGATTGTTCCGTGTACACATGGAAAAGCATGAATTTGTTTTATGAAATATAAGAAATGTTAGATATTAATCTTTTCTATCAAACACGTTAAGAAAATCGATGTTTAAGACAAGGAATGCGAGTGTTTTTGCAATTCTTTTTTAATCTTCACCTATATGCAAATGTTTTAATCCTTCAAACACTTCAAGAAAACTTGTAAAAGAAACACTTCTACAGCAAAAATCACTTATTGACCCCCACATAATGATAGTGGGATACTTCAATACCCCAGTTTAGAAAATAAACAGGTTATCCAGACAAAAAAGAAGCACTGGAGTTGAATAAATCAAATTCTCTAACAGACATCTACAGAATGTTCCATCCAAACACAAAAGAATATATTTTCTTCTCAGCATCTCATGGAACTTTCTTCAAAGTTGATCACACACTTGGACACAAAGCAAGTCTCAAGAGGTGTCAGAATATTGAAATAACACCCTGCATCCTGGATCAGCAACAGCAGAACGTTGACAAACTCGTGGAGACTGAAACATTAACGAACAATGGGTTAACAGAGAAACAAAGAGGGAAATAAAACCCTTTTCAGATTCAAATGAAAACGAAAGCATAACCAAATCTATGGAACACAATAAAGGCAGTTGTGAGAGGCAAGTCCTGGAGAGACTAAAGATACAACATAATAAAGGCAATTTACAGCAAGACCACAGCCAATATCAATCTAAATAAAGAGAAACTCAAAGCATTTGCAGTAAAATCAGGAACACGACAAACATGTCCTCTTGATTCATACCTAGTCAATATAGTACTTGAAGTCTTAACTAGAACATGAAGACTACTGAAGGAGTAGGGAGGTGGTGGCACTTTCCTTTAATCCCAGCACTTGGGAGGCAAAAGCAGGTGAATCACTGTGAGTTCAAGGTCAGCCTGGTCTACAGAGTTAAGGACAGCCTCCAAAGCTACAGAGAAACCCTGTGTCAATAACCCCTCCCCCAAAAAAGGCAACTGAAAAAGATCAATAGGATCCAAAAAGAAAAAGATGTTAGTTAAAATATCTTTATTTGTAGATATGAATTTGTATATTAAAACTTGATCAGAAAATTTCTACAACTGATAATATCTTTCAGCAAAGTAGTAGGTGTTTAGGTGGGGAATTTGTATCCATTAAACCTGGGCTTTTTCTAATTTGGTTTGATTTGGTCTGGTTTGGATTATTGTTTTGGCAGATAGGTTTATTGGAGTGCAGAAACTTTTCCTCTGGAGGTCCCACCGAGGGGACTGTTTCTCCCACTGGTCCAGGGCCCTGTGTTGGGAAAGCACCCTTCTCCCCACACCTGCTCTCCGTCAGGCTAAGCTCGGCTTCGTCAGGATAAGTTGTCTTTCCAAGCCATTGCCTTAGAGACCCAGGGCCTCATGTCCTGTGATTTTTGTGTTGCCCTGAGAAAGACACAGCCGTGCCAGGCTCTCGACCTGTTACCAGGATAAGGAACTGTCTTCTCCTGTGGGATCCCTTTTTCAGGAGACATTCGGGTCAAGGGAATTTCTCACACACCCCCTTTCTTTTACCCAAAGCCTACCACAGTGGATGCATTGCACTAGGCTCCAAGTCCAGCACAGACTTGTGAAATGGGAACCTGCAATTCAAAGCCAGATTCCCAAATGCCCCTGGGCTGGCTGCCTTTTACAAAATCTTTTAAATTGGGACTATCCGACACCCTACATTCCTTAATGCCTAAAGATTTTTGCCAGCATGGGAACAAGTAAACAAACCCCCCATATTCACATGGTTTCTGGATACTATGCTCCCCCTCTTCAACCCCCTCCCCACTCCTCTCACTGTTTGTCTGTATTTCTGGCTTGTGATCTGGTCACACTGAGATTCTCCCTGCAACAGATCCATCCCCCCATCCTCCCACTCTGAGCTGCATAGGTGTTCCATCCTTATGTTTCTGTCCTCCCTCACAGTGTCTGCTGATCTGGCCCTCGGTGGGACCACCTGTGTGCTCACCTGGCTTCTGCAGCCTACGCCAGGATTTTTAAGTTGGTCAGCTGGCACAGTTCCCTGGAAAAAGTTTTGTTCGTTTGTTAATATATATGTGTAAATAACGTGGCCGCAGTGTGCTTGTTTTATGTCTCTGTGTGTATGTGTGCCTGTTTTAAAATCTGTAACTCCAGATTACAACAGCTCTGGAAAAATACAAACATGTGGGTAGCCGCCAGTTTTGGTTGAAATCAAAACAGAAACCTTAGTGCCATCCTTGGTAAGAGTACCCATGTGCACTGGCCCTACCAAAGAGACATTCTGCCTCTAATATACTTTGGTTTACTGAAATATTCCTTCTAATCTTCTTGCCTCTACTGACATTGGTAAGCTGTAACTGATTGAGTAAAACTATATGTTTAAATTTAACTTATATGTCTAAGTTAGATATATCTGACAGGTAACAGTACCCTGATTCTCAAGTGCCTTTACAGATCTAAGAGTATGACATTTAACAAAAGAGCTTCTTATGACAGACAGACATGCCAGCTCCTGCAGCATCCTATAGCTCCTCCAAGAAGATGCATGATTGTAGCACACCTTCCGCCTGGAGGCTTGCCTTTGGATATGGCAAAGCCATCCATATAGAAAAAAAAAATCTGCCTTCCAAGTTATCAGCTTCCTGGACACTACATGGGGTGGGGGAGTTGATCATCTCATCCTGCCAAGACAGGTAGACCAAACCCTACCCCTATAGGGAAATCTGTCAGGACTCCTGGGCTCAGCAGCTAAAAGTAAATACTGCTTCTAAGACTGGTATTCATCAAAGACTATGGAGAGACTTGGGATTGCCTGCATAGCTAAAAAAGCTGTCTCACTTCTGCTCATTTACTTATCCCTCCCAGATCTGTCTGATGGCATTTGATGACTTGAGGTACTGGTAGTTCATTACTTCACTTGTTAAGTTTCCTGCTAAAAATACAGACAGGTGTGCCTCTTTCACAGGCTTCATAGTCCAGAATTAACAGGTTTTAGGTGTATCTTCAGAGGTTCAGTGTTTCCAATTTCCTTTAATTGTCTTCTAAAATGTTCATGCCTTTTAATCTGAAGCCATAGAGCCTTTTGCTATGACACCAAGATGTAAATCTATTCCAGCTGTCTTACAGATATCTGCAGGTTTCTTGGGAAAGTTCTCTTGCTGTACCAAGAAATCTGGTCTGGTGAAAACTAACAGTCTCCAGAGCCTATTTTGACCCCACCCATTTTCGAGCATATTTTACAGGTCACTCCTGTCTGGGTCAAGACCCAACTTACAGCAGGCCCTCCAGATAATTCCTGCACCAGCTCCTGGGACTTCACCATTGGTACCACCTCTCCAGGCTCAAATGGGCACCTACCCAGCAACTGAACTCCGGTTTTAAAGGGCGTAGCTGCTCTCATGTCTCACTCATTCACCTCGCCTCTCCTGTAAAACCAGGGCACTTCTCTGTCCCATTCTTTCTGGCAGTTAATCACCCTTCTTATGGCTAGTCCCATTCATAGTGCCGATAATAACAATCTATTTTTTCTCCTAGCAACCTGCCTTCTCATCTCCCTCAAGGAACAAATGCCTGAGGTCTCCAGAATGGCAGTTAACCAGATGCCTCTTCAGTCACACCTCCCACTAAACGTCATAACTCTCCCCCCACCTCCCCTACATTGCCCCATGCCCGTCAGAAGCAGCCAAACTTGAACCGGCACCCCTATACCCAAAAAGTCTGGAATGTTTGGATGAAGGCTTTACCCCAGTCCTTGGCATCCATATATCCAAAGAGTCTGAGTCTGGAATGTTTGGATGGAAGCCACACCCCAGTCCCTGGCATCCATATAGTCAAAGGGTCTGGAATGTTTGAGTGGAAGTTATGCCCCAAGCCCCCTCTCCTGGGAGATTTCTCAGTCCAGACTCCACCTCCGAGAAAGCCCACCACCCAATGACCCCTCCCCAGAGATTGCTCAAGACCATTCTCACAGGGTACTTAAACTACTCTCCCCTGCGCGCAGCCAGAGAACAAATGTGTAGTTTTCCAGTCTTCCTTTCCCATCTCCTCTCTGAGGGGAGGGGCCATCTGGGAGTGTTTGTATCCATGAAACCTGGTTTTTTTCTAATTCAGTTTGATTTGGTCTGATTCAGATTATTGTGTCAGTGGAGAGGCTTATCGGGATGCAGAAACTCTTCAGTAGGATACAAAATTAGCACATAAAAATCAGTGGCCTTCCTATATACAAATGACAGTGTGAAAAAGAAAAAAAATGGAAAAATACCTTTCACAGTAGCCTCAAATACCTTGGGATAACTCTAACTGAGCAAGTGAAAGACTCATATAATAAAAGCTTTAAAAAAGACATTGAGCCAGGTGTGGCTGTGAACACCTTTAATCCCAGAACTTGGGAGGCAAAGGAAGGCAGATGTCTGTGAGTTCAAGACCAGCCTTGTCTACATAACAAGTTCCAGGACAATCAGAGCTACACAGAGAAACCCTGTCTTGAACCCTGCCCCACCAAAAAAGACATTGGGGAATGAAATTGAAGACATCAAAATTTGGAAGGATTCCCTTGCTCATGGATAGGTAAGATTAGTATTGTGAAAATGGCCATCCTACCAAAAGCAATTTACAGACTCAATACAATATAATTCTTCATAAAAATGGAAAAGACAGTAGCCAGGCAGTGGTGGAACATACCTTAATACCAGCACTTAGGAAGCAGAAGTGGTGCAGGAGAATTGTCTGTATTCTGTCAAACATGTTTTATTTTTTATTTATTTTATTTATTTATTTATTAAGGATTTCTGCCTCCCCCCCTCATCCGCCTCCCATTTCCCTCCCCCTCCCCCGATCAAATCAACCTCCCTCATCTGCTCTAAGAGCAATCAGGGTTCCCTAACCTGTGGGAAGCCCAAGGACCGCCCACCTCTATCCAGGTCTCCAAAGGTGAGCATCCAAACTGCCTAGGCTCCCCCAAAGCCAGTACGTGCAGTAGGATCAAAAACCCACTGCGATTGTTCCTGAGATCTCAGTATTCCTCATTGTCCTCTATGTTCAGCTAGTCCGGATTTATCCCATGCTTTTTCAGACCCAGGCCAGCTGGCCTTGGTGAGTTCCCGATAGAACATCCCCATTGTCTCAGTGTGTGGGTGCACCCCTCGCGGTCCTGAGGTCCTTGCTCGTGCTCCGTCTCCTTCTGCTCCTGATTTGGACCTTGAGATTTCTGTCCCGTGCTCCTCTGTCTCTGTCTCCTTTCATCACCTGATGAAGGTTAATATTCATGAGGATGACTATGTGTTTGTCTTTGGGTTCACCTTCTTACTTAGCTTCTCTAGGAACATGCATTATAAGCTCATTGTCCTTTATTTATGGCTAGAAACCAAATATGAGTGAGTACATCCCATGTTCCTATTTTTGGGTCTGGCTTACCTCACTCAGGATAGTGTTTTCTATTTCCATCCATTTGTATGCAAAATTCAAGAAGTCCTTGTTTTTTACTGCTGAGTAATACTCTAATATGTATATATTCCATACTTTCTTCATCCATTCTTCCGTTGAAGGGCATCTAGGTTGTCAAACATGTTTTAAATAAACACTGATTGGCCAGGAAGGAAGTATAGGTGGAAAAAACAGACAGGAAGTAGAAATGATACAAGGAGAACAGGAGAATTCTGGGAAGGAGGAAGTTGATTCCTCCCACTCCTGCCCAGACCACCAAAGCAGCAGGATGTGATCTGCTCCACTGAAAAAGGTACTGAACCACATGGCTAACATAGATAAAAAAAATGGGTTAATCAAGATGTGAGAATTAGCCAGTGAGAGGGTAGAGCTAATGGGCCAATCCGCTTATAATTTATGGAGATCTATGTGTGATTTTATTTGGGGCTTGCCGGCTGTGGGGTACTGGGTGGGACAGAAACCACAACAAGCAGGCCCCTGCTCATGTTACAGAATGGCACCCACCTGGATAACTGCATCCACAGAAAACCTGAGAAAGTTTGGAAAAGACTAGAGTAAAACATTTAGGTTTTTGGCCATAGCAAAAGAAAAAAAAGCTACAATGTTTTAAAATGCAGGGTTTCTGGGCCATCCTGCCAGAGAAAACTCTCTTTCAAGCAGGTGGTCCTGACTATGGAGCTATGGACACAGCTTGCTTCCTGGCAAGGACCTTGAAACACCATAAGAGCTTTTCAGTGTTGTTTATGGACACACTGTTGCAGCTTGCTTCCTGGCAAGGACCTTGAAACACCATAAGAGCTTTTCAATGTTGTTTATGGAAACACTGTTGCAGCTTGCTTCCTGACAAGGACCTTAAAATGCCACAGAGTTGTGGCAAAAAACTTCTCCATATTCCTTAGCAAATTAAGACCCATGTGGTCAGAAAAAGAGAGATATACAGTAAAAAGAGATTCACGGTGGTGGCACACGCCTTTAATCCCAGCACTCGGGAGGCAGAGGCAGGTGGATCTCTGTGAGTTCAAGACCAGCCTCGTCTACAGAGCTAGTTCCAGGACAGGCTCCAAAGCCGCAGAGAAACCCTGTCTCGAAAAACCAAAAAAAAAAAGAGATTCAAAGGGGAAGAAAACCTCTAAATGGTTTACAGTGTGTTAAAAATATATACAGGCTAAAGATTAAAGTTCTCAGAGTAAAAAAAAAAAAGAAAGAGTAGCCTCTGGGAGGCAGAGACAGACAGATCTCTGTGAATTCAAGGATAGCCTGGTTTAAAGAGGAAGTTCCAGGACAAAAATATACAGAGAAACTGTCTCAAAAAGCCAAAAGTTAAAAGTAAAAATTAAAAAATTGAGGTTAAAATAAAGCCATGTAAAGATGGGAAATACACAAAGAATCTTGATACTGTATGTTATTATGCTCTCTTTGAATTGTTTGAATGCTAAGGAAGGAGCAACAGCTGCTAAAAGCTATTTGCTTATAAATGCTGCAGAATTAATCCAAGATAGGTATTTTGAAAATACCTTGACTTCACAGTTGAAGTCAAAAGGTATGTTACTTTGGAAAAGAGATTTTGCTTTTGTTTCCACAGAAAATGAGAGGCTGTGGATTTACTCAGAGTTAAGAAAAATCAACTTTGATCAAAAAAGACCACCTGAGAAATCTTTGGCAGGAATAGATGGCCCAGGTGTCTGAGTTCTTCATCCAGAACAGGTTCAAGACTGCCGCCTGAGATGATCAAAACTCACAGGATACTTCAGGCAGAACTTGATCATAACTCTGAATTTTCTTTAGGTCCCCATAAGATTATCAGTGCCTCCAACCAGCTGGAAGTAGCCTGGAATACTACACCCACATTTTCAAAAAATGGACTATGGATACTTTCCTTTCCTTTTTTTTTTTAAGAGGCAAAGTTGTGTGGGAGAATTGTCTGTATTCTGTCAATCATGTTTAAATAAATGCTGATTGGCGAGGCAGGAAATATAGGAAAAACCAAACAGGAAGTAGAAATGATACAAGGAGAACAGGAGAATTCTGGGAAGGAGGAAGTTGATTCCTCCCACTCCTGCCCAGATCACCTAAGCAGCAGGATGTGATCTGCTCCACTGAAAAAGGTACTGAACCACATGGCTAACATAGATCAGAAAAATGGGTTAATCAAGATGTGAGAGTTAGCCAGTGAGAGGGTAGAGCTAATGGGCCAATCAGCTTATAATTTATGGAGACCTATGTGTGATTTTATTTGGGGCTTGCTGGCTGTGGGGTACCGGGTGGAACAGAAACCACAACAAGCAGGCCCCTGCTCATGTTACACAGAAGCAGGCAGATCTCTGTGAGTTCAAGGCCAGTCTGATCTACACAGTGAATTCCAGGAGAGCCAGGGTTGTTACACAGAGAAATCCTGTCTCAAACCCCCCTCCCCCCAAAATTGAGAAGACAATTTTCAATTTAATTTGGAAACACACACACAAGTAGGATAGCTAAACAATCCTGAAAAATAAAAGAAATGTTGGAGGAATTACCCATCCCAGATTTCAAGTGATACTACAGAGTTCTACTAACAAAAGCAGTATGGTATTGGCATAAAAACAGACATATTCATTGATCAATGGAATTAAATTGAAGACTCAGACATAAATGCACACACTTATGGACACCTGATTTTTTTATTGATTTTTATTAAGCTCTACATTTTTCTCTGCTCCACTCCCTGCCTCTCCCCTCCCTGCTCAACCCTCACCCAAGGTCCCGATGCTCCAAATTTACTCAGGAAATCTTATCTTTCTCTACTTCCCATGTAGATTAGACCTACATAAGTCTCTCTTAGTGTCCTTATTGTTGTCTGAATTCTCTGGGATTGTGGTTTGTAGGCTGGCTTTCTTTGCTTTATGTTTTAAAACCACCTATGACTGAGTACATGTGATAATTGTCTTTCTGTGTCTGGGTTACCTCACTCAAAATAATGTTTTCTAGCGCCATCCATTTTCCTGCAAAATTCAAAATGTCATTATTTTTTCCTGCTGTGTAGTATTCCATAGTGTAAATGTACAACATTTTCCTTATCCATTCTTCGGTCGAGGGGCATTTAAGTTGTTTCCAGTTTCTGGCTATGACAAACAATGCTGCTATGAATATAGTTTAGCACATGTCCTTGTGGCACGACGGAGCATTCTTTGGTTATATACCTAAAAGTGGTATTATTGGGTCTTGAAAAAAGTCGTTTCCTAATTTTCTGAGACATCACCACACTGACATCCAAAGGGCCTGTATCAGCTTGCATTCCCACCAGCAATGCAGAAGTGTTCCCTTTTCCCCACAACCTCTCCAGCATAAGTTGTCATCAGTGTTTTTGATCTTGGCCATTCTTTTTTTTTTTTTTTTTTGGTTTTTTCGAGACAGGGTTTCTCTGTGGCTTTGGAGCCTGTCCTGGAACTAGCTCTGTAGACCAGGCTGGTCTCGAACTCACAGAGATCTCCTGCCTCTGCCTCCCGAGTGCTGGGATTAAAGGCGTGCGCCACCACCGCCCGGCGATCTTGGCCATTCTTACTGGTGCAAAATGGAATCTTAGAGTTGTTTTGATTTGCATTTTTCTGATGACTAAGGATGTTGTACATTTCCTTAAGTGTCTTTCAGCCATTTTAGATTCCTCTGTTGAGAGTTCTCTGTTTAGGTCTGTACTCCATTTTTATTGGATCATGTGTTCTTTTGATGACCACATTCTTGAGTTCTTTGTATATTTTGGAAATCAGACCTTTTTTTGATGTGGGGTTAGTGAAGATCTTTTCCTATTCTGTAGGCTGTTGTTTTGTCTTGTTGACCATATCCTTTGCTTTACAGAAGCTTTTCAGTTTTAGGAGGTCCCATTTATTAATTGTTTCTCTCAGTGTCTGTGCTGCTGGTTATATTTAAGAAGTGGTCTCCTGTGCCAGTGCATTCAAATGTACTTCCCATTTTCTCTTCTATAAGGTTCAGTTTGGCTGGCTTTATGTTGAGGTCTTTGATCCATCTGGACTTGAGTTTTGTACATAGTGATAGACACAGATGTGTTTTCATTCTTCTACATGTTAATATCCAGTTATGGCAACACAATTTGTTAAATATGCTTTCCTTTTTCCATTTGATATTTTTTGCTTTTTTGTCAAAAATCAGGTGTTCTAAGCTGTGTGGATTGATATCTGGGTCTTCTATTCAGTTCCATTGGTCCTCCTGTCTGTTCTTATGCCAATACCAGGCTGTTTTTAGTACTGTAGCTCTGTATTAGAGTTTGAAGTCAGGGATTGTGATGCCTCCAGAAGTTCTTTTATTGTACAGGATTGTTTTGGCTATCCTGGGATTTTTGCTTTTCCATATGAAGTTAAGTACCATTCTTTCAAGGTCTGAAGAATTTTGCTGGGATTTTGATGGGCAATGCATTGAATCTGTAGATTGCTTTTGGTAAGATTGCCATTTTTACTATGTTAATTCTGCCTACCCAAGAGCATAGGATATCTTTCCACTTTCTTGTGTCTTCTTCAATTTCTTTCTTCAAAGATTTGAAGTTCTTTTTTTATATTTATTCATTTATTTATTTATTATATATACAGTATTTTGTCTGCTTGTATGTCTGCAGGCCAGAAGAGGGCACCAGACCTCATTACAGATGGTTGTGAGCCACCATGTGGTTGCTGGGAATTGAACTCAGGACCTTTGGACGAGCAGGCCATGCTTTTAACCTCTGAGACACCTCTCCAGCACCCAAAGGTTTAAAGTTCTTGTCATATAAGTGTTCTACTTGTTTGGTTAGAGTTACTCTGAGATATTTTATGCTATTTATGGCTATTGTGAAAGATGTTGTTTCTCTAATTTCTTCCCCAGCCATTTTATCATCTGTGTACAGTCGGGCTACTGATTTTTTTTTAGTTAATCTTGTATCCAGCTACATTACTGAAAGTGTTTATGAATTGTAGAAGATACTTGGTATGACATCTAATTTTTGACAAGCAAAAAATACATACTGGAGAAAAGACAACATCTTCAACAAATGAAGTTGTTCAAACTGGATGGCTACATGTTGAAGAATAAAGATAGATTTATATTTATCACCCTGAACAACTCCAAATGGATCAAAGATATCAACCTAAGAGCAGATAACCCTGAATCTGATAAAAGAGAAAGTGGAGAATACTTTTGAAATAACTGTCATAAGAAAGGACTTTCTCAATAAGACAATGATAACACAGGCATCAAAACCAAAATTAATAAGTGGAACCTCATCAACTGAAAAGCGTCTGTATATCAAAGAACACCATCATTCAGACAAAGCAACAGCCTACATAATGGGAAAACACTTTTACCAACTACACATCCAGTAGAGAGCTAAAATCCAAAAAACATATAAAGAACTCAAAAAACCTGTATATTGAGAAAAATAACCCAATTTAAAAAATTAGGTACAGATCTAAACAGAATTCTCAAGAGGAAACTCAAATGGTTGAGAAGCACTTAAAGAAGTGTTCAACATCTTTAGTATCAGTGAAATGTAAATCAAAACTACTTTGAGATTTCATCTTAGATCAGTCAGAATGGTCAAGGTCAATAAAACAAATAACAACAGGGATGAGAGGAAAAGAGATCATTTATTCATTCCTGGTGGGAGTGCAAATTTGTACAGACACTATGTGATGTGGAATTCCCCTCTGTATGCTGTTAATACCATTGGTTAATAAAGAAACTGTCTTAGGCCTATGCAAGGTAGAACTTAGGTAGGTGGGAAAAACTAAACTGAATGCTGGCAGAAAGAAGGCAGAGTCAAGGATAACCCATGGAGCTGCTGCCAGAGACAGATATGCTGAACCTTTGCAGGTAAGCCACAGCCACATGATGATACACAGATTAATGGAGATGGGTTAGTTTAGCATATAAGAGTTAGCTGGAAATGGTGCTTAAGCCATTGGCCAAACAGTATTGCAAATAAATAGGTTCTGTGTGATTATTTTGGGTCTGAGCTGCCAGGTGGCCCGAAAACAAACAAGTGGCCTCCCTACAACAACTATGGACATCAGCATTGTAGTTCCTCAGAAAATTGGGAATCATTCTTCTTCAAGACCCAGCTACACTACTCTTGGACATACACACAAAGGACACTTTATCATACCACAGAGAAACTGCCTCAGCCATGTTCACTGCTGCCCCATTTATAAAAGCCAGAAATTGCATATAGAGGGCTGGAGAGATGGCTCAGCAGTTAAGAGCACTGACTGCTCTTCCCGAGGACCCAGGTTCAATTCCCAGCACCCACATGGCAGCTCACAACTGTCTGAAAATCCAGTTCCAGGGGATCTGATACCTTCACACCAATGCACATAAAATAAAGTTAAATAAATCATAAAAAGATTAAAAAAAAGAAATTGCATATAGACTAGGTTTCTGCCAACAGATTAAAGGATAAATAAAATGTGGTACATTTGCACATTAGAATATTAACTCAACTCTGTTTTTTTGTCTGAATGACCTGTCTATTGGTGACAGTATTTATTGTATAGAAGTCACCCACTATCGCCATGTTAGATTTTTGTGAAAGTGTGTGGGAGGTAGGAAGGACTACGTGCTCACTGATAAACTCTAGTGGAAACAGAAATGTTAAACACACAGTGTTGTCCCTTCAAAATGAGGAATGTCAACTGCCCAGAAGTCTGTGAGCAGATGTGGTTAATAGCCTGGTGACTTCTGCAGTGTCTGTGTGGCTGAGACCACACCAGATCCTCCCCTAGGCCCTTACTGTGAGCTTTACATGTAGTCAATCTATGAAACCCATCTTTATGAAAGATTTCACATGTACTTTACAAAGAATTTCAATGTAGTCATGCCTTAAGCTTTATTGTACATACAGGATTGAGTTAATTATCACCAAGAAAATTTTCATCAAATTGTGCTGTGCTTAAATATACCTAATAAACTACCTCTCAAAGTTTGAACCAACACTAACTACTTAGTTGGACTGAATCAAATTATGTTCTTGCTTTCCACGGATAGTTACTCTTCTGGTCATGGTGTTTCTTTTAGACAGGCATAGTGATGCACATCTTTAATCTCAGCACTCAGAAGGCAGGAGCAAGAGTATCTCATTGAGTTTGAGGCCCTTGTTGACTTAATGAGTACCAAGACAGCCAGTAGTCATTTTTTGAAGTGTTTCTTATGAACTTCGGTGCTTTTGTGTTTGATGCATAACTGTTTCAAACTGCAATGTCCTTTTAGTGAATTTTCCTTTAATATTTATATGCCCTCCTTCCCTATCTCTTCTAATTAGCTTTGGTTTAAAGTCTATGTTCTCAGATATTAACATGACTACACAAGCTTTCTTCTTGGATTAATTTGCTTGAAATACCCTTTTCTATTATTTTACCCTGAGGTGGAATCTATTCTTGATGTTGAAGTATGTTTTTTGGCTGCAGCAGAAGACTGGATCCTGTTCTCTAAACTAATCTGTTAGTCTGTGTCTTTTTATTTTAGAATTGAGATCATTTATATTGAATAGTGTTATTGATTCCTGTTATTCTGGTGTTGTGTGGATTTTTTTTAAAAAAATCCCTTCTTTTGATCTGTTGTTCTTGGATTATTTATTCCTCGTGTTACCTTGGGTATGGTTATCCTCTTCAGACTGAAGTTGCTCTTCTAGCACCTTCTATAGACCTGGATTTGTGGACAAATATTGCTTAAATTTGTTTTTATCACTGTTGGTGCTGTATGCCTTTAATCCCAGAACTTGGGGGGCAGAGGCAGGTGGATCTCTGAGTTCAAGCCCAGCCTGTTCTACAGGGTTAGTTCCAGAACAGCCAGGGCTACACAGAGAAACCTTGTCTCGAAATCAAAACAAAAAATAGTTTTATTATTGCATGTCTTAGTTTTTCCATCTATGATGATTGAAAGTTTTGCTGGGTATAGTAGTCTGAGCTGGCATCTGTGCTCTCATAGAATCTGTAGAACATCTGTCCTGGTCCTTCTGTCTTTTAGAGCTCCAATGTGAAGTCAGGTATTATTCTAATGGGTCTGACTTTATGTGTTACTTTTTCTTTTTTCCTTGCATCTTTTACTATTCTTTTTTATTTTTTAAAGATTTATTTATTTATTATATATACAGTGTTATGTCTGTATGTATGCCCTCAGGACAGAAGAAGGCACCAGATCTCATATCAGTTGGTTGTGAGTCGAACTCAGGACTTCTTGATGAGCAGCCAGCCCTTTTAACTGCTGAGCCGTCTCTCCAGCTCCTTAATATTCTTTCTTTGCTCTGTATGTTTTGTGATTTGATTATTAAGTGCCAAGGGGAATTTTTTCTAGTCCAGTCTGTTTGACGTTCTGCATGCTTCTGTATACCTTTATAGGCTTCTCCTTCTTTAGGTTAATGAAATTTTCTTCTATGATTTTGTTAAAAATATTTTCCCTGTCTTTGACCTGGGTCTCTTCTCCTTCATCTATTCTAGTTATTTGTAGATTTAGTCTTTTCATAGTGTCTCAGATTTCCTGGATATTTTTGTAACAGAATATGTTAGGATTTAATATTTTTTTGACTGAGATATCTATTTCTTCTGCCTTGTCTTCAGCACCTGAGATTCTCACTTTCATGTCTTGTAATCTCTTAGTGAGGCTCTCCTCAACTTTCTTTTACTTTTTAAGATTTATTTATTTATTTATTTATTTATTTATTTATTTATTTATTATGTATACAGTGTTCTGTCTGCATGTATGCCTGCGGGCCAGAAGAGGGCACCAGATCTCATTACAGGTGGTTGTGAGCCACCATGTGGTTGCTGGGAATTGAACTCAGAACCTCTAGGAAGAGCAGTCAGTGCTCTTAACCTCTGAGCCATCTCTCCAGCCCCCTCTCCTCAACTTTCAATTATCTAAGAATATCATAATTGTTCCTTCTTTTGTGGTGGCCTAAAGTTGATTTGTTGTTGTTGTTGCTGCTGCTGCTGTTTTATGGTACTAAGGACTGAACCTCGGATTTCATGCATGCTAAGCATGTGTTCTACTACCAAGCTATGTCACCAGCCTCTTTCCCCCCATTTGGGATAAACTGTTATACCACATACAGAATTCTTGGATGATACATCTTTTTCTTTTAGTACTCTGTGTGTGTGTGTGTGTGTGTGTGTGTGTGTGCGCGCGCGCGTGCGCGCTGCTGGGAATAAAGCTTGAAGACTGTGTGTGCTAAGCAATTCATCTGAGCTACAAACCCAGCCATCTTTCACCACATCACTTATTGTGAGACAGTCTCCTGTAGTCAACGACCACCTTAAATTACTGATCTTCGTGCCTCCACCTCTGATGTGCAGTGATTACAGCCTTCATTATCACGTCCAGCCCTGTCCTATATTCTTTCTGCTTTTATCTCCTTGCCTTCTGAGGCTTTCCTTTTGCATGTACTGCATGTTTAATTACATCCTGTGGGTCTTGTATGTTCCATTGTCTTCATTCTTGCTGCTTTTCAGATTGGATTGTGTGCCTGATGTGGTGCTGAGGCTCAAACCAGGGGCCTCTCACACATGTTGTACAAGCACACTACCGCTAAGTTAGGACACATTTCCAGCCTAAACAAGATCATTTCCCATGCTTTATATTCATCTTTGCTATTTCATTCTTCTGCCTGCCAATTATAGTACTTTTATTTACTTTTGAGAAAAGGCCTCATTACAAGGTTGAGACAATCCTGATTAGACTGCACCTGCAGGAATCACTAGCATGTGCCACTGTATCTCCTGAAAGGCTTTGGCTGTTTTATATTCTTATATTTTTCAGCTCCAGAAATTTTGTTGTTGCTGCCATTTTGACACAGGGTCTCATGCCACTGATGTTGGCTTTGAACTCAGTATGTAGCCAGGATTGGCTTTGAATTTCTAATGCATGAAGGGAAAATATTCATACACACAAAATAAAATACGTAAGTCTAATCTCAAAACCATTATTTATTTATTTATTTAATATGTATGCATGTGTACCTGAGTATGAATATGTGTACTACATGCATGCTTATGGAAAACAGAAGAGGGTGTTAGGTGCCCTGTAACTGGAGTTACAAGCAATTCTAAGTCCCATGATACGGGTGCTGGGGACTAAACCTGGGTATTCTGCAAAAGCAGGAAGTGATCTTAACCACAGAGCCATCTCTTTCAGCCCTTATTTAATTATTTTTATTTCTGTGTGTGTGCATATATTTGTTTGTGTGTGTATATATGAGCACAGGAGTGGAGAACTATCAGAGGCCAGAAGAAGATGTCATATACCCCTGGAGCTAGAATTACAGGCAGCTGTGAGGTCCTCTGAAAAAAACAGCAAATGCTTTTAACGCTGAACCATCTCTCTATTCCCCTTGTTTTTCTTTTTTGAGAAAGTCATAGTGTAGCCAAATTGGTCTAGAACTCACTATGTAGCCTTGAACTCACAGAGACTGATATGCCTGACTCTGCATCCCAAGTTCTGGGATTAAAGGCATATGCAACTATGTCCATCTTGACATATTTTCTGTATTACCTTTTTTTTAAAAAAAAAAGATTTATCTATTTATTATGTATACAATGTTGTGCCTACATATATTCCTGCAGACCAGAAGAAGGTACCAGATCTCATTACAGATGGTTGTGAGCCACCATGTGGTTGCTGGAAATTGAACACAGCACCTCTGAAAGAACAACCAGTGCTCTTAACCTCTGAGCCATCTCTCTAGTCCCTCTATATTACATTTTTTTTTGGTTCTGAACAAGTTTTCTCTGTGTAATAATCCTAGCTGTCCTGGTACTAGCACTGTAGATCAGGATGGCCTTGAACTCACAGAAATCTGCCGAAATCTGCCAGGCGTGCATGATCACCACTCAGCTTCTCTATATGATTTCACTATGTAACCGAGGCTGGCCTTAAAATCTTAGCCCTGTTGGCCCTGCTCCAAAGTGCTGAGAATACAGACCTGCACCATGCCAAACTATGGAACATATTTCTGTTTGTTTCCATCTGTTTGAAACAGGACCTCCTGTAGTTCAGGCTGGCCTCGAATTTACTATGAAATTAAGGATGGTCTTTACTCACTATTCAGGCTGACCTCAAACTATGGATCCTCCTGCCTCAGCTTCTTGAAACTAGTATTACATGTCTACACCATCATTCCTAGTGTTCCTTTTTTATATTTATTTATTATGTATACAATATTCTGTCTGTGTGTATATGCATGCCTACAGGCCAGAAGAGGGCACCAGACCTTATTACAGATGGTTGTGAGCCACGTGTGGTTGCTGGGAATTGAACTCAGGACCTTTGGAAGAACAGGCAATGCTCTTAACCACTGAGCCATCTCTCCAGCCCCATTCCTAGTGTTCCTAAACATAATTTAAACAATTGATTTAAAAAAATTGGGGGGACAATGAGTTGGCTCAGCATATTAGGGCACTTGCCACCAAGCCTGCCAGCATTAGCCAGTCCCTGGACCCACATGGTAGAATGAGAGAGCCAACTCCTTCAAGTTGTCCTCCGGCTTCCATACTTGTGCATATGTGTGCCCCTGCACATACACATATACATATATAAACAAATAAATGTAATATTTTTAAAAGTTCCTGTCTTGGGGGCTGGAGAGATGGCTCAGTGGTTAAGAGCATTGCCTGCTCTTCCAAAGGTCCTGAGTTCAATTCCCGGCAACCACATGGTGGCTCACAGCCATCTGGAATGAGGTCTGGTGCCCTCTTCTGGCCTGCAGACATACACACAGACAGAATATTGTATACATAATAAGTAAATAAATATTTTGAAAAAAAAAGTTCCTGTCTTACTGGGCAGTGGTGACACACTCCTTTAATCCCAGCACTATGGAGGCAGAGGCTGGAGGATCTCTGTGCATTAGAGGCCAGCCTGGTCTACAAAAGCTAGTTCCAGGACAGGCTCCAAAGCAACACAGAGAAACCTTGTCTCAAAAAACCAAAAAAAAAAGTTCCTGTCTTAGTTCCCTCAATACTGGAATTATTTGCATATACTACCTACCATCCCTTGATTTTTAAAAGATGTTTTTCAGTACTAGCTCTTGAACTCAGGGCCTTACACATGTTTTATCAGGTATAAATCAATTGAACTATATCCCTGACACACTTTTTGCTTTTTATTTTGAGACAGCATCTCTCTAAGCTGCTCAAAGTGGACTTGAACTTTAGGAACTCTTATCTCAGCCTTCTAAGAAGCTGCACTACCAGGCCTAGATCTTGATTTACTGATACACAATACATTAAAATGACACATATTGACGAGTACCTTGTAATGTTTTGATATACAAAAGCATTGGACATTCCACATCCAGTCAAGGACAGTCCTGACTGGTTGGAGCTATGTAGACCATGTTGGTCTCAAACCCACAGAGAGATACCTGCCTATGTCTCCAGAGTTCTGGGATTAAAGACATATACTACCATGCCGAATCAACTTCTTTTTTAAAAAAAAAAGAATTTTTTTAATTGTGTATACAATATTCTGCCTGCAAGCATGCCTTTCAAGCCAGAAGAGGGCACCAGATCTCATTACAGATGGTTATGAGCCACCATGTGGTTGCTGGGAATTGAACTCAGGACCTTTAGAAGAGCAGGCAGTGCTCTCAACCAGTGAGCCATCCCTCCAGCACCAGAATCAACTTCTTTTTATATAAAAGAGTATTCATTAGGTTTGTGTGTGTGTGTGTGTGTATTTATGATTGGGGAAGGGTGCATATGTGCCACAGTACAAATGTGGAAGTCAGAAGACAACTTACTCCAGAACAGAGCTCGATTGACTGACCTTTCTCAAGCATATATCATCATTACTTACTACAGCCTATGGAAACCCATTCTATGTTCTTTTTCTGTGAGATCAACTTTTTTTTGTTGTTTTTAAAGATTTATTTATTTATTATGTATACAACATTCTGCCTTGATGTATGCCCACACACCAGAGGAGGGCACCAGATCTCAGTACAGATGGTTGT
Source organism: Microtus pennsylvanicus (assembly GCF_037038515.1). Classification (NCBI taxonomy): domain Eukaryota; kingdom Metazoa; phylum Chordata; class Mammalia; order Rodentia; family Cricetidae; genus Microtus; species Microtus pennsylvanicus. The sequence continues at coordinate 81,320,751 of NC_134601.1, read as the reverse complement.
GAGCCACCATGTGGTTGTTGGGAATTGAACTCAGGAACTCTAGAAGAGCAGCCAGTGCTCTTAACCTCTGAGCCATCTCTTTAGCCCCCGAGATCAACTTTTGTTGTACCCGTGTGTGTGTGTGAAATCATGTAGAACTTGTCTTTCTGTACCTGGCCTATTTTATTTAATATAAGGATTCCCATTTCCATGCATAGTCTTGCATAACAAACAATTTCACTCTTTTTTATGGCTAATTAATTATATAGTTGTGGGGGTTGGGGAGCACTCATAGTGTGCTTGCTATGTAAGTATGAGGACCAGAGTTTGAATCCCTAGCTCCCACACTGATGACGGAAGTTACAAAAATAATCTCACACTAGTTTAGAACTCCATATAATAAAGGGGTATTTATTCAGGGGAGACTCACAGATCACTGTCCTAGATTATGGTCCTCTGCACAAACAGGGAACAGAAACCAAATCTAGCAGCCAGAAGCAAGAACCAGGAGCAAGAGAGTGAGCGCGCACTTTACAGCTGCATTTATAGTATAAGAGACTACACCAAAGTGGGCTGGTATCTTAAGTGCTACTGGCTGAAGGAGTTGAAGGAGCTCCCACAGTACCTCCCCCTTTTGTTTAAATGAGAGAGTTCTAAACATGATACAAAAGTATATACACTAGAAACAGATATCAAGTATAAGATTAGAATTACAACCAGCATAAACAATATTAAGCAAGGAACATATGCTGAATGTTTTAATAAACATTCTATCCTAAGGAGTCTAAGTCTTTATTGGAAATGTCTTGGCTAGATCATAAGTGGACAGTAACTATGACTATCTAATCTTCAACCCCATCGAAGGCCTGAGAAGAGATAATACTTGAGTAGACAGAAAGTGCAATCAAGCAACTTCCAAAATGTACAGTAGATGACAGAGACAATTGGCTTCCTGAGTAAGCCCCCAAAGTCTCATTTGCAATGTTGAAGTAACCAACTTTGGCTAAGGCCTAGAGTAACTGACAGGCCATTTTCAGAGGCAGGAAAATTTTCAGAACCGCCTTAACCTGTCTTGGCAAGGTTTGGCAGTCTTTTTTTTTCCATCCTGCTTGTCCAGTCCAGACATTGTGTATTTTGTCAGTGGTTGAGGGATGGGCAGTTCCTTGCCCAAAGGCTAGTTGTACCAAGAAGAAAACAAACTCGAAGTGGAGTGCCTTTGGTACTCAACACTCTCTCAGGAATAGATTGATGCTGCTAGGCGCAATTGTGTCTCATGTCAACCGAATCTTAAGTTATTTAAATGCCATGTTCTACAGATCTTTGAAGTAGTTGAAGATTACATATCTATGCAGAATACAATCTCTGTGTATCTAAAGAACCTAATTAGTCTGACTAAAAGTATAACATATATAAATGACTATTGACCTATAATACTTAATACCTACATAACTAAAAGATTAATACTTCATATGTCAGAATATTAATCTTTAAACAACTCTGCAGTAAAGGAAGACAATGACCTGAAAATGTAAACAATGTATAATTATCTTGATCAGAGGTAGAAATATATAATACAATATGATAAATATATCATAAATTGTATCAGTATACAAAATGTCTTAAACAAAGGTAGAAACAAGCATGCATATAATATGACAAAATAACTTTGCATAGATGTACAGATATTGTAAATGGAAATAACAAATATAATTTGAACTTATATCAATATGCAAGAAACTATACCAGTGTAAATTGTCCATAAATAACTCACAAGTATTCACTCCATTACTCACTATTATTATTATTATTATAAATAAGCTCACACTAATCTACCTGTTATCCCATTCAGTTTTCACTCTTTTTTTTGTTGAGATCTCTGGGTTTAAATAATTTCCACCCTAACCCTCAACCCTATATGAGTAATAATCAACCCCAAAATGGTGTCCTTCACACTGAGACGTCATATTCTAGAATTGCTTCCAGCTTGTAACATGGAGGGTCTTGCTTGTTGTTGGGGTTTTCTGTCCTGCCCAGTACCCCACAGCAGGCAAGCCTCAAATAAAATCATACATAGGTCTCCATAAATTATAAGCTGATTGGCCCATTAGCTCTACCCTCTCACTGGCTAACTCTCACATCTTGATTAACCCATTTTTCTGATCTATGTTAGCCTTGTGGCTCAGTACCTTTTTCAGTGGGGGCAGATCACATCTTGCTGCTTCGGTGGTCTGGGCAGGAATAGGAAGAATCAGCTTCCTCCTTCCTAGAATTCTCCTGCTCTCCTTGTATCATTTCTACTTCCTGTCTGGTTTTCCCACCTATACTTCCTGCCTGGCCAATCAGCCTTTATTTAAAACATGATTGACAGAATACAGACAATTCTCCTGCACCACTTACCCCTCTTTAAAAAAAAACAAAGGAAAATATCCATAGTCCATTTTTTGGGAATGTGGGTGTAGTATTCCAAGCTACTTCCAGCTGGTTGGGGGCACTGATAATCTTATGGGGATCTAAAGATAATTCAGAGTTATGATCAAGTCCTGACTGAAGTATCCTGTGAGTCTTGATCATCTCAGGCAGCAGTCTTGAACCTGTTCTGGATGAAGAACTCAGACGTCTGGGCCATCTATTCCTACTGGAGACTTCTTAGGTGGTCTTCCTTAATTAAAGCTGATTTTTCTTAACTCTGAATAAATCCACAGCCTCTCATTTTCTGTGGAAACAAAAGCAAAATCTCTTCTCCAAAGTAACATACCTTTTGACTTCAACTGTGAAGTCAAGGTATTTTCAAAATACCTATCCTGGATTAATTCTGCAGCATTTATAAGCAAACAGCTTTTAGCAGCTGTTGCTCCTTCCTCAGCATTCAAATAATTCAAAGAGAGCATAATAACATACAGTATCAAGATTCTCTGTGTATTTTCCATCTTTACGTGGCTTTATTTTAACCTCTATTTCTTTTATTTTACTTTTAACTTTTGGCTTTTTGAGACAGGTTCTCTGTGTATCTTTGTCCTGGAATAATTCTGTAAACCAGGCTATCCTTGAATTCACAGAGATCCATCTGTCTCTGCCTCCCAGGCTTCTTTCTTTCTTTCTTTCTTTCTTTCTTTCTTTCTTTCTTTCTTTCTTTCTTTCTTTCAGAACTTTAATCTTTAGCCTGTATATATTTTTAACACATTGTAAACCATTTAGAGGTTTTCTTCCTCTTTGAATCTCTCTTTATTGTATATCTCTCTTTTTCTGACCACATGGGTCTTTAATTTGGTAAGGAATATGGATAAGTTTTTTGCTACAACTCTATGGCATTTTAAGGTCCTTGCCAGGAAGCAAGCTGCAACATTGTATCTATAGCTCCATATTCTGGACTGCCTGCTTGAAAGAATCAGAGTTTTCCCTGGCAGGATGGCTCAGAAAGCCGGCAATTTTAAACAGTGTAGCTTTTTTTTTCTTTTGCTATGGCTGAAAACCTAAATGTTTTACTCTAGTCTTTCCCAAGCTTTCTCAGGCTTTCTGTAGATGCAGTTATCCCCATGGGCACCATTCTGTAACATGGAGGGTCCTGCTTGTTGTTGGGGTTTTCTGTCCCACCCAGTACCCCACAGCCGGCAAGCCCCAAATAAAATCACACATAGGTCTCCATAAATTATAAGCTGATTGGCCCAATAGCTCTACCCTCTCACTAGCTAACTCTCACATCTTGATTAACCCATTTTTTCTGACCTATGTTAGCCTTGTGGCTCAGTACCTTTTTCAGTGGAGCAGATTACATCCTGCTGCTTCGGTAGTCTGGGCAGGAGTGGGAGGAATCAACTTCCTCCTTCCCAGAATTCTCCTGTTCTCCTTGCATCATTTCTACTTGCTGTCTGGTTTTCCTGCCTATACTTCCTTCCTGGCCAATCAGCGTTTATTTAAGTCTTTTGATTTGTAACATGTTTTCCCTGATTTATTTCCTTCAGTATAAAATGTATGGGCTCCAAATATTGGTGCATCACATTCAATTTAGGGAAGAATCCAATAAGTTGTCTTTAAGTTAAGTCCATTACTTTTGGGATAATTGCTATTAATTTCTCCCAAAAACTTAGCACAAGTTCTTTGCTATAGTTCATTGTCTTCCCATAATTTTTAATTTCATCAGCAATAAAAGACACTATAATTTCTGCTGGATCTATACCAGCTATTTGACAAAGTCTCAATTTTCCTTTTACAGTTAATTCGGAGACATTTTCCACATAAGTTTTTAATTTTTTACTTAGTTTATGTAATAAAAAGATCCATTCTACGATAATATCATTCCTCTGCATTAAAATTCCTGTAGGGGACATTCTGGAAGGCAATATGGCTAGAATACAATTAAGATTTGGATTCACTCTGTCAACATGTGCCTTCTGTAATTTCTTTTCAACAATGGTCAATTCTTTTAAGTGTTTGTCGCTATCTAAGGTTTTGTTTAAGTGAACTATTAGATCAGGTGTTATTCCAACACCTGGTGTAGAATGGAACTATCTCCTAACAGTCTTTGAAAGTCATTAAGAGTCCGCAATCAGTCTCTCTTAATTTGTGCCTTTTGTGTTCTAATTTTCTGTAAACCTATTTTGTAACCTAGGTAATTGACAGAATCTCCTGTTTGTATTTTTTTCAAGAGCAATTTGTAATCACCATTTAGCCAAAACTTTCTTTACTTCTTCAAATATTCTTTCTAAAGTATCTGCATTTGAGTCAGATAACAAAATGTCATCCATGTAATGGTAAATTACAGACTTAGGAAATTGCTTATATATTATCTCCAATGGCTGATTTCAGAGTATTGGCACAGTTTGGGGCTATTGAACATTCCCTCTGGGATGATAGTCCACTGGTAACTATTAGTAGGCTGAGCATTATTATAAGCAGGCACTGTGAAAACAAATTTTTTTCTGTCCTTTTCTTGTAAAGGTATAGTCAAGAAACAATCTTTTAAATCAATAAGTATAAGAGGCCATCCTTTTGGTCATAGAAAAGGCAGAGGAATTCCAGATTGTAGAGGGCCCATAGGTTAAATAACCTTGTTGACTGGTCTCAGATCTGTCACCATTCTCCATTCTCCAGATTTCTTTTTAAAAACAAATACAGGATAATTCTACGGGCTGGTTGGTTCTTCAAAATTGCGAGCATCTAGTTGCTTCTGTACCAGCTGTAATGTAGTGTGTTTATCTCATGGAAATATCCTGTTCTATTGGGTATTTTTACCTGTGGATAATTATGAAGACGACTTATTCCTAAGCTGTACTGTCTAATTCATAATAATAATGTTAGTTTAAATAGTATTTTGATGATTAAAAATATAAATAAGAAAGTGTCACACAGCTATAACACATGAGTTTCTATTGAGGAGCCATAGAGACTGTGGCTTAGGTTAATGATTAAGAAAAAGGTCGCGTCCTAGTAAGTCAGCTAGTTTAAATTCCTATAATGTTAATGTTAAGAGATGTGTACACAGGTTTCAGAGTATATCATAGCTGAAACAAAGCTTTGAAAATAACTTAAAGTTAGAATAAGATGTTTTTGTCAAATAGTTTTGAGGACAAGAAAATCTGCAGTTTTAGAAAGGCACTTATTTGTGGTAGGAACTCTTTTTTGTCTGTTTGTTTGTTTTGAGAAATGGTTTCTCTGTGTAGTTTTGGAGCCTGTCCTGGAACTCGCTCTGTAGACCAAGCTGGCCTTGAATTCACAGATCTACCTGCCTCTGCCTCCCGAGTGCTGGGATTAAAAGCTTGCACTGCCTACTGAGTGAGGAACTCCTTAATGTCAGGGAATGAGAACAAAGCCTTCCAATTATCATTAGCTGACATGACTTTCTTGCTAGTATTGGTTAATGACCAAAGGTGACTATTAATTCTTTATGCTCATTTTGCCCTTAATCTCCTGATATAAAAACTATCGACAGTGGGTATGCACCCTAAAGATTTAATGTAGAGCTGACTGATTGCTTTTCATGTCTAAAAAGTTTTGGTTTGTGATTCCTTTAAGATTCCTTATAAGATTACCTTTCAAGATACGTAATAAAGTGATTAGTCCTTTCTTTGTAACTGCAAAATGCAGCCTGCCAATAAAAGAATATCTTGCTTGCTCACACACTGTTAATGTACAACAAGTTGCTTGAGAATGATTATATGTGTATTCTTTGGATAATTTGTTTTTTTGGGTTTTTTTTGGTGAAGGAAAGGTTTATTTCAGCTTACAACTTTTAGATCACTCTCTATCACTGGGGGAAGATGGACGAAAACAGAGGCCATGGAGGGATGCTCCTTACTGGCTTGCTTCTCATGGCTGTCTCAGTCTGATTTCTTATATAACACAGGACCATCTGCCCAGGAGTGACACTACTCTCAGTAAGCATTTTCTACATCAATCATTATTCAAGAAAATGCCTGTTACATTATATGATAAAAAAATAGAGGTAAGAAAACTCAAATATCTGCACAAAAACATGCTTCACAAAATAGGAGAGAAACACTCATGACAATTATGATATGCATTTCTGCTACTGCTTGTGTGGCCTTAGTGACTTCCTCCATGACCTGTTCTGCAATTCCTCTACCCACAGCAAGCGCTTCGGTAGGCCTTGGCTCTTTTCCTGGAGGAGTGACCCTTACCTTCCTTCCTGAAGGGTCTGTGCCCCTTGACATCCTGTCTGGATTGGGTTGTTGTAGTTTCCCATTGACTTTAATCACAGGACACGGTAGCACCAAGAGATGCCCTAAAGGATCTCCTGTGGATAATTTGTTTTTAACCTGTAATACATAAGATGTTTAATCATGTAAGACCTATAGAAAACATGCTGTTATTTTACTTGTATTCATTGTAATCATTCACTTGAAAGACACAAGGTAACCACATTGTAATTTTTATATTGCCTGAAATATTTTCCTTGAGTATATAAGCTGCAGGGAAAGAATAAAGAGAGACTTAAAATGAGCTAGAAGAATGAGAGAGTTAGAAAGAATTAGAAGGAAAGCTTCAAGAATAAAAAGAATTCAAAGGAAAACATGAAGAATGAGAGAAGGAAATCACCAGGAGAATAAAGACTAGAGAATGTAAAAGAAGAATAAAGAAAAGGTCTGAAGGAAACCATTAAGAGAGTGTGTGTGTCTCCAGAGCAGGACTCATGCCCACATGAAACAAACTCAATGGTATTTTTGTGGACTTTTAAATTTCATTTTACTTAATTTTGGCATTTTTTTGTCTTATTGGTCTCTCGCTTGATTGTTTTGATTTACATTTTTGTGTTTCTTGGTTGTTTTTTTTTTTTTTGAAAGAAAGAGAGAAAGAATATAAAGTTGGGTGGGTAGGGAGGTGGGAGGGATCTGGGAAGAGTTTGGGGAAGGGAAAAATTATCAAAATATACGGTATGAACTTTTTTTTCCAATAAAAAATAATAAAATAAAATAAATAAAATAAATAAATTAACATTCTTACTTTGCTGGTTTCCATAGAACAAAACTGCAATTAAAACTATCTAAACATATACTTACTTAAGAGATAATTACTTCTGGATATTTAGCTAATTAGTAATGGATATACTACCACTAATTACAAATGGATATATATATATGTATATATACGTATATATACATTAAACGATGGAAAGTTTAAATAAATTAGTTTTTTTTTTAAAAAAGAGAGTGTGTGTTTGTATTTTCTCCCCTCCTCCCAGATAAAAAAGTCTTAGTATTTTTGGATTCCTTTTGAACCCTGTTGGAGGCTTGCATCCTAGGCACCAAAAGGAACTCCCTCCAGCATTTGTTGTAGCCTGTTTTCTTCATGACAGCCATTAACTAGGGTGATAAAGTGGAATTTCAATGTAGTTGTGTGTAGTGTACATTCATGTTTATGTAGGTAGGTACATATGTGCACGCACTGTTGTCTGTGGATATGTGTTCACAAGCCTATGCAGAGTAGAGGCTGATGCTAAGTGCCTTCTGCAATCACTCTTTTTCAGATTTTCTGAGACAGTCTCTCATTTACCCTGGAGCAGATCAGTTTGGCTAGGCTGGGTGACATATAAACTCCAGGGCTCTCCACTGCCACTCCTGAAAGTGCTGGCAGACACACAGCACCCTACCTAGCTCAAGGGGTGCTGGGAGCCCAAACTCAGGCCCTCATGCTTGCCTGACAAGTATGATACCTACTGAGCCATCTTCCCAAGTCCCCATCTCTCTAGACTTTTTTTTAAGATTTATTTATTATGTATGCAACATTCTGCCTCGATGTATGCCCGCACGCCAGAGGAGGGCACCAGATTTCAGTACAGATGGTTGTGAGCCACCATGTGGTCACTGGGAATTGAACTCAGGACCTCTGGAAGAGCAGCCAGTGCTCTTAACCTCTGAGACATCTCTCCAGCCCCCCTCCCTAGACTTTTTAAAATGTCTTTATTGGCTCTTTTTCTTAAATTTTATTTTATGTACGTTGGTGTAAAGGTGTCAGATCTCTGAAACTGGAGTTACAGACAGTTGTGAGTGCTAGGAATTGAACTTGGTCCTCTGGGAGAGCAGTCAGTGCTCTTAATCACTGAGCCATCTCTCCAGCCCCCCCCAGACTTTTTATTTTTTTTTTAACGATGGGGTCTTGCTACATAGTTCATGGCAGCCAATATGTAGCCCAGGCCAGACTTGAACTTCTCTGACTGTAAATTTCTTTCTACATAGTACTGAAATTATAGAACTGAACTACCATGCAAAGTTTCTAACCCCTTCCCTTTATTTTTTTCAGGTCTCCCTGTGTAAACCTGACTGGAACTTAGACCAGGCTGGCCTTGAACTCACAGAAATCCTCCAAAGGTGTGCACCACCAAGCCCAGCATCTAACTTTCCTTGCTGGTTGGTGTATGGCATTCTTTGGGAACTGAATTAATGAAGAATTCTGGTCCTCCCAATCTGGCTTTGTGACTGTCTCCAGGAATTCTAATCAGGCTTTATTTTCTTTAAGTCTATAGTCCCCTCCACTATTTTAGCCCTGAATGGCACGGCATGCAAACTGCTCAGGAGTAGGCTGTCAATTTGTTGTTGCTATTTCATCACTAGTGGCAATAAAAACATAAATTAGTCTGACTATACTAATATACTTGTTTAGAAAGACACCAGAGAAAGGGGATGGAACACAACTGAAATCCCGATACATAGGAGGAGAAGGCAAGTGGTGGAGACCTCCAAACAGTGAAACTTACTCCCAGACCCCAGATTAGGCACAAACCACACCCAAACACCTGTTTTCACAGAGAGCTCCTTTGTTAAGTGGGGAAGAAAAGTTAAAGTTGCTGCTTTCTGACTTTGCTGGCAGAGAAACAGCAGCAAATGATCTTGCAGGTGTCATTTTTTTTGTTTTGTTTTTCTTTTTTCTTTTTCTTTTTTTTTAAAATTTTTTATGATTTATTTATCTTTATTTTATGTGCATTGGTGTGAAGGTGTCAGATCCCCTGGAACTGGATTTTCAGACAGTTGTGAGCTGCCATGTGGGTGCTGGGAATTGAACCCGGGTCCTCTAGAAGAACAGTCAGTGCTCTTAACTGCTGAGCCATTTCTCCAGCCCCCTTGTTTTGTTTTTCAAGACAGAGTTTCTCTAGCTTTGGAGCCTGTCCTGCAACTCACTCTGTAGACCAGGCTGGCCTCAAACTCACAGAGATCTGCCTGCCTCTGCCTCCCGAGTGCTGGTATTAAAGGTGTGCGCCACCACTACCTCACTGGAGATGTAAAAGAGGAGAAAGAGGGGAGGTCTGTGTTAGAACAGGCTAGGATGTGATGGTAAAGGAGATAGAGGACAAAGGAGAAAGGGAAGGGAAAGTATTTGTCCCAGAGGGACAAAGGACTGCCTCTGGATAGAGAGGAGACAGATGTGGACCACAGGCAAATGACCATTTATAAAGGTAAAGAGGAAAATCCCATGATAGGATGAAGTGTTTAATTTTAATTGGGCATGTTAATTAGGTGAGCCAAAGGGAGCTTCTGATTGCTGGACTGTGGTACTCAGCCTCAGGAAGAGGGATTGGCCAAATAAGGGAATAAACCTCGGTGGCTTACTTTAGTAATGTAATCTAATGGTTGTTAGCAAGGCAGAGGGAATGGGGGAGAAAGGAAAGGCCTGCCAGAGACAGTTCTGTGGGCTAGTATCTCTTCAACAGGAGAGTCACTAGTTCAAGTTCATCTAGGCTATACAGAAAGTTGAACGCAGCCAGGCAGTGGTGGCACATACCTTTAATCCCAGCACTTGGGAGACAGAAACAGGCAGATCTCTGTGAGTTCGAGGCCAGCCTAGTCTACAGAACATGTTCCAGGAGAGGCTCCAAAGCTACAGAGAAACCCTGTCTCAAAAATAAATAAATAAACAAATAAATAAATAAGAAAGAAAGAAAGAAAGAAAGAAAGAAAGAAAGAAAGAAAGAAAAGAAAAAGAAAGAAAGTTGAAGGCCGAATTCACACAATGTGATTCCACACAATGTGAAAAAAACTATGTATAGCTGGGTGGTGGTGGTGTATGCCTTAAATCCCAGCACTCCGGAGGCAGATGCAGGCAGACATCTGTGAGTTCTAGGCCAGCCTGGTCTATGAAGCAAGTTCCAGGACAGCCAGGACTGTTACACAGAGAAACCCTGTCTCAAATAACAAAAGAAAACAAACAAAAACCATGTAGAGTTGCCATGTGTTTGTAATCCCAGTAATCGGGGGGAGAGCGATAAAAATCCTGCTAACCAGCCAGACTAGCTGTGACAGTGAGACCCAGGCCTCAACAAATAAGGTGGAGAGTGAGAGAGGAAGATGTACTGATTATGTCAACCCTTGAGTTCTCTCCATGCTCATGCAAAAGCAAGCACACCTACACACGCCTGTGAGCACACATATACACATGTGCACACACACAAACACACACACACACACCAGAGAGAGAGGGAAGAAGAAGTTGGGTTCCACAAGCCTATCCCTGGTCCAAATGCCTTATCCAAAGTTACCAATTGCGATCAGGTAGTGCAGGATTCTATCTGGCCCTAGGCCAGACTTCCAGGCTGTCATTCCAGGAGGCACTGGTCCTCCTATGGACCAGTCAGTCTGTAGGCTCCATCTGTCTGGCCTATGTACCAGACCGTGTGTTTCTTCTAGACATTGGCTCTTACCATCCTCTCTCTTTGTTGTGTGACAAACTTTTCCTGGAGAGATTTAACACACATGTCCACTCCCCCTGCCCAGACAGGGACCTGTGAAACACAAAAGGACAGATACCATCAAAGTCCAATTTGGTGAACCAATGAGTTTTGTTGGGGACACTTACAGAAGTATGGGTGAGGGATTACTTGTATGAGCAGAAAAGTTCACCTAAGCTTGGGTGATAACTCACAAAAGCTGGGAACCTGGAGCACTCTGCAGGCAGCTCAACAGGTTGGAAAATGTCCTTTCCAGATGGCTCAGTTGGCCAGGCAGCTTGGCTGCTCTCTGCCTTTTTTTTCAAACTACTTGGCTCCTTTCTGCTTCTTTCAGGCTGTTTGGCTGGTCTCAGAATCTTCTTGCAGCTTGGATTGTTTGGTCTCAGCTTCTTTTCAAGCTGTTTGACCAGTCTCTGCCTTTTCCAGGCAGCTTGGCTCATCCGAGAGTGACTCTCAGCAGTTTTTACTATCTACTCTTTGGTACAGAAGGGGGCTAACGAATATGGTCAGTTTCAGGGACTTCCTGAAGCCATTTTGAGTTGTTTACATTCTGTTTTAAGGAGCTTCTCTGAAGGATAGAATGTTTCTTCCATGAGGGGAAACTGCTGCTATATAAGCTTCACCAGTTGTTGAATTAAAAGACAGAAAAACAGCTCTGCACAAAGTGAACAGGTTTACCGGTAAGGCCTGCAGACTTCTTAGGTAGAGAAGCACCTTCCTGCCTCAACCCCTGCACAGCTGCCGACACTGTTGACTTTAAGGTGGTCTGGGTTTTTATTGGTTTGAATAGTCCTCTTCCAGGAACTTCCCCCTCTTCTCCATTGATCCTAAGGTGTTCGTGTACAACTTTTTTGGTACAGGAATTAGGTTCCATATATTTTTTAATTTATTTGCTTTTATTTTATGTTGAAATAACCAGGCTAGCTAAGGACAAAACAATTATATTTTATTTATTATAAGGGGGAAAAACTCACAAAACAAGAAATGAGAAATCCAAGCACAGCAATATCCCTCGGGAAAAGGCACAGACAGAGTCAGCACCTGGAGGTGCACACATTTTACCTTGAGTCCCAGCGAAGCCACACCTTAACTAAGACCCACCTCTTAAAGATGATTGGCTAACAAGGTTCCCCATCATCTCCCCCTTTTGTCTAAACAAGAGCGATCCAAACCTAATACAAAACTATATGCAATAGGAACATATATCTAGTATAAAATGACAAACAATGTAAGCAATATTAAGCAAGGAACACATGATAAATGTTTTAATAAGCATTCTATTTTAAGGAGTTTAAATCTTGCATCAGAAATAAGCTTGGCTAAATCATAAGAGGAAGGTTACTATGACTATCTAATCTTCAACCCCATTGAAGGCCTGAGAAGGGAGATAATAATACTTGAATAGGCAAGAAGTGCAATCAAGCAGCTTCCAAAGTGAGCAATATATGACAAAGACAATTAGCTACCTGAGCAATCATCCAAAGTCTCATTTGCAGTATTGAAGCAACCAACTTTGGCTAAGGCCTGGCATAACGGACAGACCATTTTCAGAAGCAGAAAAATTTAAAAAAAAATGTCTTACCCTGTCTTGGTAAGATTTGATAGTCTTTTTCCTTGTGGTCTGTTTATACATTTTTGGATACCATGTACTTTGTCAGTGGTTGAGGCATGGGCAGTTCCTTGCCTTGCCCAAAGGTCAATTGTGTCAAGAAGAAAACAAGCTCCAAGTGGAGTGTCTTCGATGCTCAACATTCTCTCTGGAATAGATTGGTGTTGTCAGGAGCAAATCATGTCTCGTGTCAACAGAACCCTAAATTATTTAAATGCCATATTTTACAGATCCTTGAAGTGGTTGAAGATTACCTATCTGTGCAGAATACAATCTCTATGTATTTAAATAACCTAATTAATCTGACTGTATGTATAACAGACATGAACAACTATTGACCTATATAATATTTAATACCTATATAACTTAAAGACTAAGGCTTCAAGTCAGGATATTAAATAATCTGTAAACAATTGTGCAGCAAATGAGGACAATGACCTCAAAATGTAACCAATGTATAAGTATCATGTTCAGAGGTAAGGATAATGTATAATACAATACAAAAATATATCCTAAAAGTTGTATCAATATACAAAATCTCCTAAACAGAGGTAGAAACTTGCATGTATACAATCTGAAAGAATAACTTTGCATAGGTGTACACATATTATAAACAGAAATAAAAATATAATTTGAACTTGTATAATATACAAAAACAATACCAATGTAAATTATCCATAAATAATAGCGCATAATTATTCACTCTATTACCCACTATTTTTATCCCTTTTTAATTTTTTTTAATAAACATAGTTTCCATCCCAACCCTCTACCCGATACAAAGTAACCCCTAAACAGTGTTTCCAACCCTGAGAACAAACATTTTTGGAGAGGGGCCCATTGTCCTCTAGAATTGCTTCCCACTGTCATGGGGGCAATGTTTTCTTTATGGGATCCTGCAAAAGTAAAGTGGTGGTTAAGTTTCAAGATTACTGTCTAGTATAGTCGCAAACGATTTCTAAGCAGTCAATATGTTTTTTTTAAAGTTCTTATGTGGAGTTCTGGCCAGCACATCATGAGAAGGTGCCCTATTTTAGCATCTGGTAGCCCAAAACCAGTCTTATAGTAGCGCTATCAGCATCATGATGTCATTTCAACCAGGTGGAGTTGTTGCTGTGGGGCCCCATCTTTTTCCTGGAGATGTTAAAGATTACTGTAGGAAAAGGATCTGTAGGAAAATCTATTGTTTATCGTGGAAAACTTAAACATTATTCATAGAGACATACATTCAATGAAGAATATGATATAGGCAAAATAGACGTGGAGAAAGTAAAATTTTTCCTAAAGTCTTCCTTCTGTCCTATACCAGATGGCTCCAGATATGAGACAGAAACTCTGTTCCTTTAACAACAAGCTTGGATTTAGAGAAGTACAGAGCTACAGCCCAACTCCAAAACCAGCTCAATATATTTATAAATATGTATATGTTTAAATGTATGTGTATCCATTACCTGACCTCATAAGTCATATTCCTTTTTTTTTTTTGATGATCCTTAGTGGATAGTTATTTTTTCTTTTGTTTGCATTCAAACATCCATGGTCTCTTGAATTTTTTGAAGATGTATATTTTCCTGTAAAGGTAAGAGCAGAACCCTGGACACAGTCTCATTCTGAGATTCCTGGAGGTAGCAAGCAGGAGTTGGCAGTGCCCACTGGCACAAAGGAAAGGAAAGAAAGGGCAGGCCTGAAAAGCAGAAGGATCGGTGGACTAGATACTTAAGCCACCAGGAGTGAGCGTAGCATCATACGGTTTAGGCAAGCACCTAAGCCAACCGCCCAGCAAATTAACCCTAGCGGTCCTGGTGAGCCAACCTGCCCCGTAGTAGCCTCGCTGCGACGGGAGTGCTGGCGTCCATCTCCTTCGATTCTCAGGATCTGAAGATGGCTGCACAGTTAGCGATGAAAGTGGTGCTAAAAAGAACCACCAAGATGTCTCTAAATGAGCGCTTTACTGGTATGCTGAAGAACAAACAGCCGATTCCAGTGAATATTCCGGTTTCGATGGAGCAGCAGCAGCTAGCCAGTGGCAGAAACAGAAGCCAGGCCCAGCAGATGGAGAATAGACCCTCTGTCCAGGCAGCATTAAAACTTAAGCAGAGCTTAAAGTAGCGCCTGGATAAGAAGAGTAATACCCAGGCGCGATTAGGCCTACCCCAAAGGTGCCCTGGCCAGGGGAGAAATTGGAGGACAAGGCCTACCCATAATCCAGAGAGGTGTGCCCCGAGGAGGAGGACTACTTGGGGCACTTGCCACCAGAAGCCTGCTTAGGGGCGGGCTGTAGCTCCAAGGTCAAAGCCTGCTCCTCCGAGGTGGACAAGCCTTAGCTGCCCCCCAAATGGACTCAAGAAAAGGCGCTGTTCCAGGTCGTGGAGGTCCTGGAAGAGGGGGCCTAGAGCGTGGAGCTATGGATCATGGCAGAATCGGTGGTAGAGGTCGGACTGTGATAGATCGGGGAAGAGGGGACTGTGGAGGCCAAAGTCGAGGAAGGGGTGCCCTCACTCACCCTGTATTGACCAAGGAGCAGCTGGACAATGAACTGGATGCATACATGTCCAATCCTACAGGACACTTGGATGCTGAGTTGGATGCCTACATGGCACAGACGGATCCTGAAACCAATGACTGAAGCCTGTCCGCCTGCCTGCCTGCCCGCCTGCCTGCCCACCTCTTAGACTCTTGGGAAAGTCACATCTATGCATATGAAGAAATATCCTTGAGCAAACAAGAGAAGAGCTCTGATTGAGGCTGGAAGGACTTACGCAATGGGTTGTGGACTTGCCTGCCACCAGTGGGTGCATTTGGTCTGTTCCGTTCTTTAGATACTGTGTGAAATAAACCCCATTTTCCTTTGGAATAAAAAGAGCAGCTCCCTGCCCCAACCCTATATGCTTTCCTTGGACCTGTACGGTTGTCCCTGTTGTGCAGGAGCTGTCATTTCTCTTTTTAAAGAGTTGTTTCTTTTTAAAGCAAATCTTTATTAATTTTGATGGGATCCATAGTTTTTCTTCTCTTGTGGAAACAAGAACAAAACACCTTTCCCAATGTAGCACATCTCCTGGTTTCCATTGTGAGATCAACACATCTTGAAATACAGTCGTTGATTCAATTTAGAAGTTTTTTTTTCATTATCCAATATCTCTCTGCTGCTGTTGTTCCTTTCTCATTAGTGTTAAGAAAATTCAAGGTTAGTAAAGCATTATGCCATCTATTTCTGAGGGGAGTTTCCATCCCTTTTTGTTTGTTTAGCACATCCTTTATAGTTTGATTTGATCATTTTGTAACTGCCTGACCTGTAGGATTATTTGGTGTACCTGTAATGTGCTTTATATTATAATAGGCAAAAAAAAATTTTATTTTCTTAGATACATATGCCGGACCATTGTCTGTCTTTATTTGTGCAAGAATACCCATGATGGCCATAACTTCTAATAAATGTGTGATTACTGAATCAGCCTTTTCTGAGCTCAAGGAGGTTGCACATTGAAAAACCTGAATACATGCCTATGGTGTGGTGCACATATTTTAATTTACCAAATTCTGCAAAGTGAAACACATCCATCTGCCAGATTGTATTCCTTTGAGTACCCTTTGGGTTACTCCCTGCAGGCAACTGTGTTTGGTTATAGAAAGAGCAAGTAGAACATCTCTTTATAATCTCCTTAGCTCGTTGCCATGTAATAGGAAATTCTTTCTTTAAACCTTCGCTATTGACATGATGTTTTTTATGAAATTCTGAGGCCTGCAACACACTTCCAATCAATAATTGATCAATTTCTGAATTACTGTGTGCTAGAGGACCTTGCAGACCCGTATGGGATTGGATGTGTGTTATATATATAGGACAAAGCCTCTTCCTGATTATGTTTTGCACTTGAATGAATAATGAAGTCAGTTCCGTATCATCTGGTATGAATTCAGTGGCTTGAATATGCAAGACAACTCTTTCTGCATATTGTGAATCAATAACTATATTGAGAGGTTCTTTAACATCCCTTAGTACCATAAGAATACCATATAATTCTGCCTTCTGGACAGAATTATAAGGGCTTTGTTCCATCTTACTTAATTTTTCTAATTTGTAACCTGCCTTCCCTGATTTATTTGTATCAGTATAAATATGTTAAGCATGAAGTGTTGAAATAACCAGGCTAGCTAAGGATAAAACAATTATATTTTATTTATTATAAGGGGAAAAACTCACAAAACAGGAAACGAGAAATCCAAGCACAGTAATGTCCTGTGGAAAAAGGCGTAGAGAGAGTGAGCACCTGGAGGTGAACACGTTTTACCTTGGGTCCCAGCGAAGCCATGACTTAACTAAGACCCACCTCTTAAAGATGTTTGGCTAACAAGATTCCCCATCAATTTTATGTGCATTGGTGTTTTTCCATGAGTGTCAGATACCCTGGAACTGGAGTTACAGTCAGTTGTGAGCTGCCATGTGGGTGCTGGGAATTGACTCGGGTCTTCTAGAAGAGCAGTCAATACTCTTAGCCACTGAGCCATCTCTCCAGCCCTCATCTTCTGTATTTCTATACATGAACACAGCGGTAGCTACTGCTTGGCTGTCATCACTGGTGTACTCCAGAACCCACTTTTTAGTGTTGTAGTAGCTAAGAAAGAGAGGAGACACTTAAGGCAGATAAGGGGAAAAGGAGACATATTTCTCTTTCCTTTTTCCCGGTTTGTCCCAAAGGGCACACAGCCTTAATCCCATATCTGGCTCCAAGTCGAAGTCCTGTGCTCACTTTTCTACCTGCTCCTCTGGTGCCAGAGTCTTGTGATCACCTGTGCGAGTGGAGGTTGAGGAGGGATGGTGGCTGCTCTCTGTTGCCTAGCCTAACACAATCCAGCTACCAGTGTTTGGGATCCGATGTTCTCAAGTTCTTGGTCTCTTAATCAAGAATAAAATAAAAGCCCACATGTATTTGCAAAAGTAGCAATGGAACTTTATTTTTAGCTTTAGCAAATCAGTAGAAAATATCCGGATGGCTGCAAGGGAGAGGTGGGTCAGAGGTCACAGTTGAAGATACCGAAAGACCCCTATTACTATTTGGTGTTTCCTTTCACGAAGTTCAAGAGAAGCAGTTTGCAGTCACATGTAGTGACACATTTCTTTAATTCCAGATTCAGGGAACATAGTTGGGCAGATCTTTTTGAGTTTAAGGGAAGCCTGGTCTACATAAGGAGTTCCTGGATAGCCAGACTCTGACTTGAAAAAATTAAAAGCAAGGGATAGGGGAGGTTGCTATGGATATAATTTACAGAGTATTTTATTTTGATTGATAGGCTTAGATTATTTCCATCTTAGCTTACTTCCTATGTCCCATCCCATAATACATCTGATTTCAATTATATGCTTGTTCAATTATACATAGGCATACATGAGAAGGTAAACAGAGGATTCTCTCCTAAAGTTTACACCATTTTGTCTTATTGTGCATGTACCCCAACCCAGTGCAGGATGCATCATGGTTACATATACATAAATTGTACGTTGACATAAATGGGAATATGTTGAGAAATAAATTGTCCAAACTTGATGGTTACTAAGAAAGGAGAAATTGTTTGAAATGTGGGTGTGCAGCTACATGCAACAGGTTACTAAGTGCATTCCTCAGAGTGGGGTGTGTATGTGTTTAGTTCATGTGAGTGAGGGAGCTAGGCTGCCAAGAGTATTATTAGAAGTAGGGTGTCTAGACCCCAAACCAAGAAGAGTCACATGTTACTAAAATATCCTTTAAGCTTGCCTTCTTCAGTTCCAGTGGCTCAGATGACAGGAGTGATGGGGATTTACCTAGGTGTCACAGAGGTCTGGGGTCTATGTTTCAAGACTAAGACATAGGCTTAATTCTCTCTATCTGCCTGGGCAGGAGACATGTGTTGTAGGAGTTTCTGTCCTGCTCTGTTCCCGCAGTCATTAAGTCCCAAAGAAATTATACAGAGGTCTACATTAACTATAAACTGATTGGCCCATTAGCTCAGGCTTTTTATTAACTCTTATAATTTATATTAGCCCATCATTCTAGTAGTACCACATGGCTCAGTACCTTTTTTCAGCGCAGTCACATCTTGCTTCTTCTGTGTCTGGACCCACAACTGCATCCTCTTCCCAGAATTCTCCTGTTCTCCTTGACCCACCTCTACTTCCTGTCTGGTTGTCCCGCCTATACTTCCTGCCTGGCTACTGGCCAGTCAGTGTTTATTTAAAATATAATTGACAGAATACAGACCATGGTCCCACACCAGACATGTATCTCCAAAATGGGCTTTTTGGAGTTGGGGGAAGTTGCTACCTTCAGAGTGTCTTTGTATTTTAGCAGAACAGATGGAGGCTCTGTGCCCTCCCACCGATTCATTCTGCCCCTGTGGAGGTAAGTTGTTGTGTGGCTAACTGCTTACTTTAGGGTGCTAGTGGGCAAATGACTACTCAGCTGTCATCCTGTCCTGCTTTATGTCATTTATTTCCTGAAAGCAGACCACCTTTTTTTTTGTTTCTTTCTTCTTTTAAGATTTATTTTTAATTGTGTGTGAGTGTCTGTGTTTGTGCACATGCATACACAAACCGTGAAGGCCAGAAGAGGGTAAAAGATCTCTTAGAGGAGTAGTCACAGGTGTCTGTGAGCGGCTGACTTGGCTGCTGAGAACTCAGCTTGTGTCCTCTGCAAGAGCAATACATGTTCTTAATCACTAAACCATCCTTCTTATTTCTTTAAATGCCTCACTAATTTAGTTGAAAACTGGGTGATTTTCTGGCCATTGGTAGTGCACATATTTAATCCAAGCACTCAGGAGACAGAGGCAGGTGGATCTCTGTGAGTTTGAGGCCAGCCTGGTCTATAGATTGAGTTCCAGGACAGCCAGGACTGTTACACAGAGAAACCCTGTCCCGGGGGGGGGTGCGAACAAAAAAGAAAACTGTATAAGTTTAACATCTTTTTGTGATTATTTCAGCCTAAGATACTGTATTTGTATTTTTATCCTAGCGATAGAACTCAGAGTCTCATTATTTATGTTAGACAAGCACTGTACTACTGAGCTACCCCCTCAAACTATAATGTAGTTATTTTGAGACTTTTCTCATTCCCTGAGGGTTTTTGTTGCTGCTTCTTGTGGGTTACTGGTTCTGTACAATGACTTTTAAAAAAAATTGGTATAAGTGTTTTGCATGCATGTATCTTTGTGTGCCTCATCCATTTCTGATGCCTCAGCACCTAGAAGAGGGTGTTGGATCCTCTGGGACTGGAGTTTTAGATGGTTGTAAGTCACTAGATGGATGCTAGGAATTGAACCTTGACCCTCTGAAAGAAGAGTAAGTACTCTTAACAGATGAGCCATGTCTTCAACCCCCACCCCATTTTTTTGAGAAAAGGTCATTTTTATGTAGCATAATTTGGTTTGGAGCTTGCTATGTAGCCCAATCTACCCTCAAACTTAATATATGAGTTATTCTTTGCTGTGTTCAAATACCAAACAAAAGCAGCTTATTGAAGGAAGGGAGTATTAGGGCTTATAGTTCCAGGAGACAGAGTCCATCACAGCAAAGAACTCATGAGCATGAGGGTGCCTCGTCACATTACTTTTGCTGTCAGGAAGCCAAGAGAGACAAGTTGGTGTTGACTTTACTTTCTCCTTTCTTTTTATTTTATTTTATTTATTTATTTACTATGTATACAATATTCTGTCTGTGTGTATGCCTGCAGGCCAGAAGAGGGCACCAGACCTCATTACAGATGGTTGTGAGCCACCATGTGGTTGCTGGGAATTGAACTCAGGACCTTTGGAAGAACCTCTGAGCCATCTCTCCAGCCCTACTTTCTCCTTTCTTATCAATTTGGGACCAGCCTACATGATGGTGTCATCTACATTCTGGGTGAGTCTTCCTTGCCTATTTAAAACTTTATGAATATACTCTCATGGACATACCCAGAGGCATGTTTTTATGGTGATTCTAAATTCTAATCTACACATTAATGGTCAGCTAGTGGTTGACAGATTATTTTGAACAACTCATAAAATGGAGATGAAGAAAAAGAAAAAGAGATAGGAAGATAGGAAGGGAGAGAGAGGAGGGGAAAGAAGGAAGGAAGAAAGGAAGGAAGGAAAAGAGGTCTTTCAAATATGCTCTGTCATGGAGAACTCCGTCATCATTTAGCCAGTCTGTTTTTAGCATCTGTTTTCTTCTTCCAGTAAGCGTAAAGATTGGCCAGGAGTGAAAACTCAGTGATCTCTCCAGTCTTTTTAGAACATGCATCCTACTAGTTCTGGGTACAAAAAGCCCTTGCTCCACATTAAAAATCTCTTCTATGCTTCTCTTCTATGCATTGCGTCTGCCCCAGAGAGGATAGCTATTGAGTCTGAGCTCACTTCCTCTTCCTCCCAGCATTCTGCTCTGTTTACTCCACCCACCTATGTTCTAACCTATCAAATGGGCCAAGGCAGTTTGTTTATTAACAAATGACCTTCCTCCATCACTGTCTCAAAAAACCAAAAAAAAATGTGTTTACAAAAAATTAGACCCCAAAAGGTACAAATTAGGAAATATTGATTGCAGACTCTTTCTTCTTTTTTTTCAAGACAGGGTTTCTCTGTGTAGCTTTGGATTCTGTCCTGAAATTCACTCTGTAGGACAGTCTGGCCTTGAACTCACGGAGATCCACCTGCCTCTGTCTTCCAAGTGCCTGTCCAAGTGCCAGCCACTGCCTGGTTTGAATGCAGACTTTTCTTTTTTTCTAAGATAGGGTTTCTCTGTAGTTTTGGAGCCTGTCCTGGAATTAGCTCTCATGGCTGGCCTTGAACTCACAAAGATTTGCCTGACTCTGCCTCCCAAATGCTAGAATTAAAGGTTTGCACCACCACCATCTGGCAATTGCAGACTCTTAATGACTTTCAAGAAGTGCTAGGAGATATTTCTGATCTATGCCCACATTTGGGATAGAACTTGATGGATTGAGAAATTTTTTCAAAACCTTAGAAGCTGATAAGGATTTAAAAGGTCCCAGGAAATTATCAGCTAAAGCTGATAGAGAATTGGCTTTGATTGAAGAGAAATTACAGAATGCACATGTTGATGGTTTGGATCCAAAGCCTAACTGCATTCTGTTCATATTACCATCTAAGCATTCCCCTACAGGAAATTTAATGCCGAGGGAAGAGATTATTTCAGAATGGATTTTTTTTACCATATAAACTGAGTAAAAAATTAAAAACGTATGTGGGAAAGGTCTCTGGGTTAATTCTGAAAGAAAAATTGAAACCTCATCAATTAGCAGTAATAGAACCAGCAGAAACTGTAGTACCTTTTAATAATGATGGAATAGACAAATTATGGGAAGAAAGTGAACTCTCCCTGGCAAAGAGCTTGCATTAATTTTGTGGGAGAGATTAACAAGAAATATCCTAAAAGCAAAAGAATTCAATTTATAAAGAGAACGAGCTGAATCCTTCCTTACATTGTATGGGAAACACCAATATCTGGAGACTGTACATTCCATATTGATACAAATAAATCAGGAAAGGCAGGATACAAATCAGAAAATTTAAGTAAAGTGGACCTAAGCCCTTATGATTCTGTTCTAGTTAGGTTTCTTGTTGCTGTAATAAGACACTGACAAAAGCAACTTGGGGAGGAAAAGAGTTATTCAGTTTACAGGTAATTGTCCATCAACAAGAGATACTAAAACAGGAACTCAATGCAGAAACCTGGAGTCAGGAACTGAAGCAAAGGTTATAGAGGAATATTGTTTCCTGGCTTACTTTACATGCCTAGCTCAGCCTGCCTATATCACCCAGGACCACTGTCCTAAGGGTGGCACTGCCCAGGTGTGCTGGGTCTTCCTACAACAATTATTAGTCAAGAAAATACTCCACAGATATGAGTCTACAGACATTCTGATGGAGACAATTCCTTAGTTGAGGTTACCTCTTTCAAGGTGACTCTAGTTTGCATCTAGCTGAAAAACACTACTCAACACAGTAATATTATTGGCAAAAAAAACCTTAAAGGGAGTCTCATCGATAGTAACTACAAAAACCAAAATTTAGAACCTAAAGATAAATTGAGCCAAGAAAGTGAAGTACCTCTCAAATTAAAATTACGAAAGCTAATCTAGATAGAGCTCTTATGAAAGGTGGAAATCACCAATGATTGACAGGAATTGGTGCATGAAATAGTCCAAGCAAATGCATATTAAATGGTGACTGCATTTCAGAATGACTGCATTTATGCTTTAGTAGAATTTTGTGACTCTTTCTCTTAACAGTCTATATATCAGGTTACGTGTGAGCTTAGTTTAAGCATTCAGAGTCCTAGCATCTCTCCCCAGTTCAGTGTCCAGTATTGCAGTGGTATACTGAGATGTAAAATATTTGAAATGAAAATGCAATGACTTAATAACCATGAACTCAAGTTATGAATATCTATATCATTATCTTAAAATTAAAATCTCAGTTATGGCTTAATCGTATTACATCCATCTCATCTGCAGGAAGAATTGATAGCATCTGACTTGATGAACATCTGAATAAATATGACCCTTGAAAAGCTTTTTTGTTTGTTTGTTTATTTATTTATTTAGGTTGTTGATGAGAGAAGTAACTTTCTCCACAGAATGAAACTCTGGATGAGGGGAAACAGATCAACCCCAGGCATATGCAATTTCCATTTATCTTTGCCAGTAACCTCAAGTTAAAAGCTGTCGAAGACAGCTAGAATAATTTACAGAAAATTCTGTCTTGAAAAACCAAAAAAAAAAGAAAAGAAAATTCTGTTCTTTCAGAAAACAAGGCAAATTTATTATCTCTCTGTCCTACCTGGTAGCAACTTTCTAAAATATTTGTCTTTTTTTAGTCCTCCTGTGCTGTTTGAGTGAAATAAGGAGCAAAAATGGATACTGTCCAACAATGCCTTGTGATATTCTACTGTAAAACTGGTTGTTAAGCAAATGCACACCACCTGCTTTCAGGGTTGGAAACTTAAAGAGCTGTGGAACAGATCCTGCTAAAGTTATGCTTTCTAAACTTCAGCTTTGCTTCTACAATTGTGGGAGGGAGAAGTAATTCCAGTAGAAATATGGTCTTTGATGTTGCTTGCTTCCTGTCAGTACATTATACACTGTACAGGCAATGAGGATAATAGTGTTACCTAACTATTAAGCATTTTTGGAAAAGGAGTGCCAATTCTGATTTATATTACTGTCCTGTGGTGATCTGGTGGGCACATGCTATGCACAAAACTGGAAGGGGTTGGTCTTACTAGTTAATTGAAAAAAAATATTTGAGAGGCTGTAGACGGAGGCTGCTTGTTCATTTCCCAGATACCCAGACCCAAAATAATTACACAAAACTATATTAATTACAATAATGCCTGGCCAATAGATTAGAATTCTTATTAAGTGACTCTTACATCTTAAATTTACCCATTCTTATTATTTTGTATTTTACCACAAGGCTCATGATTTACAGGTAAGGTTCTGGCGTGCCTGTCTCCTTCAGCAGCTACATTGCATCTCCTCAACTCTGTCCACTTTTCTTGTCTATCTCTGCTTGGAATTTCTGCCTTGCTCTATTCTGCCCTGCTGTATGACAAAACGGCTTTATTCATTAATCAATGGTAACAAAACACATTTACAGCATACAGAGGGGAATCCCACATCAACAGACATCAGAATTTTATATATTTTAAAATAGTGTATGGATAGATACAAGGACCAATGAATCCAAACCACAGTTTGGAGTGGATTTGGTGAAAAAGTAAAGGCAAGATAAGTTTTGACAAGCCCACTACATCTTAGAGAATGAATCAGAAGAGCTTGTCCCTGCTGCTGTCATTCATAATACCTTGGTTTTATTTTGGTGCATTTGCAATAATCTCCAATCTCCAGGTCAATTTCCCACTAGCCCAGATGAACCTTCAGATCTGACCCTATCCTCTTTGAACTATTGAAGCAATATGTAACCATGTCGAGCACAGTAAGAATTCTGTGGCATTAGAATGAATCAGTTTACTGATGACAAACCACTGCACTGTAGTGATAGCTTATTTGTATTTTAATAAATAAAGCTTGCCTGAAGATCAGAGTCCAAAGGTAAGTCACTAGAGACCAGAGACTGGTGGCACACACCTTTAATCCCAGGACTCAAAAGACAGAGGCAGATGGATCTCTGTGAGTTCAAGGCTACCCTGGGCTACACAAGATCCATCCAGAAACAGATCCAGATGGTAGTGGCTCATATCTTTAATCCCAGTGTTTGGGAGTCAGACACATTTAATCCCAGCACTAGGGAGGTAGAGACAGGAGTGATATGCCCGGGTGGAGAGAGGAATATAAAAGGGAAAAGACAGGAACTCACTGGTATGTGAAGTCTTAAGTTTGGTGGGGACACAGTGAAGTCTAGGCAGTCTGAGGATTGCCCCTTCAGTATGAGCATTGATAGAGGTAAAAGGTCTCTCTAGTGACTTACTGCTCTGTTTCTCTGATCTTCAGCTTTAACCCATAAAAACCCCCAGTAGTCAAGAAATTGGTAATCAAAATATCACACAATCCAATAAAAAAAATGGAGTACAGACCTCAACAGAGGAATCTAAAACGAAAGACACTTAAAGAAACGCTCAACGTCTTTAGTCATCAGAGAAATGCAAATCAAAACAACTCTGAGATTTTATCTTACACCTGTAAGAATGGCCAAGATTAAAAACACTGATGACAACTTATGCTGGAGAGGTTGTGGGGAAGAGGGAACACTTCTGTATTGCTGGTGGGAATGCAAGCTGGTACAACCCCTATGGATGTCAGTATGGTGATTTCTCAGAAAATTAGGAAACAACCTTCCTCAAGATCTAGTAATACCACTTTTGGGTATATATCCAAAGAATGCTCAATCGTGCCACAAGGACATGTGCTCAACTATGTTCATAGCAGCTTTGTTTGTCATTGCCAGAACCTGGAAACAACCTAAATGCCCCTCGACCAAAGAATGGATAAGGAAAATGTAGTACATTTACACAATGTATACTACACAGCAGAAAAAAATAACATCTTGAATTTTGCAGGAAAATGGATGGAGCTAGGAAACATTATTTTGAGTGAGGTAACCCCGACACAAAAAGACAATTATCACATGTACTCACTCATAGATGATTTTTAAACATAAAGCAAAGAAAGCCAGCCTACAAACCACAATCCCAGAGAATTTAGACAACAATGTGAACACTAAGAGAGACTTACATAGATCTAATCTACATGGGAAGTAGAAAGTAGAAAAAGACAAGATCTCCTGAGTAAATTGGGAGCATGTAAACCTTAGGGATGGATTGAAGGTGTGTGTGTGGGGGGGGGAGGCAGGGAGGAGAACAGAGAAAAATGTAGAGCTCAATAAATATAAATAAAAAATGTATTAAAAAGGTGTTTCCAAAGAAAACAGGAACCCCCTTTTTAAAGATTTATTTATTTATTTTTATTTATTGTGTATGCAGTGTGCCAGCATGATAGAAGAGGACAGCAGATCTCATTATAGATGTATGTGAGCCATCGTGTGGTTGCTGGGAATTGAACTCAGGACCTACAGAAGAGGAGTTAGTGCTCTTAACATCTGAGCCATCTCCAGCTCCCAATTTTGAATTTTCTAGATGCTATTGAAAGGAACAGCAGCTGAGGAGTGACACTGAATAATAGAAAAAAAACTACGGAGTTAACTTATTTGGTATACTTTAAAAATGTGTTGACCTGAGAATGGAAAAAAGGACATGTGTTATGTTGGGGAAGGGATTTTGCTTTTGTTTCCACAAGACAACAAAAGCTATGGATACCATCAAAATTAATAAAGAAAAAAATTAGTAAAGATTTGATTTGAGCAAGAGAGATCCCTTTTAGAGATGACAGTTCATTAAGCACCATGACCATTTAATCTAAACTAACTTATAAAACTAATACATGCTTTTCATTTGACCAGAAATAACTTGGCATAAAAGACTCTCTCCAAAATTAGGGTTGGGGAAGGATTTTGTTTCTGTATTTTCAGGAGAATATAGGTGTCCAGCTAAGGAATTCAAAGACCATTAGGCAAATGAGACATCTGAGAAAAAAAGACAAATAATATAGAAAAAAAAGTCTCAAGAAAAAGAGCAAATTGGCCTATTGGTATGTCACATTTCCAACAGGATAAAATTTCACAAATCTTTCCAAATGTTTGTTTCTGCTGTTCTCTACAGAAATATAATATAAATGGTCTTTTTGTAGCCCCAGTCCAATTAAAGATTAAAGCTGGTTTTGAAGTTGGAGTGTAGCTCTCCTTCTCTAAAGCCAAGCATGCTTGTTAAAGTATAATCCAAAATCTGTGTCTTATGTCAGAAGAGCCACCTGATATGGGACAGAAGAAAAACAAAAATTTAAAGACTATTATATTGCCACTAATCTCATAATCTTAAGGCTTTATTTTGACTCTTTAACAGGTATAAATTTTGGTATAAATGTTGACAAAGGTTTCTCTCTTGCCTGGTCCCACAGTCATTCAGTTCCAAAGAAAAACACAGAGGTCTACATTAATTGTAAGCTGGCTGGCCTAGTAGCTCAAGTTTCTTATTAACTAACTATTACATCTCAAATTAACCCATAACTCTTGTCTGTGTTAGCCATGTGACTTGGTACCTTCTATCAGTGTGGCATTCTTGTTTTCTCTGCATCTGAGTGACAGCTGCAGACTGAGCCTTTCCTCTTCCCCAGAATTCTCCTATTTTTGTCACTCCGCCTATACTTCCTGCCTGGCTGCTGGTCAATCAACGTTTTGTTAAACTAACACAAGTGATAAACCTTTACAGGGTACAAGACCATTGTCCCACAGTACATATAAATATTATTTCAAAATTATAAGGTTAACATATATATACATATATATTATAAGTGTTTTTTCATGATATTAATGGTCATATAGAATACTACTTAATTCTAGAAAAAGCTTCATCTACCTTCATGTACATGATTTTGGGTATGAATCTCTATCAGGTTTCTGCAGTGAACCATGACCATGCTTAACAGAGACCCTTGAAGTCTCAAAAAGGAGGATCAGGCCCCACAATGACGGTTCTTCCAGGACTATGATGATATGACTAAGCTGAAAAACACCCCTGAAAGATTAGCTTTGGACTAAAAAGTTCTCAGAACCATTTCAAGGTGGCTAGCTGAGATGATCCAGCCCCACAAAATACTCTAGCCAGGACTTGAGACAAGCCCTGCATTTTCCCATTACACAGAGACTGGACAAGAAATGATACAGCTACCTCTCTCAGGACTTTTCAATAAACCCAAATGTTTTCTTTTCAGTATCTGCTAAGGATGCCATTATCCCCAGACAACAGGAAGTATATTTAAGAACATGACATCCACATTCCTAAGAGGTCAGGTGGGTGGGATTTGGTCATTCAGTGGGTTATGAATACTTGTCATTGTTCAAGGGGATTGGTTACAATTTTTTATTGGTAATGGTCAGGAAAAAAGTTAAACAGAGGAGATTAGATTCAAAATTCTTTTTTTGAAGCTAGGATAAAAGGGTAGATTTTTGAATCTACTCTGAAAAGAAAAAAAGGGAGGATATATATATATGATAAGATAAAAAAGAAGATTATTGAATCTACTTCTAAAAAGCAGTGACTAGTTTTAAAAGTTTTACATTGGGTTGGACTTCTGTATATTGTATACATATTTTGTATATTGATACAAATTTGAGATTAATTTTGTTATAACTTACTGTACATAGATTTTTACTCTAGTTCAAGGCGCCATATAGCTCATTTAACAATGCAATGCAAATTCCTAGTTTTTTTTAAAAAATATTTATTTATTTATTTATTTATTTATTTATTTATTTATTTATTTATTAAGCATACAATGTACTGCTGGCAAGGAAGACACCAGGTCTCATTATAGATGGCTGTGAGCCATCATGTGTTTGCTGGGAATTGAACTCGGGACCTCTGGAAGAGCAGCCAATGCTCTTACCCTCTGAGCCATCTCTCCAGCCCCAAATTTCTAGTTCTTGAAAGTTATTATTACTAACTGTTTAGGACAATAAGGAAATGTAGGTTAGTATTTAATCATCTGATGGAGGAGGGTCATCTTTCTATCTGTTGTTTCATTAGTTAAGTAATAAAGAAACTGCTTGGCCTCTGATAGGACAGAAAATTAGGTAGGCAGAGTAGACAGAACAGAATGCTGGGAGAAAGAATCCGAGTCAGGAGTCGCCATGATTCTCCCACCAGACACAGACGTAGGCTAGAATCTTCCTGGTAAGTGCACCTTGGGGTGCTACACACATTATTAGAAATGGGCTAGTCCAGGTGCGAAAGTTAGCCGAGAAGAGGCTAGATATAATGGGCCGAACAGTGTTTAAAAGAATAGTTTCTGTGTAATTATTTCTGGACATAAGCTAGCCATGCGGGTGGCCGGGTACCAGGAATGTAGCCCACTGCTCCTATTACAACAATCACCTATTACGATTAAACTTCTTGTCATATTAGGTATGTTTTCAAGGTCAAACAGAGATATATTTTAAATTTTAAAGACATATCATCTTCAAATACTTCAGTGATCTATAGAATATGGCATTTAAGATGTTTTAATAACATAAGTTCTTTTTTTATGACAATGAAACACATCTGCTCCTGGGAGCACCAACCTGCTTCTGTGAAGACAGTGGGCATTGAAAAAACTCCAGGTGGAGTTTACTTTTTTTTGTAAAAGTAATCCCACTGAACAAGAAAATGCTCTTATCTCGATTGCTGATGGTATGCTGTCCAAAGTGGACAAGCAATACACAAAAGACAGTGACTACAAAACCTTGTTGAGACAAGGTGGGACAGTCTTTTAAAATTCTGTTTCATAGAAAAGTCTGTTGAATGTTCTAGACCTGTAGGCTGAAGATGGATTTGCCAACATTGCAGAGGAACTTTGAGTGACTCTCCAGGAAGTCAGCTGTTTTAGTCATTTCTCACATTTTTAGAAGTTGCTTGCTTGTACTTCCTGCTTACCCAGTTAATATTATTTTCTTCTTTGGTCTCTGAGGGAGTTGAAGACTAGATAGTTATAGTTTTCCTTGTTTATCAGATGCAGAAAAGAAACTCACTAAAGAGGCATAAAGTGAATAAGGTTGATAGATATAAAAGATAGTTTTGGATGGTGATGCAAATTCTGATAGAAAGTAAATTAGGTACAAGACTTTTCACTTACCAAGATAAAATTTGTCAAATGCAAATGGCCTAGACATTGTTGTTGTACTTATTGTCTGTATATATTGTATATAGTTGTTGTACTTATTACATTTAGTTTTTCTTACATTAGTTGTAGCCTTTTTTATTTTAGACAAAAATGGGGAAATGTATTGATATTTTGTATTTTAGCAAATAAAGCTTGCCTCAAGATCAGAGTGCAGAGCTAAGTCACAAGAAGCCAGGCAGTAGTGGATCAGACCTTTAATCCCAGTACTTGGGAGTCCCACGTCTTTAATCCCAGTACTAGAGAAGTGGAGACAGGAAGGGATATGGCTGAGTGGAGAGAGCAATACAAAGATGGATGAAACAAGAGCTCACTGCAGTCTGAGTTTTGGTGGAGACATATGGAGTCTGGAGATGTAGTCTGAGGACATGTTTGCCCCTTCAGTCTGAGCATTGGTAGAGGTAAAAGAACTCTCTAGTGGCTGAATGCTCTGCTTCTCTGATCTTCAGTATTAACCTTATATCTGACTTTGGGTTTTCATTATTAATACTAACTAGAACTCAAGCTCAAAAAATCCATGTTCCAATACAGAAACAGTTTCATAAAGTTTGTGTAGTAACAGAACAAAAACTTATAAATAAAAGCACTTTTAAGACACATTGGTGGAAACATTAGGTAGGCAGGTTAAAGAAAATCAGGTAAGTCTCTGCTGTAGAGTTCAAATGGATGATACTCTTAGCCTTTTGGTTGGTTGAAGATAGGGACCAAGGCCATAAGTCGCTATTAAGAGGGCTAAAGAAGAACCATGATAATTTTGCTCTGGACTTGGAGCATTCCAAATTCTCCACAATCACTGAAGTTCTACTTAGTTTAGCAACTGTACATAAGGCTCAGAAACGGGTGCAACTTCTTTCCAAGAACTTTCATTTACATATCTGTAATCTTAGCACTTTGGAGTTGAAGGCAGTAAGAGCAGAATTTCAAGATCATCTATGACTCCATACATATCAAGTTTGAGACCAATCTGGGTGACATGAAACCCTGTCTCAAACAATAAAGAGCCGGGCGGTGGTGGCGCACACCTTTAATCCCAGCACTCGGGAGGCAGAGGCAGACGTATCTCTGTGAGTTTGAGGCCAGCCTGGTCTACAAGAGCTAGTTCCAGGACAGGAACCAAAAGCTACGGAGAAACCCTGTCTCGAAAAATTTAAAAAAAAAATCAAACAATAAAGAAAGACAGATTTCATCTTTTCTTGCATATTCAAAAATTGCATTCAAAATTGTATGTGTGTGATGAAACTATAAAAGTTGATCATTCAGGGGCTGGAGAGATGGCTCAGTGGTTAAGAGCATTGACTGTTCTTCCAGAGGACCTGAGTTCAATTCCCAGCAACCACATGGTAGCTCACAACCATCTGTAATGAGATTTGGCGCCCTCTTCTGGCCTGCAGGCATACATGGAGGCAGAATGTTGTGTACATAATAAATAAATAAATATCTTTTTTAAAAAAGTTGATCATTCAATTACATCTTTACCAGTTTTATGTCCTTCACTGCCTAAGCTTGGCTGTTCTGAAACTTGCTGTGTAGACCTGGCTGGCCTCAAACTCAGAGATCTATCAGCCTCTGCCTTCCCAGTTCTAGAATTAAAGGTATGCCCCACTACACCAAACTCTAAGTTTTTCTTCAATTCTTTTAAACAAATTGGACACTTGGCTGGGTGGTATCTTGCCCTGAGGTTACCATTTTCTTTACTTCTTTTCTTTTTCTTCTCTTCTCTTCTCTTCTCTTCTCTTCTCTTCTCTTCTCTTCTCTCTCTCTCTCTCTCTCTCTCTCTCTCTCTCTCTCTTTCTTTCTTCCTTTCTTTCTTTAGTTTTTCAATACAGGGTTTCTCTGTGTAGCTTTGTAGTCTGTCCTGTAATTCACTCTGTAGACCAGGCAGGTAGGCCTCGAACTCACAGAGATTCCCCAGCCTCTGCTTCCCAAGTGCTGGGATTAAAGGCGTGCACAACCACTGCCAAGCCTTTTATTCCATTTCTTAGTCTATTTATCTCCTCAAACAGATAACTTAGCCTAATTGGTGTGGGAGAATTGTCTGTATTCTGTCAATCATGTTTTAAATAAACAAGCAGGCCCGTTCGTGTTACAGAATGGCGCCCTCGTGGATAACTGCAATCACAGAAATCCTGAGAAAGCTTGGGAAAGACTAAAGCATTTCAGTTTTCAGCAGTAGCAGGAAAAAAAGCTGTGCTGTTGTAAAATGCCGGCTTTCTGGGCCATCCTGCCAGGGAAAACTCTCTTTCAAGTAGGTGGTCCCAATGGATACACTGTTGCAGCTTGCTTCCTGTCAAGGACCTTGAAACACCATAGAGTTGTGGCAAAAAACTTCTCCATATTCCTTAACAAATTAAAGACACATGTGGTCAGAAAAAGAGAGATATACAGTAAAGAGAGATTCAAAGAGGAAGAAAACCTCTAAATGGTTTACAATGTGTTAAAAATATATGCAGGCTTGAAAAAAAAGTTTAAAGCCTTAAAATAAAAAAGAAAGAGAGAGAGTAGCTGATTGTGGTGGCACATACCATTAGGATTTGCCTAGGAGGTAGAGACAGATGGATCTCTGTGAGTTCAAGGACAGCCTGGTCTACAGAGTTATTCCAGGACAAAGATATACAGAGAATCTGTCTCAAAAATTAAAAGTAAAAATACAAGAAATAGAGGTTAAAATAAAGCAAAGTAAATATGGAAAATACACAAAGAATCTTGATACTGTATGCTATTATGCTTTCTTTAAATTGTTTGAATGCTGAGGAAGGAGCAATAGCTGCTAAAAGATATTTGCTTATAAATACTGTAGAACTAATCCAAGATACATTTTAAAAATACCTTGACTTCAAAATTGAAGTCAAAAGGTTTGTTACTTTGGAGAAGAGATTTTGCTTTTGTTTCCACAGGAAATGAAAGACTGTGGATTCATTCTGAATTAAGAAAAATCAGGTTCGAACAAGGAAGACCACCTGAGAAATCTCGGATAGGAACAGATGGCCCAATATCAGAGTTTTACATCCAAAACAGACTCAGGACTGCTGCCTGAGGTGATCAAGAGTCACAGGATACTCCAGTCAGGACTTGATGATAATTTTCTTTGGGTCACCATAAAATTATCAGTGCTCCCAACCAGCAGGAAGTAGCCTGGAATACTACGCCCACATTCCCCAAAAATGGACTATGGATACTTTCCTTTGTTTGTTTTTTTTAAAAGGGGGAAGTGGTGTGGGAGAATTGTCTGTATTCTGTCAATCATGTTTTAAATAAATGCTGATTGGCCAGGCGGGAAAACCAAACAGGAAGTAGAAATGATGCCAGGAAAACAGGAGAATTCTGGGAAGGAGGAAGCTGATTCTTCCCACTCCTGCCCAGACCACCAAAGCAGCAGGATGTGATCTGTCCCACTGAAAAAGGTACTGAGCCACATGTCTAACATAGATCAGAATAATGGGTTAATATAAGTCATAAGAGCTAATAAGAAGCCTGAGCTAATAAACCAATCAGCTTTATAACTTATAGAGATCTCTGTGTGATTTTCTTTGGGGCTTGCCGGCTGTGGGGCACCAGGCAGGACAGAAACCCCCAACAAGCAGGCCTGTTCGTGTTACACCTAATTCCAATTTTTGGTGCCCTTTTTCTTCTCAAATATTTTTCCTTGCTCAGCTTGTTCCTTTTCATTATGTATCTTCATTAGAGTTACCACTAATATCCATATGACAGAGTCTATATTCAGCTATTTTGAGATTTCATTCACCAATGGAATTAACTCAAAACTCTTCACTTTAGCCTTAGGCAGATTCTTCAGACAAGGTCAAAAGGCAGCCACTTCCTTCACCAAAATATCACAAGAATGACATACTAAAATCCTTCTCTTCTGAAACCTCTTGATTCAGCCCAGGACAGTTCATCAAATCACACTTAGCACCACTGTCTTCCATGTCCCTACTAGTATGGTCCATTAATCAGTGCTTAAAGCATTCCACTGCTTTTTTAACCCAAAATACCAAAGTTCATATTACTCCAAACCATATGATAGTCATGTCTATCACAGCAATGGCCTAGCCCCTAGATCAATTTCTGTCTTAACTAGGGATTTTATTGCTGTGAAGGGACACCATGACCAGGCAAGTCTTTTTAAAGAAAACATTTAGTCGTGGTGTCTTGCTTACAGTTTCAAAGGATCAGTTCATTATCATCATGATGGGGAGCATGGGTGTGCAGGCAAATGTGGTGCTGGAGCTGAGGGTCCTAAATCTTACAGGCAATAGGAAGTCAACTGATTATCACACTGGGAATCTTGAGCAAAAGAGACCTCAAAGCATGCCCCCCCCCCCAAGTGACACACTTTCTCTAACAAAGCCACATGATGTAGAATATTATTTTAAAGTGTGTTGGTGTATGGATGAGTCCCGCCCCTTAGGGGGCGTGTTCGCCTCGGGCTAATGTTTACCTATAAATCTGGCAAGAGTGTGCTCGTAGCGTTTGCTTCTGCCTCTGCTTTCCTGGTCTCTGGAACGGTGGTTCTGTAAGTCTATTTCCCCATTAAAGCTGTATATATTTTTACAATCTGTCTGCATTCATTTACGCCGTTACATGTTTTGTTTATACTCTGGAACATTTGTTTAACAACATAAAGATGTGTTGCTTTTATTTATGCTGCATTTTCTTAACTCTGTGTAGCTGTGGTTCTTAGCCTGTCTAAAACACCCCATGGTCTAATAAAGAGCTGAATGGTCAATAGCGAGGCAGGAGAAAGGATAGATGAGGCTGGCAGGCAGAGAGAATAAACAGGAGAAATCTGAGAGGAAGGAGCAAGAGAGCAAGGAGAGAGGATACTAGGGGTCAGCCACCCAGCCAGCCATGGAGTAAGAGTTAAAGTAAGATATTTAGGAGTAAGAAAAGGAGGGGCTGGAGAGATAGTTCAATGGTTAAGAGCACTGGTACTCTTCTAGAAGACCTGGGTTCAATTCCCAGCATCCACATGGCAGCTCACTACTGTCTGTAATTCCAGTTCTCTGGGATCTGACACCTTTACATCAATGCACATAAAAAATAGTAAATACTCTGCGGCAAAAAAACAATGACTTCTTGAATTTTGCATGCAAATGGATGGAAATAGAAAACATTATCCTGAGCGAGGTAACCCAGACCCAAAAAGATAAACATGGGATGTACTCACTCATAATTGGTTTTTAGCCATAAATATAGGACATTGAGCCTATAATTCATGATCCTAGAGAAGCTAAATAAGAAGGTGAACCCAAAGAAAAACATACAGTTATCCTCCTGGATATTGGAAGTAGATAAGATTTCTGGGCAAAAATTGGGAACTGGGGGGTGGGGTGGGATGGGGGAAAGGGGAGATGGGGAGAGATAAGTGAGAAGGGGAGGATAGGGAGAGCTTGGGGGAATGGGATGGTTGGGATAATGGAAGGATGGATATGGGAGCAGGGAAGTACATATCTTACTTAAGGGAGCCATTTTAGGGTTGGCAAGAGCCTTGACTCTAGAGGGGTTCCCAGGGGTCCAGAGAGATGTCCCCAACTAGGTCCTTGGGCAGTT
Organism: Microtus pennsylvanicus; assembly: GCF_037038515.1. Classification (NCBI taxonomy): domain Eukaryota; kingdom Metazoa; phylum Chordata; class Mammalia; order Rodentia; family Cricetidae; genus Microtus; species Microtus pennsylvanicus. The sequence goes on along the minus strand of NC_134601.1, from coordinate 81,285,176 downwards.
GAGGAGAGAGAGCCTGAAATGGCCCGAGCCTATAGCCATACTAATGAATATCTTGCATATCACCATAGAACCTTCATCTGGCGATTGATGGAGATAGAGACAGAGACCCACATTGGAGCACTGGACTGAGCTCCCTAGGTCCAAATGAAGAACAGAAGGAGGGAGAACATGAGCAAGGAAGTCACAACCGCGAGGGGTGCACCCACTCACTGAGACCGTGGGGCTGATCTATTGGGAGATCACCAAGGCCAGCTGGACTGGGACTGAAACAGCATGGGATAAAACCGGACTCGCTGAACATAGCGGACAATGAGGACTGCTGAGAAGCCAAGGACAATGGCACTGAGTTTTGACCCTACTGCATGTACTGGCTTTGTGGGAGCCTAGCCGGTTTGGATGCTCACCTTCCTAGACCTGGATGGAGGGGGGAAGACCTTGGACTTACCACAGGGCAGGGAACCCTGACTGCTCTTTGAACTGGAGAGGGAGGGGGAGGTGAAGAGGGAGTGGGGAGTAGGGGGAGGGGGAAGGAAAAAGGAGGCGGGGAGGAGGCAGAAATTTTTAATAAAACAATTAATAAAAAAAGAAAAGAAAAAAATTAAAAAAAAATAAAAATAAAAAATAAAATAGTAAATTATTAAAAAAAAGAAGTAAAAAAAGGAAAATGCCCAGAGGCAAAAGGTAGATGGGATTAAGTTAAGGAAACATGGCTAGAAACAAGCCAAGCTAAGGCCAGGCATTTATAAGAAAGAATAAGATTTCATGTGTGATTTATTTGTGAGCTGGTTGGCAGGCCTCCTGTATGGTAAAAGGGGCAACTGGAGCAGGAAAACAGTCACTGAGCACCTGACTCTGAACCCAGAGGCAGTGAAAGAAACACTCCCTGGATCTGAGACCTGAGCCAGGGAAAGAAACATCTTTATCCCTGAACCCAGGACCAAAGAACCATGACCTGACTCTGAAACCAGTGCCAAAGAAACACACTTTGTCCCTAGAATCAGAACCAGTGAAAGAAATACGCCCTGGTTCTAAGATTAGAGTCAAAAGGTGAAAAAGGACCAGTACAAGAAACACGGTTTGGCCATAAAATCTGAGCCGTCAATCCCTCTTCTCCCTAAGAAACCTTATATAAGCTGCTCTTCCTGTACAGTAGATGCAGAGGCAGTGGTAGAGGCAGATAAATCCTTCCCAAATAAATCTCTCAAAAGAGTCTTGGGTGATGATCTTCACAATCTTCATTTGCTGACTCCGAAAAGAAGAACCTGGCTGGGGTGTCCCTTAGGGGACTAAGCAGAAAAACCTTGCTGAGTTGCTCCCTCAACTCCTCCCTGAGCAAGGCTGAGCAGAAAAAAGTAACAACTTTTTTCCAGAGCTGAAGGAGATTGCTACATTGCTTCAGCGGCTTCCTCTTTAGAAATAGTTTTAACAAAAGAAGTAACATCTTGGGCCAGAGAAGAAGCAGCTGATAGCTCTGATAGGATGTTCCGTTAGGTTAGGGGAACAGAGCAGACAGCTGTAGCAGCTTTCCAGGAAAGGAGCAGGATCACTATATCTTGAGGGAAACTATTTCCCACACCACTCCAGCTGTTACCTGGCTTCCCAATAAAGTCAGGACACCTTTCCTCCAGGGTTGAGCTGTCCTATTGTGTCTCCAGCCTCCAGGGCTCTCATATTGTGGCACTACCCCTCCAGAACTGAACTGTTGCAGCTCTAATTATAGCCTGGCTCCCCAATAAGTCAGGATATCTTTGCAGCTCCACAGATGGAACACATTCACCTACACCTCCCAAAACAGTAAAGAGTAAAAGAGTAATAAGAGTAAAAATAATCAACTACATTTTGGCACCTAATGTGGGGCTAGAGAAAAAAAAGAAAAAGAAAAACAAACAAACAAAAAACCCAAAACATTTTGGCGTATCAGCATGAGGCCCAAATGTCCATGTAGAGCCTGAGAAAGCTAAAAAAAAAAAATACATCTCCTTTAAGAAACCCTGCTGCAGAGCAGAACACTTAAACAGTATTTTTATGCTAAATAGAAACAAAAAATTAAGCAAAAGACATCTGCTGCAGGCAAGTATTCACATTCTAGAGTGTTGGAAGAAGGTCATTGGCTATTAAAGAAATTGCCTTGGCCCATTTTATTGGTTAGAACATAGGTGGGTGGAGTAAACAAAACAGAATGCTGGGAGGAAGAGGAAGTGAGCTCAGAGACGCCATACTCCTCTCTCCCGGGCAGACAATAGCTCTGCTCTCTGAGGCACATGCGATGAAGCTCCAACCCAGGATGGACGTAGGCTAGAATCTTCCCGGTAAGTGCACCTCGGTGCTACACACATTATTAGAAATGGGCTAGTCTAGGTGCGAGAGTTAGCCGAGAAGAGGCTAGATATAATGGGCCAAGCAGTGTTTAAATGAATACAGTGTCCATGTAATTATTTTGAGGCATAAGCTAGCAGGCGGCCGGGGTGCCGGGGACGCAGCCCCGCCGCTCCTATTACTACACTAGAGCTCTGGGAGATTGAATGCAGTTCCTGGTCATGCACCTCTGACCGGGCTTCAAGCTCTGGGTTTGGCTTTCACTACTGGACCCAAGAGCAGGCAGTCTGCCTGGAGGGGAGGACTCAGGTGTAGTGTAATAGTCTAAAGTCTGTTCATGTGGTCAAAAGAAGGTTAAAAATATGCAGTAAAAGAGGTTCAGAGCCTGGAGAGATTACTCAGTGTTTAAGAGCACTCACTGGCTGCTCTTCCAGATGTCCTGAGTTCAATTCCCAACAACCATATTGTGGTTCACAACCATCTGTAATAAGATCTGGTGCCCTCCTCTGGCATGCAGGCAGAAATACAGGCAGAGCTCTGTATACATAGTAAATAAATCCTTTAAAAAAATCCAAACAGGTTCCAGTGTGTTTTACAATATTCGTAGGCTTAAGAAAGAAAAGAATATGGGTATAGACAGTCATAGAAAGAAATAAATAGATTAAAATAATAAAGTCTCTAAAGAGGGAGTAAAAGTAAAAAGAAAAAAGCACGTAAAGATGGGAAATACACAGGGAGTCTAGGTCCTGTGTAGTTTTGTGTTGATTTTGAATTTTTTGATTGCTGAAAAGCAAAGGACAGCTGCTGAGACAGTTGGAATGGAAAGAGGGACTGTGGACATAAACCAGCCTATGTACTTTAGGACCAGAGGAAAAAACCATCAGCATTTTGATGGTCCAACGTGGGGTTACACCTTCTAAGAGTGCCACTCCCTTTGGGGTCCATTTTCTTTCAAGCCACCACAGCATATTTACTTGGCAGAAGACACCATGATCAGGAAGGTGTTTTTCCTAAGTTGAAGTTTTTCCATTGCACTCTACTTGTGCTGACCTATGTGATCCCCCAAATTCAGGGAACTCAACTGCAGAATTTGTAGTAGTGGGGGACTGTGTTCTCGATTTCTTATATTTTAAAAGAAAATGGTATTAATTGGATGTACTCTCAGAATTTGGGAGGTGTAGGCAGGAGAATTAGGAGTTCCAGGTCATTCTCAATTACAGGGCTAGCTGGAAGCCATTCTGGGCTATAAGAAATCTTGTCTCAAACAGCAACAATGACAAAAACAAGAAGGGAGAAATGGTCAGGTCTGTGAGAACTAACTCCTGGGAAGGGAAAAATAGGAAGGGAAGACGATGAACTCTAACCCTGAGGGAAAGGAAAAAGATCTTTTTGGAGCTCTAGAGTTGGTCCAAGAAATCTGACACAATCATACTTCTATGCAAATCCTACTTTCTCTTTCCATAAGATATTCCCTGTCACAATTCATGGGGACCCAAATTAGTTCTAAAGGAAATGCCGTGACAAATATAAAATGTTCCAGGTCACTTGGAACTTGGGAACTGACAGATTAGTTCTAAACTGATAAATTAGGAACTAAAACAATATAGTTTTATATACTGCTGATAAAAAAACTGATAACTTGGGAACTGATTAATAAAGCAATATAGATGGGGTATATAGCTCAGGAGTTGAGCCTATATTCAGCATGTGTGAGGCCCTGGGTTCAATCCCTAGCACCATCACAAACAAAAATATTTTTGACAACTTTTTTTGTAAGGTGTGCACTTTTATGAAACTGGTCTCAAGTCAATGTCCAGGCAAACTGGCTGCCTCAACACCTCAACCCACTCCCAGGGAGACCAAAGCCTTCATACATCAAGTTGGGGGGGACTAAAAAAAGGAGGGCCATGATGGCTGACTATTCCAAAATAAGAAAACAAAAATGTATTAAGGCGGAAGATTTAAAATTTTTTTGCAGTACATGATTTGTACAGAAGCAATGCTGTCACCTCCCCAGTGTGAACTTAGGGCGTGGATTCAGCCATCCTCCCCTATGGAATGGGAGTGGTTTTGGGGGAGGGGGAGGGACTTCCTCATATCTCATGGATACTTGGAATGACTATTTAAAAAGGTAAAAAAAAAAGTACAATCAAAGTTCTCAGCCACATTGTAGAACTTTGGCGATTGCTTGCTCCAACCGACTGCTGTCGCCTTCACCGTTCCTGTTTTTAAATCCTGAGTCAAAAGCGCCAAAACAAAAAGAAACTCTTTTTAAAAATTTTTTAAAACCCAAATGAACAAATAAAGGCATGCCAATGTTTTCTCATTTATTTGTTTGTTTGTTTATTTATTTATTTACTTATTTATTTATTTTGCGCAAGTTAAGTTTTTTCAAAGACAGGGTGCAAAACGCAGCCCAGTCACAGTCTGCCTAGAAGCATTTGCGGTGCACGATGGAGGGGCCGGACTCATCCCACTCCTGCTTGCTGATCCACATCTGCTGGAAGGAGGACAGGGAGGCCGGGATGGAGCCACCGATCCACACAGAGTACTTGGGCTCGGGAGGAGCAATGACCTTGATCTTCATGGTGCTGGAAGCCAGAGCAGTGAGCTCCTTCTGCTTCTGGTCAGCAATGCCTGGGTACATGGTGGTGCCACCAGACAGCACTGTATTAACATAGAGGTCTTTGCGGATGGCGATGTCACACTTCATGATGGAATTGAATGTAGTTTCGTAGATGCCAGAAGATTCCATACCCAGAAAGGAAGGCTGGAAAAGAGCCTCAGGGGTACAGAACCGCTCGTTGCCGATAGTGATGACCTGGCTGTCAGGCAGCTCGTAGCTCTTCTCTAGGAAGAGGATGTAGCAGTGGCCATCTCTTGCTCGAAGTACAGGACAACACAGCACAGCCTCTCTTTGATGTTACGCACGATTTCCCTCTCGGTTGTGGTGGTGAAACTGTAGCCACACTCGGTCAGGATCTTCATGAGGTAGTCTGTCAGGTCGCAGCCAGCCATGTCTAGATGCAGGATGGCATGAGGGAGAGCATAGCCCTCATAGATGGGCACAGTGTGGGTGACCCCGTCTCCGGAGTGCATCACAATGCCAATGGTACCTCAGAGGCATACAGGGACAGCACAGCCTGAATGGCTACGTACATGGCTGGGGTGTTGAAGGTCTCAAACATGATCTGGGTCATCTTTTCACGGTTGGCCTTGGGATTCAGGGGGGCCTGGGTGAGCAGCACAGGGTGCTTCTTGGGGGCCACACGCAGCTCGTTGTAGAAAGTGTGGTGCCAGATCTTCTCCACATCATCCCAGTTGGTGACAATGCCGTGTTCATTAGGGTACTTCAGGGTCAGAATGCCTCTCTTGCTCTGGGCCTCGTCACCCACGGAGGAGTCCTTCTGGCCCATGCCCACCATCATGCCCTGGTGCCTAGGGCAGCCCACGATGGAGGGGAAGACGGCCCGGGGAGCATCGTCGCCCGCGAAGCTGGCTTTGCACATGCCTGAGCCATTGTCTACAACGAGCGCAGCGATATGGTCATCCATGGCGAATTGGTAGCAGGTGTGGAGCGGCAAAGAAAGAGCTGTGAAAGGCCTGTGTTCGCGGGTGGGGGGGGGACGCAAACTCAATATGGACAACTTTTGAAACAAGAAAAAGTGTGGTAACAACATTTGTACTTATTTTAGGGGGGTTATTTGTTAGTTTTTCTTTCTTTTCTTTATTTATTTGTTTGTTTGTTTGTTTATTTATTTTTTTATTTTTGGTTTTCCGAGACAGGGTTTCTCTGTGGTTTTGGAGCCTGTCCTGGAACTAGCTCTTGTAGACCAGGCTGGTCTCGAACTCACAGAGATCCGCCTGCCTCTGCCTCCCGAGTGCTGGGATTAAAGGCGTGCGCCACCACCGCCCGGCTATTTGTTAGTTTTTCAAGACAAGGTTTCTCTGTGTAGTCCTGGCTGCCCTGGAACTCACTCTGTAGATCAGGCTGGTAACCTCAAACTCACCGAGATTCGCCTGCCTCTGGTTCCCAGGTGCTGGGATTTAAGGCGTGTGCCACCATGCTAAACTATTTTTTAATTAAAAAAAAATCTGGAGAGATGGCTCAGTGGTTAAGAGCATTGCCTGCTCTTCCAAAGGTCCTGAGTTCAATTCCTGGCAACCACATATTGGCTCACAACCATCTGTAATGAGGTCTGGTGCCCTCTTCTGGCCTGCAGGCATACACACAGAAAGAATATTGTATACATAATAAATAAAAAAAATCTCAAAACTGATTTCCACCGCTACCCAGCTCTTTCCTTTCCCTTTTTCTCCTTTCTTTCTTTCTTTCTTTCTTTCTTTCTTCCTTCCTTCCTTCCTTCCTTCCTTCCTTCCTTCCTTCCTTCCTTTCTTCCTTTCTTTCTTTTGTCAGCATGATACAAGCTAGAATCATCTAGGAGGAGAACCTTAGTTGAAAAAAACCCTCTATCCTGTTAACTTGGAGGTAAGTCTCTGGGACGTTTTTTTTCTCCTTTTTTAAAAAGTAGACTTTATTGGGCTGGAGAGATGGCTCAGCGGTTAAGAGCACTGGCTATTTTTCTAGAGGACCTGGGTTCAATTCCCAGAACACACATGGCAGCTCACAACTGTTGTCTTTAACTCCAGTTCCAGGGGATTCAACACCTTCACACAGAAACGCATGCACACAAAAACATGAATGCATATGAAATAAAAATAAATTATTTAAAAACTTTATTGTAACAACTTGCAAGTATAAGGATATCACACACTAAAATTAAACAGATCCAAAGGCTATACAACTCAATACATTTAGAATAGACATTCAAAATGGAAGCTCTGGAGCTCCAAATTAAGTTTTATACTTTTATTGGGTTTATTATTGAATGTATTTTATGCACTTGCCAAGCACCAAAACCAGAAAAGTTCATGACAGAATTAGAAGTAGAAAACACAATTTTACATCATCTTTCATAACTCATATCTGATCGTTACATTAAATCTTTCCTCATAGTCTAATATTTATCCTTTTGTTTTTCTCCTTATACGTGCTATTTACTATACATGTTATACTCACATGCACATTTGACTGCATATGGATATACATTATTGTCTAGATTCTACATATGAGAAAGAACATGGGTTTTTTTTATATTGAGATTGCGTGACCTTGCTTATTATTAGAGATTCAAAATCCATTTGCCGGGCTGGAGAGACGGCTCAGAGGTTAAGAGCATTGCCTGCTCTTCCAAAGGTCCTGAGTTCAATTCCCAGCAACCACATGGTGGCTCACAACCATCTGTAATGGGGTCTGGTGCCCTCTTCTGGCCTGCAGACATACACACAGACAGAATATTGTATACATAATAAATAAAAAAAATATTTTTAAAAATCCATTTGCCTGTAAATTTTTAACTTCATTTTTCTTTAGAGTTAAGTAGTATTCATATGTATACATATATATGTATATATACATACACACACACACACACACACACACACACACACACACACACACACATATATATATATATATATATATATATATATATATATATATATATATATATATGAATCCATCCTTCGATGGACTGTGGACTGTTGTAGTAGGAGCGGCGGGGCTGTGTTCCGGCCGCCCAGCTCCCGCATGACTAGCTTATGCCCCGAAATAATTACACGGAAACTGTATTCTTTTAAACACTGCCTGGCCCATTAGTTCCAGCCTCTTATTGGCTAGCTCTTACATATTGATCTAACCCATTTCTAATAATCTGTGTAGCCCACGAGCTGCTGGCTTACCAGGGAGGATCTTAACCTGCGGCTGTGTCAGGTGGGAGAATCATGGCAACTTCCTGACTCTGCTTCTTTCTTCCAACATTCTGTTCTGTCTACTCCGCCTACCTAATTTTCTGTCCTATCAGGGCCAAGGCAGTTTCCTTATTAACCAATGAAAGTAACACATAGATAACCCTTCTCCATCAATGGACAACTGGATAGTTTTCAATTATTTGTTGTAATGAAGAAAACAGTAATAAACATAAGAGTACAAATGTCTCTATGGTAGATTACAGAGTTCTTTGGGTATATGTTCAGGAGCAAAATATCTGGGTTATATAGTAGCTCTGTTCTTATTTATTTAAATTTTAAATTTTTGAGACAGCATTTTACTGTGTAACTTTGATTGTCCTGTAACTCACTCTGGAGGTCAGCCTGGCCTCGTACTCACAGAGATCTGCTTGCCTCTGCCTCCCAAGTGCTGGGATTAAAAGCATGTGCCTCCATGCCAGTCTATATTTTAATTTTTAGAGAAATCTCAAAACTGATTCCTATACCGGCTGTAGTGATACACCTGCCAACAGTGGATAAGGGCTCCTGTCTCTCTACATTCTTTCCAAATTTTGCTGTTAGATTGATTGATTGATTTGGCTTTTTGAGACAGGGTTTCTCTTTGTAACAGTCTTGGATGTTCTGGACCTTGCATTGTAGGCCAGGCTGGCCTTGCCTGCCTCTGCCTCCCAAGTGCTAGAATTGAAGGTGTGTACCACCACTTCCTGGCTTGTTAGATTTCTTGGTGGCAGCCATTTTGACTGGGCTGAGGTGCTCTCTCAAAGTAGTTTTAATTTGCATTTCCCTGATGACTAGAAATATTAAATAGAACATGTTTTAAAATAGTTATTTCCCATTTGTGTTTTTTTTTAAAAAAAACTGTCTATTCAGTTATTTGCTCATTTACTGATTGGCAGTTTTATTTCCTCATTATTTAATTTCTCTCAAATATCTTAGTTTCTAAGATTAGTTTTTATTTTGGCCACAAAAGGACCTTGGGCACACTGGAAATGAAGTTGCCGATGGCTGTGAGCTATGTGACGTGAGCGCTGTGAAGCGAACTCCAGTCCTCTGGAAGAACAAGAGCAAGTGCTCTTAACCCTGAGCCGTCTCTGCAGCCCTGTGTTTACAGTTTTACAGGGCTGGGACAAGTACAAGGAAGACTGTTTACTGCACTGGGCAGCAGAAATTCAGCACCATGGAGGAACTTGTAGAATATTACAAAAAGGCAGAGTCTTTCCAAGTGAACAAGGAGTAAAACTGTATCTCATCAAGCATTTGTCTTGATACTGCTTGTCAGCCGTGACTGCTACACAGCTTTAACTTGTCATGGAATTGAAGACTGAGCAAGTGTCAGGCAGATTGGACTTATTTGGAAAATCCTGTTTCCAGCTGTATAATAATTGACTATAATATTGAGTATTTTTGTTATAACTCAACCCATACATGTAACTACATAAGTAGTGCACCTATAGAAAAGAATTCCTTATTCTTGGCCTTCTATCTTACTATCCTCTTTGCTGTTTTTTCTCTTTCCTTCTAACAATTAAGGTTTTGTATTTGGAAAAAGAATAATTCGATTAAAATGTTTGTATGGAAGAATTTTATAGCTCCTTATTTCCTTGTAAAAGCATCCTGATCTCCCATAGTTCCTCTTCATATAAAATTATATTTATAGGGCACATGCTAAAGTACATTTCTTTGAAGTGTCCATCTTTTCTGTGACTAAATAGGAATAATAAAGAGAAAATTAGAAATAGGGGACTAGAGAGATGGTTCAGTGGTTAAGAGTGGAGTCTCCCACTGGGGGAGCCCATTTCAGACTCCACCCTCAGCATGCCAGGTAGCAGCTCCCTGGAGTGTCCTTCCAGACCCTGTCCCTGAGAAAGCCTGCCATGGGCAGCTTCGCTCCTGGAGATGCCTGGGACCGCGCCTCCACTTTATTTAAGATGAGTGCACCCCCCAACCCCGTGACCTGCCATATGGTTTTCTCTCATGGGTTTCTCTTCTTCCCCTGGGGTCACCCAGGAATGCTTTGCTAGGATTAAAGCTGGACCTATTCTTATTTTTAAAAATCAATCAATCAATCTATCTATCTATCTATCTATCTATCTATCTATCTATCTATCTATCTATCTATCTATCATCTATCATGTGTACAATTTTTTGTCTGCATGTATGCCTGCAGGTCAGAAAAGGGCACCGGATCTCATTACAGATGGTTGTGAGTCACCATGTGGTTTCTTAGTTTGGCTTGGTTTGGTTAGCTGCATCGGCAGAGAGGCTTAATACCAGGGCAAAGAAATACCTTTCAAAGAGCACAAGCTGCACTTCTAGAGGTCCTAGGTTCAATTCCCAGGAACCACATTGAGGGTTACAACCATGTATAATGGTATCTGATGCCCTCTTCTGGTGTGTAGGTGTATATGCAGCTAGAGCACTCAAAACTAGGGAAAGGATTCAGTCTGTGATGTGTATGGATCTGAGTTTGATCCATAGAATCCATGTAAACAAACAAACCAAAAGGACCATAATGTGGTTCTGGCAATGGGGAAGCAGAAACAGGTGAGTCCCTAGCGCTTGCTAAGCAGCCAGCCCAACCTGCTTGAGGAGCTTCAGGTCAGCAAGAGACCCAGGCTCAAAAAAAAAAAAAAAGGTGAAACACTACCCAAGGTTGACCTCTGGCTTTGGTACTCTGTACTGTGGGTTGTATTGCAAAAGCACACATGTACACACACGTGCGTGCATGCACACACAGACACACATACGTGCACGCACGCACACACAACACACCACACTTCAGCATGTACTGAATAGAGGAAGCATACAGAATTCAAAGAAAGAGATCAGGAAAGCTTTTTATGTTTGAGTTTAGGGGAGACAGCATTTCACTTTTGTTTGGGAATAATGGTGTACACCTTTAATTCCAGTACTCTGGAGGCAGATGCAAGAGGATCTCTATGAGTTTGAGGCCAAGCTATCCAGAGATACCTGTATTTGAAGACCCTGTCTCAACAGCAAAGCAAAATAAACCAAAACTCTAGACCCTCAGGAATATAACGTCATCTTCTGGTGATAGAGCCCCCATCAGGCTTTATGGGGTAATGGATTTAGATGAAATGGAATTTTTCTGAACGTGGTTATTGAGTGGGACCAATAGGTACTGACACTTATGTGAGTCCTTTCCCCCAGGTGGAAGTCATTATTTATAAAACATTTGTTGGAATATACTAATCATCACTCATGGTACAGATGGCTTAACTTTTAACTGAGTGACCGTAAATTGTCACCCCAAAAGAGCCTGACGACCATCTCTCAACATCTGTACCATGAGTCATTCTTTTTTATTTGTTTTGTTTTGTTTTGTTTTATTGAGAAAAGGAAAAAAAACAAGTTTCCGCCTCCTCCCAGCCTCCCATTTCCCTCCCCCTCCTCCCACCCTTCTCCCCCTCCTCCCGCCCTTCTCCCCCTCCCCCTACTCTTCTCCCCCTTCCTCTCCAGTCCAAAGAGCAGTCAGGGTTCCCTGCCCTGTGGTAAGTCCAAGGTCCTCCCCCAACCCAGCGTCCATATCTAGTAAGGTGAACATCCAAACTGGCTAGGCTCCCACAAAGCCAGCAGATTGCGTAGGATCAAAACCCCGTGCCATTGTCCTTGGCTTCTCATCAGCCCTCATTGTTCGCCATGTTCAGAGAGTCCAGTTTTATCCCATGCTTTTTCAGTCCCAGTCCAGCTGGCCTTGGTGAGCTCCCAATAGATCAGCTCCACGGTCTCAGTGGGTGGGTGCACCCCTCGTGGTCCCGACTTCTTTGCTCATGTTCTCCCTCCTTCTGCTCCTCATTGGGACCTTGGGAGCTCAGTCCAGTGCTCCAGTGTGGGTCTCTGTGTCTATCTCCATCCATCACCAGATGAAGGTTCTATGGTGATATGCAAGATATTCGTCAGTCTTCTCAAATTTTGCATGCAAATGGATGGAAATAGAAAACACTATCCTGAGTGAGGTATCCCGGACCCAAAAAGAAGAACATGGGATGTACTCACTCATAATTGGTTTCTAGCCATAAATAGGGGTCACGGAGTCTACAATTGGTGAACCTAAAGAAGCTAAGTAAGAAAGTGAACACAAGGAAAAACATATAGTTATCCTCTTGGATAAGGGAAGTAGACAAAATTGCCGGGGAGAAAAGTGGGATCTTGGGGCTGGGTGGGATGGGGGTAAGGGGAGATGGGGAGAGAAAAGGTAGAAGGGAAGGAGGGGGGACTTGGGGAAACAGGAGGATCGGGATAAAGGAAGGTTGGATAGGGGAGCACGGAACCACAATTCTTAGTTAAGGGACCCACGTTAGGGTGGGCAGGAGAATTGACCCTAGAGGGGCTCCCAGGTGCCCAAGCCGAGGTCCCCAGTTAGTTCCTTGGGCAGCTGAGGATAGGGAACCTGAAATGACCCTATCCTAGCGCAATACTGACGAATATCTTGCATATCATCCTAGAACTTTCATCTGGCGATGGATGGAGATAGAGACAGAGACCCACACTGGAGCAATGGACTGAGCTCCCAAGGTCCCAATGAGGAGCAGAAGGAGGGAGAACATGAGCAAAGAAGTCGGGACCACGAGGGGTGCACCCACCCACTGAGACAGTGGAGCTGATCTACTGGGAGCTCACCAAGGCCAGCTGGACTATTACCAAAAAAGCATGGGATAAAACTGGACTCTCTGAACATGACGAACAATGAGGGCTGAAGAGACACCAAGGACAATGGCACGCAGTTTTGATCCTACGCAATCTGCTGGCTTGGTGGGAGCCTAGCCAGTTTGGATGTTCACCTTCCTAGATATGGACGGAGGGGGGAGGACCTAGGACTTACCACAGGGCAGGGAACCGTGACTGCTCTTTGGACTGGAGAGGGAGGGGGAGAGGAGTGGGGGGAAGGGGAGAGGGGTGGGAGGAGGGGGAGAAGAGTGGGAGGAGGGGGAGAAGAGTGAGAGGAGGGGGAGGGAAAGGGGAGGCTGGGAGGAGGTGGAAATTTGTTTTTTTTTCTTTATTCTTCTTTTATCAATAAAAAAATTAAAAAAAAAGATATTCGTCAGTATTGCTATAGGATAGGGTCATTTCAGGTTCCCTATCCTCAGCTGCCCAAGGAACTAACTGGGGACATGGCCTTGGGCTCCTGGGAGCCACTCTAGGTTCAAGTCTCTTGCCAACCCTAAGGTGGCTCCCTTAACTAAGAATTGTGCTTCCGTGCTCCCCTATCCAATCTTCCTTTATCCCAATCCTCCTTTTTTCCCCAAGTTCCCCCCATCCTCCCCTTCTCCCTTTTCTCTCCCCATCTCCCCTTACCCCCATCCCACCCCACCCCCAAGATACCAATTTTCTTCCCGGCAATTTTGTCTACTTCCCTTAGCCAAGAGGATAACTATATGTTTTTCCTTGGGTTCACCTTCTTACTTAGCTTCTTTAGGTTCACCAATTGTAGACTCTGTGACCCTTATTTATGGCTACAAACCAATTATGAGTGAGTACATTCCATGTTCATCTTTTTGGGTCTGGGTTACCTCACTCAGTATAGTGTTTTCTGTTTCCATCCATTTGCATGCAAAATTCGAGAAGTCATTGTTTTTTACAGCTGAGTAGTACTCTAATGTGTATATATTCCACACTTTCTTCATCCATTCTTCCATTGAAGGGCATCTAGGTTGTTTCCAGGTTCTGGCTATTACAAATAATACTGCTATGAACATAGTTGAACAAATGCTCTTGTCATATGATAGGGCATCTCTTGGGTATATTCCCAGGAGTGGTATTGCTGGGTCCAGAGGTAGGTTGATCCCGAATTTCCTGAGAAACCGAAACACTGATTTCCAAAGTGGTTGCACAAGATTGCATTCCCACCAGCAATGGATGAGGGTACCCCTTCCTCCACAGCCTCTTCAGCAAAGGCTATCATTGGAGTTTTTTATTTTAGCCATTCTAACAGGTGTAAGATGATATCTCAAAGTTGTTTTGATTTGCATTTCCCTGATCGCTAAGGAGGTGAGCATGACCTTAAGTATCTTTTGACCATTTGAACTTCTTCTGTTGAGAATTCTCTGTTCAGTTCAGTGCCCCATTTTTTAATTGGGTTAATTAGCATTTTAAAGTCTAGTTTCCTGAGTTCTCTATATATTTTGGAGATCAGACCTTTGTCTGTTGCGGGGTTGGTGAAGATCTTCTCCCAGTCAGTAGGTTGCCTTTTTGTCTTAGTGACAGTGTCCTTTGCTTTATAGAAGCTTCTCAGTTTTAGTAGGTCCCATTTATTCAATGTTGCCCTTAATGTCTGTGCTGCTGGGGTTTTACATAGGAAGCGATCTCCTGTGTTGGTTTGGTTTTTTGAGACAGGGTTTCTCTGTGTAACAGCTATGGCAGTCCTGGAACTTGCTCTGTAGGCCATGGTGGCCTCAGACTTACAGAGATCCCCCTGCCTCTGCCTCCCGAATGCTGGGATTAAAGGCGTGTGTCACCACCGCCCAGTCATTCTTTGTTTTTAGTTTTCCAATTTTATTCATAGAACTACTTCTGTGAAACTTTTAACAGATTGTTTTTAGATTTACCATGGGTCATTATTTTGTTGTTGTTTGTGACAGTCTTTCTATATCACCCTGAAACTCACTCTTTTGTCCAGGCTGGCCTCAAACTCACAGAGATCCATTTGCCTCTGCCTCCCGAGTGCTGGGATTAAAAGCAATCTAGTTGTCTGTAGTCTTATTTTCAGGATTCATATAAAAGATTGTAAAAGATCAAGCACAGGGCAATGTGTTCGTGCACATTTGTAGCACTTAGGATGTGGAGGAAGAAGGGTCATGAGTTGAAGGTCATCCATTGGCTAGGTGTTGAGTTTGAGACCAACCTAGACTATGTGAGAATCTGTTCTTAAAAAACTAAAAGTAAGGGCTGGAGAGATGGCTCAGTGGTTAAGAGCATTGCCTGCTCTTCCAAAGGTCCTGAGTTCAATTCCCAGCAACCACATGGTAGCTCACAACCATCAGTAATGAGGTCTGATGCCCTCTTCTGGCCTGCAGGCATACACACAGACAGAATATTGAATGCATAATAAATAAATAAATATTTTAAGAAACTAAAAGTAAATAAATAAAAGATAAAACACAAATTCATGTCAATGGAAATATGTCAATACTGGCTTGTAGCCCAGGCACTAGTATTTAGAAAATTTCTTTTGCAGTTTGGCCTGGTAATACTGGCCTGTAATCCCAACTACTTGGGATGCTAAGAAACTAGACTCTAAAAAGTTCAAGTCCTAACTGGACAATTTAGATTGATTCTGTCTCAAATTGAAATAGAAAAAAAGGACTGGAGAACTGCAGATGTAGCTAAGTTGGTAGACTTCTTTCCTACCATGCACAGAGCCCTTGGTTTGTTTCCCAGCACTGTCTAAACCAAGCACGGTAGCACACACCTGTAATCCAGTGCTGGAGAGGTGGAGGTGTGATCATCAGAATCTCCATGTCTAGGAATATTGATACTGAGACTAAATCTGTTAAGAAAATAATAGAAGACTGGAAAGCAGTTTTGAAATATACTTACCCAGAAAACAATGTTTTCCAAGGTTAGCCTTCTCAACACATTGAGTCTGAGGCCAGCCATCACTGCATGAAACCCCAGTTCCAAAACACACAGCTTAATGCTTCTGGGGGCAGGAATTTAATTTAGTTAGTAGAGTACTTATCTAGGATGTATGAAGCCCTGGACTCAGTCCCCACCACTAAATAAACCAGGTATAGTGCACATACTTGTAACTCTGTGTTTCTCTCTCTCTCTCTCTCTCTCTCTCTCTCTCTCTCTCTCTCTCTCTCTCTCTCTCTCTCTTTCTGTGTGTGTGTGTGTTAGGTGGGGTACATGCAGGAGGCTCAGGATTCGAGGCCAGCATGGGCTACAGGAGAGTGGTTCTCAAACAAAATCGAATAAAATAAAACAAAAGAAACAAAAAAGGAAAAACATAAACTGGAACCCTTACTTGTAATCTTTTAAGTTTTGTTTTAATTAAATTAAATTAATTTTATTTTCCAGGTCATCCAGGACAGTTACACAGAGAAATCCTGTCTCAAAAACAAAAACCAGGTGGTGGTGGTGGTGGTGTACACCTTCAGTCCCAGAAGTAGGGAGGCAGAGGTAGATGGATCTCTGTGAGTTCAAGGCCAACCTGGTCTACAGAGTGGATTCCAGGACAGGAACCAAAGCTACAGAGAAACCCTGTCTTGAAAAATCAGAAACAAAACAAAAATATTTTCTTAATCTAATTTTAGGGGCTGAAGAATTGGTTCAGTAGTTAAGAGTACATACTAGTCTAGCCTAGTCTTGTAGAGAACCCTAGTGTAATTCTCAGCACCTATATCAAACGGCTCACAATCACTTGTAACTCCAGTTCCAAAGGGATGCAACACCTCTGGCCTCTGCTGGTACCTTCTCACATGTACTCCCTCCCCCCATAAGCATAATTAAATAGAGAACATTTTTTTTAAAAAAATCTAATTAAAAATATGTGTATAAGTTTTCTGCCTGCAGGTATGCTTGGTGCTCTTAGAGGCCAGAAGAGAGCACTGGATCTCCTGGGATTGGAGCGCCATAAGGTTGGGAGTATTGGAAACTGAACCTGAGTCCAGAGCAACAAGAGCTCAACTGCTGAGCCATCTTTCTAGCCTCTTAACCTCTTTGCTGTTGTTTAGCTTTTTTGAGACAGGGTCATCTCACTGTGAAATCTAGGCTGGCCTTGAACTAGTGATGATCATCCTGTCTGGGCTGAGTGTTCAGGTTACAGGCTTGTGCCACATGAATGCACGTGCATGACTTTAACCAGTGTGTGTGTGTGTGTGTGTGTGTGTGTGTGTGTGTGTGTGTGTGTGTGCGACCAAACAATTTTATTTAGAAGCTTAAAGGTAAAGAGGGTTGAAGAAGTCAATGTGATCTAATGTCCTCTATGGGAATCTCCCTGGCCTTAGTTAAAAATGTACGCCCCCAGGATCAAATTATATTACCTAGGCTGGTCATTATCTTGTGATCCCCCTGCCTCCACATCCCCAGTGCTGGGATTACAGATGTGAGTCACTATGCCCAGCTTGTTTAACCATTTTGCAGTTTGTGTAATTCACTAATGCTAAGTCACCCCTTGCAATCAATGTCCAGAACACAATTGGTTGTTAATGTTTTTGTTGTTTGATATTTTTGAGGCAGGGTCTTACTATGGCCTGGAATTCAATCTGTAGATCAAGCTGGTCTCAAAGTCATACACATGCACCTGCCTCTGCCTCCCGAGTGCTGGGATTAAAGGCATTGGCCATGGTGCCTATTTTGCTTTTGCTCTTTGAGTCATGGTCTCAGTATACCTCAGGCTGGTCCCAACTTGCAATGTAGCTAGTAATGACCTTTAACTTATGATACTCTTGCCCTTAAATCTTGAGTACTGGAAATGTAGGTGTGTGATTTAACCTAGACAAAAGCTCTACCAATGAACAGTATCCCCTGCAATCACGTTTGTGGTGGCTGGGGGATAGGCAACAGGGCTTGTGTGTGTTAGGCAAGTTCTCTGTGAGAAAAACATCATATCCAAAATTCTTTCTGCCTTTCAAAACTGAAAATGCACACTATTCAGCAACCTCTGCTACCCACTCCAGCCTTTGCATCCAACCTGCTGTCTGCACAAATTTCAGTATTCTATACACCTTATGTATGTGTGATTGGGATCTGTATTTATTTTAAAAATTAACCTTTATTTTTATTTTATGTGTATCAGTGTTCTGCCTGTATGCATGTCCTTTGCTGTAGGCCCATATTTCTATATGGTGTGGCAGCCAGGCTCTGAAATGTACGGCTCCTTTCTCCTTTGTTAAAAATGTAGATCACCTGGGGAAAGGTGTTTGCTGAAGCTGATGTCTAAGTTGCAGGTGTTTCTCTAGCCCTAGGTCCCCTGGAAAGAGAATATTAATGAGGTATCCACCTTGGGATAACGGGGGGCGGGGGATAAAAGAAGTTTTGTATAATAAACACGGGTAGATCTTCAGGAGAGGGAGAAGCCTGAGATGCCCTTCCATGATGACTGTGTGAACTGTGTCTGGTTATTTCTCGCGCCTCCATACCAGTACAGATAGGGAAAGATAGTTTCTATATTGGGGCCTACGGTCCCTGACACTTTGCATGCAGTGACTATAGAGGCCAGAAGGTGTTAGATCCCCTGAGACTGGAGTTATAGACAGTTATGAGCTGCCATGTGGGTGCTGGGAGTCAAACTCAGGTCCTCTGCAAGAGCAGTCACTTTTCCTAACCACTGAACTGTTTCTCTAGCCCCAGAATTTTTTTTGTGCGTTAATTAAGTATCTCAGCATAAGGTTAAGCCATGCTGCAAATATCACAGCCTCCCCTCCTGCCCCTTTCTTAAAAGATGTAATCTTGTATTGCACAGGCTGCTCTCAAACTCTTAGGCTCAAGTAATCCTTCTGCCTCAGCATCCTGAGTAGCTGGGACTATAAGCATGCCATTATAGCCACCTTGGAATGTCCTTTTTTAAAACGTGCATTGGTGTTTTGCAATGGATGTTTGGTTCCCTGGGACTAGAGTTACAGACTGTTGTGATCTTTCATGTGGATGCTGGGAATTAAACCTGGGTCCTCTGGAAGAGCAATCAGTGCTATTAGCCACTGAGCCATCTCTCCAGCCCCAGAATGTCTTTTCTAAAGCTGAGTAACATGGTAACAGACTGTGCTTATCCATTTGTTTGTTGTTGGAAATTGATCTTGTGTCTCCATTTCAGCTATTTATGAATAGTGCTACAGACATCGGGGATACAAATAGCTCAAATTCTTTTTTTTTAAGATTTATTTATTATGTATACAACATTCTTCCTCCATGTATGCCCACATGCCAGAAGAGGGCACCAGATCTCATTACCGATGGTTGTGAGCCACCATGTGGTTGCTAAGAATTGAACTCAGGACCTCTGGAAGAGCAGCCAGTACTCTTAACCACTGAGCCATCTCTCCATCCCTCAAATTCTTATTTTCAGGGTTTTTTTTTTGGGGGGGGGTATAGAACTAGAAATTTAATTGTTGGATTATAAGGTAATTCTATTTAAAACTTGGATTACTTTTGTAATTCAGAGTGTCTAATGTAGCCCAGGCTGGCCTCCAACTAGCTATATGCCCCATATGCTCAAGACTGGCCTTGAAATCCTGATTCACTGGACTCTCACTCCCAACTATAGATGTATAGGTATGTAGTATCTGTACTGACCTAAAACTTGCTATGTAGTTGAATATGGCTTTCAACTCCAGATCCTTTCACATCTGAGTGCTAGGATTATTGACTGTTTTTAAGGATTCTGGGATAGGATCCTCATTTTGTGCCTCAACCTCCCAAGTGTTAGGATTATAGGTATGTACTACCGTATCTAATGTTAATTTTAATTCAATTTCAATCATATTTTATGTATATGAATGTTTTTCCTGCATATATGTATGTGCGCCATGTGTGACACCCAGGTACCCTTGGATGTCAGAGTCATTGGATGCCCTGGAACTAGGTTGTTGAGTCTGAAACCTGAACCTGGGTTCTCTGCAAGAGCAAGTGCTCTTAACCATTTAACCATCTCTTCAGTCTCCTAAGTACTAATTTTACTGAGCTTTAACAATGTTTTCCACAGTTGACAAACTATTTTATTTTCCCAACAGTTATAAAGGTTCAATTTCTTCATATCCTTACTAATTTGCTGTTTTTCTGATAGTAGCTACCTTGGTAGGTATGATGGAGTATCTCATTGCGGGCTTGTTTTTGTTTGTTGAGATAGGCATCCCGATCTGTACCCTAGATCAGTTTAGAACCTGCTATGTAGTTCAGGCTGACCTTTCATGCTTGATTCTCCAGCCCAAGGTTCCAAGTGCTGGGATTATAAGCAGAGGTACAATTGCTGGCTTTTTGGTTTAGGTTTTTGAGACAGGGTCTCATTATGTAGGATCAGTCATCTTGGAACTATGTAGACCAGGTTGGCCGCAAACTCATAAGATCCACCTGTCTCTGCCTCCTGAGCACAGGATTAAAGGCGTGTTATCACTATGCTTGGTTTCATTATTTTGAAATGTAGTCTACTTTCAGTTGATAAGCATTGGTAGGTTTTTGTTTTGTTTTTGAGACAGACTCATGTAGCCCAAGCTAGCCTCACACTGTGCAGCAGAGGCTACCCTTGAATTCTTGATTCTCTAGCTTCTCTCTGCCTTCTCAGGGCTGGGATTGTGGGTGTTATGGCATCATGCTAATTTACACTGGTACTGTAACTATTTCATGAAGGAAAAAGAGAACACCATGTTTAAGGGACACTTGTGCACAAAAGCATCTCTAGGTTGTTACTGCTCTGGCTTCCCTTCCTGGCTAAAGGCTATCTCCTCACCTATATTCTACTTTCAGAGACTAAAGAGTGTCAATCAAAACTTCCTCCTTTAGGGCACCTGCACGATTCAAGTTCTCTAGGGAAATGCCTTTTTCATTAGGACTTCTTCCAGAAATCTGAATGGCAGGAAGCAATCAAGGTGGACTACGGTCTCCAGAGAGCAATTTGCATCTGCAAGTGAAATATAATCCATAGGGTATATTCAGCAAAATGGGAAACCTGTAAGCATTTCCTTGGCATAACCTTCAGTAAATTGCTCCATTTTTCTCGGGCAGGTTTTCTTCAGCAGAGTAAGTGAAGGTACTAATTTAAGCACAGTGTCTTTTTGACTTTGGCTTTCGATACTATCAGCATACTGTGTCCCCTTACTAAGAATCTAATAGTAGATCTATAGGTTCCAGGCACATCTTTCCAAAAAATATTTCAATGAATTTTTTGAGGCAAGGTCTTCTGTAGTCTGGGTAGCTTCTAACTCACTGTTACTGAAGATGACTTTGCACTAAGTTCCTTCAGAGCTCTTTCCTGCTCCTTTGTTCTATTATGTAAACTATTAAAGGTATATGTATTTAAATTTAAATAAATATAATTCAGGTTTTCGGGGTTTTTTCCTTCTTTTTTTCCCCCTGAGATAGGGTTTCTGTGTGTAACAGCCCTGGCTGTCCTGGAACTCATTTTGTAGACCAGGCTGGTCTCGAACTCACTGAGTTCCACCTGCCTCTGCCTCCCGAGTTCTGGGATTAAAGGGGTGTGCCACCACCTCCCGGCTTTTTTTTTTAATGTTTTTGAGACAGGGTCTCCTTAGCTCAGGCTCATCTTGAACCTTGATCTGATCCTAATGATTCTACCTCCTAAATGCTGGCATTACAGGTGTGTGCCATCAAATCTGGCTTACTACATATTAAGCAATCTGAATTTATCCTCTTCACCAGCATCTTAATATCTTCAGAAATGTTATTACAAAACACCCCACATTTCAACTGATTTAAATCAACACCAAACTTGATTGGATTACATCCAATCAAGAAAAGCACCACACTCTAGTGGATAGCCCCACACTCACTGAATGTATGGGGAGCACAAATTAGAATGAGTGTGCTATAAAAAAGAAAAAGAGAAAACAAAGCTGGTCAGAGGATCTGGGAGGAGTTATGGGATGGACTAGAGGGTGAATAGACATACAAAAGACATTGTATGCATGTATAAAATTCTCAAAAATGAATACAGATTTTTTTTTTTTGGTTTTTCGAGACAGGGTTTCTCTGTGGCTTTGGAGCCTGTCCTGGAACTAGCTCTTGTAGACCAGGCTGGTCTCGAACTCACAGAGATCCGCCTGCCTCTGCCTCCCGAGTGCTGGGATTAAAGGCGTGCGCCACCATCGCCCGGCAAATACAGATATTTTTAAAAAGATTAAGCCAGTATAGTGGCAGGAGGATCAGGAGGTCAAGTGAATTTGAGGCCAGCCCACACTACAAGAGACTTTGTCTAAACTATGACAATGAAAAGCCAATCCTAAATCCCCAAAATTCTATTTTAAATATAAACACATACATCTTTGAGGTAACTTAGTTCAACAGAACCCACCCCCTCCGAATAAAGGAGGTTCAGAGAGATTTGACTGGCTTGTCTAAGATCATGTGGTCACAGAACAAGCACTAACCCCTGGATATCTTGATATCTTTACTTTTGTCAGTGTGCTTGCTTCATGCTTCCAAATATTCAATCCCCTAATCTCACCTGTCAAGAAAACAGTTTTTAAGAGAGAATCCTCTTTTGATATTTCAAATTGACCCCTCTATAGAGAGGTGCTGTGGTTTGAATGGGAAATGCCTTTATTGGCTCATTTGTTTGGTATCTAGCTAATGGTAGTGTTTGTGTGGTTATAGTGCTATATTATTTATGTTTTAATAAATAAAGTTTGCCTGAAGGTCAGAGGGCAAAGCAGCCACACTAGTCAGTCATGAAGGCCAGGCAGTGGTGGCACACACCTTTAATCCCAGCAGCCACTAATCAGCCATAGAGGCCTGGTGGTGGTGGTGCATGCCTTTAATACCATTACTCGAGAGGACTATAAGAAGGGAGGAGCCAGGTCTCAGCTCAGTCTATCTAAGGATTTGTAGAGGCAGGATCGCCTATTTTGGTCTGAGGTAGAGAGAGGTAAGATTTCTCTAGCAGCTTGCCTGCTTTGCTTTTCTGATCTTCTGCTTGAAACCCAGTATTTGTCTCTGGGTTTTTGTTATTTGTGCTACATGGGGTTGTGGAACCTTTAAAAGGTAGATCATTGGGGACACGCTTTGAGGTTATATAGCCTGGCTCTACTTCTTGCTTTTCTTCTGCTTCCTGACTGCCTGGGGGCTTGAAGCTCCAGCTGCCACGTCTTCTCAATAATACATTCTCCTGGAACTCAAGGTGCTCTCTAATCAGGGTACTGTATAACAGTAACAGAAAAGAAATGAATACAATGGGGAATCAAACACTTCAATTTAGATTGAATAAGTTTATTGGTAGGAAGCAGTAAGCCAGACATTTGGTTATCTTTGCCATAACAATGTATCATTTTTGAACAGTATTTTAAAAATCCATAATGAATTATATTTAAACCAGTACTAGAAAAGTAAATTAAGAATCTACTTAAGG
The DNA here is from genome assembly GCF_037038515.1 of Microtus pennsylvanicus. Taxonomy (NCBI): domain Eukaryota; kingdom Metazoa; phylum Chordata; class Mammalia; order Rodentia; family Cricetidae; genus Microtus; species Microtus pennsylvanicus. Next base: position 81,261,973 of record NC_134601.1, on the reverse strand, counting down.
CACTTCAGAAAAAAGCTAAATTTAAATTTTCCACAAAATTAACACTATTTTAAGCGGAGAAAATCTGCTTTCACAGATTTTAGCCCAAATGCGTCTTTCTTCATAATGAAGAATGTTGCTCTTAAACAGAGGAAACAGATAGAACACTGACCACGGAACATGACCTGAAGCTACAGAGGTTACACAGCAGGAATACTGCCCAGTTCAACCTTACAAGTCAGGGCCTTTTGTCACGCAAGTTTCCTAAAAATCATAGCTTAAATCCATTTGGCAGAGACGAGTATAAAAATAGTGGATAAGAAATCAGAATCACTCAATTTATAAGGGGATCAACTGTATCCTCTTATTCATTGAATTTGTAACAACGACAGTAAAAACCCCACATAAACATTTCTTCAAGGCCAATGATGTCTTTCCACAAACTTTGTTCATAGGACAGGGGCAGGCTATTACATGATCAATAGCATGAAACAGTCACAGTATCTTTTGTTTTGTCTCATTGTAGTTCAGGCTGGCCTTAAACATTATGCATCCACGGATGAACTTGAACTTCTGATCTTCCCACCTGTCTCCTGAGTGCGCTGGAATTACATGTATGCACCACCACATCTGGCTTATGTAGTGAATCAAACCCAGGGCTTCCTGCATGTCAGGCAAGCACTGCATCAACTCAACCACATATCCATCTCTGTATCTTTTAAATATAATATTTCTAATATTCTTTACATTTTTTCACAGTTAAAATTCTCACTTATTGTGGTGCTGGGGATTGAACCCAGGGCCTAACACAGGCTAGCCAAGTGCTCTACCACTGAGCTACATCCCAACTCCACACTTTCATAACAGTGGCATTTCCAATTACTCTTCATAACTCTGGTGGAGGTCAGAGTTAGACATATTATAACCATGACTTAAATATTCCTCATGGAAATTTGGTTAGCCTATAGGGTTATTTCCATTATCACAGAAAAAGACAAAATTCAAACAAAATCCCTCCACAATCTTATTATGGACATATTTTTGAAATGAGGTGTGATATGATGCCACACTATGTGTCAAATTCTTGGACTTCAGGGCTCCTACTTTGGCCACCAGGATAGCTAAGAGCAGAGACACATGCATACCACCATTCTTTGTATCCCTTATTTATGGGGGAAATAAAAGCTAAAATGACAGCAGAAAGCAGACTAGGGTCAATGGTACATGCCTATAACCGCAGCACTTGGGAAATTCAAGACCAACCAGAGCTATGTCTCAAAAAGGCAAAAACAAACAAAAAGGACCAGGTTTCAAGAAACATTTTTTTTAGAAAACAAACACACAAATAAAAACAAAAGCCAGACCAGGCTTCAAAAACTACTTACTTAAAAATTAGCCCAGGTTTTAAAGAATATGTATTTTAAAAAACAAAAGACCAGGTTTCAAGGAACATTCTTTAAAAACAAACAAGTAAAAATAACTCACAGAACAGGGCTCAAGAACTATTTTTTCGTGTGGCATTGAGGATTGAACCCAGAGTGTCACTCATGCTAGGCAAGCACTCTACCACTGAGCTACCACCTTAGCTTGAAAACATTAACATTCCATTGCCTTTTTCTCTTTCTTTTCTCTCCTTTTTTTTGGACACAGGGTCTCACTATGTAGCCCAGGCTAGCCATAAACTCACAAGTCTGCCACAAGCCTGGCAAAATGTTTCATTTCTATCCATAGGCAGTAATCAATATTTCTTGATTTTCTTTTCCCATTCTAAGATAGTCCTTTCCACAAACACAACTCAGCTTATTTTTCTGTTAGGTAAAAATGAGATTGACAATGTCTAACTAACATACACAAACATCTGAGACCATTTATAACTTATAGTGATTTTAGGCAACACATTATTATTATTAGAGAAGGGCCACTTTAAATAAAACTAGAAACAGAATGAATCAGAAATCTTTCCATGTACAAGGCAGTTAGAGCGCACTCATGCAAAAATCATAGTTTTGTAGTTAGAGGTACTTTTTAATGTATAAAAGAGGCATATGTAGCTGTGATTTCAGCAGGAAAGACACAAGTAAAAGACAGATTTATCTTTCCAAAGGCTACACAGTCCATTTTCAGAGGTTCAAATAGTGCATATGATATCTTGGTCCAAGAGGAAAGATGTAAATCATACCCATCTGCACAAAGGAAAACTAATGGTGGCTTCCAGATGCAGCTGTTTGTAACAGGCAGAGGTGGAAATTCCTGCTCAGAACCTTCCATCCCCAGCCTTGGATAAGATAAAATCAGATGACGAAAAGTTAACTAAAGTAGTTTTGACGTTTGCTCTATGTAAAATGAAGTAGTAGTTTTAAATTTTATAAAGTACCTAATTCTACAAAAATCAAATGTTTCATAAGTTCACAGGGAAGGGAAGGTTAAGAGGAGAATAATTCCAAATACTTCATGATCTTACAATTGCTTGTTAAGGCACTACACATCTTTGGTTAAATGATTAACTATTTAAATCACTTGACAAAAAAGAGGTAATATAAAATACATGAGTTGCATTCTTCTTCAAACACCACATATGTCTTATTTTTCAGTTTCCATTACTATCACAGTCTATGTGTCTCTAGAATCCTCTTTAACTCATCAGAAAGCTGAAACAAAAAAATATAAAAATACATTAGACTCTGATAGAAAAGTAAGTTTTACTTCTTACAAATACATAGTATGTTGATTTTAATATATGGACCATGACCTGAGTATCAAAAACAAAAAAAGAAACACTAAAAGATCCAGTAGTCTTCTTTTTTTGAGACAGTGTCTCATATAGTCCATGTTGGCCTCAAACTCATTATGTGGCCAAGATAAACCAGATCTGATCCTGTCTCTGTCTCCGAGTGCTGGAGTATAGGTCTATAATACCATATGGCTCAGTATTCAGTGGTATACTGTAGGATGATGTTGTATTAAAACAGAAATTATGGAAGTGCTCAGCAGGTAAGAGCACTTACAGCTTTTGGTAGAGGACTTAGGTTCAATTCCCAGCACCCACATGGCAACTCACAACCTGCTGGTAACTCCAGTTTCAGAGGCCCCAAAACCCTTCTGACCTCTGTGGGCACCAGGCATGCACTTGCTACACATACATATATACATGCAGGTAAAACACTCATATAGACAGAAATAAATCTTTAAAAAATAAAAATTTATGTTAACCAATGCTCAGATTATAAACCAACACATTCTATTCGCCATTTCAGTTACCTGTAACAGCAAAAATCAAGAACCTATGATATAACAATTTCCTCCCCTAAGCCACAGGGATCTCTATGAACATTTGAAACTATGTGGCTGTTTCCTTTTGTTTTTTGTTTGTTTGGTTTGGGCTTTTGGTTTTTTTGAGACAGGGTTTCTCTATGGCTTTGGAGCCTGTTCTGGAACTAGCTCTTTTAGATCAGGCTGGCCTCAATCCTCTCTGTTATTTATTTATTGTTATTCATTTTAATTATGTGTATGTATGTGTCTGCGTGTAAGTATGTGGGCCTGAGGGCAAGTGCCCTCAGAGGCTAGAGGCACCGAGTTCCACATGGCTGTGAGCCACCTGACATGACAGAGGTGTGGGCAAACACCTGTAGATCCAGCTCCAGAAGATACCCCCCTGCTTAAAACACACAGATACACACCAATTAAACAAACAAAAAACAAAGGGGCCAGAGAGATGGTTCAGTGATTAAGAGTGCTTGCTGCTCTCCTGTAGGACCTGAGTTCAGTTTCTAGTAACCACATAGAGTGGTTTGTAACCCCAACTCCAGGAAAAATGATGTCCTTTTCTGGCCTCTGCACACATGTAGCATATATATTTTCTCATACACACAAAGAAAAAAATTTAAAAAAACTCACAAAGCTGGGTAGTGGTGGCAGCTCACACCTTTGATCCCAGCACTCAGGAGGCAGAGGCAGGTAAATCTCTGTGAGTTTGAGGCCAGCCTAGTCTACAAAGTGAGTTCCAGGACAGCCAAAGCTACACAGATAGGTCCTGTCTTGAACAAACAAACAAAAAACTCACAAACAACACTCCTTGTAAACCCACAAAAGAAATCACCAGATAGCTGGGCATGTTGATACACACCTTTATTTCTAGCACTGGGAGGCAAAGACAGGCAGATTTCTGTGATTTGGAGGTTAGCCTCATTTATATAGTGAGACCCTGTCTCAAAATCAAAGAGAGAGAGAGAGAGAGAGAGAGAGAGAGAGAGAGAGAGAGAGAGAGAGAGAGAGAGAGAGAGAGAGGAGAGAGAGAAGACCACACAAACCAGGCCAGGGGAAGGAGTGGGGGGGAGGGAGGGAGGGGGAGAGAGAGAGAGAGAGGGGGAGAGGGAGAGGGAGAGGGAGAGGGAGAGGGAGAGGGAGAGGGAGAGGGAGGGAGGGAGGGAGAGAGAGAGAGAGAGAGAGAGCGCGAGCGAGCGAGAGCGCACACAAACCATGCCTGGGGAGGTACATGCCCCTAGTGGCACTTGGGATGCAGAAGCACTGCTGCCAAATTAATAGGCAGTGTGGTCTACATAATGAGATACAAGTCAGTGAGGGATAAATAGTAGAACCCTGTCTCAAAAAATACCACCAATACGTAAAACACACACTCAAAGAAAGTGAACCCCTCCAAAAGGTTGAGTATGGTAGTGTATGCCTATAATTCCAGAACTTGGGAGATAGAGACATGAGCATCAGGAGTTAAAGGCTAGCCTGGGGTAGATGAGATCCTGTTGCAAAAACAAAACAAAATAGAAACAAAAAAGTAGAATCCAGGAGACTTTTCAAAATGAAGGAATAAAAAGCTAAGCAATAAAATATTATAGACTGGGCCGTAGTGATGTGTGCCTTTAATCCCAGCCCTTGGGAGTCAGAGACAGGTGGATCTCAGTGGGTTCAAGGCTAGTCTGGTCTACAGAGTGAGTTCCAGGACAGTCAGGGCTACACAGAGAGACCCTGTCTCATAAAAAAAGAAAAAACAAAACAACAAAATGGAAAAATAAAATATTATAAAGCAACACTAACTAACCATTGTAAGTATAAGTAAAATAAGAATATACCTGTATGGATAGCCATGGTATTTTGATCGAAAGATAGAGAGCATCCAACTGAAGAATAGCACAACAAGTCCGATTCCAGCTACACACATCACTGTGAGAAAAGAAGAGAGTAAAACCATCAGGTTGCACCTAGTAAATCACCAGTACACTGTACAGTGTAGGCTGCACACTTCCAAACAGGAAAACTGACTAAGAAACAGCTTTCCCAAAGATTTAAGCCCCATTTTTAGAGACAGGATTTATCGTTTTAATATGGATTCTGAAGACAAGGGCTAGGAGGAAGAGGGTTATGGGAAGAATCTAAGGCACATTTTTTTTTTGTTTGTTTTTTGAAACAGGGTTTCTCTGTGTAGCTTTGGAGTCTGTCCTGGAATTAACTCTGTAGATCAGGCTGGCCTTGAACTCACAGATATTTGCCAGCCTCTGCCTCTGAAGTGCTAGGATTGAAGGCATGTCCCACCATTACCCGACATCTTTTTTTTTTTAAGATAGTCTCACTAGCTGGGCAGTGGTGGTGCAGAGGCAGGTGGATCTCTACAAGTTTGAGGTCAATCTGTTTTAAAGAGAGTGAGTTCCAGGACAGCCAGGGCTACACAGAGAAACCTCATCTTGAAAAAACAAAACCAACAACAAAAAAGGTAGTCTCACTACATAGTCCTGGCTGGCTTAGAATTTGCTATATATAAAGGGCATGCTTTCATCTGAACTCCCCATGTAGACCAGGGTGACCTTGAACTGCTGGCTCTATACTTTATCTCCTGAGTGCTGAATTACACGTGTGCTCAACCACACAAGGCCCTTTGCTTTTAAGATTTACTTATTTTATAATACTTATACATCTGTGTTTGTCTATGTATCTGCTGGAGGTATTACTATCCCTGATTTCAAGCTCTACTATATAGCTACAGTAATAAAAAACAGCATGGTATTGGCATAAAAACAGACGGGTGGATCAATGGAATGTAATCAAAGACCCTGATGTAAATTCACACACCTATGGACACCTCATTTTTTGTTTGTTTTTTGAGACAGTTGTCCTGGAACTCACTCTGTAGACTAGATTGACCTCAAATTCACAGAGATCAGCCTACCTCTGCTTCCTGAGTGCTGGGATTAAAGGTGTATGCCAACCAGTGCCAGGCCAAGACACCTGACTTTTTATAAAAGGATCAAAATTATTCAATGGAAAAAAGAAAATACCTTCAACAAATGGTGCTGGTCAAACTGGATGTCTGCGTGTAGAAGAATGCAAATAGATTTACCACCCTGCACAAAACTCAAGTCCAAGTGGATAAAAAACCTCAAAATAAAACTAGCCACACTGATCCTGATAGAAGAGAAAGTGGGGAGTAGCTTGAACACATTGACACAGAAAACAACTTCCTCAATAGAACACCAATACTGTAGACACTAAAATCAAAAGCTAATAAATGGAACCTCATGAAACTGAAATGCTTTTGTTATGCAAAGGACACCATTACTGGACCAAATCAGCAGCCTATAGAATGGGAAAAGATTTTCTCCAATGCCACATCAGATAGAGGGCTAATATCCAAAATATATAAAGAACTAAATAAATTAGGTATCAATAAAACAAATAATCCAATTTTTAAAATGGGGTATCCCACCTGGTCCCACAGCCATTCAATCCCAAAGAAACACACAAAGGCTTATATTAATTATGTTTGGCCTATTAGCTCAGGCTTGTTATCAACTAGTTCAAGGCCAGGCTGGCCTTGAACTCGTGATCCTCCTGCCTCTGCCTCCTTCAGCAAATCCTACTGGCTAGTTCTTACAACTTAAATTAATTCCTAATTCTTGTCTATGTTTAGCCATGTGGCTTGGTACCTTTTATCAGTGCAGCATTGTCATCTTGCTTCCTCTGCATCTGGGTGGCAACTCACTCTGCCTTTCCTCTTCCCAGAATTCTCTTAGTCTGGTTGCCCTGCCTATACTTCCTGCCTGGCAACTAGCCAATCAGCATTTTATTAAACAAATACGAGTGACAAATTTTTATCAAGTACAAAAGCATTATCCCACAGCAATGGGGTACAATGTAAACAGAGAATTCTCAGTAGAGGAACAAAATGGCCAAGAAACAAATACTCAAAATCTGTAGTCATCAAGGATATACACCTTAAAACTACTCTGAGATTCCATCTTACACCTGTCAGAGTGGCTAAGATCAAACATGAATGATAGCTTATGCTGGAGAGGATGTGGAATAAGGGGAACACTCATCCATTGCTGGTGGAAATGCAAACTTGTACAGCCACTATGAAAATCAATATAGTGGTTTATTACAAAATTGGGAATTGATCTACTTCCAGACCCAGCTATACTAGTTACGCATATCCCCAAAGGGGAGTCCATCCTATCAGAAGGACAACTGCTCAATTATGTTCATAGCAGCTTTATTTATAATAACCAGAAACTGGAAACAAACTTAGATGTCCCTCAACTAAAGAATAGATGAATTAGATGTGGTACATTTACAAAATGGAGTATTACTTAGCTGTTAAAAAATAACCATAAAATTTGCAAGGAAATGAAAAAAAGTAGGAATAGAAAAAAATCAGCTGGGAGGTAGTAGCATACACCTTGGGAGAATCTCTTTGAGTTTGAGGTCAGCCTGGTCTATAGAGCGAGTTCCAGGATAGCTAAAGCTACAGAGAAACCCTGTTTCAAAAAAACAAAAAATAGAAAAAAAAATTATCCTGAGTGAGGCAACCTAGACCCAGAAAGGCAAACATGGTATGTATTCACTCGTAAGTGGGTGTTAGCTGTTAAGTAAATGAAAATCAGGCTGTAATCCACAGACCCAGAAGTGCTAAGTAATAAGGAGGGCTTATATAATAATAAGTAAAAGGGGGATGCATGTATATATATATCCCTGGGAAGGAGAAATAGATTTATTGGGTGGACTGGGGGTGGGTGGTGATGGGTACTGGAGGAATCAGATGGGGGTGGTGATGGAGGAAGAGTACTAGGAGAGATGACTGGAATTGGAGGGATTTTGGTTGCATGTGAAATATGGAAACTGAGTTCAGTAGAAACTTCCAGGATTCTACGAAGATGACCTCACGGAGGACCTGTAGTAAAGGAGGATAAAGAGCCTGATCTGGCCATCTTCTTTAACTGTGGCAAGGCTTTTAGAGGTGGGGCTGGGACAACAACCCAGCCACAAAACCTATCTATAATCTGTCTATCCTGCTTGTAAGACGTACTGGGGTAATGGAGGCACAGAACTTGTGGGAGTGGTCAAAAAATAAATGACTTGTCTAATCTGAGGTCCACAGCCTGGGAGGGAGTCCATGCCCAACACCTGGATGACCAGAAACTAGAGGCTGGATAGCCCAGGGTCCGATTTTAGAAAAAAAAAATTAATAAAATGATTACTAACAATATCCTTATATATTCATATTTCACTGCTTACCCCAATCATCAAAGAGGCTACCACTGACAGCTGATGGGAACAAATGCTGAGACCCACAGCTGAACATTAGGCAGAGAGAGAGCCCAAACTGGAGATCTCCACTGGATCCCTCTCCTTTGAGTTTGGGAAACCCCAAGGAAGAGGAGGAAGAAGAAATGTGGGAGGGGGTTCAAAGACACCGGGAGAACATGGCCTACAAACTTCAACTAAATAGGAATCATAGGGGCTCACAGACACTGAGGTGGCATGATTTTCAACTAGGTCCTCTGCATATGTTTGTTAAGTTGGTGTTTTTATGAGACTCCTAACAGTGGGGGTAGGAGTGTCTCTTAACTTTTTTTACCTGCTCTTGGGAGCCTTTTCCTCCTACTGAGCTGCCTCATCCAGCTTTGATGTGTGGATTTGTGCCTATTGTTATTCTTTTGGTCCCCGCCCCTTTCCACCCACTCCCAGCAACCTCTGATCTCTCATCCTCATCAAGAAGCCCTTCTCTCGGGTGTTCCCCGCTTCTCCCTTTTCTCTCTCTCTCTCTCCCTCTCTTCTTTAATAAATGTTCATGTCTATTTTCTGTGTCTAGGTGTGCAATTTACACTAGCTCGCTTGGCTCTCCCCGGACCCGCCGCAGGCTGACCCTGCCTGCTTGCTGCATGGCGGGGGCTGCCCGCCCGGGATGGGCCACTGCTCATAAGCCCGGGGATCTTGCAGGGACCCACAGCCGTCTCTGCCGGGCTGGCAGCTGCTCTGAGAACATTTTAAGAATAAAACTTATGGTATTTTACTATGCTGTGTTTGGTGGATATTCTTGGGAGGCATGCTCTTTCTGAAGGGAAACAGAGGAGGAGTGGATCTGGGGGATAGGGGAGGTGGCAGAGGTAACAGGAAGAATGGAGGGAGGGGAAACGGGTTGGACGTATTAAAAACAAAATTTAAAAAGTAAAAAAAAAACTAAAAATAAATCATAATTGGGCCAACAAGGTGGTTCAATAAGAAAAGGTGTTTGCTGCCAAGCCTGACTATATGAATTTGAGCCCCCAAACCCACACAACACAGTAGGACAGAAAGGACTCCTACAAGTTGTCCTTTGACTTCAACATCCATGTTGTGTCGTGTTCACACACATTCACATGCATGCATGCACACACAGAGGAAATAATAAATGAAAATACTTTTAAAAATCTAGAAAATTAAAATATCATACATGTATTATATATTAAATGGTTAATAAATATCTATTCTTCTTGTAACAGGGTTTGTTTTTATATTTTTTGAGACAGGGTCTTACTATATAGCAGTGAATGGCCTGGAAGTTGCTTTGTAGACCAAACTGGCCTCAAACTCACACCTGCCTCCTAATTGCTGGGATTATAGGTATGTACCACCATGTTTGGCAAAAGTAGCTGTCAAATCAGAAATCTAATATACTCATCTTTTTACAGAAAATAAATATTATCTATGATAATTTTAAGAAATTATATTGTAGGCATCTTCCAATGTGTATCTGTTTGATAGAGGGTCTTGTTATTTGAGATGACCTCAAACTCACTATATAGCAAAGAATAACCTTGAGTTCCTTATTCTTTCTGTTTCCACCTCCCAAGTGTTTGGATTGCAAGTGTGCACCTTGTACAGACTTTTTGCTTATGATTCAGGGTTTTACTACATAGTACAGGAAAGCCTGAATTGGCAGCAGTTCTCTTGTCTCAGTCTGGCATGCTGGGATTATAGACTATACTGCCACACTCAACAATATGCAAATGTTCTAAAGCATAAAAAGCAGATGCAGCCTGGGGTTCAAGACCTTATTAGTGATTTTCTTAGCCCTGACGTCCCAAGTTTTAGAATTACAGGTGTTTGCTGCCATTCCCCATCTAAGGTTTTTATTTTGTTTGAAAGAAAGGTCTTTAACATATAGCCCTGTCTGGCCTGGAATTTGCATTGATTTTACTTCTGCCTCCCAATTTTTTTTTTTTTGATTTTTCGAGACAGGGTTTCTCCGTAGTTTTTTTTTTTTTTTTTTTTGGTTCCTGTCCTGGAACTAGCTCTTGTAGACCAGGCTGGCCTCGAACTCACAGAGATCCGCCTGCCTCTGTCTCCCGAGTGCTGGGATTAAAGGGGTGCACCACCACCACTCAGCTCCAAGTGTTCAATGTTTAAAGTGAGTACAAGACTCAAACACACACACACACACACACACACACACACACACACACACACACACACACACACCTGTAGTATTGGTGACCTTGTCTGTGAAGGACAATCACTCCATCATAGAGCTCTATCCCCAGGCCTGCCCATAGTTTTTTCCTGTTGTTTTGTTTTGGTATATTGAAGATTGAATCTAGAGCCCAGTATACTCTAGGCAAGTACTCTACAACAGAGTTAGTTACATGCCCAGTCCCCTTTTTACTTTTTTCTTTTAAGACAGGGTCTTACTAAGTTGCTGTCTGAGTTCCATCTCATTTTATACACCAGTTAGGCCTTGAACTTGTAATCCTCCTACCTCACCCTCCTGAATGTATGGAATTATGGGCCAGTAGCATCAAGTCTGATTCCTACATATACAGTTTTTAAAATGTGTTTTACAGATGGGGCTAGGTAAGTGGCTCAGTTGATAAATCCTAATACTTGAAAGGTGGAGACAAGAGGATCAGAAATTCAAGGTCAGTCGGTTCGAAACTGATCTAGGCTATATGAGACCCTGTCTCAATAAATAGATAGATAGATAGATAGATAGATAGAGAGAGAGAGAGAGAGAGATAAACAAACCCCAGATGTTCTTATGGTTTTTTTATTTGCTTTTATTTTAGTATTAGTTTTCTGAGACAGGGCCCTGGCTGTCCTGGAACTTGGTCTGTAGACCATGCTGGCCTCAAACTCACAGAGATCCACCTGCCTCGGCCTCCCAAGTGTCAGGATTAAAGGTGTGCGCTATCATTGCCTGGCTACAAGATGTTCTTATGAGTGAAATGATGAACACAGAGGAGGCTGAGGCAAGAGGATTGGAAGTTCAAGGTCATTTTGGCCACATAACATAGTTACCTCAAAATAAAAAACAACTGATCAAATAAAAAAGTGTAAAGAAATAGATTATAAAGGGAAAATTAACTAGAGAGTTTTTTTTTTGTATTAAAGGCAGAATTGGAACACCGTGACATGTAACTTACTCCTTCGCTTCCCAATATCCATGTCGGAGGTAGCAGCTTCACATAAAAGCACCATGCCTAAGGTAACCCCGCCATCTTAGAAAAACTGTTTAAGGAGAAATTCATATAAGCCACAAAAGACATACCACTTTCCTATTCCCAGTTTCTCATGAAGAAAATAAGATGAATTTATAAACCTTCAATTTTTTATTTTAAAACAGTAACCAAAACACTCTTATATTACACAGTGTTAATTACTATAAAGATTAAATTGAAAAGTAAGGTTAAACCAGGCATTTGGTAAAGCAAGGCCAGCCTGGGCTATATAAGACTCTTGTCTAAAAAAGAAAAAACAAAATAAAACAAACGCTGGCCCCATGCACCTGGTAAGGTGGTACATTTAATCCCAGCATTTGGGAGGCAAAGGCATGCACATCTCTGTGAGTTCAAAGTCAGTCTGGTTTATACAGTACAGGCCACCCAGTGCTACAGAGTGAGACCCTGTCTTAAAGAAACAAAACAAATGAATACCCCAAACTGGTACCCCCCAAAAGAATTAAAGTTGAAAATACTTCAGTTTTGTAAAGTCAAATGTAATTTTAAAAAAATCCCACCTATGCTTGGTGGTAGTGACACATGCCTTTAATTCCAGCACTTGCGAGGCAGAGGGAGACAGATCTCTGTGAGACCAAGGCCAGCCCCTTCTTCTACAGAGGAAGTTTCAGGACAGCCAGGGCCACACAGAAAAATCCTGTCTCAAAAAAGCAAAACAAAACAAAAAACAGCAACCACAAAAAATTCCACCTATATATAAAATCAGCTTTTTGGATATCATACCTTAAAACAAACTGCCTGATCACAACAGTTTTCCAACTTCATACACACTACAAAATACTAAGTAGTCACTGTTATCAATTTAACACCCCTGAAAAGGGCATACTTGAAATACACACCATTTAAGACAATAGCAACTCACTTTTAATAGAAAATAATCTCAAAAACTTCTTCAGATTTTCAACAAATAACATTTGGAGTACTAATTATGATTCAGATACCCAATTTTGTCTTATTCTAATGAAAAAGGAAAATCCCTCATGTGGCATGACCTTATTCATTTTAATAACAGTAGCTATATAATTCAGAATAGAAATACTACTGTAAACAAAAAGCACATCACATGGTTGAATAATGAAATGAGCAGTATCAGTGCCTATGCTCTAGCAGAAAAGAGACCATCACCTGTACTTTTGTGAGTACTAGGAATAGCCACACACTGCTAATTATGTACATGATGCACAATGCATGCTACTGCATGTGGCTGTAATTTAGTGCTAAGAGTCAGGTGTTCTAATGAAGCTCTGTAACTGACTACATTCATCTCTTCATTACCATCTTGTGCTCTCTCGTAAACAGCCTCTTGTTAGGAATGACTGTTCATTTTCCATGTTTTTAATTAATTAATCTGTGTGTAGAGGTTAGAAGACAACTGGCAGAAATTGGTTCTTTCCTTCAACCATATTGGTCCTGGAGATCCAACTTGGGTTGTCAGGGTGGGTAAGTAGGCACCCTGCTTGAGCCTTCGTTCCAGCCCAATGCTATTTTTGGTTTTGCTTTTTTATTTAATCTATTCAGCCAGCATTTTTCCTTTTACTTACTGTGGCTCTTATATCTAGGTTTTCTCTGAAGGACACTAGAAATCAGGGTCTTGTGCATGATAGGTAAGTGCTATACCAATGAGGTATATCTCAGTCCCAATTATGCTTTTAGTGTATTAAAATGACATTTCATTTTACATCTGTTAATTTATATCTCTGTTTGTTTTCCTCGAGACAGAGTTTCTCTGTGTAATAGCTCTGGCTGTCCTTGAATTTGCTCTGTAAACCAGAAATTGGCCTGCCTCTGCCTCATGAGTGCTGGGATTAAAGATGTGTGATACCACACTCAGCTTAATGTTTCATTTTTTAAAGATTTATTTATTATGTATACAGTGTTCTGTATGCATGTATGCTGTAGACCAGAAGAGGGCACCAAATCTCATTACAGATGATTGTGAGTCACCATGTGGTTGCTGGGAATTGAACTCAGGACCTCTGGAAGAGCAGCCAGTGCTCTTAACTGCTGAGCCATCTCTCCAGCTCTTAATGTTTCATTTTAAGTCTCACCTAAACCTCATTTTTCTTCTAAATCCATACATCAATGAGCTAATCAACCTGGCTTTGCCAGACTAAAGGTTTGCCTCTCATTAGTCTATAAGATATTGGGTCAAGAAGGAAGACACAAGCAATACAATTCCCAAAAGGTATTATGGCCTGCATTAGGACAGCAGCTCCAACCAAATCTGTATAGAGGACATAAGATTGTAAAATAATAATCAAATTAAAATGGAACAATAAAGACTTATTGTAAAAGGATACTGAACAGAAGAACAATGTGGGTTTCAGCTACAAACTGGGCCTGGCTGCTTCCATGGATATAGTTCTGGGAGAGGAAGACAAAAAGGAACCTTTAAATTATACATTGAATTGCAGTGTCCTAACCCTAAAATAAAGTACGTTAAACTTTATGAAATCATCAATTCACTTGCTGTATGTATGTACCATACTTTGTTCGTCTACTAAAAGCTATTTCTATATTATTTACTTCTTTCTTTGTATTTATACTATCTATTTAACAAAAGTGTATGAGAAAAATAATATTTAAGAGTATAAAACTATGAGGTAAAAAACAATGTAGACATGACAATAGGAACCACAATTTTCCAATTAATCACCATGTTTGATAGTGCCTAGCACAGTACTAGAAATAACAGATGCTCAAATAGTCGACTAATTCTTATATTTAGTTTGAGAATGATTTTCTTAGCCATCCTAGTCAAAAGAACTCAAGAAATGGAAGAAAGAACATTCCACTTTGGAAGACCACAGGCTCTAATTGTACCTGAAGCTCCATAACAGGGATCAAAGAGGCAAAACTCTATCTAGTTCCTGTATATGCTGGCTCTGGCTTCACAAGGTAATTATATTACATCAACTTTGGTATATAATGCAAAGAAATGACCAACTTACCACATGTCCTGTATGGGGATTCTTATGAGCATATGGTGGTCCTCTTATATGGTTCCACATCTGACCAGATGTCATAGCAAGTACAAAACACTAGGAAACAAATATATTGGAATACTCATGGTCCAGCTAGCCCATATTGATTAGGTAAGCAGGTACATGAAAATACTTATCCATTCAGGAAACACAAGACTTTATTTTTTCCAAAAAAAAATTATTTCTTTATTAAGGTTTATATTTTGTCAAAAGGATCACAATTCAACATCATTTCTGAAGGAATTTTAAACTATAAACAGAGAAGTTTCAAAATTCAATATTGAAATACATTTGAAGCCGGGTGGTGGTGACACACGCCTTTAATCCCAGTACTTGGGAGGCAGAGGCAGGCAGATCTCCATGAGTTTGAGGCCAACCTGGTCTAAAAGAGCTTGTTCCAGGACAGGCTCCAAAGCCACAGAGAAATCCTGTCTTGAAAAAAAAAAAGAAAATACATTCAAAAACATTTTCAAAAGAACTGTAACTAGGAATAGCGAGAATATACATACTGTTCTTGCAGAGGATATGAGTTTGGTTCCCAGGACCCACGATGGGTGGCTTATAACTTCCCGTGACTCCAGCTTCTAAGGAATCAAATGGCCCCGTCTGACCTCTATATATACCTGCACTTATGCACATAACCCCCAACACATACACACATGCTAAACATAAAATAAAATATAAAAAATTACTATAAACAGAATCAGTTGCTTGAAACTTTGGAAAACCTAATAAGATAACGAGGGAAAGAAGCTCACTTTAAGACAGGAAATAAAAATATAGAAAATCTTAGGACCAGAAAGATGGCTTGGCATATAAAAGTATTTGCCACAAAAGCTTGACAATGTATTTGATCTCCAGGACCCACATGATGGAGGGTGATGAATGAACATGGGGTCTACTGAATTTGTACTATATGTACTAAATGAGCCTAGAGGAAGTGTGTCACTTGGGGCAAGCTTTGGGGTTTCAGAAGCCTAAGCCAGGCCTAGTGGTGTTCTCTCTCTCTCTCTCTCTCTCTCTCTCTCTCTCTCTCTCTCTCTCTCTCTTTCTCTCTCCTTTCTGCCTGTGGATTTGGATGTCGAACTCTTAGCTCCTTCTCTAGCACCATGTCTGCCTGCACGCCACGATGCTTCCCACCATGTTGATAATGGACTGTACCTCTGAACTGTAAGCCAGGTACCAATTAAATGCTTTTCTTTGTAAGAGTTGCTACGGTTATGGTGTCTCTTCACAGCAATAGAACACTGACTAAAACAGATCCATAAATTCTTATGTCTGAATGGTTGGTATCCAGTTGGCAGAACTGTTTGGAAAGTGTTGGGACCATTTGGAGTCCTGGCCTCCAGTTGCTCTCCCCTGCTCTCCTTTACTTGGCCTTCTGATTTGTGCTACTGAAAGCTCTGACCAGTTCTGCTTCCTGAGCATGTGTTGCCTTGTCCTTGATTGAGGATCAGGAGATGAGGTTTTCACCTGCTGGCCCACCTGACTGTGTTGAGTCTATAAGCCTCCGTGGTGCTATTCAATAAAGGGCTTCTTTACCAGTGACTAGAGGTGTGTGTCTCTGTCTGTGCTGTCTATGTGTGTTTCAATCTCCAGCCCCTTGCCTGAGGCTCACGAATGGTCCTATAGTGCAGGCACCGCAATACAGGAGTAGTATCGTACTGTCATGTAGTAAGCCGGGTGCTACAGGAAAGGATTTGGAGATGTGACTTTTTTGGAGGTGTGTCACTGGAGGTGAGTTTTAAGGTTTCAAAAGGATTGTGCTGTTCCCAGTGTCTTCTCTGCCTCCTGACTGTGGATGACATGTGGGCTCTCAGCTGTTCCTTCACTCCACCATCATGAACTCTAGTTCAGTGAAAGGCTGTCTTTTAGAAGTTGCCTTGCTCAGGTGCTTTCAACCAAAACAGTGACCTGAGTTCAATTCCCAGAATCCAAATAAAAAAGCTGAGGGCACTGGCTAGACATTTGCTTCTCTTGTAAAATAGTGGAGTTTGGTTCCCAGAACCTCTGTTAGGCAGTTCACAAATGCCTATAACTCCAGGGATCCAGTGCCCTCTTCTGTCCTCCAGCCAACCTTGCTCTCATCAGTGAGACACCTCCTGAAAACAACAACAAATCCCAAGGTAGACTGAGCCTAAGGAAGAACACCTGAGTTCACCTCTGGCCTCCACACAAACGAGCACATACTCACATCTCCACGAACAAGCACCAACATGCACTCTCACCACAACAAAAATCGGGCTGAGTAAATGGCTCAGCGGATAAGACTGCATGCTGTGAAAACAAGAGCACCCGAGTCTAAATCCCCAGCATGGCTGGACATCCTAGAGAGTCCTTGTGTTGAGGAACAGACAGGAAGAGCCCAAGAGCTTGTTGGCCATTTGCTCTAGCCCAAACGGGGAGCTTCAGGCTCAGTGCTAGATCCTGTCGAAGAAAAGTGGAGTCGGCTATGGTGGTACACGCCTTTGAACCCAGCACTAGGGAGGCAGAGGCAGGTGGATCTCTGAGTTCAAGTCCAGCCTGATCTACAGAGTGAGTTCCAGGACATCCAGGGCTGTTACACAGAGAAACCCTGTCTTGGGGATGGGGGAAAAGGTAGAGAACAACAGAAAATGACTCTGGATATCCTCCTCTGGCCTATGCATGTGCAGTTGTATGCATGTACAAGTACATGTACACGCGTGTACACACACACACACACACACACACACACAAAGTATTTTTCACAGAGGTAACAGCTAACAGAACCCAAGAAAAAATTCTGGGTGCAGCAGTATGAGCTTGTAATATCAGCACTAAAGATATGAAGACAGGAGGCTCTCTAGGGATCACTAGTGAATTCCTGGTTCAGGGAGACTCATTTCATAAAATAAGCTGAAGAAGTGACTGAGGAAGACACCCAATAGCAATCTGTGGCCTATTCACAAGCACAATAAAGAAAACAAAAGAAAAAGGGTAAAGAAAATAGATTAAGTTCTTTTTCAATCAACTTTTCTCTTTCAATTCACTTACCAAAGCTGCAAAAGCCCATCCAGTTTTATTAAAGAGGAATTCCATATTGCTTCTTCGCAGATACACAAGTCCACCAATAACAGCCAGAAGCAATCCCAACATTAGGGGTCCAGCATAATTTGGAGGTCTAATTACTCTAATCTAATGGAAAAGAGAGAGAAAAACATTCTAAGATATAAAATTTATTTTCTAATTAATAATAATGAAATGAAAGCAGTCAAAAACATATTTTCAGGAAAAATATTTTTAACCATATTACTCCAGTCAAAACTATACCCTAGAAATAATATGTAACAGGCACGGTATTATTTCAGTTAAAACACAATACCCCTTAGATTAAGAAATTTTGCCAAGTACACACACTTATGGTCAGGAAAATGGTTTCTAATTATTCTAAACTCAACAGGCTAAGACAAGGTATTTTATAATTTTACTCAAGATGAGTAAAATTTTTTAATTTTTATCAAGATGATCCTGTTAAATCCTACTTATGAAAGATCTACCAAATGATTCCATCTCAGTGACATGAAGACAAGACCAGCTATGACTCCCAGTTCAGATTCAAAGACAGTGAAAAAAAGACTTTTTGTAAAGTAGGGAAACTTACATTGACATCAGTTCTGTCTGCGATCCAGCGAGCAATCTGTTCAGCTGAAAACCCTCGCACCTGTAACTCGTATGTATCAGCCCTTTTGGGTTTTCCTTTTGGAGGAAAGTTGATGAAAGTTGGAGCGGAATTCATGTTTAGCTGAATCAAAAATAGTCCATGGAAACATAAGTTACCAAGAAAATAACCTTAACGGCAACTAATTTTTAAAATTAAACATTTTTTTTAAGACAGGGTTTTGCTGTGTCAACCAGGCTGGCCTTGAACTTGCAATAATCCTCCTGTCTCTGCTTGCTGAGTGCTAGGATTAAAAGAATGTACCAACATGCCTGGGAGAAATTCAGGCTTTTCACACACATGAAGATCGTGATTATCTAAGGAGTGTTGTGGAGTTGGCTTTCAAATGCAAGGCTACCCCTGACTGTAACAATTACATTTTATTATCCAGATAGAAATTTCTAGGTAACATACAATTTTTTTTAACTTGAATAGGAAATTTCCCATACCAGTTATTTAAGGTTGCTCAGAAATTCTTAAAAAGTTAAGTATACATTCATGACACCTAAACTTATTTTATATGGCTGTTACAACCTCATGATACTAAAACAAGAAGAGTTCAGGTTAAAGGACTGTTAGAGCAATACTCTGAATTTAGGACAAGCTTGGACACTTGGCAAGACCCTGTCTTGAAATAAAATACCAGACATGTGGTCACACATCTGTAACCCCAGCACTGGAGAGGCAGAGGCAGGTAGATATTTATGAGTTGGAGGTCAGTCAAGTCTGCACAGCAAGTTCCAGAATAGGCACCTTCCAACTGCTAGGAGTATAGGAACAAGTGCCTGGCTTGTTCTTTATATATTTACAAAATAAAATTTGTGTAAGTCCCAGAAAAACAAATCCTTGAAGGACAGGAACAACCTTCTGTGAAATAAGGCAATTATCTGGAAGACAAGGCTGTATTCTGGAGCAGAGATGATGTTGGGGGAACCAGATTGATCCCAAGCTATGTTGACTTTGGACTGACCATCTTGATGAACCAGAACTGAGAAAATGATCAGATGACACCTTCACCTGGCTGTTTAATTAATTACACATACCTCTCCCCACTGCCCAATTCTTCTGTTTAAACTAGTAGCAATAGAGGCTGGAGAGATGGCTCAGTGGTTAAGAGCACTGACTGCTCCTCCAGAGGACCCGGGTTCAATTCCCAGCACCCACATGACAGCTCGCAGCTGTCTGTAGCTCCAGTTCAAGAGAATCTGACATTGTTATACCAACGTGCAAGAAATAAAGTTAAATAAAGTTTTGAAAAAAAAATAAACTAGTAGCAATAGAAGGAGCCACTAGTCATCTGTTCTTCCCACATTGAACAAATTCCTCTCTGCTTTACATGCACACACACACACATTTGTGTGTTTGAGTGTGTATGTGTGTAAGTTATCAGGTAGGATGATGAACACTTATAGTCCCAATACTTGGGAGATGGAGGAGAAAGGATTGGAAGTTTGTATCCAGCCTTTGCTACACAGACCATGCCACACAGCACACTTAAAAGTGTACACAGACCATGCCACACAACATACTGGTTGGCATTGGTTACTGACTTTTTTTGATTAGTCAAATTTTGCTTTTAGTTTACTAGCTACTCTAGCTTTTGCATTAAAGTATTCCTATTTAACTTCTTAACAATATTTTTAGATTTATGTGTATGAGTGTTTTGCTTGCATGTATGTATGTGTACTATATGCATGCCTGCTGCCCGTGAAGACTAGAAGAAGGCATCAGATTCCTTGGAAGTGGAGTTAGGGATGGTTTTGAACTACCATGTGGGTGCTGGGTATCAAACCCAAGTCCTCTGCAAGAGGAATGAGTGATCTTAACCAAGTAGCCATACCTCCAGCCCCACTATTTAACTTCTTGTAATCATCAAAATTGTATTTTGCTTTATCCATGCTTTATTCCTATATACAAGAAAAAAATCAAACATCTTACCATTTGAAATACATCAGAACCTTCATCAAAATCCACCATGGCAAAAAATATTCTGTTGGTAAATGCACTGGAGTACCGCCAAGAGTTTGCCAGAATCTGGAATTCTTCATCAGCTTGCCTGAATAAAATCAGATTGGTGGGGAATAAAGCAAAAAATATATGAAACAATTTAAAAATCAACCCAGTTTATCAGCAGTAAAACAAAACCTAATTAAGTAATAGCAATTTGTTGCTGTTGTTTTGTTTTTTTAGATTTATTTATTATGTATACAATGTTCTGCCTGCATGTGTCCCTGCAGGCCAGAAGTTGGCACCAGATTTTATTACAGATGGTTGTGAGCCACCATGTGGTTGCTGGGAATTGAACTCAGGACCTGTGGAAGAACAATCGGTGCTCTTAACCGCTGAGCCATCTCTCCAGCCCCTGCTGTTGTTTTTTTGAGACAGGGTTTCGCTGTGTACCTGGCTATCCTGGAACTCACTCTGTAAACAAGGCTGGCCTTGAACTCAGACAGTCGCCTGCCTCTGCTTCCAGAGACCTGGGTTTAAAGGCACGTGCCACAACTGTCTAGCATAATAGCAATTTTTAGTAAAAGAAATATTAAAAATTATTGGCAAGCTGGGTGGTGGTGGCAGCACATGCCTTTAATTCCAGCTGTGAGGGAAGAAGAGGCAGGTGGATCTGAGTTTGAGGCTGGCCTGATCTACAGATTAAGTTCAGGACAGCCAGGGTTATTACACAAAGAAACCCTGTCTCAAAAAAAAAGGTTATTGGTACATAATTCAGGTATAGTTAGAACACAGTCAGAAGACACTTTGTTTAAGTATAAAAGAAGCCTCACATCTAAGTGATGGAAATCTCACCAGAAATTAGTAATTACATGACTCCATTCCATGCTTTATACTTTTATACTGTTTATTTTTGAATCCCAAAACAATTTTTCTTTTTTAAAAGAGTCATTTATTTATTTAATGGGCACTGGTGTTTTGCTTGTATATATTCTGTGTGAGGGTGTTGGATCCCTTGGAACTGGAGTTACAGACAGTCGTGTGCTGCCATGTGGGTGCTGGGAATTGAACCGAAGTTCTGTGGAAGAACAGTCACTGCTCTTAACCACTGAGCCATCTCTCCAGCCACCCAAAACAATTAAAAAAATTTTTTTGAGATGGGGGGGTCTCACTAGGTAGCCCTGGCTATTCTGTTAACTCTGTAGACCAGGCTGGCCTTAATTTACAGAGATCTGCCTGCTTCTGCTTCCAGATTAGATGTATGTGCCACCACAGCCAGGCTCCAAAACATCTTTGGTAGTCACAAAACAAAGAAATGCAGCTAACATCCTCTATACACTATGGAGGCTTTCCCTCCTTTGGTGGTTTTTCCCCTAAGACAGTTTCTTTATGTAGCCCTAGATGTCCCGGAACTAAAGGATTTATTTCTAGGTACATATGTCTGTGCGAGGATGTGTGCACATGAGTGCCAGTGCCCACTGAGGCCAGAGGCATCAGATCTACTGATCTGGAGCTGGAGTTACGGGAGGTTGTCAGCTGCCCAACATGGGTTCCTAGAACTGAGTTGGGTACTCTGCAAGAGCAAGAGAGACTCTAACAGCTGGTCTCTCTCCAGCCAGTGTGCTGCTTCCACTCTTGTTTTTAAGACAGGGTCTTGCTATGTTGCTCAACCTATACCACACTACTGGTCTCAAATGCTCCTTCTGTTTCAGACTCCTTGTAGGAAGGAGTACGGGCATACAACAATTTTTGGGTTTGGTGCTGGGGATTGAACCCAGGGTCCCACACATTCTAGGCAGGAATCTAACACTGATTTATACCCCAAATTCTCACAATTTTGAGACTCTAAATCATCAGGCAAAGAAGATCTAACAGCCTACCTTAAATATCAAAAATATGTAACCAGACAGACACAGTGGCACAGGCCTGTAAAACTAACGCTCAGAAGGCAAAGATAGTCAAAGTTAAAACCCTGCCTGCTGTTATAGCAAGTTCAGAACAGCCAGGGCTACAGAGTGAGACCTTGTATCAAATTTTTAAAAATTAAATAAGATCTGGAGGCTGAGAAGATGACTCAACCAGTAAAAATGCTTGCCTTGAAAGCATGAGGACATTAGTTCATCTCCCAGAAGTCATGTTTAAAAAGCAAGAGTGGTGATAGCCTCCTAATTGCAGCACTTGGGAAGCAGAGACAAGCGGATGCCTCGAGCTGGCTGGTTAGCTAATCCAGCCTAACCAGTGTGCTCCAGGCAAAGGAGAGACCTTGCTTCAAAGGAGGTAGACAACATTTCTGAAGATGACACCAAATACTCAGGCCTCTACACTCAGGCACACACATGTACCCACACACATATGAACACATGTACAAAGCCTCACACATACTCTGAGGCACAGATGCTATTTTGGTAAGTAAAAATACAATCACATGAATTATTACAATAAATGACAAGAAAAATCTAGGGACTTGAGATGAACAAACCTTCAGTTATCCTTGAATTTTCCTTTCTTTTATGTTTTCATTTTATTTTTGTCTCTTTTTTCCTTTTGGTTTTTTGAGACATGGTTTCTCTGTAGCTTTGGAGCCGCTCCTGTAACTCACTTGATAGACCAGGTTGGCCTTGAACTCACGGAGATCTGTTTGTCTCTGCCTCCCAAGTGCTAGGATTAAAGGTATGTGCCACTACTGCCCAGCTTGTTTCATTCTAAAGGTCTGTTTATTTACATGTTTTTCCCATATGTATATGTCTTTCTTTATCTTACTTTTTTCAATCCTTTGGGGTTAAATCTAAGTAACATAAATGCATAAACATACTTATTTATCAAAGAAAGTTTGGGGGTTCTAGTATTTCTGTTTTATTTTTTAACTCTTTATTCTTCTAGAAAACTTTTTTTTTTTTTGTTTTTGAGACACAGTTTCTCTGTGTAACAGCTCTGGCTGTCCTGGAAATAACTTTGTAAACAAGGATGGCCTGAATCCACCTGCCTCTGCCTCCCAAGTGCTGGGTCTAAGGGTGTGCCTCACCACCACCCACTTAGAAAACATTTTTTTCATCTGTGATAACGTTTTTAATTCCATCCTTTTCTATTCTGTATGTATTTTAGTGCTGGAGATTAAACCTAGAGTCTATTTCATTTTGACATGCACCAATCTATTCTCTATCCACATTTTGTAAATTTTGTTCAGTATCCCAAAAATGAACATAAGCAAATCGTTTTAGTGTCTAGAGATGAAATCAAAGGATTCATACCAATTGTGGGACCATAATGAACAAATTTACAGCATAAATATTCAATCCTGGCATTGACTACCATATTCCTGATGAAAAGCTATTTGGAGGGGGAGAGGTAGTTGTTATGATATGATGGTGGCACTGAGACTGTGCCAACTAGCCTATGGTCCAGTGGCACGCTAATGCCTCAGCAAAACATTTGTCGCTTCTCAGACACACATAGCTAGAAGGTGTGTGGCTCTTTGATTTTTATAGAATTCATGATAGCTACAATATTTTATTCTTTCTCCCCTACCAATTGCACAACCAAGACTAATTTTTATAAAAGAGTAGTGTTGAAGGCTGGAGAGATGGTTCAGCTGTTCTTCTAGAGTTCCTGAATTCAATTCTCAGCAACCACGTGGCGGCTCACAATTATCTGTAATGGGATCTGATTCCCTCTTTTGGCATGAATGAATATAGAACACTTACATACACAAAATACATAAATCTTAAAAAAACAAAACAGTAATAGTGTCTGTTATATAACCCATGAGTAAAGTATAATCTATTTATTAACGAACCCATTGTACAAATTTGATTCTTCTGAGAAAGAAAAACAGTTAAAAACCAAAAACCAATTTAATTTCAAAGTGGAGATGAAAGATCATACTTGCAAACGACACACTGTCTGTGAAGTTGGAGAGCAGTGAACATCACAATAACAGAGTAATTTCTTGGTGGCGCTTTAACAAGGCGACGGAACTTGTCTCCATTCATTCTTATTACAGGTCTTTTATTGGTCCATTCCATCAGCTGACTAACCTTCTCAGATAACACCATCTACAAAAGACAAAATGAGATCTTGTGAATATACTCAAGTTGGCATTTAAGGTTGGGTTTAGCAGGTCTTGTTTATAATTACAGCTACCCAGGACATTAAAATAAGAGGATCTCCTGAGCCCCAAAGCCCAAGACCAGCTTGGGCAACATAGTTAAGACCTAAACCTCAAATATCAGGAACAAAAAGCCACAAAGAGGTGTGGTGGCATATGCCTATTATCCCAGCACTCAGGAGGTGAAGGCAAGTTCATAGTTTGAGGCCGACCTAAGATTTCTACCAAAACACTATCCAAAAAAACCCCCCACAAAAACAAACGAAGAAAAACAGCTGAGCATTGTAGAACATGTCTTTATTCTTAGCACCTGGGAGCAGAGGCAGGTGGATCTCTTTGAGTTCAAGGCCAAACCTGATCTACTTAGTAAGAAACCTTGCTTCACCAAGTATTTGTGGTGGAGGAGTCTGCAGCAGCAGCAGCAGCAGCAGCAGCAGCAGCAGCAGCAGCAGCAGCAGCAGCAGCAGCAACAGCAAAAATACAATAAAACCAAAAAGTCACTTTAGGGCTAATAACCTGAGTTTGATCCCAGGAATCTATGGTAAAAGGAGAGAACCAATTAGAACTTGTTCTCTGACCTCTACACATGTGCTGTAGTGCATGCAAACTTACACAATGAAATAAGTATATATGTTAAAATTACTTTAGCAAAGCAACTTTCTTTTGTGTGTGTGTGGGGGGGGTTGAGACAGGGTTTCTCTGTGTAACAGCACTGACTGTCCTGGAACTCACTCTGTAGACCGGGCTGGCCTTGAACTCACGGAGATCGGTCAGGCTCTGCCTCCCAAGTGCTGGGATTAAAGGCATTTACCACCATCGCCTGCCTTGCAAAGCTCCTTTCTTAAGCGAAGCCCACCAAGCAGAGGTACACAGAATATAGGAATCCCAGAGGGTGGACTAATGGCTCATAACTTCCTGTGACTCGAGTTCCAGGGGATCCAAACCCCTCTAGCCTCTTTAGACATTTGTACACCTGTCTCCACACATGTGATAAACAAAAATTCATGCAGGTACAGAAACATAGAAATAAAACAAAACAAATTAATCTTTTTAAAAAAGAAAATATAAATCCTATGAAATAAATTGGGAGCTGGACCTGATGATACTTTTTCTTTTTTTGTGATAAGATCTCATCTGGCAGCTCAGATGGACCAGAAATTTGAAATCCTCATGCCTCATTCACCTGAGCACCAAGATTACATGGTAAACCACCACAAGTGACTCAAATATTCTTTCTTAAAAATTATCCTTGCCGGGCGGTGGTGGCGCACGCCTTTAATCCCAGCACTCGGGAGGCAGAGGCAGGCGGATCTCTGTGAGTTCGAGGCCAGCCTAGATGGTCTACAAAGGGAGTTCCAGGACAGGCTCCAAAGCTACAGAGAAACCTTGTCTCGAAAAAACAAAAAAAAAATTATTCTTAAAGTTTAGTATTTTATAAGATTTAAGATGAGGGTGGTGGTACAGGAGGAAGAGGATCAAGATTTCAAGGTTGCCTCACCTTTATAGAGTTCCAGGCCAACCTGGTTTACATGAGACACCATCTTTTTTGTTTTTATTTTTTGGTTATTCGAGACAGGGTTTCTCTGTGTAGTCCTGGCTGTCCTAGAACTAGCTCTGTAGACCAGGCTGGCCTTAAACTCAGTGCTGAGATTAAAGGTGTGTGTGGTGATAACCATACAGCTCATGAGACACATCTTAAAAACACCAAAAAATTTAAGCAAACATTATACTTTAAAGTACATTACTATTTAATAATATATAAAATAATATAAAATCATAAAACATTTCGTTTGTCAAAGATTCTAAAGAATGTTGAATTGAACTGCTGGTATATGCTTTTGGTTTTTGTTGTGTTGTCTGTTCATAGTCATCGTTGCCCCACACACCCCCTACTGTGAAACAGTTTCTTTGTGTAATAGCTCTGACTGTCCTGGAGGATTTTTTTTCTTTTTGGAACAGGGTCTCATATAGTCTAGACTGGCCTCAAACTTGAGGTGATTCTTCGGCCTCAGTCTCCTGAGTTTCAGGATTACAAACATGAACTACTCTGCAAATACAGAGAACAGTATTTTCAACAAATCATGCTTGCATAAATGAAAACCTCAAAGATATAAAACCCTAAACACACTTTACTTAGGTGCTAGGAATTTAGGTCAGATGGTAGGGTGTTTTCCCAGCATGCACAAGGCCCTGTGTTTTCTCCCCAGCACTACATAAATCAGGTATGGTGGTGAATGCCTACAAGTACAACACTCGGAAAGCGAAGACAGGAGGATCAGGTGTTCAAGGCCATCGTTGGAGGCCACTCTGGGATATAAAAAAAAAAGAATACAACTCAATGCCACTATACACCCTTTAATAAAATGAAATACAGTGGCAACAGCAAATCCTGGAGAGGATGTTGAATGAGGTCTTTCATACACTGCTGTTAGAGAAGGTAGATAAGGCCTACTACAGTTTCTTTTAATATTTTATTATTCAATAAAGCTCGGGAGTCAAGGGCTGGAGAGATGGCTCAGAGGTTAGGAGAAATGACTGTTGTTCCGGAGGTCCTGAGTTCAATTCCCAGCAACCACATGATGGCTCACACCCATCTATAATGAGATCTGGTGCCCAGAACACTATATACATAATAAATAAATTAAAAAAAGCTTGGGAGTCAAATATTAGGGAATAAACCTGATTGATTCATGGAGCTATGGGGCAAAGAACACTTTATACTCTTCTCCACCTTTCCAATCGAAAAGAACAAGCATCTTTTCGGCCCCTCCTTATACTCTACACCCCTCTATCCACTCTGAGTGAGCCAGAAAACTCTATTGTTCACTCAATGGATGGCCTTAGAGTGAAAACAAACCTCCCACAACATTTCTCCCTTTTTGTGTAAATAAAAGGGAAAGGTTTTAACTCTAACATAGTAAAACTATATATAACAAGGTATTAGTTGTTGGGTTTTTTTTTTTTCGAGATGGGGTTTCTGTGTATTTTTGACTGTCCTGGAACTCACTCTGTAGACTAAGCTGGCCTCGGAACTCAAAGAGATCCACCTGTCTCTGCCTCCCGAGTGCTGGGATGAAAAGCATGCACCACCACTGCCTAGATCAAAAAGGATCAGTTTTAACAAAGTGAAACTATATATAATAAGAACAATTATCAAGTAAAAAATACATTCACAATGTCCAGTCCATTAAGTATTTGGCAAATTCAGATAAAATACTTCATTATCTATCCTATCTTGGTGAGTCCAAAAATTTCGTATCTAGTTTTAGTTTTTTCTAATTTAACTTCTAAGGAAAACTCTAACAATTTAGAGTTTTCAGTGCAGAGCAAGCAACTTCTAAAACTATAGAAATAACAGAGACATCTGGCTACCTAGAAAGTCACCTCAAGGTTCCTCTCTAACATTGGGGCATCCATCTTTGGCCTAAAGGCCTAAGATATCTAACAGAAGTTTTTGTGAAGAAGGAAATTTTGAAGGACTGTCCGAAGTCTTGGCAAAGTTTGGCAGTCACTTCTTTTGTGTCCAACTTGTCTAATTTGGACAGCACACTGTTAGTTAAGGCAAGGGCAGTTTCTTGCCCAAATGGCTATCTTTGCCACAATGAAAGCAAACTCAAAATGGAGGTTCATTGATGCCCATCATCCTTTTAAAGTAAACTGGTGGCTGGGCGACGGTGGCGCACGCCTTTAATCCCAGCACTCGGGAGGCAGAGGCAGGCGGATCTCTGTGAGTTCGAGACCAGCCTGGTCTACAGAGCTAGTTCCAGGACAGGCTCCAAAGCCACAGAGAAACCCTGACTCGAAAAACCAAAAAAAAAAAAAAATAAAGTAAACTGGTGCTGCCAGTAATAGATATTTCTCACCGTCATGAAAAGCCTTGTTATTAAAACATTTTAAATGTTAAATTCTGTAGGTCTCTGCAGTGTTTGAAGACCATCTATCTATATATAGAGACCATAAATATATATAGACTGACTATCTATCTATCTATCTATCTATCTATCTATCTATCTATCTATCTATCTATCTATCTATGACCTTGAAAACATACCTAACATAATTGTTAAGTTTGATTGTTGTATTATGACTAACTACTAACCTGTCTTTCGTTATAATCCTGAATAGCTTTCAAGGACTAAAACTTTATATTACATTTCAAAATGAGTTGCATAGGTATAATACCTTAAACAAGAATAGAAACATATACAGCATAAGAAAAATAATCCTAAATTTGTATCAATGTACAAAAATATCTTAAACAATGAAAGAAACATATATACAATATAACAAAACATATATACAGTATAACAAAAATAACCTTCAATTTGTATCATATACAAAAACCCATACCAAGCCGGGCCGTGGTGGCGCAGGCCTTTAATCCCAGCACTTGGGAGGCAGAGGCAGGCGGATCTCTGAGTTCGAGACCAGCCTGGTCTATAAGAGCTAGTTCCAGGACAGGCTCCAAAACCACAGAGAAACCCTGTCTCGAAAAAGAAAAAAAAAAGAAAGAAAGAAAGAAAGAAAGAAAGAAAGAAAGAAAGAAAGAAAGAAAGAAAAGAAAAACAAAAACCCATACCAGTGTAAAATATTTAAGACTAGTAGTTGCTTCTTCAGTTTGAAAATATATTCAATAATCTACCTTTTTATCTTATTTCTAAATCCCCCTTTTGTTTTTCAGAACAAGATCATAGAATTTAATCTCCTTAGTTTCTTCCCTGACCGTGACCAATAACAATGTGTAACCACCTACCCTAAATAATGACAAACATTCATAATCCACCAAATGAATGGAATACACCCACCCCATCTTTTGAGAGTTTAGGTGTCATGTTCTTAAAATTACTTCCTGCCATCTGGAAATGATGGCATATTTGGAGGAGCCTGAGAAAATTGAGATAATCATCAAGTCCCAGGAAAGTTAGCAGTTGTCCAGTCTCCATGTAATGAGAAAGTACAGGACTTATCTGAAGTCCTGGTTGGACTATCTTAGCTAATCACCTTGATATTGTCCTGAACAGTTTGTAGTACAAAGTTTATCTTTGAGGGGTGTTTGTCAGCGTAGTGGCATGGGTCGCTTTTAGGAATGGTCATGGTTCACTGCAGAAAACTTAAACATCTTAAATGTCTCATGCAGCATACCTCAGAGAGGTTAAAGGACCACCATCTACTAAATACATTCGGGGTATACAAACTTAGTACTTAGTTACTTGCTTCGGACTCAAGCTCGAAATCACATACAGGAAGCCTATTATTTCAGATTCTTTTAATGTTTTATTATTCAATAAAGCTCAAGAGTCAAATATTAGGGAATGAATCTGAAAGACTCTAAATGCATTTGTAAGCCCCCTTTAACCCTAAGACATTTTTCTAAAACCTTAACACTCACTCTATTTTGGAAAAGGGACAGTCACACTCGCGTGCGCGCGCGCACACACACACGCGCACACACACACACACACACACACACACACACACACACACACACACACGCGCGCTGGACTGCTTATCCTCCTGTGTCCTTGTAAATAACCACGTGCTGGACTGCTCATCCCCCTGTGTCCTTGAGAATAATCTTCAAACGTAACTCCATTTTGGGAATTGAGGCAAATACAACCCATAGATGTTGACTCAGTTCCTCATGTATTGATTTAGTCACTGAACCAAAGGTCAGGATGGACCACAGATGCTCCCCTTATCACCTGACCACACAGCTATTCTCCTGCCCTGGAATAGACCAATCACTACTAGTAACCCTTTGAATAAGCCAATCCAGTAAGTTGGAAAACAACCTACAGCCCTCCCCCCCTTGTGTCTGTGGCTTTTTCACTTTAAAAGATGGGCTGTAACAGCTACGATGTCCTTCATATCCCGAACCTGAAGGACCCTGACATGACAGAATAAAAATCCTCTTGCTTTTGCATCAATTTATGGTTATGTGAATGGTGTCTGGAGCAACTCCTCCCTGATGTTTGGACATCTAGTCCAACAAATCCAGTTGATTCGTGGAGCGACAGAGAAAAGATCACTTCACCCTTTTCTTTTTAGCCTCTCCTTGTTCTCTGCATCCTTCTATCTTCTCTGAATCCATTAGAAAACTCTATGGTCCACTCCATGGGTGGTCTTGGAGTGAAAACACAAATAGTTCTCCTACAGCAAAGCCACCTGAGAAAAGCATTTGGAAGTTCCTTAAAAAATAAGCAACTAGAGGATATGATACAGATACACTGAGTACATATATCAGATTGTTAAAGAATTTGGATAGTCTAAAAATAAATAAAATAAAATAAAAGCACTAAACACAGCTCTTCTCAGTTCAGAGAACACTGGCTCACATTTTTAGTCTTTTTAGTTTTAGTTTGAGACAGCTCACCACTAGTCCCGTAATTTCTTCCTAAAGTTCTTAAAAAATAAAATTATCTTCAAAATACTGCTTAAAGTGAGAGCAATTAAGTATACTTTCTGAAAATAAACTGAAGCCAGATCACAACAGATGAAGTAGTTTTAAACTTCTACATAAAATTTCATGAACACAACCTGGAATTTCACAATTAGATGGAAGAACTAGGGGTGGCAGTACATACCTGCAGACATAACTACTTGGAAGTCTGGGACAGGAGAGTTGCTTAAGCCAGAAGTACAAAGCAAGATGAAATAACACAGTGAGATTCAATCTCAAAAAAAAAAAAAAAAAAGCAAAATAAGCTGGGTGGTGATGGCTCATGCCTTTAATCCCAACACTCGGAAGAGAAAGGCCAGCTTGATCTACAAAGCAAGTGCCAGGACAGCCAGGGACTACACAGAGAAACCCAATATCTTGAAATAGCAAGAAAACAGCAAACTATTATCTTAATATATCTTAAAATAAGTAAGCCTAGCTTGGTTTTGTAGAGAAAATACCGTTCAGAATGTGAACATGTCTGGCAGCAAATTCTGTTAAAAGCACAGATTTCTCCATTTCATCTTCCAATAGACTTGACTGAGTAGATCTAGAAAAATCTTCAAGAATATGGAATTCTAACAGATGCAACGCAATGACCATCAAAATCCCAGCAAAATTCTTCAAAGACCTCGAAAGAACGGTACTCAATTTCATATGGAAAGCAAAAAACCCAAGATAGCATGAACAATAAAAGAACGTGTGGGGGCATTACAATCCTTGACTTCAAACTACTACAGAGCTACAGTACTAAAAACAGCCTGGTATTGGCATAAGAACAGACAGGAGGACCAATGGAACGGAATAGAAGACCTGGATATCAATCTACACATCTTCGAACACCTGTTTTTGACAAGGAAGCAAAAATATCAAATGGAAAAAAGAAAGCATATTTATTTATTTATTTTATTGTTTTTTCCAGCCAACGTTTCTCTGTAGCTCTGGAGCCTGTCCTGGAACTAGCTCTTGTAGACCAGGATGGCCTCGAACTCACAGAGATCCGCCTGCCTCTGCCTCCCGATTAAAGGCGTGCGCCACCACCACCTGGCTAAGAAAGCATATTTAACAAGTGGTACTGGCATAACTGGATATCAACATGTAGAAGAATGAAAATAGACCCATATCTATCACCATGCACAAAACTCAAGTCCAAATGGATCAAAGACCTCAACATAAAGCTTGTCACACTGAACCTCATAGAAGAGAAAGTGGGAAGTACACTTGAATGCATTGACATGGGGAACCACTTCCTAAATATAACCATAGCACCACAGACAACTGAGAGAAACAATTAATAAATGGAACCTCCTGAAATTGAAAAGGTTCTGTAAAGCAAAGGACACGGTCAACAAGACAAAATGACAGCTTACAGAATGGGAAAAGATCTTCACTAACCCCACATCAGACAAAGGTCTGATCTCCAAAATATACAAAGAACTCAAGAAATTGGACACCAAAAGAACAAATAATCCAATAAAAAAAATGGAGTACAGACACAAACAGAGAACTCTCAACAGAGGAATCTAAAATGGCTGAAAGACACTTAAGGAAATGTTCAACATCCTTAATCTTCAGAGAAATGCAAATCAAAACAACTCTGAGATTCCATCTTACACCTGTAAGAATTGCCAAGATCAAAAACACTGATGACAACTTATGCTGGAGAGGTTGTGGGGTAAAGGGAACACTTCTGCATTGCTGGTGGGAGTGCAAGCTGGTACAACCCCTTTGGATGTCAGTGTGGCGATTTCTCAGAAAATTAGGAAACAACCTCCCTCAAGACCCAATAATCCCACTTTTGGGTATATGCCCAAAGGATGCTCAATCGTGCCACAAGGACATGTGCTCAACTATGTTCATAGCAGCTTTGTTTCTGTGAGTTCGAGGCCAGCGTGGTCTACAGAACGAGTTCCATGCTACACAGAGAAACCTTGTCTCAAAAAAACTAAATAAATAAATAAATAAACAAATAAATCCATTCTTTTAAAAAATAATTTCTTTCTTTCCTTTTTGGTTTTTCAAGACAGGGGTTTCTCTGTGTAGCTCTGGCCGTCTTGGTATTTGCTCTGTAGATGGGGCTGGCCTCGAACTCATAGAGATCTGCTTGTCTCTGCCTCCCAAGACTGTTAGGATTAAAGGCATGTACCACCACACCTGACCTTATAAAAGAATACATTTTGTTTTTAATTATGTGCATATATGTATGTCCCCGTGTGGGTATGTACACATCACTGCAGGTGTCCAGAGTCCAGAATGGGGTGTTAGATCCCCTAAAACTGGAGTCACAGGCAGTTATGAGCAGCCTAATGTGGATGCGCAGAACCAAATTCAGGTCCTCTGAAATAGCAGGAAGCACTTTTAGCCACTAAACCATGTCTCCAGCCCAGAAGTATAATACCTTAATTATTATTTTTATCCTTTTTTGAGATTAAAAAAAATGTGTTTAAGTGTTCTGTCTGCATGTGTATATGTGTATCATGTGTGTGCAATGTACCCTCAGAGGTCAGATGAGTGCATCAAATTTCCTGGAACTGAAGTTAAAGGAAGCCAGGAGCTACCACATAGGTGCTCAGAACCAAACATGAATCCTCTCCAAGAGTTAAGTGCTCTTAACCACTGAGTCATCTCTCCAGCCTCACGTCTTAATAATTCTTAGGCACTTCTTTCACACTTTAGCCTTCTCTATTCCTCTAAGGGTATTTTAAAAGGTTTATTTGTTCATGTATTTTGTTTACTCAGAAGTTCTAGAAGAGCAAGGCAGCCAGTGCTCTTAACCACTGAGCCATCTCTCCAGCCTCTATAGACTTGATTTTAAGACACCATCTTACTATACAGCCTTGGTTGTCCTGCAACTCCCTAAGTGCTGGGATTAAAGGCTGTGTGCACCACCACTGCCCAACTCTCTCATTCAATTTAAATGGAAAGGTTTTAGTTCTGTTTTCTTACTTCTGTTTTGAGAGTGGGTCTCCCTCTGTGGCTCAATCTGGCTATCAACTCATGTAGCCTAGTCACGCTTTAACAAGGCATAATCCTCTTGCCTTGTTCTCCCCAGTGTGTGCTAGGATTAGAGAAATTCACTCCCAGAAATCTAGCTTTCTCTCTTCCATTATGTAGCCCTGTGTAACCTTGGACTTTACTATGTAGACAAGGCTAGTCTTAAGCTTATAAAGATCCTATTCCTTTTGACTCTCAAGCCCTGTTTTAACAAGTATGCAGCACTACACCCAGGCATATTTATCTCCTCTAGCTCTATCAAAGAAGCTTGAATCTTAGCCAGGCAGTGGTGGCACGTGCCTTTTATACCAGGATTAGGGAAGCAGAGGCAAGCGGATCTCTGTGAGTTCAAGGCCAACCTGGTCTACAGACTGAGTTCAAGGCAGTTGGGGCTACACAGAGAAATCCTGACTCAAAAAAAAAAATGTAACCACTACGAATTCTGACACCACCATCTCCCAATGGTAATGGAATACAGAAATCCATTACCATTTAGAACTAAAATTAGTTCTGCCATTCAAATTATTTGAGTTTCAAAAGCATCACCAGTCTGGATTCCTCTAAAACATATCCCCAACTTCTTCAAAACCTTGATATTATGTCTGTTCTCATCCATCTGGGCATGTGTACTCATTAAGAAAATCTTATTTTTAGCCTTCCTACTCATTTAACAGGTCTTCAGTAATACATTTATAACTCTGTTCTTCAATTAAAATGGAACTGATCTGGAAACATAATTGACAGATAATTACTGAAAGAGACAGACTGTGAGCAGAGAACTGAGCATTTTTAATTCCTTTGCCATCTGCTCCACTCTGTTTACCTTCTTCCTAAACATAGCTAAAATACATTCCTATCTCCTTCTATGATGATTTTTTTTTGGGGGGAGGGCTGTCTCATTTTTTTGCAGCTGCTTTGTTTCTGTAATAGATACTGCCTACAGAGCTACAGGGTATGCATCTGTAATATTTCTCAAGTTTTATTTCATGGGTATGCTTGCTTTGTTTGCCTGTGTGTATGTGCACCACACACGTCTAGGGCTCAAGGGGGACAGAAGGTGGTATCATATTTCCTGAAACTGGTGTTACAGATGGTTGTGAGCCACCATGTGGGTGCTGGGAATCAAATACAGGTCCTCTGCAAGAGCAGAATACACTTAAAAACTGAGGCATCTCTCCAGGATAACATTTGTGATACTTTGCTGTATCAGTTTTCTACATTGAAGAATCCAAGTTTTTCAAGTGATACCCTGCCTCATTAAAGATGCTGGTAATTCATGCCCGGGCGGTGGTAGCGCATGCCTTTAATTACAGTACTTGAGAGGCAGAGGTAGGTGAATCTCTGTAAGTTCAAGGTCAGCCTGACCTACAAAGTGAGTTCCAGCATAGCCAGAGCTGTTAAACTTTGTCTCAAATATATATATGTGAGTGTGTGTGCATATATATGTACACATATTTACACATACATACATACTCACACACACATACATACATACATACATGCATGCATACATACACACAGGTAACTGTTTCTGAACTTGCTTTATTTGAAAAAGTACATTGCAAAAAGATAAAGAGTTGGAGGTGTAGCTTGGAAGGAGAGGGCTTGCCTAGCATGTGTAAGGGCCTGGGTGTGAGCCATAGAACTGAAAAAGCAATAAAGCAATTGAAAACCATCTATTTATAGAGGAAAGGAATCACCTATATTTTATATTCCAAGTACTGCATTAGAAAATCCTTGGAGAGGGGCTGGAGAGATGGCTCAGAGATTAAGAGCACTGGCTGCTCTTCCAGAGGTCCTGAGTTAATTCACAGCAACCATATGGTAGCTCACAACCAATCATGAGCTTTGGTGCCCTCTTCTGGCCTGCAGGCATACATGCAAGCAGAACACTATACATGAAAGAGAAGAAAGGGAGGGAGAGAGGGAGGGAGGGAGGAAGGCAGAAAGAAAGAAAATCCATGGAGAATCTATGGACTGTGCTCATTTCACTTAATTTTCACAAAAGCCAAATAATGGGGATCCCCCCCGCAAACTGCTGCTGATGAAAACAAGACTCAGCAATTTGCTATACAGTTCAGTATGACTGGATTAAAGTAAATCCTCTTTAATATTTGACAAGATTTTTTTTGAGAACTGAGAAGCAGGAAGACAGCCATTCAAACATTATCATGATCATTTTATCATTCTTTGGTATTCTTTTTGCATCTATTCCTTTACATATTTTTCTATCATTTTTTGTCTTGGTTAGGGTATCTTTTGCTGCGATAAAACATTGACACCAGAAGCAACTAGCGGGAGAAAGAGGTTTATTTAACTTCCACTTCCACTTTATTGTTCATCATCAAAGGAAGTCAAGACAGGAGCTCAAAATAGGACAGAAACCTAAAAGCAGGAGCTAATGAAGAAGGCCTGGAGGGGAGCCAGGATTACACCAAACAATCCTGTCTTGTGGGGTGGGGGAACAGTGAGAGAAAAAGAAAATGTCCTACAGGCTTGTCTGTTTAGAGCCTGACTTTATGGAGGCATTTTCTCAATTGAGGGTCCATCCTCTCAGATGACTTTAGCCCGTGCCAGTTTGAAGCAAAACTAGCTAGGGCAAAGGATACAGATTCTCAGAAAGAGGTCACAAAACATAACTTTAGATGGTGGAGAGATGGCTCACTGGTTAATAAGAGCATCTTGTGGCCTGGCAGAGGAACCAGGATTTGTTTCCCAGCACCCACATGTTTACTAACAACCAGCTCTAACTCCAGTTCCAAGGGTTCTAGTGCCCTCTTCTGGATACCAGACATGCACATGGAGCACAGACATACATGCAGGCACAATACCCACACATAAAAAAATGAAAAAAAGATATATAATCTTACCAAGTATGGTGGCATATATCTATAACCTCAGTACTTAGGAGGCTGAGGCAGAAGGATTGTGAATTTTAGGGCAGCATGAACAATACTGTAAGACCCTCTTTTAAAAAAAAATTAAAAACAGTGGAAGAAAGAAGATCAGGAGTTCAAAGTCATCTACATATATTGAGTTCCAGGTCACCTGAAGACTCCACAAGCCCCAGTCTTAAAAACAAAAGAACCCACAGCACTTGAGAATAAGAGAATCAGGATCTCAGGATCATCCTCAACAATGCAGCAAGTTTAAGACTAACCTAGGTTAAAATTAAAGAAGAAAAACCCACAAAAACAAAAATAAAAATAGTAGAAAGCAACATTAAGAAAGAAATACAACTACTTTAGCCTGTACTGAGGACTGAATCCAAGGTCTTGAGCAAGCTACACATGCACTCTACTGCCGATCTTTATCTTTAGCCCTGTATTTAAAATCCTGCTCACCGGAAGATGTAGCTTAGTGGCAGTCAGCAATCATGAGGCCCTGGGTTCAGTCTAGGGTACCAGCGCAGTCCAAAAATTGTTTTCAACTGGATGTTCTGGCTAGTTTTATGTCAGCTTGGCACAAGCTAAAGTCATAAGAAAGGAGGGAGCCTCAAGTGAGAAAAGGCCTCCAGAAGAAGATAGCGCTATAGGCAAGCCTGTAGGGCATTTTCTTAATTAGTAATTGATGTGGGAGGGCCCCTCCCATTGTGGGTGGGGCTGAGGGGTTGGTAAAGGCTGTGGTCCTGATTCTACAAGAATGCAGGCTGAATTAGCCATGTGGAGCAAGCCAGTAAGCAGCTCTTCTCCATGGCCTCCGCATTACCACCCGCCTCCAGGATCCTGCCCTGTTTGAATTCCTGTCCCGACTTCCTCTCATGATGAATTGTGATATGGAAATGTAAGCCAAATAAACCCTTTTCCTCCCCAAGTTACTTTGGTCATGGTGTTTCAATACGGCAATACTAACTCTGACTGAAACACTGAGGATATATAGATCAGTTAGTAGAACATTTAACTGGCATTTGAAAAGACCTGGGTATTCAATCCTCAGTACTCCCTGAGCGCGCGCGCGCACACACACACACTCACACCCTTCCAGTCTGGAGAGATAGCTCAGCAGTAAGAGAGAGCATTTGCTGTTCTTACATACAAACACACACACACACACACACACACACACACACACACCCTTTCCTTCTGGAAAGATGGCTCAGCAAGCTCACACAGACACAGACACACAGACAGACAGACAGACACACACACACACACCCTTCCCTTCTGGAAAGATGGCTCAGCAGTAAGCACTTGCTGCTCAATTATGAGGACTCAAGTTGGAAGCTCAGCACCCATATTTCTAAGAAATCCCACAAACGCCTATAATTCCAACTCCAAGAAATCTGACTCCACTTTCTGGTATCTGCAGGAACTAACACACATACACATATACGCATATAAGTAAAATAAAAATTATTTAAAACAAGGTCCTGGCTGGGGATGTAGCTCAGTGGGTAGAATTCTTGCCTAGCATACATGAAGCCCCAGGATATTTGCCAGTGCTGCAGAGATTAGGTATGGTCTGGGAAACCCAGGCTGACCTGAAACTCAGAATATGTCCCTGCCTCAGCCTCTCAAATGACTGAGAGCCTAACACCCAAGTCAGACAGTCCACAAATGTCTGTAACCCCATCTCTAAGGGAATTAAACCCCATCTTGTGGCATCTGCAGACTCTCCTACACACATATACATACTCACACAGATACACATACAGAAAGGAAATAAAAAATTTAAAACAAGGTCTTGCCTGAGGATATAGCTCAGCTGGTAGTACTTGGTTAAGCACACTTGCTATTCTTGCAGAGATACAATTTTGGTTTCCAGCATCCACATGGTAGCTCACAACTGTCTGTAACTCTAGGGTCAGATCTGACACCCCCTTTTAGCCTCTATGGGCACTGCATGCACGTCACACATGTCTTTGTGCAGACAAAACATTCATGTGCATAGATTTATTTTTAGTTATGTGTATGTTTCTGTGTATAGGTATGTGCATGTGAGTTAGGTGTGGGCACTTGAGTTCAGGAGCCCACAGAGGCCAGAGGAGCCAGATTCCTGGAGCTGGAGTTACAGGTGGTTGTAAGCTGCCTGACATGAGTGCTAGGAATTGAACTCGGGTCCTCTGCAGAAGCACTACAGACCACTAAGTTACCTTTCCAGCCTCCAAAATAGAGCGAGTTCCAGGACAGCCAGGGCTGTAACACAGAGAAACCCTGTCTCAAAAAGCAAACATGCAAACAACAAGAAGAAACCTGTCAACCTGGTCTACAGACCAAGTTCAGGACAGTCAGGGCTACACAGAGAAAACCAAGAATCCTGGACTGATACGAGGCTGGTTGAAGCAGAATACAGGAGCTATAGAGGCCATTTTTCTACTCTGTAAAGTAGGTTAAGAGGTTTTCAGGTTTTTTGTATTAGCACTTCTGGAAGCAAAAAATGGGTCAACAGGGCCTTATGCAGGATAGGCAAGCACTCTACCTACCACTGAGCTATGTCACTGGCTTGGAACTCTGACTTCTGTTGACAGTATTTGTTACTCTGTTGTATAGTGGTCAATGGATACTAACTTTTTTTCTGTATCTTGGTTATGGATTTCCGACATTAAGGACTCAGACCCTTGGGAAGTATTTTTCTTAAAAAAAAAAAAAAACCACTGCAGGGCGATGGTGGCGCACGCCTTTAATCCCAGCACTCGGGAGGCAGAGGCAGGCGGATCTCTGTGAGTTCGAGACCAGCCTGGTCTACAGAGCTAGTTCCAGGACAGGCTCCAAAGCCACAGGGAAACCCTGTCTCGAAAAACCAAAAAAAAAAAAAAAACCCACTGAGTTACATTTCCCATATTTCTTTGTTGTTGTACTTATAGCCTGTTATGATAATTTCCTTTGATATACATAAAAAAAGGATAGGTTAAAGGTCAGCCAGATAAGTAGTTAATGTAATTTTCAAAGTCTGAATAACAGGAAGTTAGAATCAGATTATTTTTAAAAATTATTGAGGCAAAATTTATGTAACATAAAATCCAGATTAACCATTTAAAAATATACAATTTAGTATAGTCCTCTAAAAAGTAAACAATTTTTTAAAAAGATTTGTGTTTTATCTACATGTATGCATGTGTACAAGTCACAAGAGAGTATCAAGTCCTCAGGATCTGATGTTAATAACGACTGTGAGTGCCGGGCGGTGGTGGTGCACGCCTTTAATTTCAGCACTCGGGAGGTAGAGGCAGGCGGATCTCTGTGAGTTCAAGGCCAGCCTGGTCTACAAGAGCTAGTTCCAGGAGAGGAACCAAAAAGCTATGGAGAAACCCTGTCTCGAAAATAAAAAAAAAAAAAAAAGAAATGACTGTGAGCCACCATGTGGACTGAACCCGGGTACTCTGCAAGAGCAATGCAAGACGAACTGCTGAGCCATCTCTCTAGCTGCCCCCCACAAGAAATCTACTTTCTAATAGGCATTCGTGTTTTTAGTTCAATAAAAATTACTAAACATAATTTCACTGATGGAAATTCTAAGCTTACAAGCCCTTCACCCTTTCTGCTGGGCTTGGTAGCACACTCCTATAATCCCAGCACCTAAAAAGAAAGCAGGAGTTCAAGGTGATCTCATGTCCTCCGAGAGTATGAGGCTGGCCTGCGCTAGTTTCAGGAGACCTTGTCTCATAACAAACAAGCAACAAAGAAGAACCCCACACCTTTATTTTAAAAGATTAAGCGCGGGCCAGTGAGATGGCTCATGGGTAAAGGTGCTTGTCACCAAGCCTGATGATCTGAGTTTCATCCCCGGGTGCCATATGGTAGGAGAGAACTTACGCCTGCAATTTATCTTTCAGCCTCCACATGTGTGTAGTGGCACTTGACACCCTCTCCCCATACAAACTAACAAACAAGTAAATAAAAGTTAAGGGACCAAAGAGATAACTCAGATCTTCCAGAGGACCCTTCAATTCCCATCGCCCACATGGGTCAGCTTATAATAGACTGTAACTTCAGCTCTGGGTAGTCCCGCTTCCACTGGAACCTACACACAAGTCGCACACGCGTGCGCATGCACACGCAGGCATACACGCACATCTTAAGAGATGGTTTAGCCAGTTAAGAGCATTTGCTGTTTTTGCAGAGGACCAGATATTTTCAGCACCC
Organism: Microtus pennsylvanicus; assembly: GCF_037038515.1. NCBI lineage: Eukaryota > Metazoa > Chordata > Mammalia > Rodentia > Cricetidae > Microtus > Microtus pennsylvanicus. The sequence goes on along the minus strand of NC_134601.1, from coordinate 81,220,984 downwards.
ACATAGGGGCCCAAAACCATTTGTAACTCCAGTTCCAGGGGCTCTGATGCTCTAACATCCAATGGCACCAGGTAAACATTCATATACCTAATTTTTAATTACTTAAAAATAAAAGGAAATCTTTAAAAAGAGTAAGTGACCAGGCATGCTGGCAGACACCTTTAATTCTAACACTGGGTAGTCTGAAGCAGGAGGACCAAAAGCTCAAGGCCAGTTTAGGCCACGGAGCAAAACACTTACTTTTTGATTCTGGCACCCCAGAGAAATTCAAGGCCAGTGTGGAATATGTACCAAAAACTTGTCTAAATGTCCACAGGAATGACTTACTCTTTCTCTTAAAACAATACCAATTTACAGGGCAAAACGTGAAAGCATTTCCTTTACTAACATTACTAAATGTCCAGAGATAGCAGCTGCTAAGGTATTGTCATGTTCTAACAGTTTTCCCTAGATAGATACACTAATTTACAGCTTAAAACCAGGACTTTAAGGGTACAAAATTATGTACTGCCTTGCATATTGTTTTCTACAAAGAATGGCTTGGGCTGGGCAGTGGTGGCACACACCTTTAACTCAGCACTTGGGAGGCAGAGGCAGGTGGATCTCTGAGTTGAGGTCCGCCTGGTCTACAGATGAGTTCCAGGACAGCCAAGGCTACACAAAGAGAAATTCAGTCTTGAATTCCAACCCCATCCCCACCAAAAAAGAATGGATTAGGATTCTTTCAAAAAGTCACATCAGAGGCTAGAGAGCTAATTCATGTTAAGAGTTCTTGATGCCTTTGCACAGCAACTGGGATTGGTGCCTAGCTCCCACATGGCAGGTCACAACTGTCAACTATAGTTCCAGGTGATTCCACACCCTCTTATGCCTCCAAGGAGCTGGTGAGCATCTATCCATGAATTGAATGCTCAAAAAACATAAAAAGTCATATCAATTTCTTGGCCTAACATAAAGGCTGCTCACTAGATCATATCTTTGCTAATTGTATTTTTACTTTCCTCTTTGCCACCTTCCCTAATTCAATGTTTTCATTTGCTAGTTTTTGTTTTTTCAAATAGGGTCTCGGGTAGCCCAGACTAGTCTCCAACTCACTTGGATGATACTGAATTCCTGTTCCTCTTTCACTACGATGTTTTGAATACAGGCATTGTCACCATGCCAGGCTTAGCTTAGTTTTTAGTCTTATGAAATAATTCAAATACTCAGATATAGAAATTAGTTTATTTACTAATTTAACTTAACAGCTGTAATGTTTTGCGGGCATTTCAAAAATGTGCACATAGGTTTTATATACTCGAGACAGTGCAGAAAGCACAGGAAATAGCATTGGAATGAAGGGCTTTAGTCTACTTTAACTACATAAGTTAACTGTGTAAACCTAGGGTTGGTTTTCCTTACCTATAAAATTAGAGCGTATAAATAATTGTTACTAATTGTTAGTAGTCTTTTAACTTATAAGGGTATATGGTTCTAAGTTACAAATGTTCAAAAACACAGTGCTAGGATTCATCTGTTTGGACTGCTAAATATCAAGCTAAAAAATACAGCTGGGTGTCGCGGCTCACACCTGTAACCCCAACACTTGGAAGGCAAATGCAGGAAGATTTTCATGAGAACAAGGCCAGCATGGGCTACAGTAGGAGAATGCTTCAAAGGAAACAGAACAAAAATAGACAGAAAGGATATTGCATGTCTTCCACATCGCAAAGTCTGTTTCACAAAGGGGTGGCGTGGGGTGTCTCAGTTTGCTCATTCGTGTCTATCAAGCAAACAGAACACAGCCGAGCACGCTGATAAACGGGCACGAATGGCATCATTTCGTTTATCTACTTCAACTCCTGAGAGGACAAGACAGCCCTAACACACGCCAGAGGGAGCGACATGGTCGACAACACAAGCTTGCATTATACCCTCTGGTTAGCAAATCGGGCTTCTCAGCCCGACCCCCCAAACGGCCCGAACTCCAGAAGTGTCACAACTTATAGCTGCACATTTTCCAGCTGCTGGAAGCCAGCTGGTCACCCGCTCCAGCCTGCTTTTGGATTCGAGACTCCAAAACACAAGAAGTAACAGCTCCCGCTTTTGTGAGGCCAACTTCCTCCCAAAGGCGGAATCCAAGTCACGCCCAGCACACATCCTGGGGAAGAAGCGAGCTGACCCTCTCTAGCCCCAAGCCGAGAAAGTCCCTGGCGCTGGCAGGCGCCGCCTCACCTCCTTCTTTCTTTGGGCAGAGGCCGAGGGAAGCCTGGAGACGAGCAGCAGTGCCACCGCCGCGGTCGCACACGCACACCAGAGCCACCTCGGCGAGGCCATGTTCGCTCGCATCCCTTGGCGGCCGGGCGAAACTTTCTTCCAGCAAGGTCCGAGGGTGGGGCATGAGAATGGGCGAGCCGAACCCTTGTCGCTCCCCATTGGCCCGGCTCAGCCCTGCCGGGCGACCCCTCACATTACGTCACGCGCCGCAGACGCCCGCTAAAAAAAAGCAGTTCGCTTCCGATTGGTTCCAGGAAACCAATAGGGAAAAGATAATCTGGAGGTTTCTTATTGGTTAGCTAAAAAGGCTGCACCGCCCCTTTCGTGGTGCGTGAAGACGTCGCTGGTTGCGAATTTCAATGCGCATGCGCAGCTGTGCAAGGCCGCGCTTGTATTTTTTGGAGGGAAGTGTTGAACAAAATGGTTTGTACGTTTAAAAATGGAATCATCCGCTAGACAGCGTAGAATTGTTTCAAATTCTAGCCGGCCTAAGTAACGCAAGCCTCTAATCCAAACATTGGGTCGTTTTTGGCTACATTGCCAGGGTTCCAGGCCAGCCTGAGCAATGTAAGATTGTCTCAAAAAAAAAAAAAGAGCCCTCGTGGTTTCTCACAACCAAAATCTCAGCATTTGGGAGGTGGAAATGGGAGGTTCCAATTTAGCCTGGGCTACAAGAGATCTTAGATCAAAAGCCGTATTTTAGAAACCTACTTTAGTATAATATTCTGTAAGAGCATTTGGAGAAATGTCTCAGTTAAGAATATTTAACTGGCCGGGCGGTGGTGGCGCACGCCTTTAATCCCAGCACTTGGGAGGCAGAGGCAGGCAGATCTCTGTGAGTTCGAGACCAGCCTGGTCTACAAGAGCTAGTTCCAGGACAGGCTCCAAAACCACAGAGAAATCCTGTCTCTAAAAACAAAACAAAACAAAAAAACAAACAAAAAAAAAGAATATTTAACTGTTCTTGCGAAGGACACTCCCAGCACCCCTATGGCAGCTAACAACCGACTAAATTTCCAGTTGGGGGGGGGGATTCTGATGCCTTATTCTGACGTCCACAGGGACCTGGTGCACATACTTCCATGTGGCCCAAACATTCATATACACACAGTATTGTGTGTGTGTGTGTGTGTGTGTGTGTGTATTTTGAGACAGCGTTTCTCTATGTAACAATCCTGGCTATCTATTCTGGATCTTACTTTGTAGACCAGGCTGTCTTCGAATTCATAGATCTGCCTCCTGGGATGAAAGGCATATGCCACCACCACCTGGCTTTCTTTTTTCCTTTTTTCAGTGTATACTGTTCTTGAAGATGGCTTGAGTTCTGTTCCCATCACCCGTGGTGCTCACAACTGTCTGTAACTCCAGCTCTTGGGGCCTGGATTTCATGGCCTCCTCAGACATCTGTTCTAGGTGCACATGCTAAAACAGACACAAACACATATGGTTTAAAATAATAAAACAATATTCTAGCCAGGCATGATGGTTCACACCATTCATCCCAGCACTCGAAAGGCAGACGGCATGCAGGTGGATCTGTGAATGGAAGGCCAGCCTAGTATACAGAGGGAGTTCCAGTACAGTCAGTCAGAGCTTGACATGGAAAACCTGTATGTATGTATGTATGTGTATGCACATGTGCATAACATATATATCATATAATGTATATGTATAAATACACATATACACACATATACATATATTTGGTTGAAACCTCCAGATCACCCTGTGTGATCTGGAAAAAGCCCCATTCCTGTCTCTCTCTCTCTCTCTCTCTCTGCAAACCCTCGCCTAAGCATTCAGCTTTTGACCATACTTGGGCACAAAACCAGTTTGTGGCAGACCTGTCACCACTCCTTGCCTACAGGATATATAAGCTCCCTGCTTTATTTCAGATGTGTGGCTTCTCCAGCCTTATCTCTGGGACTAGCGAACCCACCCTGAATTTGCTTTGCTCAAATAATCCTGTTCTACTTTTTCAAATTCAGCTTGATCTGACTTAATAAATTGGTGGAGAAACTTATTATCAGGGGACAGAAAAATCTATCGGTACCCCCTCACATGAAAGAAAAAAACTGTAATCTTGGCACTGGGAAGCTGAGGCTAGATACTACAAGTTTGAGGCCAGCCTGGGCTACATACCTAGACCTATCAAAAGTGTGGACTGGTATGATAGCTCAGCACAGCTGATAAAGACACTTGTTGCCAAACCCAATCTGAATTCAATCCCCAGGGCCGACATGGTAGAGAGAACCAACTCTTGCAAACTGTCCTTCATCCTCCACATATGCACCATAGTATATGTGTCCCCCCCCACGCATGCATGCATGCAAAAAAAATTTTAAAAAGTGGAGGTTTTTTTTGGGGGGGGCTTTTTGGCAGCACATATACTAAGTTTGGAATAACACAAGACAATTGTCATGGCCCCTAAAGAAGGGTTTCAAATTTATTAATGGCATTTTTAAACTCTTCACTAAAAACTTAGAGGACCAAGAGGGCATTGCAGAAAACACATGCCTTTTACTATTTGGTTTGTTTTGTTGGTGGGAGCAAAAGTAAGATTGTGAAGAAGCATGTCCCTCTGTTTAAAGATCTTTAATAGTCTCAGCAAGTTTGCATCAAACATCCACTACTCTTATCTAAAATTAACGATAATGCTTTCCAGCTGAGGAAGCAGCTTGCTTTCTTGGTCCAGTTCTGTTTACTGTATTATAAAGAATTATAAAACTGAGGTGATTCACTTGACAATGATAAAGCCCTCAAGAGGAAAAATTACAAATAACAGCAAAATAAAAGCAATCTGCTTATAATTTGGATTTACTTATTTGCAGTGCAGGGGATTGAGTACAGGACCCCAGTAAAGCTGGGAAAGCATTTTACCACAGAGCTATCTCTCAAGTTCAAGTTGCATTTATTTTGAGTGTGTGGAACATATTATATGATTACTCTTTCAGGTCCTATTGGAAAGCAAACCCCCCCCCCCCCGATTATTTGGAGAGTTAAGGAGATGTGTGTTGAAAGGAAAGTAACTGGTCTCAACATAAAGAGATAGGAAATAAGATGACCATGTTGGTGCATACCTTTAAGCCAAGCTCTCAAGAGATAGAGGCAGGAGGTTCAGGAGTTCAATATCAGCCTGAGCTATGTAGGGAGTTCCACCCTGAGCTACAAGAAACCTTGTCTCGTTAAAACAGAGAGAAGAGAAGAGACAGACAATACAATACCCACATGTGGTGGCATATACATGTAATCCCAGCAGTTGACATGTAGAAGCAGGAGAATCACAAGTTTGATGCCAACTTGGGTTACATGGTGAGTCCCAGTCTCAAAGAAGAGAAAAAATGTGAAAATAGTATATAAAAAATTAAACCTGGGGGCTGGAGAGATGGCTCAGCGGTTAAGAGCATTGCCTGCTCTTCCAAAGGTCCTAAGTTCAATTCCCAGCAATCACATGGTGGCTCACAACCATCTGTAATGAAGTCTGGTGCCCTCTTCTGGCCTGCAGGCATACATGCAGACAGAATATTGTATACATAATAAATAAATAAATATTAAAAAAATTAAACCTGGCCTCAAGGGGCAGCTTAATTCGAGCTACTCTGGGGGTTGAAGCAGAAGGAATGTAATTTCAAAGCCGGTTTGGACTACAGAGTGAGTTATCAGCTAATGTGGGCAAACTTACTGAGAGCTTATCTCCAAAATTTAAAAGAAAATTTAAAGTGTGGCATCTCACATCTATAATCCTAGCTCTTGGGAAGCTGAAGCAGGCATATTGCCATGAGATTGAGACCAGCCTTGGTTCCGTAGTAAATTCCAGACCAGCCTGGGCTACAGCATGAGATCCTGTCTCAAAGAAAGAAACAAAGACATAAGCAAACAAGCATACTAAAATAAGCATGGGCATTCAAGTGTTTTTGTTGTATGCTGATTTAGATTACTTCAGGTATATGACCATATGAACACAATATGGTACAGAATCACCAATGGATACAAAACATAATGAATCAAAATTTGATTCTGAACAAGATGGTCACCAGGCAGTGGTGGTGCATGCCTTTAATCCTAGCACTCGGGAGGCAGAGGCAGGTGGATCTCTGTTAGTTCGAGGCCATCCTGGTCTACAAGAGCAAGTTCCAGGAAAGGTTTCAAAGCTAAAGAGAAACCCTGTCTCAAAAACCAAACCAAACCAAACTAAACCAAACATACAAACAAACCAGGATTGTTAGTCACAATGCATTCTTTATAAGTTACTCACTTTCTTTTTGCCAAACTCTCCTTTTAAAATTTTTTTAGGATGTATTTGTTCTTTTTTATTGCTTTTATTGAGCTATGTATTTTCTCTTCTCCCCTTTTACTCTCTTCCATGATCCCCATGCTCCCAATTTACTCAGGAGATTCCTCACAAGATCCTTTTTAATTACTAAGGGACAGCAGTGATTTTAACGTGTAGAAATCTGGAGCACAGGGCTTTGATTAAATGATTATATCAATAATGGGACATGCTAAGGTCAAATACCTTTTGATGGGATACTCTAAGAAGCAGGGCCTGGTTAGTACATTATTTCTCTAACCAGGACACTAGAGAAGCTAAGGCAGAAGAATTGCAGCAAGTCTGGGCTACACAGTGAGTTGTAGCCAGCTTGTGTTCCACAGGGAAACCTTGTCTTAAAATAATTCCTTAAGAAGATTAATCTGTTCCATAGTATTCTTGCCAGATATACCAGATATATTGAATGGACTCACTCAAAAGTGAAAAGGCAAGTTGATATAGCAACAGTCTATACTTTTCAAAAATATTAGAGCATAGACACATGAGTCATCATGACCAGTTCTAACACTTATAATTGCTTCCTTTTAATCTTGATCTGAGCTTGAGCATGATCACTTTAGAATTCTGCAATGGAGACAACAAAGTTTACCTCTTTGGAGAAAAAAAAAGACAAAGAAAGTTTGAAAAACAATAGTTTTGTTTTGTGTGGTTTTTTTTTTTGAGACAAGGTTTCTCTGTATAACAGCCCTGGTTGTCCTGGAACTCACTCTGTAGACCAGGCTGGCCTCAGACTTACAGATCCACCTGCCTCTGCCTCCCCAGAGCTGGGAACAAAGGTGTATGCCACCCCTGCCTGACTCTTGTTTTCTTTCTATCTAGCTCTGGCTGACTTAGACCTCACTATGTAGCCCAAGCTGCCCTTGGACTTGTAGGCTACCCTCTCTTCTGTCTACCAAGTATTGTGATTACAGTAAACTGTGTACTATCTCTGTTTTAAAAGTATTTAAAAATTAATTATGTGTATGTCTGTATCCATCCATATGAGTGCAGATACCCTTGAAGTCCAGAAAAATGTGTTGGGGCCACTGGAGTTGAATTTGGAATTCTTCTGATGCACCATCCCGAGTGTTGGGATTATAGATTATGCCACCACATCTGGCTTTAAGGATGTCACTGGTTTTGGGTGCAGGGCCTGGAATGTAGGGCTCTCAAACACTAGATATGCACTCTATAGCCAACCCAGGAATGTTTTGTTTTGTTTTATTTTTTGGTTATCGAGACAGGGTTTCTCTGTGGCTTTGAAGGCTGTCCTGGAACTAGCTCTTGTAGACCAGGCTGGCCTCGAACTTACAGAGATCCGCCTCCCTCTGACCCCAGAGTGCTGGGATTAAAGGCGTGCGCCACCACCGCCCTGCTCTGGCTATTTTTTAAAAAATACTTTTTAGAAACAGGGTTTCTCTCTATAACCCTGGCTGCCCTGGAACTTATTCTGTAGACCAGGTTGGCCTTGAACTCACAGAGACCCACCCACCTGCCTCTGTTTCCCGAGTGCTTTACCACACTAGCCCTTTAAAATTCTCCTCCTCCTCCTCTTCCTCCTCCTCCTCCTTCTTTTTACAAAAACAGAGCAAAACTTTTTTTGCAGACTTTCTCTAAATTTGTATTTATTTCAAGATTAAAAATTAAACTGAGCATGGTGGTGCACACCTTTAATCCCAGCATTTGGGAGGCAGAGGACAGCCTCGACTACATAGGCCAGACAGCACTACATAGAGCGACCCTGTCTCAATCATTCCTCCCAAAAATTACAAAAATAATTAAAAGTTAAACCAATTAGTATAGGTAATAGAAGACAGAAAATGAAAAATTTGAAGTGAGAATAGTTTGAAGTGAGACAGCTAACCCAAACCTCTGGAGTTTCAGTACCATCTTGAAGCTGGTGCCTTAAGTAAGGTTGGTGTCTCAGCTCTCTTTTGCAGAGTCCCAGAGTTTCCTCACTGTTGAGTAAATACTATTCTAAGGCTCTTAGGAAGCTTGAAACTACATTTCCCAAAGGCCTTTCTTTTTCTTTGCAGGAAACAGGATCACTATAGGCCAACCCCCAAATCTCGCGAGATCTCACAAAATACCGTACGGAATCCCCCACTGGAAGCCATTTTGTTTTTCAGAGTTCTTTGCAAGGGTAGCTGGGTCGAATCTGCACAGAGGCAGCACCGGTCGTCACCGCAGTTCCATCTTTTCCGCGATGTTGCCCTTAGCCAAAAACGCACTAAGCCGTCTCCAAGGTGAGTGTGGACGAATCCTTACAGCAGCCGCGGATCCGTCTGTCCTCGTGCTCTCGTGCCCTTTTCCTCCCCAGCATCCTGCACTTTTAATTCTAGGTGCACAGTGCCCTGCATGGTCTCAAGTCCCTGGGAAGATAGCCACTCACTGGAAGGATAGCCGAGACAGTGGCTTTACCACTTCGTTGTGTTTCTAGCCTAGTTCTGCATTCTCAATCCTTCAGGGACCTATGATTTCCAGGAAGAACGCTTGGCGGACACCTGGCTCTCCTTAAGTGATGTTCTAAATTTTAGCTTTGGGAGTGTATTTATTCGCTACCCCAAATAGATGAACTGATGTTACACTGTAACGGTGGTAGGAAGCTAAATCTACCTCACCTGGATTCATAGCAAGGGGAAACCCTAAGTGGTAGCCTGACAGCTTTAGTCATTTGTAGGTTATCAACGGACTATTAACTATTGCGAAAACAACTGTGGTCAATTTTTCCTGTTTGAAAGTTAGGCAAGTACGTGGATATTTGAGACTAGTATTATATATGAAGAACACACTGGATTGGAGGGAAAAATCATTTTCATACTTGCTTTCCTTTGAAGGTGACCTTCAGTAATATGAATAGAGGTGACCTTACACAACTATCTTTAGCTTGCTTCTCTAACCATGTTTTTATTTTACAGAGATAGTAGTGTAAGAAATTGTGTTCTAAACACTGAAGTACTTTAGGAATAGTTGAGAAAAATAGAAGCCCAACTGATGTTTTGTAAGCCAGTAACTGTGTTTATTATTTCTTTCATTTAGGGCAAATCATTTAACATTTTGAACTTGCTTTCTTGTTTTTGCAAAAGAGAGATTAGTAAATAATACATATTTCATAATTTCGTTAACCAATATCTGATCAGTAAACAGCCCCTCTTTTTGTATAGAGGTAAACCAGAGTGTTGAAAACAACAGTGGTTTGGTAATCTCAATTTATTTGATTTTTAAGTGATTTAGGGATTTTTATCCCGTGGGAAAAGGTGATCTTAAAGGGTTGTTTCTCAATGTGGAATTCCTATACTCAGCTCTAAGTGTTATAGGAGCACAATACATTAAGACATATTTATGAATTTGCTTAGTCTGGATGTGGCTGTTTTCTGAGGGAGGGTCTCAAGTAGACTAGGCTAGCCTCCAACTTAATATGGAGCCAAAGATAATTTTCAACTTCTGATCCTTCTGCCTCTACTTTCCGTGTGCTGGGGATAACAGGTACTTAGCACCTTTAGAGATTTAAGTGCGAGTGTGCACACGCGTGCATGCATATGTGCATGTGCATGTACGGATGTTCGTGTGCACGCATGCTTGTGTTTCTGCAGCGTAGGGACCGAGCCCAGGAAATGTGGCAAGCACCACACCAACTGAGCTACATTTTTCTGGGTGTGACTGGCTAAAATGAAAGCTAAGTAAAACAGCTAAAGAACTACTATATAATGGTTAATAAGTTATCATGATTATACCCCATAGAGACTATTATTATTTTATTTTTGGGAGGTGATGGGGTTTTAACCCAAAGCTCTGCAACTGAACTACCCTCAGCCTGAAACTATTACATTTCAAGTGTTAGTGGACAGCATTTTTGTTTTGCTTTTATTTTTGAAATGGTCTAGCATTAGTCTGGCACTAAAATTGAGGGCAGTTCTTCTCCCTAAGCCTTCCAAGGGCTGAGAGTACGGGTGTGAACCACCACATCGCAAATCAGCATTGCTCTTTTCCCACTGTAGCTGCAAGCACCTTAAAACAATAAGGGCGTGATACCTAGGTTGGAAAGGAAAAAACCAAAACTGATAGTTTTTCTTGGTACTTACCACTTCTTTCCAGTTTTATTTCTTATTAACTTGCCTGTATACCTTGTTCTTCATCAAAACTCGATTGGCTTTCTGGCACAGTAGATCTGTCCATTTTAATTCCACATTTCTACATCTATATAAACAGGTACTCAGTTAATTCTACTTTCTTGAACTACAGTGATTTTTGTCTTCATATATAATATTCCCTTCTAGGCTAGAAACTGCCTAATGATAAAGTCTCTATCTTATACATTTTTATATATTCTATTTTTAAAATCATTTTTATTTTATGTGCATTGGTGTTTTTGCCTTCCTGTACGTTTATGTGAAGATGTCAGATCCCCTGGAACTGGAGTTACAGATAGTTGTGAGCTGCCATGTGGGTACTGGGAATTGAACCCAGGTTCTCTAGAAGAGCAGCCAGTGTTCTTAACCACCAAACCATCTTTCTAGCCCCCCTCCCTGTACACTATTTTTTTGAGACAGGGTCTCATGCATTCTAGGCTCACTCGTGACTGCCTCAACCTTCCAAGTGCTGGGATTACAAATATGCTTGCCTGCTTATATACTCTAATATAATTGAGCCTTATTACTAACTAGTTTAAAGTTTAGCTTACTATAGTTTGGAGTTATTTTGTTCTAATATTAAGGCAATAAACATTGGGTGTGTATAAATCTGATAATTTTTGGTTCATTTTTCCTTGTATCTTTTAAATTATTGAGCGATGTTGGGTAAATTTTAGTGAAAATTGAAGTCATAGGTATTCAGATTAGTGAATGGTAGCCAATAAACCATTACTGATACACACCTCCAATTTTTCTTTTCCTCCAACCACTTTTTTTCCTCCAACCATTTCCTGAGACAGGGTGTTACTGTATAGCTTACTATATAGATCAGACTGGACTTGAACTCACAGAGATCTGCCTGCCTCTGTTATGTTTGTTTAATCCTGCTTCTGTCTCTGTGTCAGTTTATTTTATTCACACACACACACACACACACACACACACATATATATATATAGAGAGAGAGAGAGAGAGAGAGAGCAAGCATCTCTGTGTAGCTCAGTCTAGCCTAGAATTCACTGTGTAGCCCACTTTGCTATTAAACTCATGACAATCCTTCTGTCCATTTCCCAAGTGCTGAGATTACAGGTGTGAGCCCTGGGACCTAGCAGTTTATCTTATTTTCAGAGCATTTGAGAAGGTGCGTACCTGTTCTTGTTTTATTTTTTGTTTTTGAGATAGGGTTTCCCTGTGTAGCCCTGGCTGTTCCAGAACTGTCTGTAGACCAGGCTGGCCTCAGACCCACAGAGATCTGCCTGCCTTTGCTTCTGGAGCACTGGGATTTAAGGTGTGCACTACCACCTCCAGGCCACTTGTTCCTGTGTGTAATGTGGTTAACATTAGTTGAGTTGCATGGTAGTATGTAGAGTTTACTACCTTTGCTCTCCTGTTTGGCAGTTGTGTTCCCTCTGTTTTAATAATTGACACATATATTTCTGTGTTCTTTTTTTAAGTTCGAAGTATTCAGCAAGTGGTGGCAAGACACAGCCATCAGAAGCGGACACCTAATTTCCACGACAAATATGGAAATGCTATATTAGCAGCTGGAGGCCTCTTCTGTATTTCTGCATGGACATATGTAAGTACTTCAGTTAATTATTATTTTTTTGCAGTGCTAGGTATTGACTCCTGGTCTCATACATGTTAGGCAAGTGCTCTGCCATTGAGCTATACTTTCAGTCTCAGTGGTTCTTCATTAAATTTTTTTATTCTCATCTAGTCCATGTATTCTATGTTAAATTTCTAGTGAACGAGCGATTTGAAAGATTATCTGATCATCCACCCATTGTCTTTATTTGCATTTAGCATTCATCCATCTTCTTAATGTTTCCAGTAACAAGTTGCTTGTTGGAGCACAAGGCAGCCCTTTTCTAGATTGTGCAGCTGTTAGAAGGATCTTATTTGTGGATCCCAAGCATGGTGGCATATGCCTGTAGTCCAGCCCATGAGAGACTTAGACAAGAGGATTGCAAGTGTGTGATCAGCCTGGGCTATATAGTGTATGTAGTGAGACCTTATCTCTAAAAAAGTTAAAAATTTAATGTTGAGTTAAATATGCTTCCCTTTATAATTATTACAACACAGGAATGCTGACCTATCATATTTCCATATGATAGCCATCAGCTAGTAGATTTCTGTCTTAGGTTGTAAAGCACATGCTTAACATGGACTGGGCCCTGGGTTCAATTCACAGCACCAGAAAAACAAATCAAACAAACAAAACCCAAAAACCATTAGCATAGTGTCTTTATTAATTTGTTAAGATTAAAACATCTGTGGGTGTATGGGTCAGACTTTTATTGTATATTTTCTGGATTTTCATATTTTGAGTCACCTTCCTGGACATACTTAAGTGATCAGATTTCCTTCTAAAATTCTGTAATCAGAACTGAGGCACAAGCCAAGTGTGGTGGTACATACTGCAATCCCAGCACTTTGGCTGCTGAGGCAAGTAGATTGGAAGAATAAGACCAGCTAGAACTATAAGAAGTTTGAGGCAAGCTTAGGCTACATAGTTGACTTTGTCTCAAAAAAAAAAAAAACCAAAACACAACAACAAAAATCAAAACCCAAAACCTGAGTATAATTTTCTTGATAGATGAAGTATAACTTGTTTCCATACTCTCGAGCTCTGCATCTGTTGCTTAACTTATTTTCTAGTTGCTCTATCTTCAAAAGTGTAATTCTGAAATTTTAATAAATATATTTTGGATGTAAGTGATACAGATTTCTTAGTGAAGTGGCACACGTCTATAATTTCAATACTAGGGATGCAGGAGGATCAAGAGGCCAGCGTCATCTTCAGCTACATATCAAGTCTGAGGCCACCCTGATCTACATGGAACTGTTTCTCAATAAAACAAGAGGGACAACCCAATCCTTGCCTGAAAGTAAAGATAACTATTAATTTTGGTGCTGGGGATTGAACCCAGGGTCTTGTGTTTCTAAGCATATTCATGCACCTTTAATGATCTATATACCTCAGCCGTGAAGTCAGATATTAAAATAAAATGAGTTCTCTTAGGTAGTTGTGGTGGACAGGCAAAATTTTGGAGGGGAAGAAAATGTAAAATATAATTTTGAATTAAGAACAGCTTCAAAATTCATTTTCTCAGTCTTCTAGTCACATTCCAAGTATTTAACAGCCAGATGTGGCCAGCAATTCCTGTACTGGACAGTGTAGGTTTAGAACATTTCCTTCAACTCTGAACGTTGAGTTAAGCAACCTGATCTGAAGAATTAGTACAGCAATTAGTTTTGACTTCTATGAAAAGCACTATATCCCTGGTGACTTTCTGTTTGTTATTTACCTAAGGAGCAGAATTCTTTGTAATTTTGAAGAGTTTCCAAATTGAGAAAGTGGACTGTGGTTTAAATATGTATAACTGACAGCCTTTTAATTTTTACAGACAGCAACACAAATTGGAATAGAATGGAACCTGTCACCTGTTGGCAGAGTCACCCCCAAGGAATGGAGAGATCAGTAGTCATGCCAGCTGGTGCAATAATGAAGGAATTATTTCAAAACCAATCAATGAATGATGCCAAGTCAAAGAATCATGTATTCCCTATAATATGGCATATTGAAGAAAAAATAAAGTACCTTTGAAACCTTCATTTTATGTTTTGCTTTCTTTGTAAATGAAGCCAAGCGTGATGACTTTTCATTTATCTAAGCATTGTATTTGAGTCAAACAGCTGTACCATCTTAAAACAGCTTTTTTCTTTGAAGTGGTATGAGGGCAATCTATGCTCTGAAAGGCAACTTTATAGTAAGCTGAAATCACAGCTAGTGAACAAATAACCACAGAGCTGGGTCAAGAGGTTAGTCCAGATAGGTTATGCCTAGTATCCTCTACCTCATGGTTATATTTGGAGTTGGCATTAACTCCCTTCCTCTCCTGCTTGGAGAATTTAGACTGTCACCGAACCCAAGTGAATAGTGATCCTGTAAATATGAGCTAGATTTGTTAAAGACTAGCTCCTTAGCCCCTATAGCATATTCGCCTTAATTAGCAGGTGGATTTTCAGCATAATCCTTAATCTGTGGGGAGCATTTGTCACCTACTTCCTAGTTACTGTTGCCGTAAAAATAAGAGTATCTGTTAATCATGGTTTTAAAGAGATAAATTTTGATACTTGACTCATTGGCCTCTCCTGTTGGTTTTCTGTAATTCTAGCAATATTAATGTAACATTAGGTTTGGGGAATTGTCCTGAGTTTAGTATATGACACTGAACTTGCTGTGGAAGATGTCAACTAAACAAAATGTCAACTGAATCACTCCATTACTTTTGGTTAGAATCGTAGTCTGTAGTTAAATGCTTGAGTAAGCAAAACACGGAATTCCTATCAAGGAATTTGTATTAAGTTTATTTAAATTATTTGTATTAGTTAAGGTTAGAGACTTCTCAGAACCAAAACTGAGTTATAGAAGTTGTCTTTAACAATCTCTTAAATATATCTGCTAGGAATTCTACATTCTGCCTACTAAAAGATTGTAAGATTTGTACGTGGCAAGATTTGTAACTCTACTAATACTATTTGATAAATTTTAAGCTTGGTGTGGTGCCATATACCTTCAACCCCAGGACTCAAGGCAGGGAGGTAGGAGGATCACTCCAAGTTCCAGGCTAGTCAGATTCTACATAGTTGAGACCCTGTCTCCACCAAAAAACTTGGACATTTTTATGAAGTCTGTGGAAATGTTCAAACTAGTATTAAGCCATTCAAATACAAATTAATCTGAAATGTGATTAAACAAGAGACTTGGATGCCTTAACATGTTAGATCCTACACCTTTTAGCCTGAGAATTAGCATTCATTTATGGTGAGGTAAATGTCACTATGATTTGTTCTGATGGTTGTCAGCTGCGTGTAAGGTTTTACATTTACTTAATTTGTGTGTATTTGTGCCCACATTCACCACAGTGTACATGTGAGAGTCAGGACAACTTGCAGGAA
The DNA here is from genome assembly GCF_037038515.1 of Microtus pennsylvanicus. Taxonomy (NCBI): domain Eukaryota; kingdom Metazoa; phylum Chordata; class Mammalia; order Rodentia; family Cricetidae; genus Microtus; species Microtus pennsylvanicus. The sequence continues at coordinate 81,205,324 of NC_134601.1, read as the reverse complement.
CAGGCTTTCATTTACCTGAAGGTTCTGGGGAATAAACTCAGGTCACCAGATTCGGCAGCACGTGCACTACCTACTGACTCATCTTGCCCTCCTTTGATAGGTGCCTTTAATACTACATAGCCACTAGTAGAAATGAACGAGTTGTTCATTGATTCTTGCCCCACAACATTCTAACCTTGGTGCTTTCCTGTTACAATCAGCCAGGCAGATTCTACGTTGCATGAAAATGGCGTCCGTTTTACCTCTTAGCATCTTACTTGGAATTTTATTATTACCTGGAGTTGGAAGGTCATTAAATTAACTTCTCTGTAATGTATTTCTATGGTTGAAGAATTGAGACAATTTACCTCAGAAGCACTGCTAATCCTTTATAAGGCTTTGAGGGACTATGAAGTACTTTTAGATTAAGGTGAATGTCATAAAATTCTTTTTTTAATTTTCCTCTGACATGGAATTGCCATGTATTTTTTTGTTATTTGAATTTATTAAGCTTATCAAGTACAAAACATTTGCATTTTGAGAATACAGATGTTGCCTTTTTTAAAAATTAAGATTTACTTATGTATACAGTATTCTGTCTGCATGTTTATATGCATACCAGAACAGAGCACCAGACCTCATTACAGATGGTTGTGAGCCACCATGTGGTCTCTGGGAATTGAACTCAGGACCTATGGGAGAACACTCAACACTCTTGACCTTCAAGCCATTTTTCCAGCTCCCAGATGTTCCCTTTTTTAAAGTTAAAAGATGAGCTCTTTATATGTGCCACTGTGTGGAGGTGCCAGTGGAGGCCAGGATACAGTGTTGGATACTCTGGAGCAGGAGTTAAAGCTGTTGTGTGCTGTTCTGAGAAGTAGCATTCTTAACCACAAGGCTATTTTCCCAGTCCCAGATGTTCTTTCCTTAGCCAGGCGACTTCGTTAAGATTATATTAATGTCAGCCCAGTGGTAGCGCACGCCTTTAGTCCCAGCACTCGGAAGGCAGAGGCAGGTGGTGGATCTCTGTGAGTTCGAGGTCAGCCTGTTCTACAAGAGCTAGTTCCAAGGACAGGCTCCAAAGCTACAGACAAACCCCGTCTCAATAAAAAAAAAATAAAAAAAAGAATATATTAATGTCATACTGGAAGCAGTTTGGAGGTACTTAATAACTACCAGTAAACCTGAAACTTAAGACATTGTCTAATGAAAGATCACTCAATATAGTAATCGTGAAAGGAATGCTAATATGCTTGAACATTCATGGGCAGTAGAAAGGATGGAGACAAAGACGACATTTTAGAGTGATGTGGTAGGTGACAGAGAAACCAATATCTAGATTGACTAGAGGGCTAGCTGACTTGCTATCCTGCTTCTTTACAATTGGTTTCCTGGTTCCTACCATTGAGTGAGTTTTATTTAATAGTTGAACAGCAATTGTGTTGAGGGGGCAAATGTGTATCAAATGGCCAAAGGTATAAACCATGTGAGTAGTGGGTATTTTTTGTTCGTGAATTTCTTTGAGTTTAACACCAATCATCCTTCGGCTATAACTCAGTGTGTTGATATTTGGGAGCTCACTTAAGTCACCTTAGTTTCTTTAAAAAATTAATTAAAAAAACTCTGTGTATATGTGTGTGGGTATGTGCACATTTGGGTGTGGTGGCCTTGGAGTTCAGAAGAGGGTGTTGGGCCCCATGGAGCTATAGTTACAGGAGGTTGTGAACTACCCAGTGTCAATGTTGGGAACTGAATTTGGGTCCTCTACAAGAACAGCATGTGCTTTTAACCACCGAGCCATCACTCCAGCTCCTTTTTATTTAAAAAGTTTATTTATTTTATTGCATGTATTTATTTGTGGGTGTGCTGTATGCACTATACAAAGCCCAGGTGTGAAGACGAGAGGACAGCTTGTGAGAGTCCTCTCCCTCCACCAGGGATAGAACTCTTAGGTCAGTAGGTTTGGTGGGAAGCATTTTCACCTGTAGGGGATTAAACTCAAGGAATTGTCGGCCACTGTGGTCTACATACCTCCAACCCCATTGTATAATTTTTTAAAAAAGATAATCGTGTGTGTTTTTGAGTGTGTCTGCGCGCGCTAGCGCCACTATGCACTACAGCATGTATGTGGGGTTAGAGAACAGTTTACAGCAGCTTTCTGTCTTCTGTCATTTGGGTAGATTTTTTTTTCTGTGTATAGGAGTGTTTTGCTTGCTTGTACATCTGTGCACCAGATATAGGCAGTGCCCTAAAAGGCCAGAAGAGGGCATCAGATTACCGTGAACTGGAGTAACAACTGGTTGTGAGCTGCCTTTATTTCTCTGGAAGTCAGTGCTCTTAAATACTGAGCTATGTCTGCAGCCTGGAGGGAAAAAAATCTTTTTTGAGACAGGATTTTACTCTACACCCTAGTCTGGTCAGGAACTCACTCTGTAGCCCAGACTGGTTGCCACCCTTTCAAGCGCTGGGAATACAGCGAACTGGGAAGGAAGAACTATATAGAAGGTTTATGGCAAGTTCTTTTTGTTCTTCACGTACTTTTTTCTCTTTTTGTTGAGTTTGCACTAGGCACTGGGGTCGGGAGACAAGGAGGACGACAAGCGCCTGACCCATCTCAGGCGAGGCTACGTGCGGGCTGCAGGGGGCGCACGGAGCTCAGGGCACGCGCTCCGTTTCACGTGACGTGGACCATTTTTCCCCAGTCGGTCCAGCTTCCGGGCTCCGGCATCACCCGGAAGTGGGGGCCTCGGAGGAGGGCGGGGCAAAGGCTGCTGGCTGGGAGGCTGGGGCTGGGAAAGCTGTCGAGGGAGGAGCTGCCGCCGCTGGCGCCTAGACTCTTCTTCTGTGTGTGCGAGCGCGGAGGCTGCGAGCGGTTTGATCGCTGCCTCCCCGCGGTGTGCCGGAGCTCGAACCCCAGCCCTGAAAACCCAGGTGAGTCCCACAGCGGCTTCCCGTCGGTGACTTCATTGCAGGGGCCGTTTTGTTAGTTGTTCTACTGTCTAGAGTGGTGAGAAGGTCACCACTCTAAGCTGGGGCAGTCTCTAAACTCCTTCACAACTCACACACGTAGGCTTTACCCTCCCAACCAGGACAGAGAAGGGAGATTGGGTCCTGATTTATGTCACTTTGTTGTGCTGTCCTGGAGAGGGTATTCTGATCGTCTGTGGCCTGTGTTAATTGTGGACACTAGAAGGTCTGCCCGTACTGGAATTCTTGTGGACTGGGATCTTTGCTTAGTGGCATCCCTTTCACCTTTAGAAACAGCTTCTGAAGACCACCGTCACTGGCTAAATGTTTTCGAAAACGGGCATTTGGCTTCTTGTCACGCTCTGGGAGCGTAAGCTAAACGGAGTCTCGTCACCCCTCGTTTTGTTCTTTGTGCTCTGTTTCTAGTAAAGTTACAGCCACCCCTGTCCCACCCTGCGACACCTTTCCGAGGCTCTTCCTCTGTCCCTTTTTCCCTCTTCCTCTTCCCCTTCTCAGTGTTGGGGGGTGAATTCAGTACCTACCACATGCTGGGTTGCATCTTACTTTTGACAATTTTTGCTGTGGGTAACGAGTGGCAACACTCATGTTTTACAAGCCAATATTTTTCTAGGATCTGAACTTTGTTTTAATTATAGCCTCATTATTTAGTAATAAGGCTTTGTATTGAGACAGCGTGTGAAGAACATTGAATTAGTTGATACTGAGGTGTGAGGGATGAGGCGATGCCAGATTGAGACAGTTCTTGGACTCAAAAGAGTTTGCAATCAATTAAGTCAAATTTAGCTATGAAGAGTGTGGGTTCTAGCAGCCCCACTAACTGGATAAATAACTTGAGTGGTTTATACCATTCCTCGTAATAAAAGGTTATTTTGAGCAGAGATTTTAGTTTGTTAATTTCAAGCTTTCTTGCATCTATGGTAATCACATGAAGATTTTGTTGTTGTACTTGAGTGTCCCTCAATGAAGTAGGAAAGAAACACACAATCACTTAAAAACTCACTAACATACATTACAACCAGGAAATCAATAAGGATGTATAGAAACAAGCATTTGAGCTGGGTCTGGAAAAGTGGATAGGACTTGGCTCTGTAGGAATGGGAGAATAGTCCAAGTAGAAAAATACTGGGAAGATCACGCTGTATATCAATGTCTCTATTTCTAACAAACACCCTTTCAAGATTTCAAGAGAAAAAAAAAGAAAAAGGGCTGAGGAAGTAGTTAGGTGATAAGAGTGTTGTCCTCCCGTAGCGAAGGCCCAGGGCTCTGTCCTTGAATAAAGTAAAAATACAAAAGAGCTCTTGAAGGATGGTCATATAGAATGAATTGTTAATCTACAAAAATAGAAATGATAAACATAGTGAATGTATGAGGTTTAATTGGTAATGTGACCCCAGATTTAAAAGACACAAAAGTATGTAGGCATAGTTTGTGTGTGGGAGCAAGTCTTGCCTTCCCCTCATTATGTTTCTTCGTTGAGCCTCAGTTCTTAATTCTGATTATTGTGCCTTAATTCGCAATAACTAAAAGTAATATTGGCAACTGGGTGTGGTGGCAAACACCTTTGGTCCCAGCATTTACGAGGCACAGGCCAGTGGATCTCTGAGTTCAAGGCCAGCCTGGTCTACAAATCTAGTTCCAGGACAGCCAGGACTACACAGAGAAAGCCTGTCTCAAAAAAAAAATCGTTGGCACCGAGTAACCTTTTTTAAATCCAGAAGCTGTTCTAATTTTCCCTCAAGGAATTCTTGCATTTCTTCTCCAATTGATTTCTCTCCTCATCTTGCTAATGTAATGAAAACATTTCAAACCAGTGGCAGATCTTGATTTGTGGCCTCAATCCAATGATAAACACTATTTTTTTCCTTGAAGGGTAGGTGAATATCTTTTTTTCTTTTTCTTTGTTTTTTTTTTTGAGACAAGGTTTCTCTGTGTAGCTCTGGCTGTTTGGAACTCACTCTGTAGACCAGGCTGGCCTTGAACTCACAGAGGTTCACTTGCTTCTGCCCCTTTTTTTCTTAGATATCAATGTTTTATTATTCAAGGGAAATATTTCCTAGGACTTAAGTAAAAATAAGAGTGAGGAAGATAGCTGGTAAATCATGACTAGAGAGTATATTAGTTAAAACTACTACCATTCTGATAATTGTAAATCTTTTACTTCTTGATCTCAGTCTGTAGGGTGACTTAATGTGGTATAACTTATTTCTGGGTGTGGTTGCATATGCTTAATTCCCAGCACTTCAGAGACCAAGTCAGTAATATTAAGAATTTGAGGCCAGCCTAGGCTACATAGCCAGACCTCATCTCAAAGAAACAAAATAAAACAAGAAAACTTGTATACTTAGCTTATTGAAGTAATATGGCAAGGAAAGTACCAATATTAACTTAGAATGGGTGTTGTAGAGTAGGTGCTGTGTTTCTGGCTTCATAGATATGTTCCTACGTTGTCCTGCATTGTCAGCAAATTGATTTCCTCATTATGTGAGTTCAAGTATGATAGATCACAGTGTTTTTCACAAATACTTCTTTCCTTGATAGAAATGAGGAGAAAATATCCCAATTTTGAACTGATTATATGGGCATTATTTGCATGTTGTCTGTTTGGGATTGTACAGCTATGTCTAGGTGAAAAAAATTCCTAATTTTTATTGTACCTAGTGTAAAAGTGCAGTTTTCCACATGTATAATCAGAAGTGCATTTAAATGGCTTACTTCACACGGCAGGGATACTGTTTTAGCCTGGCTATTTACGCTTGCTGAGTTTGTTCATAAAACACAGCATGCTTGCTGTGTGCTGTTGTGCTCCTGCATATGCAACTGATGTCACAACTCAAGCAGACAGGAAAGGAAAAAACTTGAATCACTTCCCTCTTCCACTCCCGGTGGACAGTTTGCAGAGCTCTATGTGTCTCTTAACATTAGAAAGAAAATAATTTCTGTTCTTCCTCTCTCTCTCTATCTCTCTGTCTCTCTGTCTGTCTGTTTTTCATGTTTTGGTGGTGAGTATTGAATCAAGTCTTCAGGTACTTGCTTGGCAAGTACTTTCCCACTGAGTTATATATATACTCCTACTCTCCGTCCTCCTTGTTTTTTTCTCTCTCTTTCTTTTTTCCTTTCTCTCTCTCTCTCTTTCTTTTTGAGACAGGGTTTCTCTGTGTATCAGCTCTAGCTGCCCTGGAACTTGCTCTGTAGACCAGGCTGGCCTCGAACTCAAAGAGACCCACCTGCTTCTGTCTCCCGAGTGTTGGGATTAAGGGCTTTATTTTTTTTTAAAAAATAAGAATTTACATTTTATTTACTTATGTGTGTATATATTTATTTACATGTATGTAGTGCTAGGAATTGCACATCCTACACAAAAGCCCTACCACTGAGCTATATCCCCAGCCCTACTTTGTTATTTTTGAGACAGTCTCACTATGTAACCTCAGCTGGCTTGTCAGTCACTATACAGCCCTGACTGGCCGTGAACGTCTAATCCTTTTTCCTCAGCTTCCCACATACTAAGATAAAAGGCCTGAGTCACCAAGAAAGCCAAGTTCTGCTTTCTTGGGCTTTTGTCCTATATGTGCTACATCCCGCTCGGGAGAAAGAAAAATGGAAAGGGCTTCTATTAAGGCCTGAAAAACCATCAAAAAAGGTCAGAACAGAGAAAAAGAACTGAAAAGTCAACAACCCCCTCTAAAATACAGAACTCTGTAGGAGAAATTTGTAGTCACTGGTGTGATAAAGTTTCTTAAAAGTGGCTGCTCAGGGGTTTGGATGTAGGTCAGTCATAGAGCATGTGCCTAACATGTGAGAATCCCAGCTTTCAATCCTCGGCACATGGAAGCGTTGGCCTTACAGCTAACCAATAGTTACAAAGAGCTCGGTTGTTAAGAGTTGCAAGTGTGTGTGATCTCCTTTGAGGTGGCATAATGAAAGGTATCTAACATCGTTTTGAGACAGGATCTCATTAACTGGTCTGGATGGTCCTGCAGCTCACTGTGTAACCCTGGCTGACCTCAAATTTGAGGTCCTCCTGTACTTGCCTCCTGATTGCTGGAATTATGGGCACGCACCACCACTACAATGCTTGTCTTGTCTAACTTTTCTGTTGATAAAATCATTTGTTCTAAAGATTATGGCAATGTTGATTCTTTTTCTTCTTTTTTGTGAAGCTAATATATAGCCTACTTTATGCTAGACAAACACTCTTCCTCTGAACTCCAACTCTAATGGAACTCCTATTAATAATAATTAGAATTGATTCAATTCTATATTAATATTAATTATTTTTAGTGTATTAGTAAACATAATAGCAAGTTTAGGGTATAATTATTAATAAATATAGTACTAAAATATTAATATTAGTGTCATTTGAATTGACACCAATATTAATATTAGTTTAGCTTGTTTAAAATTAAATTAAACAATTAAAATTAGCTTGTTTCATTTTTACAAAAATGTTCTTTCCTTTCTTTCCTTCCTTCCTTCTTTGTTTTTTCTTTTTTTGATTTTTCGAGATAGGATTTCTCTGTGTAACAGCCTAGATGTCCTGGAACAATCTCTGTAATCCAGGCTGGCCTCAAACTCACAGAGATCCGCCTGCCTCTGCCTCCCAAGTACTGGGATTAAAGGTGTGTGCACCACCACTGCCTGGCTATTTCACTTTTCTTTAAAATTATTTTTGGTTTAATTTATGTGTTTGTGTGTTTTCGCACACATGTGTGTACGCTGTATGTGTTTAGATAGTTGTGAAGTCTCGAGGGCATAGGATTCCCTGGAACTGGAGTTATGGAGAGTTCAAAGCTTGCTGATATGAATACTGGGGACCAAATTTTGGTCCTCTGCAAGAGTTACCGGTGCTTTTAATTGCCGAGCTATCTCTTTTGGCATCTCTTTTAAAAATATATATATTTGCCAGGTGGTGGTGGCTCACACCTTTAATTCCAACATTCGGGAGGCAAAGGCAGGCAGATCTCTGTGAGTTTGATGCCAGCCTGGTCTACAGAGCAAGTTCCAGGACAACCTAGGCTTTATAGAGAAACTGTCTCAAAAAATGTAAAGAAATCATTTTATTTTTATTTCTGTGTATATGTACACATGTATGCAGGTTCCTGAGGAGGTTCAGAGAAGGCATGGGATCCTATGGAGCTGGATTCACAGGCGGTTGTGAGCCTCCAGATTTGGGTGCTGGGAACTGAGCCTTGGGCCTCTGTAAGAGCTGTATAAGCTCTGAACTACGTAGCTCTTTTTTCCCCCTTTGAGAAAGGGTTTTATTCCAAGCCAAGGTTTTCTGGAACTTACTATGTAGCCTGTTTCAGCTCCCAGGTGTTGGGACTGCAGGTGTGAGTTGCCATGCCTAAATTTTGTTTTGAGATTGGTTCTCTTGTAGTCCAAGCTGGTTTGAGTTCAGTGGTAACCAAGGATGACTTTGAACTCCTAATCCTCCTGCCCCTACCTCCCAACGCTGGGATTACAGGCCTGAATCATCACTCCTAGCTTCCTATTTTTTTTTCTTTTTTTGGTTTTTCGAGACAGGGTTTCTCTGTGGTTTTGGAGCCTGTCCTGGAACTAGCTCTTGTAGACCAGGCTGGCCTCGAGCTCACAGAGATCTGCCTGCCTCTGCCTCCCAAGTGCTGGGATTAAAGCCGTGCGCCTCCACTGCCCGGCTTTCCTAGCTTCCTATTTTAAAGTTAATTCAGCTATTAAGTTTTAGTTTGAATTTATAGCCACAATATCTTTTTTCCCCAGAGGCAGGGTTTCTCTGTGTACATTTGGCTATAGTCACAATATCTTGATAGTTGTTTTAAATCACAAGTATAAATACCTTATGTATCAATTCTATATCTTCAAATATTGTGTCTTTTGAGCACATATATTTCTAGCTGGGTCTTTTAATTTGGGCTATGGGAACCATGTAGTCTTCAGGTATTTTTTCTTTTTGATTTTTTGATAATGAGTTTCCCTTTGTAGTCCATGGTGCTTAGAACTCACTGTGTACTCAGAATGGCCTTGAATTCAGTGGCATCCTCCTGCTTTTGTGCTTTCATTATACTTAGACTTAGCTTTTTTTTTTACAAATTTATTTATTTTTATTTTATATGCATTGGTGTTTTGTCATGGGTGTCAGGCCCCTGGAACTGAAGTTGCAGACAGTTGTGAGCTGCCATGTGGGTGCTAGGAATTGAACCTGGATTCTCTGGAAGAAAAGTCAGTGCTCTTAACCACCGAGCCATCGTTCCAGCCCAGATCTAGCTTTTTAAATGTTTTTAAATCTTTAATCTACTGAGTGATGATTGCTAACAGATTTATTTTTTTCTAAAGCATTTATTTATTTATTTAATGCACATTGAGCTTTTGCCTGCCTGCATGTTTGTGTGAGCATTTTGGATCCACCAGAACTGGAGTTACAGGCAGTTGCTTGTTGCCATGTGGATGCTGGGAATCAAACCTGGGTTCTCTGGAAGGACAGTCAGTGCTCTTAACAGCTGAGCCATCTCTCCAGCCCCCATAGATTTATTTTCTACATTGTATAATTTGACATTTAGAGCAAAAGTCTGATTAGAATTGTCTTAAGAGTTTGTCCACGGTGATTATTAAAAATATAACCCACAAATTCCCATATCTTAACTCTAGAACATGTGCTAAAGCACAGGATCTTAAATCCTTTTATGTAGGTTTTGAGACAGAGTTTCAGTGTGTAGGCTGGGTTGGCCTTGAACTTGGAATTCTGCTACCTTAACCTCCCCAGTGCTGCAATCATAGGCATGTGCCCCCATGCCCTTGCAGTGCTGCACTCATAGGCATGTGCCCCCATGCCCTTGCAGTGCTGCAATCGTAGGCATGTGCCCCCATGCCCTTGCAGTGCTGCACTCATAGGCATGTGCCCCCATGCCCTTGCAGTGCTGCAATCATAGGCATGTGCCCCCATGCCCTTGCAGTGCTGCAATCGTAGGCATGTGCCCCCATGCCCTTGCAGTGCTGCACTCATAGGCATGTGCCCCCATGCCCTTGCAGTACTTATTTTTATGCATATAAATGATAGGGACCAGAACAGTTTGGTCCACAAAAGAAATCTCACACTTTGTCTATTGTTTGTACTTTGGTAGGGGTAATATTTTTAGGTTCTGAGGATGAATCGTGGGCTTTGTACATGTCAGGCAAGCTCTCTGCACTGGACTGAATCTTCAGCCCAAGACTAGCTATATGTCATAATAGCAGATTCTGTTCCCAGACATAGTATGTGGATAAATTAGGGTTTCAAAACACTCAATCTTGGCTTCAAAGTCTATACCCTTATTTAACATAGGGGAATTGTAATTTTGTTGTCATTGTTATTTTGAGACAATAGTTTTGCTGTGTTGCTTTGGCTTGTCCCAAACTTCTCAGTTCAAGCAATTTTCCCACTTTAGCCTCTCAAGTAATTGTGATGGTACCCTCCACCGTGCCCAGTTAAGATGTATCTATCTATAGTCTGTCTGTCTGTCTGTCTGTCTGTCTGTCTGTCTGTCTGTCTGTCTATCTATCTATCTATCTATCTATCTATCTATCTATCTATCTATCTGTGCATATATAGTCTTACTATATAGGCTAGGCAGATTTACAGGCAGGAAGTATGATTTGAAAGCACACAGGTAAACCAAGAGTGCTTGCACATTACTATAATACTAGCATTGGGAGGTAGAAGCAAGAGGATCAAGAGTTCAGTTCCATGTTGTAGGAAGTTGGAGGCCAGTGTATGTATGGATATGAGAGTCTATCTCAAAAAAAAAAAACAAAACAAAGATAAAAAAATCCCAAGCAAAAAACTCCACATAGACAAGAACTGGATGTGGCAGCTCACATTTATAATCCTAGCATTTAGAGAGCCAAAGCAGGAGAATTGCCTGAATTTGGGGCAAGCAAACTTGGACTAAATAATGAATTCCAGGCTTCCCTAAGCTACAGTGAAAGACTGTGCAGGAAAAATTGTAATAGCTCATTTCCTTGTTACCTTCATCTAATTTCAAAAGAAAGGACCCATAGTTTCCTTTTTCTTTTCTTTTTCTTTTTTTTGTCAGAATCTCACAGTGTCTATAAGGCTGGCCTTGAATTCACAGATATCCTCTTGACTCTGCAGGGATTAAAGGAGTGTGCCAGTACCACTGACATGTTTTCCTATCTTTATAGTAAACTTGGCCACACTTCACTATTATCATATAATAATGTATAGAATTGAACTGTTCTGAAAGAAAGTACAGTAGAACTTAATAAGCAAGTACAGGTCATAACATTCCCAGTTACATTTCTTGGATCCAGTGGATATATTCTCTTGCTACTTTAAGGCCCTTAAGTCACTGTTGTATTACAATGTTGTGTTGTTAGAGGGAGGCACTATAACATCATGTTAGAAGTGGGGACTCTGGCCTCAAACTTTCTGGGTTGGAATCCTTGTTCCTCTGCTCACTGCTGGTATAGGTATTCTTACCCTTCTTCGAATTTGTAAAGTGGGGACAATAACAGTACTTACCTCTTAGGATTGGCAATGAGTTAACACTTAGAATGCTTTAAGAACAGTGCCAGGTGGCGGTGGCGCACACCTTTAATCCCAGCACTCGGGAGACAGAGGCAGACGGATCTCTGAGTTTGAGACCATCCTAGTCTGCAGGATTCCAGGACATAGCCAGGGCTACATAGAAACCCTGTCTCAGAAAAACCAAAACCAAAATAAAAAAAGTGTTCGGCAAATAGTAAAAACATGCAATAAATTTCAGTTACTACTATTATTATTTTAATGTGTTATTCATTGTAAAAGTAATTTTAGCAACTTATGTAATAAAATTATAAATTATAGTTCTTCTCCACTATCAATTTAGTAGACTGTAAGAGCTATATATTAATCAATAACCACAAGCAATAATTAATTTCTACATTATGCCACAGAAAAGGGAAAACTGGACTTGGAAGGGTCCAGAAGTCACCAGTACACCTACTATTTGAACATGTGACGTGCATCCTGGAACTCTTGCTAACCAGCAGATAAATCACCATGATGCAGTCATTCTAGTTCCCTACCATGAAAACCTGGAACAATTGCTTATGTAATCAGCAAGCCACAAACTCCAGGGCATCGAGATTTTCCAGATGCTTTCCTAAATTGCCAAATGCTCGATCACAGTTCTGCTTAATGAGTTTTGAAATGGAAAATGTCAGCAAGCAAAGAGGCCCGGACATCTCTAACATGGTGAACAAAAATAACTATTCTCACGAAGTTGGTGTAGATGGGATTCTCATGCAGTTCATCTGTATGCTAGGAAGTGTTTATGGTGCGCTTCCTGTGTATCCAATTTTTCTTATACCCTGTGAGATACCCAGAGATTTGCGAGATGTCTGGTCTCTGGTGGAGCCTTGCCAGGGAAAGAAGTCAAATGCAGGGAAATTAGGTATTAGGCTGTAATACTGGTTCCAAGGTTTTTGACATTACAAAAGAAAGTGAGTAGGAGTGTTTGGCATCCCTGTTCATAGTGGAGGTGGGACTTCAGTTCCTTTACTTACTCAATAGTGATTTACTAAGTTGCCACCCTGCTCACAAGGGATATGCTAGTGAACACAGTGGATAGTCCTATCTATCTGGATTAGTCAGTGATAGGATTTAAATATGAGAAAGACAACATTCGAGATGAAGGGATAGAAAAGAATGAAATCAAGTAGTGTGTGACTTTCAATGAAGGACTTGCCAGCCTGTAATAGAGATTTTATGTCGATGTAAAACATTGAAAGTGAAGGCTTTGGGGATTGTTTAAGTCTGTGAGTCTGGTGTTTCAGAGGGGGCAAGAAGTGTGGGCTTTGGAGTCATATTGCTTTGGTCTGGTTCTTATCTCTGAGTTTTTCCAGTTTAGAATTTTGTTGTAAGATTTCTCAAGAATACAACTTCATAGACATGATACTTGTATCAAATGACTGGGGTCATTAACCCTAGGAACAAGTGGCAATAGAAAGGCTAATTAATATGTACATGGAGTGCCAGTGAGGTGTCTTAGAGATCAGGATAAACAGAAGGAAGTTAGTCATGGAAAGAGAAAGATCTGTACCGTGTGATAGTTGTTAGGGTGCCCAACCTCTTCAAGCAAAACAGTACATTTAATTAGTCTGTTTGCCAGCCTTCTTTCTTTCCTTTCTCTTTTTGGAGACAGGGTGTCCTAAATTCATGCTGCTTTCAAACTAGCTATGTACTTGAAGATGACAGTGAACTCTTGGTCCTTCCGCCTCCACTACCTGAGTGCGGAAGAGCAGACGTGTATCACCATGTCTGGCTTATACACTGGTAGAAATTAAACCCAGGGCTTTACATAGGCTAGGCAAGGACAATACCAAGTCTGTATTGCTAGCCCTAGCTTTTTTTTCTTTTTTTTTCTGAGGCAGGATCTCTTTATATAGCTGAGGCTGACCTCATATTCCCTGTATAGTTTAGGGTGGCCTCAAACTTTACTTGTAGCCCAATCTGGCCTTGAATTTGCTCTGCTCTGGTCTCAGCCTCCTAAGTGCTAGGATTGCAGGTGTGTGTCACTGTACCCAGCCCTAGCTTTTGTTTCTGACTGTGATTCTGCAATAGTGTTTCCCCTTCCCAAATATGAAGACAATCAACTACAACTACTACTTGACCCATCCGTTTGAGACTTACCAGTAGTTGTTTTAGCTTGTACATTTTTGTGAGTCCAGGATGGAGCCCAGACACTCCCTCAAGCTAGAGCAGCTGTCTGCCACTGAGATGCACCCACAGCTCTGGAAATGCAGATTATGTTCTGCATCTGAAGCATGTGCTCAGTTTTAGATTATCTTTCATAATTGAAGCAACTGGCCAGACCAGTTGTGTCTTGGTTTTCTGTTGTTCCTAAGCACAGCTTGGGTAGAGGTTTCTGAAGCAAGAACTGCTTGTAACATATGTTTGTTTCCCCTTAGGTTAGCTTGCAGCATGGGTGGATTGCCACATGAATGCCTGCTATGACCTGTCTTTTCTCTCTTTTTGCCTTTGGATTTGATGTGTTATCGTGTTCTAGAAAGGTTTGATATTACTGTCCTGGCATTTTTCAGTTCTTTTCCTCCCTCACTAAACAGGCAGAAATGATCACATAAGATCACCTTGTCACATCCAATCTTTTGTTATGATGATCTCTATGTTTAACATTTTGCTTCTTTGATATGTAGGCCAGACTAACCAAGAACTCATAGCAATCTTCCTGCCTCAGTCTCCTGAGTGCTGGGATCATAGTTATCATCCCCCTATAATATAAGGAGGAGCTACTTCTTTGTTTATATTTCTTAAGAGCAGAATAAGCATAGGTTTATTAAGAAAACGTAAGGAAGCCCTTCTGAAAGGAGGAGGGATTACCAGGAAGAAAAGCTCAATTTTATTAAAATTTTTTAAAAAATATTTGTGTGTGTACACACCATGTTGTGTATGTGAAGGTCAGAGAATAGCTGAGAATTGGTTCTGACCTGTGGGATGGTGGGATCAAATTCAAGTCATGAGGCTTGGTGAGAAGTGCTTTTACTTGAGAACCTTCTTGGTAGCCCAGCCTAGCTTCTTTTAATTTTGACATCCTGAGGTCAGGGCAGGTTCAGCTAGTGTAGTCCTGAGACGGACTTGCTTGCTTCCCTATTTTATCTCACTGAGAATCTCATCTTGGCCATATGACAGGAAAGGGTAGATACATGAAGAGGAGAAGACATTCTGAAACCAGTTTGGGGTGTCAGGAGTAGAGCTTTCTAGATGTGCCTGTAGATCCTGATCTGCAAGTTTGAGACACCCTACTTCATTTCATCTCAGGTTGTTGTGCTACATGAACCCACAGGCCATGGGATTATGCAATGGGGGACCTGAACACTGCCCAAGCTATTCTTCTCCCTTCAGTCAGTTTACCTACTGTGTACAGACAATGAGTCCTGCCAAGTTCGCAGTTCGAATCTTTTCGTTTCCCATCTTAAGGTTTTATTTATTTATTTTTAATTGAGACAGTGTTTCTCTGTTTAACAGTCCTGGTTGTCCTAGAACCAAATTTGTAGTTCAGATTCCTTTTTAACCCAACAAATAAACTTTAGGTGTTTCCATATTTCAAGAAATTATGCCAATATTTTTCTCTATTTAGTGTGTACTCATTAGTAAAATGACAGTGCCTGCTCTGTCTAACATATAGGCTATGAATAGTAAGTAAAATAATTGTATGTGAGACCCTTTGTAGATGGATGACTGTGTGGTGCAAGCGTAAACTAATGTACACTTTGGATATGTTGTGTAGTAGTGCAAAGTGCACTGAAGTTCAACTGAGTCTGGAGTTTGTCAGTTCTGCTACTAACACCCCGTGACCTTGGGCAAATTAGGTGGCATTTCCTAGCCTTTGCTTATCTGTAAGTTAAAGTTAATAACGCCACCTCACCTGTCTAGAAAGTCGCAGGGTTTTTAAAAATTACTTATTCTTCTCTCATACAATATATCCCCACCCGAAGCTTCCCTCCCTCCACTCCTTGCAGTTTCCTGACTCCTCTCCGGCAGCTCCACCTCCTCTTCCATTTCCCTTCAGAAAAGGACAGGCCTCCCAGTGATATCAGCCAAACACAGCAGCATAACAGGGTACAATAAAGACCAGGCACAGACCCTCATATCAAGGCTAGATGAGGCAACCCAGTAGGAGGCAAGGGGTCCCCAAAGCATCAAAGACTCAGAGACACCCTCACGCCCACTGTTAGACCCACGAGAACAACCAGCTATGAAAACCACCGCATGTAAGCAGAGGGCCTTGTGCAAACCCATGCATGCTCCGCCTTTGCCGCTCAGCATCTGTGAACCTCTGTGAGCTCTACTTTGTTGATTCTGTGGACCATGATCTCCCACATCCTCGGACCCTCTGGCTCCCACAATTCCTCCTTCCCCTCTTCCTTGGGGTTTCCTGAGAGTTGCAAGGGGAGGGACCTGATGGAGATCTCCAGCCTGGGCTTTCTCTGCACCTAATGTTTGGCTGTGGGTCTCTTTGTCTGCTTCAATTAGCTGCTGGAGGTAGCCTCTCTAGTGACATAGAGACTAGGCACCTATCTATAATTATAGCAGAACCTCGTTCGGAAACATTTCATTGTTTTTTTATGCTTCTACCCTAGGACTCTGTATTTTGGTTTTGTTTTTTGTTTTTCTAGACCAGGTTTTTGTATATATTCCTGGCTGTCCTGGAACTTGTTTTGTAGACCAGGCTGGTCTAGAACAGAGAGATTCTCCTGCCTCTGACTACTAAATCTTGAGATTAAAGGCACACACCATTACTACCTGGCAAAAATCCCCATTTTTATTATATTTGCATGTGTGTGTGTGAGAGAGGTGTATATATACTTAAATAGAGCAAGAAAATTGATAGAACTTTTTAAAATACTCATGCCCACATTCAGTCAGTCACCAAGTCTGTTGTCTAGTCCTTACCGTTTCTCAGATCTATCTACTTTTCCTTATCTTCATTTAGTCCATGATCTGTTCTTTCTTTCTGAGTAATAGCAGTTTTTTTTGTTTTGTTTTTTGATATCTGAGACAGGGTTTCTCTGTGTGGCCTTGGCTGTCCTGGAACTCACTCTGTACACCAGGCTGGAGATCCACCTGCCTCTGCCTCACGAATACTAGGATTAAAAGCATGTGCCACCACCCCCCAGCCTGAGCAAAATAGCATTTTAAGAAAAAACTGGCATGTGTGTGCGTGTGTGAGTGTGCATATATGTGTGAAAGTGAAATGTACTCTTATAACCATTGCTTGAATCTTTAATCTTTGAGACCGGACCTCTCACTCTTTGCATTCTGCCCTCCACCTCTGTGTGGGTTGGGGCATTGAACTCTGGTGTTCAGGCTTGTGCAGTAAGCACTTTACCTGGGAGCCATCAAGCAGTCCTTATTTTACATAAATAAGAACCCAAAGTTCAAGAGTGGCAAATGTGTTTGTGCTGAGAGAAAGCTGCAAGTGCATTCTTTAATAGGAAAGGTGAAAACTCAGCTTGTCAAGGAAAAGAATAATGAGCTTGTTGAAAGCTATATTGAGGGGCTGAAGAAGAGTGCTCAGTGGTTCACAGTACTGGCTGTTCCTTTGAAGGATCTGAGTTTGATTCCCAGCACCTGCACAGTAACTCATAACCATCTGTAACACCAGCTCTAGGGGATCTGATGCGCATATAAAGAAAAACAAATAAAATTCTTAACATTAAAAATACATTAGGAGATTTTTTTTGGTCTGTGAAACTGTAAAGACAAAAAACCCAGCTCCTTTTCCTGTTACATTTTATTTAGTTTTTAAAGAATAAATTGTGTATTTTATTTATATAAATGCTTTGTCTGCATGCATCTCTGCACACCAGAAGAGGGCATTAGATCTCATGAGACTACAGTTATAGATGGTTGTGAGCCACCTTGTGGGTGGTGGTTATTGAACTCAGGACCTCTGGAAGAGCAGCCTGTACACTTAACCATGAAGCCATCTCCCCCACAGTGCATGATAAATGTTTACTTAAGCTGGGAAAGCCATTAAATTTGTGTCTGTATGAAAAAAAGCATGGTATACTCAGGGTTCATTATGGTCTGTGCCTTCAGGCATCCACTGGCGATTTTGAGATGAGAGACTCTTGGGTGTGGAGGGCGGCTAATTTTATACTTACTCATTCTATGTTTGGATTGGTTTATCTTTCTCTGTGCCTAGATGTCCGAATTGAATTTCTTTTTGTTTTTTTTTAATGTTTTTTTTTGAGACTGAATTTCTTTGTTTAAGTGGCTGGATAGAAGATTAACTTGAAAAGATCAGTAGTAGCCCTCCTATATATAAGCAACAAATGGGTTGAGGAAGAAATTACCCTTCACAATAGCTACAAATAATATAAAATATCTTGTGGTAATTCTAATCAAACAAATGGAAGACCTGTATGACAATAATGTCACATCACTTTCAAAGTGAAATGTTAGCAATGAGAAAACATTATACAGAATTAGTTTTTAATAGTAAGTTGTTAGTTTAGCCTGTCTATATGTGTATATTTGTCTCTGTCTACATATGCATGTACATGTGTTGTAGTATTCATGAAAGATGGAAATAAAAGTCACAGTACAAAAGTACTTTACACATTTATTTCAATCCAGGCTTTGTAGGACATGTCCTATGTAGTGTCCCAGCACTATGAAGGCTGAGGTGGGGGAATTATGACTTCTAGTCCTATCTGGGCTACAGAATGTGACCAGTCTCAAATCAAAACAAATACTTCAAATATTTTTTATGATTTATTTTTATTTTATGCGCATTGGTGTATATTGCCTGTATGTATGTCTGTGTGAGGGTGTCAGATTCCCTGAAACAGACAGTTGTGAGTGACCATGTAGGGAATTGAAAGCTGGTCCTCTGGAAGAAGAACCATCTTCACCGCTTAACCATCTCTCTAGCCCCAATACTTCAGATATTCAACATTTGAAATTTAGTTGTAGCTTTATTCCCCACAGGGTTTTAGAATTCAGAATGTCCATCCTAGGGCAGGGTCTTAGGGCTCTGGATCAGATTGACTGCACAACAGAAAGGTGGTTTTTAAAAGGTGACAACTCATCCTTTAAAGTGTACTGACTACAGGCAGGAAATGACCTTGTGAAAGCTGCTTCTCCAACAGGGGGGCACAGTTGTCTTGTAGGCCAGGCCCATCTTTACTCTACCAAGGCTACTGTAAGAAAGATGTCAGCTGATTTAAGTAGAAGTAGTTTTGTGAGATGATAAAATTCATGCTGGTACTTTCTGAATGGAAATAAATCAAAAGAAAAAGAAAGAACATGACTGCTACATGACTGCACCTAGGTATGGTGTAGGAGGTTCATTGTAGATAAAAGGCAGAGCGTAGGGTAGAGGCAGGGATGTCTGGGAGAGTCCAGAGTGGTCATGACCTTCTGAGGATCGGGGTGGGGGCTGGGAACGATAGGGAGAAGGTGGAGCGGGGAACCAGGTGCAGCAGCCAGGAGGCCCAAAATACAAAGAGAGTGGGTAACTGAAATGTCTGGATTATATAGGGAAGAGCCCAACCTCCTGGGCTCGAGAGTTTGAGATAGGGGTTGGGGGATGCCAGCCAGGAGGGTCCTGTTACAGGTAGGGGCTGAGGTGTGCAGGGAGAACCTGGTGGCCAGTTCTGCTTTGATATACTAAATAGGCATCTTAGCCATTTGACGCAGGTTTAAAGCCAAGCTAATACTTTCAATATGCCAAACCACGGAATTTAGGAGTACATTCTGGATAGAACATTCTCCCTGTAAATCATGATGAATTTGTGCTTTATTCTGTTTTCAGTGTTAGAGGTTGGATACCATGCACATACTAGGCTTTTCCACCCCGAATATGCATTTGAAATATCCAAAATATTAAACATTATTGTCCTTGACAATTTGGCTTGATTCATCCCACCCAGGGTTTCTCTAACTGTCCTGGAACTTCTAGACCAGGCTAGCCTTGAACACAAAGGTTGTCCTGTCTCTGTCTACCAAGTGCTGGCTTATTTCACTTGATAAGTCCTCCTACCTCATGAATGGCATGGAAAATGGTGAGCTCTTTTTTTTTTAAATAAAGCTTAATCTTCCATTGTATACATGTTCTATATATTATTTTTCGCCTTTTATGTTTATTAGCATATATTTATTATACATAAGGTTTCATTATGACAATTTCAAACTGTATTGTAGTGCATTTGATTAGATCCTCTGCCATTATTCCTTTTTGTCCCCTTCCCACTATTGCAGATCCCTTTCCCCTTTCCAATTAGTTCCCTCCCTACTTTCATGTTATGTGATCCAATGAATTTCATTAGTGTTTACTTATGGGAAGGGAGGAGTTGTTTATAGGATCATGTGCACGTTGTCCCTGTAATCACAACTGAAGATAGTCTCTCTATATAGGCATATTTGCCTTGAGTTCTCTTTAGTAAGTATACATTTGAGGTATTGCAGAATTTATTTTGTTCTTAGCAGTTCAGTAAATTTTAGATGGGTGTATTAGCACTTCTGCTTGTTTGTGATAACAAATCACTTAAAACTTGCTAATTAAAAGCCATAAAGGGGGGGGGGCTGAGAGAGATGGCTTAGTTACGAGCACTGCCTACTCTTCTAGAGGACCCAGGTTTGATTCCCAGCATCCACATCACCGCTCACAACCCTCAGGAACTCCAATTCTGGGGGATCTATCTCCCTTCTGGGGCATCTTTGGGCACTACATGCACATGGTGCACAAGCATACATGCAGACAAAATATCAAATGCAAAGGAAAAATAAATAGATTGCCAGACAGTGGTGGCACATGTCTTTAATACTAGCACTCAGGAAGCAAAGGTAGGAGGATCTCTGTGAGTTTGAGGCCATGCTGGTCTACAAAGCAAGTTTCAGAACACCAGAGCTGTTACACAGATAAACCCTGTCTCTAAAAAACATATGCAACTTAGATATTAAGAAAATAATGGGGCTGGAGAGATGACTCAGTGGTTAAGAGCACTAATTGCTCTTCCAGAGAACCCAGGTTCAATTCCTAGCACCCACATGGCAGCTCACAACTGTCTGTAATTCCAGTTCCAGTAACCTGACACCCATGGGAAAATATCAACGCACATAAAATAAAAATAAATTAATTAAAAAAGGAAAATAAAACCATAATGGTAGTTGATAATGGGAGAGATTATATATATGATAGGAGGCAAATGGGAAATTTCTGTATTTTCTGGTCAGTTTTATTATGGCCCTAAAAATATCCTAAGAATAAAGTTTCTTTAAAAAACACAAGTTACATTATTAGATTGTGTAAAATGCGAAACAAAATTGGCAGTGTTGCAGAACTACTAGAACATTCATTGCTGGTGGGTTGGAGAGAAAAAGCAAGATTTCCACTGAGCAGAACACCTTTTGGCAGTTTCTTATGCACTTACCTGCATATGTGACTCATCAGTCTTTCTTCTAGGTATCTGCCAAGAGAAATGACAGCTTAGGCTCACCAAAAGGCTATACTTGGTTGCTAG
The DNA here is from genome assembly GCF_037038515.1 of Microtus pennsylvanicus. Lineage (NCBI taxonomy): Eukaryota > Metazoa > Chordata > Mammalia > Rodentia > Cricetidae > Microtus > Microtus pennsylvanicus. The sequence continues at coordinate 81,184,354 of NC_134601.1, read as the reverse complement.
GACTGTAGCTCATAGTAAACACACTTATCCATGCTTTTGAGCCCCTGCTTTAGAAACTTAATAAAACAACCCAGTACACAAATGTTGATAGCACCATTATTTAGCAGTAGTCACCAAAATTGGAAAGAAGCCACTTCTTTCAGCTGGAACTAGATAAGCGGATTGTTGTACTCCATGTCATGGTATGCTACTCTTTGATAAAAAAAGGAGCTACCTGTTGATTGTGCAATTATGTCATTGATTTCTAACACCGCAGTTTCCTGAATGAGCGGAGCCAGCTTCAAAAGGCTATGTTGTACAAAATTTCATTTATATGACAATCCCAGAAAAGCAAAACTAAGGAGGAAATCACTGGGTGCTGTGGTTTCAGGGTATTGGTTATAAAGTAAAGGGGTAACATGGGGAAATTTTGGTGGTCCCCCTCCCTCCTCTTCCTGGTTTCCCTCCTTTTCTCCCTGTCTCCTATCCCCTTCTTAGTCTTACACCCTTTTTCCCTCTTGTCTCTCATTAGAAAACAAGATGACATCTAAAGGATAATAATAAAAATATAATAAAAGATAAAACAAATGCTATCATATAGAGTTGGACAGGGCAAACCAATAGAAGGAAAAGATCCTAAGAGAAGGCACAAGAATCAGAGACCCACTCGTTTCCACACTTTGGAATCCCATAAAAGCACTAAACTGGAAGCCATGATATATATACAGATGACCTGGTGCAGACCCGAGCAGGCTCAGTGCATGCTGTTTCAGTCTCTGTCTCATAATAACTTTGATCATGTTGACTTGGAGGGTTTTGTTTTCTTGGTGTCCTCCATCCCTTCTGACTCTTACATTCTTTTTTTTAAATATTTATTTATTTATTTATTTATTTATTTATTTATTTATTTATTTATTTATTTATTTATTATGTATACAATATTCTGTCCGTGTGTATGTCTGCAGGCCAGAAAAGAGCACCAGACCTCATTTCAGATGGTTGTGAGCCACCATGTGGTTGCTGGGAATTGAACTCAGGACCTTTGGAAGAACAGGCAATGCTCTTAACCACTGAGCCATCTCTCCAGCCCCTCTTACATTCTTTATTATTATTATTATCATTATTATTATTATTATTATTTGTTTTTTTGAGACAGGGTTTCTCTGTAGCTTTGGAGCCTGTCCTGGAACTAGCTCTTGTAGACCAGGCTGACCTCGAACTCACAGAGATCCTCCCGCCTCTGCTTCCAGAGAGAGAGAGAGAAAGAGAGAGAGAGAGAGAGAGAGAGAGAGAGAGAGAGAGAGAGAGAGAGGTAAACTGAACATGACCAGCAGACTTGACTTATCTATGAGAGGAGAGAAGAAGAGAAAAGTGGAAAACGGACAGGAGAGAAGCCCAAGAGAGCATGTGGTCAAAATGGCAGGGGAATCTAGGGGAAGGGAAGTCCAAGAGCTGGTGAAGATCAGGTTAGGCTGAGAAGAGCTAGGCGCATGGGCTCTGTAATAGGCATTTGTGATGGTGAGAGAGCTTGGAGGCCAGCCTGCACTTTGGTTTGCTAGTAGGTACCACAGATTTGTCCCTAGTCATTTTGTCATTTGCTCCTAGATTTTTGGGGCCTGATACTCTGGAACTAGAGTTGCAGGCTGTTGAGAGCCACTTGATGTGGGTGCTGGGAATTGAACCCTGGTGTACTGGAAGGCTAATATATGTTCTTAACCACTGAGCCATCTGTCCAGCTGCAAAGACACAGCCAAATAGACCTCATTATAAATGAGAATTTAGCATATATGCAATAGTGAAATCATTTCAGATAGGGAGAAAAAAACCTATCTCACTTAGCAAATGACTGGGATAACCAATTAATGATGTGAAATGGGAAAGTTACCTATGTTATGTACCTAAACTAAATCAAATTTTAGACAAGTTTAGTATTTAAGTGTAAAGTACAAAAGGAACTAGAAGAAAGTATAAACAAATTATTAATATAGGCTTAGGGTAGGAACAACCTTTCTAATTACACCAGAGTCATGATATAACTTAAAAGCTGCACAAGAGAAAAGAACCCAGAAAGAGATAAAAAGATAAACAACAAACTGTTCAGAGCATGAGGAATATATGTGATAAAGGCATTTTCCATATTTATATCAGGAAAACATAAGAACAGTGTAGCAGGGGCTGGAGAGAGGGCTTGGTAGTTAAGAGCACTAACTGCTCATCCAAAGGCTCCAGGTTCATTTCCCAGAACCCAAATAGCAGTTCACAACTGTCTTTAACTCCAGTTCCAAGGGATTTGATGCCCTCATACAGATATACTTGCAGGCAAAAAAAAACAGTGCAAATGAAATAAAAATAAATATTTTTTTTTAAAAAAAAGAACAGTGTAGCAGTAAACGTGGATGAGCAAGTATCTCTGTGGTAGGATTTAGAGTCCTTTGGATATTTGTGCAAGAATGCTGTAACTGGCTCATATGGTAGCTCTATTTTTAATTTTCGAGAACCTTTCACTGATAGGAACTAGAATTAGCCTAGATGTCCATCAACAGATGAATATGGGACATATGCACAATGGAAGTCTATTCAGTTAGAAAATAATTGAAATCATGAAACTTGCAGCAAAATGGACGGATCTGGAAATTGTATTATTCAGTGAGGTTACGTAGGTTCCAAAAGACAAACACCACATATGCCCTCATACAGTCTCTAATTTTAAGTATTTATGTGATGTGATATACATGGGGTGTATGTGAGTATGGGTCATGGGACTAGAAAAGGGAAAGAGAGAGGCAATAACAGCATCCATGTGACATGAAAGTGGAGAGCAAGGGGGATGGTGGGGGAGGGGTACAAGGGAGGAGGCTCAACAACAACAAAGTGTATATAAAAATTCTAGAATGAAATCCATTGCTTTGTATGCTAATTTAAAAAAGGGCTAAAAGTTCATGGTGGAGAACAGACATGGTGGCATACACCTTTAATTATAGTACTTAGGGCAGAGGCAAGTGAGAGCTCTGTGAATTTCAGGCTAGCTTGGTCATGTAGCAAGTTCTAAAACAACAAAAAGTGCATAATGGTAATAAACAGGCAGTGCATAGCAGAAATTCAGATTGTCAGAAAGTCTTATTACCAGAGGTAAAGATCACTAGGTGGACATTTTTCATATAACAGACTGACAAACCTTAAAAATAAAAACACATTTTGCCTTGTCCATAATAGTCGTGATACAGTACTAGGTTTCTTCTATTTTTCCTCCCGAGACAGGGTTTCTCTGTGTAACAGCTCTAGCTGTCCTGGAACTCGCTTTGTAGATCAGGCTGTCTTTGAACTCACAGAGATCTGCCGAAGCCTGACTTTCAACAAGTGCTGGGAGTCACCAGGCCAAAACATTGATATTAATGTGAAAAAATAGGTACTGTTCCTAAACTGCTAGCGGCTGTGATGCCTCTTTCTGGAGGATGGTTTGGTAGCAGTAGCAAAAGCTTTAAAAAGTACTAATCTGGGCTGGGTATAGTGGCACACAGCTTTAAACCCGGTACCAGGGCCACAGAGGGAGGTAAATCTCAGTGAGTTCAAGGCCAGCATGGTCTATACAGTAAGACCTTGTCTTAAAAACAACAAAAACCTCTGTGTGTGTGTGTATGTGTGTGTGTGTGTAAGTGTAATGATCACTGTTTTTGAGGCAGGATCTCATTATGTTGCTGCAGCTGCTTTCAGACTTGTGACCGTCCTTCCTTGCTCTCCCATTGTTAGGATTATGGGCATGCTTCCCTGCCTGAATTCCATCCTCTTGTTTTTGAGACCGGGTGTTACTATGTAGCTCAGACTGCCAGTTAATTTGCACTAATCCTCAGGCTTCAACCTCTCAAGTGCTAGGATTCTAGGCATGTACCACATCTGGCTCTAACCACTTTTATGAGAGGTTAGTGGGAATATAAATTGGTATACTTTTTCTAAGGTCAGTTGGACACTGTTTATCAACATTTGTATTGTAGGTACTCTGTGGCCTAGCAGTTCTACTTCTAGAATTTTTATCTAAAATAAAGACTATATACAAGGATATTCTCTGAAACAATGTTTGGAATAGGACTGAGCTGAAAATAACCTAAATGTAAATCAAAAAGGAATATAAAATATGGCATACACAATGGACTACCATGATGTAATAATTCTTTTCAGTATTGGAGATTGAACTCTGGGCCTTGCACATGCTAGCCCAGTGCTCTAACTTTGAGCTGTGTTCCCAGCCTTCATATAAGAACTTTATAAAATGGTAGGTCAGTATTTCTTCTTTTGAGACAAAGTTGTTTTGTTTTTGTGGTATTGGAGATGAAACCTGAGGCCTCACTAGATAGGCACTCCTCTACTGAGCTGCATCTCTATTCCTCCTTTGGTTTGATACTTGTTGCCAAGTCTGATGACCTGAGTTTTGTCCCAGAACTGACTTGGCACACCTATGCCATGTCATGCTTGCTCACAGGCCCATTCACATAAAATAAGTAAATAAAAATATAAAAGAATTTTTAAAATTTATTTATATCTTTAGAATACACTTTAGGAATGGATTCTTTTCTGTCTTTTTCTTGTATTCAAGTTCTTTTGAATGATAAAACATGCTAAGTAGGCTACATATAAAATATCTTTATAATGAGCATGAGGATATAGCTATGTTTATTTTGTTTACTAAAAAGAATACTCTCCCAACTCCAAACCATCATATTCTAATTCATATCTTCATTTAACATATGAGCCTCCATGATAGCTAATGTGCAGGGTTTCATATAACTTTTTTTTAAAACAAACTGGGTACTGGGGGTGCATACCTTTTTTGAGAAGAATTTATTTAACTTTATTTTGTGTGCATTGGTGTGAAGATGTCAGATCCTCTGGAACAGACAGCTGTGAGCTGCCGTGTGGGTCCTGGGAATTGTACCCAGGTCCTCTGGAAGAGCAGCCAGTGCTCTTAACCACCGATTCATCTCCCTAGCCCTCATATAACTTCTTTATGCTTTGTTTTCCATTTTATTGATTGCATGCATTCCTTGTTTGGGAGATGATTTAACTCTTAGTTACAGGTTTCTTTGCCAAAGTCAAAGTAGAATATGAGGTATGTTCTGATCTGTAAGATTCTCAATCAGACATCTGATAATCTGGCTTCTTCTTGCTTCTCGTTACAACTGGATTTTCATTGGCTCTGAAAAGTAATTGTAATCTTTGTTGCATCTTCTTATTTTAAATTTTCCTATAATTAAAGAAAACAATTTTTCAATTTTTCTTTTGTTCTTCTGTTAGAAATTTAAGGTTAAAGAACCTTACATAGGGGTGGGGGATGTAGCTCAGTTGGTAGTGTGCTTGCCTAGGTTGAGTATTCGGCCCTAGGTTGACTCTGTGGCAGCACAGAAACTGGAGTTGTAGAGGACTTTGTAATCACAGCACTATGAAGGTAGAGAAAGAAAGATCAGGATGTTCTCAGATGTGTAGGTCATTTGTAGTCTGCTTGGGCTACATCAGACCCTGCTTCTAAAAATGTTATACATTTAAAGATTATTAAGTAACTTTCTGTTCATTATTTTAGTGCTCAGCACTGTTTAGTCTAGCACTAATAGAATTTTTTTATTAGCCCTCTCTCTCTTTTTAAAAGATTTTTTTGATTTTTGATTATATATACTTGAATCTGTATGGGTATGCATGTGAGTACAGGTACCCATAGAGGTGAGAAAAGGATATCAGATCCTCTGGACTGTGGGCCTCCTGACAGGTGTTGTGAACTGAGCTTGGGTCCTCTGAAAATGCAGTGTGTACCCTTTTAAATTGCTGAGTCATCTCCAGCCCTAACCAGTCCTCTCCCCTCTTTCTTTTTCCTTTTATGTGTGTGCATGTATCCCTATGTGCACAAAGAGACTAGAATTGATGTAGATTATTATCTTCAGTTCTCCTTTTTATTTTTATTTTTTGACAGGATCTCTCTGGAGCTCCCCAAAGTAGTGAGTCCCACAATCCTTTGTTTCTGTCTCCTTAGCACTGAATTACAAATACATGATGCTGTTGGGTGTGACTTTTTAATGTAGGTGCTGGGCATCAGACTCAGACATTCATGCTTGTGTGGTAAGCACTTTACTGACTGAACCATCTCCCCATCCCTCTTTGGTTTCCTTGAAACAAGGTTTCATGTAGCTTAGGCTGCCCTTGAGCCACTGTTTAGAGAACTGGTTTTCTTGTTAGCTTTTTTTTTTTTAAAAAAAAGACAGAGTTTCTCTGTGTTTCTGCCTTGGCTCTCCTAGAACTTACTCTTTAGACCAGGCTGGCCTCAAACTCACAAAGATCTGCTTGTCACTGTCTCCCAAGTGCTGGGATTATATGTGTGTACCACCGCACATGGCTTTCTCTGCCTCTGTGTGTGTGTGTGAGTGTGCACATGTGCGTGTTTAATGATCAACGTTCAAAGAGCCTGCAGCTCATTCTTCTCTTCTCTTCTGAAACAGGGTCTCCACGGTGGGTTAAAGTTGTGATCTTCATGCCTGGAATTACAAGTGTGGGCTACCATGCCTAACTACTTTCCAAGTTTTAACTATCTTAAATGCGCTTATCCCTATTGCTTTTATACATCTACGGAAGTAGTTTTGTATGTTAGATTCTTTTTAGTAAAGTTGCTGAGTCATGTACATATCCTGTGTTTGTCTTACAAAATTCCCTTGTCAAAAAGGCCATAGTGATTTAGACTTGATTAACAGTATGATAAAATATTTTTCTATATCCTAACATTAGTGTTCTTTTAATTTCTTGCTAATGCAGTAAGCAAAGAAACATGATATCTGCGGTGGTTTGAATAAGAATGGCCCCCATGGGCTCATATATTTGAATGCTTAGTCATCAGTGAGTGGCACTTTTTGAAAAGGATTAGGAAATGTGACCTTACTGGAGGGAGTGTATCATTAATGGTGTGCTTTGGGGTTTCAAATGTGCCTTCCAGGCCCGGTCCCTCTATGTCCCTCTGTCTCTGTCTGTTTCTTTCTCTCTCTGCTTGCAAGTTGGGATGTAGCTCTCAGTTACTGTTCCAGCATCATGCTCGCCACCATGCTTCTTGCCATAAGGATAATGGATTGACCCTCTGAAAGTGTAAGCAAGTCCTCAGTTAAATGCTTTCTTTTCTAGAGTTGCCATGGTCATGGTGTCTCTGCATAGCAGTGGAACTGTAGCGGCGTAAACGAATGCAGACAGTTTGTAAAAATATATATATAGTTTTAATGTAGAAATAGACTTACAGAACCACCGTTCCCGCGGAGACCAGGAAAGTAGAAGAGGAAGCTCGGAGCACGCTCGCCAAATTTATAGGCAGACATTAGCCCGAGGCGAACACGCCCCCTAAGGGGCGGGACTTATCCCTACATCTCCCCTTTTTGTCTAAATAAGACAGAACTAAACCAAATACAACTACATACAATAACAACAAATAATAAATATAAGAAACAATATTGAGAACAAAAGCTTTGCTAAACATTCTATCTCAAGGAGTCCAAATAATGTAAAGAGTAACTACAATTATATAATCTTCAACTCTGTCAAAGATCTGAGAAGGGAATAAACACTACTCAACAAACGAGATATATCCAAAATGTGCAACAATTGACAGAGACAACTGACTACCTGGGCAATCACCCAAAGTCTCGTTTGCAATGTTGAGTCAACCAATTTTGGCTAAGGCCTAACATAACTGACATACCATTATTAAAGGCAAGGAACTTTTCAAAACTATCTTACCCTGTCTTGGCAGGATATGACAGTCCTGTTTTATCCATTGATGCACGCTCTGTATCTGTGTCAGTGGTTGAGGTATAGGCATTTCTTTGCCCAAAGGCCAGTTCTGCCAAATAGAAAGGCTCCAGGTGGAGTGTCTTTGGTGCTCAACATTCTCTCGGGAATGGAGTGGTGTTGCCAGGAGCAATTGTGTCTCACTATCACGAAACTCTGAGTTAGATTAAAGGCCATTTTCTACAGCTCTTTGAAGAGGTTGAAGATTATCTATCTATACTGAGTATAATCTCTATATATCTAAAGAACCTGATTAGTCTGATTATAAATGACAAACTTAGATGACTATTTATCTATATAATTCTCAATATCTATCTAACTTAAAGACTAAGACAATAAACAACTGTGTAACAAATGAGGATAATGACCTCCAAATATAAACACTGTAAAAATATACATTGCAATATGGTAAATATATATCAATGCACAAACATTATATAAGTATCTTAATCAGAGGTAGAAATGTACATTGCAATATGGTAAATGTATACAATATATATATCAATACAATATATGTCAATACATAAAAATGTTTTAAACAGACATAGAAACATGCATGCATACAATAGTCAATATAATTTAACTTTGTTTCAATATACAAGAATTGATACCAATATATTTGTCTAAAAGCAGTAACTCACAATTATAAATCTATAATCCCATCATTCCCTCTTTTTTTTTTTTTTTCAAAATGATCCCTGAGCTTATAAAATTCCTCCCCCAACCTCCCAACCCCTAAATGATGTCCCTAAACCCAGGGGTAAACTTTACTGGGAGAGGGGACGTCGTCCTCTAGAATTACTTCCAGCTGTCATGGGGGCGACGTTCTTTCTGGGGGATCCTGTGAAAGTAAAATGATGGTTAAATTTCAAGATCAATGTCTTTTAAAATTGCAAATAGTCTCTGAGTATTTTGTGGAGGTCTGGCCAGAATGTTGTACAAGATGTGCACCATTTCAGCTAACCAAGTTGGGATCGTCTTGTGCAGCTGGTATCCAAAACAGGTCTTGTAGTAGCGCTATCAGTATCATGACGTCATCTCAACCAGGTAGAGTTGTTGTTGTGGGGCCCCATCTTCTTCCTGGAAACTTCAAATGTCACTTCGGGAAAAACTCATTGTTCATTGTGAAAAACTTAAACATTAATCATATAGACATATATATACATACATATATATATTCAATAAAAGGCATGATATATATATTCAATGAAAAGTATGATAGATATGAAGAAAAGCAAGGATGTTTTCTAAACTCATATTTCTTTCTGTCCCATATCATGGCTCTTGACATGAGACAGAAACTCCAGAAACTCTGGGTTTTTCTCTTACTAACAGGCTTGGAATTGGAGAAGGACTGAGCCAGAGTCCAACTTCAAAACCAGCTCTATATATTTATAAAGAAATGTTTAATAAGATATATAAATAAAAATTAATACTTACAAAATGTGTCCATCCATCAGTAATTAAATATTCAGGGTTCCTTAATTTCTTTGAAGATGAGTGTTTTCCTGTGGAGATAAGAAAAGAACCCCGCCTCCAAACCTATCTGTATTTCTTACCATCAGTATGTTCGCCATCCTTATGAAAGAATTGTTATTTATCTTTTCCAAGTGGCTTCTCTTCTTCAAACCGAACCTTTATTAATTTTGATGGTATCCACAATTTTTCCTCACCTGTGGAGATAAGAGCAAAACCCCTTCCCCAACGTAGCACATATCCTGGCTTCCATTGTGAGGTCAGCACATCCTTGAAATAAACTGGTTGATTTAGTTCAGTAGACTTTTCCATTATCCAATGTCTTTCTGCAGCAGTTGTTCCCTTCTCATTAGCGTTGAGAAAATTCAAGGTTAACAAAGCATTATGTAGCCTATTTCTGGGGGTGTTTTCCACCCCTTTCTGTTTGTTCAACATATCTTTTATAGTTCGATTTGATCTTTCTATGACTGCTTGACCTGTAGGATTGTATGGTATACCTGTAACATGCTTGATATTGTAATAATCAAAAAACCGTTTCATTTTCCTAGAAACATAAGCAGGACCATTGTCCGTTTTTATTTGTGTAGGTATACCCATGATAGCCATGACTTCTAATAAATGAGTGATTACTGAATCAGCTTTTTCTGAACTTAAAGCAGTTGCCCACTGAAAGCCTGAATAAGTGTCAATGGTGTGATGAACATATTTTAATTTGCCAAATTCTGCAAAGTGGAACACATCCATCTGCCAGATTTCATTCCTTTGGGTGCCCTTTGGATTAGCCCCTGCAGGCAGTGGCGTTTGGTTATAGAAAGAGCAAGTAGGGCATTTCTTTACAATCTCCTTAGCTTGTTGCCATGTAATTGAAAACTCTTTCTTCAAACCTTTGCTATTAACATGATGTTTTTTATGAAATTCAGAGGCTTGTAGCACACTACCAATCAGTAATTGATCAATTTCTGCATTACCTTGTGCTAGAGGACCTGGCAGACCCGTATGGGATCGGATGTGTGTTATGTACATAGGGCAAAGCCTGTTCCTGATCAAATCTTGAACCTGGAGAAACAATGAGGTTAGTTCAGTATCATCAGGTATAAATTCAGCAGTTTCAATATGTAAAATAACTCTTTCTGCGTATTGTGAATCTGTAACTATATTAATAGGTTCTTTAAAATCCCTTAGCACCATAAGAATGGCATATAATTCTGCCTTCTGGACAGAATTATACGGACTTTGTTCCACCTTATCCAAGTCTTCTGATTTGTAACCTGCCTTCCCTGATTTATTGGCATCAGTATAGAATGTACGGGCTCCAGTTATTGGAGCATCACGGACGATTCGAGGAAGAATCCAAGAAGTTCTCTTTATGAAGTTAAGCCGCTTGCTTTTTGGATAGTTGTTATTAATGTCTCCCAAAAAATTAGCACAAGCTCTTTGCCATGGTTCATTATCTTCCCATAATTTCTTTAGTTCATCAGCAGTGAAGGGCACTATAATTTCTGCTGGGTCTATGCCTGCTAGTTGACGAAGTCTCAGCTTGCCTTTTATGATTAACTCAGAGACTTTTTCCACATAAGTTTTCAGTTTCTTACTTGGTTTATGTGGTAAAAAGATCCATTCCAAAATAATATCATCTCTCTGCATTAAAATTCCTGTAGGAGAAATTTTTGATGGTAGTATGACAAGAATACAATCGAGCTCTGGATTCACCCTGTCCACATGTGCCTGTTGTAATTTTTCCTCAATCATTGTCAGTTCCTTTTCTGCTTCAGCTGTTAATTCTCTGGGACTGTTTAAATCTTTATCACCATCCAAGGTTTTGTTCAAATGAATTATTAGATCAGGTGTTATTCCAATAGCTGGTCGTAGACTGGAAATGTCTCCTAACAGTCTTTGAAAGTCATTAAGAGTCCGTAGGCGATCTCTCCTAATTTGTGCTTTTTGTGTCTTAATTTTTTGCAAACCTATTTTATAACCTAAATAATTAACAGAATCTCCCTTCTGAATCTTTTCAGGAGCGATTTGCAATCCCCATTTAGGTAAAAGTATCTTTATTTCTTCAAACAGTCTGTTCAAGGTATCCATGTTTGAATCGGATAACAAGATGTCGTCCATGTAATGGTATACTATAGATTTGGGAAATTTCTTGCGTATTATTTGCAATGGTTGGTTCACAAAATATTGGCACAGGGAGGGGCTATTTAACATACCCTGGGGGAGAACGGTCCAGTGGTACCTCCTCGAAGGTTGAGAATTGTTATAAGTAGGCACTGTGAAGGCAAATTTTTCTCTATCTTCTTTTTGCAAAGGTATAGTGAAAAAACAATCCTTTAAATCAATAACTATGAGAGGCCATCCTTTTGGTAATAAAGAGGGCAAAGGAATTCCAGATTGCAGAGGGCCCATAGGTTGAATAACCTTGTTGATGGCCCTGAGATCTGTCACCATTCTCCATTTACCTGATTTTTTCTTAACCACAAATACAGGAGAATTCCAAGGGCTGGTAGATTCTTCTATATGTCCAGCATCTAATTGTTCTTGTACCAGCTGTTCTAAAGCGTGTAACTTTTCCTCAGCTAAAGGCCATTGCTTTGTCCATATTGGTTTCTCAGTCAACCATTTTAGAGGCAAGGCTGTTGGTATCTCTGAAGGGACATCAATTGCTTGTTCTTGTACAGCCCGAATGGCCGGTTTTCTCCGTTTGTAATATCTTTTAATATTATTCTCAGAACTATAGGCTCTAGAAGTAGCAGGAATGTTAATTTCGGTATTCCATTGTTGTAATAGGTCACGACCCCATAAATTCATTGCGATATTGGCTACATATGGCTTTAATTTTCCTATTTGTCCCTCTGGCCCTATACATTCAACCCATCTCGTGCTCTGCCTTACTCGAGATAGGGTTCCAATTCCCAGGAGCTGAACATTTACATTCTGAAGAGGCCAATACGGATGCCAAGATTCTGGGGTAATGATACTTACATCAGCACCTGTGTCCAGCAGGCCAGTAATAAAAATGCCATTTACACACACTCTCAGTTTAGGTCTTTGATCATTTATAGAAGTTTGCCAAAACACACGTAACTTATCTTTCTGATCATTATTGCTTGTAACAGTAGGCATGGGGCTTCCTAATTGTCCCGATGAGGCACGTTCTCTGCAGAAACTGGATATGACTGAACCATGTTTGCCATGGGGGCCTGTGAGGCCCCCCCTCTCACGTTTCCCGACTGTATCAGGTTGCCTTGTCTATCTCTTGTAGACCTGCATTCATTCGTCCAATGTCTGCCTTTTCCACATCTTCTACATAAACCTGAAGGTTGAGTCCTCCTATTTCTGTTATTTCTAGAAGATGCATTATTATTATTATTTCTGAAAGATGCATTATTATTATTATTATTTCTGAAAATCCGTTGTCTACAATTCCTTTTCATATGACCCATTTTGCCACAATTAAAACATTTGGTATTCTGGTGTCTCCTTTTACCATTGGAAATTGCTTCTTCTACCCATGCTTCAGTGCCATAATCAAATGTATCAACATTGAGTGTATGCAAGACCCATTCTTCCAAAGGCGCTGATCTGAGCTTTAAAGGCCCCAAAATCCTTTTGCATTCCACATTTGCATTTTCATAAGCCAAAGACTCAATCATTATACGTCTTGCTTCTGGGTCAGATATCCCTATTTGTACAGCCTTAGTTAATCTTTGTAAAAAGTCACTAAAGGGTTCTCTCTGACCCTGTTTAACTCTGACAAATGATTCCATTCTCTGTCCTGGGTCTTGTACCCTGTCCCAAGCCCTTAAGGCTGCTGTAGTACACATCGAGAGTGTGTTTTCATCCAAATTAGCTTGTTCCTGAGGGTCGGAAAAGAGCCCTTCACCTAGAAATTTATCTAGGGAAATGTCAATTCCCTTTGCTTTTTCCTGCTGTTCTAAGAGTTTAGCCTCTTGCCTGAATAAGCATTGCCATTTCAATTGTGGTCCACTCTCAAGTACTGCAGAGCTCAGCTGGAGCCAGTCCAAGGGGGTTGCTCTGTTTGTCGTGGCCCAAGATCTTAGCATCTCTTTAACAAAAGAGGCTTGCATCCCAAAAGTCATGACAGCCTGTTTAATTTCCTTGAGGTCATTCATACGGACAGGCTCCCATGTATCCTCCTTGATGACCCTAGGGTTTCTGGAACCAACCACCTTCTCTGTTGTTATTACTGGAAAGGCAGGTAGAGCTGTCGGTAGAGCTTTGTGGAAATTGTCCCGGAGAGATTTACCCACAGATGTAGTTAAAATTTGCCCTTCTACCCTTTGCTCTTCTTCATCAGAATTTAGAAATTCCTCAATCTTTTCAATTCTATTCACTATTGCCTTCTGCAATGTCTGAATCTCCTGTCCAGAATTATGTTCCAAAGCCTTCATTGAGGATTCTAAAGTATGAAGTTTGTCCGTTAGAGATAACATCTTATCTTTGGACATAATTTTTATGGCATAAACTGTGCCTTCTTGTATTGACACTCTTTCCATCAATTTGTCATAAGCTTTAGACAAAATCCGATTGTCACATTCAGCAGTTTTGATTCTCTCAGTTAATGTTTCATTTCCTACAGAAAGGGACTGAATCTTATTGTCCAAATCAGCTGTTCCCTCCTCCATAGTAATGAATTTCTCCTTAATATCAGCCTGGAGAACCTCAAACTGATTCTTGAGAAGATTGTTATCAGTCTGGAGAACTTCAAACTGATTCTTGAGAAGATTGTTATCAGTCTGGAGAACTTCAAACTGATTCTTGAGAAGATTGTTATCATTCTCAATTGTTTTTAAGCGTTCTATCTCTGCCTTAAGAATCCTGGATTCGTCTCGTAAAGACTTTATCATATTTCTATTATCAAACCATTTGGTGCCAATGAAAACTACGAATCCCAGAAGGATCCATAGGGGTGGCGTGATAGACACCTCTTGTAAAATCTCCCACATGGTACAATTAAAAAAACTGTTAAATTCTTGAACAGTAATGTGTTCAGACATTTTATTTATAAAAGAAAAAATTTTTTACCTGCAACGATCGGTTCCTGCCAATTGTTGGTCTCTGTGTTTTTGGAGCCTGTCCTAGAACTAGCTCTTGTAGATCAGGCTGGCCTCGAACTCACAGAGATCCGCCTGTCTCTGCCTCCCAAGTGCTGGGATTAAAGGCGTGCACTACCACGGCCTGGCAGGCCTCAAACTCACAGAGATCCGTCTGCCTCTGCTTCCCAAGTGCTGGGATTAAAGGCGTGTGCTACCACTGCCTGGCAGGCCTCAAACTCACAGAGATCCGTCTGCCTCTGCTTCCCAAGTGCTGGGATTAAAGGCGTGTGCTACCACTGCCTGGCCGGCCTCAAACTCACAGAGATCCGCCTGCCTCTGCCTCCCAAGTGCTGGTATCAAAAGCGTGCTCCACCACTGCCCTGCCAAGTCACTTTGTGTCAGACCAAATCTGCCGCTGTGGCAGCTTTTGTTGCAAAACCGTAGGTACTTGAGCTTCTGCTAATTCAGGCAGTGGGGTTCCGCTGTAAAACTTAGCCAAGGCAGGCAGAATGGGCCTGTGTGGCCGAGTATGTCTCGGACTCGGCACTGGGGCCGGAGTCACGAACTGAAAAACAGCACCCAGGAGGGTGCTGTGTTAGCTAGCAGGCTACCCGCTTGAGTCGAGGGCAAAATAGCCCGACGTTGGACGCCAAAATGTAGCGGCGTAAACGAATGCAGACAGTTTGTAAAAATATATATATAGTTTTAATGTAGAAATAGACTTACAGAACCACCGTTCCCGCGGAGACCAGGAAAGTAGAAGAGGAAGCTCGGAGCACGCTCGCCAAATTTATAGGCAGACATTAGCCCGAGGCGAACACGCCCCCTAAGGGGCGGGACTTATCCCTACATGGAACAGTGATTAAGTCAATGTCATTGTTTTAGCTTATAGTTTGTTTACATAGTCTATTTAAAAAATCTCACTATGCAATCAACATTACCTTGAAATTATGATTCCTCTGTATTATCCTGTTACATGCTGGTATTACAGCAGGGGTTTTTTTTTTTTGATCTATTACCTGTCTGTTGGTGGAAGCGGGACATTGAAGTCACACACTTTACTGTGTTGTGGTCAATCTGTGCATTTTTATCTAGTAGGGTTTGTTTTTATGAAATTGGGTGTGCCAGTATTTGATGTGAATATATTTAGAATCATTACCTCCTCTTGGTAAATTGTCTTCTTGATAATATGACCTTTTAAATTTAATTTATTTCTTACTAATTTTGGTTTGAGGTCTTCCTTGACAGATTTAGTGTAGTTGTTGGAGCTCGATTTGTTTGGAGTATCATTTCAGTCTTTTTTTTAAAAAACTATTTTATTTATTTATTATTTTTGTGTGTATTTGTGTTTTGTCTGTATGTATGTTTGTGTGAGGGTGTCAGATGTGAGTGCTGGGAATTGAACCCAAGTCCTCTGGAAGAGCAGTCTTGTTTATTGTGAAGCTGTTTCTCCAGACAGTGTTTCTCTGTGAAGTCCTGGTAGTCCTGGAATTTGTTTTATTATGTAGCCCTGGCTGTCCTGGAGCTCTCTACGTAGACCAGACTGTCCTATAACTTCTGCCTCTAGTGCTGGGATTAAAGGCGTGTGCTACCACACCTAGCCAATCACGAAAGCTTTTTAGTTCTCCTTCATTAGGATACTTCTGCTAAGTATAATAATCTGCTTTTCTTTCTGAGCTGTTCCTGGATTTTAGTTTCTGTTAATAAACCTGCTGTTATTCTAATGGGTTTGGCTTCGTTTGTGCATTGCTGCTTGTAGCAGAGAACAGGTTGCTAAGGGTGCTAAGTTAATTGTTTGTAGATTCTAGATATTGTCCATATCATCTTAACTAGTCTGTCTACTTTGCTGTACTCACAGTCAATATGGCTTCATTATTACTTCACTATTAGTTCCTAGTGCTGAAAGCACAATATTGTATTTACTACTTTGTGTTACTTTTAGAAGAAATTTTAGAGAAATGCTTTTAACTCTAAATGCAAGCCAGACATTTGAAGAACTAGTAGAAAGAATATTCGCAACATTTCTGTTTCTTATATCCACTGATAATAAGTACAAAGCTGGAGCCAGTCACTAATGGCCATTGGTTTGTCTTTTTATCCTGATCCTCTTGACCTCATTCCAAATTATTGGACTAATTCATTAAACTAATCATTTATGAACTAGAGTTCAAGGCTATTATTATATTTCATGTTTAAGCTATAATAAGGTGTTTGTGGTGGTACACACCTATAATTCCAGCTTTATAGAGGCTGAGGCAGGAGGATTACAAATTTAAGGCTATTTTGGGACTATGTAACAAGTTCCAGGTTAGCCCAAGCTATATAGTCCATATTTCAAATAAACCAAAAATTATCAAGAAAAATTATAAACTATGTTATAAATGAAGTAATGTTTATATTTATGTTATATAAGCAAGGAAATGACTGATAATCAAATATTCTTTTGTGTTTTATTCATATTTTAGTCATTTTTTTTAACACAGGGTTTCTCTGTATAGACCTGGCTGGCCTGGAACTCACTGTGTAAACTAGGCTAGACTAGCTTTGAACTCAGAGTTCCAGAGTGTTAGGATTAAAGGCATGCACCACCATACCTGATCATATTTTAGTTTTGATTATTCATTTTTCTTTGACATTTCAGGAATGTAAAACCAAAGCATGTTACATGGCATCCAGGATATAATAAGCATGGATGAGGATATGGAGATGCCAGAACCCCTGTGCATTTTTTGGTAACTTGTAATATGGCCCAGTCATGGTGGAAAACAGTGTGGAGATCCTTAAAAACTAAACACAGTTACCACAAGAGTCACCAGTTCTCATCTGGACATACCCCAGACAGATGAAAAACAGACTTGAGCAGATATTTATATGCAACTATCTATTACAGCATTATTCACAATAGTTTAAAGGTGGGAGGAGCACAAGGTTTTGACTCATTCAACCCAATTTGTTTTGACTCACCAGAATTTATTGGTAGGCTATTAGATTGCTTATAGAGCCGGCAGAAAGGATCGTCAGCCAGATTTAGAAAATGAGCAATAACCCAAAGAAGATAAAACAGAGCAAACAAGGTCACACCTTAAATAATTTGATGAGGACTTCAGTGGTACCAACTTTCTCAGATTAAAGGATAATGTAGTGTGTATATACAGTGGAGTGGTGTACATGTGCATGAACTGTGTGTGTGTGTGTGTGTGTGTGTGTGTGTGTGTGTGTGTGTGTATTTTCAGTTCTAAAAAGAAACTACTTTTTTTTTGGTTTTTCAAGACAGGGTTTTTCTGTGTAGCTTTGGAGCCTGTCCTGGAACTCACTCTGTAGAACATACTGGCCTCAGACTCACAGAGATCCTCCTGTCTCTGCCTCCTGAGTACTGGGATTAAAGGCCTGTCCTACCAGTACCTGGCATGGGAAATAGAATTTTTACTACAACTTATAAATATTTTTAGAGAAAGATCAGATATCACTGAAACCTGTATGTGAGGAAAATCATTTTACTTTTGAGTATTTTGAATGACTACAACTTGAAAATCAGTAGTATAACATACCGATTGTTGTTTATAGGAGGCTATTTCAGTTCATGACTTTATAGAACAAAAATGAAGTGAAATTCTATGATGAGAAGAACAAAATGAAAAGTTGTTTATTTGTATTTATGTATGAATCTGTATGACATTTTGTGCACCACGTGTGTGCAGGAGCCCTTGGAGATTAAGAAGAAGGCATAAGATGCCCAGGAACTAGAGTTACAGATGGTTTTGAGCAATCATGTGGGTGCTGAGAACTGAACCAGGGTTCTCTGCAAGAGCAGTAGTAAATGCTTTTAACTGCTGAGTTGTCTCTCTAGCACCAAGATTTTCTTATTTTGAAATATAATGTAGTCAAGACTGGCTTGGAACATACTGTATAGCTCTGATTAACCTTGGATTCTTGATCCTTCTTCTTTTACCTTTCAAGTGTAGGAATTACAGGCATGTGCCAAAATACCTAGCTAAGTCTAGTCATTTTTTTAAAAACCTAAAACATTCATTCATTTATTTAACAATATTTATGTGTAGGTCCAAGGTCCTTTCTTTGTATATGGATACTTTAGAAATTTCATTTATCTTTTAAAAATATTTTAGTTATTTTAATTTTACTTATTTTATTTTTTGTGTTTTGCCTGCATATATGTCTGTGCGCCATGTTTGTCCCTGGTGTCTAAGCAAGCCAGAAGAGGGCATCATATCTCTTAGGTCTGGAGCTATTGAAGTTTATGAGCCATCATGTAGGTGCTGGAACTGACCGTGGATCCTCTGGAAGAGCACCACTCTGTGGTGTGGGGCAATTGTCTATATTTTGTCAATTATGTTTTAAATAAATGCCGATTGGCCAGTAGTCAGGCAGGAAGTATAGGCAGGACAACCAGACAGGAAGTAGAGGCGGATCAATGAGAACAGGAGGATTCTGGGAGAAGGGAAGCTCCCTTTGCAGTCCTGTCCAGACACCGAAGAAGCAAGATGGGACTCACCACTGAAAAAGGTACTGAGCCATGTGGCTAACACAGATAAGAATTAATATAAGTTATAAGAGTTAATAAGAAGCCTGAGCTAATGGGCCAATCAGTTTATCATTAATGTAGACCTCTGTGTGATTTCTTTGGGACTTAACAACTGCGGGAACTGGGCAGGACGGAAAACACCACCAACAACTCTGAGCCATCTCTGCAGCACCCATCTTTTTCTTTTTTGTATAAACCATACTGATTGTTTCATTCCAGATTGCCTGTTTTTAGTTTGATTGTATTAAAACAGTGGTTGGCAACCTTCCTAATGTCGTGACTCTTCAATACAGTTCATCATGTTATGGTGACCCCAACCATAACATTTTTTTCATTGCTGTTTCATAACTGTAATTTTGCTACTGTTATGAATCAAAATATAAATATTTTTGGAGATAGAGGTTTGCCTAAAGGGTCAAAAACCACAGGTTGAGAACTGCTGTATTAAAAGGAAGCAAATTAAAGATGTCAGACTTATTTCAGATTGTAAAGTTTGTCTTTATACAGATATTTAGGCAGTTACTTTATGCTTCACCTTTATGAACTGATTCTAAAGCATTCACCTTTATTTTCATAGGGAAAAATCTTTTATGTTCTTATTTTAACAGTTTACATAATATTTAATTAAATTGTACAATTATGAGATCAGTGGACACAAAGAGCTTGAAGGTCAAGCACAACTGATTGTTAGCATGCTGACAGTTGTGATAGAGTGAGGACTGTGCGTTCAAGTGACAGCTTCTAGAAGTTAAGCACACCATAGGAGCCTGCAATGATGGAAGCCAGACCATCCACTAAACTGCTAGAGGTTGCTTAAGAGAACTTTTAACAGAGTGAAATTTGCTTTTTCTCGTTTTAATTTTCCTTGCATGAGAGTAGACCTACATCCTTGTTTGTAATGGCCACCTGCTATTTATTGCTTGTGTGTTAGGCTTGGTTCTTGTTTGCAGCAACATAAAGTTGTGCTCACTCACCTAACCAGAAAAGGAATGTATTGGTGGGTGATTAGATTGCTTACAAAATAAACATAGAGGATAGTCGTCTTACCTTGCTTGAGAACCCAATGAAGCTAGACGAGAACAAAGTCATACCCTGGGAAGAGAGTGGTAAGGACCTTTTCACTAGCACTGGATTTCTTGGGACTTCTGCCACTGCCGCTGCTGGAGTGTTATAACATTAGTTATAATTGGGAAATTTTGTGGTTGTTATAACAAAAGTTATATTTTTTCTCTTCTTAAGGCAGGTTCATGTAGTTCAGGCTGGCCTCAAATTCATTATGTGCTCAAGATTGACCTTGTGCTTCCACTTCCCTAGTGCTGGAGTTAAGGGCATGGTTCACCATGCCTGGTTGGTCTATGCACTGCTAGGAATCCAGTGCTTTATGTGGAGTGCTTTCTGTTTTGTTTCGTTTTTAAGACAGGGTTTCTCTGTGTAGCCCAGATTGTCCTGGAATTCACTCTGTAGACCATGCTGGCCTCAAACTCAGAGATCTCTGTAACTGGGAGGTTTCCCTCCTGCCTGCCAGTTCCCAAATAACAACTCAGAGGCTTAATATTAATTATAAACTCTTTGGCCTATTAGCTCAGACTTATTATTAACTAGCTCTTAAATCTTAAATTAACCCATTTCTGTTATTCTATATTTTACCATGAGGCCTGTGGCTTGTTATCTCACATCTTGCTTCCCCAGTGGCTGCTGGCATCTCCCCTGGCTCCACTTTCTTTCTCCCTGGGTTTAGCTTGGCTTTCCCACCTAGCTATATTCAGCTCTCCCATAAGCCAAAGCAGCTTTATTAATCAACCAATAAAAGCAGCACTTATTTGCAGTGGACAGAAAGGCATCCCACATCAGATCTATGCCTCCTGAGTGCTAGGATTAAAGGCATATGCACCACTACCGCCCAGCTAGGCAGAGTGCTTTCTGTACATATAAAAGCCAGGCAGTATGTTTTTGTAATCCCAGTGCTATGGGGCAGAAACAGGTATATCCCTGGAACTCATTGGCTAGACAGCCTACCTAGCTGAATCATTGAACTTTCTGGTCAAGTGAAAAACTCTGTCACAAAAATATAAGGTGCAAAGAGATTGAGGAAGGCAAGTGATGCCAACCTCTGTTCTCCACACATACACATACATATACTCACCCACACAGACACAATACCTCTCTTTCCCTCACACACCCACATATCCATATCTCCCTAATTCTAGAAAAAAAAATGCAATCATGCCAAGAGCAGACAAGAGGGCTATCACAGGCTGTGATACACCAAAGAGATGAAAAGTGAAATTGATTTTATACTGTATGTGTTTAAGTAGGGAAATCTTTTTGGTAAGCTAAGCATACCAGTCTACAGGTGTCTTAAGAACTCTCTAAGGCTACTTTATGTTCCATGTAACTTTTGGTTTTTCATCTCTCCTTTGTTTCAGGTCCCCATCTAGTTCTCTTTCTGTCTTTCTGTCTGTCTGTCTTCCTCCTCCTTCCCCTCCTTCTCCCCCTCCTCCTCTTCCTCCTCCTTCTTCTCTTCCTCCTCTTCCCTCCTCTTCTTCCTCCTTTTTTGAATTTGAACTTCCATCTTGGTTGTTAAAAAGTGTGGCAAGTTGGTTTGAGTTCCACTTTGCAGCCTGTCCTGTCCTCTTTTGAAGGCCTGACTTAACAATATTTTTTGGTTAAACAACATGTAAATCTATCATTTTCTTCAAATATTGAATTAGCTCTTTCCACCAGCTTTCATAAATGAGTACTGCACACTATTAGATTGGTCTTCATTCTTCAGTTCATCTTTTGTAGAATTTATTTTTCTTCATTTTGACTATCAATGTTTAGTTTTTCTGTTAAAATGTCTTTTTTATGCAGTTCTAGGGGCTGGAGCAGTGACTCAGTGAGTAAAGTATTTGCATGGAAGCATAAAGACCTGAATTTGGATCCCAAGAACCCACAGAAATGCCAGCCATGTCTTGTTCCTGTAACTTCAGTTCTGGGATGCAGAAGAGAGGATCCTGAAAGCTTGCTGACCAACTAGCCTAGCCAAGGTAGTGGTGATCAGGTTCAACAAGAGATCTTGTCTTCGAAAATTATGGTGGAGAGTGAAAGATAGTAACTAAAGTAGATTTCAGGCCTCCACTGTGCACCTACAAGAGAACACACCCATATACCACCTACAAATATTTTATGGAATTGTTGAAATTACTCCATGTATTTCAGGGAATTCCAGAGCGGCTTGATATATAGGTATTTGCATCATCCTCTTCAGTTTTTGGTCTGTATGTTGGGAAAAAGCAAGGGTTCTGGCCTCCTACTGGTCCTAGACTTTTCATTGTCCTCTAAATTAAGGAAGCAGCCAAAGTTTTTTTTTGAGACAGGGTCTGGTTATGGAGGTAAAGTTGCCTTCAAGCTCAGCATTCTCTTGCCTCAACCTCTAGAATACTAGGAAGAACATCTTTGTACATATTTATTTATCCTGTGTATATCATTTTTTAAGGACATTGGCCCAGTTTTTTTATGTATGTCTGTGCCACCCTGTTACATGTGAGAAATGGAGGTCAGACTAACTTCAACTTAGAGTGCTGTTTCTTAGGCTCCTTCTACCTGTTGTTTGAGACAGTGTCTCACTGGAACTTGGGCCTTGCTGACAAGATTAAGCTATTTGGCTAGTGAGCGTCCTCAGTGATAGGTTTATGAGTTAAATTCACTGTGCTTGTCTTCCTCTCCTATCCATTTATTTTTTGAGATGGGATCTTACAGTGTAGTCCCTAGCTGGCCTGAAACTCTATGTAGACTAGCTCTATGTAGCTGGCTTTGAATTTGCAGAGGTCAGCTTGTCTCTGCCTCTGGAATCACTAGGATTAAAGGAGTGGGTTACTATGATGGCCATGCTTGCCATTTTAACTTGGATAATCTGGATTGAATTTAGGTCTTTTAAGCTTCTGCAACCAAGCACTTTACCTACTGAATCATCGTCTCTCCAGTCCTATTTACCTATTTGTAAATTGTTTTTGTTTTAGTACAATACTTATCTGTTGGTTGTTTTGTTATTGTTTTGAGATAGTGTCTCAGTATGTAGACCAGGCTGTCCTCAAATTCACAGAGATCCACTTGCCTCTGCCTCCCAAGTGCTGGGATTAGATGTGTGCTGTCTGTCTGTCTGTCTGTCACTCTATCTATATGCACACTACTTGCATGTCTTGTGCCTGTGGATGCCAGAAAAGATCATCAGATTCTCTGGAACTGGACTTACAGATGGTTATCAAACACCATGTAGATGCTGGGAATTAAACCCAGTTTCTTTGGAAGAAGAGCCATTCTCTTAACTGTTGAATCATTTCTTCAGCTCAAGACTTTTAAATAATTAGCACCATTAAGGCTGGGGCTATAGCTCAGTTGTAGAATAACACTTGCCTATCATGCACAAAGCCCTGGGTTCAAAAATGCTCTAAAATGTTTTTTATTATTTGAGATTATAATATAATTAATTATATCACTCCTCTTTCTTTTTATTCTTTCTAGTCCTTTCCATGTGCCCCTTTGTTCTCATTTAAATCATGGCCTCTTGGATTTTTTTGTGTTACTAGTTATATAAATACAACCTGCTCAGTCTATATAATGTTACTTGTATGTATGTTTTCAGGGCCGACTATTTGGTGTTGCATAACCAACTGGTGTGTTCTTCCCTGGGGATGATGATTTCCCCCACTCTCAGCATTCTTTAGTTGCCTGGAATTCTTTGTATAGGCTTGAGACCTCCTGGGCCTTCCCCTCTCCACTTTGGCATGTTGATTGGTGTCATCCTTTTTCAGTTGTTTAAGCAGTCATGTTGGTGAGACTTGGGTATAGCTTCTCTATACCCAAGTCTCACCACTTCTAGGAGATACAATTTCACTGCAAACTCCCTATTCCTCTGGCCTTTACAGTCTTTCCATTACCATCTTTTGCAATCATCTCTGAGCCTTAGGACCAAAAAAACTCCTTTTTTTTTCTTTTGGTTTTTTTGAGACAGGGTTCCCTGGCTGTCCTAGAACTTGCTCTGTAGAATGGGCTGTCCTTGAACTCAGAGATCCACCTGCCTTTGCTTCCCAAGTGCTGGGATTAAAGGTATGCACTACCACACTTGGCTCTATTATATTTTTATACTTTACTTTTTGCCAACCAACCAACAAATATGAAATAATAGGTTTTTTTTCAACTTTATATGGATAGTTAAATTTTGACAGTATTAATTTTCATATGTATTTAATTTTTTGCATGTATGATTTGGAATACTTTCTTGCCTTAGAACTAAAGTTTTAAAGTAGATGTTTCCCCCTTGAAGAAATCTATATTGGGGACTAGTTGTGTTGATTAATGATGAGGTACTCAGAACTGAAAAACAATGAAAAAAATCTATTATTATAGGAAGTCTTTATAATTTGCCAGCAAGTTGTATTTGGCAAGCTTGACTCTGATGATTATTTTGATAGGGACATACATTCCAACCACCTCTTTTCTTAGAATCTAAGACTGCTGCATTAAGTCCACATTTAAGGGTTGGAAAGTGATTGATTCTTTCATGTTGTTAAGCAGTTCAATCTGATTTCCTCCACCTTTGAGGATGATAGCTGCCCTAGCTAAAGCCCTGTCACACTCACTGGAAACATTCACTCTCCTTCTAGTCTTATGGCATGGCAGCAGTTGTTTAGCTTGTGATAGAAATGTTCTTGGAGACCTGAAGAATGCTTATCAATTTCTGGGGAACCTGTCTTCGTCTGTTTTCTTTGCAGGGTACTAATGTTTTTCAAGCATTCTTCCATATTGCTTCATTTTTTGTCTGGCTTTGCTTTGTGGCTTTTGCAAACATTGCCCTATTAAGTTAATCATTTTGATGCTATGATTAACCCTGGATTCCTTCCTGACCTGGTCTGTGTGAGTACATCTGAGCTTTAGCTCCTTTATTCTAAAGGAGTTTACCACTTTGCTTATTATATATTAGGATTGTTGAGATATGTATGTGAAAGTTTTCAGCTATGAGGAACTATAGGAATCTGAGGTACACATATTGCTGTTGTATGACTGATTATTTGCAGATGCTCTGACTAGTGTAAGAGTCATAAAATAGGCAGTAAAGCAAATGTTCTATGCTATTTCGACGTTACTAATATTTCTTTTAGTATTGACTCCTAATCTTGTAAGAATGGCCACATGAAAAGAACAATTATGTATTAAAGCACACTCCTTACATATTCTACCTGTTTCATCTGGATCCTAGTCCTTCTTAATGATACTTGTCTGATGAAAGAAAGTTAGCACTCATTATTTTGAAAACAGATTATATAGTAGGATTAATTTTCCTTTTGAAAGCATTCACAATTTAAAGTAAAGGGATGTTATATATAATAACAGAGGGTAGGGCCTTTTCTGTCTGTTTACATTGCAGTGGTAGTGATTTCCAGTGAAAGCAAATGGGTAGGAAAAATTAAGTCGATTTGGAAATATTGTGTTGCTACCCTGGAGGCAACTAGTTCAGTGTTGTTTGCACAGCTAGAAATTATCCACATGTTTAACTAAACAGACTTTTTAAAATTTAACAAAACAGGCATGTTTGCATAGCTCTGCTGTTATAGAAATGGGTTATTTGGGCTACTTATATGTTTGAATTATTTGTTAATTATCTCAATATAATTTTCAGTCTAACTAAATTATATTTCAGTTTTTGTAACTTCTAATTTCTCTACATTCCTTACATCTTCTTCAACTGTTTTCTTTTAAAATGGCCCTTTGGCCGGGCGATGGTGGCGCACGCCTTTAATCCCAGCACTCGGGAGGCAGAGGCAGGCGGATCTCTGTGAGTTCGAGACCAGCCTGGTCTACAGAGCGAGTTCCAGGACAGGCTCCAAAGCTACAGAGAAACCCTGTCTCGAAAAACCAAAAAATAAAAAATAAAATAAAATGGCCCTTTGTCTGTAAAAATTATTATAGAGCCAGGTATAGTGGTTCACCCCTTAATCCCAGCACTCAGGAGGCAGAAGCGGTAGGATCTCTGAGTTCTGGGCAGCTGGTACTATATGAGACCCTATCTTAAAAATTCATTATATTGATAGTCTGAGGCAGGAGGATCATGAGTTTGAGATCAGCCTAGGCTAAATAATAAGAGCCTGTCTCAAGAAAAAAAATACAGTAAGGAGTCAGGCATGCTATTGCATGCTTACACCTCTAGTACTTGGGAGACAGAGACCACCTGGGAGTTGAGGCCAGCCTGGAATACATGAGACTCTGTCTCAAGAGAAAAAAAACAGTTGGGAGTCAGGCAGAGTGCTGCATGCTTCTAGTCCTAGCATTTAGGAGGCTTAAAGAAGAGGATAGTTCTGCCGGGCTGTGGTGGTGCCCGCCTTTAATCCCAGCACTCTGGGAGGCAGGGGCAGGCGTACCTCTGTGAGTTCAAGGCCAGCCTGGTCTGCAAGAGCTAGTTCCAGGACAGGCTCTAGAAACTACAGGGAAACCCTGTCTCGAAAAACCAAAAAAAAAGAGGATATTTCTCTGAATTTGAAGCCAGCCTGGGCTACATAGTGAATTTGAGGTCAGTCTGATATACATAGCAAGATCTTGTCAAAAGAAAACCACAGGAAACTATAATGAGAGGCCTGTAGAAAGGGGAGATCTTATACCATACTTACGTGTCCACTATCCAGCCTAAGAAGTCAATCATCTAAGTAGTTGAACTGCTCTTTTGCTTTCCTTTACAGTTACGCTCCTTCTCTTTTCCACCCCATTTCTTCTTATATATATGTACATGTAAACAGAACAGAAAGTGTTTTATGGTTTTACATTTTTGTGTCCTAAAACATTTCTCTCTCAATTCTGGGTTTCACCTTGTTGCTCATGGCTCTAGTTCAGAGTTTTTCAACCTGTCCTGCTGATGTTTGTGGCCAGATAAATTTTTATGAGGGGCTTCCTTCTCCATCACAGGTTGCTTGGTGGAATTCCTGGTCTGCATTTGCTAGAGGCCAGTAATCCTCTCCCTTGACCTCAGTGTCTCTAGGCACTGCCAAATGTCCCATTGTTGGTGACGTCACTTGCACTTAGAATCACTTTTCTAGTTGATTCATTTTAACTGCTGTATCATGCTCCAGCGTGACATTGTAACAGATCTCTATTTCATCTATCCACCGATGGATGTTTAGGTTATTTCCAAAATGTTAATAATTAGGAAGACTGTTTCAGTGAGACTTTTTGTTCATATTCATTCTCTTTCTCAATCCCCCTTTTTATTATTTCTGATAGGGTCTCACTAAATAGCACTAAATGTTCTAAAACTCTCTGTTTATGCAGACCAGATTGGTCTCAAATTTAAGGCAGCCTTGTGTCTGCCTCCCAAGTGCTGAGATTACAGGTGTGAGCCACCTTCTTTATGCTTTCTCAGGCACATCTGTGAGACTCTCCCTGGGAGAGGGATAGAAGCAGAGGGATAGAAGAGGTTGACTTCTGTTATATTCATATTTTTAACTCTACCAGATATTGCCACATAATCTCTGTAATTGTAGAAATTTATATTAATCAGATGAATAAAAAAAGATACTGTCGCTGGACAATGGTGGTGCACACCTTTAATCCCAGCACTTGTGAGACAGGTGATGTGGGATTTCCCTCTGTATGCTGTGAATATGATTGGTTAATTAATAAATAAAACTGCCTTGGCCTATTGATAGGGTAGGCGGGGAAAACTAAGTGCTGGGAGGAAGAAAGGCAGAATCAGAGAGAAGCCATGGAGCTGCTGTGGGCGACAGCCATGTTGAAACCTTGCCAGTAGGTCACGACCTTGTGGTGATGCACAGATTAATGGAGATGGGTTAAATTAAGATGTAAGACCTAGCAAATGAGAAGAGCTAGCTAATGGGCCAAGCAGTGATTTAAATGGTACAGTTTCTGTGTGATTATCTTGGGACTGAACAGCTGGGAACCAACAAGTGGCCTCCTTGCAACACAGAGGCAGGCAGATCTCTGTGAGTTTTAGGCCAGTCTGGTCTACAAAGCAAGTTACAGGACAGCCAGAGCTAAAACAGTGAAACCCTGTCTTGAAAAACTAAAATAAATAAACGAAAAAATACTGTCATTCTATATCAGTACCTTGTATGGTCAGATTTTGAGATTTTTGTCAGATAAATGATATTCAATTATGATTTTAGTTTATTTCCTTGATTGTCACAGGGATTTAAAAAACCTATCTGGATATAACTGTATTTAAAAAAAGAATTAAATTTTTACTGTATGATAATTTATTAAGAATCCAGAAACTTTCTCCAAATCATGAGGCCTTATCTTACAGGAGTTTAAAACTATTTGCGTTTCTATGATTAACTTTAAGAAGGGGTTCTGGCCAGGCAGTGGTAGCATATGCCTTTAATCCCAGCGCTTGGGAGGCAGAAGCAGGCAGGTAGCTATGAGTTCAAGGCCAGACTAGTCTACAGAAAAATTCTAGGACAGCCAGGACTGTTACACAGAGAAACCCTGTCTCAAAAAATCAAAAAAGAAAAAAAAAGGAAAGAAAGGGGGAAAAAAACAGAAAAAAGAAGTGGTTCTGGACTGTGTACGTTTTTGGGTTTGTATCAGAGATGATGATCTAGTTGTAATGCTACTCTTCTTGTAGGAATGGCATTACTGTCTGTTTAGGGAGTGGCTAAACTATTTTAATAACTAGAAATTATTTCCTTTAGTGTTGTTGCATGCTTTTGTCTCAGAGTCACTTGCTATTAATAGCCGTGTACCAAATTTGTCTCTTTGATATTGTGATCCAAAGCCTGCATTTTTTCATACCATATGAAATTTGAAATTGCTTATGCACTGTTTCCTAAGTCATTTTACTAAATGCAGTGCAAGGTTACAATACATAGTCACAGTTTTATACTTACTTTAAAGACATTTATAAATTTTTAGATGGATATGACACAAAGTCATATTTGATATGTATTATGTCCATATGTATGTGTTATCTATCAGTAAGTGGATGATGAAATCCTCTGAAGTTTTATGTGTGTGATCTAGTTGAAATAGAATTTTGAAAAACAAATCAAAAGAAAAATATATGTATTCATAGTTTATTTGCCATACTTAAATTAAGATGTTGTGGGAAATCCAACTGTATTACTGTAATTTTCATTTATGTTCAGACATTGTATTCTGATCTCCCTAATATGTGAATCCCAAGAGAATTTTTTTTATTAAAGAGGCTGTGTCAAAATACCTGACAAGAAGCAACTTGAGCCCTTGAAAAGATGCTTAATATTATGAGTAATTAGGAAATCGAGATCAAAACCATGAGATACCTTTTCCTATCTACTAGTATGGTATGAGAAAAGTCAGAGCCAGGGCATGGTGGTCCCCATCTGTAATTCCAGCTCTTAGGATGATGAAGTGGTAAGATTAAAAGTTTCAAGCCATCCAGTAAGGAAGAACAAGACCTTGTCTCAAATCACAAAGCTAACCTCACTGTACACACACAGTAAAAAGCAGATAGCAGCAAGCATCTCTGAGGAGGTAAGGAAACTGAAGTTCTCATATACTATTGGTGGGGGTTCTGCAATGGAATACCCTGGCAGTTACTCAGGCAATTAGTTAAGCGGAGTTATGACACAGCACTCTTCAGTTTTACCTAAAGAAAATGAAAGCACAAAATTTCTACCAACATTTATAACATCAGTATTTATAAGAAGCAAAAGTGGAAATAACTCAAATGTCCATCAGCTAACAAGTAGATAGTCAAAATGTTCATTTATTCTACTGTAAGAGGAATGTGTATTAGTATGTACTACAATATACATCAAAGCTACAAACAAACAAAATGGGGCCAGGTCACAAGAGATGGCATATTATTCCAGTAATATGAAATAACTAGAAGAGGAATACTATATATACGGAAAGATTAGTGGTTGCCTGGCACTGAGCGCAGATGACCTTAGGAGTAGTGAGGGGATAAGGTTTCATTATGAGGTGATACAAATGTTCTAAATTTAACTGTGGTTATGGCTACATTTGTGGATGCATGTGTTAAGAACCATTGAATTTTATACTTTAAATAGGTGAGATAAATGTCAACCATGTCTCAATAAAACTTTGAAATGCTTCTAAGAGAATTGCATATCTGCATGTACAAGAATGTCACCTGAAGATCAGTTGTCCTCTGAACTCTGTCATATACATGCGTACACATAAACAAACATACATTCCCCTCCCCTCTTACTTATTTGACTATATAAGTTGAACTTGGATTGAACTATTTTAAAAAATATTTTATTTTATATGAATGGGTGTTTTGCCTTCATGTATATATCTGTGTACCACATGTGTGCCTGGTGTTCAAAGAGGGCAGAAGTGGGTGTAGGATCCCCTGAAACTTGAATCACAGATGGTTGGGAGCACTATGTGAATGCTGGGAGTTAAACCCAGGCCCTCAAGAAGAGCAGCCGATGCCTAGCCTTGAATTCTTCATGATATCCTCCTGCCATAGCCTTCCAAGTCCTGAGATTACAGGTAGACACCACCACACTATAGTCTTTAATGCCTTTAATGAGCTACTCTCAGAAATTAGCATATTGTCATGACCATCATAATTATTTATTGGAAGCATCACCAAGTCTAAGTCATACTCAGGGTGAAAAGGGTTACATTCCACTTATGAAGGGAGCAGCAGAGTCTGTGAATGTGCTGTAAACTCACTACAGCAGTGGTTCTCAACCTTCCTGGTGCTGCGTCCTTTAATGCAGTTCCTCATGTCGTGGTGACCCCCAGCCATACAATTATTTTCATTGCTACTCCATATCTGTAATTTTGCTACTGTTCTGAAATTGTAATATAAATATCTGTGTTTTCTGATGGTCTTAGGCAACCCCTGTGCAAGGGTCATTTGACCCTCAGAAGGGTCACAACTCACAGGTTGAGAACCGCTGCACTAGAAGACAGAACTTTAGTAAGCAATGAACAGAATAAATAAACAAATTGTGGAGCTGCATGTTAGAAGATGGGGAGTTCTACAGAAAAATAGATGTAAGGGGAATAGGGATATGTTTGTATTGAAGGGCTATATAGGTTGCCATTTTAAACATGGTATCAATGTAGGCCCCATGGCAAAGGTTAAAGACTTCAAATGGATGAGAAAATTAGCTAAGCAGATTTCTGAAAGTGAGGAGTCCCAAACCAAGAGAATAGCTAAACCAAAGCCCTTGAGTGACAGTCACCCAGTAGGCAGTGTGACAGGCACAAAGTCAGGTGTGCTGGGTGATTGGAGACCAGAGAGGTCAGTTTGAGGTGGGCAGACAGGGGAAATCATGTAGAACTCTATGAATAGCCTAAGGACTATTGACTGTTTTGGTTCTTCGGTCTACATCCAAATATCACATGAGATTATATGCTAAACATGTTTCATAATCAGGAAAGTAGTTTCTAAAGGCAAGTTACATTTTAAAATTTTCTTTTATTTTGCTTATTTTTATGTGTGTACCTATATGTGGATGTCGGAGAACAACTTTAGGGATTTGTTTCTCTTCTATCATGTAGGTCCAGGGGCTTGAACTCAGTCATTGACTAAGCCATCTTGTTGGTCCCAAAAATTTATTACTTGGAGTGTTGTATGTTTTTAAATTAGCTTAGCCATAGAAATCTACTTTCCTTTACTTCATCAAAGATTAGTTGAAAGGTTTTCCTCAGCAAGTATGAAAGAATGGTGATCACATTTTATTATTAGCACATTTTCTATTGGAGGTGTGGAGAAAAGGTGATAAAGATTATTTCCGTGGCTGAATTAATGATTTTATATTCTCTAACAGGAACATAAAGACATCAAAAATGGAACCAAGTATGGATGTGAATTCAGTCACTATCTCTGTTGAGGGAATGACATGTATTTCCTGTGTCCGGACCATTGAACAGCAGATCGGGAAAGCGAATGGTGTCCATCACATTAAAGTAAGTTTCTCTTTGTAGATCAGTAAGATGCCATCAACAATAATTCTGGTAAGAATTACTTCTGTTACTGGGATTGAAGCCATCAAACCAACACATTGACTGAAAAATAAAATACACTGCTAAGCTGATACTAAATAATCTGTATAATAATATATAATAATAATAACTATACAATAGTTGTATAATAATAACTTATCTAGTTAATTCTGTTTTAAGAAAGAAAGCCAGGTATAATTGAGGCAGGAGGATCAGTTGAGTTCAGGAGTCTAAAGATCAGTGTGGATAACACAATCAGTCCTAGTCTTAAAAAACAGCAAAGAAAAAGAACAGTGTTCAAATATGGACTCTATTGTGGTTGCATATGTGTGCTTTTTACTACTCCTAATTTCTGTCTTTTTATTTGAAACAAGGTTTGGACGTGTAACCCCAAATGGCCTCAAACTCAGGATCCTCCTGCTTCAAGCTCCCAAATGCTAGAATTCTAAGTATATAGGGTCATGATGAGATTGAATTTACTTTTAACTTCATGCTGGGTGAAAATATATGATCTCAGAGAATGAGCTAGGATTTTTTTCTCTTTTTATAGCATTAGTGATTATTTTGTGATCACAGTTTATATGACATAGCTAAAGCATTATTATTATTATTTAACATTCTTTAAGCATTAGCAGATTTCTCAGTGTGCTGTGGTTGCGATTGAAGCTCAGGTCATTTACCTTTTTGGGGGTAGTACTGCAGTTTGAACTTAGGGCTTTGCCCATGTTAGGCACGAGCTTTATCACTAAGCTATATCCCTAGCAGGTTATTTTACATTTATTTATTTTGGAGGTTTTGAAGCAAAAGTGTGCTAGGCTGGCCTGGCACTGTATGGCCTCGTCCTATCTTAGACTACCAGTCTTCTGTCCTCAGTTTCCAGAATGCTGGTTTATAGGCATGGGCTCTCTGTCTGCTGAAGTCCAGGCTGTTTAACACGGGCTGCTAAGCCTCCCCAACACTATAGGGACACCTGTGGCTGTCTTTTTGGTATTATTTCTCTTTCTGGGGGTAGCTAATGGGGCAGGATCTATTTGTGTAGCTAGGCTTGCCTTGGTCTCACTATCTAGCTCAAACTAGACTCAAATTTGTGATTCATTTGTCTCAGCCTCCTGAGTGCTAGGAGTATAGATGGGGGCCATCCTGCCTGCCAGTTGCTTGAGGTTTTGTTAAGAATCTTTTTTCTTTGTTTTGTTTGCTTGTTTGAAACATGGTGTATGTAGCTCAGATTGACCATGAATTTAATATTTAGCCAAGGCTATCCTTGAATTCCTGTTCCTCTCACTTCCAATCTCCCAAGTAATAGGATTACAAACATTTTTGCCCAGTTAGCTACATTTGCTAGCTAGTGAGCCCTAGAAATCCTCTTGTGTCTACCTCCCCAGCAATAGAATGACTGGTGTGTGGCACCACACCTGGGTATTTACATGGGAGCTGGGAATCAGACTGAGTTTGACAGAGGTAATGGTCCAAACTAGGGGAGCTGTAAAGATGGTTCAGTTTGGACCCTTATGCCTATCTCTTGTAGCATTTTGAGATTCTGAGCATTGATATTAATTCATCTCATTTCACCAGTTTTCCATGAACCCCTTCTCCTAGTTCTCCTCAGCTTATACATAGAGGTCAAGGAAATGAACAGAGCCCCTTTCTTATCAAAGTGATGAAGATTTCTGGGTATGGTGTCTTGGAAGGAAGCAGAACGATTGTTACTATGAGGCTGACTGGGTGGCATAACAGGTTTAAATTTAAACTGGGCTACATAGCAAGACTCTGACTCAAAGAGAGTTTGCTTGAAGATTCTATTATGGATAACAATACTATATGGGAGCATTTAAAATATTATAATACAAATTGTTTAGGCTTGAACTTGTTTATTTTCACTTTTGGAGCTTAATGAGTTAATTCCAGCATGTAGTGTTCTTGTGTACAATGTGTCTAGTGTCTTAATATTTGTTTTCACCATCTTTAAAATCACCGTATATTGATGGTAACTGTAGTTTCTGGAGGTTTTCTGTAATTTTGCTTTTATACAATGTTCATTACAATGCTGGCGGAAAGCAAATGCCACTTTGGAATTTGATCAGCTTGCTTCAGTGCTGGAATGCTTTCTCTGTGAGCAGTTGAGATCCACATGCAAATATTGCATTCTTAGATATACTACTAAGGGCAGATGTTTTTGAGAAAAGGAGTCTCACTATGCCCCGGGGTGTCTTGGGATCTGCTGGGTAGCTGAGGCTGGCCTCAAACTTGTGCTTATCCTCCTGCTTCACCCTCCTAAATGCTATTATCACAGGTGTAAGCTTCCGGATGTTAATATTTTAAAAGGAGTTTTGTCCAAATCCACACCACATTTAGCACATAATTTAAAATTGAGGATTCACCAGATTCCTTTTTATGAGAAACTCATATTTAAAATGTATCTATATTACATTATAGCTAGAATGTTTGTTTGCTTGCTTGTTTGTTTGTTTGTTTTGAAACAGGGTTTCTCTGTGTAAGAGTCCTAGCTGTCCTGGAACTCAACTCTGTAGACCAGGCTGGCCTTGAACTCACAGAGATCCACCTGCCTCTGCCTTCTGAGTGCTGAGATTAAAGGCACACGTCACCACTGCCCAATTTAACTAGAAGTTTGTATATCTCTATGATAGATACTTGAACTCTTCTTTATCTAAATGTTAATTTTTAACTAGTCACCTGACATTTCAAATGCTTTTGGCTTTTCAGAGAAATATAAGATTTATATTTTATTGTCTATATAATGTTCTTGTCCATGATTCTTCTCAGAGTCTTGAACACATTGATTTACTTTTTTGTTTTTATTACAAAACATTTACTGTATCATGACATGATTCCTTTTGCATTTCCTTAATTCAAGAGCCATGTGAGAGCATTTGTATGCATGTGGTTACTCTTTTCTCCATGTCTTTTCTAATCCTCTTTGTCTGAGAGGATGGAATAAATTGTGGGTACAGATTAGTATGTGCCTCAAGGGAAACAGTGTTCTCCTGTATTGAGCCTTATCAGCCAAGGCTAAGTAGAAGGCTGTGGTTAAGCTTAAATTCTATCATGTGATTTGTGTTGCTTGAAGTTTTCTGTCCCAGAGGCATCCATGTGAACAGCTAGGCATATATTTTTTTCATCTTCTACCTTGGCCTGATTCCTTTACTTTTTACCAACAAACCAATAAGGATTTGTATGGCTGGCTTTAATGTTCTTTGGCAAGAAAGCCAGGTTGGAAAAGCTGAGAAGTGATGGCTTATTGTCTTGTTTATCACTATGCTACAAGTTTCCTAAATAAATTTATCTCCCCAAATAACCAAATTTGCAGAAAAATATTTACATAATATTTATAAATTATAGTTTTATAAAATTTAGATTAATACGTTGTAGTTGTCAGTTAGGGAAGAAAATCAGCAAGGAAGCTCTACATCCTTCAGGCTTAAAGCTTTAAAATGAATTAATTTCAGTAAGTAATATGTATGAACCCCGTACTTGGTTTATTCATAAATGAATCCAATTAAACCTCCACTGGAGTTAAGGTAGCACTGGTGCTGGAGGCCAGAACTCAGACCTAATATTGCCAAGTATATAGTTGTGTCTGTCCTAATTACAGTAAAGCCATTTAACCACAGATGCTAGTTCACCAATTTTTCAAGTTAGTTACTTGCTGTCTACTGACAATTTTCCCAGACTTTTAACCCTTGTTTAGTAAAATATATTGAGTAATTTTTTCTGTTAAAACATCTCTCTATATAACTATAAGGCTAGATTCCACTTAATAAGATATTTATGTATTTATTTTGTTTTATGTATATATGTACCTGAGCTGAGTATATGTATGCGCAACACATATGAGCCGGTAATGGAAGAGAGTGAAAGAGGATGTTGGATTGACTGGAACTGGAGTTACAGACAGTTGTGAGCTGCCCATGTGGGTTTTGGGCACTGCATCTGGGTCCTCTGAAAGAACAGCAAGTGTTCTTAACTTAGCTCTTTAGTCCTCTCCACATTTTTCTTAAGGCAGGGTCTCAAGTATACCAGGTCAGTCTCAAACTCACTATGTAGCTGAGGATGTCCTTGATCTTACTCTTTCTCTCTGAAGTGCTAAAATTACAGACCACCTTGTCAGGCAGCCTTTTTTTTTTGTGGTGCTGGGGATTAAAAGTAGGACCTTGTGTATGCTGAAAAGCTCTATATCCCCAGCTAGATTCTATTTTAATATTTTCAAATACATTCCTATTTTTCAAAGCACTCTACTTGTGCCCCACTTAGATATAAAACTGCTATTTCCGCTTCTAATAAAGTCTGTTTAAAGTTAGACAAATGCAATTGCCTTCTGATTAAATAGTAAAGGAAGAAGAGCAGGGCTGTAATATAAAAGCACTTTGGGTTACCTACAATGATTTATATGAATCCTAGTGATAGATACTGAAGGCTGTACTTTCCAGTGCACATTGGTAATTTGATTGCTGAGCTTGAAAGGAAACAGGTCAGCTTTTTCCAGCTCTGCCTCTCCATCAAACACTTTTATGAAAGAGGATACATTATGACCTTTCTCTTAAAAATTTTACTATTAGGCCTTTAGACTCAGAAATTTATTATGAAGTTAATAAAACTTAAGTTTCAGAGCCTCTCTATGCACTAACTTACCTCTGTGACTCTGGAAAGAATCTCAGATGTGCTCACATGGATCGGTGCTTGGTTTGCTTGCTTTGAGATTGGATCAAGCTGACTTTGAACTCACGCCCTTCTGTATGCTTGCTTTACTATGCCTGGTTTGTTTGGTTTTTATGTTGGAATTTAGCCAAAATGCTAAGAAGTGATATAGGACTTCATTGAGTAGCCAAGGCAGGATTTGAGCCTGCCTTAGTCTCCCAAGGGTGGGGATTGCATATATCTTCTACAATGCCCACAGTCATATTTTGTACAATTTGCAAAAGCAAGATTTGAACAGTCTTTTAGTGTACTACTGTTCTTTTCATTTCACCTCTACCTCTTAACAGAGGTTCTCTTTGTGTTGAATGGTTGGAGTATATATGAGCATTTGGAAAATCTAAGTGGGAGAGTAGTAACATTGGAGCTATGCTTACTTTAGGATTACTGGGCTATATGGCTTTGTGTGGTTGGTTCTTGATTATATCTAGTTTAGTGAAGTTTTTGCTAAGAACTATGGTATAAGAATGGCTCACAAAGTCCCTACCATCTATTGTGCTGCCTCCCCCAGGATCTTAACATGAAGATGTCAGGCCTGATAGAAAAACTGGTAAAAGAATAACACCAATGTAGTGTAACTAATGTAAGACTAGTTACTGCACAGGGAATTACAAAACTCCCTGAATTTTTTTTTTCAAGACAGGGTTTCTCTGTAGCTTTGGAGCCTGTCCCGGAACTAGCTCTTGTAGACCAGGCTGGCCTCAAACTCACAGAGATCCACCTGTCTCTGCCTCCCGAGTGCTGGGATTTAAGGCGTGAGCCACCACCGCCCGGCATCCTCTGAATTCTTATAGCTTATATATGAAAGAAATTCAGGACTTTCCTCAAATTTGCCAGCACCTATAACCCCCAGTGTTCAGTTGTAATGCTGGAAGAACCGTTCTAAACTATGACTGAACAAATACTTTAGGGCTGCTGCTGCTGCTCAGGGTTACAGTATTCTAGCACCAACACTGTAGACCAGACAGACAGAGGAAGCTAGCATTCAGTCTGCAGGAAAAACTGAGTTAGCTTTTTGTACAAAAATGCTTTTATAAAATCATTAGCACTAAATAACTGTATGGTTGAAAGTATACGTAAAAACTTAGATATAGAGATGTTTGGGATATTATTAAGAAAAATATAAGTTATGGGGGTTTATGACATTTATCTTTGTGTATTTATGTGTAGGGGGGGAGACAGAATACAGACAAACAGACAGATAGACAGACAGACAGACACACACACACACACACACACAGAAAGAGAGACAGAGAGAGACTCAATATAGCCTTAGCTGTTCTGGAACTCTCAATATATTCTGGCCTTCAAGTCATAGAGATCCACCTGCTTCTTCCTTCCTAGTGCTAGGATTAAAGACATGTGCCACCATGTCTGGCTAGACATTTGTATTTTACAAGTTTATAATTTGTGCTCTTTCTCACTCTCACTCTCTGTCACTCCCTCTCCTCTCTATCCCCCTGACAGGTAGTAAAGAAAAGATTTAAAAGAAGTTTGTAACTTGTGATTTATTTGTGTATGTATGTGTGTGACAGTCTTGCTTTTTAGTTCAGGCTGACCTTCAATTCTTGATTCCTCTGCTTCCAGAGTGTTGAGATTACAGACTTGTACCATAATGCCCAGACATAACTTAGAATGTTTGTTTTATATTCAGAGTACTTACTTTGTGTAGAATTTTGCTATTTGTAGTTTTATATTCTTTTACTTAAATAAGTACCCTCCAATTGTATCAGAGGCTCTAAAAGAGATTTGTCTCTAGACATCATTTATAAAATTGCTTTTGTTCAAACATTTGTAGTCAGAATGTATTTCTACTTGGAAATGTACAAATATTGATCACTTTACAAAGAATTTTAAGTTTTAATTTTCTGGGTCATAATTTTTGAAGTTATACTATGTTGTCAGTGTATTTGTGTGTGTGTGTGTGTGTGTGTGTGTGTGTGTGTGTGTGTGTGTGAGTGATACAGGGCCTAATAACTATTGGACAAACTCTATCACTGACCTACATCCACAGCCTCTGTGAAGGCAATTTTAAAAACAGGTTTGGGAAGAACCAATATATGGCCTAAGTCAAGGGCCCCTTGGTAGTGTTTGGAATGAAGTAATAAAATTGAGATATTAAAATGAGTGAGCCTACTTTATTGAATAATGCGGCAGTAGAAGAGATTAGAGCTTTAACTCAACAAGAGTGGAGAGTCAGGAAGTCTCTAAGTCTAAATAAATTCAATGTGATTATTTGCCTTTTCAGCTTTAGCAATTAAATGAATTTTGGGGATTTTGTCTGGAACTGTATTGTTATTGAGTGTAGTATTCTTATTTGTCCTGCTAGTGCTATCACAGTAGACTTTAAAGGAATTAACCTGAAGTTTAATTGAATTGCCCCAGTGATCTGCTCAGAGAAAAAAATAACATGGGAAGATAATGTGAAGATCTTTCTCTGCAATTGATTGGCTCTTTTGAAGTGGGAATGTAAAATCAAATTTCATTAGATACGAGAACTGAATGACTGCAAAGGTTAATGCCTCATTAACCTGAAACTTACAATGCTTACTTTTGGAGCACTTTCCCTGTTTGCTCGTAAGTGCTGTAGTTTACTCTCTTTGTATAGAGTATCCTTTAACAGTCATCTCTCAGGAGTCTGGGGAGATGGCTCAGTGGATAAATTCTTTGCTGTACAATCAGGAGAACCAGAGGACCAGAGTTTGGATGCCTTGCACCCATGTAAATGCCAGGTGACCATAAAATAAAGTGGAGAGTGATTGAGGAAGGCAATGCCTGCAGCTGCCATCCACACATATGAATACATGTACCTGCAAATGTATGCTCTCATTACTGTGGAACACACGAATACATATGAATACCCACCATGCACATAAACATATTTCTTTCTCTCTCCTCTTAAGATTACTTAAGGTTTTGTTAAAAGGGAACACATACACAGATAGTCTTTCAAACTGATGTCCTATTATCAACACTGTATTAGGATTAAAGAGAATTTTGATTATTATAACTATTAGTGACTAGGGACTATTGTTATTCTTTTTTAAAGATAGGAAGGGTGGAGCAGCAATGGGTCCCCAGAGGTCTCAGCGGGTCCCCTTGGCGGGTGGGAGACCGAGGTAGGTGGGAGACAGACATATATGCCATACAGAGAATTTGGGTATAGAGTTTATTTAGTGGGTTATGGAGGGGAAAGGGGAAAAGTGGGGAGAAGAGAAGAAGGCAGAGAGAGAGAGAGAGAGAGAGAGAGAGAGAGAGAGAGAGAGACACGAAGGGAGGAGGAGGGAGGGAGGGAAAGAGGGAAAGAGAAAGAGGCAGTAGCCACCTCTTCAGAAGAGGGTCTGAAAGAGAGAGAGCACAGGCTGGAGGAGGTGAGAGATAGCTTGTCTCCTCAGAGCAGGAGGGCTGAGAGTTGTCTCTTAAGGGGACAAGTTACCCAGGTGACAGGCCAGGCCAGTAGATCATAACAGCTCAGCAGTTAAAGAGTACCTGCTGTTCTTGTAGAGGACCAGGATTCAGTTCCCAGCGCCCACATGGCAGATCACAGTCATCTGTAATTCCAGGGGCAGGGGGTCTGATGCTGTCTTCTGGCCTCTGTAGGCATCAGACATACATATAAAGCACACACATATAATACAGGGGCAGGGGGTCTGATGCTGTCTTCTGGCCTCTGTAGGCATCAGACATACATATAAAGCACACACATATAATACAGGCCAACAGCCACATAAAATAAAAAATAAATAAATCTTAAAAAATAAATACTAGTGAGCAAGCACACATCATGAAGACACTGTTAGTTATTCAAAGAAGATTAGGTTTCTGAACTGTATTTCAAGGATCAAAGAAAGATGAAATCCAAGATAAAAACCTAGCAGTGGAGAAATAGTATAGAGAGGTATTTTAGTATTTCCCTTTTATACTGCTGCATTTGAATTTTATATGAATAATTATGTATTGCTTGTACATTTCTGAAGCAGTTGAAATCTGTTAGAATGGGATTTGACAAAGCACTCAATTTAAAAGTAGCTTAGTTTGTGAAAAGTACTGTTAATATTTTTTTTATAAATCTATGAAATCTCTGTCTCTTTCATCTTAAACTATTTGAATATTTATACGTCTTTTGGATTATTGTTGTAGTTTTAAGAACTGTCTTTTACAGTCTCATAATTGACTGAATAGTTGTAAATGGTAACCTTTCTTTTGATTGGTCTAATAGGAAAGCTGGGGATTGAATTTAGGGACTTTCATATGCTAAATATACATATACACTTCATCACAGAACTACAGCTCTGTCCCCTGGATAAATATTACTAGAGCTTTAATCTTGTTATATTTCAATTTTCAGTGTCATATATTAAAGGACAAGCATCCACCATTACTCTTAAATAATATACATGCTTTTCAGCAAGTCATAATATAGATTATATTGATAAATGACATTTTTAAAAAA
Source organism: Microtus pennsylvanicus (assembly GCF_037038515.1). Taxonomy (NCBI): domain Eukaryota; kingdom Metazoa; phylum Chordata; class Mammalia; order Rodentia; family Cricetidae; genus Microtus; species Microtus pennsylvanicus. Next base: position 81,143,376 of record NC_134601.1, on the reverse strand, counting down.
TCTATTTTTCTAAAAAAGAAAGCAAACTATCTTTTTTCATTATATATACCAATCCAAGTTTCCACTTCCTCCTCTCCTCCCTTTCTATACACCTACCCGCAACTGCATTCCCCATTCAATCCTCAGAGAGGCAAGGCACATTGCTTTGGGGAAACTCCTATTATATCAAGGCTGAGTAAAGAGAACAGGTTCCCAAAAAGCCAGTATAAGCAGTAGGAATAAATCCTAGTGCCACTGCCAGTGGCCCCCTCAGTTTGCCCCAGCCATGCAACTGTCAACCACATTCAGAGGGACTAGTGAGTTTAGGAACTGGTTTGGAGCTGGATGGTGGTAGCACACACCTTTAAGGGCAGCACTCTGGAGGCAGAGGGAGGCAGATCCCTGTGAGTTCGATGCCAGCCTGGTCTACAAGAGCTAGTTCCAAGACAGATTCTAAAGCTACAGAGAAACCCTGTCTCGAAAAACAAAACAAAACAAAACAACAACAAAAACCAAATAAACAAAAAAAGAAAGAAAAACTGGTCTGTGCTACATGAAAAACTGTCTCAAAAACGTGATGATGTGAAATGTGAGGAGGAAAAATAGACATGTAACTAAACTTTGATTCTAACACTAGAAATATTTCATGTTTTTCAGTTGTTTATATATATAAGCCATATGTTGCTCCAAATTACAAGCATAGAATTTTAGTTTTCAGTAAGATGGAGCTTATGTATCTTAACCATTTGTAGATTATGGAATGATATACATTTGCATTTGAAACCTCTTTCATTTTCCCCCTAAGCATCCTGGGTGGTTGATTTAGCTTTCATGGTACTGGAACACCTTTGCCTTAGTCTGTTCAAGCTTCTATAGGAAAATACCACAAAGTGACTTATGTATAAGAAAATTATTTCATGTATCTATTCATTTTTAGACAGGGTCTCATTCTATATGCATATAGCTATATAACCCAGGTTGACCTAGAACTCAGAATCTTCCTGCCTGAGCTTCTCTGGTACTGAATTTACAGGCATGTGCCACCATGTCTTGCTGCTATTATTATTGTTGTTGTTGTTGTTTACAGGGTTTCCGTATGTAGCCTAGTCTCACCACAAACTTACTATATCCTCACATGACTGACTCTTCATATGAGTTCTCTGGGTCCTTGTTTATAAGGATCCTAATCTTAATTATGATGGCTCTGCTTTTACAAACTAGTTACCTAGGACCCTTCAATTCTGGATTATTTGTTTACACTGTGAAGATGTGTTTTTGCCAAGGCACCTTCTGATTGGTTTAATAAAGAGCTGAATGGTCAATAGCTAGGCAGGACTTCCGGGAACAGAGAGAACTCTGTGAAGAAGAAAGGCAGAGTCGCCTGCCAGATGCAGAGGAAACAACATTGCCAATGTAAAGAGAACAGAATGTAGATTAAAATAAATGGGTTTATGTAAGTTATAAGAGCTAGTGGAACAAGCCTAAGCTAAGGCCAAACTTTCATAGCTAACAATAAATCACCACATATTTGTGAGCCTAAAGGAAAGTCCAACTACATCCTCCTTGTTGGCTTTGAAACATTGGAATTTTGTGGGAACACTTTTATTTATTTTATGTGATTGGGTGATTTGTCTATGTGTGCATATGCACCACATGCTTGTTTGGTGCCCACTGAAGCCAGAAAAGAGCATCAGATCACTTGAAACTGGAGTTACAAAGAGTTGTAAGCCACCACTTGGGTTCTGGGAATCAAACCTGAGTCCTTTGCAAGAGCAGACAGTGCTCTCAACCGCTCAACTCTCTGGTCCCAGTTTTGAAGCTTTTTTTAAAAATTATTTTTATTTGTATTGGTGTTTTGTCTACATGTATGTCTATGTTAGGGTATCAAGACTTTGGACTTATAGACAGTTATGAGCTGCCATGTAAGTGCTAGGAATTGAACCCAGGTCCTCTGGAAGAGCAGCCAGTCTTCTTAACTGCTGAGCCATCTCTCCAGCTCAAATTTTTAGCTTCTTAAAGCTAGCCAGCCAGCCAGTCTGCCTGCCTGGCTCTGCCTTCCTTCCATCCTGTATGTGAGTGTGTGTGTGTGTGTGTGTGTGTGTGTGTGTGTGTGTGTGAGTGTGTGTGTGTGTGTGTGTGTGTGTGTGTGTGTGAGTGTGTGAGTGTGTGAGTGTGAGTGTGTGTGTGTGTGTGTGTGACACACATGCAAGGATATTATAGAAGATAACTTGTTGGATTTGGTTCTCTCCTTTCATAATATGGATCCTGAGACTGAAACTCAGGTTGTTAGACTTGGTGGTAAGAGCCTTTATCCACTAATCCATCTTGTTGGCACAATTTTAAACTCTTACAGAAAAGTAGAGCTAAAAAGGAATATTTTCTCTGGTCTTCTCAGGAAACTGACAGGTGGGATGATTCTTCCAAGGTTTTCACATTTTATATTGTCTAAGAATAGAAGATACAAACCACATATTTATACATTTTACACAGATGTTTTATGTAGAGAAATATGCTACATCTGGGTTGTCTCCTCCCTTTTTGAATGGAGTTTCACTGTGTAAAACCGAGATTGACCTGGACCTGGGACTCACTGTGTATTCCAGGTTAGACTCAAACCTGCATTGATCCCTCTTCTTTAGCCTCTCAAGTGTCTGGATTTCATGTTTAACATTTCAAGAGACACAGAAAATTATAAGCACTAATATAAATTATGTGAACAGCTAGCAACCTCTCTATATTATGGTTGTGGTGGTGGAGGTGTGTTTGTGTAGCACGTATTTTAAGATGGCCTTGGAGCTCTGACCTTCCTGTTGGCAGACACTTCCTGAGTGCTCAGATTATAGGTGGGCGCTGGCACACCTGCTGTTGCTAAGATCACAGGGTGCCATTGGTTTACTTCCTGTTCTTCTCTCCCACTGCCGTCTTCTGCTAACTAGTTTATACTCTTCTGTCTTCAGTGCTTCCTGCACTCATGATCTGTAGGCTGTTCTGATTACGTTCAGAGGGACTCTTGAAATAATGGAAAATGGTTTCTCTAAGAATAAAATGGCAGCATTGATTCCTAATGAAAAATGATGTAGAAAAGTTGGAACAGTGTGGGGAGTTGGAGGTGATAATTTAGGGATGAGGGGAGCATGTGAAAGGAGAGCTGCTCAGGCAAAGAATCACACTGCTACCAGCAATTTCCATCTCTGCACAGCCTTGCCTGGCTTGCCTCACTATTGTATCTCTAACGGCCAGTACAATGCTAGGCACATAAAGGACACTCAGTAAATATTTGTTAGGTAAATAAATACCAGCTTAGCTTCCTACCCAAGGTTTTGGCACTCAGTACTGTCCTTGATGATTCTGAGCTCCTGCGTGGCTTTCTTCTTAAAAGAAAATAAGGGGTTGTGAGTTTTGTTTCCTTTGATACTTGAGGTTTCTAAAGTCTTTTCATTATTATTGTTGTTTGAGACACGGTTTTATGAAGTCCAGGCTGGCCTCAAACTCACTATTTAGACCCCCTGACCCATAAGCAAAAAATGTAACAAAACATTTAAAAGGATATATTAGCTATGATGTAATGAAACTTATATGCAGTAGTCTCCACAATAGGGCTGTGCAAGAATCTTCATCAGTGATAGAAATGTTTTATATATGATATCACAGGCACTACCCATTGTAAGCATTTCAGTTATAGGGAGGGAAGCTGAGTTACTGAATTTTTAACCTTATTTGAATTTTTGATTTTAAGAAATTGTCATGTAGAACCAGATGTGGAGGCACATATCTGTAATTCCTGCATTCAGAAGGCTGAGGAGGGAACATTTGGAGCTTGAAATAGGTGTGAGCCATAGATATACCCTGCCTAAAAATTGTCCTTTAACAACATTGATCCTTTTTAGGTGTATAATAATTAGAATTTTTCTTATTTTTTGCATTAAAATCAGAGTTTTGTACTTGCTAGGCATTTTTACTTTTGTGAGTGTTATTGATTGTGAATGTTAAAACATGTTATTTTTGTAAATGTACATTTACATTTTGTGACTGTAATCAAATAGACTAGGTTCCCATTTGGTTGGGTACAAAAGCTAAAACAAGCACAGCTAAATATAAAGGAGTGAGGAAAGATTTATTACCTACAGCAGGGAAGGTGATGGGGTAATTATTTCCAAAGTAGTGCTTACCAAGGAAGCTTGAGGCTTTTTATTCAGGAAGCCTACATATTTTCATTCAGGGGTTGGCCCATTGTTAAGCATGCTCAGCTAAGTAGTACAATCCTGATTATGATGAGTTTAAGGTCATAATTTAAAAAGGATATATAATAGGCAAAGTTTGGAGCATGATTAGCCTAAAGTAGTGGAGCACATGTTCTAAAAATCAGGAGAAGGAATGCTTCTGGGCGTGTTCAATTTGTATTGTAAAGTTTTAGCTGAAAAGAACTGTTGGAAGGTGTGTTAATATAGCAGTTTACCCCTGAAGGTTTCTGCCCCATGTAGCAGCTAGCAGAAATACATGTGCAGATTCATTCACCACAACCACCCCCACCCCCACCCCTGAAAACTACCTGTACTGCCTAAGGCTTTTGTATAGGCCCTGACAACCAGTGATCTATTCTCCCTCTTCTCCTTTAGCCTTTTCTTTGCAACACTCAGGATTATCCTAGGTCCTTGCAGACTAAGCAAATATACTACTACGGAACTGCAGTCACATCTGTTTCCTCAATCAGAATGCCATGGACCTCAGGCAAGTGAGATTAAAAGCAGCACAGGCATTAAGGGCAACATTGAATAAAAGGGACCTCCTGAAACTGAGAAGCTTCTGTAAAGCAAAGGACACTGTCGCTAAGACAAAAAGGCAACCCACTGACTGGGAGAAGATCTTCACCAACCCCGTAACAGACAAAGGTCTGATCTCCAAAATATATAAAGAACTCAAGAAACTAGACTTCCTTTTAGATTTTTATAAATGTGTATGGGTGTTTTGGCCATGTGGTTGTTAGCTATCATTTTGGTTCTGGGTATCAAACCCAGATCTTCTGAGAGAGCAGACAGTGCTTTTAACCACTAAGATGCCCCCTTTTGCTTATTTTAATGAACTTCATTTTTTATTTCTTCCTTTAGCTTTGTAACTGACAACAATAAGTTTGATAAAAACTTGAAATATGATCATGGCATGGAGGTTTTTAGGCTCAGATAACTCTAGCCAGGTAGCTTTTTGTGGAAGAGAGCACTAGCATAAATGATCAACAGAAGTGGGAAAATAATTTATATTGGTTTTAGATTATGCCATATAATATTTTCCATGAAAAGAAGAAAAATTAAAGCCACACAACGAGATGCACTCCTATACTTCCTGCATTCAGGGTATGAGGTGGGAAGATTGTGAGGTGAAGGTCAGCCTATAGTTGTGTTATATTTCAAGGCATAGCACAAATTATAGTACAGCCTGGACGACATAATTCTCTTTCAGAGAACTAGGGTTCAATTCCCAGCACCTATACTACAGTTAACAGCCATCTATAACTTTAGTTCCAGGGGACCCAGCATCATCTTCTGGCCTCCATGGACACTAAGCATACACATGGTGCACAGATATACATGTAGGGAAAAACACATATACACAAAATAAAAATAAAGTGTGAAGCTGGAAAAATGAATCAGTAAGAGTATCTGCTACTCTTGTAGAGGACCCTGGTTCAATTTGTTGCTGGGTCTCCCTGTGCTAAGCATGTCTTGGAGCAGCTTCTGTTCCCTTTTTTCTCATGCACATGTCTTAATTCAAAGCCTGTGTTATGTTGTTGTTGCAATTGGAGTAGCTTCTTAATTGGTATCTCTCCAACCAGCCCATCATCTTCTATGCACTGATTGTTTAAGATAGAGATCTCATGACGTTCCCCTGTGTAACTTTTTCATGACACTCTACTACCATTAAGGTAGATTATAAACTATTGTTGACGTAAGACCCCATAATAGAGCAATCCTTTCATTTCTAGGCTTCATATTTTTCTACCGTTGTGCTTCCATTTGTCTGCAGTTTCTTCATATGTGATGAATCCCTTTGTCCTTTAATAGGCATTATTTTCTCCAAGGAGCCTTTTCTGAGATGGAGTGTCAGGGACCAATGGTTAGCCACCTTCTATATTCTCTGTCCTAGTGTTGATCCATGTGAGTGTGGCATGTTCAGCTTTGTGACATAAGAATCCCATTTCCTGTCACACATAACAAGTGCTTAGTAAATGTTAGCTGTTCTTTGTTTACTTATACTTTGATAACTTTACTTTGATAACTTATTACTGCTACAAGGAACTTTCCTACTTCTGAAAACCCTGGAAGGTAATGGTGCTTACGCCCAGCCTCTGTGTATGTGTATGTGTGTGTTTACTGAGAATTACATCTAGGGCATTATATCCAGGGTCTTGTGCATGCAAAGCATCCACTCTGTCACTGAGTTATACCTCCACCCTTTAATTAATATTTTTAAAGGAGTGGACTTTATATTAACTTGCATTTTATATTGTAAAAGGTTTTTTTCTTTATAGACATAGATGTGAGAGCTCATGGGTGCTCAAAGGCCAAAGAGCACCCTCATCTACTACATTCTCCCCTTTCCTTTTGAGGCAAGTTCCTTCTTACATTTTTCTCAGCTATGGAAGCCAGCAAGCCCAACCATCCTCCTGTCTCTCCTCCACTCTTTGCTGAGCTAAAAGCTGTGTGCTGGATACCTAGATTGTTATACAGGTGCTGGGATATGAGCTCCGGTTGTCACGATTGTATAGCGGTTGCCCTGAGCCATCTCTCAACCCTACCTTTTATTTTCTGTAGTAGTACTATTTCTTGTAGAACCTTTTAAATCCGTATAATGTGACATGTTGCAGTAATTTATGAAAAGATATATTAGGAAAGTATAGTCTGTATTCTGTGGTGAGATTCTAGAGTGTGCTTGTCAATGCACATACTTTGATTACCTGATTGGTACCACAGTTATGAAGGCCTACACATTGTTTTGGGTGGATAAAACATTTTGTGTTTCTTTCCAGCAAGAGTAGTAAAGGTGAAAACATAGTTGAGAAACTACTAGTTTCTAGTGCTGTGATTTATTTCATCCTTCTTGTATGTGGTGTGATTGATATTCTTTTCCTAACATATTTTACTTTTAAATTTATTTTGTTGAAAATTTTGCACATGAGTACAGGTATTTACTTCATTTCTTCCCCTTTGTCCCCCTCTTCAGTTCCTCCCATGTTCCCCCACCACTCACTCTCAAATTTATGACCTCTTATTTCTTTAATTATTATTGCTACAGGTTTACACACACACACACACACACACACACACACACACACACACACACACACACACACCACTGAGTCTGTTTACTATTACTCGTGTTTAGGGATGACCACCATTTGGAGAAGACTGATTCTCTATCTCTCAGCAACCATTATTGGACTTTATCTCTGCATCTAGGGGTGGGACTATGTGAGATTTTTTTCCACTGATACTGTCATTGTGCAGGTCTTGTTTAGACAATCATATTGTTGTGGTTTCATGGATTCATCTTCTTTGTCATACATAGAAGACACTATGTCTTAGCAGATATCCTGGTCTTTTGGCTCTTATGGTCTTTCTGCCCTCCCTTGCAATATTCCTTGAGCTTCAGGTGTAGGATTTGTGTTGCAGATGTATCAATTGGGGATGAGTATGTATTGGTACTCTGCATTTTTGACCAGTTGTGGACATTCTATAATAGTCTTGATCTGCTGCAGAAAAGAGGTCTTTGATGAGGTCTTTATCAGGGAAGGCCAGTGTGTGAACTAAGTGTCCTGGAGCTAGTCTTGGAATATGAGATGGCTCAGGAAGGCTTGGTTCTTGATCATTGATATTCATCTTCTTCCTTTTTTTAAAAAAAAAACAAACAAAAAAAACCAAGAGTCTTACTATATATCCTTGACTGTCCTGGAACTCGTTTTGTAGACCAGGCTGGCCTTGAACTCACAGAGATCTGCCTTCCTCTGCCTCCCAAATGCTGGAATTAAAGGCCTATGCCACCACTGCCCCTTCTCAATTCCTGTTATTCTTAATTCCTAGGTCATATAGTTGAGCTAAACTAACTTCTGAAATTTCTTTCCAAAAGGTTTCACTGGAAGAAAAAAATGCAACTATTATTTTTGACCCTAAACTTCAGACTCCAAAGACCCTCCAAGAAGCTATCGATGACATGGGCTTTGATGCTCTTCTCCACAATGCCAGCCCTCTCCCTGTTTTAACCAATACTGTGTTTCTGACTGTTACTGCTCCACTGGCTCTGCCATGGGACCATATCCAAAGCACATTGCTGAAGACCAAGGGTGTGACTGGTGTTAAGATTTCCCCTCAGCAAAGAACTGCAGTAGTAACCATAATCCCTTCTCTAGTGAGTGCCAGTCAGATTGTGGAGCTGGTCCCAGACCTCAGTTTAGACGTGGGAAGTCAGGAGAAAAAGTCAGGAGCATGTGACGAACACAGCACGCCTCAGGGCGGGGAAGTCATGCTGAAGATGAAAGTGGAAGGGATGACCTGCCATTCGTGCACTAGCACCATTGAAGGCAAAGTTGGGAAGCTGCAAGGTGTTCAGAGAATTAAAGGTAATTTATCTGCTCTCTCCTCTTTTTTTGCTTGTTTTGTAAAGCTCTTTTGTGTTTTGATCTTTATACTTTTTGCTTTCTTCCCAAGCATGAGCTTCGATCCGTGGGCCTGCAATTGCTTTCTGCTTCATTGAAGTTGGAGGCGTAGCATATTCTCAGGTTTAATGTTAGTGAAGTTAATGATTATAATGAAAGGTTATGAGAGTCTTGAACTTTAGTTTAGTAGAAGAGGCAGCTGCAGTAACAATTTATGGTGTTTAGGCTTCCTCAACAGGCTGCCTGGGGTGTTCTTTACCTCTAATGTATTTCTACTGGGATGATTCAGAAATATGGAGACCATAGGAGCAGTGATCATGTCTTTTGCTTGTTTCCAATGTATGTCAGTCCCTTTTTCTGAAAAACACAAAAGTATTTAAGAAAAACATTGATAAGAGTGAGGGAGAAACAGCGATTGATTGTGAAGTGGCCCAGGAATAACTAAGTTAAACATGTTTCTATTTATTATTTAGTGTCCCTAGACAACCAAGAAGCTACTATTGTTTATCAGCCTCATCTGATCACAGCAGAGGAAATAAAGAAGCAGATTGAAGCTGTGGGCTTCCCGGCCTTCATAAAAAAGCAGCCCAAGTACCTCAAATTGGGAACCATTGATGTCGAGCGCCTGAAGAATACATCAGTCAAATCCCCAGAAGGATCACAGCAGAAGAGCCCATCTTATCCCAGTGATTCAACAGCCACATTCATCATAGAGGGCATGCACTGTAAATCATGTGTGTCAAATATCGAAAGTGCTTTATCTACACTCCAGTATGTAAGCAGTATAGTCGTTTCTTTAGAGAATAGGTCAGCCATTATAAAGTACAATGCAAGCTCAGTCACTCCAGAAACGCTGAGAAAAGCAATAGAGGCTGTTTCGCCAGGGCAATACAGAGTTAGTATTGCAAATGAAGTTGAAAATACCTACAGCTTTCCCTCCAGTTCATCTCTTCAAAAGATGCCTTCGAACATAGTTAGCCAGCCTCTGACCCAAGAAACTGTGATTAACATTAATGGCATGACTTGTAATTCTTGTGTCCAGTCTATAGAGGGTGTCATATCAAAAAAGCCAGGTGTAAAATCCATCCGTGTTTCCCTTGCAAATAGTACTGGGACTGTTGAATATGATCCTCTACTAACCTCTCCAGAAACCTTGCGAGAAGCAATTGAAGACATGGGATTTGATGCTATCTTGCCAGGTAATTATATTTTTTCTTTGATATCCCTAATATTTTTATATTCCTATTTTGTTTCTTTATTTGGCATTTAGCAACAAGAAAATATTCACAGTTACTGAAATTCCACCTTTTTTGAGATAGGGTTTTACTGTGTAGCCCTTGCTGGTATGAAACTCACTAACTAAATCCACCTGACTGGCCTTGAACTCGCAGAGATTCCTCAGTCTCTACCTGCTTAATGCTAGGATTAAGGGCATGCACCACCACACCAGGCTGAAATTCCGCTTCTTACAAATGAGTCCTGTGGCAGTTGTCAGCAGTGTGTATAAAATGCGTAAGGCTATCATGAGCCTAAAAAGCTAAAGGCTGACCGAACATGGTGGCTTATACCTGGATGTGGTATACTGTACAAAAAGCCATGTGAGGAGGTTAGAGAGATGACTCAATGATTAACAGTGCATTTATTGTTATAATTATTCTGTTTTATTGTCAGTTGTTAAGCCCTTACTATGCCTCGTTTGTAAATTAAACTGTATCACATATATATGTGTATACACACATCATAGGGTGACGGTACTATTGATACTCTCATGCACCCACTGAAAAATAGATCCCATAGATAAGGAAGAATTTTTTTAATGTCAATGTACAAATTGCCAGCATGATAATGCCACTTAGATACAAGCATAAGAACTGTCTGGTAACCAATTAGTCTCTACTTGGGGTTGGGTTTGGAGATAATGGCTAGAAGAATCTGACATGACTAAAGGGTTTTGTTTTTGTTTTTTTCCTTTAAAAAATTATGATTAAAATTTTATATATTCACTTGGGTCAGATTTTCTTGGTACCTGGGTGGTCAGTAAAGAAATTCAAAGTCGTTGCTGAGAAAGGGTAATAACAATGTATTTGTTGAGGGCTTTTAGGAATTTACTGATTTTAAAGAATGGATTGCCAGGTCTGGAGGCATGAACTGTGACATATGTGACATATGACAGCGTGCAGCCGGAGAGTATTTAATACCACAAATGAAAAGAACCTTTTTTTTCCCACCAGACACAAACGAGCCATTGGTAGTGATAGCTCAGCCCTCATTGGAAACACCACTTTTGCCCTCAACTAATGAGGCAGATAGTGTGATGACGCCAGTCCATAGCAAGTGTTACATACAGGTCTCTGGAATGACTTGTGCTTCTTGTGTAGCAAACATTGAGCGGAACCTAAGACGAGAAGAAGGTAAGAGACTTTTAAGTGTTGTAATTTTATGGACTTATTTCCAGATTGTTTCCCATTTGTATTTTGTATCCATACTTATAATTCTTCCCAAGACTTTGTAAAGAAAATCCTCGATGCACAGAACAACTCTGAATTTCTGGTAGTTTTTGTTAGTGTTATTTCCTTTATCTTATGGTCACATTTTAGTGCCAATGAAATTTACTGAAAACTTTATAGCCAAAAGAAATGCAAAGCATTACTTTTATGAACCATGGCTATAATGGACTGTGAGAAACTACATTTTTTGTTAAAGTTTTCCTTAAAAGTGATACTGATATGAGTTAGCTATTGTCTTACCTATATAAAGTACCAGAGCCCAGCCATATTTGTCTCTTGAAACAGTTTGACCTCTGATCTTCCCTTGTGGTAGGAAGTCCATGTTGCTTAGTAGCGTTTCTTTTCACTTCAGGTTACAGAATCTTCAAAAATCAGCACCACAGTTTTTCTTCAGTCACTCAGCTGTTTTAGCTCAAATTTACATTCATATTTATAGACGTTTCAGGATAGCACAGTAGCTTAGTTAACCGCATAGATATGTGATTATGTTTAATGAGACCAAAGTCTTACGTTTGGTGCTGACCTAACCCTTGATGTCTTGACGATAGATGTTACTCACAAGGGCTAATTAAGGAAGTAAGGATTAATGTTGCAAGCATGTCCTGGAAATTGAGGAAATTATTTCAAGTGTAATTAGCACATCATCTTTTATAATAAGACTAGAAGATTATTTTGTGAAATGTAAGACATATATCTTTGGTTCATTGTGCCTTCATTTGGTTATTTGTGCAATATTCATTTCAGCCCCCACTTTTCCTGACTGCAGTCAAGGCTTTGTGTGATTCATTAAAAAGGAAAAGAATGGCAGAAGCACACAGATCTCTGTGAATTTGAGGTCAGCCTGGTCTGCGTAGCCAGGTCCAGGACACCTAGCACTACATAGTGAGATCCTATTTCAAAAAAGAAAAGGAAAGAAGGAAAGGAGGGAGGGAACAAATGAATGTTGACAGGCAAATGAATGCAGAGGAAGTTTGAACAGTTCCTGTTTGAAAAGTACTACAGAAATTTTCTTTTCATGAGATAATGTCAGTGCTAGTTTCTCGGAGCCTCGAGAAAGCTAAATGCATACTTGGATATTAAGTGACAATCCCAGCCCCCATTTTAAAATTTGTTAAGCTAATTCTCTTGGCTAACCCCTGTCGTCCTTTTTACCACCTCTTAACTGTTGGCCTTAGCCTGTGGAACTAAGGAGGACTAGGCTCCTCATTAAGTCTGTGTTGTATTACTTAAAAAGCCCAGAGGTTCTAAGAGTGAAAGTCCACGGTACAGCACAGCTCATTGGCAGTGTGTGGGCCGTGTCTAGTCTCTGAGACGTTTGTGTTCAATTGTCCAGTACCAGCCCCGAGGTGGAAAAGATTAGAACGAGCTCTTGTTATGCTTCAGAGATTTGTTAAAATTAAAATAACTGCTATTTGAAATTTGAAAAGTTATACTCTGTTTTCACCAGGCTACTAAGTATATTCAACAGAAGCACAAAGATTTATTCTGCATCATCTATATTACTCTTCATTGTCATTTTTTTAAAGACAGGATCTTACTATGTAGACCTTTCTAGCCTAGAATTCACTCTGTATACCAGGCCAGGTCCAACTCACAGAGAGCCGCCTGCGTCTGCCTCCTGAGTGCTGGGATTAAGGACATGCACCACACCAGTTCTCTTCAGACAGACATTTTCTCTGATCATCTGAATAATTTTGTACCTATAAAACTAAAAATGTAAGCCCAGTTTTATGGGCTACAACTCAGAGTCTCATGTGTTCTAGGCTAGCACTCTACCAACTGAGCTGCATCCCCAGCGCCGGTTTTATTAGTTTCTAAAAGTATTTTTTATAAGATATAAATTTATCTCATTGTAATATATCTGTCTTATTTGAATCCTAATTTGGACACAAAACTGTTAAATTAATAGGTTTAAGAATATTGTTTTACATGTGAAGATGTTGTTTATGTGAGGTGTGATTGAAACTCACACATACTAAGCAGCTGTTCTACCACTCCATTCCCTGTCCTATTGTGGTTGTTTGTAAGGAGATTTTAGAGATTCATATTTAAATATTTGTATGCAAAGTAATGGGTGTTTGGGATTTGCTTCAACATAATCTGGATAGAAGGCTAGGAGTACAATCAGTAAGAATATAGATAAACAAGACCCAGTTGTTGTGGCTCCTATGCTCCTGGCCATCTGATAGGCTGGGGCAGGAAGACAGCTTGTGTCTAGGACTTGTATGTTAGCTTGAGTGACAGTAAGATTCTGTCTGTAAAAAATAAAATAGAGCTGGGCGGTGGTGGCGCACACCTTTAATCCCAGCACTTGGGAGGCAGAGTTTAGTTTGATCTACAAGAGCTAGTTCCAGGATGGACTCCAAAGCAACAGAGAAACCCTGTTTCAGAAAAAACAGGATGATCCAGGGGTAGTGGTACATATCTTTAATCCTAGCACTTGGGGCACAGAGGCAGGCAGGTTTCTGTGGGTTCTAATTCAAGGCTAACCTGGTCTGTATAGCAGGTTCCAGGCCAGTTAGGGTTGCATAGTGAGACCCTTCCTTGAACAAAAACAGGTAAGCCAAATGTTATTGATAATAGTTTAATCTCAGTGAGGGTGAAACATGTTGCTGTCCCTTCTACATATATATGTATATATAAATATATATATTTTAAACTTTGTAGAATAAGTTTAAGAAACTAAGGCCTCCTTTGAAAACAGTTTGAAATTGTTTTGGTTTAAGACTTGTATAAAAAATTAAGTAGTAAATTTCTTCAAATTTTCTTTAATACTTTTGCAGTCAACTAAAATATATGAAAAGTAGTTTTAGCATCATTATGTTTTTGGTAAAACTTATTACCTGCATTGTTTTTCTTACCAATGTTTCCAGGAATATATTCTGTACTTGTGGCCCTGATGGCCGGCAAAGCAGAAGTAAGATATAACCCAGCTGTTATTCAACCCCCAATGATAGCAGAGTTTATCCGAGAGCTTGGATTTGGAGCCATGGTGATGGAAAATGCCGATGAAGGGGATGGCGTTTTGGAACTTGTTGTAAGTAGGAACTTTTGTATGATTAACATATTTCTAACAGAAACTTGGAGAGGCTTTCAGAGAAAAATTGTTATAGATATAGGTAACTAAAACCTTGGAAAATAGGGCACATAATAAAAATGAAGGAAACTAAAAAATAGAAGGCTTTGACTTAATGGCAGTCTTCAAGCATGGAATGGAATTATTATCTTTTTAAAAACCAAAAAATAGGTGTGGCTCCTGGCAAGATGACTCAGCCAGTAAAGGTGCTTGCCAATAAGTCTGATGACCAGAGGTTTGTCTTTGTGACCTACATGGTGAAAGGAGACAGCTGACTCTGGAAAGTCATCCTCGTACATTATATGTAAATAAATGCATTAAAAATAGTGGGGTGCGGTTGTGGATGCTCATAATTTCAGCATTTGGGAAGCAGAGATAGGAGGATTCCTGGGAGTTTGAGGTCAGCTTGCACTATATAGTGAAACATTGTCTCAAGGAAAGGGAAAGGAGGGAAATGAAAGAAAAAGATAAACCAACTTTGTATAAAGTAACTCTAGTGTAAAGAAAAAAAATTGAACCTGATGGGTTTAAAAAAATTAAACAAGAGGACACAAAAAGTTGGGTAGGGTAGGGGGTGTGGATATAGGAAGAATTGTGGGAGATGAGGTTGATATTATCAAAATACATTGTACGAAATTCTCAAAGAACTAATGAAGTAAATAAAAATAAAAATTGAAAAACAAAAGTATGTTTATTTTTATTGAAATTAAAGTTATCTTTATACAATATATTCTGATTATGGTTTTCCCTCCCTTGTTTGCTTCCAGATCCTTCCTACCCTTCCAACTCCTTTTTCTCTTAAGAAAACAGACAAGCAAATAGAAAAGGCAAGAGTAAAAGAACAAAAATCTAATAAAGAGCATGAAAAGGGCATAAACTTGTACACACAGAAACAGACACGCATACATACACACACAAACCCATAAAAACACAAAGTACTAAACCATAATATACTAAAAAAAGATCAGCAAAGTTAAAAAGAAAGTCTAAACAAAGCAATATGAGACAACAAATCTCCAAAACTACTTTTGAGTTTGTTTTGTCTTGGCCATCTACTGCTGGGCATGGGGCCTGCACTTGAGTGGGGTTTGGATACTCGGAGACTCTTGAAGAATCTAGTTTTTTCTTTGTGAATGGTTGTTAATTGGAAATAGCTTCTTGATTGGGAATGGGAGCTTGTGTCTACTTCCCCTAAATAATGAGACCATTGCATGCTAAGAAATATTTTCCAGGAAGGAGTTTTTTTGCTCTCAGTGAATTCCAGCCATCCAGTCAGGGCAGACATTTTTGCAGGGGCTATTTCCAAGGTCCATCTGATAGGTGAAATGCTCAGTTCTCTGGAAAGGAGGCTCTGAATGAGCTCTTTGTTCTGTGGTATCCAGTGGATACACTGTTGTTTTTCTTCATCTTTGTGGACTCTTAGTTCTCTCCCACAGAATGGAGAGGAAGAGAAGAGAATACAACAGATTGTAATGCCACACAGCTTGCTGGTTTTTATCAAAATTTGTGATTTGGTTTTGAATAAATGCTTCCTGGAGATCTACAAGTTGAAAAACAAATTGGTTAAGACAATTTAAAAACCTTTTCGTGCTTTTATGGAGGAATTTTAGAGGCATTTACTTAACTTTTTACTTACTTAAAATATTTTTATTTATACATATGTGTGTGTTTCTGTATATATTGAACATGCCTGCAGGTATCTTCACGAGGCCAGAAGAGGATGTCATATTCCTTGGAACTGGAATTACAAGCAGTTGTTTAACCCATTTGGGTCTTTGGTAAGATCAGCAACTGCTCTTAACTGTTGAACCATCTCTCTAGCCCTTATTTACTCAAAAGTTTCTAAGTGGGCTGGACAGATGGCTTAGTACGTAAGAACACTGGCTGCTCTTCTAGAGGACCCAGGTTTAAACCTCAGCACCTACCTAGGGCTCACAACCATCTGTAACTCTAAGCACAGGGTATTTGGCACCTTCTTCTGGCTTGCAAGGGCACCATACACACGTGATGCAAAGATATATGTTGGCAAAACACACCCATACACATAACATAATTTTTAAGTTTTGTTTGTATTTGTGTGTGCATGCACTTTAATATATGCCACATGTATGTATTAGGGTGCCCTTGGAAGCCAGAAAAGAGTGAATTTTGTGTTCAGCTAGAGATGCTGCTTCATTAATCCCAGTGAATAAAGTAGAGTAATAACGTAAGATATCCAGTTTGACCCTCTGGCCTTCATCCATGTGTATGCATTTAGACATACACAGACACACACATACACATGCACACCATATATGTATACAACAAAAAATAGAATTCTTTTTTCTTTATTAAGTTTTTATCAAGATAAGCTATGACTCACATATACTGAATAACCTACTCTGACAAGGTAGCACTCCATGGCTTTTAGTATATGTGTAGCTTAGTACAGTTGTCTTCAGAC
Source organism: Microtus pennsylvanicus (assembly GCF_037038515.1). NCBI lineage: Eukaryota > Metazoa > Chordata > Mammalia > Rodentia > Cricetidae > Microtus > Microtus pennsylvanicus. Next base: position 81,126,727 of record NC_134601.1, on the reverse strand, counting down.
CCAGTTCTTTTTATTAGCCCTGAGAATGCATCAGAGGTAGGGCTAGAGAGATGGCTCAGTGGTTAAGAGCATTGCCTGCTCTTCCAAAGGTCCTGAGTTCAATTCCTGGCAACCACATGGTGGCTCACAACCATCTGTAAGAGGTCTGGTGCCCTCTTCTGGCCTGCAGACATACACATAGACAGATTATTGTAGACATAATAAATAATTTAAAAAAAGAGGCGGCAGAGAGGCAGGCGGAGTTCGAGGCCAGCTTGGTCTACAAGAGCTAGTTCCAGGACAGGAACCAAAAAGCTATGGAGAAACCCTGTCTTGAAAATAAAAAAAAGAAAGAAAGAGGTGGCAGTCCCTCAGAAAAACAAGATTCAAGATTCTAATGATCAAATCAAAATATATTAGTTGCACAGATATCCTGTGTTATGATAGTCGTTTTAGTTCGAAGTGCTAACTCCTTTGGAACTGAAGAAAAGGGATAGTTCCAATAACAAAGACTTTGTTTTTAAACAGGTAAGAGGAATGACATGTGCCTCGTGTGTCCATAAAATCGAGTCTACTCTCACAAAACACAAAGGGATCTTCTACTGCTCTGTGGCCTTGGCAACCAACAAAGCACATATTAAATATGATCCAGAAATTATGGGTCCCAGAGATATTATCCATACCATTGAAGTAAGTGCCGTGACTTTGCTTTTCTGTCTTACCTTTCCAGTCAATACTTCCTGGAATCACATCTGGTTTATATTTATATTAGATATAGACAATGAAAAGACTCTGACCCCTTTGACTATTTCACATTAGAACATTAGTGTAAGTGTGTCTGATTTTGTCCCCCACCCACACCATGGCCTTCATCAGGGAAATTTAGACAAAGGTACATTTGCACCATTCAATTGTGAGCAGACTTAAGCTGAAACTATCAATCAAAGTATTTAGGAAATGGACATAAAGTATGTTATAATATAAGGAAGACTTAATCACAATGAAATTAGAGCATCATGCTAGATGTGTTATGATTTGTTGTTAAAGCCAAATAGAACAAAATAAAACAAAGACACTTTCAAGTTAAAGTTCAACTGCCAAACCCTTTTATTTGTACTAAATTTATCTTGTGTTCTTCAGTATGTCTTAAGCATATGTGTGTGTGTGTGTGTGTGTGTGTGTGTGTAATGCAAAGTTTTAGCGTGCTACGAAGTTGGTGTTCTGATGATTGAAAGCATATTATACTTCAGTTAACACCCTATTCATTTAGGCAGCAATACCATTGACACCTGTGAAGCAGGCATTACTGATTTCCTACCCTAGCCACTCTCAGAAGGTACTCAATAGTGCTACCAAGCTTCAGTTCTGGATTCTTACAGCAGGGCTACCATCTTATTTCAGAAGTGAAACAACTTGAGAATTTACTTGTTGAATCCCATCAACTTGATCCTGATCACTCTGCCCCCAGACTCATTTGCTCTTTTTTACCGTGCTACACTGTTAACAGCTAAAAGATGGCAGTTGTCTCGCTAGCAATTGAAAACATGGTGTCTATAACTGTCTGTGTATGCGTCTTGGGTGTAGTTCTCTTTTTATACTAGTTGCATTGGGGAAAAGGATTTTTATTCATGTTCTTTTTATGATGGAACAAGAATGAAAACTATGGGCCGGGCGATGGTGGTGCACGCCTTTAATCCCAGCACTCGGGAGGCAGAGGCAGGCGGATCTCTGTGAGTTCGAGACCAGCCTGGTCTACAGAGCTAGTTCCAGGACAGGCTCCAAAGCCACAGAGAAACCCTGTCTCGAAAAACCAAAAAAAAAAAAAAAAAAAAGAATGAAAACTATGTAGGCAAGGCCTTGGTCAATGTATGTAATGTAGTGCTAGCTTTTCTTGCACTGCCGGTGAAAACCTCTATTGCACTTGAGTGAAATTGCTAGTCTGGGAGGAGCAGAATAGACAGTAGCTAAGATCAATGAGCTATTAATTTAGAAACCAAAGTACTCACGGGCAGGAAGCTCTGGACAGCTTTATATTTCTGTTCCCCAGAATGACTTTTACTCAGGAATTGAACTGAATTGTTCTAAGTGGTAACAGCATGGCTTAGAGTATCTCTGCATTGAGTGAAATGACATTTTTCTTATGAATTTCCTTAGAGCTTAGGTTTTGAAGCTTCTTTGGTCAAGAAAGATCGGTCAGCCAGTCACTTAGATCATAAACGAGAAATAAAACAGTAAGTACTTTGGAATTGTTAATACAAAGCATTTCAACTTCTTTTAGAAATTTGACATCCTGTTAGCATGTCAGTTTTGCTATAGCATTTTTTAAGATTTACTTTTAAAAAAATATGTATATGTGTGAATATACACCACATGTATGCAGGATTCTGCGCAGAGGCCAGAAGAGGGCATGGGGCCTGCTGGTACAGGAATTACAGGTGCTCGTGAGCTGACTTGGGTACTGGGAACTGAATTTCGGTCCTCTGCAAGAGCAATAGGAGCTCTTAACTGCTGAGCTGTTTCTGCAGCCCCATGATACCATTCTTACACTGGGTGAGATGGTTACAATCTGGGTTTCTCTGTAGTACATAGAATATTTAACTTTTAGGTACTCACCAAAATGTGCTTTTTTTCTTTAAATGTTTCCCATATAAGATGGAAAAGGTCGTTCCTTGTGAGCCTGTTTTTCTGTATCCCTGTAATGGGGCTGATGATATATATGATGGTTGTGGATCACCACCCTGCAACTTTTCACCATAATCAGAATATGAGTAATGAAGAAAGGATCCATTCCCCTATGTTCCTGGAGCATCAGATCCTGCCAGGACTGTCCATTATGAATTTGCTGTCTCTTTTATTGTGTCTACCTGTACAGGCAAGTGACATTAGCAAGCATATTTGTTGATAAAGAAAAAAATAACCAAAATGTGGTAGGCACTGTTATTATCTGTGGTTAAATAGATCATGGCCAGAAGTTGATCATTTTATGCTGGGTACTTTAAAATAATTAAGATAGCTAATATACTCCATTTAATCCCTGAGGATATTATTTCATAATAAAGTGGAGAAAAAGTTTGATTTTTAAAAACTGGATATTCCTGTCTGCTGTCATATATAACTTTATAGTTCTTTCTGACTCTTTAGTTATTTGCTTTTTATACTTTTCTACTCATATTTTGAGATAAATTTTTACTATAAAAAGTTATACTACCATTTAATAAGTTCTTTCTCTTTATTTGATCCCCATTAAAGGTTTAAAAGTGAGGGATGGGGTGTAGTTCAGTGGTAGATTACAAAGAACCCCAGGTTCAATCTGAGCACCACCAAAAACCCCAAAGCAAAACAAAAGGCAATAGTGCTAGCAACTAATTAATACCAATTGCACTAATGAAAGACAAGCTCTCCTGTTATACTTCCCAACAGAACCCACGGCTTGTGATTGACTTTTGGAATGGGGCTAAGTGTTATATATTTACAAAAGCCATTTCCAAAGTCTATAAATTTGTTTCCTAGTTTACTTGTTTAGCCTCAAAAAGTAAATTCAATAGCTATTTGTATTTCCTTATGGGAGGAAGTAGCCTCTAGTCTGTAGAGGATGTTCCTAGTGTCTTGCACAGCAATTTGAAGCCCTTCGTTTGCACATAACTCTGCTAAAATGCAAACTTGCTCCAGCTCAAAATTTCCCCTTTACAGCCAGGTGTGGTGGTACCTGCCTATAATCCTAGGAGTTGGGAAACAGACAAGGAAGTTCTTGGCCAACCTGAGATACCTGTGAGGCTCTATAACAACAAACAAAAAAATCCTCCTAGTGTTTATGGATTACTTGAAAGGCAAAGGATGTAAACATTGATACTTTATGCTAAGTTTATTTAGGTATACATATGAATTTCAGTTTCTAAGGAAATCACTCTTCTATTACAGTTTTGTGGAGGCTGGTACTTCTACATTCAGGCTTACAAAGCGCTGAAGCATAAGACAGCAAATATGGATGTGTTGATTGTGCTGGCAACTACCATCGCATTTGCCTACTCTCTGGTTATTCTTCTAGTCGCAATGTATGAGAGAGCTGAAGTGAACCCTATTACCTTCTTTGATACGCCTCCTATGCTGCTTGTGTTTATTGCCCTAGGTCGGTGGCTGGAACATATAGCAAAGGTAAAGTAAGGAAGCTGTCATTTGTGAAAATATTGGATCAGTCAAAGACCTTAATATTGTCTAGACAGCTTATTAGAAATATGTATTGACTTATGCAGTTAATGATTTTTGTTTTATCAGTATCTTCAGGAAACGTATCAAATTTATATTACTGCCAAGAATAGTATACCCATGGTACTTTATGAGAGACATTTGAGAAGTACTTATATATCATATCAGATTATTAACTGAGAATTGATTTGGCCACGTGGCTTAAACTGATGTCAAAGTCCATCTGTGCTCCCATGCTGAGATAAAAGTCAGTTTTAACCCTGTTCCCTGGAACTTTATGTTTAGTAGAATAGAAAGCACTGTACGCTTTTTCCCTGACTACAGTCTAGACAATCACTTCCTATTTCTGTCAAGTCACTGTGCTCTCATTTACTAAACCATTCTAGTTTTCTTCTCAATTACGTTTTTTCCTTAAATTTTTGTTTTAGATAATCCTACACTGAACATATTCATGTCTAATAGTCATCTCCTCTGAGCTGATTACCTTAGGAGTAAAAAAAGGGTATGATTGAGGTATTAAAGGGCATATATCTTTTCACGGTCTCATGCTATATATAAGCTGTGGGATATTTTGCCAGAGAGAGTTTGTCAGCACAGTGGTTTTGACCACAGCATCCTCAGCATTGCATCTTATCTAAGTCCTTCTAAAATACTAGATGTTAATTATAAGGTGGCTTTAGTTTGTGTTTCTGACTAAACATTCCCCCTATATTGAGTATATTCCCTCTTGAAGGATCTTTTGCTCATGTATGAATTAGATTCCTGATATTTTTCTAATAATTGTATTTCTTCATAAAGTATACTTAGTACTTTTTAAATGCTTTTTGTAAGATATTCATATTCCAGTGTAAACTTTTTTCTGATCAAATGTTTTTCTTAAGCTGATGTTTGAGTGAATGTTAAAGATTATAACTTTATGGTTTGAGCATTTTCTTTCTTAGTATCATTATTGTGTTTTAACTTATAGGGCAAAACCTCAGAAGCTCTTGCAAAGCTAATTTCACTACAAGCAACAGAAGCAACTATCGTAACTCTTAACTCTGAAAATCTCCTCCTGAGGTATTTATCTTCATTTCCTTTTGTAAATTGTTTTAAACATTTTATTCATTAATTTTACTGTGGTGAGTACACACATGCCTTGGCACATGTGTGGAAGTCAGAGAACAGCTTGTGGGAGTTTCCTCCTTCCATGTGACCCTAGGGATAGCACTCTGGTTGTTAGGCTTGGCAGCAAGCACTCTTACCTGCTGAGCTAGCCTACTGTATTTTGAGCTGTATCCAGAAGTAAGGAATGTTATAACCCCACATAATCTACCTCTCAGATTTAGCAGTTATCCCCATTTTATTTTTTTCCCCATTTTATTATACTTTACTTCTAGCTGTTTCAACTTTCTTTCTGTGGTTGCAATAGGAAATAAATCCCACTGACGTAGTTTTAGTGGTAAATTTTCTACACTATTTCTTTATAAAAGGACATATTCAGGCAATGTGTGTTGGTATATACCTGTAATCCCAACATTCTGGAAGATGAAGCAGGGAGAACAGGGGGAATCATGTCTTCTTCTTTTTTGTTTTTTTTTTTTTTTTTGTTTTGCTGAGACAGGTTTTCTCTGTAAAACAGTCTGGGCTGTCCTAGAACTTACTCTGTAGACCAGGCTGGCCTTGAATTCACAGAGCTCTATCTGCCTCTGCCTCCCAAGTGCTGGGATTAAAGGCATGCACAACCACCACATGGCCTATTTTTTTTTCTTTTAGGATTTATTTATTTTTAAGTGCATTGGTGTTTTGCCTGCATGTATGTCTGTATGAGGGTGTCAGGTTCCCTGGAACTGAAGTTACAGACAGTTGTTAGCTGCCATGTGGGTGCTGGGAATTGAACCCAGGTCCTCTGGAAGAGCAGCCAGTACTCTTAACCACTGAGCCACATCTTCATCCCCCTGATCATAGCTTTGAGAGTACCTAGGCCAATCTCTTAGCATCCCTATATTTTGACCTAAGGTCTTGCTTTGTGGCTCTGGCTCCAGGATTTTTTCTGGTATTAGGAAACAGCATGAGGTCATTTAGTATGCCAAGTAAGTGCTCTGCTACTGAGTACTTACTTTATTTTTTTTTTTCTCTTAGTAATTCCTCCTTTGATTGAAGGAGGAAGTAAGTAAATAAGGAATGAAGGAGCTGTTCTATTTAAAAAGAAACGTAAGATACCTGACGGCAGTTATGTATAACTACTGAGGGTCTCAACTAACACAGACTGCCCTTGAACTTACTGTATATAGCCCAGGATGACTTTGAACTCAGAATCCTCCTGCCTCCACTTCCCAAAAGCTAGATTACTTATTCAGTGACTATAGAATAAATATTTAGAATGTCTGCTTTGAGCCAAGACTTTGTTCATTAGTACCAGTGAGCAAAACTAATACAGATAGTTATTGCTAGCATAAATATTGGTTCTAGGTTCTGTTGATAGTAATTATGGAGCTATAAGTTTGGCTGATCTCCAAATTGTATGTGTGGCAGTTAGACCAAGAAACAGATGCCATGACGCTTTTTGTGTTAATTTGTATGCAGTGAAGAACAAGTAGATGTGGAACTTGTACAGCGTGGAGATATAATTAAGGTGGTTCCAGGAGGCAAATTTCCAGTGGATGGCCGTGTTATTGAAGGACATTCTATGGTAGATGAGTCCCTCATCACAGGTACGTTCTGTCAGAGGATCATGGCATGAAAACAATGTGAATCCAAAGTGATCATGAAAAGCAGACACTAAAGCAGAACCAATACATGTATAAATCATGAGCAAAGAATATGAGTTCTTTAAAGAATGCCTTCAATTTCCTCAGGTTTACTATATTTTTAGGTACATTGTTGAAAACTAAACATTGAAGTTTTTTTAAATTTTCAAAACTTATAATGGCAAGGCGTTGAAGTGATACAATTATGATGGCTTAAAAATGAATGGACATGAATTTACAAACAGAATATAAATATTGTGCATTTGAAAATTGCAAAACACTAATGAAAGAAATTTAAAAACTATATAAGGCAAGCATTCTGCTGTAGTATATCCCTATTATTCCAGATACTTAAGACATAAAAGCAGAAAGATCATGTGACCCCAGAAGTTGGAAGCTAGCCTTGGCAACAGAGAAAGTCTAATCTCAATAAACAAAACTGATTTTTTAAAAAGTAGAGAAATAGGTAGTATTATTGATTTGTAGTTTCTATACAAAAATACAACAGTCATCTTCAAATTGATCTATAAATTTAACACCATTTCAACCATTATCACAATGGGATTTTAATAGTTGTACAAATGGTGATTTTATCATTTACAAGGCAAACAGAAGACTTAAATTTTTTTAAATATCAGTTTTAAAAATAATTATGAGCCTATCATCAGAGATAGGCTCATAATTCCAACACTTGGGTAGCAGAGGCAGGAGAAACAAAAGAAGAAAATTATTGTGCTTCTTAGCTAGGAAATTAACCAACTGCCTGGGAATAGGAAACTAAAGAAAATGTCAATACCCAGATTTAAGGGAATGTGAGAAATCAGTGGGTAGAATAAAAACAAAATATAATGAAAATAGCACAACTAAACCCATTTATTTATGTGCTAGGCAAAATACAATTTAAAGGAAAAAAGAATATGATATTTTGCAATTGCAAGTAGTATAATTTATCTAAATTGATATTTTAAAAATAATTTGAAGACTTTTTTTTAAAGATGTATTGATTTTTATTTTATTCACATGAGTATTCAGCTTGCTGGTAATTGGACTGCTGAGCCATCATTCTATCACCCACACTGAAGATTCCTAAGGACTATAGTGCACAAGGATAAAGTTATTCAGTGTCTTGTAGAACCAGGTTGATTTTGGCAAATTTCCCAGGGCAGATAAATATTCTGTTTTCCTGCCTTAGCAGCTGATGTAGTCACAGGTAGGCCAGAGCCCTAAGTTTTCCACATCAGGGCAGCTTGAAGAAAGCAGGACTGTGAAGATGTTTAGAAATCTTGGCCAACAGAGTCCAGTGTGGATCCGAATCAAAATAACACCTCTCCTGCATCTGGTAGTCCTAGCAGAGGCTGAGTTTATTAATTCCTGACTCTGTTTCACAGTGGTGTGCTATTGCAGTTTGGATGAGAAGTTTTAATTCTGTATCTTAGGCTATGTACCATAATTTAGTGACACTGACCCTGGCCTACTAAGCAGTAGTAGCAGTACCCTACTCCCATCCGCTGTTGTCGAGAACAACTTGCTCCCACATTTTGAAATGCCCTTTGAGAACTTCTGATCTAGCAGTAGAATGAAGCGCCTAAAGTATTTGTCAACAAGTGCTAACATGGTCAGCCTTTCCAGTTCAAAGTCTATATCCCTATGTTTGACCTAAAACTGACATGAGGAAGAAGGAAGGATGACTTTTACCTTTGCAAGTGTCCAGATTCTAGTTCTAGAGGAATGTGTTTTCTAGGTGTTTGTTGACAGTGAATGAACAAGCATCTTTCAAGGATAGTACTCATTTTTGTTCTCTGATTTTTTTCTTCCTTCAGGGGAGGCAATGCCTGTGGCTAAGAAACCTGGCAGCACGGTGATCGCAGGTTCCATTAACCAGAATGGATCCCTCCTTATCCAAGCTACCCATGTTGGAGCAGACACAACCCTTTCTCAGATTGTCAAACTTGTAGAGGAGGCACAAACATCAAAGGTAACCTAGTCCTTAGGAGAAGCAGAAGGTGTTTTCTTTAAAGCTTTCTAGTATGAATCTTGATGTGTATTTTCTTTTGACCTAGTTACATTCATGTGGAATTTATTAAAATATTTCTGTTTATGTTAGCTCCCAAATCTATCCTGTATTCAATATTAGAAAAAAGACTTCAAGATACTCATTATTATTATTATTATTATTCTGAATTCTAGGCCCCTATCCAGCAGTTTGCAGACCAACTCAGTGGCTACTTTGTTCCTTTTATCGTCTTGATTTCCATTGCTACCCTCTTGGTATGGATTATAATTGGATTTCAAAATTTTGAAATTGTGGAAACCTACTTTCCCGTAAGTGACTTGCAACAACTCTTGACTATGTACAAAACACTTTGTGAATCTTTTGTAGAGTTAATTAAAAATAATTTTGAGAAGCTGGAGAAATGGCTTAGTGGTAAATACTGCTCTTGCAGAAGGCCCAAGTTATATTCCCAGCAGCTATGTTGAGCAAATCACACCCATCTGTAACTCCAGCTACAGCAGAATGTGAGGCCTCTGGCTTCTGAAAATACCTGCACTCATCCTCACATAACCAGACACAGATACAGATACATAAGAAAAATAAAAAAGATGATTTTTGAGCCAGGTGTAATGGTGCATGCCTTAAATCTTAGTATTCAGGAGGCAGGGTTGGGTAGATCTCTGTGAGTACCAACCCAGCCAGGTATGAACAATGAAAACTTGTCTCAAAACAAACACACAAACTTTGGAAATGAGCAGTATTGGCTGAGAGTGTAGGTGTAGAATTCTGCCCAGCATTTGTTAAGCCCTGAGTTTATTCTCAGTATTAAAAGCAAGGAGGGAGGGAAGAAGGGAAGAAAGGAAAGAAAGAAAAAGAAATGAAGAAGAGAATGGAAAAGAAAATACAAACCTAAAGAAGAAATTCCCAGTGTAACAGTCACTCCTTGTACTTTGGGAATTTATTTTAAGAGCCCCAGTGGAGGTCAGAAACCACCGCTACTACCTAACATTGTATGTGCCACCATTGGCCCCCTATATAAACACTTGAATACAGATTGAATGCTTTTTCTTAGCTAAGCATTGTCATGACCTGTGTAGTTTTGAGGTATGACAGCAAAACCAGGACAATTTTCCGTTTTGTCCTTTACATTGTTGTGAATAAAAGATTTGTTGTTATTGTAGATCTTAGTAAGCTTAGCATATTTTTTCTATCTGTGTAATCAAGAACTTTCTTCCTTTTCCTTAGAAGCAGCATGTATGTCATCTCTCTGTCATATCTGAATTGCCATCATGACACTTTTAGACTGTGGGAACCCAATTTAATAAAACAGGTTCTACACAAGTGCTACAGTGTTTCAGTAACTATTCAGGAACCAGGAGACAGCTAGTAGGTTGCTAATGGCAGATACTGTTTCTATAATGTGGGTATGCTGTTCATGTAGGACAGAATAAATCTTCAGTGTGCTTATTAGAATTGTGTGTGTGTGTGTGTGTGTGTGTGTGTGTGTCTGTGTGTGTTTAGCATTTTTTGGGACAGGCTCTCAATCTTGTAGCCCTTGACTGGTTTGAATTTCTCTGTGTAGACCAGCTAGCCTTGAACTTTGGCCTGTCTCTATGTCCTCAGTGCTGGAACTAAAAGTGTAAGCCAACATACCTAGCTGGTAGTGACATTTTATAATGCTCATTTTGGGTAGATTGTGAAGGTTAAGTAAAATAACATACATTTGTGTGTATATGACACAGAGTCTCAAGGCCTTGAACTTGTGATACCAGGGATAACCTTGAACTCCTGCTTCTCCTGCCCCCACCTCCCAGTGTTGGTATTACAGGTGTATACTATCTCACTCACCTAAGATAATGTATTTTAATTAATTAACTAAGTTTTTTGCCTGTGTATATGTCTATAGACCATGTGTGTGATCAGTGCCTGTGGAAGCCAGAAGAGGGTGTTGAATCACTGGAACTGTACTTATAGATGGCTGTGAGCCACTATGTGTGTGCTGGGAGTCTGAGTCAACATGTGGGTGCAGTGACTCGAACCTAGGGCCTTGTGAAGAACAGCCAGCACTCTTTTTTTTGACTGAACAAGCACTCGTAAAAATATATTTGGAACAGCAAAGAGAAGTTAATAAAGAAAGTGAATTGCATTAGCTTTTTCATTTAAGTCATTTTATACATATAATTATCAAAAAGGTAGTAGGAGGGTTTTTTTTTTTTGCCTTGCTGGCACAGGTCTATTTTTATTATTATTTCCTCTCAAAGAATTTTAATTAGGATTTTATTTCATTGACCTGTACATTTTTTCTCTTCTTCTCTCCCTACCTCTCCCCTCCCCTTAAACCCTCTCCCATGGTCCCTATGCTTCCAATTTTTACTCAGGAGATCTTGTATTTTTCTACTTCCCATGTAGATTAGATCCATGGATGTCTCTTTGAGAGTGCTCATTGTTGTTTAGGTTCTCTGGGATTGTGATTTGTAGGCTGGTTTTTTTTTGCTTTATGTTTAAAAACTACTTATGAGTGAGGATATGTGATAATTGTCTTTCTGGGTCTGGATTACGGATTACCTCACTCAGTATGATGTTTTCTAGCTACATCCATTTGCCTGCAAATTTCAAGATGTAATTTTTTTCTGCTGTGTAGTACTCCATTGTGTAAATGTACCACATTTTCCTTATCCATTCTTCAGTTGAGGGGCATTTAGGTTGTTTCCAGGTTCTGGCTATGACAAACAATGCTGCTATGAACATAGATGAGCACGTGTCCTTGTGGCATGATTGAGCATCCTTTGGATATATACCCAAGAGTGGTATTACTGGGTCTTGAGGACGGTTGTTTCCTAATTTTCTGAGAAATCGCCACACTTACATCCAAAGGGGCTGTACCAGCTTGCATTCCACCACCAATGCAGAAGTGTTACCTTTTCCCCACAACCTCTCCAGCATAAGTTGTCATCAGTGTTTTTTATCTTGGCCTTTCTTACAGGTGTAAGATGGAATCTCAGAGTTGTTTTGATTTGCATTTTTCTGAAGACTAAGGATGTTGAACATTTCCTTAAGTGTCTTTCAGCCATTTTAGATTCCTCTGTTGAGAGTTCTCTGTTTAGGTCTGCACTCCATTTTTTTAATTGAATTATGGTTCTTTTGATGACCAATTTCTTGAGTTCTTTGTATAAATTTTTAGGTCAGGCCTCTGTCTGACGTGGGGCTAGTGAAGATCTTTTTCCCATTTTGTAGGCTGTTGTTTTGTCTTGTTGACCATGTCCTTTGCTTTACAGAAGCTTTTCAGTTTCAGGAGGTCCCATTTATTGTTTCTCTTAGTGTCTGTGCTGCTGGGTTATATTTAGGAAGTGGTCTTTTGTGCCGATGTGTTCAAGTGTACTTCCCACTTTCTCTTCTATGAGGTTCAGTGTGGCTCAGCCAGCACTCTTAACTACTCCAGTCCCCAGAGAATAAGGCAGCTGAGTGAAGCCATGGTGTTAGTGCCTACTCAGCGAGTTATCTGATGCTTTCTAAAGCACTGCTCTGTAACGTAGGAAAGTAGATCTGTGGTGTACCTCACTTTATTTATTTTACTTAGGCAGTCTTTAATGAAAGTTGTACATGAGATTCCTCTACTGTATCTTCTCAGTGGCTTCTTCCTTTCTCCTTTCTTACTTGTCAAGACTTGGCCCTCCTTTCCCAGGATTTTTTTTTATATACTCTTTGTCCAGCTTTAGCCTGGTGATAACCACTTTGCTGAGGTGTGTGCCCACGTGGATGACCAGTTGTGTCATTAGCCTTTTCTCACTGCACTCATTCATTGTAGATGACATATTTCTTCCTGTACACCTGGACTGCTTGGCCAGTCTGATGGGCTTTATAGTATCCTCAGAGCACAAACTTTGTCATCCTTTTGAATGGGCATAGACAGAACATTATACTTCTGTCTCAGCTTTTTGGAAAGAGGGAAAAACCCTGATGTTCCTCCAAATGTGAGAAAAGATGTGTTGAGATGCCATTTGCCATTCTTGGTCTGTCCTGAAGTCATAAAGGGATTGAATTTCATTTTGGTGGCTGTAGATAAAGTGATCCCTCACTTTAGATATATAAACTTCTGTTTTTGTCAGTTGCAAAGTAGGAATAATAATGCCTAAATTAAAAGATTTGGCCAGGCAGTGGTGGCGCATGCCTTTAATCCCAGCACTAGGTAGGCAGAGGCAGGCTGATCTCTGTGAGTTCGAGACCATCCTGGTCTACAAGAGCTAGTTCCAAGACAGACTCCAAAGCTACAAAGAAACCCTGTCTCGAAAAACAAACAAACAAACAAACAAACAAAAAAGATTTGGAGTCACATATGTAAGAGTACACAATATATGTGAAAACATTCATATTTGGTGTATATGAAAGTCTAAGGCTAGATATTTATAAAAATACCTTCTAACTTTCTCTTTTAAAATATTTTAAAGACTTACCTTTTATTATGCATAAATGTGTGTGTCTGTGTGTAGAAACATGCATGTGAGTGCAAGTGGCCATGGAGACCAAAAGAGTGGTCAAAGCCCTTGAAGCTGGTGTTAGAGGCAGTTGTAAGTTGCCACATATAGGTACTGGGAACTGAACTTGGGTCTTCTTCAAGAGTAGTAAGTGCTCCTAACCACTAAGCCATCTCATCAGCCTCCTTAAACATTTTTAATCTTTATTTCACTTACTCTGTGTGTGGGGGGTATGTGAATGTTGGAACATGTGTGCCCCTGTGTATATATATGTGGAGGACAGAAAACAGCTTTGAAGAGCTTGTTTCCCCTCGAATTTCTTGGAATTGGACTGAAGTTGTGAAGCCTGCATAGCAAGCACTTTTATCTGCTGAGCTCTCTTGCTGGCTCCAACCTTTGTTCCCTAAAATGAATATTTAAGTTATTGTCTTTAAAATTTTGTATTAATGTCCAAACTATGACCTCAGTATCAGAGAGTCAGAATTTGTTCAAGGCCAAATTTGTTGAGAATTATGTTGCTAATTAATGTTGCTTCTAGAAATGGAAAAAGTTGTGGAGTTCTGTGTTCCTTATTTTTCTCCATAGTTAGTAACTCTGGAATTAAATTATGAGTTCAAGACTATGACTTGTTAAACAGTTTTCATGTTTATAAATGAAAAAGGTGTTCATTATTAATAAGAAAAATATATATCGGCAGCTAGGTAGGATGTGTGATTTTGACACTGTTTTTATTTAAACAGGGTTGAGCTTTGTTTCTTTTATTTTCACAGCTCTAACTGTAAATGAATAACCAAATTTCATGTCTTCTTCTAAAGGGCTATAATAGGAGCATCTCACGAACAGAAACCATAATACGCTTTGCTTTCCAAGCCTCTATCACAGTTCTGTGTATCGCATGTCCCTGCTCACTGGGACTAGCTACTCCAACTGCTGTAATGGTGGGCACAGGAGTAGGTGCTCAGAATGGGATACTTATCAAAGGTGGGGAGCCCCTGGAGATGGCTCATAAGGTAAGAGTCTCCAGAACTAAGAATTGCACTATCCAAATTTACACTTGCAGCCTTAGTTCTTTGCATGTGGTTCCTAGGCTGAGCTCTTCTGGGATTACCCTGAGGGTTGAAGTACAAAAGCTGTGATGTTGGTTCTTCTTCAGATTGGCCTTAGTTATTTAAGATCTCTACTAATACTCCCTCAGCCATTTCCTCACAACAGACTCGAATGGAGAACCTGTAGTTCAAACCCATCTCAGATTACACCCGTCTTCAGTACTTGTCTGGGAAAATTTGCCAGGGTTCTGACCTATTTGTAACTGACTCCACCTTATGGGTGCTGCACCTGCAATGGCAGTGCCTTTTCTGCCACCAGCTGGCAGTTTGCAGTTATGGCTTCAATTAAAGATGTGCTCTCACTAATACAATCTTATTTCAGTGATATAAAACATATATAGATACATGGATACATAATTCATGGCTAAGAACAAATCTGAAACCTTAAATAGCTAACACACACACACATATGTATTATATGTTGGGACATTTTAAAATACTTATGGGTGTATTGCTGGCATCTGTGTTCATATACCACATGCATGCAGAGGTTAGAAGACGGTGCTGGATCCCCCTAGGACTGAAGTATTAAACAGTTGTGAGCTGCCATGTGGGTGTTTGGAACCAAACCTGGGTCCTCTGGAAGAGCAGCCAGTACTTTTAACCATTGAGCCCTCTCTTCAACCCTGAGGAACTTTTAAAAGATTAGTTTTTATTTTTATTCATGTGTGTGGGTACCCGTGGGGCCAGAAGGTCAGATCCCCTAGAACTAGAGTTACAGGTTGTTGTGAGCTGCCCAGCATGGGTGCTGGGAACTGAACTGGGATCCTCTGCAAGAACACAAGTGCTTTTAACCACTGAGTTACCTCTCCAGTTCCCAGGCTTGGAATATTTATGGAAATAAATTGGCATAATTTCAAACCTAAACATCAGGGTTCCCTTTTTGCAACTGTTGTGCACCTATCTGAAGAACAAGGATATTTCCTTATGTGAGCACAGTGCATTTATCAAAATCAAGAAAGGAATATTGACAATGCTACTGTCTAATCTGTAATTTCATGTTCTTTTTTTCCTGTTGTTTCTATAATGACCTTTATCGCAATTTTTCTCTTGTTTAGGATGATGCTTTGAATATATTATTCTTATCTTTTTAATCAGTTCATTGGGCTGCTCAGTCTTCAAGGTTCTCATTCTGAGTTTATGATGAAGTGAGAGCCTGCTCTCCAAATTCTTCCCTTTTCCTATGTGGTCTAACTTTCTCAAACGGCTTCCCTGAGCTTCCTCTTAACATCCCAAGTTCTTAACCAAAACCTAGTCAAGGCAAGCAACCCAGCTGGGTTACCGTCACCCTAACGTTTACATTTTCTGTTAGTCATCTGCTGGTTACCCAGATTTCTCCAATAGAACTATAATTCATTAGTATCGAAAGCCCTTGTGTTTTCCCCAGAGATGCCAGTGGTATTTCTTACCCATCAACAGCAACTCATAGCTCTAATTGTTTCACTTAAATTCACAGATATTTAACAGGATTTAAAACTGAACTGTTGGGTAGGGAAGTTGGTTGCTACAAGACCAACTTAGTGTGTTCACGCAAAGATGATCAGTTGATGAAGTTATGAAGCCAAAGGACAGTTTATTAAGAAATGAAGTAGCAGTCTGTTAAAAAAATAAACCTGGGGGCTGGAGAGATGGCTCAGAAGTTAAGAGCATTGCCTGCTCTTCCAGGGGTCCTGAGTTCAGTTCCCAGCAACCACATGGTGGCTCACAACCATCTGTAATGAGGTCTAGTGCCCTCTTCTGGCCTACAGGCATACACACAGACAGAATATTGTATACATAATAAATAAATAAATATTTTAAAAAATAAAAACCAAAAAAATAAACCTGTTTCTCATTTCTGGGAGGATGATGTCATGTGGATGCATTGTATTTTTAACTTTTCTCCAGGTAAAGGTAGTGGTATTTGATAAGACTGGAACTATTACCCATGGAACCCCAGTAGTGAATCAAGTAAAGGTTCTAGTGGAAAGTAACAGAATACCACGCAATAAGATCCTGGCCATTGTGGGCACTGCGGAAAGTAACAGCGAACACCCTTTAGGAGCAGCTGTAACCAAGTACTGCAAGCAGGTACAATTTTATATTTCATATTCATGTTGATATCTCATATAGAAATGATGCAGACCAAATCTGGACTGGCTTTTGACTATAATTTTTGTATATATTGAGTATGGGGATAAAGAGAATTGTATTTTCTTATTTAATTGAATATGTTGGGGCTGGAATATAGCTCAGCTGGTACAGTGCTTGCCTAGATGCTTGAGGTCCAGGGTTTGATCCCCAGCACCTATAAAGTGAGCATGTTGGCTCATGATTTTAATCTGAGAATTTAGGAGGTAGAGGCAAGAGGTCAGAAGTTCAAGGTCATCTTCATTACTGGTAAGTTTGAGATTAGCCTAGACTGTATAAGACTTTGTCTCAAACATTATTGATTATGCCCTAGTTTTTACACATAGACAACTGTAAACATAACAAAAGAAATGAACCCCTGCTTGATATAAAACATCAAAATATAAGTAATATATATTAGCCAGACAGTTATGGCACACACCTTTAATCCCAGCACTAAGGAGGCAGACAGATGGATCTTTGTGATTTCCAGGCCAGTCTGATCTACTGAGCTCGTTCCAGGACAGCAAGAGCTACACAAAGAAACCCTGTCTCAACCCCCGCCCCAATAAAATCTGTCAGTGCAATTTCTAGATCAAAGGGTGCTTAAAGTTTCATTTTTCGTGGCCTTTACTAACATCAGTTTGTACCTGCACCCAGAGTTTTGAGTGCCTGTCTTCTCATACACTTACCATCGCTATTCTTCTAATTAAAAGTTATTATGCCATTTATTTATTTGTTTACTTATTTATTGTATTTTGTTTTTGTTAGGAGCTGGACACTGAAACTTTGGGTACCTGCACAGATTTCCAGGTTGTACCAGGCTGTGGTATTAGCTGTAAAGTTACCAATATTGAAGGTTTGCTACTTAAGAATAACTTGAAGATAGAAGAAAATAACATTAAAAATGCATCCCTAGTTCAAATTGATGGAATTAATGAACAGTCATCAACTTCATCTTCTATGATTATTGATGCTCATCTCTCAAGTAAGCTAATTTATTTATAGTAGTTTGTAGTTTTTTTAGCTGGAAATTTTCTTATTCTTTTTTTTAAATAAAAATAGATTGTTCTTTCATGCAGTACATCCTGACCACAATTTCCCCTCCCTCCACTCGTTCCATCTGCCCCTACCTCCCTTTTACCCTGGATTGACAACCCCTCCAACTCCCATCAGAAAGGAGCAGGCCTCGAGGAGCAACAACCAAACACAACAAAACAAAATACAATAAAACAAGGCAAAAATCCTCACACCAAAGCCAGACAAGGCTACCTAACAGGAGGAAGAGCCCTAAGAGCAGGCAAGAGTCAGAGACATGCCCACTCCCATAGTGAGGAGTCCTACAAAAACACCAAGCTAACAGCCGTAACATATAAACAGAGAACTTGGTACTGGCTCATGCAAGCCCTGTGCTTGGTACTGCAGTTTCTGTAAGCCTATATGAGCCCCGCTTAGTTGATTTAGTGGGCAGTGTTCTCCTGGTATCTTCTATCCCCTCTGACTCCTACAGTCATTCTGCCGCATAACCCCCTCCCCACCATGGGATTCCCCAAGCTTTGAAGGAAGGGACCTAGTGAAGACCTCCAATTTAGACTCTGGCCCTGCATAATGTCTGGCTGTGGGTCTCTGCATCCGCTCCCGTCTGCTGCTGGAGGAACCCTCTCTGACGGTCAGACAAGGCAATGATCTATGAGTATAACAGACTATTATTAGGAATTATTTTATTGATTTTTTTTAGATTAATCATGATGGGTTCTAGCCTAGGTCTCTGGGCTATCCAATTTCCTGTTCCTGGCCATCCAAGCAGTATTTTTTGTGGGTTCCCGCTCCTGGAGTGGGCCTCAAGTTAAACAAGACATTAGCATATTATGCAAGCAGGATAGATTGTAGGTCAAAGGTTTTGTGTCTGGGTTGTTGTCCACATTTCTCTTTTGGTAGCCTACAGAGTACCTTCCTGCATCAAAGAGACTGGGACATAGGAGTAAGGGCTCCATGCAGGCACCAGCTTGACTTCTACGTGTTCAGTGAGCTGTGTGGATATTGTCCTTGGCAATGGGGCCCTGCTGTCAGTTTGCAGAGAGCAACCCTCTGTCCTTGAATTTTACTGTGTTGTTTAGGGATCTCCAAGGCACCCATTTAGCCAACAACTCAATCAAATGGAATCCAGTCCAACCATTGGAAGCCTTGCCTGGCTACAAGGGATAGCTAGTTAAGATTCCATATCCCCTATTGCTAGGAATTCTCACTAGAATCACTAAGATTCTGGAAGTTTCCACTACACTAGATTTCCACAGGACACTCCAGCTGCTCCCAAACTCTAGCCATCTCTCACCAGCACCTGATCCTTCCCACTCCCTTCCCCACCTGCTGCCAGCTCACCTGCAAAATCTATTCTATTTCCCTTTCCCACGGAGATCCATGTGTTCTGCCTAGATGCCTCCCCCATACTAACCTCTCTGGGACAACGGATTGTAGCTTGATTATCATTTACTTAACAGCTAATATCCACTTATAAGTGAATATGTATCATATTTGTCTTTCTGGGTCTGGGTTATCTCACTCAGGATGATTTTTTTTCTAGTTTCATCCATTTGCAAATTTCATGATATCATTTTTTAACAACTAAGTAATAATGGTCCATTTTGTAAATGTAGCACATTTTGTTTATACATTCTTTTGTTGAGGAACATATAGGTTGGTTCCGGTTTCTGGCTATTATGAATAAAGAAAGCCATAATATAGTTGAACAAGTGTTCTTACCACAGTATAGAGTGTCCTTTGGGTATATGCCCAAGAGTTAGGTATAGCTGGGTCTTGAAGTAGATCGAATCCCAATTTTCTGAGGAACCGCCATATTGATTTCCATAGTGGCTGTACAAGTTTGCACGCCTACCAGCAATGGAGGAGTGTTCCCCTTGTTCCACATCCTTAACAGCCTGTGCTGCCACTTGTGTTATTGATCTTAGCCATTCTGATAGGTTTAAGATGGAATCTCAAAGTAGTTTTTATTTACATTTCCCTGCCTAATGGCTAAGGATGTTGAACATTTCTTTAAGTGATTCTCAGCCATTTGAGATTCTCTAGTGAAATTCTCTGTTTAAATCTGTTTCCCATCTTTTAATTGGATTATTATTTTTTTGATACTCAGTTTCTTGAGTTTTTTTTTATATTTTGGGTATTAGTTCTCTGTCAGATGTGAAGTTGGCGAGAATCATTTCCCATTATTTATGCTGCCACTCGTGATGGTGTCCTTAGCCTTACAGAAGTTTTTCAGTTTCATGAGGTCCCATTTATTAATTGTTGATGTCAGTTCCTGTGCTATGTGCTATTGGTGTTCTGTTCAGGAAGTTGTTTCCTGTGCCAGTGTATTCAGGGCTATTCCTCACTTTCTCTTCTCTCAGGTTCAGTGTGTCTGATTTTATGTTGAGGTCTTTGATGCACTTGGACATGAATTTTGTGCAGGGTGATAGATATGGATCTATTTGCATTCTTCTACATGCAGACACCAGTTTGAACAGCACCATTTGGTGAAGATGCTTTCTTTTTTTCAAGTCTATATTTCTGGCTTATTTATAAAAAAAATCAGGTGTCCATAGGCATGTGCATTTATGTCTGGGTCTTAAGTTTGATTTCATTGATCAACATGTTTCATGTCTTTTTGTTTTTTGCTAATACAATGTGGTTTTTATTACTGTTGCTTTGTAGTACTGCTTGAAATCAGGGATGGTGACTCCTCCAGCAGTTCTTTTGTTGTTCAGGATTGTTTTAGCTATCCTGGGTTTCAGATGGCTAACTGTATATAACCTCAAGCTGTTGTAGAAAAAACAAATAGACAGCATGATTGCATTTCATCCAATCCAGTTTTACCATAGGCCTTCTGATGACATCACTCAGAAACATTTGCTGACTGTGCTTATTGACTTCTTAGTTAGGGTTTTTATTGCTGTTAAGAGACACCATGACCGTGGCAACTCTTATAATGAAAACGTTTAATTGAGGGGGCTTGCTCATAGTTTCAGAGGTTCAATCTGTTATTATCGTTTATGGCGGGGAGCATGGGGATGTGCAGGCAGAGTGGTGCTGGATGAGTAGCTGATAGTCCTATATCTTGCAGGCAACAGCAAGTCAACTGAGACACTGGACAGTAGCCTGAGCATAGGAAACCTCAAAGGCCACCCCCACAGTAACATACTTCCACCAACAAGGCCATACTCACTCCAACAAAGCTACATCTCTTAATACTGCCACTTCCTATGAGATTATGGAGGGCAATTACATTCAAACTACCTCAGCAACTAACTAGTCTAGGGTTATGAAGATAAGTCTGAGCTGATTTTTTTGTGATCTTTCTCTTATTTCTTTCCTTAGCTGATGAAAATCATACATGTTTTACAAGACCCTGTGGTCCTCCTCTTTCTCCCCTCTGCAAATTACCTATTTATCCTATAGAAATTTAGAGTTCTCTGGCAGTGTTCTTTTGTTTGGTTGTTTTGGTTTGGTTTTTGTTATCCCAGATGGTCATTACTTTTTCATGAGAGGAGGAGGTACTCCTCATCTTGCTAAGAAGTATCTTCTTTAGATCCTATGTTCTCTGGATTCTTCAGGGCCTTCCTTCTCTGTTATGGCCCCTTGCTGCTTTGCATTCTATGTTTCTTCTTATAGCAGTGTCTCTAAAACATAAACACTTCTTCCATCAAAAATCACTCTATTTCCATGAAACATCAAGAAAGTATAGGCTTGTGGAATTTACGTTCTTACTGAAGAGGCATGCATCAGCTTATTACAAACCTACCTACTCCTGTTCCGTTCAGAGCATGAAACCGTCTCTCTGACTGTGGACCCCCAAAGCCCACTCCAGTGCTTGCTCTTCACTCTGCATTCTGCATGACCTCACAAGGCAGTTGAAAATATTGGTTGAGTATTCCTCCAAAACCTCCTTTCTCCTCTGCGCATATGCCTTGGCTATCTCTGGATTCTTCTCTTCCCTCTTTGGACATTCTTTCTCATTCTTTTTTGATTCAAATATTAGCTGTCCTCAATGATTTACTTGGTGTTTGACTTTCTTCTTATTTTTTATTTTCTCCCCTATACAATGTCATTCATACCTATCTCTTATTTTTTTTGTTGTTAATGTTTTTTTGTTTTTTTTGAGTCAGGGTTTCTCTGTGTAACAATCCTGGCTGTCCTGGAATCCCTCTGTAGACCAGGGTGGCCTTGTCCTCACAGAGATCCACCTGTCTCTGTCTCCCACACCTGGCTTCTCATCACTTTTTTCATCACCACTCCAAATTCTGTACTTCTTGTGGAGATGTATTTCTTAGGTGTCATGTTGGTGTGTCATCTGATCGCCAACACAATCTACTTACCTACGTGTTCCAGAAGCTCCCCTACCATTTGTACCCAAGTGATTTTGCTAAAATCAAATCTGATCATACTACCTTCTGACATATGACTTTATTTTAGTGGTTTATAGTCTATTTTATTGTTTGTGGGCTTTTGTGGGGAGTTTCAAGACATATTTTCCTCACTTTGTAGATCAGGCTGCCTCCACCTCCCGAGTGCTGAGATTAAATGTGTATGCCACCATGCCTGGCTGCCTATTTTTGGTTTATGGTTCTTTTGAAGCAATGTGCTGAAAATTGTGGATCACCCCCATAATAAGTAATTATTAGGTCTGGCTTAAAAGATTCACTTGTATTCTAGAGCCCTTCCATGGGTTTTTTTGTTTGTTTATTTTGAGATAAGTTCTCACTCTACCCATGGCTGTTCTGCAACAGTTCATTATATCTACCAGGCTAGCCTCAAACTCATAGAGATCCACTTACCTCTGCTTCCTGAGTGTTGGAAGGTGTATGCCACTGTGACCTGCTCAGAATCGTCATTTTAATTGTTCTCACTCATTCAGGACTTTGATTTCTGCTCTGCTCTGTTCAGTCTTTTGCCTCCCTTATTACTCATCTGTCTTTCCCTAATGTTCCACGTGTGCTCTATGTTCTTACAATATTAGTTGCCTATCTATAGTTTCTCCTCATAATCTACCATTTATTCTTTTACTTTGTTCTTGAAGACTTTTTCATACAATATATTTTGATCATATTTTCTCCTCCCACAACTCCTCCTATACCCTTCGCACCTCCCTACCCACTCAACTTCATCTTCTTTCTTTCTCCCATTCAAAAAACAAAACAAAAAAAAACACAAAAAAGAAAAATCAGTAAGACAAAAAAAATGCCCAAATGAAGAAAAATGAAACAAAAAGTCCACAAAAATACCACTGAGTTAATTTTGTGTTAGTTAACTACTCTTGGACACAGGGCCTACCCTAGAGTGTGGTTAATATTATATACCTGATGCCACTCTGTTGGAGAAACCTGACTTCCCTTTGACAATGGGTATCAATTGCAGGTAGCTTCTTTGTTAGGGATAGAACCCCATCTAGCTTTAACCTATGCAGGCCTTGTGTATCCTGCCACAGCGTGAGTTGATATGTGCAAAGGTCCTGTTGTGTATAGAAGACACTGTTTCCTTGGAATCATCCATCACCTCTGACTCTTAAATATTTCTGCTTCCTCTTCTTCATAGATCCCTGAGCCTTAAGGGAAGGGGTTTGATGAAGACATCCCATTTAGGCTGAGTATTCCAAAGTCTCTCGCTTTTTGTGCATTGTCCAGTTGTAGGGCTCTGAGTTAATTTCCATATTCTGCAAGAAGCTTCTCTGATGTTGATTGAGTGAGGTATTGTAGTATGTCATTAGGAGTCATTTTATTCCTGATTCTTTAGTGAAATAATAACATTAGTTTTTACCCTATTTATGATCTATCTACTCTCAGGGTCTTGGCCACTTTAGTAGTACCAGGTATGGATTCCATTTCATGGGGTAGGCCTTAAACCTAATCAAAAAGTGGTTAAGTCACTCCCATAGAATTTGTACCACTGTTGTACTAGTATGTGTTGTAATAGGGGCGGTGGGCCGCTTCCTGCCACCCGGCTAGCTTTACCCGAAATAATTACACAGAAACTGTATTCTTTTAAACACTGCCTGTCCCATTAGTTCCAGCCTCTTATTGGCTAGCTCTTACATATTGATCTAACCCATTTCTAATAATCTGTGTAGCCCACGAGGTGGTTTACCAGGGTAGATCTTAACCTGCATCTGTCTGGAGTGGGAGAATCATGGCGACTCTCTGATTCAGCTTCTTTCTCCCAGCATTTTGTTCTGTTTTCTCTGCCTACCTAAGGGTTGGCCTATCAAATGGGCCTAGGCAGTTTCTTTATTAATAAGAAATCACTCCCACATCAAGCATGTCTTACAGGCTGGTCACTGTTGTCGGTGGCAGGGTTTGTTGCTGAGTGGTGATATTGATGGCCTACCTTTCTCCTCCTTTGGCATGCATAGTACCTTCTGGTACCCTGAACACTAGTCATTAGGAGTGAAGCTTCTAGTTAGGCACCTGCTGGACTTCTCCATGTTCTATGATGCAAGTAAATGTTGTCTTCAGCAATAGGACCTTACCAGTAGAGAACAACAAATAACCTTGGCAGTAGCCTGTGGTGTTTTTGGGGGGGTGTGTTCCATGGGATCCCTTCATGGCCTGCCATTTCCTACTTGTTATTCCACTTACTGTTTTCTCCATGCAGTGGCCTCACCCACAAATAACATCTACCCTGTTGGCTTATACTTGTCTTCCTAGACCTGACTGACATCTCTTTTTAGTGACACCTTTGCTGATATGCATTGATAGAAATACTTGCTCTTCTTAAATGTTAGCTGTACTTCATTCCCATTATATTAGACACACTATGAAATGATTATTTTCTGGCCATTTCTATTTCTCTGTGACTTATTTTTATTTGTCTATGGATGTAATATCAAGTAAGTGACATGTCGGAAATCACTCAGCAGCTTTTTTGTTGAGAATCTGTTGTATTAGGGACATTTCATAGCACTTTGAATAATCATCAGCGAGGGCAGAGGCAGAACTCAGTTCTCTTCTCCCCTTGTGATTAGCACGTGTGTGAGGCCCTGGGTTTGATCTCCACTACCACTGAGAGGAGATGGGAGCTAGGAGCAAGGAAAGAAGTTGGGAGATGAGTTACTGGGCTGTTTTCGTAACCCAGGAAAACATATTAATGGCTCAGACCAGTGTGGTAACAGTAGAATTTGTAAGAAATGATCAAATTCCAGATGTGTCTTGAAGGGTAAGCTGGAAGATTTCATTACCAAATTAGATATATAAAATGTAAGTAAAACAAGAGTCAAGGAACTGAAGAGATGGCTCACCACTTAAGAACATTGACTGCTCTTTCAGAGGTAATAGGTTCAATTCCAAGCACCCACATGGCAGCTCATAACCAGCTGTTAACTCTAATGCCTGGGGATCTCATTCCTTCTTCTGACCTCCATGGGCACTGCATGCACATGATGCACAGACATTCATGCAGACAAAACACCTATATACATAAAAACTAATTAATTTTTAAAAATTAAAACACATGAGCCAAAGTAATATCAAATTTAGTAGCCTACCCATTTAGATAGATTAAGTTACCATTTAAATAGTATAAAGGAGATAAGAGAAACAATACGGGAGACAAGATTGTGAATCCAGTTTTATAGATATTACATTTGGCTGTCTGATAGCTATGTAAGTGGAAGTATCATAAATGGAAATATTAGGCAGTTGTCTACAGGGGCCTGAAAATCCAGGAAATAGGCTGAATTAGAGAAACAGAATTGGGAGTCATTTGCTTTGTAGATCTGTGGTATTGAGTACTATAGTCACTAGTTATATATGATTATTAATTTTGAGTTAATTCAAATTTTATTTCATGTAAAATCCAACTCTTTGATCATTTTGGCCCTCAATAGCCACATGTGTTGGCTAGTGGCCATAGGATCAAAGCGCAGATGTAGAGCATATCCATTATTGCTGGAACAGCTGTTCAAACCACACTAGGTTTACTAAAGTAAAGGTCACTGGTGTATTGTGGGAATAGTTTATTGGAGTAGTGGAGACTAAAGCTTTATTTGAGTGTGTTCACAAGAAAATGGGCAGTGGTGAATTAGAGACAACTAGTAGGGGAAATACTTCTCTTGTGCACAGAAGTAGAGAAGTGTGATAGCTAGAGCAGTGAGCTCAAGAGGCTCCTTCTGTTTTTAAAGATAAGATAATATGCAGCAGCGATGATAGAAAATTGATTATTCGGGAGGTAGAGAAGAGAGTAGTTGGGGAGATGGTCTGGAATAGGCAAAGGAGTGTGTACTATCATACAGGTAGAGAGATGGTCTTTGGCAGGCACAGACTCTGTTTATAACAGAGGGAAAAGAAGCTGTGTGCACCTAGGATGCACAGGAGTGGGGAGATATGGCCATGAGAAGTCCTCTTATGATTGCAGGGAGCAATTGCATGTCAGATGAGAATGGGGGAGGAAAGTTAGATTTGAAAGCAGAAGAGATTTCAAATAGTCATCCTGAGAAAATAATGAATGGACCAGGGACATGCAGTCAAACATCTAAAGGCTCACTTAAAATTAGTGAGTACCAGTTTAAAACGAAACATCAACATAGTTGCATATTTCCATGTAGCCACATTAGCTATTGATGCACAGTTAAATGCTTGAATTGTGGTTTTCGAGTGTCAAAGGGAAAACCTCAGTAAGAAGGGAAGCTCTGAACTACTACCTTCTCATCCCCGTTCCCCATCTTGCTCGAGATTGAACCTAGAGCTCCCTGCACTCAGGCTAGGCAAGTGCTCAGCCACTGAGTTATATCCCTAGCGCTTGAACTAGCACTTGAACAGTATAATGGCATTTTCTATTTGGAGCGAAAGCTTAAGGACCTTTAGTCATGGTAGCAACATGGGCTCAGAAGATATGGAAGAGCAGAATATATTCCTGGAAAACTTGACAATCACTGTCAGAGGTCATATTCTACCAAAGATGTATTAGAGTGACTGCAAGGTTAGGCAAGAAGAACTTGCCTCAAGATGGATTTAAAAGTTAAATAAGCTCACTAAATGTTATTTCTGTATTTCTAGATGCTGTTGATACTCAGCAGTACAAAGTCCTCATTGGTAATCGGGAATGGATGATTAGAAATGGTCTTGTCATAAGTAATGAAGTAGACAGTTCCATGATTGAACATGAAAGAAAAGGTCGGACTGCTGTATTGGTGACAATTGATGGTAAAGTTTCTCTAAAATATTCTGTGACACAATTGTGATCTCAGTCATTATTTTATGTGTCTGTGGAACTTAAACTCTGAGGTTTATTCCAAAGAGGCTTGAATACAAAGTTATAATATTAGCAAAATATGATTATTGTTAATTAAGGATTTTTTACCAGTTGTTATGGCACAAGTATTTGGGAGCCTGAGATAGAATTATGATTATCAGGGCTACATAGAAAGCCCCTATCTCAAATAACCACCACCACCACAACAAAAACCTAAATCATAGGTTTTTGGACATAGTGGTACATGCTTGTAATCCCAGCATTTAGGAGGTGGAAGCAGGAGGACCAATAGTTAGATGATGCTGTATTGAGCTCACTGCAAACCTGGGCTACATGAGACCCTGTGTAAAACAAAAACAAAGCCCTAAATTTAAAAAGGCCAAAATATTAGGCAGAGTTCAGAGAACCCTTAGGAAGAGGGGGAGGAAGGATTGTAGGAGCTAGAGGGATTAGGAAGACAAGAACATGGCCCACAGAATCAACTAAGCAGAGCTCACAGGGGCTCACGCAGAAGTCTCACATATCCCAAGAATCCCAAGATGGCCTTGAATTCACTATATAGCCACGAAAGACCTTGAACTTCTGATCATCTTGTCTCACCTCCCAAATGCTGGGAATATAGTTGTGCACCTGGTTTACATGGTACTGGAGATTGACCCTAGGGCATTGTAGATGCTAAGCGATCACTCTACCAACTGGATTGAATCTCCAACCTTGCACTATTTCTAATACGTAGTACATTTTTTATGTAAAAAAATTGGGGGGAAGGGAGGTTCCGAGACAGGGCTTCTCTGTGTATCCCTGGAACTCACTGTGTAGACCAAATGGCCTTGAACTCAGAGATCCACCTGCCTCTGCCTCCTGTGTGCTGCAAAATTAAAGGCATGTGCCACTACCACCTGGCTATATGTAAAATTTATGTCAATACAGTTCAATAAAAATTTAAAATCCTGTTTTGGGTGTGTGCTGAAAAGATAATTCTATGATGAAAAGTACTTGCTACTCTTGCAGAAGACCAGATTTTGATTCCCAGAACCCATGTTGAGTGGTTCACAGTTGCCTGTAATATCAGCTCTAGAGGATATGCCCCCCTCTTCTGGTGTCTGTGGGCATTGACATAGATGTGTGCAAAATTACATACAGATACACACAAACATATGCACAATTTAAATCTCAAAAAAACCCTTAAAAATCCTGTTGGAGATGCAGTTCAGCAGTAGAGTTTCATACCTGGGTTTCATACCTAGTACTAGGGGAAAAAATGGGGCGGGGGGAGCCAGTTATGATGATGGTCTCCTTGGGAGGCTCAGGCAGGAAGCTTGTGTTTGACTATCTGGGACTACATAGTGAGACTGATAAATGATACAGTGTTTGCTTAGCATGGGCACGGCCCTGAATTCAAACCATAGTACCACACATTAAAAATAACTAAGATATACATATTTTATTGAGGTTTATTTTATTTGATGAAATATTTTCCATTATTGCCATATAATTGTACTATTTATTTCTGCATTCTGGAGATCAAACACAGGACTATATATTCTAGACAAGCACTTTACAAATGGGGCTACACCCTATAATTCTAGAATTTTATTTTAAGCTACATGCTGTATAATCATTTCTATGTTGTTACAACTTTATTTTTTACTTGTATTTTGAATTTTACTTATATTTTTCTGTGTGTGTTTGTGTGTATGTATGTATCTGTCTTTCTGTCTATATGAGGGTACATATGTTCCACAGTGCACAGGTGAAGGTCAAAGTTTTCTCTTTTCAGCATGTGGATTCTGAGAATCAAACTTAGGCTGTCAGGCAAGCATCCTAACTCACTGAGGCATCCTGCTAGCCCTAGTCTTGATATTTCACCATAATACTGCAATAAGCATACACACAAAGTTTTACATGCTTCCTATTTGCTAGGGTAAATTTCCAGTTCTGAGACTATTTATTCAACATTTACAGTCTGGTGTAGGAGTTCCTTCTGTTTGTGTGTTGCTTTCATTGGTTAATGAATAAAGAAACTGCCTTGGCCTAGTTGATAGGGCAGAACTTAGGTAGGCGGGGAAGACAGAACTGAATGCTGGGAGGAAAATAGGCAGAGAAAGGGAGAGACACCATGGAGCTTCCAGAATCAGACATGCCAAATCTTTCCTGGTAAGCCACTGCCACGTGGTGATACACAGATTAATAGAAATGGCCTAAATAAGGTGTAAGAGTTAGCCAATAAGATGTTAGAGCTAATAGGCCAAGCAGTGATTTAATGAACAGTTTTTGTGTGGTTATTTTGGGGCTAAGATAGCTGGGCAGCTGGGACAAACAAATGGCCCTCTCCTTGCAATAATAGCCCTTGCTAAGTATGAAGGTATTGGCTTCGTAATTTTAGTTAGGTACAGGATAAAGCATAGACTAACATTTTATTCTATTGCATTGCTGTGTGCAGAATATGCACACAGTAGCCAGAGGAGGACAGTAGATGTCTTGTCCTATCACTTTCTCTACCTTACTCCCTTAAGGCAGCGTCTCTCAATGAACCTGAAACTAGACTGACAACCAGCAAGCCCCAGTGATCCTTATATCTCAGCCCCACTGCCCAGTATTGGGGTTACAGAATTTTAATTTGAGTCTTTATGCTTATGTAACAAATATTTATATCCACTGAGCCATTTCCCCAGCCCTCTTACTTTTGTTTTTCAAACAAGAAAATTAGGGGCTGGAGGGGGCTGGAGAGATGGCTCAGTGGTTAAGAGCATTGCCTGCTCTTCCAAAGGTCCTGAGTTCAATTCCCAGCAACCACATGGTGGCTCACAACCATCTGTAAAGAGGTCTGGCGCCCTCTTCTGGCCTTCAGGCATACAGACAGAATATTGTATACATAATAAATAAATAAATATTTAAAAAAAAAAAGAAAAGAAAATTAGGGGCTGGAGAGATGGCTCAGTGGTTAAGAGCATTGCCTGCTCTTCCAAAGGTCCTGAGTTCAATTCCCGGCAACCACATGGTGGCTCACAACTATCTGTAATGAGGCCTGGTGCCCTCTTAAGGCCTGCAGACATACACACAGATAGAATATTATATACGTAATAAATAAATAAATGTTTAAAAAAAAGAAAATTAGTACCTTTTGGTAATTTTCTCTTAGCATCAAATACCAGTTTTATCTCCATTCACCTATTAGTTTTTCATTCTGTTTGCATTTTAATTAGCTAAAAAGTATTTGTAGCTCTAGTTTTAATACCTAAGGGTGGGTGTCTTTTAGTTTTTAGTGACATCTTAATTTTCATTTTACTACTATTACCTTCATTAAATATACATACTTTATCGATTTTATTTTCCACAAATATGGAAGCTTATCACAGAGTGTGTGGTATAAAGTCTGTATGGATTAGGATGTTTTGAGTTAAACCAAGCCCTCAATGGCTTAACAGAGTTCATTTCTGTCTGAAATTTTATTCTGCTGTTTTGTTATTCTTCTTTCACCATAATTTGTTTTTCTGCTGCTCCTATATTAGATGAGCTGTGTGGCTTGATAGCCATTGCTGATACTGTGAAACCTGAGGCAGAGCTGGCTGTCCACATTCTGAAATCTATGGGCTTAGAAGTAGTTCTGATGACTGGAGACAACAGTAAAACGGCTCGATCTATTGCTTCTCAGGTAATTCATCGGTTTACTTAGTTATTGGGATGTGCTAACATCTCATTCTCAATACACATTTTCTTTCTTCCGTTTAAGTGCTGAGAAAGTCACCTTACCTGTGGTTTGCATTATCATCATGTTGCTATCCTAACCGCTTAGAAACAATCAGTGTGGTATGGTAGAAGGACATTGTATGTTAGAGATGTGAAAAGGTATTTGCATAGCTTGCAGGATGTTTGAGTAGCATTGCTGAACACTAGTTTCTGTTGATGTTTCTGTTGAAATGATGCACATAGTTTCCAGCAGTGTGGCCAATCCTTCAGCATCTCCTGCTGTAAAAATGGCAGGAGCTGCATGCAGGTTCCTCTCTGGTCCATTCTGGATGCCACCAGTGGGACTCTTTTCTTGGACATACCATTTGGCCTAACCCTACATTTGTTTCACTTCCAGCATTTTTTTATTAAAAAGCACTTAGAATGACTTCTCTCCTCTTCTAGTGTGTATGTATACAGGATGTGCATGTATGTGTGCGCGTGCATGTGCCACAGAATGTGTGCGTAGGTCAGAGGGTAAACTTGTGGAAGCTGGTTCTTTTCTTCATTGTGTGGGTTCTGGGGACTGAACTCTGGTTTTATTAAACTTGGTGGTAAATACCTTTACCTACTGGACCATCTTGATGGCCCTCTTCTAGTAAGTAACAGAAGGAATATGTGAGTACATTCTTATGTAAGAATATGAAGGTTGTAAAGAATTTGTACCATTTTCCACATTCTCTGTCAAATTCTCCCACCTTACTTTCGTGTATGCATATACCTGTATCCAGGTATGTAGTTCTGCATTTCAGTACTAATTGGATCATTTTATAGTTTATTAAGTAGTTTTTATATATAACAATATTTCCTAGATCTTTTTTTTTTGTTTTTGTTTTTCGAGACAGGGTTTGTCTGTAGCTTTGGTGCCTGTCCCGGAACTAGCTCTTGTAGACCAGGCTGGTCTCGAACTCACAGAGATCCGCTTGCCTCTGCCTCCCGAGTGCTGGGATTAAAGGCGTGCTCCACCACCGCCCGGCCCCTAGATCTTTGTTTATGTCTTGGTACATAAAATTATTTCATTCCTTCTAAACTGCTGCATAGAATTCTATAGTATGGATGAATTATAATTTATATTACCATTCCCCTACTAGTGGATGTTTAGGTGGTTTTGAATTTTTCATTTTTGAAAACTGGCAATAATAAATATTCTTGACATCTTTGGACATGAAAGAGTGTGTCTATATATAGTTGAAAGCTGATTTTCCAGAGCAGATGATGTGCACACTTTGAATGCTCTTACCATGAAGACAGTGTCATTCTGTTCATAGTAACAGTACACAAGATTGCTTATTGGCTGGAAAGATGGCTCAGCCATTAAGAGAACTAGCTGCTCTTGCAGAGAACCTAGGTTTGGCTCTCAGGGTAGTGGCTCACAACCATCTTTAACTCCAGTTTCAGGGCATCTAGTATCCTCTTCTGACATCTGTGAGCATCAGGTACATGTCTGGTATGTTTACAAACATGCAGGGAAAACATTAAGAATAAATAAGTCTATTAAAAAATAATGTTCACAGCCGGGCGATGGTGGCGCACGCCTTTAATCCCAGCACTCGGGAGGCAGAGGCAGGCGGATCTCTGTGAGTTCGAGACCAGCCTGGTCTACAGAGCTAATTCCAGGACAGGCTCCAAAGCCACAGAGAAACCCTGTCTCGAAAAACCAAAAAAAAAAAAAAAAAGAGGTTCTTCTAGTCATGCAAAAAAAAAAATGAAAAAAAATAATGTTCACTTCTTCTCATTCTGAGTGAATATTTTCAGTCTTTTAAATGTAAGCATCTGGCAGGTTAAAAATGATGGCTCATGATTCTAAGCTTAGCTTTGTTTGCAGTATTTAATATTACTTCCTGAGATGAATTGAGTTGATTTTTCTTCATATAGGTTGGCATTACTAAGGTGTTTGCTGAAGTTCTGCCTTCCCATAAAGTTGCTAAGGTGAAACAGCTTCAAGAGGAGGGAAAACGGGTAGCGATGGTAGGAGATGGAATCAATGATTCTCCAGCTCTGGCAATGGCAAATGTTGGAATTGCCATTGGCACGGGCACAGATGTAGCCATTGAAGCAGCCGATGTGGTTTTAATAAGGGTAAGTAAGTCCTGGAGCTCCAGTGTACAGTCAGTTAGCAGGCAATACTCATACACTAGAGTAGGTCCTGTGGTCTGAGATCTGAGGAGTGAGCGATTGCCTGCCACGGTTAGTGGTAGTGCTATAAAGCTCACTGTGTAGTGATCCTGCCCGGAGTCCCATGTTCCTTCCTAGCTATGAAGTCTGAGTTTGGAGTGGAGGTTACTGACATTCTCTCTCAGTCCAGCAACACAAATGAGAATCACAAGCTTCTGATGTTAAAACAAGATTTAACAATAATAAAACTGTCTACAGCAATATTCACTGATGTTAGTTAAATATTCAATCCGTATACTAGCACACAAACCTGAAAACATTTTCAGAACCCTCAGTTTTTTTTGAAAAACCTCTTCCAAACTTTACTCAAGGCTTAGCAGTATCTGAAATTTGTACTTAATTCACAGTATATTCCAAGACATACATAATCTCCACTGTACAGAGTGATGAGTAGAGGAGTTCCTAGTGACGTTAGACTAGTCTCACTAATGTCACCGACCTCTCTCTTCTCAGAATGACCTTCTGGATGTGGTAGCAAGTATCGACTTGTCAAGGAAGACAGTCAAGAGGATTCGAATCAATTTTGTCTTTGCTCTAATTTATAATCTGATTGGAATTCCCATCGCTGCTGGTATGTGATTCTTAACAGCTTTTACTTTTGTGGTTCAAGTCATTAGACACCTATCATATTGGAAGAATTAGGTTTAGTTTTGACCTTAGTTTTTGCATATACCTTGCTAATTTGGTGAGAGGTGATGTTAAAACCAGTAATATTTAATGAAGTTTATTACAGCCTAAGAATTTGTAAACATTTTGATACTTTAAAATTTTTCCCTTCAATAGTATAATTTGAAAAAATTCATACTTAGGTAAACATTGAAAAAGTAGTACAGAAAATCTGTACCTACACATCTGCACACACGCACGATTAAAAGGAAAATAAAAGGACTGTGCAGTGGTGGTACATTTTTTTAATCCCAGTACTCAGGAAGCAGAGACAGGTGGGTCTCTCTAAGTTCAAGGCCAGCCTTATCTACAGAGTAAGTTTTAGTACTTCTAAGGTTACACAGAGAAACCCTGTTTCAAAAAAACCAACAAATTGACAAATAAATCTATTGAAAACAAATGTGTCTTGACATGGTGGCTCACATTTGTAATCCCAGCATTTGAGAGGCAAAGGCAGGAGGATAGCAGCAGGTTTAAGGCTAGCCTGGGCTATATATCATGTTCCAGGTGTCAGAACTACCATAGCAAGACATTGAAAAACATAGATTGATAGATGGGCAGATAGACAGAGAGACAAATAGATTTAAATTTTTAAGTTAAAAAAGTTGGGTCAGGTATGATGCTGCATACCAATTTAATCCCAGCACGTATGCAATTCTCTGTGAGTTGAGGCCAGCTAGGGCTTCATAGTAAGATGCTATCTCACAAAGAAAAAGTATGCAGAAGAAAGAAAGGAAAAGGCATGTGTTTGTGAATTAGTCGAGTATGAGCTCCGGTACACTAGAGAACCGAGGACTATCTACCTATAGCTAACAGAATGCACCCCAGGGAAATTCTGAAACATGAGTAAATGGGGACAAGAATATTCATAAGAGCACTCACTCTACTAAGAAAAAAATGACAGCAACACAAATCTCTACAACCAAGAGGATAAAATGCTGAAGAAGTAAGAACATAAATTGTGCGTATGTTATAAATGTGTTGATAATTCAAATTTGTTTCCAGGAGTTTTTCTGCCCATTGGTTTGATTTTGCAACCATGGATGGGATCCGCAGCAATGGCTGCTTCATCTGTTTCTGTAGTACTTTCTTCCCTTTTTCTCAAACTGTAAGTATGGTGACTTGCTCATCATTTTCTCAATAGGTTTGATTCTTGTATTGATGAGTATACCCAAGTAATTGTGTGTGTGTGTGTGTGTGTGTGTGTGTGTGTGTGTGTGTGTGTGTGCATGTACCTGTGTGCACAATGTCTGTGGCGGTCAGAGGTCGCCATCAGGTGTCTTATATTTTCTTTACGTTATATTTTGAGGCAGAGTCTCTGACTGGACCCAGGGTTCACCAGTTTAGCTAGACTGAGCTGAGCCCCCAGATTCTTCCTGCTTCACTTTCCTGGCACTAGATCACAGGTACAGGCACCACACCCAGCTTTGATGTGGGTGCTGGGGATCCTAACTCAGGTTCTCATTCTTGTACAGCAATCACCTTATCTGCTGAATCGTCTTCCCAGACTCCTAAACAATTCTTAAGAATTCTTAGGGAATAATTAATAAATATAGTATGAGTGGTGTGTGTGGTAGTACACACTTGTATTCTCAGAACTCAGAGGAAGGGGCGAGAGAATCAAATTTTCCAGGCTAAGCTACATAGTAAAGACCCTGTCTCAAAACAAAAAGAAAAGGCTAAGTAGTTATCATTTTATGTAGTGTATGCATTACAGACATAAGCCCAAGTGGGACTTTGCATTATGTGACACCACGAAGTTCATTTCAGGCAACTTTCTTAGCGATAGCCACCTTTGAACATTTTCATACTGGGCAAATATTTGTTTGTACATACAACAAGCATCTAGTTAACATTTGGTTGCTTTTAATGTATGTTTAGTTACAGGAAACCAACTTATGACAATTATGAGTTGGGTGCCCGAAGACACACAGGACAGAGGAGTCCTTCAGAAATCAGCGTTCACGTTGGAATAGATGATGCTTCCAGAAATTCTCCGAGACTGGGCTTGCTGGACCGGATTGTCAATTACAGCAGAGCCTCCATAAACTCACTACTGTCTGACAAACGCTCCCTCAACAGTATTGTTACTAGTGAACCTGACAAGCACTCGCTTCTAGTGGGAGACTTCCGGGAAGATGATGACACCACACTGTAAAAGGTCTCGGGGGATGCTGCTAGTTGAAGTTCATGTGCACTGATGGAGCACGTACAATTGTCATGGAAGGATCTTATGTCAGTCTCATGCTCTTATGTGCAGGATTCTATCTGAGTTGTATTTGTTAATGGCAAAAATAGATTTCTCAGGGCAAGAGCTCTGAACCTGGCATTATCCAAAACAAATTCCCAGCAGTTTTGTTTTACTAGGGATAGAGGATAGAACAGCAAGTTTAGAACAAACTCCACAGTTAGAGGTTGCTGACTTGCTGCTAATATGGCAAATCATTTTTATTTGACCAAAAAAGTGCCCAAAGACAGGATGATTAAAAATGTGAAGATTTGAGAGCATGACCTTGAGGATATTCTTGAGCCTGTATCCTTGCCTCAATGGGAAGCAATGGCTTTCAAAGCACTGTACAAAGCATCTAGTTTAGAAGGAAAACAGTTGCAACTGTTTCAAAATAGATGTGCCTTATTTATTGTGGGTTTGCTTTCACCTCATAATGCCTGCGTCCTTGTCCTTTAGTTTCTAAGAGCCCCAGGATGGCTTTTGTCACCTTTCAAGTAAACCAAGTTTAGGTGATTTTTCCTTGATTAAAATAACTGACTTGAGGGAGGAGGATTGCGAGTTCAAAACCAGCCTGGACTATATACACTAAGACCTTATCTCAAAACATTTTTGTAACTGACATTTTTCTGAAATCTTCTCTTATTTTATTGTGTCACTCAAGACCTCAGAGAGTGCAGAGTTCTCTAGCCTTCTGTTTCCCCACTGCTGTCAGAAATCACTGACTCCTCAGTTTGCCTAGCTCTGGGATAGCATTCAGCTCTCTCCTGATGAGTTCAGCTTTGTTCCTGGTGGAGCCTGTCCCTCAGTTCCAGGCTAGAAACTTACCATTTGAGCCTCTTTCACAGAAAAGTTCTTCAAAGATTGACACTAATATTTTAACATATATGGGCTATATAAAAGTACCTGAACTCACTAAATTCTTCTTTTGGGATACAATCACTTGGCTGGTATATTATAATTTAATAAAAATTTAGTTACCTCTTATGGTTTAGATAACTTATCAAAATGATTTTTAAATATACTATCATACAAAGCTGCTTTTATCAAAACACACTGAAAGCTGTAATATAGAAATAAGAAAGTCTCTGGTTTGTGATATCTTATAGTCAATATTTTTCTCTTGTTCAAAACATTTGCGCTTATAAACAAACTCCTAATCTTTTATTTGCATGCTATACTTTAAGCACATTGCCTATCTTATATGATTTGTGCTCTGAAAATGTTCATTTGTCCTTTTCAGGTCAATATTGAATATAAAAAAATCATTTTTATAGAGCAGAGTATAAAGTGAAAAGGAGAATGGGATTCTTCCATTCCATCTCTTTTCTCTCTTATTCCTTCACAACCCCCAGAAACGTTTACATTCTTCAGAGCTGTCTTTCCAGACTTGGGGAAGACCTAACTTCTCTCTTAGCTATCGTAAAGAGGTGAGACTTTTGATGAAGGTGCTATTAGTCTAGAAAGGCAAACCTGTTTTAATAAAGTGCGAATGAGCTTATGTGTTTAAACTCAATTTTAGAGCAATCCCTATGCCATCTTAAGAATTTGAGTTTGAATATTTGTTTCTTAATTCTAGCAACCCATCATAACATAACTTGTTGACTCCTAGAAGAAACAGCTAATGCTAGAGATGTACAATAGACTTTTCTTGCTCTGGACCCAAACTGAGAATAGAAGTCCTCCGGCTCTCAGCCAGTTACCCTTCTGTTACACATGTATAATTGAGCCCTCCTCGCCTCCACATCATGTTGTAGGACTGTGAGAATAGCATTTTACTTCTCGCTACCAGAAAAATGTGTTTGAGAGAGGCTGTATTCCTAGAAGAGGGGGTTCATTTAGAGAGGGATCAAGCACATTGCTTTCAGTTGGTCACTAACTTTAGATAATGTGTTACTGTTGAGAACAGGTTCTATAAGAGAATGTTCATATGTATATACACATATCATACAGGGGGAGAAAGAGAGAGAGAGAGAGAGAGAGAGAGAGAGAGAGAGAGAGAGAGAGAGAGAGAGAGAGAGCGCCTTCAGAAAGAAAATGGGTTTCTATGTGCATCTGTTTTGAGGTTCTTTACACTTTCTTTGCCACTCATCTGTACTCAATCAGCAACCATTCTCTTTGTCAGAAGGCACCGTGGACACTTTGTTGTCCAGTGCTTGATGTAGACTCAGCTAGGAGGCACCTTTAACTTAATTATCCAAAGATGCCTTTTGAATTTAAAGATTAAAACACAACTAGAGTATTTACTATTGTAGTTTTAAAAGTATAGTTGTCAGGTGTGAAATAGAAATGTTGCTTTTCCTACTTTAGTATCAACATTTTAGGAAGTTAAATTTGATGCCTTATGAACAAATAATTTTATATTATGCTTTAATTTTTTAAAAAATTATTCTTCATTCATATATACAGAATGTTTGAAATAGCACTATAGACAAGATGTTTCCAAAAATGTGAGCGTGCATATCTTTTCTGTACACAGCTTAAAATGAAATAGATGTGTAGTAGAGGATTTTCCCATTACTTGTGGATTCTGTTTGAAAATTATTTTCTTAATATTTATTTTACTCTATCTTGTTATTTTCTTTGAATGAGGCATCTGGTTACAGGTTATTCTTTTAAAAAAAATACATTCCTGATATCACTCCTTTGGATTATTTTGTTTTCTGTACTTAAAAACAATTTCTTTACCAAATATAAAAATACAGATCCATGCCAAATCATCACCAACTTTTATGCTGACTCTCTTGAGTCCTTTGATCTGGTAATGGGTAAAAAGATAAAACAAAAAGCATGAATTCTTATTTCTCAGTCACCTGAGCTTTTTAATGACATTGATAATAATAAATGCCTTTTGTAGCCAGAACCAGGTGTCTCAACCTTGTGTTTTTAAAGAAATGTTTAGTCATGTATTGTAAAACTTTGGTTAGAATCCAAAACAGGAGCGGACAACTTTGTGCAATATTTGTTTGCTGTAGTCTAGTTTGTTTTTCTCATGCGCATGTAAATTGATATTTCTGCCGAAGATGTGCCTTCAACTTTATAATTATAGTGTTGTAAAAAAAGTGTTGTCAAGTGTCACTGTGTTAAATCTTATCCAGCCCCCTCCGCCAGCAGCTCCATACCCTCGTTGTGTTATTTGGGGTTTTTTGGATGCTGTTTCAGCTGTAAATCCATGATGCACCAAGATCAGAGGCAGCAGCACACGTTTGGGTGGGAGGACAAAATCTATTGACCTTCAGATCTCACTCACCCGCCACTATCACCTAATGAGAATGAGAAACAGGAATGTGCATGGCCTCTTCTTTGTAGTGTCTAATAAATTCTTGATATGATATCTACCCTAAATGAGCTTTTCTTGATTTGGGGGAGCCCTGAGTGGTATGGAGATCCAATTTATGTCATGAACTTTTCCTGGGGAGATAGGAGTAAGTGCCTACTCATCCCCAATAGGGCACCAAGAACAAACCAAAGTAATGAATCCACTCAAGTCCAGTTTGGTGAACCAGTGAGTTTATTGGGCTTACTACAGACACGTAGGTAATCCCAAAACAGCTTCATTAATTAAAGTCTCAGACCACAGCTGCTTTATCACCTCCTGACACCACCTGCAGCTGGGCAGAACATGCACAGCTGGGTGGGAGGTGCAGGAGCCAATGGCTGAAATCTACGCAGAGGATCTTAGGACACTCCCCATCCCTTCTGGGAGAGAATGACTGGCCAGCTCTTGGGACTCTTGAGTAGGCACAGCTGCCGTGCTTGAAAGACAGCATTCAACACCACCCAGCATGCATTCCCACACTCCTCATGCCCTTGAATTTATTTTTTTTAAATATTTATTTATTTATTTATTATGTATACAATATTCTGTCTGTGTGTATGCCTGCAGGCCAGAAGAGGGCACCAGACCTCATTACAGATGGTTGTGAGCCACTATGTGGTTGCCGGGAATTGAACTCAGGACCTTTGGAAGAGCAGGCAATGCTCTTAACCGCTGAGCCATCTCTCCAGCCCCCTGCCCTTGAATTTAATAGTGTTTTTTTTAAATCTCACTTGTGAGAACTGATTCCTACCATCCACATCAAATACCTGGGATAATTTAGTCAGCAAAGGAAAGCTAACCAGCAGGATTAACATCTCGGATTTTACTTTTTTTCCCCCAGGACTGAGTTTCTCAAGAATAGCCTTGGCTGTTCTGGAACTCTCTCTGTAGACCACGCTGGCCTCAAACTTAGCGATCCACCTGCCTCTGCCTTTGAAGTACTAGAATTAAAGGCATGCCCCACCACCGCCCAGTTTTGGATTTTACTCACATTTCTTTTCCCATCCCTTTACTCCCTGATTCGGAAGTGAGAGCAGCAGTGCAATCAGTAAAGTTTCAAAACTTTCCAGATTTACCAAGCTGAGCAAGCCTTTGTGCTGGAAACGCTAGGTTTTAAGACTCAAAGGTCCTCATAGAATGAGGATAGAGACAAGTAGAATTGTCTTTCTGCTTTCAGTAGGACCTACACGTCTTGCTGTGCATTTTTATCTCTCAGTTTGTGGACACAGATCATGAATTGCAAGGGAGTTAGAAAAGGGAAGGCGCCTTTGTTTGTTGTTTTAAGACAGGGCTCCGCTACTAGCCTTAGCTGTCCTGGAACTCTCCACTTAGACCATGGTTGGCCTTGAACTCACAGAGATCCACTTCTCTCTGCTAGGTTTAAGGGTCTGTACTGACTGGAAAGGAAGGCTCTTGGCCAGGTTGAAAGAGCTAGGAAACAGCAGCAGTCATAAGCAGCTGAAAAACAACCATTTCTGTACAATTAGTATCTCCTTGGAAAAGTCTAAAATTGACTGAACAGCCTTTGGCATTCTGGACCTATTGCCCTCAAGTGATTTCACACTTTTAATTGTCATCACCCTTGGTGCTCCTCAGAAGCCCAATACTAATCTGTAAACCAAAGTGCTGTCCTCACCCAGTCAAAACTCCCAATTTCGTCACTGCTAAGTATAATAACCAAGTATGACAGAAAGGTTGGGATGAACTCAATTCATTCGAAAGGACCAATGACTTTCAGAGCTTGCCAGAGGTGTTGGCAATTCATTTGAAAAGCATGCTCTACGATCCAAATGACTATCGCTACTGAAATGACAAGCAGACCATGCATGTGGAAGAGATTATTTGGGGCTGGTATGATGATCTAGCTGGGCATGGTGGCTCACACCTGTTATTTCAGCACTCCAGAAGCAGAGGCAGGAGAATGCCATGTGCTTGAGTAGCTGTACGTACATACTGAGTTAAGCCAGCTTGGGCTACAGAGTGAGAGCGTGTTGTGATATCCCGTTAATATCTTACAATCTACAAAATGAGAACAATGCTGTCTACCTTGTGGAATTGTGATGCTTACCAAGAACGGAAGTTCCTTTTTTATGAGACAGAGTTGGTGTTTATTAAAGGTAATTTAAAATAGATTTTAAGCCTGAGTGTTATGAGAAAAGGGGGTACTGTAGAAGAAAGTAGGGCACACCCTAGAGCATGGGTGTGGACTTCTCTAAGAAAGAAAGGAAAGGGTATAGCAAAAACGGTGGTTTCTCTTCCTTTCCCTGAGCATAAGGAAAGAGAAACTGGTCTTGCCCCTTGGCCTGTAGGTCCTTTGTTGGTATAGAGCTGTTAGAGTTGTTAATTCTGTACACCACAAAGTTTCCCTTGCCTTTAAGAAACCTTCCTGTAGTGTGACTTAAAGGACACCAAAATGGCAGTCTCCTTGCCCCACATACTCCCAGCATTAGTCATTCGCTTTGGGGTGCTTAAATTTAACATTGTTAGCTTTCCCTTTTCTTCCACAGTTTTTGTTCTTCATGTATATATATGCCAGTTGCACTAAAGTAACACTGCTATGTTGCACTGTGACGGAGTCCATTTCTATATTTAATACCATAATTCTTAATAGACTAACAACCTCTGTTTAAAATAAATGTGTTTGTTCCTTTGGAAGTTGAACCACTGCAATAAGTAAAAAAGAATACGGGTGCATAGAAAGAACACCTATTAGGAAAGAGACCACCCCAGCCATAAGCAGCCTTGATGGCATCCCAAAGGGAATGAGATTGACCCTTCTGTTTCAAGAATGTTAGAAGAGTTATAGCATCATATCATAGGCAGCACGATGGGATCTTGAAGAGAGAAAGCACTTCTGATTCCAAAGAGCAAAGGCGCATGTCTTGTTCTTACCAGTTTTCAGAGTGGGGTGGGCAATTAAGTTCCATGCTATATGACCTTGGCTTCATGCTACAAGTCAGGAAATCACTGATAAGGTCTGACTATGACCCAAGTCTGTCTTGGGTCTGAGCAGTAGGGAAAGCTGTCTGTTCTTAGGGTGGACCCAAGCTATACTCAAGCTATCGCCCCACCCCAGACTGAATGAACCAGAGCCTGCCTGTTGACAGAGTCCCAGATGGTGTGTATAAGCACGAATTTTAGCAGCCACAAGGTCAAACCAAGGAAGATCAGAAATTCAAGGCTAGCCTTGAGTGCAGATTTTGCTGGGACTACATTACTGTCAAAGAAATGAAGGAAGGAAAGAGGAAAAAGAAAATGCTGCCCAGCACTTAGAAGGAAGAGGCAGAAGCCATCCTAAGATCCTCTTCGTTTCTCCAAAAGAAAACACCCACAAAAAGGAGTTAGTACATTACAACAGTGACTCTCACTGTGTCTTGGGATGAAGTAGAAATATTTATAAATCTGCCGAGGACCCGCCTTCAGTATTAGCTATTCGTTGTTCTCTCTTTCTCCTAGGAGCTCTGGATAGAATCTACATTTAAAATTTGCCCAGATAGTTCTGTTAAAATGAAGGCTTTTTATTCTTTCATTTATTCAATAAATATTGGATATCATTGTGTAGGAGGCACTGTTTCAAATGCTGATCATACACTAGAGCATAA
Source organism: Microtus pennsylvanicus (assembly GCF_037038515.1). Lineage (NCBI taxonomy): Eukaryota > Metazoa > Chordata > Mammalia > Rodentia > Cricetidae > Microtus > Microtus pennsylvanicus. The sequence goes on along the minus strand of NC_134601.1, from coordinate 81,084,185 downwards.
AACATTAAAAACAAAAACCATAGCATTGCCCCCAGGGATCTTAGATTTTGGTGTAGTAAGACAAATAAATGATTAACAAAATATTTACTATGATAAATGACAATAATTTGTATTAGTTTTCTGTCACTGTGCTAAAATATGTGGCAGGGAATCTATTCATTTATGGAGGGGGAATAGACAGACCTCTCTGGTGAGTGGAAACCATCTTTGATGTTTTTGTGAGCTCTTTCCCACCCTCCTCCAAGAATGGAATGGGCAAACAGCATACAGAACAAATGGGAGCTACTTTGCCGTCACTATGGGATTACAACCATTAAATGAGTGAAACAACTTAAAATTGATTGTCATGTGAGGTGTAAATGGAGCAAATTTGAACTCAGCGATGCTAGGTGAGCACAAGGGATGCTAGGTGAGAGCTGTTGCACCTCAGAGAAGTGTTGAACTCCAAAGCTCTGGAAGGTGCTGGGGTGCCTATGAGAGCAAGTCTGCAGGCTGGCAAACTTCTCCAGCCGCTGATCTCGGAAGTCGTGGGTGGCTGCCACACCTTGAGCCTGGAAACTACTTCAGAATGTTTGTCAGAATCTGATATGTGGAGTTTTGGAGACTGAGACAGGCATGAGGAACCCCCTCTGCCTGCAGGGTGCTCTGAAGCCCTAGAGATGTCAAATTTTTGAGGGGCAGTAGGCGCTGATTACCAATCAGGGAAGAACTGTCAAAAACTACCGGCAGGTCCCGTTATTATGGTGATCATTGTAAGTCCCCAGCTGCTCTTTTTCCAGCCTGGTAGTGCTTGGGCAGGAATCTCTGCCTTGGGGAACATTTTAGGTACAAATTATAGTAACCACCATGGGGAAAAATGAACAGAGGGGACACAAAGAATACTACAGGGGACTGGCTATTTAAGGTGTTCACGGATTGAACCTATGGAACCTAGTAGAAATCTGGCATTTGAGAAAACCCTTGAAATAAATGTGGGGAGTGAAGAGACAAAGGAGAGGACCACTAGAGGAGGATACTATATGGGGCACATATTTTCAAAGACTTCTGCTGTTTATCCGAAATTCAAATAGAAAAGGATACCTTGTTACTTGATCTGTCAGCCATACCTCAGAGACCACAGCATTAATCGTGACAAATGGAAGCGCAGGCAGCTCAGACGGGATGCTAGCAGTGAAGGTGCTTCCTGGTCCCTGATTTGATTAGAAAGAAGGAGAGACAAGAGTCAAGGACAGCTCCAAGGTTTCTGAAGTATTAGAAAGGCTATGGCCAGGCATAGTGGCGCACACCTTTAATCCCAGTACTCAGGAAGAATAGGCAGCTGGATCTTTGAGAGTTCAAAGCCAGTCTTGTTTATATAGTGAGTTCTAAGATAGCTACTTAGAGAGACCCTGTCACCAAAAAAAAAAAAAAGGTGGTGGTTAATCGGGTGTGATAGGACACACCTGTAGTCTCAGCTACTAGCAGAAGTGGCTGCTTGAACCGGGAAGTTCAAGGCTAGCCTGGGCAACAAATAGTGAAAAATTGTCTCAACAAACAAACAAGGCTGGGGCTGCCACTTACTAAAATGGGGAAGACTGTAGGTGGAATGGTTTAGATTTGGGGACGGAAGAGAAAGAGAGGTGTAATTTTGATGTATCCATAGGTATCCCAGAGGAGATATTAAATAAGCAACTGGCTATATACAGTTCAAATTGTTTGATATATAGAATACAAGTTCAGTATATGACCAGGCAAGCACATGGTACGCAGACATCATGCAGACAAAACGCCCATACACATTTAAGAAAAACAACAAAATCTTACATTTTCCCCCAATTTAAACGGATAAGATTCATTTTACATACCATACTACTTTTCTTTGTGGTGATGAGGATTGAACTCTGGGCCTTGTGTGTCCTAGGAAAGCACCCTGTCACTGAGCAACATCCCTGACCCTTTGGTTCTGATCTGAGGTTGACCTTAATTTGAGGTCCTCCTGTTTCAGTTAACAGAGACCCAGGTGAGTTGTGTATGAGTGAATTCCAAGCAGCTGCAATTAGAGGTGTGAGCCACTGGGCTTGGCTGCCATACTTCTGTCCCCTTCCTCCACATAATCCAAGTAGTTTGTAGTTTATAGCTAAAGGAAACCAAGTTCTCAGTTCATAATTGTGATGACTTCTTACCAAAGCACCAACTTTGGTAAACTTGAACTATAGTTCTTAGAACCGTGTCCCGTCGTATGCCAGAAAACTCATTTTGCAAGAGGTTCGAAAAGCAGAAGTGAAACAAGCTCTCCACTGCGCTCTATTTAGTTATTCTGGGAAAGTGACTTGCCTGGAGCACCAAGGTGGACTGCACACGCTGTTGCTGGCCCCTGGGGCTCACCGTGGTGTAGGTGGCACCTGGGCCCACAGTTCATTAGCCACCACTAAAGCCCCTCTAACCAATTGTGCAGCTGCAGACCTGTGACGAAGGCACCACCTTCTCTCTCTGCCGCCCACAGCAGCTGGCAGACTGTACCAGTCACATTTCTCCTTAGCATCCTGGCCTCACGGCAGCTTAAGTACACGTGTTTCTGTGCAAGGAAGAAGGCCAATCTCAAGAGAGACAAATTGGAAGAGAAAAATGCTTCCATTGGGAGATTTTCATATTTCAATGTGCCATTTCAATAAGCAATGCTTTTTGTTGTTTTTCTTTTCCTAAATGAAATCTGTAATTCTCCACTTAGGGGCAATTTCTGGTAATGTTGTAGTAGAGGCCTGTGGTGGTTTGAAAGAGAATGACCCCCCGTAGGCTCCCAGGGAGTGGCACTATCAGGAGCCTTGGCTTTGTTGGATTAGGTGTGGCTTTGTTGGAGAAAGTGAGTCACTGGGGGTGGGGTTTGAGGTGTCAGGTGCTCAAACCAGACCTGTTGGGGGATATTTGGTCACACTGTGAACCTCGAGTTTTCATTTGCATTAAGTTAATAATATAGCCAGGAAGCTATATTAGCAACTAGTTGACAGAAAGTAATCATAGAACATTAAGAGGGCATCTGGGAGAGATAAAGAGACGTAGGAATTGGTAGGGTGGGGTTTGGAGTGGTGCAACTTTTTCTGGTGTGGCAAAGCAGAAGCATGGGTTTTTCAGAGATGGCAGCAAGGAGGGAAGGTTAGCTAATTGCAACCCAGCCTTTCTGAGCTTACAGGTTCTCACCACAACCTTTGAATCTCAAGTCTTATTCATAAACAGAACGGTAGAGATTTAGTGAACGCTACCTTTAGCAGCAGCGACAGGGCCGGTGCCTGCAGGAACAGCATTCTTGCCAGGCTGCGAGACCACTGCTAGAGAAGCAGTCTGGTAACTGCAGAATTGTAATTGGCTGCCTGAGATAGCAGCAGATTAAGGTGCAGCCATTGTGCCAAAGTTAAAACGACACAGACCCAGTATGGCAGCCTCTATCTGTTGCTGCAGATTCAGATGGAGTGCTCTCCGATTCCTCTCCAGCACCATGGTTACCTGCACGATGTCGTGTTTCCTGCCACGACAATAATGAACTATACCTCTAAACTGTTAGCCATGCCCAATGAAATGTTTTCCTTTATAAAAGTTGCCATAGGCATGGTGTCTCCTCACAGCAATAGAAACCCTAACTAAGATAGTACCCTTTAAGATTTTTCTTTCACACACAATCAAAGCTCAGCAGAAAGTGCTTTTTCCCCTGTGGCTGAGTGACTGAGGTCATGAAATTTAGCCGCCACTAATTTTTCACTCTGGAGACAGTCCCCACTCACAGATCACCACCCTCTGAAAGGCATCGGCTTGGCTGGCTACAGCATTTGCGTTAGGAAAGTAGCGCATGTTGGGGTGGGGAGTATAGCTAAGGAAGAGCACATACTTAACCTGATGAGGCCTTGATTCACAGAGCCATAAAAGCCCAACTCTGTCCACAACAATATTTTAAAAAGAACTGTGTTTTTCTGTACAAGCCAGCTCTCCTGAAGGAAAGAAATTGGGCAGCCAGCAAGTTGTATAGGTGCAGAGTCAGAAGCAATATTTTCTCCATGCTTTGGGACCGTGTGGGAGATATGGTTGAGATGAGTATAACGTGAGTCACAGAACTTCCTGTCAAATGCTTCGTGGGAAGAAAGTCGCATTTGCTCCAGCTACAGGCTTACCCTGTCATCTCCACTACACTTGCTTATCAGCAGATGGATGCCTTTGCAGCAGGCTGCTCTTGGATGTGTCGTCCTTCCTGCTTGCTGCTCCAAGGTCACCATCTGCAGGGGCTGTGTGAAAGTGACCTTTAGAAGCTCCCTTCTTCTGGCTCATCTAAGATCTAAGGGCCTGCCCATTGGGGTCTGTTTCTCATCATTAGATATAGCTTTTTACCTTGAGAATAGCCAGGGAACAGGGAAGTGAGACAAGAAATGAGGAACGCACAATCTTATCCTTTGATATGGCAGAATAATAAAATATGTATTAGGGATTGTCATCAGAGAGGCTTCCCCTGGCTGCTGATGGGAGCAGATATAGAGACCCACAGCCAGATATTAGGTGGAGCTTGGGAACCCAGCAGAAGGGGTGGGGGATTGTAGGAGCCAGAGTGGTGGAGGACACCAGAAGAAGAACACAGCCCACAGATCAACTAAGCAAGGTTCATAGGGGCTCATCTATTTCCTCTGCATGTATGCTATGGTTGTGTAGCTTGGAGCTTTTGTGGAACTCCTAATAGTGGGAATAGGTGTATCTCTAACTCTTTTGCCTGCTCTTGGGATTATTTTCCTCCTACTGGGTTGCCTTATCCAGGCTTGATATGAGGGTATGTGCCTAGTCTTACTGTGTCTTGTTAGGCTAGGTTTGGTGGATATCAATCACTGTGAGGCCTGCTTTTTTCTGAAGGGAAACGGAGGAAGAGTAGATCTGGTAGATCTGGGGGAGAGAGAATGTGGTAGCGGGGCGGGGGTGGGAGGAATGGATGGAGGGAAAACTGCAGTTGAGATGTGTTGTATGATAGAAGAATAAATAAAAATAAAATAATAAAAATAGTGATAATATATACATATTATGTACTGGATGGATGTATATGTATATTTTATACTGGGGAAATGGCAGAGACCTAAAGTCTTCTGGGATCTTAATATATGATTTGATTGTCATTTTTATTCACAAGGTGTGGTTGAGGTCATGGAAAATACCAGTGGAACTCACTCTTGTTCCAATGACTGTCCTAGTTAAAGATAAGATTAAAGTTACTTTCATCTTGCTCCACCTCTTTCCTATATCTCTGACTTTGTTGAGTAGCCTAATCTCTGAGCAGAGTCTGAAAGGTGCCCAACACTAACCAGCTAGCCTAGTCAACTGGTGAAATGTCAGGTCAGTGAGCAGCACTCCCTCAAACAGAGGGCCAGAGAAGCAACCACACGCCCCATGAGATTGTCCTCTTAATAAACAAGTTCTCTCACATGGCAACCCATTTGAAACTACATTTTTCTTTCTGCCCCATTTCCCAGATTTCTTGAAAGGTACACACTATTCACCCGGGCCCTCCCTCTTTAGGTAATGTGACTGCCATATCCTCTTAACATCCTGACTTTATGTAAAACCAACTTTGATAAAGTTCATTTTAAAATGTGATCCTGCAGCTGGGCAGATAGCCCAGTGGGTAAGAGTGCTTACTGCACAATCATGAGAACCTGAGTTCAAATCCTTAGCACATACATAAAAAGCTGGGTGTGGCCATGCATGTCTGTAACCCCAGTGCTGGGTGCTAGGCTTCCTTGAGCCTCCTTATTTTCCAGGGAAAGGTGAGTGCCCTATCTACACATTCCAGCACCCTCAAGATGCGGGACAATCAAACATGTTAGGGAGTTGAGTCAAAGCAGGAACTCAGTTTATTACTGTGAGCGTCCACTTATCATGGGTAAGCAACATCCTGTGATGTGAGGGTACCTTCAGCCAATGAGAGGCAGCTACACCCTCCCTCTAGCTGAAGGGGAGTTTACTTAGTTTTTGCTGTCTCATCCTCACTCAAACTTGAGCCAGACTTTTCTCTGTCCTACAGGCCTCGAAGCATAGGCCGTGAACTCGAGCCAGGCTTTTTTCTGTCCTATAGGCCTCGAGGTATAGGCCCTGAGATAATTTTTGTCCAACACTAGGGAGGCAGAGACAGGAGGATTGCTGGGGCCACCAGCCTAGGTCCAGGCTAGTGAGAGATTCTCTCTTAAGGGGACAAGACAGTCAGTGATAGAGCAGGACACCAAACATCCTCCTCCAGTACACCTGTACACATGTGTGCGTATGGCAAATACAAATATAAAGAAATTAAAAATAAAATAAAATACTAAAACTGTGGTGTTTGCTAGGGATATATCTTGGTGGAAGGATGCTAGTTTGATATGTACAAGGCCCTAAATTCATGCCCAGTATCTCTCTCCTCCCTTCCTCTTTCGTTGTCCTTAAAACTGTCACAGGTTTACCACTGCCAAAAACCGAGTGAGCCCATTGATGTTAAATTTTGAGGGAAACATTGCTGGTGCATAGTTCATGTTGATTTCCTGATCAACTAAACTTACTAAATATTCTGTAGTTGGTACTTGTGAACAGGATTTCCATTATACTTGGGGAAATAATCTGATTATTAACAAATCATTTGGCAAATAGTTATGGTCTATGACCTTTAGAAGACAGAGACTAATTCCTGTTCATCTCCAACAGAGCTGACACATAGAAGTTCCTGAAATGAGAAGGTTCACGCCTTTATATTTGCCCTGATTAAACTATGCAATGTCTTTACTGCATTTTCCAGACTTATATAAGCAAAGTAGATGGACAAAGTGTTCAGAGTCTTCATACTCACCATAATGTTCATTTAGAGTCCATGTAGTGCATTGCTGGACCCCCAGCTTCTTTAGTATGGACCAGGCCCTAGTCTCCATCACCAGCACTTCCAGCAGTTGCTGAGGGAAGAGCAGAGAGTGAAGATGTGTAGCTATCAGGGGCTTTGCAGAGTGAACCACTGTCAGGACATCTTGATGAACTGCTCACTTCAAGCCTACCTTTAAATGATCCACTCTGAATTTTGCCAGACACTGCTTCAAATCAACACTTTGCACATTGCTCCTTTGATTGCCAGGACAGTCTCTGTCTTCACTGCAAATTACTGCAGATTCATGTTTCTATTCCCTTGAGAAATCTGTTTGTTTTGACAGAAAAAGCAGAAACAAAGTAGAAATGAGGCACATCTTTTTTTCTCTGTTGTGGAAACAGTGTAGCATCTATGTTCTTTTCCTGGTGTCTCCCATTCCAGAGGAAAGCACCTTGTTATTTTGTTTTGTTTTCTGTAAAGAAACCATACTTACAATCCCCTGTAACTTCAGCTCCAGGGAATCTAATGCTCTATTCTGCCTCCTACGGCACTCGCATATTCATGCATATACACAGGCACACACACACACACACACACACACACACCCTAAAATGAATCTTTAAAAGATAAGGTAGATTTAATAAAGCAAAAATGTCTTCTCCAGCAGAGCATCGTGTCTGACTGTACACCGCCTTGTTCCCCACCATGATGATAATGGGCCAAATGGACTGAACCTCTGAACTGTAGGCAAGCCATCCCAATTTAATGATTTCATTTATAAGAGTTGCCGTGGTCATGGTGTCTATTCACAGCAGTAGAAAACCTAACTAAGCCAGTGAGCAACCTCGCATTGATACTGAGAACTGAACTCAAGTTCGCTGAAGGAACAGGAAGTGCTTTTAACCATGAAACCATCTCTTCAGCACCTCTAATCTTTTTTCACTCTGACCCACTGCATTTGATTAATGTTGTTTTCATGGGCATGGGTAGGGGGTTGTCTGCTTGAGCAAGGACAACTTACCAGTGCCTACACTGTGGAGGAATACGACTCCTTTCTCCCAGCAACCATTAATCACCTCTCAAGGGTGTGTGTGGAGGCTTTTGAGCCATAGCATTGTTTTAATTGGTCTTTCTGATTGCAATCATCCTACTTTGTTTTCTGATGCTGTGGTAAACACCAAGACTAAAAGCGCCTTGGGGTGGGGAGGAAAGGGTTTGATTAATTCTACACTTCCAGGCCACAGTTCACCATTGAGGAAGTCAGGACAGGAATTCAACTCAGGGATTTGAAAACAGAAGCTGTGGCTGAATGTGGTGGCGCACTCCTTTAATCCCAGTGCTCAGGAGGCAGAGGCAGGCAGATCTCTCCTAGTCTGAGGCCAGCCTGTTCTACATAGAGAGTTCCAGGACAGCCAGGTCTACACAGAGAAACCCTGTCTCAAAAAACAAAACATAGCAAAATTAATTAGAATAAAAATCAAATTAAAAAAGAGCTGATTTGAAGCAACTAACTGCATAAAGTTGTCACAGAGGCACACTCAGTGCTCAAGAGGGGGAGACCTGGAGGACCAGAAGTTGAAGGTCTTCCTTACTACATAGCACTTTGAGACCAACCCAGGCTAGGAAGCTGGTGAGATGGTGCAGCTGGAAAAGGCACTTACTGCTTCATTTCCTGCTGGAATGAGAAAATTGACTTCTGCAAGATCCCCCGCCTCGTACACAAATAAATTGATAAATTTTTTTTTAATTTGGAAAAAAAATCTACTGACTTTAAAATGTTCTGTCCTCCTATCACATTGCAGCCCAATCTAACGTTAAGCAAGACGGCTCTGCCTTTGAACTATATTAAGAAGCTTCCAACTTGCTGCTCCCACCGTCCTGCTAAGGTCCAGTCAATCTGATGTCACAGCTGTCCATCTGGACACATAATCCAAGATGGTACGCTCTGGTGTGCTGTGGTGGTTTGAGTGAGAATGGCCTCCCATGGGTTCATATGTTTGAATAGGTCCTCCGTTGTTAGAACTCTTTGTGAAAGATTAGGCAGGGTGACTTTGCGGGAGGAAGTGCGTCCCTGGGGCCAGGCTTTGAAGTGTACCAATCTCTGCTTCATGGTAGTGTCTCAAGAGGCGAGCTATCAACTCCTGTTCCAGCACCATTCCTTCTGCCTGCTACTCATGCTCCCTGCAGTGGCAGGTGTGTACTCTAACCCTCGGAAACAGTAAGCCACAGTTAAACCTTTTCTTTCCAAAGTTGCCTTGGTCATGGTGTGCTATCATGGTAATAGACAAGTAACTAAGACATCTATCTACTCTCGGCCCAACGGCCAGAGGGAGGCTTTGGGTAAGATCTGTCATTTCCTTCAGATGCTTTCATCTCACTCAGAAATAAGGAAATCAATGAACGTGGCAGGTACAGTGACTGATCAGTGCCACCCACCACTGCTCATTTCTATTGGTTCATAGATAGTAACACAAGATCAAAGAGAATGGGAGACCATGAGGAGGAGATCTATTATAACCATAACATCAATTATATGTTCACGTTCTCCCAGGTTTTGAAATAGAGTTCTGGTCTTAGAAGTAAATAATTGATACATAACATACAGGACTTTCTACTGGGCAGTGGTGGTGCATGCCTTTAATCCCAGCACTCAGGAGACAGAGGTAGGTGGTTCTCTGTGAGTTTGAGGCCAGCCTGGTCTACAGAGCTAGTTCCAGGATAGCCAAAGATGTTAGACAAAGAAACTCTATCTCAAAATAAGTAAGTAAATAAATACATAAATAAATAAATCAAGATTTAATCTCAATATCGCTGATCACCAGGGAATTGAAAATCAAAACTATACTGAGATGCTATATCGGAGTTGTCATGGTGGCTGTCATAAGGTTTTTAAATGACAGTAAATAATGACTATTGGTGAGGATTCAGAGGCAATGTCTATAGTGCCTTGTCTATAGTAGTGGAAATGTGAAAAGGTAAAGCCTTTATGGAAAACAGCATGGCTTCTTCTCAAATGATTACAACTAGACTATGAACCATCAATTCTATTTATATATTATTATTTAATTTTTATTTTATGTATATGAGTGTTTTGTCTGCATGTATGTCTGTGCATCATGAGTGTGCTTGGTGCCCTAAGAGGTTGGAAGAGGGTTTCTGATCTCTTGGAATTAGAGTTAGAGATGATTGTAAGCCAAGACGTGGTTTCTGGAAATCCAATCTGGGACGTCTGGAAGAGCTGCCAGTGCTATTAACCACGTGAGCCATTTATCCATCCCCTTTTATTTTTTGTTTTTTCAGAATTTCATACATGAATACCGTATTTACATCATTTCTACCCCTTCCCTTTACAACTTGACCTGTGTGTGCCCCTTTCCCTCCATATCTGGATCCACAGGCAGCAGTAAGAGTACAACACTACCTGACTGGAGCTTTTGAAAGCACAAAGCCCACCCTGAATGACACACTTCCTCCAACAAGGCCACACCCACTCCTCAACTAGTGCCACTCCCTGATGACTAAGCATTCAAATATATGAGCCTATGCTGTCCATTTTATTCAAACCACTACAATATACAACCTGTCTCATCTATTGCTCAGATGTAAATATGTTTAGGACTGACCACTTGAAACTGGACAGCCTATGCGGAGCTTACCCCTGAGAAGACTTATCCTCCCTCTCTCAAACCGGTTCTTGATAATGTGGACTTGAGGATTTGCTCTTTGTACTGGATGGTTTTTGTCAACCTGACACAAACCTAAACATACATAGGAAGAAGGAATCTCAATTGAGAATTTTCTTCCCTTAACTCGACCTATTCACACAGGTCTGTGGCACATTTTCTTGATTGCTAATTGAGAAAGCCCACCATGGATGGTGCCATCCCTGGACAAGTGGGCCTGGATGTGAAATATTCCTTCATAGTCTCTGCTTCAGGTCCTACCTCCAGGTCCCTGCCTTTGAATATCTTGCCTTGGTGTTCTGTAACCTGTAAGATGAACTCCCACTCCCGAGTCCCTTCTCATTAATGTTTTATCAGAGCAACAAAAAGCAAACTAAGGCAGTCTCACAAGCTTCTCATGGCCACAGTTTTAGGAGAAAAGTCAAATTGTGTTCCCCCCAAATGAAATAAATACAGAATAGAATTGCATCAATTAGGCAACAAAATGTGTGGTGGGATGATCAGTCAAGGGTCAGGAAACAGAGTCAGACATCCCGATCCCGTGATTTAGTTACCACTGGTACCTTGATGTACAGGTCTAGGTTCAGGGCAGGATGGTTCTCAATACCAGGGCTTAATCCAGCTGAACATCCCCACAAGAGATTGATTACACAGGAAGAAACTCAGGAGAAAGTAGAGTAGGCAGAAGGTGAAATGTCCTTAGAAGATTGTTTGGTTTTGCCATACACATCAGGCAAGGTTTTGGTCTATATAAAGCACACATCCTTATCCCCCTCCTCCACCATGTCTGGATAAAAAAGAAGAAGAAGAGGTTTGAAGAAGAAGGAAGTGTCTCATGTTTTAAGAGTTTGGAACAATCATCACGAGGTTTCTAAGAGTCCAGAGACAGAATGTCATTGTTTAGAGAAGATGAAGCACTGCTGCACGGGCCAGGAGCTTCTCCGAGGTATGTTGTTTTCCTTGACTTGATGCTGTTTCAGCAATATATAGAAAATGGGGATATGGCCATGTACCCCAAGTTTGGCTGGAGCTCTCTAAAAGCCAAGGATGCTCTTCTGCCACTGATCTTCTGCTTCAAGGGTACTGGGATTGCAAAAATGCATCACCACTTCTGACCCAGACTTTTTTTTTTTAATTCAACATACCTCACTTCATCACTCCCACCATTGGCAGTAGTAACACTTACTGCAAACAGAGGGAGTGACATTTATTTTCTTATTACAGTAACGTCCTTGCTCCCTGGTGCTTATACTTTTTGCTCATTATTATTACTATTACTATTATTATTATTGAGGCAAGGTCTTATGTAGTCCAAGTGGGCTTCAAACTAGCTAGGTGTTGAAGATCACCTTGAACTTCTGCTCTTACTATGTCCACCTCCTGAGTCCTGAGTGCTGGTCTTACAACTATGCTCTACCATACTCGGTCTATGCAGTACTTGGGATCAAAGGCAGAGTTTTGTGCTTGCTTGGTATTTACTCCACTAAATAAACTACATCCCCTAACCCATTAATCAGCAACTAAAAATTTGGCAGGCCTTGCAGTACCTACTGGGCAGAATCTGCTATGCAAATTACTGTTGTGTTTGAAGTGTACTTCTATGCTTTGGATAATAAACTTTCCCAAGCACCATATGCAAATTTATCTTTTTTTATTTTAATAAGCTTTAATCTTTTTAAACTTTCCTTTGCTTTTTTGTGTGTTTAAGACAGGGTCTCACTATATATCCCTGGCTGGCCTGGAAATGAGTACATAGACATAAACCCACCTACCTCTCTGCCTTCAATGCCTTCAAAGTGCGAAGATTAAAGGAATGGGCCACTGTGCCACAATAGCCCTGATGGACCAGAATTGGCTTCCTGTCCTAGTGTCCTGTGCGCCTTGGTGCTAGGATTACAAGTTCTCTCCCTCCCTCCCTCCCTCCCTCCCTCCCTCCCTCCCTCCCTCCCTCCCTCTCCTTATCTCTTCCTTTCCCCCTCCTTCTCTCCCTCTCTCCTTTATTTCTTTTTCCCTCTCTCTCCTTTTTCTCCTCCTCACTCCCTTCCTCCATCTCACCAATTTTCTCTTTCTCATTCTGATAGGATGCCAGGCTGGACTCAAACTTAATGTTTAGCTCAGGGTAATTTTCAACTTCTGATGCTCCTGGTGATAGAAATAAAAGTGTGAGCCACTAAGCCTGGTTTATTTGGTGCTGAGAATGGAACCCAGAACTTCACACATGCTAAGCAAACAAGCACTCTATGTTGACAGGGTTTTGCTGCATTTCAGAGATGCCCAGCACCTCTGCTATGTGAATGGGGTAGAACAAGTATGCGTAGATCTGTTTGCACTCTCTTTTCTGAAGTGGTAAGAGTTCTGGATTGAGGTCAGGAGGCCTGGATTTGAAAGGTAATCTTGCATATCATTTACTAGCTGAGTGCCAACTCATGCTACTTCTATGGACTGGACATCCTTTCCTTTTTTTCTTTTCTTTCTTTTTTCTTTTTCTTTTATTCTTTTCTCCTCTTTTATTCTTTTCTTTTTTGGGTGTTTTGAGACAGGATTTCTCTGTGTAGCTTTGGAGCCTCTCCTGGAACTTGCTTTTTATACCAGGCTGGTCTCAGCCTCACAGAAATCTGCCTGCCTCTGCTCCCAAGTGCTGGGAATAAAAACGTGTGCCCTGCCGCCCAGTGGACATCCCTTTTCTATAAAACTTTATGGAGGGGTTGGACAGACAGCTCAGTAGTTGAGAACATTGATTGCCATTCCAGAGGTCCTGAGTTCAATTCCCAGCAAACATGTGGTGGTTCACAACCATCTATAATGGAAACTGATGCCCTCTTCTGTTGTTCAGGTATACACAGCGGTAGAGCACAATATCCACAAAATAAATGAAAAAAAAAACTTTATGGAGAATTATGTGGTAGGACTGTAAGCTATGAAATTCTAAGTAATTATGAGATTTTTTCTCTGGTCAGCAAGTTGCACAGACCCACTAGATTAGAGCCCGGACTCTGGTGTACTTCCTGTAAAAATGGAGGCTCTCCTCCATTCTTACACTGATGGTCAAATAATAACATTGCCAATCAATTTCCAGGTCAATAGAGTAGTATATCCCTGAGATTCTGACCTTGGAATTTGAGTCAAGAGGATTCTTGAATCCAAGAGTTTGTAGTCAACCTAGGCCACACAGAGAGAAAAGGTGAGAGAAGGTATAGGTGAGGGTGGGAGGAAGGGAAAGAGGGATGGGAGGAGGGAGAGACAGACAGACAGAACACTCCAAGGGCAACAATAGAAGCATCTTTTTTTTAAAAAAAAGTATTTTATTTATATAATTTCATGTGTATTCGTGTTTTGCTTCCATGTATGCCTGTACGAGGGCGTCAGATCTCCTGGAAATGGAGTTGCAGACAGTTATGAGCTGCCATATGGATATTGGGGATTGAACCAGGGTCCTCTGGAAGAGCAGCCGGTGCTCTTAACCACTGAGCTGTCTCCCCAGCCCCTAGATGTATCTTCTTAACTCCACAGAAAAAGATTAGAATTATTATAAAAGTAGTAAAGTCTTTATAGTTTCAAAGTCATATTTTATTAAAGACTAACAGGGCACTTCAAAGACACTGGGGGCCTTACTTCAAGGCACATAATACTGATTGTGAGTGTGTGTTGGAAGTTTGGAAAAGAGTCAAGAAGTTCTGCTTCTTACATAATATTCCTCAGGACTCCTTCAGACATCTTTAGCTTCACACAGCTCCTAAGCCCCCGCCCATTTCAGGAATGCCTTTGATGAATGCTAGGAAAACCAATAGGGTCATGGACCTACTCAGAAAAGAAGCTCAAGAATGCTCCAGAGACAGGTTAAGCCTTGCGAAGGGAACACCAGTAGGCTTCTCTTCTGAGTTCAGCTTATCTCTTGCCTGTTTTGATGTGACTGCTGACAGGTCAAAGGCTGCTGTTCCCTGTGGGGCCAATCCTGCCTCTCAAACTTCAGTGCTATGAAGGGTTCAGTGTTGAGGGAAAAACTGTATTTATAAGCCTGTTGCCTGAAGGGTGTGTGTGTGTGCGTATGTGTGTGTGAGAGAGAGACAGAGACACAGAGAGAGAGAGAGAGACAGAGAAAGAGGGGAGAGAATGGGAAACAGAGGGAGACAGAGACTCTGCTTAGCTGTGGTGAGGTTGGAAGCTTTTTGAGCATATTTTTTATCTGTAGTGAGAACGGGGTAGAGATTGAACTGACCATGGGGGCCACTCCTGTTTCGTCTCCAGTGATTTGGTTCAGGGGAAAACTGAGGAGGAGGCTGTGGGGATTGTTGTTCAGAATGTGGTCTCTGGAGGCATCAATTTGACATGGAAACAGGAGGAAAATGCAAATCTTGGGCCCTCTCCAGATCAAGAGACTCTAAAATTGTCAAGGGGTGGGGCCCAGCAACCCTTGGCTTTAGAGAAGCTCCCAGGTGAATCTGAGTCGTGCTAATCGGAGAATTCCTTCCTCCGATCTTAGTTTCAATCTCGTCCTCATATTCAGACATTTGTTTTGAATCTAGACTGCAGTGGGACCAAAGGTCCCTGGAGGATTCTGCTTCTCAGGCAGGACTGAGAACCACACATGTGTTCTGTCCTTGAGGGCAAGTGTCCTGGTTTGCTTTCTACTGCTGTGCTAAAACACCAGGCAGAAAGTAAAGCAGAGGTCATGGAGGGGTGCTGCTTACTGGCTTGCTCCCCATGGCTTCCTCAGTGTGCTTTCTTATACCATCTAGGACCCAATGTCCAGGAGTGGCACCACCCACACTAGTCTGGGTCCTTCCATATCAATCATTAATCAATAATATGCCTTAGAGGTTTGCCTAAAGGCCAATCTGATGGATGCATCAATTTTCTTAAATGAGTAACCCTCCCCCTTCCCAGATGACCTTAGTTTCTGTCAAGTAGAAAAAAAAAACACAGCAAGTTACTTGGGACCGCATTTTCGTCGTGGACTTTCTATCCCCTTGCAGTTCGAGATTGGAGTTTTAGGATTAGAAGGTTTCCTAGCTCAGGGCCTGCTTCTACACTGGATCAGAGACTAGGTAGGGTGAGCCTACGCTTAACAGAGAAGCTCAAGGATTTCTGGACGTCTTCTCTTTCTTCTCCCTTTAAAGGTCTAAAAACAGCAGTTGACTAGATAAAATCCCAATACATGTACATGCTATGGTTTGGGAATTTTATTCAGCTACAAAGAAGAATACAAGTATTGTTTGCAAAAAATGGAAGTGATCGGATATTATCATATTTAATGAATTAAGTCAGTCGGACTGAGAAAGACCATACCATAGTTTCCCTAATTCAGGGGCCTTAATCAACAACAAAAATAACTGGGACAAAACACTAACAAGAAGCAACAATAAACAGAGAACGCTGTTACTATAGCCTCTAACCTTCCTTATTGCAAATTAGGCATTGCTAATATGTAGACAATTATCTTAGCATTCTGAATTAAAACATTTCCTTCCACCTGGGTGTAAACACAGGGCTGGAGAGACGAGTCCATGATTAAGAGCACCAGTTGCTCTTTCAGAGGATTTTGGGTTCAGTTCTCACATGGGTGTACACCTCACTGCAACTCTAGTTCCAGGAAATCCAATGCCCTCTTCTGGTCTCTGGGGGTACTGCATACATATAGTGCACATGATCACACATGCACATGCATACACAAATAAGATATTTTTATGGAACCCTAGAAATATTATATACAAAAAACTTTGTATTTACTGTGCCTAATGGGAATTCTGTCCTAGTCCTTGTCTTTATGAGTTTGAGATCAACAATTAAACACTCAGAAATCCTCTTCCTTCTCTGCCTTGTCCTTCTCCTTCTTTTGAGAAAGGGTCTTATTATATAGCCCTGGATGGCCTGGAACTGTTGACCGAGGTTTCTGTCCCACCAGTTCCCACACCCATTTAGTCCCAAATAAGCACACAGGGGTCTACGTTAATTATAAACTGGTTGGCCTATTAGCTCAGGCTTCTTATTAACTCTTTTTTTAAATATTTATTTATTACATATACAATATTCTGTCTGTGTGTATGCCTGCAGGCCAGAAGAGGGCACCAGATCTCATTACAGATGGTTGTGAGCCACCATGTGGTTGCCGGGAATTGAACTCAGGACCTCTGGAAGAGCAGGCAATGCTCTTAACCCCTGAGCCATCTCTCCAGCCCCCTTCTTATTAACTCTTATAACTTATATTATCTTATAATTCTTGTCTGTGTTAGCCACGTGGCTTGGTACCTTTTATCAGCAAGGCAGTCTCATCTTTCTTGCTCTGCGTCTGGCTTCCTCTGTGTCTGGATGATGACTGCAGACTGATCTTTCCTCTTCCTAGCATTCTCCTGTTCTTATCATCCCACCTCTACTTCCTGCCTGGTTGCCCTGCCTATACTTCCTGCCTGGCTACTGGCCAATTAGTATTTTATTAAAAATAATACAAGTGGGCTGGAGAGATGGCTCAGTGGTTAAGAGCATTGCCTGCTCTTCCAAAGGTCCTGAGTTCAATTCCCAGCAACCACATGGTGGCTCACAACCATCTATAATGAGGTCTGGTGCCCTCTTCTGGCCAGCAGACATACACACAGACAGAATATTGTATACATAATAAATAAATAAATAAATATAAAAAAAAATAATACAAGTGCCAGGATAAAAGATCATTGTCCCACAGCATGGAACTCAGGATTTCTCCCAGAGATCCACCTTCTTTTATCTCTGGAGTGCTGAGACTAAAAACATGTGCCACCATGCCCAGTCTATATTCTTTTTTATTCCCACACTTACAACAGATTTTTTTTCGATTTATGTGTGTATGCACATGCATGAATGCCTGTGTATGTGCATGCCACGGTGCATGTGTAGAAGTCAGAGTACAACATGTAGAGCCAGGTCTCTCTTTCCACTCTGTGATCCAGGAATCACATTTCTCAGGCTCAACAGCAAATTTAACTGCTGAGACCTCTCATTGGCTCAAGGTTTAGTTTTTGAAAGAATGGATTAAGAGAAAAAGCCAGAGGGCACAGAAGAGTGGGATAAAAAACAAACACAGTGCTGAACATGACAGCATATGCCTGCAATTCCAGTTTTTGGGGAGGCAGAGGCAGGAGGATTAGGTGTTTAAAGCATGCTCTGTTACATAGTGAGTCTGAGGCTAGCCTGGGCTACATGAGACTTTTGTCTTTCTCCAATCATGGGTAGCATACTCCACCAAAGCCTGTCACATTTCTTCCAAAATTTTTGCATTTAACAACTCTTATATTTATTTAATTCTATATGTATGTGTGTTTTGCCTACATGTATGTCTGTGTACTACACGAATGTCCATTTCCTGTGGAGGTCAAAAGAGGACATCGGATCCCCTGGAACTGAAGTTACAGATAGTTGTGAGCCAAACCCAGGTCCTCTGAAAGAGCAGCAAATGCTTTTGGCCATTGAGCCATCTCTCCAGCCCCCCATTTCTGCACTTTTTATTACTGCTTTCCAGTAATACAAGTTACTATAAAGTAGGGTTGGCCCACTGCAGCACTCAGGGAGATACTGGCATGGCTATGGCCACATTCAGATTCTTTGTCTAGAAAAGGAGGATAAGGGTATGACACCTGTATCGTAGGGTTGGAATAACAATTGAGATCTTTCATGACGAGCACTAGTGCACAATACATGACAGTAATAGCTGTTACCTGCATGTGAAGAGCAGCTATATAACTCATCATGCAAGGCAGCATATTGTTGCGAGCCAAAGGAGGAGCTCATTAAATGGCACTACTGAGCTGTAGGCATGAATCTAGATACAATAGTCACTCTCTATATTTCTTCCTTTCCAGAACTTTCCCTTGCGAAATACCTCATGAGGAGTTCATGCTCTAGTGAAAGGAATGTTTCTTACACATCCCCTAAAAGAGTAACTGAGGTGGGCACTGGACATGTGTGTAGAATGAGTTCACAGATGAATGCATGGGTCCAAGACAGCTTTATATTCTCATACTAGTACCTCAACTGTCCTGACACTTAGTTCCCTTAAAGCCGCCTTTGCTCTATCCTCTCCAAGTAGAGAATCATGTTGTTCCTGTTTTAACTGATAGACTGTCTCGTCTTTCGGCCTCATGTGTGGGGGTGACCAGGATGTTGCAATCCGCTGGATCTCTGTTAGTTCCTGTTATTTTTGTTGGCCTTCTCATAATCAGTGTCTCAATTTCTTTATTAAATTGTGCATAGTCATCCTTCGTATGGCATCTTTCTTCTTCTTTTGTTTGAAACATAATAGTCTATGGGTGTCATACTGGAGCTTGCCCATTTCAGACCAAGCGCTCTACCACTGAGTTTTATCACGGACCTTCTTGTTTTTAAGACTGGTCTAACTAAATTGCCCAGGCTGGCCTTGAACCTACTCTGTAGCAGGCCTTAAGCTTGTGGTCCTCCTATGTCAACCTCCTAGTAGTTGTGATTGCAGGGCTATAAAATCAGATCCAGCTAAGATGTTCTTGCATTATCCTTAGCTTGTCTCAGGACTATGAGCTGTATTAATGGTACTGTGTTTACTGGCATTTATCATTTGTACATTTATCCTATATAATGTGTGCCAATTCCTATTTGTAGAAAGAACATCCAGAAGTAATGGCTAAGCAAGTGTGCATACCACCACAGGGTGTTATGAGCTCTCAGGCCTTGCCACGTAGTCTCAGCATTTCTCTGCTTATAGTAGTCCAGGGCCTGCAGCAAGATTTTCATAAGATTTGAAAGTCTCTTCTAGATTTGAGATTCTCTAGTTACTTTTTGTTTGTTGTTTGTTTGTTTAAAGACAGGATGTCACTCAGAGCCCAAATTGGCCTGAAACTCACTCTGAGGACTGGCTTTGGATTTAACAATGCTCCTGCCTCAGCCTCCTGAGTGCTGCCAGGATTACAGGCCTGCATCACCATGCCTGGCTCTCTGTTGGATTTCAAGGCCAGATTGGCAGTATAGCTCAGTGCTTATACTAAGGGTTAAGGTCAGCAGGTGGCGGATCCCAGGATGGAGTAAACCACAGAACCAAGAACTCTCCATCTCTGTTAGGAAAGGAGCTGATGGCGGCAGGCATGTTGGGCACCCCTTTGTTGAAACGTCACAATCCATCTTTCTCAAGCTGGGTTTTCCAAGATCACCAAGGTGAGTCAAGGGCAGTGGTGGATTATTCTGCCTGAATCCTACTTGCACTCTTTACTTTCCCACATAAAAGCAGCTGACCCAGCCAGCTTCTAGCATGGGAAAGACACCATGCCACAAACCACATCTGCTCTGGAAGTCCCTAGTGGCTGGAATGAAGGGAATGGCTGTTTTCTAGCTCCGCTGCTATGTTGTACCACTTCTGAAAGACAAATGTTCCTGGCCTTGGTGAGATTCAGCTCTACTGCCCAGTCTACACCAGCCCTCACATCCACTGCCCAGTCTGTACTCATCCTCAGCTCTCATAACGGGGGTGAACCGAACAGCGACTTCTCGCTCTGCCCCCTGGGTTTTGCTACAATGGCCTAGGAATTTGGAGATGGCTCTCACTCCAGAGCAGTGTAAAGAGGACCTCTCAGCTCCTCCACCACACAGAACAGCGCCTCCCCTGCTGCTCTTCTGCCCATGGTGCCTTGGTTCACTTTCAGTTTTCTGTGGGAAACTCTTTTTAGCATTAACATGTGTGACAGCCGTTGGCCTGTCCAGGACCTGGGTGGATCCATGTTCATGGCGAACTTTTCCACTGAGTTAAGAGTTGTTAGTTATCGAGTCACTATTTTTCTTGACTCCATTTATCTATCTGTCTGTCTGTTTATTGTGTGTGTCTCTGTGTGTATATGCTCATGTTCATGCACCACAGCTCACGTGTGGAGGTCAGAGAGCAACCTGCCGGCGTTAATTCCCTCTTTCTACCATGTAGGTCCAGGGACTGACTGAATGCAGGCCGTCAGACCTGGCAGTGAGCATTGTTAACCCATTTAGCCACCTCGCTGGTGCTATGGTTTTGGATATTTGAGATGGGTCTTCACGGAGCTCAGAGTGACCTTGATCTCAATAGGTCACTGAAATTGGTGTGAGATCCTTATCTTCCCACCTCCACCTCCCCAAGAGCTAGGATGGCAGGTGTGTGCCACTAAGCCCAGAAAGGTCATCAGTTGAGTTCCAAATGAACAGAAACAAGCGATAAAAGCATGGAACTTGAGCTCATGTGGTAAATCACAAAGTAGGTTTATGAAATAAACTTGTGCTGACCTCGAAGCTAAGCCTTTGCCAGGGTATGTCGGCCTAAGAATCTGCCACCGCTCTTCCTTGTTTCCAAGGGAATGGATGGACTGCAAAGTCCAGGTGCTCTCTCTGGGGTGTCCGCGAGTTTAGAGAGTGCGAGGGCCTGTGGAGTTTTAGAATCTAGACCGTGCTGCCGAGGCATGGCAACGGGACACACCCTATGTAGGTCCACATGAACTTAAAAGGTCAGTCCTCTAGTGGATCTCTGTACGGAAAGTCAAGGGGAAAAGCCAATGTTAACATTTTGTTTTTAAAAGGATGTGCCCACGTTTTTCAGGGGTGGTGTCTTGCATCTTTAATCCTAGCAGTTCACAGGCAGAAGCAGACAGATCTCAGTGAGTTCTAGGCTACATAAACCCCGTCTCAAAGTGTGTGCAGGGGCTGGCTTTTCTGCAGGTTTTCCATTTTCCTCTTTCCCTCTCTACCTCTGTCCATGTCCCTCCTTCCTTCTTTCTCTCTTATGTACAGGTTTAGGCAGGCTACCATTGAGTGACATTTACAGCCTGTTGGTTTTTCTTAAAGGTGCAGTGTAGGACTTTTTTTAAAAAATTAATTAATTTATTTATTTATTAAAGATTTCTGCCTCCTCCCCGCCACCGCCTCCCATTTCCCTCCCCCTCCCCCTCCTTCACTCAACTTCCCCTCCCTCAGCAGCCCGAAGAGCAGTCAGGCTTCCCTGCCCTGTGGGAAGTCCAAGGACCTCCCACCTCCTTCCAGGTCTAGTAAGGTGAGCATCCAAACAGCCAGTGTAGGACTTTATACAACATATCTGTAGGCAGAGACTGCTTGCTTGTTTCCTGGCCGCTTTGTCCTGAATATCACACAGAAACTATATTAATTGCAACACTTAGGCTTCTTATTAACTGACTCTTATTTCTTAAATTAGCCCATTTCTATTATTCTGTGTATCGCCACAAGACTGTGGCTCACCCCGTAAGGTTCTGTTCTGGCGTCTTTCTTCTTTGGCAGCTACATGCCATCTCCTTGACTCCTACTCTCTCTGTATATCTCTGTTCGAATTTCCTGCCTGGCAGAAGGACATCCCAAATCACATGTCCAACAATAAAGCTGGGGCTGTGAATGTGCTCACTGTCTCCCATGTGTGGGAACCGGGTTCCATCTCCAGAATCAAAACAAAACAGTAAAGCGTAGTAAGCTTGTCTTCTTTGTCTACCTCCTTAGTCTCCACAACCATCTAGGCCTCAAACCTGTCTCTTCCTGCTCACCATTCCCCTATCCTTTTATTCTCAGCCTACCCCAGATCTAGCATCTCACTCTGGCTGGTTTTCCCCTGTAGGGAGAAGACTCCCCCAGGATTCTGATGCATTGCGGTTTTTCTGTGATACTGTGTGTCTTAGAAGCAATCACCTGGTCACACAGGCCCTGAAAAACTGACAACTGACAATGTTATCAATGAACATAACGTTTTGGTCATTTTGGAACATACTTAAATAGCTGAAAGTTGTCTTTCTTGGTCTTGTAGGGACACTGCCTGTTATAGCCCCAGTTCCTGCCGAACAAGGACTGACACTCATTGAGAACCTACATCATATCAAACCCCATGCTGAACAATATCATTAATGCTATTTAATTCTTTTAAAAATTTAATGTTGTATTAATTCTCTGATATTTTATATAACGTATTTTGATCATATCCACCTCCACTCCTCCCAGATCCATTACACCTCCCTGAACTCCTTCCCAACTTCATATCCTCCTTTTTTTTTTAAATAAAAGAGTTATTTATTTATTAAATATACAGTGTTCTGTCTGTATGCATGCCTGCAGGCCAGAAGAGAGCACCAGTTCTCATTACAGGTGGTTGTGAGCCACCATGTGGTTGCTGGGAATTGAACTCAGGACCTTTGGAAGAACAGGTAGTGGTCTTAATTACTGAGCCATCTCTCCCAGCCCCCTTCTTTTTTAAATAACTCAACAAATCCAATTTGGGCTGGCCATATATGTCTGAGAGTGGTAATTTGCTGGATTGCTGTCAACCAACCAGGAGCCATAGCCCTAAGGAAAACTGACCCTCCCTTCCCCAGATACAATCAACTGGGAATAGCTTCATGCTAGAGTGTTAACTGGCTTCATCTTGTGTTGGTCTTACACTGGCAGCCACAGTTGCTGAGATGATGAAAGCAGTGGTCGTGTCATAGCCAGAAGATAATTTTCACTCTGGTCCTTCCTCACCTCTGGGTCTTATACTCTTTCCATTCATCTTTCAGATGGGTTCCTGAGCCCTATGAGGTGTGTGTGTGTGTGTGTGTGTGTGTGTGTGTGTGTGTGTGATGTACATGTCCCATTTGTCTTAAACATATTTTTAAGGTTATGTATGTTGAGTCATAATGGAGATTAATTAATCTTTCACATTATTCAATAGTGTGGGAGGATATTTGGAATATGTCCTAAATCTAAACTACAGAATTTGGGAGTTTGAAAGGACATTAATAGTTGTCTGGGAAATTAAGATGTACACTTTGAAAAAAGGCCATGTACATAAATGTTCATTGTAACTTCAGTCAAAACAGCCAAAGGTAGAAACAATTCAGATGTCCATCAACTGATGTGGATAAACCAGCTGTGGCATATCCACAACATGGACTCCTACACAGAAATGAAAAGAGTACAATTTGGGTCAATCTTTAAGGAATTATGTGCAATTTAAAAAATCGGCTGTTGCATGATTTTGTTTGTCCTGGTTGCCCAACTAGCTTACACCCGAAATAACTACACAGAAATTGTATTAATTAAATCACTGCCTGGCCCATTATCTCTAGCCTCTAATTGGCTAACTCTCACATCTTGATTTAACCCATTTCTATTAATCTGTATATCACCACGAGGTTGTGGCTTACCGGGAAAGATTCAGCTATCTTTTTCTGGTGGCTCCATGGTGATTCCCTGACTCTGCTTTCCTTCTCCCAGAATTCAGTTCTGTCTTCTCCGCTTACCTAAGTTCCGCCCTATCAACTAGGCCAAGGCAGTTTCTTTATTCATTATCCTATGAAAGCAACACACAAACAGAAGGAACTCCTACACCAATCAACCTCTATATATCATATATTGCCTAATTCCATTTGTATAGCATTCTTAAAATTACTAGCATGGAGAAGCAGAGACCAAGTTAGAAGTTATTTGTGGAATTATAACCATCTTGTGTTTTAAAATGTGATGCTGGATATACAAACATATCTGTGTGCAATAAAATTGTATAGATCTGAGTTCATACACACAATTACAAGACCAGGGAGAGCTAATATAATCAGGGGATTACATCAGTGTCAATCTCCTGGTTGTGATACTGCACTATAAGTTTGCTTGACAGAATCATGAAAGAAAACCGGGCCAAATGTACAAACATCTGCATTAGTCCATTCCCATTACTGTAATTCAGGTGAGGGGCTTTCAGGTTTGATCTATTGGTACTGAGGCAGCACACTGTAAGAATGGATATGTGGTCCAAAAAAAAGCTGTTTTCTTGTGGTTGAAGAAAAAAAAAGTGAAAGAAAGAGGACCTGAGTTCCACTAGTCCCTTCCAGCACATGCTTCCAGTGGCCTGAAGACTACCTGCTAGGCTCTATTTGAAAAAGGTCCCACCACCTCTCCTGCAGTGCCACAACTGGGGACTCAATCTTTCTTATATGGGCTTCTGAGGGACGTTCAAGATTCAAGGTATAGTGACATTTTTTGTATTGTTTCCTAATGTTGCATGGGAATCCCTATTATCTCAAAATAAAACATGTAACAAAAGAAAAAAACTAAGCTAGGGTACTGGATAGATGGTTCAGCAGTTGAGAGCAGTGGCTGCTCTTCCAGGGGATACAAGTTCAATTCCTAGTAGCCACACCATAGCTCACAACCTTCTGTAGCTCCCATTGCAAGCACTTACATGGTGCACACATACATGCAAGCAAAACACTCATACACATAAAAATAAACCCTTTTTAAAAAAAATAAGAAGTAGGCTAGGGGGCTAGGGAGGTGACAATTCATGAGGTCCTGAGTTTAGACCTCCAGAGCTCACATGAAATGCTGGGCACAGTTAGGGGACAAAGACAGAAGGATCCCTGAAACTGGAAAGACACCAGAGATCAACCTCTGGCCTCCACACACGCATACGTATATGTACACAGGCACATACTCATGTACACACACTCACACAAACAAGTACATACACCACACACACAAAACACATACAAAATAACAACAAAAACTCAGAATAACAAGTTATTGGGGTTTCTTTGCCACTCAATTAAAATTTCCTAACTTGAGAGGAGATTTTGAGGCTTTAAGAGAAACAGAGTCCAAATAACTGAAATGTGGTTACAGATTGTAGGTTCAGTCTCTTCTCTGCAAACAGTGCAGTGAATATTTTTTAAAGCCTTGGTTGAGCCTCTGAAAGGCTCCCTTGGCTTTGCAGTTTCTGCAGTGGGAGCTCTCTTCATCAGAGCTGCAGTTTCCTTAGCTGGTCTCTGGAGCCTGGAGAAGCAAGCTCCTCCCTTTCCTGTGTTGATTTGACAAGTAGGTTCAGAAGCTTATTGAATCTAAAAGTAGTTGCCTCTCAGTGGGGAGCAGGAAAGACTGGCTGTCTAAAGGCCAGTGCATAGCAAAGACAGAAACAGTAGCTTGGCAAGGTGATAAGGACTGAGCAGAATCAAGAATAGAATCTGCAGGCTGAAACACAAGACACCTGCCTATCTGTTTCCCCTGTGAATGAGCTCGTACATATGTTCTGTATTTGCTCATTCTTCCCCATTTCTCATGTATTTATTTTGCTCCTTAATTGACTAGTGGGGACCAAATCCCAAGTGTTTAGAAAATTGAAACTTTAACTTTCTGCAGTAGCTTTGTACTGGCTTGCATCCACTCATTTAAAGACACACACACACACACACACACACACACACACACACACACACACAATTTCTTTGTTTTGTGTGTGAAGGGGTGGAGATGTTGAGTGTGTGCATGCCATGCTGTGTCCGTGAAGGTGAGGACAGCTTGGAGGTGACAACTGTCTTACCATGTAGGTCCCAGGCTATCAGGCTTTGTGGAAAGCACCTCTACCCACTGAGACATATTAGCACCCATTTTTCAGGGGGTTTCTAATTTCTCTCTGTAGCTCTGGTTGTCATGGAACTTGATATGTAGACCAGACTGGCCTCGAACTCACAGAGATCTGCCTGTCTCGGCCTCCTGAGTGCTGGGATTAAAGGCATGTGCCATCACCACCTGGCACAACGCAACCAGGCTGGCCTTAACCTCATCATTTTCTTGCTTCCATCTCCTCAGTGCTGGGATTATACATGTGTGTCACTATTTCCAACTTCACAGTTTTTCTTTGCTTGGTTTTTGAAAAGGGGGCTCATGTAGCCCAGGCTCTCAAACTTGACATATTGCTGAAAGATTAACCTTCAACTCCCAATCTTCCAGCCTCTACCTTCCAAGTGCTGGGATTCTAGGCATAGTTACCACATCCTGCTCACCCACTTTCTCTTCCAGCTACTTGAGTTTTTGTTTGTTTTACTTGGGTTCAGGTACGTTTAGTGCAGCATGTAGTCCTAGCTGAAAGATAAGTGTTAGGCGTGGGGATTTGTAAGCAAAGACATACAACATTATAAACCATTGACTTTTGTTTCTCAGATCTTTCTTGAGGTCTCCCTAGTGTTCAGATTACAGGCGTGTATGACTGCACTAAGCATCCTTGCCTTATTAATGTCACAACTGGAAGGGGTTAGTTCTCTGCCTTGTTCTTTCAAAAGTCCCTGGCATCAAACCATTGTGGTGAGTGAGCCTGTAAAATGCAGCTGCAAGAGTCAGCAAATAAAGACTCTTGCTGCCAAACCTGAGACAACTGGAGTTTAAATTAATCCCTGGGACCCAAATGATGAGAAGAGAGAAACAAACCCCCACATTGTCTTCTGACCTCGACATTCGAGCTGTTGTGCACTTGTCCACACAAAACACAAATACACACACAATCAAATGTAATGTTATTTTTAAAATCCAGCTGAAAGAGCAGTGCCTTTGAAGGTTGGCTTGCTCCCTGCCTCTCTCTTCTGTGTGCTGGGATCTCACCTGCCAAGCCTGCTGAAGGCAGTTCCACACCTTTAAAAATTCTCTTTGTATGGCTCTCAGGCCCCAGCTTCCTGTTCTGACTTTTGCTCCTTGTCTGCTCCTTGTCTCTTCCACTAGCCCTGCCCCAGAACAACTTCACTGATGATGTTCCTCTATCTGTCCCTTGAAGCATGGGATATTTACATGTTTAGAACGTTTTTCATGTTTGCCTTCAGACTTCTTCATGGCTAGTGCCCTTCATTTACTGTATTTTTGTAGCAAACTCTGGTAGATTTGAAAGCATATATCACTGTCCTTCGTCTTCTCTGAGAACAAAGAGCACATTAATCTAGCAATGTCATCTTGCCCCACCCAGTTTCCTCTAGCCACATTATGCAATGTGGATTTACTATTTCTTCCTCTTCCTTCTCCATTTCTCCCACCTCTCCTCCCTCCCCTCTCCTCTATTGCCCTCTCTGCTTCTTTCCTATCTTTTCTTCTTTCCCTTTTTTATTCTTTCTGAGTTGCACAGTTGGGTCTCAGGTTCCTCAGCCAAGTTGTTATCCCACCTCAGCTCCTGAGTGCTGGGACTATATGTATGGATACCATGTCCGGAAAGTTCTTTTGCTTTAGGAGAATCTTGGGACCCAAACTCAGGGTCTTGTGCTCTAACACCTGTCTCCATCTCCATCTTTCATTTTCTTGTATTAACTTTTATAGATCTCTCTTCTCTGTTTCATTCTTGGGCATTGAGATGGAGTAATAAAAAACATGCTGTGGCTCCCTGAGTGGCTGCAGGGGGCAGAGGGCCATGAGACCACGCTGCAGGTCTCTGAGTGGGGGCAGGCAGCAGGTCCCAGAGCAGCCAGTCCCAGGCAAGTTACATATGGCACAGGTCCCACACTGCAGGCGGCTGGTCCCAGGCAGGAAGCCATGAGGTGGGGCAAGAGACAGAGACATGGATTGCCACGCCATGCAGAGTGAGGTTGGATATTTA
Organism: Microtus pennsylvanicus; assembly: GCF_037038515.1. Lineage (NCBI taxonomy): Eukaryota > Metazoa > Chordata > Mammalia > Rodentia > Cricetidae > Microtus > Microtus pennsylvanicus. Next base: position 81,056,347 of record NC_134601.1, on the reverse strand, counting down.
TTTAGTGGGTTATGGAGGGGGGGGAAGAAGGGAGAAGAACAGAGAGAGAAAGAGAGAGAGGAGAGAGAGAAAGGAGAGACATAAGCTGCCTTTTCTTTTCTTTTCTTTTTTTTTTTTTTGGTTTTTTCGAGACAAGGTTTCTCGGTGGTTTTGGAGCCTGTCCTGGAACTAGCTCTTGTAGAATAAGCTGCCTTTTCGAGAGGGAGATGGAATAAGAAGAGACCCAGACTGCAAGCAGGAAGATTTGCCTGCCTTAGAGGATGGGGGGTGGGAGTGGGAGGGTGTGGCGTGGCTTGTCTCTTAAAGGGACAGAACAGATCATTACAGGTATAGTGGTACATGCCTTTAATTCCATCACTCAGAAGACTTAGACAAGAGAACTACCACAGTGCAGCCTGGGGTGCATAGTGAGTTCCAGAGGGGGACATTTTTCTCAACAACTACAATGACAAAAAGCCACAAACCTCTGCTCCCTGTCACTGAATTAATTTATTCATCTCAGTTGTAGTGCCTGCTCTGTAGTCCAAGGATTCTGGCACCCTTTCGATGTAAACAGCCATCCTCCCCTCCCCCATCTTAGAAATTGAGTAATAAGAAGGCATTTTCTTGTCTTGACATTTGTCACAAACTGTGACAAATAATAATTAATAGGAAGCTTATAGATGTCATCTCACTGACAAGAGGACGTGCTCCATCAGTGCTGTAACTTAATACGGTATTTGAAGCTGTGATCACATCTGGAAATCAAATAGAAAGGCATAGAAAATGAGTGAACTCAAAACAGAAAGGTATAATTTCAATTACTTGCAGAAGGCATAATATTAACAGATAAAACTACACTGGTTATAGTGGAGAGCACCTTTAACCCCAGCCCTTGGGAGGCAGAGGTAGGCAGACCACTGTGAGCTCGAGTTTAAGGCTGAGCTGGCCTACATAGTGAGTCTTAGGACAACTAGAGCTAGCTAGTAAGACCTTGTCTTAGAAAAAAGCAAAAATAAACAAACAATGACAACAAAAACTAAACTAACTAACAAAAACCCCTAATATAACAAACACTCCCATTTTAAAAACAAATAAGGGAATTCAGCTTGTTATCTTTGTGATCAACATCAACAAAAATTTTGATACCCTTGCTGTATCAAACTAGAAAATAAGAAGAAATCGAGTCCTCAAAATAACATGACCTAAACACTTCCAGGAGACAGGCAGAAAACAGCATTTCACGGAGCCTATTTTCATGTTGTCCAGGAAAATGTGGGAATGGTGCCACCCACTTTTAGGCCAGATTTTCCCACATCAATTAATGTACTTAAATCAACCCCTACAGACATACTCCCAGATTAATCTCATCAAGACAATCCTTCCCCAAGACTTAATTTACTCGATTCTATATTATTTCTGGTTGACAATTAAAACTAACCACCATACCATATGATTACTGATTTTTTTCTGTCAACAAAGGAGTTCGTAGACAATGTTAAATTATAGATGGCAAGGAGATATTGATATTAACAAAGGATTGATATACAAAGACTATACAAGAGTGTTCAGAAAACATCAAAAAGAAAAGAAAAAAGAAAGAAACTGAAGAATGGAGATAAACAAGTAAGTCACTGGCTAAAAAGAGCTACCAAATATATAGACAGAGTCTCCAAATCATAAATACTCAGATATCGTGTTCCTGCCCTTCACTAGTCAGGGCATCTTGCTCAAATTATATCAAGTTATCTCAGTGTTCTTCTTCCTCATGCCCAATGTTTCTGCCCACCTCCATCCCTCCCCTCCTTTTGATCCTTCAGTTCAGCTCAAGTACAAAGCTTTACCAACTTACCTCTCCCTCTATCAAATGCAAATTGTGGTGAAATCATTGATCATATGGCCTCATTCACATTGAGGCAGAAGTGACTTGTGTCATATATGGCATTCCGTTTTCCCAGCCCATCTAATGCATCAGTAGTGATGGCATTTCAGGTATCAGCCTACAAATGGGGGGGCTTCTTGATTAACATAAATTAAATGACACATAACATTGCCTCCTTTGGTTCTTGTTATGCCCAAATCCGCAAAGTCCCCCAAAAGCCAACAAGGAGACTGAGTCCTGTATGTAAAAGTAAAGAGCCTTTATTTTATGTAAGTTTGCAAACTCTGTCTCTCTGCATGTCCAACATATTGGAATAAATGGAGAGCCCCAAGCTCAGTTAGAGTTGGGTTTTTATATTAGTAAAGGTGGGGTTGAGGGGTTTCTGAGGTTCAGGACCCCTGTTGGCTGCATTTGTCTAGGGGTGTCCTGGTGAGTGTGTGCTGGCAGGTGATCCTATCTACAGTGATTGGAACATTAGGCATTTCCTTTGAATGGTCTGTTCTTGGGTGGTACTTGGGTAATCTCAGTTTGTGGTTCTTCCAGCAACCAGAATGGCTTCAGGGTAAACTACTTATAGGTGGTTAAGTCCTATACTGGCAGGTGATCATGGTTGGAAGTAAAGAACTTCCTTTGGGCGATCTGTTCATATTTAGCGTAACAAGGCTGGCTCCTACAGTTTCGTGTCCTGAAATTTTTGCTTGCTAAGAGCAGTAACCTTTTTTGATAACAGACAGGGTTCTGGAAGGGAGTTTTGAAAGTTGGTGTTGGGCCGGGTGATGGTAGCGCATGACTTTAATCTCAGCACTCAGGCAGAGGCAGACAGATCTCCAAAGCAAATTCCAATGCAGCCAGAGCTGTTACACAGAGAAACCCTACCTCAGAAAAAAGAAAAAGTTGATGCTGGGATTGAACTTTTTGTTTCCTTGAAGCAAACTATAAAATACTTATTAGGGAAGAGAAATTTAAACTAAAATCCTTTGTTTTTCTTTTCAGGAAAGTTCCTATGTAAAGAGCATGCCTTCTAACATGAGAATCGCCTATGTGACGAGATTTTTTTTCTGTTGTAACCTGGATGCCTGGGGCAGTCAAGATGAGCTGGGGCAGCTACTCACTTTCTCTCCAACTTCTGGTCATGTTAATAGGGCTTTCTCTGCTGTCTCTGGTAGAGACATATGGGTTCAATAAGTGCACACAGTATGAATTTGATAGTCGCCATGTGTTCTGCATTCGGAAGAAGATCACTAACTTGACAGATGCCATTAGTGACATACCTAGATATACTACTCACCTCAACCTGACAGAGAACTACATTCAAGTCCTTCTTCCCCAGAGCTTCACTAATCTGCCTGCTCTGGTGGACCTGAGACTAGAGTGGAATTTAATTTGGAAAATCGATGAAGGTGCCTTTAGGGGACTTGAAAATTTGACCCTTCTAAATTTAGTGGAAAATAAGATTCAAAGTGTGAATAAGTCCTTTGAGGGCCTGTCCAATCTGGAGACCTTACTCCTGAGCCACAATCAGATTACCCATATTCACAAAAGAGCCTTTACTCCTCTTGTCAAGTTGAAATATTTGAGCCTCTCGCGAAACAGCATTACCGATCTTTCTGTTATCCTTGAAGCAGTCCAGTATCTTCCGTGCCTGGAGTATCTTGATCTTACTAACAATAGCATCATCTACTTGGACCACAGCCCTAAGGCACTGACTTCTCTGATCCACCTGAGTTTTCAGGGGAACAAACTAATGGAGTTAAATTTCTCTGCTTTGTCATTGCCTAACCTAACCACGCTAAGTGCTTCCCAGAATGGCCACGGAGTCATTCAGAATGTGTATCTGGAAACTCTGCCCCAGCTTAGGAGCTTGAATCTGAGTGGAACATTGGTGAAACTGGAGATGCTTTCAGCCAAACACCTGCAGAATGTAAGGGTTATGGACCTCAGTAACCGGGAGCTTAGACATGGTCACTTAAATGTGGAAACTGTTTGTCACCTCCTCAAAAACCTACCCAGGTTAGAGGCCCTGGTTTTTCAGAAGAATGCCACCAATGCAGAGGGCATTAAGCATCTGGCGAACTGTACCAGGCTTTTGTTTCTTGACCTGGGCCAAAACAGTGACTTGGTTCATCTCAATGACAGTGAGTTTGATGCTCTGCCCAGTCTCCAAAGACTGAATCTAAACAAGTGCCAGCTTTCCTTCATCAGCAACAGGACCTGGGGTTCCTTGCAGAACTTGAGCATCCTAGATCTGAGCCACAACAAGCTTAAAGGTTTTCCAGATTTTGCCTTTTCACCCTTGAAGGGCTTGAAGTCTCTCTTTCTCGGAAAAAACCCTATCACAGAACTCAATAACCTGGCCTTCAGTGGGCTATTTTCACTGAAGGAGCTCAATTTAGCTAGGTGCTGGATAGTATCAATTGACAGGCATTCCTTTACTCAGCTTCCAAATCTAGAGTTCCTAGATCTTGAGGCCAACAATATCCGGACTCTCAACCATGGAACCTTCCAATGTTTGAAAAAACTCAATGTTTTGATTCTCTCCCACAACCGCCTCGAAATTATAGAGCCGCGTGCATTCTCTGGTCTCACTTGTCTCCATCACCTTGACCTAATGTACAATAGCTTGTCATATTTTCAGGAACACGTTTTCTCCGGCCTGGAAAATCTTCAGGTTTTGAAACTCGGTTTTAATAACATCAAATATGAAACTACTATGACCCTTCAACATCCTCCATTTATGAAGCTCAAATCTTTGAAAGAGCTCAACTTAGAAGGACAAAGAAATGGGATTCAGGTTGTTCCGAAGAACCTTTTCCAAGGGCTGAGTAGCTTGCAGGAGTTACTCCTAGGAAAAAACCCCTCCGTATTCCTGGACCACTACCAATTTGACCCTCTGATTAATCTCACAAAGCTGGATATCTCAGGAACAAAAGGTGGAGATCGAAGTCTCTATTTAAATGCCTCCTTATTCAAAAACCTCAAAAGGCTAAAGCTCCTGCGCCTTGAAAATAACAACTTAGATTCATTGATTCCTGGCCTGTTCTCCAGTTTACAGAGCCTACAGATCTTATCTTTAAGATTCAACAACTTGAAGGTCATTAATCAAAGTCATCTGGAGAATCTGACATCATTGGTGTTTTTTGATGTCTATGGGAACAAACTTCAGTGCAACTGTGACAACATGTGGTTCAAGAACTGGTCAATGAACACAGGGGAGGTCCACATCCCCTTCCTCCGGAGCTACCCTTGTCAGCAGCCAGACAGCCAGAGTTTGCTTATAGATTTTGATGATGCCATGTGTAATTTTGACTTTGGAAAGGTCTATTTTTTCTGTTCCTTCACGATGGTCCTCACCACCATGGTCTTCTCTTGGTTCAGTGCCAAGATGATTTCATCTCTGTGGTATTGTTTGTATATATGTAGGGCTTGGTACCTCACTAAATGGCACAAAACAGAAAAGAAGTTCTTGTATGATGCATTTGTCTCTTTCTCAGCCACTGATGAGGACTGGGTATATAAAGAGCTTGTTCCAGCCCTGGAAGAAGGCAACCAGACTACCTTTAAGCTTTGTCTTCACCACCGGGACTTTGAACCCGGCATTGACATCTTTGAGAACATCCAGAACGCAATTAACACAAGCCGAAAAACTTTATGTGTGGTCAGTAACCAATACCTGCATAGTGAATGGTGCCGGCTTGAAGTCCAGCTGGCCACCATGAAGATGTTCTATGAGCACAAGGATGTCATTATCTTGATCTTCCTTGAAGAGATTCCTAACTATAAGCTGTCGAGCTACCACCGACTAAGGAAACTCGTAAACAGACAGACATTTATCACTTGGCCAGACAGTGCTCACCAGCAACCACTCTTCTGGGCCCGCATTAGAAATGCATTGGGCAACGAGACTGTGGAGAAAGGAAATACACATCTAATTGTTGTCGAGTGACTGAAAGTCTTACAACCCCAAATCCTGCTGTATAATGTTGCCCAAAATACATGTAAGCTGAGTGTGACAAAATGAACCCATTCTTCAGGGACAAAGGCAGGGCTTGCTTATAACTGTAAGACCTGGGACCATTTGGGTAGTGTTCATCAGGCAAGTAGGAGAGTACAGGAGCAGGGTCCCACTGTTATGGGATTGGGTGGGGGGAAGAAATTCCTGTTCTATTAAGGAGAAGACTTGGAACAGCAGTCACCTGAAATTCTGAGGAACAGAAAGGTCTTATGTGTCTTGAGATCTTTGTTCAAATATATTCTCCAAAGAAGTTCCTGTCAAGAGAGACTGTATTTGTGTACCAGCTTCCTCCCAGATTAAAACCTTCCATCTTGCAGGGAAGCTCCCTAAAACGGATGTTTACAGGAAGCTAAAACAACAGGATGTTCTAGGGGGAGATTAAAATATTCCATCCTGCAGGAAAGCTTAAACAGTAAAGCCTGCTGAGAGATACCCTTAGGCAAGCCTAACTGCTGGCACAAGCAGGGAGCAGCTGAGCTGCCAGGAAGGGGCTCAGAGCAACTGAGCCATCAGGAAAGGACACTTTCCATCCTGTTCAGCTGTCTGCAAGTTGTGCAGTACGCTCTAGGTTTCCAGCTTTTGTGAAGTGCCATCCAAGCCTGGGTGGACTTTGGTGATGCAGCTGTTTCATAGTCATTTCTGCTCCTGTAAATAACCCCTCACTCGTGTTCTTGTAAATACACCTAATAAAGCTCATTGACTGACAAAGTTGGACCTTGGTGGTAGCTGTACTTTGGTATGTGGTCAGTTCCCTAGCTGGAATGAGGAGACAACTGTTCATTTCTCCCAGGAACAGAGTCACATAACAACACTACTGCTAAGAACCCATACCAACAGAACCAACAAAACAAAGACAGCACAACAACAAAGAACCACATTAAAACAAAAAATAAAATAAGGGGAAGAAAGAAATTGCCTCCTACACTACTCTGGTTTGTGACTGATGTCCCAGACACACAGCCATTGGAGTTTTTAAATCTATAGGGTTTTTTTTTTTGGTTTTGTTTTGCTTTTTTTTTAAAGATGGCATTTCTCTGTGTGTTGCTCTGGCTGTCCTGGAACTCACTTGTAGACCAGACTAGCCTTGAACTCACAGAGATCCGCTTGCCTCTGCCTCCCAAGTGCTGGGATTAAAGGCATGCACCACCACTGACAGGATCCTCAAATATATCTTAAGATTTCTTTAGATGGCATTTCTATAAAGTCTGTTTTGCCCAACTAGCTTGGATGATATCTTCTGTAAGTCTTACTTCTCTAATTCATCAAACCCTCTTCTTAAATCGGTAGATCTAGATCTATACAAGCATTCTCCTAAGCTCTTGTGCTCTGAGTTGGAGGAAAAGCTGACTTATGGACTCTCATGACATCAGAAATTGTAAAGGGAACAACACAGATTCTAGTCCATATACCCACCTTAGTCCCCAGTACTTTTATACATAAATAAAAATGGGGAACATTTTGAAGAGTGTTGATTACCAATAATGTGTCCACTGTCCAAACTGGACCCTGGAACCTGTGACTATGCTGCTTCTGGACAATGCTGAGCAATGTAATTTTTTTCTGAAACCGGCCACACCCATTCCTTCCTGATATTGTCTCCTCCTTGGGGTGGAGTGGCTCTTGAGTAATGGAAGGGACGCGCAAAGCTGTGTTCCTCTCCTGGTCTTGCGCAATCTTCACCTGTCTAGTTGGTCTGGTGACTGCTCGCTTGCTTCCCCCACCCTTTGCTTGCTCTCCTCTCTGCTGTCCCTGCATGGCCGACAGAAAAGAGGTGGTGTTCAAACAACCTCAGCAGGCATCAGAACAGGTTCTTCTGGATGGAGAGAGCTCTGTTGTCTTCTCGTTCTTACTGTTTCTTCTCACTCTTACTGATTCCTTCACAGTAGGGAAAGCAAAGCATAGGCTAAGATCTAACATAACTAACATGCCACATTTATCTTAATGAAACTAACTTATCTCACAGAAGACGAAAATGACGAAGCTCACTGGGCAGCTCACTGGTCAACGGCCTAAGAGTCCTTGAGACTATGTGACGCAAGGCTTTCCATGCTGTGAAGACGATGATGGCTGAGAGCTAACAGGAGAGTGTACTTAGGTGCATAGAAGTCTAGTCTTTTATGACAGAAAGGTAAATGATTAACTACTCAGACTGATTAAGTTTTGGAGACGATGAGATAGGTGTTTTCTAGGAAACGTATGAACAGTATGTTTGCTCTTGTGCTGCAGAGACTGGGAGATCCTGTGTAAAGTAGAAATGTTGCTTGCCTTGAATCTGAGGGTTCTAGAAGCAGAGGCTGGCTTATCTCTGTGAGTCCAAGGCCAGGCTGGGTTGTGTAGTGAGTTCAAGGTTGTTCATAATTTCAAGATTTAGATCAAGAGGCATTCAACCAAGCACAAGGACTTTCAGGGTTTGGGGCCTCGTGTGAGGGCATCAGTCATGTGTCCATGGAGGAGGTATTGCTTGCTACTATTAGCTAGAATTATATCAGCTTCACCCCCACAAGATCAGTCTCCAGAGAGGAAATCGGTGGGGGTTAGCCCAAAGCTTCTAAGAACCACGTCGGTAAAGCGGTAGACAGTTGTTGCAACCCAATGGTCCTGCACCCCTGAAGCAATCTGAGAAGTGGACTGTGGTTGACATTGAAAAAGCAGTAGGGGCTGGAGAAGTGGGTGGGTAGGTAAGATCACTTGTTCTTCTTTAAGAGGACAGGGATTTGGTTCCCAGTCCCCACATGGTGGCTCAGAGCCTTATAACTTCACTTTCAGGGAATATGACCCCCCTCCTCTTCCAGCCTCTGAGGGAACTGCATGCACATGGTACATAGACATACATTCAGGTAAAACCCATACATATAAAATCAAAAGAAATAAGTCTGAAATGTAAGAAAAATGTGAGGACAATCAAGACGGATCAGCAGGCAAGAGCACTTGCCTCAAAATATAATTACCTGTGTTGGATCCTTGGAGCCCCCATGGAGACGGGAGGAGGGAACTGACTCTACAAAGTCTCTCTCTGATGTGGGAGTGATTTCTTATTAATAAAGAAACTGCCTAGACCCATTTGATAGGCCAACCCTTAGGTAGGCGGAGTAAACAGAACGGAATGCTGGGAGAAAGAAGCTGAGTGAAGGAGTCGCCATGGTTCTCCCACTCCAGACAGACGCAGGTTAAGATCATTCCTGGTAAGCCAGCTTGTGGGCTACACAGATTAATAGAAATGGGTTAGATCAATATGTAAAAGCTAGCCGATAAGAAACTGAAACTAATGGGTCAGGCAGTGTTTAAAAGAATACAGTTTCCGTGTAATTATTTCGGGTAAAGCTAGCCATTCAGGCAGCTGGGTGCGGGGACTCAGCCCGCCACTCTTACTACTACAGAGTGGCGCCCAGACGTGATGGCCTAAATCCACTTAAAAACCTGAGAGGGCTTTAAAAAGGTGAGAGAGAGTTTAACACAGTTCTTTTGTGGCTTGTGGGTGGTGTGCTGCAGAGAGAATTTCCTGACTCAGCAGCCGCAACAGGAAAAAAGCTGCAGTTTTAAACCGCCGCTTTCTGGGCTGTGCCGCCATTGCGATCTCTGTCTGGCCGCTGTGGGAGACAGAGCTTTTGAATGGAGCATTTGGAGTAAAGCTCTATGGCTTGGTTGATGGAAATGTGGACTGCTGTGTGCCTGGAACTGTTTGTGGTTCAGGGGCACCAAATGGCTCTGAGGCAGGAGCTGCTCAGCTCCGCCATGCTGAACTGTGCTGATCTCAGGTAGGAACTACCGTAATTACCATAAAAACAGCGCAGTTAAGGTTTAGACTGGGCAGGAAACAGGCTGTACCTTATTACCGTATTACCTGTACATGGTGCAACTTAAGTTTTTAAGAACTGCTTAACATTTTAAGAAATGCTCCTGGATAGTAAAAAAATGTTACAGATTCACAATAAAACAGATTCAGACATAAAAGACCATACTGTTGGATGAATGTACGTAGGCTTGAGAGAGAGAAGAAAAAGAATATAGAGAATAAAGTTAATGGTTTAAAAAAAAAGGTAAAGTCTTTAAAGAGACAGAGTACAGATAGTTAAGAGATTAAAAGAAATAAAGAAAAATAAGCCATGTAAAAATGGAAAATTCACAGAGAGTCTGGATTATGTACATTGTGCTTTCTTTAAAATTTTTGACTCTAAAGGAGCTAAGTACAGAGAGACATTTCATTACATGGGCTGCCAAGCTAAACCAGAATGGATATAAGGGTATTACGATTTCAAAATTTGGGTCTAAGAATATGATGCTTTGGAGAGGGTCTTCTTTTGTTTTCACAGAGGACCAGACCCTGTGGATTTCTTCTATTACAATTTGGTATGATAGACCACGCCCTCCTGAAAGGTTGTTGTGAACATCTTCAAAAAATTGCTTCGCTCAACTGCCAACTGAGATGAAACTAGCACACAGGTTATACCATGAAAGACCTAATTAACGACGCCCCCATTCAGCAGGAAGCAGTTTGGAGAGAAAAAACTGCGCCCATGTTCCCAAAATATTGTTTATAAATGTTCTTTTACATTTAAAGGGGGAAATGATATAGGTATGAATTTTGCATCGGTATGGATCTTAAGGTCAATTTTGTTATATGTATATGTATTTCTGATCTTGATTAATGTATTGTGATTGTGTAGTTCATTAAAAAATGTAATGTATAATTAAGAAATATAGGTTAATGGATAATCATCAATAATAGTCAAGCTTGTAGTCATGTTAGTTAGATTTTCTAGATATATAGAAATATATTTCAATTAGATAGACATTCTTCATATCTTTCAAAGACTGCAGAATATGGCATTTAATGTTTTAATAACTTAGGACTTTTCATGACAATGAGACACTCTGCTCCTGGCAGCACCAATCTACTTCAAGAAGAAGATGGGCATCGAAGAGGATCCTTATGGAGTTTGATAGCCATTTGGGCAAGAAACTGCTCTTGCCTGGACTATTGCATAAACTGGACACAGAGAACCCTCAGAGAGAGGACTGCTGAACTTGCCTAAAGGTGAGATGATCTTTTGGGGTTCATGACTCATGAAAGAGTCTGCGAGACATTCTGCAGGACACAGCAGAAAGTGACTGAACTGTCTTTGGAATTTCCTGCTTGATGAAAATGTCTGCTGGATACTATGGGCCTGAAGGCTGAAGATGGATGCCCCAACGGTACAAAAGAACTTTGGGTGACTGTCCAGGCAGCAAGATGTCTTTGTTATTTCTAGAGTTTGAAGTTTCTTAGTTCTTGTTTACTTAGGTAATATTATATCCTTCTGGAGTCTTTGATGGAGTTGAAGAATGAATAGATAGTTATAGTTTTCCTTAGTTATGATAAAAGATAAAATAGATATAAATATTGTAACTGTGATTCTTGCTTAATAACTGTTTTTGCTATATGTAATTTTACTATGTTAAAGTTAAAGCCTTTCTTTTTTGTTTAAACAGAAAAAGGGGAAATGATGTGGGAGTGATTTCTTATTAATAAAGAAACTGCCTAGACCCATTTGATAGGCCAACCCTTAGGTAGGCGGAGTAAACAGAACGGAATGCTGGGAGAAAGAAGCTGAGTGAAGGAGTCGCCATGGTTCTCCCACTCCAGACAGACGCAGGTTAAGATCATTCCTGGTAAGCCAGCTTGTGGGCTACACAGATTAATAGAAATGGGTTAGATCAATATGTAAAAGCTAGCCGATAAGAAACTGAAACTAATGGGTCAGGCAGTGTTTAAAAGAATACAGTTTCCGTGTAATTATTTCGGGTAAAGCTAGCCATTCAGGCAGCTGGGTGCGGGGACTCAGCCCGCCACTCTTACTACTACATCTCTCTGTGACTCTGTCTCTCTCACCCACATACGATGATGACAATGATGAAATGATGATGAACTGAATGAAAGAAATACTGTTTGGTGCCATCACTGATAAACCGGTACTGTCGTCACTTTTGTTTGGGGCTTAGGAGGGATGGCGCTGTAGTTCAAGGCATATTCATTCATTTCACAGGGGTTTGCATTATGTGTTGTTATGTGTTAAATATTAACTAGCTAGCCAGGACACAAGAAAATTCATTTCCTAGATGAAATTACTAGAGCTCCAAGCACATTTTAATTTTTAATAAAAATATTGGGCTCTCTATCAAAGACGTTTGAAAATCTTTATATAATTTCTCTTTTTAACAAGTCTGAAGTAGAAAGTCTTATAGCAGAAAAAAATTAAAATATAAACACAAACACCATCTTTCTTCTAAAGATGGAAATATATTACGCTTTAATTGATTCTGAAGAACTGAAATGTTCTTCCCTATGAATGCTGAAAAGAGGGTCAGAGACTTCTCCATTGGGAAATGAATCTGAGGCCTACCTGTGTGGTTCTCAAGTTTTTCCTAACCACAATTTCAAGGTCGGTTTTGTATTCATGAAAAGGGGGTATTGATTATGTATTGTTGTGAGGTCTCCACCTGAAAATACTGCTCAGGCATGGGTTAAGCCAAGAGAAAGTCTTTATTAGTCAGCCAATGACCACACTTACATTTGGGATCCCAGCATAGTTTCAAGCTTTTCTCGGGTTGAGCTTTTAAGCACAAAACTATGTCCTAGGTTGACTTATGCTGTGGGACAATGGTCTTTTATCCTGCCACCTATATTATTTTTAATAAAATGCTGATTGGCCAGTAGCCAGGCAGGAAGTAGAGATGGGGTAATGAGAATTCTGGGAAGAGGGAAGTTTGAGTCTGCAGTCTTGACCCAGATGCAGAGAAAGCAAGATGTGATTGCCTTGCCACATGCTACATGGCTAACATAGACAAGAATAATGGGCTAATTTAAGTTATAAGAATTAATTAATAAGAAGCCTGAGCTACTGGGCCAACCAGTTTTGTATTTAATGTAGACCTCGGTGTATTTCTTTGGGACTGAATGGCTACAGGACTGGGTGGGACAGAAACCCCTGTCAACAAAGACTTATTTCAGTTAACAAGAACAGTTAGCAAAACGTGGGACTACAGAGGCCAAAAGGCAAGGCTGCTACATTTAGAGACTTTCCAGAATTATAGACTGATAGATTAGGTCTTTGTTTTCATTTCGGCAGGTGATACTGTCTACATGCTGAGTTTTATGGCCTGAATGATACTCCCATTATGGAGTCAGTTGTGTTAAAGTCTGAGGGCCTACTAAGGTCCGGGGCCCAGTTACTGTACTTTCTTGTGACCACACCTATTCTATTAATAGGGTTGGTAGTGATTTAAAAGGCAGAGCCAGGCCTGATCAGGAGGATCATTAATTTGAAGCAAACATATGCTATATAAGGAAACCCTGTTTCAACCACACCAAACCAAACCAAACAAGAGGCAGAGTCTACCTGACTGCTTTCTAGTCACAATGTCACACAAACTCCAAGCGTGAGGATACACCCTGAAAGCTTTTTAGAAATACACAATCTCAGGCCGACTGAACCTGAATCTGCCTGTCAGCAACATTCCCAGGTGATTCCTAGGCTCAGCAAAGTTTGAGATAGTCTGGGTTAAACAGTTACTCTGGCAATGTCCTTCTAGCTTCAAAAATTAACTCCCCTTAGGTGACACAGTGATTAACATTTAATCATTACATAGTCTTCAGATTTCTCTTTGTGTAATATCTCTTAAAAAAATAACAGTAACAGGCCTGGTGCCAAGGCTCAGTAGATAAAGGCACTTGCCAAACAAGCCTGAATTTGATTCCAGGAATCCACTCAAAGATGGAAGGAGAGAATCGACTCCATGACTTGTCCTTTGAAGCTACTTCTCCCCACACATATCATATGTGCACACACAACAACAATTTAAAAATAACAGTAACAATAATGTAATTTTGCCATTGTAAATTTTATTAATATTTAACCAAAACTTTCATACCTATGACCATGCTTGTTTTTTTTGCATTTTAATCATTCTACCAAAAAAATATAAAGTTAGGTCAATAATAATTATATATATATATATATATATATATATATATATAATATATCGTGTGTGTGAGAGAGAGAGAGAGAGAGAGAGAGAGAGAGAGAGAGAGAGAGAGAATAACAGAAGACAGCTTCTGAGAGCTGGTTCTCTCCTTTTACTGTGTGGGGTCCTAGGGATCATGCTCAGATATTCAGGCATGGAAGTAAGCACTTTTATGGTTGAGTTATTTTTCAGGCCCATATATTGCTTTATTTTTAAAGGCTGCTATTTATAAACCTAAGAATAACATAGGCACAGTGAAATCCAAATAAATTATGATTATAGCAGATATATAAGAGTTATGCTATTAAATGGAATTTAGTGAGGATGCATGTCTCTGTATGAAGATACATAATGCTCTTAAATTGACCCAAGGGCTCTTTACTCTTGGGTCAATTTAACTGTTTGTCCAAAATAATGTTGATTCTAATTATCAAAATAATAAAATAGAGGATCTGAAAGCTACATTATGAAGATTTTTGTTTGTGTGAGTGTTTAATTTTTGAGACAGGATCTCATGTATCCAAGGTTGACCTTGAACTTATTATGTAGCCGAACTACTTGAACTACTGATCCTGAGCTTCCAGCTCCCCAGTGCTGGGATTAAATGCATGTGCTATCACAATGGTTTAGCTTTGATCTCTCTCACTACATCTACAGTAATACGTTACATATTTATATAAAACTGAGCAATTTGAGTGTCCTTCCATTAGCTCAGGAAAATTGGGCAATTAGCTCAGGATGTATACAAGCAGGTTTCTAGATGTGTCTGGACACTGGCTGCTGTGCAGATCTATCTATAAACCAGGAACGTTAACTTGATTCAATAATGGCTCAATGTAATCATCTCACTTGAGTATGTACTTCTCCTTCAGGGTGCATTTAAGTTTATTATTGATGGCCAGTGGTAAGTAGATCACAGATGAAGATTGCCAGGGGCTCTTTCCATATTAAATCATTAAACACAGAGACATGAACAAAAGCCTGTCATGATTTGGATTTTAAGTGGCCCCCACCAAACTTCCCATATTGTAAATAAAGACCCGTTTGCCAGATTGTGGCATTTATTGGGTGCTGGTAGAAGCTTTAGGACTCGGCGCCCAGTGGGAGGTTATGTCAGCGGGTCAAGCACTGAGGGGTATATTGCGACCTTGACTCCTTCTCCGTTGTCTTTGAGGTTTAAGACTTTGCTCCATGGTGATCCCCACCAGGCTATTCTGCCTCACCACAGACCCAAAGCTAGTGGAGTCAAGCTATCAGGGACTGCAACCTCTGAAGTCATGGGTCAAAGTTAATCTTTCCTTCTTTGTGATGCTTTTCCTCAGGGATTTTGTCACAGCAATGAAAAGGTCATTACCTCGAGGTCTAACTAGGGTACTTCCCCAAATCATACGTTAACAAGCATTTAGTGGAAAGCAAAGGTTTTAAGCACAGCGCCAGATTCCGGTTGAACATCGAAGGTCAGCTAACTTTTTTTTTTGATGGAATTTGCTACATAGGTGTACAACATATAGGTGATGGTTAGTATTGGCTGTCAACTTGATAGCTCTAGAATCACCTAGGAGACAGACTTCTGGGCATGTCTATGAGGGCATTTGTAGGTGGGTTGATTGTGGTGGGAATGGGATGGTAGCTAGACTGCATAAAAAAGAGAAAACGAGCCGAGCAGAAGCATTCATCTCCTTCTGCCTCCTGGCAGCCAATGCAGCCTCACACTGTAGCTATCCTGCCTTTCCCACTGCAGTGGACTCGACTCAAACCGTGAGTAGATAGTTGAGTAGAAACCCTTCCTTTCTTCAACTGCCTTTGCCAGGTATTATCATGACAACTAGAGCAGTAATGAATACAGCATCTCTACAGAAAATGATCATTGTAATGCTGTGCAATGATCAAGGATCAAATCAATGTAATCAAATGTAATCAAATCATTGTAATGCTGTACAGTGTTCAAGGATCAAATCAATGATGCGGTTTGTGAGTAAATCAAAGAAAGGAAAGATGGCCAGAAGCCAAATTCCTAACATTACCACAGAAATTGATAGCCAGATAGTAACTAATTCTGATGCTCAACTTCCCTAAACTTTGTGCGTCCCATCTATGAAATTAGCAAAATCGAATCAGCATTTTCCAAATTGTGGTAAAGATTAAGGGAAATAATGCGTACATGGGCTCATTGGCACTACTGGCCCACAAATGTTAGCTAAGAAACCCATCCTCCTCCTGACAGAAGGAGCTGGAGGGGAAAGAGCATCGTGTGTCTGATCATAGTCTTATTAAAGAGAAGCCACTATAAATACAGTGGCACCAACTTGTCCACCTCAACATTTGTTAAGACCAGCCCTAAAGGCAAACCTGCACTTTCTCCAGAGTTCACAGCATTTGTTTATTTCTTTTATTTATTACTATACTGGAATTAAAACTAGAGCTTAATTCACCACTGGGTTATATCCACAGCCCCTTTTGATGTTCTATTTTGAGACAGGGTCTCACTAAGTTACCTGTGCTGATCTTGAACTTCTTCGGCATCCCAGACAGACCTTAAACTCAATGGAGTCCTCCAGTCTATGCCTCCCTAGTAGCTGGGATTATAGGCATGCACCAGTAGATCCAGATCAAAGGTTGCAATTTCCCAGCATCCAAAGCTTTGTAAATACTAACAGATCTTCAGCAGGGCACAGTGGCACTTACCTATAGTTGTAGATACTTGAGAAGCTAAGGCAAGAAGATTGAGCTCTCAGTAAGCTTGGGCAACACAGCATGACCTTGTTGAACCAATTCCTTTTCAGTCCTGGAGATACCGAAACTGGCGCCTGGGAATGTAGCTCAGTTAGAAGAGTTCTGTCTTAACAGGGATGCCATCCTGGGTTTGAACCTCAGCACCACATACACTGGGTGTGGTCATCTACATGTCTTTCATCTCAGCACTCAGGAGGTGGAGTCCAGAGGATTGGGAGTTGAATACATACTATTGTACTACATACTGAGTTCTAGGCTAGCCTACACGAGATGTTATAATAAAAGGAGAAAGGAGGAAGAATAAGGAGGGAAGGGAGGGAGAGAGAAATAATCTGCAGCCTGAACATGTACAAGAGCCAAACATGCTGCTTGAGGGAAGAAGATTCTGATTTTATGGATAGGAAGGATAAAAACAAATAAGTTGTGTAAAGGGGCCGAGGGATCCAGGTGTGGTAATGCACCCCTGCAATCCCAGCACTTGGAAAGTGGAGGCAAGAGGATCAGGAGTTCAAGGTCATTCTCAGCTATATAATGAGTTAGAGGACAGCCTGGTAAGATCTTACCTCAAGAAAAGAATACAGAAAGCATGAACTAGAAATCAGTTCCTCTCCATCTCCTGTACAGCACCTCCACCTGGTGGTTAGCTGAGGAATAACCAATCAGACAGTGCTGGAGAAGGTACTGGGGACGAACCCATGACGTCCCGCTGGCCCCATTGTTCTTTACTAATGGGCGGGCTAAACACTCCAGTGCTAACATATATAGAGCAGGAAACACCGCGTGTCCGCTTCTTGTGACCACTATAATCAATTGCTGCAAATGTGGTGACTTAAAGCAACAGAAAAATATAATTCACAGTTCTAGAGGTCAGACATCCCAAATCAAGTGTGTGCGTGCTTGCGCGGCCTGTGCTAATGTCTTTCTTGATCACTCTCCCCCTTGTGTTTTGAGACAGGGTCTTTCACTGACTCTCGAGTTCATTGATTGGCTAGCAAGCCCCAGGGGTTTCTGTTTTCCTATCGCTGAGGTTATAGATGCTGGTTGCCGCATTCATCTTTCATGTGGGTGTTAGGCATTAAACTCAGGTGATCAAGTTTGCAGAACAAGCGTTTTACACATTGAGCCATCTCCGCAGTGTGATTCACTCTTTTTTTTTGTGATTCACTCTTGTGTTGATAATTAATAGATAGGAGTGACCCGTTGGAGACTGTGTGCTGAGTGGATAGCACAGAGTGCTGAGTTTGGAATTTGGATTTGAGGGTAGGACAAGGAAGGATGGTATATGGCACCAACTTTACAAGGGAAGCTAGCTGGCAATGGGGAGAGGAGGGAGTGGAGCTGCATCATGAGAGCCCCTTTGTGTGTGTCTGTGTGAGTGTACATGCTGGTGCACATGAGAGCCCCTTTGTGTGTGTCTGTGTGAGCGTACATGCTGGTGCCTAATGAGGCCAGAAGAGGGCGTCAGAACCCTGGGAGCTGGAGTCAAAGCCTTTGTGAGCGGCCCAATGAGGGTGCTGGGATCTGATTGTCCAGGTAGCTCTCCAGCCCTAAAGTTATTTCTTGAAGTATTTTTTTTATAATGGTGAAAAATTGAAAATCATAATAATGTTATGGGAATACACTGATAATTTATAATATGTCCATAGAGTGTGGTGCTATAAAGTCTTCATCAATGAGAATCTAAGTGTATATATTTACCCAAGTGGAAAGAAGCATATTGCAAGTTGTTTTGTAAGTTGTAAAAGAGATATCAAGGAGACTCCCATGTTATATATGTACGTTTATATGCCTAGACTTGAAATTACAATTTTATAAAGGCACACTCCAGAATATTAACAGTGATGATCACTGAGTGGTAAGACTTTGGGTGGTTTAATCTTTTTATATCTGTATTTGAAATTTTTTCCTCTAACTATGTGTACAATTTGTGTGTGTATGTGTGTGTGTGTGTGTGTGTGTGTGAGAGAGAGAGAGAGAGAGAGAGAGAGAGAGAGAGAGAGAGAGAGAGAGAGAGAGAATAACTAATGTGGTAAAATCCTAAAAAAGGGAACTGGGAAGATAGCTTGTGAATATGAATGCTTTCTCTGTAAACAGGAGGACTTGAGTTCAAATCCCAATAGTCATGGGAAAAGCCGGCCTATAATCCCAGCCCTGGGCCATAAATGGGTGCATTCCAAGAGCTTGCCTACCTGTCAGTTTAGCCCAAGGGTTGAACTTCCCATTCAATAAGAAAACACATTTAAGGGGGCTGGAGAGATGGCTCAATGGTTAAGAGCATTGCCTGCTCTTCCAAAGGTCCTGAGTTCAATTCCCAGCAACCACATGGTGGCTCACAACCATCTGTAATGGGGTCTGGTGCCCTCTTCTGGCCTTCAGGCATACACACAGACAGAATATTGTATACATAATAAATAAATATTTATTAAAAAAAAAAGAAAACACATTTAAGCCAAGCAGTGGTGGCACACACCTTTAATCCCAGCACTCAGGAAGCAGAGGCAGGTAGATCTCTTTGTGAGTCTGAGGCTAGCCTGGTCTACAGAGTGAGTTCTAGGACAGCCAGAGTTATTGCACAGAGAAACTCTTATAGAATATTATTTTAAAATGTGTTACATTAGTTCATACTGTGGAATATTTGTTTAATGATGCAAAAATGTGTTGCATTCTTTTATGTTGCATTTGTTTAACTCTGTGAAGCTGTCTAAAATACTTGATGGTCTAATAAAGAGCCAAATGGCTGCGCTGGAGAGATGGCTCAGTGGTTAAGAGCACTGGCTGCCCTTCCAGAGGACCAAGGTTCAATTCCCAGCACCCACATGGCAGCTCACAACTGTCTGAAGATCCAGGTCCAGGGGATCTGACACCTTCACACCAATGCACATAAAATAAAGTTAAATAAATAAAAAAGAAAGAGCTGAATGGCCAGTAGCAAGGCAGGAGAAAGCATAGGCAGGGCTGGCAGGCAGAGAGAATAAATAGGAGGAGAAATCAGGGAAAAAAGATTTGGGGCAAGAGAAGGAGGAGGACTCCAAGAGTCAGGCACCACAGAATAATAAGTGAAAAAAAAAAGGTATATAGGCTAAAGATAAAAGCCCAGAGGCAAAAGGTAGATGGAATCATTTAAGTTAAGAAAATCTTGTTCAAAACAAGCCAAACTGAGGCTGGGAATTTATAAATAATAATAAGATTCTGTGTGATTTATTTGGAAGCTGAGTGGTGGGCTCCCCAAAGAGCCAAAAGAGTGTAAACAACAACAACAACAAACAACAGCAGTGTTTCTTGAAAAATAAACAAAAAATGTTCAAATCTGTAGGTTTCCTTCAATCCTGGGGATTGAGCTCAGGTTGTCAGACTTGATGGCAAGTGCTTTTACCTCTTCAGCCATCTAGCTGGCCCTAAAATGTATTTTAGAAAAACTCTAATTTTCAAATTAAAAGCCAGTCATATAAAAATATGCACTGGAATGGACATTATCAAGATACTTCATATATATGTATGAAATCACCAAAGAACAACTAAGAAAAGCTCTGGTTCACATCAGTTCTCAGCAGTCAGAGGCTAAGGCAGGAGAATCTTGAATTCATGGCCCAGCTGGGCTGCATAGTGAGACTGTTTCAAAAACAAGCCAGCCAGACAAACATCTGACCACAAATGGTCATTGAAGTGTCACTCAAGATTGCTCAAACTTGGAAGCTGCCATGATGTCTTTCAATAGGTCATTGTATAAACTGTGAAACATCTAGGGAGCAGAATAATAATATTCAGAATAATATTTAGTGATTTAAAGATGTATCTATCAATCCACAAGAATCAAAGAGGAAGCCTGGTGTGCTGAGAGTCTATGGAGAAACATTAGCTAGTGGCTTATTGTTTTGGCTTACTCAATCTGCTTTCTTATACAATCCAAGACCACTTGCCCAGGAATGTCACTGTCTACAGTGGTCACATCAATCATTTATTTAAAAAAATGCCACACAAACTTGCCTACAGGCCAATGTGATGGAGGCATTTTTCTACCCTCTTTTTGGCTTGTGTCAATTTGGCAAAACCTAACTAAATGTAAGGAGATCTGTAATGCTCAAGGCTTTTTCTTGTCTTTTTTTTTTATACACAATGAGAAAATACTTATCCTTTAATCTATAAAGTGCAGATCTATTTTGCAATAAGTTCACAGAAATAGAACTGCTGGTTTAAAAGTAAAAGTATGGGCTGGAGAGATGGCTCAGAGGTTAAGAGCATTGACTGTTCTATCAGAGGACCTAGGTTCAATTTCCAGCACCAACATGGTGGCTCATAACCATCTATAATGAGATCTGGTGCCCTTTTATGGCCTGCAGGCATACACGTAGGCATAACACTGTATACATAAGAAATAAAAGGTAAAAAAGGTAAAAGCACTAAATCTTTGTCCATTTAGAATTTTACCTGCTGTATTGTAAAAAAGAAAATTGAATCTTATCTTTCTAGGTTAGAAGTCTAGCTCAGTGGTCTAGAGCTTGCTTAGAATGTATGGGGTCCTGGTTTCATCCTCAGCATCATGAAGAAATAAAATTACCAAAAAGTTAATTTCAGTATGTAATTACACAGTTGACCCAGCACCACTTATTTTTAAAAGAAATCTATATTTACTCCCACTAATCTACCAATGGCCCAATGGACTTTCTCTTTCTCCCTCTCTCTTTGGGGGCAGGCAGTTCAAGATAGGTTTTCTCTGTGTAACAGTCCTGGGTGTCTTGGAACTGTCTTTGTAGACCACCTGCCTCAGAGTACTGGGATTAAAGACATGTGCTACCATTGCCTAGCCCAATGGACTTTCTATTATCTCTCATTGCTCTGTCTTCTCATGTTCTGCGCCCCCATGCATGTGTGTGATGTGTACTGGGGAGGTGTATGTGGTGTCTTTTTCAAGGTTAGTTCAAGCATAGTCTTTTTTTTGTTTTTTGTTTTTTGTTTTTTTTAAGCATAGTCTTATTAGGGATAAGATAGATACTGCAATGAACACTCAAAATTTCACACAAGTTGTTTAAAGGAAGTTCATTTCTGTCGTGTTCATGGTGTAGAGGTGAGCGGCCCAGGTTAAGGAGTTCAAAATGGCTTCAGTAGCTTTTGCCATCTTCCAGCCAGCAGGAAGGAGTAAAAGTCAGAAGAAAGCATGAATTTCTTAGCAGGGTTACACTGTGGAACAATCCAGGAAGTCTAGAATTTTATTCCATAGGTACTTGAAGCTGCAAGAGAAATAAGGAAATGTAGTCTCTTGCTGGATGGCTATGGCTTGACTAAAAGTTAGGTGTTGTATACTTTCAGGAAGAGCAAATAGTATGGGTTATGATGGTGGTGTTAAGGATGCGAGTTTAGAACTGAGGCATTGTAATCTAAATAATTGCATAACACCTCCTCTTCAGGAATTTGCAGCAGATGACTGATGCCAGGGTATTCCAGGTTCACGCACCTTTGACTCCTTGCCCTTCCTATGTAAATAACACGTTCTCAGCAAATAGCACTGAGCATAGGGAACTCAGTGTTATTTTCTGTTTGCTGGAGCTCTTAGGCACTTGTTTTCCTTGTTCTCTCCATGTCTGTGCAGCTGAATGTGTGCTTTTTCTGTTGCCTCTTTTCCCATTGCTCGCATGTCCATGGAGACAGCAATCTATTTCCAAGACAACTCTTGGGGCTTGTTAATAAATTAATTGGCAAAAAGATGCCTCCCAGGGAACACAAGCCAGAGTCTTTTTATACCTCTGAACTTTCTATCTCCCTTTCCTTGCCTCCTCGCTTGAATCTGAGAAAGAAGGAGGGAGTGGGGATCAAGAGGTCTAAGTGGCCTTTTTTTGTCCTTTGTGAAGGTTCAAGTTGCTTGTGAAAGGAAACCTGGGTTACAGACACTGCTAAACTAAAGGATGGGGATACAGCCACAAAGTAATGACAGTAGTGCCATGTGATTTAGCACCCAAACCAGAGTACTTCAAAGAGCTTAGGGCACTGAAGTAACTCCCTATGTCAGAGAGTTACCTGCTGACTGAAAAATTCACTTTATTAAAATGGTAGGCTATAAAAGAGTTCTATTCAAAACTAACTTGCTGAGCTAGAGAGAAGACTCAGCGGTTGAGAGCACTGGCCACTTTTCCAGAGGACCCGGGCTCGATTCCCAGCACCCACATGCCAGCTCACACCTGTCTGTAACTCCATTTCCAGGGGATATGGTGCCCTCACACAGATATACATTCAGGCAGAGCACCAATGGACATTAAAAGAAAACACAAACAAACAAAAACCCAAAACAAAACTAACTTCCCGCTGGGCAGTGATGGTGCATGCCTTTAATCTCAGCACTTGGGAGGCAGAGGCAGGTGGATCTCTGAGTGTTTGAGGCCAGCCTGGTCTACAGAGCAAGTTCCAGGGCATCCAGGGTTACACAGAGAAGCCCTGTCTCAAAAAACAAAAAAAACAAAACAACAACAACAATAAAAAAAGAACCTAGAAAACCCACAACAAACAAAGAACAGTAAAAAACTAACTTCCATAATAAAATCATTCCGAATAATTGAGAGTTATGGTCAGTCTGAGCCACATGCCAAAACCATCACAAATAAAGAATTCTTTTTAAATAAACAATATATGTTTCATATGAATAAATATTAGAGGAAAATCAATTATTTACATTGTTTATCTAGACATTAAAAAATACCATAAATCCCCCTGTTACCCAGAAGGCTGTGCAGATGCTGGGGGTCTGGTCTGACATCTGAGGCCATATTGGTGCCCGAGGATTGTGCTGTCACCAGGGCCACCCAGATTAGATTGGCCTGCACACCTACTGAAGGCCATGGTGATGTCCAGCTGAGCTGTGGCCAGGGGTCATGTCTGGGTTCATAGCCCTACCACAGCCAGGGGCTTTGTTGATGTCCTTTGCCCGTGTTACTACAAGGGCCCATGCAAAACACACAACGAACCATGTGTTGAACCAGAAGTTAAAGTACAGGGTTGTGCTGAGCCGGTCCAGCTCCTCACTGTCCTAGGCACAGGAGAGCTGGTTCTGACCTTCATAGGAGAGCTATCCCCAGAACTTGGGAAAGTTAGCTCTAGTCCTCACCAGGGGCCTGGGAGAGCTGGTTCCACCCCTTACATAACAAACAGTCAAAATACCAGAAGCTAAAACCCTTAAGGGCAGAAAACCTCTTCCTTACTCTGCCTTTCATGTAACAGTATTATACTTCATAGGAAAGATGAAGCAAAAGCCAGGGAATCTGCACTTGTAGGTTTAGCTGCAGAATAAGTTTTCAGAATTGGGAGAAGTCTTTTCCTGGCAAAGTATTCCTCTGGACCCTGAATTCTAGTCTGATCTCATTGGCGACAGAGACTGACTGAAAAGGTTTGATTTCCTAGGGCTTGTGTTCCATTGCTGCAGTGTGGAGACCTGTTTGGCGACCCGCCTTCCTCATTTTTCCAACGAGTACATATGCTAACATTTAGTGTCATGTACGAGTACTCGTTCTCTATTTCTGTGAAACAAATTTCACAGTTTAAAGTAGAACGTTTTCACAATCTCCCAGTTTCTGTCAGCCAGGAGTATGGAGTGCATCTCATCTAGATAACCTGAGCATATGTCACTAAGGATATGCTTTAGTTATCATCCAGGAAGTAGTCTCGTCAGAGGTTCAACTGAGCAGTTGTATTCTTCCTTAACATTGTCGGCCATGTTTATCTTCTAGTTGAAGGACTTAGGCCCTATTTTCCTGCTGGCCACTCACCTGGGGGTAGATCTTACTCATCCTAGGGTCTCCCCATACTTCCTTGTGTGAGAGCCAAAGTCACATCTTAAGTTTTAATTACTGTGCCTAAGGGATTGTAGCGATGACTCAGTGGCTAAGGGAGATGACTCAGTGGTTGAGAGCACTGGCTGCTCTTCCAGAGAACTCAGGTTCAATTCCCAGAACCCACATGGGAGCTCACAACTGTCTGTAATGCCCGTTCCTGGGGATCCAACATCCTCATACAGATATTCATGCAGGCAAAACACCAGCTAACAAAAAATAAAAATGAATAAACTGTTAAAAATTGATGTGCCTAAGAGACCCATGAAACAAAACTATCCTTCCCTAACCTATGATCCCATTGCCCAAGGACAGATACTTTCAGAAATGCTGAGGTTCCTGTTTATGGGAGATAACAAGCCACATGTTTTCACTCCCCTAAACAAGTTTGTGTGACCCAAATGTGCTTGATCACATGTAGGCAGGGGGTATGTAGACAGGATATGAGAAATACGGTAGCCTTGTGAGGTTGCCTTTTTAAGCCTCTGCCAGATGGGACTTGTGGCCATTTCCTGGGAATCCAGGAGTGGACGTAGTCAGAATCCATCTTCCTGGCCAGAATTTAATTAATGCTTGCTTCAAATTTGGCTTTAAATTGTGGTGATGGTCTTATTCTCAACTGGTGGAATTAACACTTGCTATGCGCCCCTCTCCACAGGACTTGCACAAAAGGGCGTTTACTTCAGAGCCAGCAAGGGCGGTTCCCTCATGTATACTAACAAGATGGAGTTCCCAGGGCTATGTAACAAATCTAATTACTGGAATGATACCCCATGTTCTTAATATATTCTGTTGGATACAAGCAACGGACAGGTTCAGCTCATATTTAAGGGGTGAGAATTATACAAACATATGGATGGTAGAGTGAAAGATCATAGGGGTACTCTTAGAATTCTTCCAAGTATTCTTTGGGAAAAAGCAGCTGAGATTTATATGGCACTAGATTGTGGAGCGATTCTGCTAGGCCTTACCCCCTCTGAGGAGTGGATGGGGGTGGGATGGAGGGAAGTGAGGGGGGGATATGAGGAGGGAGGGGAAGCTGCGGTTGATATGTAAAATGAAAAGTAAAATTTTAAATAAAAATGTGGAATAAATAGGAACAAAATTCCTAAAGGAGTAAAGAAATTTACTCCTTTATTTCTTTATTTCTTTCTTTCTTTATTTCTTTAAATACAGACAGGGAAAAGGTGTAATGGCAGGTTCAGCCTATAGACGTTTCTGAGACACAGGTGGACTTTTGGAAGGCTAGACAATTCTGAGCTGCACATGGACCTTTAGAAATAGCCCAGAGGTGACGCATACAGACTAGGCCTTTGTGACTCCGTTGAGCAATTGTTGTTTGGTGGACGTTCCTGGGAATGGGGGCGTGTCATAGGCAAGGCAGCGCTCTTCACAACAAAGAGAAGTTTTTGGAAAAGGAATTAACTGAGCTATCAGTAATAAGTCAGTTGGTTGTATCCGACAGAATACATTAAAAGCAATGGGGTATCATTTCAATTAAGAATTGCTTCCTCAATTCTGAACAGCATGTAACATTGACATTTTACTTAGTAAATTAAAAAACTTCCTCCACTGGGCTGGAGCGATGGCTCAGAGGTTAAGAGCATTGCCTGCTCTTCCAAAGGTCCTGAGTTCAATTCCCAGCAACCACATGGTGGCTCACAACCACCTGTAATGAGGTCTGGTTCCCTCTTCTGATCTGCAGTCATATACACAGACAGAATATTGTATACATAATAAATAAATAAATATTAAAAAAAACAAAAAAACTTCCTCCACAGCCAAGTGGTGGTGATGCACACCTTTAATCCCAGCACTCAGGAGGCAGAGGCAGCTAGACCTCTGTGAGTTCAAGATCAGCCTCATGGCTACGTAGCGAGTTCCACGACAGCCAGGGCTACACAAAAAAAACCTATCTTGAAAAACAAACAAACAAACAAAAAAAACCAACAACAACAAAATAAAGCCCCCCAAATTTCCTTCACAATTTCACATATTTACCCAGCTTTGTGACTAGCATTCAGTTGATCTATAATACAAAATGCACTAAACACCAAATACTTGGGGCTATACTGACAGCTGAGTCAGTATTACAAGTTAATGAGCTTCCCATAACCACAAAACCTAACTGAGATGAATAGACTCATACAGAGAAAGGCTTTGTTGCTTTGACTGATGGCAAAACATGAGGCTTCACCTCACGGCCAGAAGCCAAACAGAAACAGACAAAAGAGTTAGAGTCCCAGATCTGGAAGGGAACACCTACAGTGACCTGAAAACCTCCCACTAGGCCCACCCCATAAAGATTCCACCACCTCCCAGTGGCACGGCACTAGGTAGAGCCTTACCACGGGGACCTTTGGAGGACACAAGATTCAAATACAGTAGGCTACTGAGAGAAAAAGGTAGTGGTAGTGACCAAAATGCCGAGATTAGTGGAAGTGGATATAGTCGGGAGAATGAGAGCTCTGTCATGCCCTTTATTAGTCTGCAAAAGACCACAGGAGGGCCAGGACTAAGGGATCAAATCTCTCAAAGTCAAGGACGCAGTTCTGCAAAAGATGATAGAAACAGAAGCACAGTGAACTTTAATGGAGCTCATGTCTCTAAGATTAAAAACTACTTGTATGCCCCTGGAGAGGTGGCTCAGCAGTTAAAAATACGTTCCCAGCACCCACACGGGAGCTCACAACTGTAACTCCAGTTCCAGGGGATCTGACACCCTGTGAGAAAAACACCAATGCACATAAATAAAAATAAAATAAAAAAACATTACTTGTATGAAGGAAAGAGGAATCATGTGTAAATCATAGTTCATGAAAAACATCTCAGAGTTTTAATTACCTCAAACTTTAACACTATGATATGACTGAGGAAAATGATAATATAACCTTAAGCCCCCTTTGTGGAAGTCTACATTCTACAGACAGCAATCAGTTCTATATTTGTGCTAAGCAGACCTCTTGTCGACCCAGTTCAAGGCACCGATGTATGAATCATAAACACACAGCTCAGTGAACTTTCACTAGACAAACATGTAACTGTTAGGGTGACTAACCGTTGTGATTATACTGGCATTGTCCTAATTCTAGCCCTACAAATATTGAGTGCTTGGGTCCTAGGCAAACCTGACAGCTGTTTACAGTGGACACTCAGAATAATAGGAAATTACTGGCATCTAAGAAGTACTTAAGTGACTAGTCAGTTAATACCCACTTCTTCTCTGCAAAGGCAACTACCCTCTCGGTGTTCAGCATCACAAATTATTTTGAGACACTGTATTTTAATATGGGTAAATAAAGAGCAAAGGTTACAACCTCATGGCTCATGGGTTGAATCCAGCTGGCAGACACGTTTTGAATCATGCAATACTAGCTTGCAAAGCCTTTTCCTCCTTATTTAATATTTTAGTTGGTAGATGGTGAACAGTTTTAGCGCGCGCGTGTGGACACACACACACAGACAGAGAGAGAGACAGAGAAAGAGAGAGATGAGATTCATGTAACAGCTTCAACAGTCAGAACAATGAGACAAGGGATACTTATACAACCTCACTGCATCTTTCTGAATATTACTTTCTAATTACAATAAGGGAAAATAGAATAAGGGTAGCTGGGCATGGTGGACACATCTGTAATCCTAGCACTTGGGAAGCTGAAAAAAAGAAGAGATGCTCTACATAGTGAGGATTAGGCTAGTCAGAGTTATATAGCAAGACTTCATCTAAAAAAATTATGGGTAGTTTCAGGGACTGCCTTAGCCAATGATGAAAGGTAATATTACAGCAACAAACATCACATGTTTTCTAATATGAGTGCACTGAGCACACATTGCACACCTTTAATCCCAGCACTCAGGACACACACAGAGGCAGGTGAACCTCTATGAGTTTGAGGTCAGCCTGGTCTACAGAGTGACTTCTAGGTAAGCCAGGATGACATAGTGAAATCCTATCGCAAAAAACAAAATGTCAGTGACAGTTAAGTGTGGTGTCTCAAACCTGTAAACTCAGGGCATGGAAGGCTGAAGAAAGAGGATTGTCTTGAGTTCAAGGCCAGACAATCCTGTGTAGCGAGTCGCAAAAAAAAAAAAAAAAAAAACAAAAAAAACCCAACCCAAATCATTAGCAACAACACAGAATTCCAATGAAATGAGTCTGGCGTATAATGCTAGAAGTAAGGAAGTTGAGGCAGGAAGTGAGACCTGGAGGGCTGGAGATGTAGCTTAGTGGTTAAAGACCCTGGCTTTAATCCTCACATCACCAACAAAAGAAAAATAATTCAGTGTATGTC